>NC_142862.1:2502500-3752500 GCF_061612785.1 Hesperophylax consimilis | reverse complement strand
AAACTTCCCCCTTTGACTGACTGTACCTGCGTCTTGTCCTATATATGAAAAGGTCGTTGACTCGTCTCTCGCTCACAGCTGATTGACGGTTCGCCTAGCACATCCTTGTTAATGATAACATTATTTGGGCGGCAGGTGTCGTAAACTTAATTCCTGTACCTCGGTTGTATCCGTCTTTTAAAAAGGTCCTCTGAAATTTAATAAATAATATAAAAACTCACCCAGTTAATCACCTCTCATTCTCAGCGTGAAGCTTACCTGGTTACACTATATAGCTAAATCACTTTAATTTTCGACCTCCTCCCTACGCTTATAAAAGGGTAATTAAATATTCCTGTAAATAAAATTGTACCTCCCTAATCTGTTAGGATTCGAACCCACAGTTAATAATCTATTTGATTCTCTGGTTTTTCGGTCTCCGTGGATAGAATGCCATCTCGCCAAATCAATAACCTAGCCCGATTAAAACTTGCTGCCTTTATATACGGTCACTCTGTTTTAAAAACGCGATCATTATTATTATTATTTTCATGTTTTTAAGACAAGTAATTTAGTTTGAACTACACATTTAAATCAACACAACTTTATAATACAATCGCGATTGCACAACACCGGGCGCCCCTGAGGTGGGTTTTTACAAAACGGCGCTCTACAAATTATCCGATTGTTCCTTATTGTCATTATTATTAATTGTTTTCTCACTGAGTCCAACCACTTTCACTTCACACAAAAACCGGTTCAATAATATTTCACTTTAGTTCAAAATTCCACAATATTCTCTAATACCATTTGAATTCAATAATTAACTGTAATTTCAAACAACACTTCTGATTTGTATCCATTTCTCGGGGCTGTCAATGCACCCAAGTTCAAGCCTCGACTGCCCGTCCCTCCGCCCTGTCCCGTGTGAATGTGTTTACTCCAGGCCTGTCTGTCCATAAATCTCCCGTCGTTGTCTAAACAAAAATTTTTTTTGAGCACGTTCGTTTCGTTTATTTTATGTGAGTGTCCAAAACATCACAACAGGCAAACGTCTAAAAGTGCCGCCTTATCCTTACCGGTAATTTTAAATTGCACACAAATTAATGATATTTTCAAGGAATAAAGCGCCTTTGCCATCCATCGAGCACCTGGAGGCCGAATCTTAAATTTTCTCGCTGTATCTCTTCCTAAAACTATCACACAGAGCTCTAAAAACTCTCTATAGTCATCTCCAAGTATTTTTGTTGTCAGTGCAGTACGGTAAAAGTCAAGCATATCATCGATTTCTGAAGCGGTTAGGTGCAATGTGAGATTTTCTCTGTAGCACTGAATTTTATCGGGATCAACATTTTTACAGTTATCTCGAAACTTTTTGAAGAGTGGTATGTCAGGGCTTATAGTCACTTGACTGCTTTTTACTTCAAACACAGCTTTTAATACCAACTATGGCTATATTTGGTATATATTGACAGTTAAATTCACTTTCCGGATATTGTATAACAAAACTTCAAGAACTTGTCCATTAGATGGCAGTTTAGAACCCGATATTTGGTGTTTTACGACTCCTATTAAAAATATACTCTTTTTAGAAGTGCGTAAATCTAACAACATCTTGCCGATTTTCGTTTACTAACAAAATAGCAAGTTACTACAAGCTCATCAACACGTTTGCTCGCTGGCGTCTTAATGTACAAGTACTGACATCTTTCGATGCAAGTCGGCACGGGTTAAAGTTGTCCAAAGTAAACGAAATTTTTTTTATGAGTGTTTTGTTATTATTAAAACAAAATTAGAGGGTATGCGTTCAAAAATAACAACTTTAATTTTTTTGGGACACCCTAATGAACGTATTTTAACATCTCTCATTTGTAATTTCAAATAGCCACAGACTCCAGTTATTTGAAATTTTATATGACTGTTTAAATTAAAAAATAACACATATCGTGATAGAAATATAAGCTCAAGTTGTGCCTATATTTCAATAGAAAACTGTGTTACACCACGATAACGAAATTCCAAGCGCCGTATACGATTTCAGGCAAGTGTAAAAAAGACAGAACGCGTGCTAAATGATACAGAACCAAAGGGTACTAAGTCAGTATCACATTTTTTGTTTCCATTCAAATTTGTATAGAAGGCATTTATGCTTTTTTTATTTTATTTTAAACACTAATGATGATATATTTCGGTATATTTAATCCTTCCACAACTAAAAATGAGGCATTTAAAAAAATCGTCATGAAAATATAAGAGAATAAATAATGCAAATCCAGAAACTTTATTGTTTGTTCAAATACAACAACTCAAAAAATAATTATAAAACTAATCTTATCATTTCTTTTACTGTTTTTTGTTACAGATAATGGGGGATACCTTCCGACACGGTTTGGTTGCAAATTGCAATTCGATTGTATTAATTTAGTCCTTGAGACGACAAGAAACGTAGCTTTTACTTACATCCTAAAGAAGGAAAAAAAGAATCAGGTATTATTGATCTTAAATCTTAATGACTTCCTTGATTGTAAATAGATAAAACTTTGTGTTTTATTGACTGCATTACTTTATGTAATTAGTTTATTTCTCATAGCCAAGGGGAAGTCTCTGTATATGCACTTGATGTCCTCTAGTTCACAATTTGATTAATAAAATAATAACAATTCGATTTAGCGAAACAAATTGTTAATTATAGTAGATTTCCTGCTATTCTTTGTAGAAAATTCTTAAATGTGGTGAATTGGTCACGTTTTAAGATTGCCAAAAGACTTCTGGATCTAAGAGTGTAATTTCAGAGGGAAGATTGTCATAAGACTTTCGCATCAAATACAGAGTGCGATTTCAGAGGAAAGATTGCCATAAGACTTCCGCATCAAATAATGAGTGTAATTTCACAGGGAAGATTACCATAAGACTTCCGAATCAAATTCTGGATATAATTTCAGAGGGAAGATTGCCATAAGACTTCCGCATCAAATAATGAGTGTAATTTCCCAGGGAAGATTACCATAAGACTTCCGAATCAAATTCTGGATATAAATTCAGAGGGAAGATTGCCATAAGACTTTCGCATCAAATGTTAAGTGTAATTTCAGAGGGAAGTTTGCCATAAGAATTCCGCATCAAATACGCGGAGAAAATTAAGTATTCCGGTTAAAAACGGGTTTGCAGGCCGTTTCCTTATAAACTTTCAGTAAAATCCTAATATATCGAAACATGTGTTCATGCATCTCCATTTACCTTGATAATATGTAATGACGAAATGCACAAATATTATGATATGATTTAAGATTTTCACGGCCAAAAGTATTTTTGTTATTTGTTTTTGGGGTATTATGCCGTGTTGCGCTAACTCCTTCTTTAGCACACGGAACACGCGCAACACGGCATAATACCCCAAAAACAAATAACAAAAAAATATATATATATATACAGGGTGTCCGGAAACTCGTAGTACAAGCGGGAAACTGGTGAATCTACATCACATTTGGAGTCGATTTTGTAGTATATATTTTTTTTATTTGAGCTTTCGTTATCGAGTAAATCGAGTTTGAAGTTGATTTTTTTTATTTTTTTTTATTCAAATTCTTATAAATTATTACTGAAGATCAAAGTACCCAACTAATTAAAACTATTTGAAAGTAAAACAAATGAAGAAACTCGGATTTGAAGCATTATTTTGAAATCACCCTTCATTTAACCCGGTTTAATCATAAAATATTTCTCCTCTGCAGGGTTAAAACATCTGTTATTCAACCCTAAACACCAGAAAAAACTTTAACCCTAAAATAGCCGAAAAATATTTTTTTTTGGTTTTTTTTTTTTTTTAATGAAAATGCTCAAATCAAAAAACTTTATGTTTTTTTGGGTTCCCCATGTGGTGTAGATTCTCCAGTTTCCCGCTTGTACTACGAGTTTCCGGACACCGTGTATATTATGATTTTTATGGACACGTGTTCCAACATCGAGATAATACTCGTTTTTATTCAAAGTTTATCGGGAAACCATTGAATTAATTGCCTGTATTCTTGTTTTTGACCGGATTACGAATAATTTGAAGAGATTCTAAATAAATTAGCAATTCTCATTTTTTACAGTGTTTTCTGAGTGCGATTTCACAGGGAAGATTACCATAAAACTTCCAAATTTTGAAAGACTGAATCTGAGTTGTATTGAATTGTTTTTTCAAGTGTGATCATGTATATAATTTATTGGATATAAAGGAGCAATCTGGATCTATAAAGATGATTTGTTCTATTATTTCCTTCAGCACAGATTGTATTAATTTATATTTTTAACAAAATTACATAATTTCTTAATAAATTGTAAAGAAATGATGAAATTATAACAATTTATTTCATAATAATACCTGTGTGTGTACTTTTTACTTACCTAATGTTTTTTATTGTGTGCCATTAAGTCATGTATTTAGCATTAGCTGCAGGAGTGAACAACAAGGTATTTTTCGTAACTAATGTAGATACATATTACAAGATGGAGATGTTGTTACGGAAATTGGTCACCTCGAATTATAATCACTGCTCTGCGAAAGTCATCAAATTATGCGATAATTTATTGATATTTTTATACTTAAGGCGATGCACTACGTCTCGTAATATTTTAAATTGAGCCGTTATCAATAACAACCCTTATGTATATGGCGATAAGGTTTAAATTCCCGCTTAACACCATCTGCCTGTTTTGATTTATGCAAGAAAAAAACATGCCCAAAAAGTGCCTTTTATTTTATTTTGTGGATGTTCAGGCATTTTTTTTCGATCATTTTATAAATAATTTAATTTTCCACATTATACAATAAAATCATAACCGAAAATGGGTTTGTAAGTAGGAGATTTTGAACTTTAAAGCAGTTTTCATAGGCCTTATACATTATTTTTTTCTGGGCTTATAAAATGACTTATCTAAAAAATACTCTTTTATTTTAAAGGCCAAGATGTATCCTACTTGCAGTATTTAATTAAAGCATCTGAAACATTTCTAGGTGACAAAATTTTCAAACCAAAAAGACATGATTTTGCATTACTAAGTACTAAGTATGGCATCGCCTTAACTCCACACAGGAAAATAATTCTCCTCAGGGCCTATGTCATCTCTGGGGATGGTGTTTGGAGGATCTTTTTGAGGTGAGGAAGGAGAGAACATGAGTTTTTAAGAGACCCATGTTGTAGGAGGGAGGAAACACAGAGGCCGACAAATCGATCTACAGTCAAGCTGTTGAACTCAAGGACGAGTCGTAGAAACGACCTGTTCTCATGCGACAATATCAATCGTCTACATGTATTGGCGGCGTGTCTGGCATATTTCCCGACTATGCTCTGGCGCCGAAGGGATCAATGACGCTAGTTCCTCGGAGCTTCTTCCATTGAAATACCGGTAGAATAATGACAGCATACCTACCTGACGCCTGTGCTCTAAAGATAGTAATCCGTTTGTTAAGGTAGAGGAATCTATCAAACGGACCGCCTGTTTCTGAACACGGAGAAAAATGGCTATTAAAAATCTCTTCAAATTATTGGTAATATAAGTTAAAAACGGGATTATAGGCCTTACGAAAAATTTAAATTATCAATTTTCATTTTTCTCAGTACACAGAGTCAAGGGTAATGTAATTAATAATATTAATAAACCCTTAACTGGACCCTTGTTACCTCTAGTTCCTTTGACGTCGTGGAAAATGGCACTAATGTTGTAACTACTTCACAGTATCTAGCTATTTATTGATCTGAACTTGAACGCATAATTTTTAGAAGCAATAAATCACAAAAATGAGCATTTACTGATACAATTTACTAACAATAGTAGCATTTCCTGAAAATAAATTGATAAAACACCCGTTTAATTAATTAATGATTCAAATGCAAATTTACAATGAGTCATCGACATTGATTTATAAAATTCCTTGCTAGTATTTACTTTTATTCCGTGCGCTTATGACTAATTAATAGTTTTGCTACTACATCGATACTAATTACTTTCAACCTTACAAAGCAGCAATTAATGAATCAAATGCCTACATATTTAATGGGTTCACGGGGAAGATACAATATCAACAAGAACAACGTTCCCGTTTAACATGGTGCTTAACAAACTGTTGCTTCCGATGTGTTGGTAAAAGCAAGATCACCGTCCTCTATTATACTAATATTGTGCAAGAATCGCATAAACCTACGCTTTCGACTGTTTGCAGATTATCCAAACAAAGTAGTAAAATTCTGGATCGCAATTGAAAACGAACTGCTACGAACATAGGCGCAGTCGCAATGCAAGTTACGCACGCTTAGTAAGGAACCGATCGTATGAGATCTTTGTGAGATGTAATAACTGAACCAAGTTTCGTATTGTGTTTAGCCATGTCGGAAATTTTGTTGGTTGTTTTAGTGGAATATACTCTCACTATTGCCCTGGTGAAAGACAACTGAAAATAGAAATGTTGCTTGAAATAGCTTGGAGCCAGTGTGACCGTGGCATTCCCAATTAGGATAGTTCTGAAGAGAGTGAGGAGGGGAGAGAGCTGGGGAAGAAGAAAGTTGGTAAGTACCTGACTTTTAAGATCGAGTCACTAAATACAGCCAAAGCCATTCAAGTAATGTTTCGATTCTGAATGGTTATCTTTCGGAAGGACAATTTTGAGAGCCGCAAATATGCTGTAAGAAATTGAGTTATCTAATACGATTAGACAATTATAATTCACGGCCATCTTGATACTGAATTATGTCTTAGCAAAATTGAAATATTTGTTTCCAGTTCCCATTGTTTAAGACGCCATAGCATATTTCTCCTGAATACATTAAACATGTGTCGACTGTATATAAAGATAGAGTGTGCTGAAGTAGACATTTTCGTCGATAATTTATACGGATTCTGCTGTCGTTAAAAATATATTGGGCTAATTATATTATGTATTACTTGTGTTGAGTGAGCTTTAATATACAGGGTTTTCCAATAAGAGGTGTTATTTTAAATAGCCCGCTATTTCGGTAGATGTTAATTTTAAAGCTGTTATTTTTTAACATTTGACAAGTAAAAACTACGCCATTAATATAAATGGAACAATACACGCTTCAACAATGCATTGAAATTATTAAAATTCACTTGAGTGAATCGAATGCAATCATCTTGAGTGATGAGGCCCATTTCCACCTCGGTGGCTTCGTCAACAAGAAAAATTGTCGCATCTGGGGCTCGGAAAACCCAAGAGTTATTGTTGAAAAGCTTCTCTATTCTCAACGTGTGACTGTTTGGTGCAGTTTATGGTCCGGTGGAGTCATTGGACCTTACTTATTTGAAAATAAGGCTGGAGCAACAGTTACGGTGAATGGATTGCGCTATCGAGAGATGATTAATGTTTTTTTATGGCCGGAATTGGATGGCATTAATCTCGACTTCGTTTATTTTCAACAAGACGGTGCTACGTGCCACACAAGCATCGAAACCATTGATCTTTTACGATTAAATATCAAAATAACACCTCTTATTGGAAAACCCTGGTAGTTAAATAGTTTGGTTTTTTATTTTTCGTTTTTTAATCATTATTTAATGAATATATTCTATTTCTGAATAGATTTTTGTAATTGAATGTATTAAATGTGTTTTATAACTGGATGGTTTTCATATAAATGAGATCATTTTAAAAAACTAAGTATAATTAAAAAATCTTCTGTTATGATCTAACAACAATGTTTGCTATGGCACGTATCTTCTAATAGTCAATATGTAAATTCTAAAAGATAATATACTACAAATTAAACTACATCATGAATTAATAAGCACATTATTATTAATTAATCATCAACATATTCATAAATGTGAATATATTTAAAAACGTAATATAAAATTAAACATCATTAAGTATTATGGTTAAATTAAATGTATAATTAATATCCATTTAGTCATTAATGTTTAATATCATTTCACATGCGACAAAGTTTCATTAAGTGTAATGACAAATGTACACAAAAAATAATGTGCACAGATAAAAATGAGTATTACTGATTTATTAAAAATCTCTTGAAATTGTAAGTAATTCGGTTAGAAACATATCAGAACAGATAAAATTTGAGTAAATTCGTAATAATATCAGAACACGTGTTCATCCTCTCTGGGTTTGTCTTAATAATATATACTGATTCGTCATTCGTGCGAAAATGTGTGACAATACATGTGACACCTGTCAATTGATTCGTTAATGGCCTGAAATCGCGTTTTTAATCGGATTACGAATAATTGTAAAAGATTCTTACTAATTTAGCTTTTTTATCTGTAAGTTTTCTCCGTATACTTGTAAAATCAAACATACACATCAAAAAAATACACACGTATGTTTGATCAAAATTATACAATAAAATCTCTGCCGAGGTAAGAAACTGCGAATTGTCATCCTTCGGCAAAAAACAACCAAATTGATTTGACCTGGGAAGAAATATGTCCCAGAACCTTTCAAAAATATAGCTTAATTTCATTATACTTTCTTAACTCACACAATGAACTCAATGAATATATAGTTACAACCATAAGAATTTGATATGCTATAAAAATTAGTACTGTGGTAAAGCAGAACGCCGGCAAGGCTGCAGTCCTAGTTTCAACTCCTAGAAGCGACCAAATCTTTTTCTGTTTCAAATTTACGTTTGAAAGTAGCTAATATAAACTTCTATTATTAAATATTCCAATCTGAGGATTCGCTCGATATATTATTCCAAAAATATATCTTTTGTTAAATTCTTTGTTCATTTACTTTGTATATTCTTCTTCTTTCATAAATTTTTTGCACCGTCTTCAAAAAACCTATGATTCCCTTTCTTGATCTTCATCATTACGCTTACATCGACCTTACAATCTTTTCGGATAAAGAAGTGGGTGCCTACCTGCGTCGTTATTAGATTCTTGTCTAACCATGTTCTTAGAAATCTTATTTGCAAAGTAGACGTTGGTACCTACCTACTACCCAGTGGCGTAACGAAAAACTCTTGGGCTCCAGGCTAAACCTTTATTAAACCGTAGTCCATAATTTTTTTACAATAAAAGTAAATAAATTTGTTTTAGATCACTTTAATTTTAATTATACTCTACCGGTTTTGGAAGCACCCTTCCTTCGTCAGGAGAATATTAAAACTAGCCTACAAAGCAAAATTATATAAAAATATAGTAGGTTTTTTACATGCTTTTCGACTACCACACTAGACACATTGTGCACATCCGTATTATGCTAGTCGAAATTTGTGTATAATTATATATATGTAATACATGATTCATTCAGTTATAAAATAGGTATAGGTTAAATAGGTTTAGCTGAAAATAAGAAAGCGATGAAAATAAAGATAAATTAAATAATTATTTTAAAAAGAAATTTTAAACAGAATTGAAATGAAAAAAAATGAATAATAAAGCAAATGAACTTATTTAATGATGTCAGGTATTCTTTAAAATAGTTCTTTCCCTTCATAAATAACCAATACTGAATATATAATATTATGTACATGATCACATACAGGAAAAGAATTGGAGTAGGTGAATCTTGTAAACATTGTAAACTTGATAAAAATAAAAATAATAATAGTTTACAAGAAATTTATTTACACAAACATGTAAACATAATTGATAACTACTAATAATTCATATTTATAATGTATTGTAACATTTCATTTTTATAATTATGTATGTATTAAATTGAAGTAAAAAAATAGATGCTTATGTGTACTAACATAGTTATCATCACCAGTAGCTACAATGATATTATTATTTGCGTTTGTTACTCGAGCTGCGATAAATACAAAAAATATTCCTTGCGCCAAGCAATTTTTTGCACATTTATAAAAAAGGAAAAACCAATATACTATCGGCCACGAATCATCTCATACATTCCTTTGACCCTTTGCCGCAAACGAATGCAGCTACTTCAAAGAAACAAATATATACTCTGTCACTTCTCGAAGCTCACTTTCAGCCGGGCCGCCTAGGCACACGATTATAGTCGTAATATTGATTTTATTAACTCTATATTGTCAATTTTTTAATAAATCTTATTATTTTTTAGTTTTAATTGTTTGATTGTACGGCTCAACGGTACGAAGGCATCGAAAATGGTTGGGCTAGGTCAGCGCCGGTTAAGGGAGACAATATGTACCTTTATATACTTCGCTCCTAGATAAACTGACCCCCACCTTCTCCTGTTTCCTTCCTTCATCCCCTTCTCCTTCATTTGCTTAAAAATAACCTTCACACCGCATCCCTAAAGGTGATATATGTCAAATATTTGTTTGATCTTTTATTTAAATTTTAAAACCGATGCGTGTTGCTGCGCCACTTATTAATTTGCTCACGAGAAGAATTTATCTATAATTACATATAGAGTGAATTGGCATTTATCGGTAATGTCCATGAAATTTTCTACAGCTAGTCACAATCTTATAACCATGAGATTGATAATGAGTATGAAATATCAAAGCAATATTAATATTCGCGCATATTTATAGTGAATATCAAACATTAGAAAATCTAACTCATAGTTGCTTCAATCGCTCGTCATTAACTATACATTGTTGCTATAAAAGTTTTTCCTCTTTTAATTTTGTATGCATGCATTATTTTTTCAACAAAATATAGGTGAATAAGTCTTAAATATATCAAAATGATCAAAACTATTAAAATAGAGAAGATCTATTGGATTATTATACAAATCAACAGTTTTATTCAAAGCTACTATTTTGCACGCTCGAACTTCAAAACAAGTGGAAACTAACTGTCTTCACGAGAGTTCGAAAAATCATTCAATACCCTTTTCACAATCTAAAAAGCAGAATTTTGATACTTCTTGATGAAATTTTGCACACTTGACATAAAAAAATAAGGGATAATTTATTACAGACATGCATTGAGATTTTCACGGCCAAAAATATTATAGCGATTAATTTTTGGGGTATTGTGCCATGTTGCGCTACCTCTTTCTTTAGCCAACGTTTCGCTGTCCTAAACGTTGGCTAAAGAATGAGGTAGCACAACACAGCATAATACCCCCAAAAATTTATCACTATAAAAATTATTACTGTCCACATTTGATTTATAAAAATCTGCGTAAATCCCGGGCGACGCCGGGGACTTCTGGATAGTACCTACCTTATAAAATCTTGTAATAAATAAAATGTAGTTTTTAGATACCCATATAAATATTTCATCTTGTGTTGTGCAAAATTAAATCAAAAATTCGTAAATAGTAATGGTATCGATTTCTGGGTTTCGTGTGTCTCCTTGCATTGAACTATTTACTATGCCGTAGTAAAATATATCTGCGCTGAAATTTCACGTTCAAGAATAGTGACAAGCGCTTGGGGTCTAAAAACTACACCCCCATTAACCCTGGCACACCGACTAAGTCACTAAACGTAGCGAACCACTTGGGGTGACCTTTAGCAGAGGTCACCCAATAAATTTTTCGCATGACGGCGGTACCTACACACGCCTCCAAATTTGAAAGCTTAAAATATGTATTTATTATAATAATATTAACGTTGTAACTGCTACTAACCTAATATATACACAAAACTGCCTGCATGGGTTATTTTACTTATGACGGCATAATAACACCTTACCTAAAACGTGTTAATACCTCAGCACAGATTCTCGTAGAGTTCACAAAATACTTCTTCCAACCCATACAGATACTGCGTTTTAACATTTTTGTATAACTGGTACTTATTATGTAAGCTGTATAGAATATAAATGAATAAAAAAATTCTCGGCAAAACGGGGATATTTCTGTTTATATACTCGTGTCATATAAAATTGTCGGGAAAACGGGGATATTTCTATTTATATACTCGTATAATATAAAATTGTCGGCAAAACGGGGATATTTCTATTTATATACTCGTATAATATAAAATTGTCGGGAAAACGGGGATATTTCTATTTATATACTCGTATAATATAAAATTGTTGGCAAAACGGGGATATTTCTATTAATTTTATTTATTTAGTTATAAGTACATGTTACATGATTAATAAATTTATTTAGAGAAGATACTTTAGAACACCATACTAGGCAGCTGCCTGTTTATATACTCGTATAGTATAAAATTGTCGGGAAAACGGGGATATTTCTATTTATATACTCGTATAATATAAAATTGTCGGGAAAACGGGGATATTTCTATTTATATACTCGTATAATATAAAATTGTCGGGAAAACGGGGATATTTCTATTTATATACTCGTATAATATAAAATTGTTGGCAAAACGGGGATATTTCTATTAATTTTATTTATTTAGTTATAAGTACATGTTACATGATTAATAAATTTATTTAGAGAAGATACTTTAGAACACCATACTAGGCAGCTGCCTGTTTATATACTCGTATAGTATAAAATTGTCGGCAAAACGGGGATATTTCTATTTATATACTCGTATAATATAAAATTGTCGGGAAAACGGGGATATTTCTATTTATATACTCGTATAATATAAAATTGTCGGGAAAACGGGGATATTTCTATTTATATACTCGTATAATATAAAATTGTTGGCAAAACGGGGATATTTCTATTAATTTTATTTATTTAGTTATAAGTACATGTTACATGATTAATAAATTTATTTAGAGAAGATACTTTAGAACACCATACTAGGCAGCTGCCTGTTTATATACTCGTATAGTATAAAATTGTCGGCAAAACGGGGATATTTCTATTTATATACTCGTATAATATAAAATTGTCGGGAAAACGGGGATATTTCTATTTATATACTCGTATAATATAAAATTGTCGGGAAAACGGGGATATTTCTATTTATATACTCGTATAATATAAAATTGTTGGCAAAACGGGGATATTTCTATTAATTTTATTTATTTAGTTATAAGTACATGTTACATGATTAATAAATTTATTTAGAGAAGATACTTTAGAACACCATACTAGGCAGCTGCCTGTTTATATACTCGTATAGTATAAAATTGTCGGGAAAACGGGGATATTTCTATTTATATACTCGTATAATATAAAATTGTCGGGAAAACGGGGATATTTCTATTTATATACTCGTATAATATAAAATTGTCGGGAAAACGGGGATATTTCTATTTATATACTCGTATAATATAAAATTGTTGGCAAAACGGGGATATTTCTATTAATTTTATTTATTTAGTTATAAGTACATGTTACATGATTAATAAATTTATTTAGAGAAGATACTTTAGAACACCATACTAGGCAGCTGCCTGTTTATATACTCGTATAGTATAAAATTGTCGGCAAAACGGGGATATTTCTATTTATATACTCGTATAATATAAAATTGTCGAAAAAACTAGGATATTTCTATTTATATACTCGTATAATATAAAATTGTCGACAAAACTAGGATATTTCTATTTATATACTCGTATAATATAAAATTGTCGGCAAAACGGGGATATTTCTATTTATATACTCGTATAATATAAAATTGTCGGCAAAACGGGGATATTTCTATTTATATACTCGTATAATATAAAATTGTCGGTAAAACGGGGATATTTCTATTTATATACTCGTATAATATAAAATTGTCGGTAAAACGGGGATATTTCTATTTATATACTCGTATAATATAAAATTGTCGGCAAAACGGGGATATTTCTCTTTATATACTCGTATAATATAAAATTGTCGGCAAAACGGGGATATTTCTATTAATTTTATTTATTTAGCTATAAGTACATGTTACATGATTAATAAATTTATTTAGAGAAGATACTTTAGAACACCATACTAGGCAGCTGCCTGTTTATATACTCGTATAGTATAAAATTGTCGGTAAAACGGGGATATTTCTATTTATAAAGTAGTTTATAAAATTAATGTTTCTTTGTTTGTCCCCTATATACTCAAAAACCACTGGACTGAATTCGTAGAAAATTTCAAAGTTAGTAGTATCGGGAGTGTTTAGAGATTAATTTGTTTGGTAGAATAAGTCGGGGACGCCCGATGAAGACTTAACGCATTATCTCTGCAATGAAATGAGATACGAAGTCGAATAAAAATCGATTTAATATAGTTTTTTAATATTTACAATGTGGTATACAGAGTAGTGAATGGTGGAAGTCGGGGACGCACGAGAAAGACATGGCACGATCAAATTAAACAAAAACTTATAGAAAGTAAACTTTTTAGATTTTTTAGAAAAATGATATTTCACCTCAAAAATAAATCTAGTTTTCATGTACACTAGAATTCAAACCTACAAACGGTTTTCTTCATACAAAATTTAAATTTGGATTTTGAACCTAAAATAAAAATTATCAAATATCTAGTACCGATATGTGGTGCTTTATTTATTTGTCTTTTAAAATAGAAAATATACGCCATTAAAAAATTCAATTTTGATGATTTTAAAGGCAACTTTGACAATTTTTTGTGAGTTAATACTAATTATTAAAAAATAAATAAAATAATCCCAACCTGTTTTGTGAATACATTTAAAAATAAATTTAAAAATAAAACATCGTAAAAGGGCTTTTTTGTGTAGGAATTTAAAATTTATATACTACAAATTTGTGTCCCAACGGAAAGATGCTCTCAGTATCGCACTGGTGTAAGAACACCATTCAAAATTAAAACTTTGTTTGAAATGGCTTTGGCCGTATTAGGTGACAACAACATACTAGACGGTTAGTAGGAGTTGAGATTCTTGTCACATTAAAAAATGACACCACACTTGTTGGTAAAAAAAATTATCATTTAAATTAGAATTAACTTAACTCTTCAGACTAATTTGTTCGGTTTAGGGAACAAACAGCTATTACCGTACAGTCAATGTGTTCGCTTTTCGGAACAGCTCATAATTTTATTAATTATTTTTATATGAAATTATAAAAAAGTGAGGTGGCTAAAATTTTTACAATACATTTTTCCTAAAGAAATATCTGTTTTTTTGTAATTTTTAATATCAGTTATTTTTCAAAAATTATATTATTATTTCTCATAATAAAATTAGAAAGCATATTTTATCAATTACAAAACCGTATTTAGTTTTCAGATGCGTTCAGAAATATTCCTTTTATTTGGATTTTGTTGAGAAGCGGAAATACATACAAATTCACTGACTTTCTGACAGCATCTTTAAGAAATATAACGCTCAATATGCCAGAGGCCTGAAGGGTTAATAAAGCTTTACGCTTCGTTGCGATATGAATTATTGAACTTGTTTTCAGCAATTAATAAATTAAACATTACTTCTAAGTTGATAATTATTCATCGATTCCTTGAAACTTTATAATATTTCTGTGACATGATCTCAATAAAACGACAAATTAATTAGTATTTAAAGCAATGGAGTTAATTTTAGACCCTAGGAAAGTTAAAGTATTAACCCGTTAATTATTAGGAGACTAAATTTAGTCCCTAACATCATATGAATATGGTATCCTAATATTATGTAGGTTTTACATTATCATTAAGATTTGATTAAATATTTAAACTACCTAATAATTGATCATTTTAAGCACACAAGCCTTCTAAATTGTTAGCAGGATTATTGAATGAGATGGAAATGTGGCACTTTTATTTGTGAATATCGCACTAGTGTTCCAACTGTTTGGAGCCAGTGTAACTATGGCATCCCCAATTGTTTTAAAGATGGAAGTGGTTGCGAGGGGAGGGAATAGCACCAGTTCAAGTAATGTATTTCATCTGGGCGATAGTGGGAGTAACTAATACTCTGGAACGTACCGCAAGTATACTACCCGTCTTACCCGATATTATAATTATACGATTTGTAAAGCTGAAAGTATGTAAAGAATATTTGCCTCATAGCCTGTAAAAAATACAATTAGAGAAGATCAAAAACTGGTCATTTAAATAAATACCGTTAAAAAATTTGTAAATCATTATTCAGATTTTGATCTGTCAAGATTTAGATTTGTCAAAGATTTAGATCTGTCAAAAATTTATATGTGTTAAAGACTCAGATCTGTTAAAGATTTTGATTTTCCAAGATTTAGATCTGTCAAAGACTTAGATCTGTTAAAAATTTAGATTCGTCAAAGATTTAGATCTGTCAAAGATTTAGATTTGTCAAAAATTTAGATCTGTCAAAGACTTACATCTGTCAAAGACTTAGATTTGTTAAAGATTTAGATCTGTCAAAAATTTAGATCTGTTAAAGATTTTGATCTGTCAAAAATTTAGATCTGTTAAAGATTTTGATCTTTCAAGATTTAGATCTATCTAAGACTAAGATCTGTCAAAGACTTAGATCTGTCAAAGACTTAGATATGTCAAAGGTTTAGATCTGTCAAAAACGTAAACAAATAAATTCACATTTAAATACAGACCTACTTTATAGCTTTCGTGTTGAGATAGGTAGTTCCAATTATGAATTAAAAATTCATGGAACATGAATAATACTATGCATTACGCAGGAGTATTTCACATTACTTACCCATTCATCAACAACTGAAATTAGTGTGATTGATAATATAATTTTATTTTTTAAATAGAACACGACAGGTATTTCGAACCTTAACCGCTCAGTTGAATTATGGCAGTAGCTACGGTAGTGAGATATAATCGATAAATAATAATAGACTTATTTATAACCTTTATTTTCTGCCATACACCACGCCATTGATAAAGCAAATCATAGACGGACCTCCGCACGTAATTAGGAACCAATTAAAATGGTCTAATTTATTTACAAAATTTTCGTATGGCTTTTACAGTGTAAATAGTACAATATACCGATAATTGATCCCCCGACAATTGATCCCTCGAAAACTTGAACCCCCAAAGGATTGTTTCTGCTGTACATCCTCATTGTTATGATGTGTGGTAATTAGGTTGAGTAGTTAATCGATAGATGGCGGTAGACATAAATCTTACACCAGGGCCCAGCCAGATGATGCTAGTATAGCAGGTACTTGCGAGAGATATTATCGGACAGTGCAAGCGTCTGGAGGCTCAGAGATTTACCTACCCTCACTTAACGAACAGTGTAGTTTAGACAGACAGGTTATTGTAACGTGAATAAACGCAATTAAGAACCTTTTACTGTTTTAAAGAGTTCCCAACAACTGACACAACACGAGTAAGTATGCTGAGATATACGGCCGTACAACAAAAGTCGATATTCTTATATCTGCAGGCACCTTAAATCGCTTTCCAAATATTTTTGATAACGATAACGCTGTATCCGCAAGGAGTATACACTGAGGGAAGATACACTGCCGATGTACAAAACACGTCATACTTAGATAAGTACAAAACGTACAGATTTACGCTTGAATAGGGAATCCTGTGAGAAGTTTAAAAAACTTATAGACGACCATAGAATAAACAAATAATAGATCAAACAAATCACAAATAAACTCCTCAAAACAATACACATTTTCCTATACATAAGAATCATATATAAAATAAAACAATTGAAAACAATATATTTTGCACTTTGCCAATCAATAATAGGATATGGAATTATTGCTTGGGGAGGATCAAAAAACTCGGCTATCGGTTCCTTATAAATCGCACAGAAAACGATCTTAAAGGTTATACTAAAAACACATAGGCTGACTGATACAGATCAAATATTCAATAGCTGTGACGTACTATATATAGGCCAATTATACGTTAAAACACTACAAAACTACATTTTTGACCAAAAAAAACAAATTTCAAAATACACAAAATATCACTAACAGATCAGTTAGACAAGCGTACAAAGATAACATAAAAACTCCGACGGTAAATACAAGCTTTGGACAAATACACTATCAATGCCTTGCTATAAGAGCTTTCAACAGTCTGACACTTAAAAATAAATTTGAGGAAAACAAAAATAAATTCAGACACAAAATTACAAAATGGATTATAGAACGAAAAGACAATATTACCAAAATTTCATAACATAAAATGATAAAACCTACACGTAACACACAAAACCAATTTAAAACACACATCACTCACTAACGGTAACCGGATAAATCATCACAATGATAATTCATCACATCTTTAAAAAGTTATACATCATAGAAAGTGATGAAACAAAAACTTTATTAACTGGGTTATGTAGGTTAGGTTAGGTTAAAAAAAAAATTTCATCGTCTCTACTGACTTTATATCACTTTTTAAAAGTGTGTTGAATTGTCACTGTGTTGAGTTATCATGGAACCCTCACAAACACATAACGTATAATATAAATATACGGATTTTTTGCTTTATTTCATTGTATTCAAATTTTATTTTATTAAAACTTTATTTGACTTTAATTTTAAATCTATATTTTTAGTTAAAAATTACGTTAATCTTTTGTTTTTTTTTCTTCACCAACATTATATATATTTTCTTTAAATATATGATGAATATTTTTGTATTATAAAATGGAAGTCTCAGCACGGGTAACCAACCCAGTGAGGCCAACATTACTAAATTGTACTAAAAAATGTAAAATATTTTACCAAAAAAAAAATAATAAAGAGGAAAAGTAGAAGTGCCATACTAATTTTAATGGAAAATATATGCCACTGATTTAGTACCTTTTGGTTCTAGACCATTTAGCACGCAGTATGTCTCTCTCACTTGCCTGAAATTGGATAATACCTTCCCATGTGAATTTAATAATCATAGTGAAACACAGTTTTGTATGGAAATATAGACCTAAATTGGACTTATTGATGACAATTTGGAACACGAAACACGCCCACAAGGCTCTTCTTGTGTTATTCTTTATTCTATGCAGACGACCCTTCACAGACGAAAAAATTGCATGGAACGACCACATAGCTTCGGTCGGATTAGCCTGATTCTAATATGAACATTCTATTCTCGTTCTGCATTCCTTTGGAAATATGTGAATCTTTTATAAACTCTATCGGAGTCCTTTTCCAATCCAGCTATATCTCCGCCAATGGTTTTCTAAGTGAGTTAATCTCATCGATAGCCATAAATAATAAGAGGAATAAACGGCGGCCCGTCAAGGACTTTCCGTGACGTTGTCTGTAATAAAGCAGGCACAATGCGCCGCATCAGCTGTCCGTATGCAAATACTGTGACATAGATTCCAGGCCCCGGGCGATGAAATAAGGTCGTTGCATCAGACTTTAACAGTCCACGTTTTTCAAACGAACTTTGCAAATAAAATAGTAAAGTTTAAAAAAACACGAACACGCACGTTTTTTAATCTTAAAGAACTCATGATTTGGGGTACGAAGTATTGAATTACTTAAGTCTAAACTTAGGATGGATTGTTCCATAGAAATTGAACAATTCATCAAATTTCAACGTTCATTTGAGTGCTGTGAATGTCCTATTTAAGTTCTGTTAATATATAATTATAGACCAGTTACTTGACAGATCTGAAATAATGACAGAACTTGGAAAGAACTTTTACAGAACTTGAAAATCAACTTTTAAATTCGAATATTGTTCAAATTTCATCGATCATTTGCGAGTTCTGTGAATATCCTATTCAAGTTTTGTTATTATAAAATTATAGGCCAGTTACTTGACAGAACAGAAATAATATCAGAACTTGAAAAGAACTTTCACAGAACTTGAAAATAAACTTTTAAATTTGAAAAATTGTTCAAATTTCAACGTTCATTTGCGAGTTCTGTGAATGTCCTATTCAAGTTCTGTTATTATATCATTATAGTCCAGTTACTTGACAGAACTGAAATAATAACAGAACTTGAAAAAAACTTGAAAATTAACTTTGAAATTTGAAGAATTGTTTAAATTCTCTGAAATAACGCGTCCTTAAAGTTTATTTAAATATAAAATTGTTATCAAATTTAACATTGTCATCAATGAAATATTTTCATCAATGTAACATTATCATGAATGTAACATTGTCATCAAAAGTAACATTCCTATCAATGTAACACTGTCATCAAATGTAACATTGTCTTCAATGTAATGTACTCACTGAACAATAAGCACTTTAACCCAAAATTCGGCAAGAGTCATTGATGTAATAATTAGTCAATGACTAGAGTCAATAAACTCACCCGTTTGTGCGAGAAGTTTCATGTGTAGAATAAAGACTGGACAAGCCAAGCAGATATAGCGCATTTACCTGCTGTCTCCGAGCAATTTTGTACTTACTTCTTATAGACTTACAGTCATCACTACATTATTGAAACAGGTACTGTCGCAATATTACATTTACTTGAAACTTGATTATGTTACTTCGCTAATGCAATGGTGTTAAGTCATTATTGGCTTCGATCAATTGATATGTGCAAGGAGCCTAGTGGAAGATTGAATTTATATTATTATCCCCTAACTGGCGTATTTAGCAGATAATTATAAAGGTTACTAAATCATTTAAAAAAGGATTAGATTATAGCCTAGTGCAATCACATCTAAACTATTTTAATACGATGCACCACGTCGTGTAACATTTGTAATCAGAACACTAACAATAACACTCCTTATGTATGTAATATAATAAGCAGTAATTGTTGATTAAAGTACTAGTACATATTGAATTATTTGGCGTGTTGTAAATCAGCCGACGTGGCTCAGTGGTCCAGAGCATCTGACCGGACATCAGAAGGTAAGGGTTCAATTCCCGTCGGCGGCATTTTTTTTTACTATTTATATTATTATTATACTATTTATAGATATTTTCAATTTGTATTGATATTTCAGGCGACTAATTATTGCTTATAATAATTTGGTAAAATATTGTTAATATTTAAAAAAATAAAATATGTATAAGGATTGTATTAGGACATATGTATCCATTTAAAAACCACAAATAAATAAATAATTTATCAGTGATAACTTTACAGCAGATCCCATACATAACAAATGTAGAAAATCGTTTTTCCTCAGAACTTGAAGTAGACTGTATTGTATTCCAATGGCATTCACCGAAGGTCACCTATAACACTCCATATCGCCAACTCTTCCGGATGCCGAGCCCCCTTGATAACCTTTTGAAGACAGTACACCATTAAATATCCCACACAAACTGACTTATCAACTTAGCACTTACAACTACATAACTAATACAACTACAGTTGTATGTTTTTGTATTAGATATTATATATTTGTTCATTGTTTCCTTCCTATATTTCCCTTTTATGGAAGTTATGATGTGATCATATTACGATACCATCTCCAATTTACATTTTCTGTTATTTGTGAGATTTAAGAAGATGGCTGAGAAGTATCAAGTTATTAATTCACAATGTTTGTCTTTCTTTTCTTTGGTGATGTTTCAGCAAGCTCGATACTAAGGTCCAGTTGTTTCGTAGAAATTAACTTGTAACAAAGTTACCAAATGGATATTCAGCTCCATTTTGTTTTTGTGACAGTTGAAAGGTTCCTGTTAATTGTCAATTTTAAATTCATTTCAGCTTTTGAGTAAAATGTAATTCTGCAGAAGAGGATAACTATCATGTTAAGCTTGACATTTTATTACAATTTTTTTGGAAAGCTGACCGCACCTAGAATTCTTCTAGAACTTTTCAAATGTCAAAATAATTGAATATTAGCGTTGAATGTCCATTTGATGACATTGTCACATGTGAATTTTTGCGATACAACTGGACCTTAGAGTCTACACCACTTCGGAACTAGACGATAATTGGCTATTATTAAATATTGTAGATTATTATTGGCAGTCAATATTTTTTTTAAATTGCAAAAGTAAAAATGTATCAAGCACAGTCGATTGATAAAAGTTTTATCAATCAGATACTTATTTTTTGTTGTTTTTTTTCCAGTACATAACTTATTTAACTAAAAATAACTAAAATGAATATGTTTTTAATTACATTACACATAACATAACAATATTATTCACTTTCAGTATTTTACAGATTGACCATAAAAATAAAGTTTTTTTTAAAATTATTAATGTTGTCTGGAAGGCAATTATACGAGTATATGTTGGCCCTCTCGTAACCAATGGATTGCTTTCCATAGTGAGTTTGTATGATGTTTAAATGTATGTTATCGTGTTGCCGTGTACAGTATGTGTGTACTTGGGACGTTTTAATGAAGAAGAGGAAGAAATTCAAAGACTGAATGATGGAGAAATGAGATCCCAGAGGCATACGTGTTGTAAAACCATGTATGATCGTGTGAAAATGCAAGGCTGACATAAGGGTAATTAGTAAGATTGAGAAAGGGACGCTTAGATGGTTTGGGAATGTAGAGAGCAAATGAAGAAAGGAGTGTAAACAGAATATATTACGCGAACGTGAAGGTAGAAGACGTCGGGGACGCCCAAAGAAGACATGGCACGATCAAGTGAACCAACTACTTGAGTCGGGCCATGTCAAGAGTCAGAATAACATAAGGGTGTTATTTAAACAATTTCTGTAGGTATGTTTGGGACGATGTATGAATGTGTACATTGTGTACCAAGACCGAGTTTTTGGCGGTCTTTCTCTACATAACCCTGCGGAGAAATGACATGATAGTTAGTTAGTTAAAATTAACAAACAAACGCATTTTGTTACATTTCGTTAGATCTGCTAGCATTCGCCAAAAGGGAAAGCACAGTCACAGTTATTGCAATAACAATAAAACTAAAAATCGTCTCAAAATTTAAGATATTTACCACACAGTCTGCTATTTCTATATTCTATAAATAACTACTAGCATTACAGAAACAGGTTTTTCGAGTTAACCTGATATTTTTGACCGCGAAGCACCTCGAGCGACAAACTAAATGCAGGCGTGAACACTAACAGGATACGTTTTAACGTTTTAGAAAATCTAAGCAATCTAAGCTATATCGCAAAATAAGACGCAAAATATTCTGTCAAAATCTGAATTATCATTTTTAATTTATTGTCGCTAATAGAGGGTGAGTTCGAAAGAGACAGTGCAGTTTTGAAACGTTTTTAAAAAAACGGCGCAATTTAAAGAAATGGGGTATATTTTATTTTATTATCATATAACTCAGTTATAAATAGATTGCACACACTTGGGAACTTATATGCTAAAATCGCAGATACTTTTAATATTCCCCTTATACAGGGTGTATCGGCACGTACCCGACAAACTTTAACCAGCTATTCCTTAGCATATTTGGAGTAAAAAATCTTATGTGGACTTTGCTGTCCGGTAACGTTTTTTTTTAATAAAAAATTTACTATTCATATTTTCACCACATGTCACCACTGTTTTATCCTTTGTCAAAGTTTGAAAACCCATCTGGCAAATATTTTATTCGAATTCCGTTGAATAATGCACGTGTGTGCCTATATTGGCGCACTTTTAGAATCACAACGAAATGGCATGGCACCATTCGTCTCATTTTGAACTATTATTATTTAGTGTGTGCGAAAGAGCGAAGACGCTTTATGACATACTTGCTTATAACAGCTGTTGAACACGAAACGCAGTGCCAATAACAGTGATGTAGTGTGGAAATTTTAATTTTTTTTGTTTTTAATTGAAAAAAAATTCTGCCGGACAGCAAAGTGCCCATAACATTTTTTATTCCAAATGTGCTAAGAAATAGTTGGTTAAAGTTTGTCGGGTCAGTGCCGATACACCCTGTATAGTATAAAGCTGCACTAATAACACATTTTAACGCCACGTATTTTAATGAGGTCACTACATTTATTTATTGATTTTATTTTAGTAATTTGTACATTTAAGTTTACAAATGACTAATTAATTGTTACATATAAATATACTATGTTTTTTTTCTTGCTTGATGTGGCTCCTACACAACATCTTGAATTTTTCAATTGGGGCAGACTTAAAGTTTTCCGGCAGCGTGTTATAGTATTTCATCCCTTTATATAATATACTATTCTGGGTATTCGCTTTGTCCTTCTTTGGTAGCCTGATTTCATTGCACGTCCTAGTTTTATGTTTGTGTATGTCCTTGTTGTATACAATTTTATTCGAAAAATATTTGGGCAGATTGTTTAATATATTGTGTAAAAATATCATCGTGTTCAAGGTCAACATCTGTTTCACCGTTAGCCAATTTAGTTCGTTTAACATTTTATTTACTTTTGAATACCTATTTCGTCTGAGTATTGTTCTCATTGCCCTATTTTGGAGAATTTGAAATTTATTTTGCTCTCGGTCGTTACACAGGAAAAGGATAGTTGAGCAGTAATTAAAAAGTGGAGCAATAATGGAGTTATAAATGGTGATTGCAGTTTTTTCGGACAGTTTTTGGCGAATTCTTCCCAAAAAAGATATCTTTTTTCCAATTTTCTTTTGGGTAACATAACAGGCTATTGTCATTGCTTCTTTCTTTACTGTTATTTTATTTGTTATGTTTTAATTAAATTTAATTCTTTAATTTTTCTCATCAAAATTTAATACTGCACTATGTATACATATGCCGTTTTATACAACAAGTCCTAAAGATGACATCAGAAAGATGATGGCCCCCAACAATGATACATTGGTGAAGGCGATTTCTGCCGCATTTTGGCACATCTCGACGGGTATAGCGGCAATTTCTACCGCATTTTAGCACATCTCGACGGATATAGCGGCAATTTCTGCCGCATTTTGGCACATCTCGACGGATATAGCGGCGATTTCTGCCGCATTTTGGCACATCTCGACGGGTATAGCGGCAATTTCTACCGCATTTTAGCACATCTCGACGGATATAGCGGCGTTTTCTGCCGCATTTTGGCACATCTCGACGGGTATAGCGGCAATTTCTACCGCATTTTAGCACATCTCGACGGATATAGCGGCGATTTCTGCCGCATTTTGGCACATCTCGACGGATATAGCGGCAATTTCTGCCGCATTTTGGCACATCTCGACGGGTATAGCGGCGATTTCTGCCGCATTTTGGCTCATCTCGACGGGTATAGCGGCAATTTCTGCCGCATTTTGGCACATCTCGACGGGTATAGCGGCGATTTCTGCCGCATTTTGGCACATCTCGACGGATATAGCGGCGATTTCTGCCGCATTTTGGCACATCTCAACGGGTATAGCGGCGATTTCTGCCGCATTTTGGCACATCTCGACGGGTATAGCGGCAATTTCTACCGCATTTTAGCACATCTCGACGGATATAGCGGCGTTTTCTGCCGCATTTTGGCACATCTCGACGGGTATAGCGGCAATTTCTACCGCATTTTAGCACATCTCGACGGATATAGCGGCGATTTCTGCCGCATTTTGGCACATCTCGACGGATATAGCGGCGATTTCTGCCGCATTTTGGCACATCTCGACGGGTATAGCGGCGATTTCTGCCGCATTTTGGCTCATCTCGACGGGTATAGCGGCAATTTCTGCCGCATTTTGGCACATCTCGACGGGTATAGCGGCGATTTCTGCCGCATTTTGGCACATTTCGACGGATATAGCGGCGATTTCTGCCGCATTTTGGCACATCTCGACGGGTATAGCGGCGATTTCTGCCGCATTTTGGCTCATCTCGACGGGTATAGCGGCAATTTCTGCCGCATTTTGGCACATCTCGACGGGTATAGCGGCAATTTCTGCCGCATTTTTGCACATCTCGACGGGTATAGCGGCGATTTCTGCCGCATTTTGGCACATCTCGACGGGTATAGCGGCGATTTCTGCCGCATTTTGGCACATCTCCACGGGTATAGCGGCGATTTCTACCGCTTTTTAGCACATCTCGACGGATATAGCGGCGATTTCTGCCGCAAGAAACGTGCGGACGGCGAGGCCCCGTGTATTGTTCGGACCGTGGTAACGACTGAAAACTGCACGACCCTTCCGACGAAATGAGACCACTCCCAGGTTCCTAACCCCACCACACGGGATTACCGGCACTTCTTCTTGTATAATGATCATTTCAACATTTTCCAGGCTTGCATATTCGTTTTTTTAGGTGAACATCGGCAGTCCCAACTGCCCTAACCCAGTGGTACTATGACATTCACAATTGGGATATGTGGGAGTTTGTGAGGCTGGAGGGAGTTGTATGGGGAAAGAGATGTAAAAGAGGAAATAATAGTCTTCTATAAGGTATTTAGCTATTGGAAGCGGGTGGAAGCGTTACTTAAATTTGAATTTCTTCACAAAATAAATATCTATTACGGATGTTGGCTATTTTATGAAGGAAATCGGTTTTTAAATGATAGATATTTATTAAAAATTAAAAATAACGAAACATTAAAAACGCTTTTTAATATTATTTTTGATTAAGTTTCATATTATTGTATTTCCATAAAAATTTGGGCAACATTGTTTTTTTATTAATCACTATTAACTAACAATAAATTGCCAATGTTTAAAATCTTAAAAAATTGAATTCCTTAATGGCCTATATTTTAAAAACACAAATATATTTTTTAAATAGCTCACATTCGCACTAGACATTTACAAGCTTTTTCATTAAAAAAAATATATCAAATTTAGTTGGGAATTTCGGCCTCAAATTTAAAATTAACCTTTGTGCGATTACAAGAATTTGGTCGCTTGTATGGAGAACTGCAGCTCATAATTATTCAAATGAATGTCTATTCTATTGATGAAACCACCCACGAAAACATGTCATAATTAACAATTATTTGTTTTATTACAGAAGTGCATTAATGCATACGCTTTTATGGGTACAGACGAATCCAAGAAGTCGTGCGAATTGCTTTGAAAACATACAATCAATAATCACCATGCCTCCCACATTTTTCTCACAACATATAATTATTAGTATATACACATTGTATCTGTAATCAAAATATGATAAGTGCAAATATGACATTTATAGGTTGTCAAATAGTGTAAAGTGCGAAAATTACATTTCTCAGGAGAACAATGTATTACTATGTTACAGAATTAAACAAAAAGTATCAGTTGTTTGTTTGGTTTTTTTTTATGTGAATTGTTCCAACCGTCCGAAGTCAGTAGGACTACGACATCTTCAAGTTGTGGTGAAGTTGAAGGAAGTGGAAAGCTAAAGGATGTGGGCAGTACCTGTATACATTATAGTGATTTATTTTTGGGGTATTATGCCGTGTTGCGCTACCTCCTTCTTTAGCCAACGTTTCGGACAGCATTATAATGACCATCATCATTTTTTAGGAACTTAACAACTTGAAGAGTTCAAGACAAATAAGTTATAGACATTCGGAATGCGAAGAACATACTACAGGGCTTTCCAATAAAAGGTGTTATTTTGAATAGCCCGATATTTCGGTAGATGTTACTTTTGGAGTTGTCATTTTTTGACATTTGACAAGTAGAAACTACGCCATTAATAAAAATGGAATGATACACGCTTCAACAACGCATTGAAATTATTAAAATTCACTTGAGTGAATCAAATGCAAATCATCTTGAGTGATGAGGCCCACTTCCACCTCGGTGGCTTTAATTAACAAGCAAAATTGTCGCATCTGGGGCTCGGAAAACCCAAGAGTTATTGTTAAAAAGCCTCTCTATCCTCAACGTGTGACTGTTTGGTGCGGTTTATGGTCCGGCGGAGTCATTGAACCTTACTTTTTCGAAAATGAGGCTGGAGCAACAATTACGGTGAATGGATTGCGCTATCGAGAGATGATTAATATTTTTTATGGCCGGAATTGGATGGTATTGATCTGGACAACGTTTACTTTCAACAATACAGGCGCTACGTGCCACACAAGCAACGAAACCATTGTTCTTTTACGGAAAAAGTTTCTTTGAATATCAAAATATCACCTCTTATTGGAGAACCCTGTATATAAAAAGGGTAAGGCGATTTTCAATACAAAATATTGTCAATATTATGCAAAGCAATAAACGTCTTCATCATTATTTCTAGAAACGGCAATCTTCGCAAAATTGATGGAAAGATTTATACAGAATAAGAATAGTATCTTAATCTTCTCGTAATGAATCATGATGTCTTTCGCAGAAATATACTTAATTAGTTATAATCTTCATTAACGTGTGACGTTTCATAACGAATAAAACCACCGCCATCTTTATTTTTCAAGCCGCGCTGTAGGAAATGTACTGACAGTTAGAGAAACATGTTTCCGAACAATAGGTTTCTTTTGGTTCTTATTTATTTGATATTACAGAAACAAGCATTACATGAGTTACGGGAAATAGATATTACATTTTGGGTACCTATGATATGTTTCCTTGTAATGTCTGGTATGTTTATTCCTTAATTACCAGGTGACGTGTGTAGCATATAGGTGCTGGTGTGTAATGTGTGTGTGTATGTACGCGCATTGAACAGTTTATATTATTGACATGATGCCATGTTTGAATTTGGGCAGTGAATCCGAAAAAATGACAATATTTGAGATCAGACAAATATCATATAGAGAATGAAGAGCTCAGTTAATTGGCGAATTAGTTGCTGCATTTGTTTTATAATTAAGCGTGTGGAATTTAGTTTTTTCTAATAAGAATAATAACTAGTAAGTGTCAGGAGTATTTACTTTGTTCTTATTAGTGTCAGGAGTATTTACTTTGTCCTTATTAGTGTCAGGAGTATTTAGTTTATTCTTATTAGTGTCAGGAGTATTTACTTTGTTCTTATTAGTGTCAGGAGTATTTACTTTGTTCTTATTAGTGTCAGGAGTATTTACTTTGTTCTTATTAGTGTCAGGAGTATTTACTTTGTTCTTATTAGTGTCAGGAGTATTTAGTTTATTCTTATTAGTGTCAGGAGTATTTAATTTGTCCTTATTAGTGTCAGGAGTATTTAGTTTATTCTTATTAGTGTCAGGAGTATTTAATTTGTCCTTATTAGTGTCAGGAGTATTTAGTTTATTCTTATTAGTGTCAAGAGTATTTAGTTTTTTCTTACTAGTGTCAGGAGTATTTAATTTGTTCTTATTAGTGTCAGGAGTATTTACTTTGTCCTTATTAGTGTCAGGAGTATTTAGTTTATTCTTATTAGTGTCAGGAGTATTTACTTTGTCCTTATTAGTGTCAGGAGTATTTAGTTTATTCTTATTAGTGTCAGGAGTATTTACTTTGTTCTTATTAGTGTCAGGAGTATTTAGTTTGTTCTTATTGGTATCAGTAGTATTTAGAGAGCGGTTTGAAAGATCTAAAAAGTAGAGGACGCCCGAGAAATACATAACGCAATATATGAGATACGGAATCGAATTAAAGTTGATTGACACTATGGTATACAGTAGTGAATGGTGGAAGAAGTCGGACACGCTCGAGAAAAACATTAGCAATAGCGAGCACAGGGTCCACTAGTACCTTATATTATTTTTAATTATTATATTGTGAAATAAAAAATTCAATCAAATAAAATTTACTTGCGCACGCCGGGAATTGAACCCGAGACTTTCAAGCAGTCAATCCAATCTTCAAGTAGTGTCATTCATAGTTACGAGATAAAGTTTGCACACGAATTGCCATGATGTTGAGAATAGTATTTTTGCGCACGAACACATCTGATGCCAAGTGAATATCTCATCTGATGACTTGATGAATATCAACATGTATTTATATGAAGCCCAACTCAAGATCATCGAATTCAGACAACTTTGGGTTTTTCCCGGCGGTCAAAAGGTTAATTGTTGTTTAGATCCGTGGTTTCCAATATAGGTGTATATATCAGAGATGGCCAACATATAAGACTTCAAATTTGTATTATGTAAATATTTTATTTATTTTTGAAAAAATTAACTGCAACTTCCACCCTGTATATATAATAACTATACAGGGTGGAAGATATTCTCAGTACGATCCTGGTCTAAGACCACCATTCAGAATTGTAACGTTGCTTGAAATGACTTTGGCTGTGTTTGTTGATCAGATCTGAATAGCCAGATACATCCCTACCTTCCTCTTCCCCATCTCTTTCTCCTCCCCACTACCTTCAGCCTCACAACATACCCCAATAGGGGATGCCAAAGTCCCACTGGCTCCAAACGGTTGGGAGCAGTTGGGACTCTTTTGCAGTTTAAATTAAAAAGAAATAGTGCAAGCCCATGAAAAATCACGGGATATTAAAATTTTAGAATTGATAATAATTGCATGTTAAAGCGCAGGCTCTTAAAAAATTGTAATATACTTGTCTTTAAGAGTAAGAAATTTATAAAAAATACTCATTTGAGAGATATAAATAAAAAGGTGACCGGATAAATCATCACAATGATAATTCATCACATCTTTAAAAAGTTATATAAAGTCATGGAAAGTGATGAAACAAAAACTTTATTAACTTATGTAGGTTAGGTTAGGTTAAAAATAAATAAATTTCATCGTCTCTAATGACTTTATATCACTTTTTAAAAGTGTGTTGAATTGTCACTGTGTTGAGTTACCATGGAACCAAATAAAATAATTCTCTGGTTAAAATATATAATTTTATGGTTTCGTAAATACCTTCTTTCATTAACTTTAGTAAATCTTGAAACATCACTTTCAATTTTCAAAGAAACAGTGATTAAAATAATTTTCTTTCAAAGTATTCCAAGGAGAAAAATGAGTATTGCGGGTAAAACGAACCAAGGACCATTAAGGCAAATAAATGCACGTGCATGACGAAATGCAAAATAATATTTATTTTATGTTGATAAGCTCGGGCAAGTCCCGGCCATTGTCCAGAATATTAAATATCAAGATTTGATCTTATATGAATTGGATTTCTCTTTTAATCGTCCTGCTAATGACCCGAAAGTCAAGGATCTTTATCAGTCTTCTACTGCGTGCTGTGAATTTATATTCCCTTTCGCGCAGCCTCTCCTTGCGTGCGTCCAAGCAGATTATTTATCTGACACGCAATTTTTTTGTGATTCTGTTTAGCCACGCTTGAAGAAACAGATTTGCCATCCCTGATACTCTTATATCATTAGTCATCTTGTTTATACATATTTATGAGACACCATCTTGAAAAATAAACTACAAAATAGGATGAAAAACTATTTGATAGCTATACACAACACAAATCAACCATAATATTTGACTGTGTTAAGTCTGTCTAGTCTATTTTAAAATCTGTGTACACTGTTCATTGAACTCCCATGTAAATTCGTTTTCTTATGTACAAATAAGTTTATTTTATTTTATTAATGTTAATTAACGTTGTCTTTCCAGCAATTAGTTTTTTTTAACTCAATGGAATAATATATTGTAAATAGGTAGTATTGTTATTATTTGTCGTGTTTACAAAAACTGTGGATGGTTATAAATACCTCCAACTTTTGACATATTCAATTATGATACCAAAATAAAAACTTCCAAGGGAGTTGAGACTAGGAGGAGAGTTAGGTTGTTGAGAGGGGAAACCCATTCCAGACAAATCTTGATAAAATAGACTTTATATTAGATTTTTTTTAAATCCAAAAAACACTTTATTTAAGTATATATCGAAAAAGCAACTTAAATTTCTTGAAGATGGTGATGAATTACCTACATTTCTTAAAAGTGGAGAGTACACAACGGAGTGCTGGTACCTACCCTGATAAATGGCGGTGAGGCATGGAACTGGTAGAGGAAGTATGAAAGGAGACTGAATGATATAGAAATAAGATCAATGAGGCGTATGTGTAAAACCTTGTATGATCCTGTGAGAAATATGGAGATTTGCAAAGAATGCAGGGCTGATGTAATGAGTAAGAATAAGAAATAGACGCTTAAATGATTTGGGCAGTATAAGGAGAATATATAACGTGAACTTAGAAGAAGTTGGGAACGCCTGAGGAAGACATGGCACGACCAAGTGAACCAAATACTTGAGTCGGGTCATGTCAAGAGTCAGAATAACAGAAGGGTATTTATGAGACGATGTGTGACTGTGAATAATTCAGGGAGAGTGTGCCATAATATATTCGTTCAAACTGCCTACCCCTGCATGATGGTTAGTTAGGTTAGGTGAGTCAGTTTGGGAAACTCTGCTATATCTGCCGTATATGAGTTATGTTATAGTTAGGGGCGGTGAGTCACTTTGACAAAGTTTGCGAAACTCTGCTCTATCTGCTGTATATGAGTTATGTTATAGTTAGGGGCGGTGAGTTACTTTGACAAAGTTTGAGAAACTCTGCTCTATCCGCTGTATATGAGTTATATTATAGTTAGGGGCGGTGAGTCACTTTGACAAAGTTTGCGAAACTCTGCTCTATATGCTGTATATGAGTTATATTTTCATAACTGTACCAGTTCCAGTGCGGATACAGTTTCAAGAATTTTGCATCTAATAAAATCTGCTGACTTATAGATTGCATAAGAAAGTCAACAGTACTCAAACAAACCATTGCATTGCATATATATATATATATCATGTTATAGTTAGTTCATAACTTGAGTTATATAAATAACAAAAGGCTTAAGCATTTAAAGATTTAAATATGCAAGAATGTGAAAGAAGCGAAAGTTTAAAGCCGAACTGAATTATAGTTTTATGTATTAGGCGTAGAATTTTATTAAGTTTTAAAAATCTCCATTTCATTCCAATTCCCAGCTAGCAGATAATCTATTTGTTTTTCTCCGTGAAAATTGAAAATATGAAATTTAGATATCTTTTATAATCTAAAGCAAAAAAATTGTTTCAAAATCCTACAAAATTAAAAAAATACCAAAAGTTCTGTCGTTTTCAGTTCGCATCTTAATTTCCATCAAGATAAAATGATTTTTTTAAACGTATACCCATTCAACTGGAAAAAGAACTACATGCAATACTGTCTGTCACTACCTTTTTAAATTATCCGTTTAAAGAAACTAGATTTTGGACTGATGTTTCACAAAAATTTAAATGTAACATTGTCTTCAAATGACCATTCTGTTTTTTTGACAGTTGAAAGCCCCAGCATACCCAATTTCTACCGTTTTATAAGAAGTTTCTCGTTAACTCTTTATGTTATTAAGTTCCAAAAAAATACATGATATTTTTGAAGATAATATCTATCCATTTTTATGACGAAACGTTAATTATATGAAATTCCCTCGACAGAAAAAAATCGCAACCTAAGCTCCGAAAATTATTAAAAACACATTTGGTTCTGTTATTTAATATGTAATAGGCATGAAAAAATTCACATTGTATCTTTAAATGCGACCAAGCATTTGTCGAGAGATTTTTGCTTTATTTCAAACGATATTTAATATAACTTTATTTCGTGTTTTATTAAATATTTTCACCATTTTCACTGAATTGTTATCGTTTTTTTAAATATTATTTTTTAACAAATAGTAATCTACAGAAGAGGAGGACAACTGTCATGTTGTTAAGCTTGTCAGCGTATAACAATTGCATATACAGCTGAAACGCACTTAGAATCAGCGTTTAGCGAGGACCTTTCAAATGTAAAAAAAAATCACATTTGTTTTTTTTTTTAAACAACTAGCCTTCGATAGAGAGCAAAAAATGTATACGGTAATAAATTTAGACAATTTTTTCAGAATATAAAAAAATAACCTAAGGCGATGCCATACGTAGTAATGCAAAATCATGTGTTTTTGGTTTGAAAATTTGGTCGCCTAGAAATGTTTCAGATGCTTTAATGAAATACTGCGAGTAGAATACATCTTGGCCTTTGAAATAATCGAGTATTTTTAGATAAGTCTTTTTATAAGCCCAGAAAAAAATAATGTATAAGGCCTATAAAAACTGCTTTAAAGTTCAAAATCTCCTACTTACGAACCCATTTTCGGTTATGATTTTATTGTATAATGTGGCAAATTAAGTTATTTATAAAATGATCGAAAAAAATTTTAATGTTTATTCCTGAACATCCACAAAATAAAATAAAAGGCACTTTTTTGCCATGTTTTTTTCTTGCATAAATCAAAACAGGCGGATGATGTTAAGCGGGAATTTAAACCTTATCGCCATCCACGTAAGGGTTGTTATTGATAGCGGCTCAATTTAAAATATTACACGACGTAGTGCATCGCCTTAAACTATATTGGTGGTGCTAATAGATTTTCTACAAAAAAACATTGCAGTGGCTTCACAACAGTTTGAGTATCATTTTTGAGGGACATGGTGTAAAAGTGGGGGAGCATGTTAATCAAAGCTTTTAAAACAAAAGTCCTACGCACGTGACAAATTACGTTTACTAGGTATTAATTAATTTATGTACATTGTTTACTGGAAAAATATATATCTGACATCACCTAGAGGCCATTAGGTGCTTTAACCCACGTTTGCTAAAAGACAAAAATTTAAACAATTATTCGTTAATTCATACTGTATGTATTAGTAGCAAACAGAAGGTCTGGATGCTGCCACAATAGCGCATAGCTTAGAGCAGTCGCCAAGACGTTTATTTTTTAAACAGAGACAAACATTACCGGGTTACGAATAACCTGACAATATGTGAAAATCTCCTACTACCACCACAGCAATCGGAAAAAGTTGCTTGTGTCGTGATGAAGGACCTAGCCAGCCGAGGAATTGAACTCACAACGCCTGTTAATATCTACGAATATGCTAATATCTAACATATTTAATACCTACACGGAGAAAGAGTGAGCTGTGACTGCTAATTTATTATGAATCTCTTCAAATTAAAAACGTTAAAAACGGGATTGCAGGCACTTAACGAATGAATTGATAGGTTTCCTGATAACATTTTAGTAATACCTATACGAATGTATTATTACGATGTCGGAACATTTCGGAATATTTCGTCATTATATATTATTAAGGCAAACGCAGGTGCAAGAACACGTGTTCCGATGTATTAGGAATTTACTGAAAGTTTATCAGAAGGCCTGCAATCCCGTTTTCACCGGATTACCAATAATTTGAAGAGATTCCTAATAAATTGGCAATACTTAATTTAATTCGTGTAATACATATTCCGAGGTTGCTTGAAATAGCTTTGGCCGTATTTGGTGACCAGATCTGAATAATCAGGTACCTACTTCCCCACCATCCACTTCCCCATCTCCATTTACTCCCCACTACCTTCAGCCTGACAATATACCCCCAATAATGATGCCATAGTCTCACTGGCTCAAGACGGTTGGGAGAAGTTGGGACTCTTGTGCGGTTTCACGTTTAAAAAAAGGTAAGTAATTCGGATATGTTCCTAACTGTATACTGCACTTAGAAAACTGGATTAAAATTCTGTTAAAAACGTGATTGCAATCCATTTCCTAGTAAAATATGAGTTCATTCAGAATATTTCCGAACAAGTGTTCATGCATCTATGCTTTTCTGATAAATTTTATGACGAACTGAGAGAATATTTCATTTTTTATGAACACGTGTTCCGCCGTGCTCATAACAACATTCGTGTTTTACTGATACTTTGTTAGGAAATTTGTGAATTCGTTAAACGCCTGCAGTCCCGTTTTTGACAGGAATACGAATAATTTGACCAGATTTTAATAATTTTTTTAGCACAAGTCCACAGGAACGTAATTGGAAAAATATATTATTTATCTCAGCTCTAATGACATAATAGCGGCTCATTGTTATTAAACGTGCTTTTACATAGTGAGACGAACTACAAAAACGCTCGTTAGCGCGTGTTTTGTAACGCGTTAGTTTCAAATGAAGTGACTAAAGTTGTCACTCCACTCTGATAGCAACTATGTGAACTATGGCAATACGCGAATTCATCGTGAGTGATGAAACCATAATATGTTTCTCTTCTCTCGTTGACTGAGCGTATCGAAGTCATGTTTTAATACCTTGAAATCTTAACGACGTAAGTCAAGAAGCCATGCACAGAAATATGCGACGCGCGGCCCTGGTGTATTGGACAGACCTACGTTTGACATTTCCTTATCAAATATATTAAATAAAGTGGGAATCAACGACATAAGTGATGAAGTCGTGTAAAAACAATATTCAGCGCGCGGCCAAGCGTAATGGAAGGACCTACAGTCGAATTTGCCCTAGCAGTAATGGAAAATTGATCTTTCCGTGGGGTTTATTTTAATTATTTCTGATAAACGTATTACTTAAATCAAGGATGTTTCTAGATGGATCTCTCGGGAAGTTACTAATTCAGCGTTTAGAAAAATAAAATCTGGTACTTACGACTAATTTTGTAATTGAAAAACGTCCACTATCAGTGTGACCACTGAGCTATTATACTATCACCAAATATTGGGACGAATCAAATTTCGTAACAAATAAATTTGATTTATAAAATGAGTGTGTCTCGCATTGTGCGCCCAAAGACAAAGAAATTGTGTTGCAAGGAAATAAGTGAGAAGTGCGGGGTAAAGTGACAGGTCCTACCAGCTTATAGAGGAGGACAGTCACTACGGGTCAGGAGAGAGAGAGGAGCAAGTTCTTCAACTTCCTAGGAAGTTGAAGAAAGTGAGTTATATAAAGAGGACAGTCGATATCGCCAGTTAAAGCGTAAAGTGAACATTGCTAAAGCGAGATAATAAACGAGCGTATTGTAAAGTGCTGATGCAGTCAAAGCGTGAAACACACATTGCGAAAATAACAATTAGACCAGTGGTTCTTAACCTTTTTGGGGGTACCGAACCCCACCAGTTACATATGCACATTCACCGAACCCCTCCTAATTTGAAAAATTAGGAGTAAATGTCTATGGTCCGTATATAATGACTATGGTCATTTTCGGGCGGCCATCTTGACCGGTAATCGCAAGCTCTACCGCTGCGTGATCACCTTTAGCCAATGATGGACAAGCGGGGCATGTCACCACGAATCATATAAGTCGGGGGTCTTGACCTCCACCGAACCCCCGAGACTGACTCACCGAACCCCTGGGGTTCGATCGAACCCAGGTTAAGAACCACTGAATTAGACGGTTATGCTGCAAAGTGACGATGTAACTTGCGAACATGTAGATAGTGTTAAACCAATACGATAAACACCGCGTGCCACCCGCCACCCACTGCCTGCTGCCCACTGCCCATGCCCATCGCTACAGCCCCATTGCCGCATTCTGACGACACCATGCCTGCAAAGGCCCCACGAAGCGCCGACAAGATATCACAAAGTTGGTTTTACCCGAACCATATGACAATTATTTAAGATTAGACCTAAGTATAATTATACCTAAGTATAATTATACCTATAATTATACTTAGGTATAATTATACCTAAGTATAATTAAAATTTAGATATGCCTATAAAAGATTGTGTCAAATTTAATTAAAATCCATATACTTAATTAGATCTATAATTAAATTCAACTCCCTTGTCCCCACCCAAGCGACCCGAATTGGCGAGAATACAGAGTGGACTAAAAAATATAAGTGTAAAACTAATGTAATAGCAATTTATTTAAATATTATTCTGAGGTAATTGCCAGAGATGTAAACGTTCATGTTATCTACGTGTTTGTCGATCTGTAAATGATATTTAATTCCAATCCGTGAGCCACTTTGATTGGATCGAAATCGTATTTTAATTTGAATTCTAAGTTCATATTTGACAGCTTGGCAACAATTTTGAAATAATGAATAATGTATTTTGAAGCGCTTCACCATTTATCAATGCATTTTTTCTATAAACTTTATCTTGTGCTCTAATTTTCAACCTTACACATAAATAAATAAATCAAGGTTTGTTGCATAAATTTATTGTACCTTTTTCTAGTATTTATTTATATTTTATATTTTAATGTTACAATGGTATATTTTTGGCATATATTTGTTGAACATTTAACACCTCAAAACCTTTGAAACTTTCAACGAAGGCGTTCTTATGTGTACTATCAGTATGGTCTTTTTTATTCCTTTTTTAGGGGTAGTATCTACTTAAGGGTAACAGATACCCATCCTATAATTCCATATATTTGATTCGAGATAAATTTATTACTAATTTTCACTGGAACGCCACACAGTGGGCTGAAAATCGCCTTTCATAGACATAGAGACTTGAATTTTCAAGGGTATTTTTTTTGGCTAGAAATGGATTCTGCTGATCATTACTATGCTCTAAAATGTCGTACGAAGCAATTGCGTGTACAAATGAAGGAGTTATAATTTTTTAAAGAAAAATTTGTATGGCGCTGACATTAAAAATGAGGCTATCTCTGGAATCATAAGGTTGGCCGTTCTATCCTTACACACAGATAATACTACTATTTATTTGTATTTTTTGACATACTTCATATTGTGGCGCAAGGTGCGATTTTTTTTAAAAAAATCCTAAAGTTGAAAAAAAATCTTTTTTTTGTTGATGATTCATTTTAATGCTTAAATGCTTTACATATGAGTATGCTTTGTCTAGTTTACAATATTTTATTTACACTGCAAGTCAAAACACTGTGCACAGTGGGCTGAAAATCGCCTTTCATAGACATAGAGACTTGAATTTTCAAGGGTATTTTTTTTGGCTAGAAATGGATTCTGCTGATCATTAATACAAATAAATAGTAGTATTATCTGTGTGTAAGGATAGAACGGCCAACCTTATGATTCCAGAGATAGCCTCATTTTTAATGTCAGCGCCATACAAATTTTTATAAAAAAAATTATAACTCCTTCATTTGTACACGCAATTACTTCGTACAACATTTTATAGCATAGTAATGATCAGCAGAATCCATTTCTAGCCAAAAAAATACGCTTGAAAATTCAAGTCTCTATGTCTATGAAAGGCGATTTTCAGCCCACTGTGCGCCAGTGTAAAGTTGTATAGACCGCTTCGTTTTTTTGTTTTTTTTTTATAGGCACCGCCATCTTCATTAGTACAAGCCGTGCTGTAGAAAATGGACTGACAGACAGAGATACTTGTTTTCGGACTTCTGAGTTAGTATATACAGTAGTATAATAGTTAGTATATGTTAGTAGCAGGGTTTAGTACTAAACCTAGTCCAAAAGTCCAAAACAGGTCTCTTTAACTGTTACTTTATTTTCTACAGCACGGCTGTTATTAATAAAAAATGGCTAATTAAGACAATTTTATTAAAAACGGTGGTATTATTTTTTTATTACTTAAAAAAACAAAATTAAAAACGTTGAATTAATATAACTAACCATCACGCTATTTTCCCGAGGACGGACCGCCAACAACACGGTCTTGACACACACTCCTTGCCTCATTCACATTCAAACATACTCTTCAATTATTCTGACTCTTGATATTGCCCGACTCAAGTATCTGATTCACTTGGTCGTGCATGTCTTCCTCGGGCGTCCCCGACTTTTGCTACCATTCACTTTTGCATTTGAATTTTTATATAATAATATTAATTTTATTTATTACATTATATTTAATGTAAAGTAATGTCAAAAATAAGTAATGTAAATCCAAAGTGACTATTATTACTTGTATTAATTCATCGGGATTAGAATTTAGCAAAAAGTAAAATCATGTTAAATAAATTATCGTGATGACGAGCTAAAATAATTTCTCTGGTTTGAGCAATGGGTTGGTTCGCAATCTTCAAATCATGTTTTTTGCTTGGAAATTTGATTGCCTAGAATTATTCCAAACCACTTAATAAAATACTGCGAGTAGAACACGTCATAGTTGGCCTTATATTTAATCAAGCAAATTCATTATGACAATGTATTCTTTTACATGTCCAGAAAAAAATACGACGTGTTCTTGATCGATCTACACTACAGCCATCTATGTCTCGTAACTTGAATTATCCCATTTTGATAAAAATTTTGAGTTCTCAATTTGCCATATTATACAAAAATACGGAATCAAGGCTGTGAGAATCCTTTGAAGTGTTGAATTTCCTACTTACGAATAAGAAAAGGTTCTTGGTTTGATTTTAACTATTGTATTATGTGGCAAATTGAGAACTCTGAATTGTTATCGAAATGTGATAATTCAAGTTACGATACATAGATGGCTCTAGTTTAGATCAATCAAAGAGGTAATAGAGTTAACCGACAGATGTCAGTAGTATATAGGGAGGATAATATATTGAAGGTAGAAAAGTAGAGATTTTGAGAGATTATAAGAGTATTTAGCTGTGAAAGTTTATTTTATTTGATAAACGAACCGTGCTTGTAAAAACATTACTAGTATAGAAACTGAAATAAAATAGTTTATGGAAAGATATTGTTTACACAGCCAAAGAGGACTTGAAATTTCTCATCGAACTTAGAAATATTTCCAAGATATTTTAAATGTGCAATATATTTCTTCTTTTGAATATAACGAGAAAACAAATGCTATTTAAAAAAAAACTAGAACAATTTCCTTTCAGATTTCTGTATTTGAAATATACTTTAACATTTATAAATTGGAATATTTTAATTTCAAATATGAAAAACTTGAACGAAAAACACATATATATTTACTCCAAACGTCGAAAAGTTGTAGAGAATTCGAAATTAGTTAGAATCTAAACTTTTACAAGCTTTGTACAATGCGTAACTAAAACACCGTTTAACGGTTGTAAAGTGTTCCTTTTTAGTAAGGCTGAATGTGTTTTGTTGTGAAGAAGGAGCTATTATTTTAAGAACCGTGAACATATACCTAACAAAATAAAATAGTTCATATTTCGTTGGTAATATTTTTTTTCATAAATTGAAACAGGCGGTTGGTGTTACAAGGCAATTTCGACCTTATCATAAGACTATACTCTACTTGATTCTAGACTAGAGTATAGACTATACCATAGTCTAATACTAAATTTGTCCTTGGGAAGATTTGAGGTATCCCGTGGGCTGATCAAACCATCATCATAATCAACATGTTAATTGTTAGCACCTATTTTAAATACCGTTTGCAATCTACAGGATAAAAATAACTAATTTGTTTTTAATTTCTCTATTTTGATGAATACGTATTCTTGAATGGCGTATGTTTTGGGAAAATCCAGCATTTACAACAACGTCACGATAATAATTTCACGTGATGATAATATGTTATTTCACATCAATGCACACAAACATAGAAAAACCGTGAAGAATATGTACAATTTTATTGTCTTTTTAAATACAATTTTGTTTTCGTTAATGAATGAATGCACATCTTGGAAGCGAAATTTAACCCACTTCCTGACATCGGATCGAGCTGAAATTTGGCAGATAGACTCGTTGACGATGACAAAGCATTATTTTAAATTTTATACACACGACATTACAGCTGTTAATATACGAACTAAGTGCAATCTAGATAGTGTCTTAGATAAACATATCCATTTTAATGTGCGACATCTATCGACTTTTCTACAAGTCTATGATGAATATGGCTAATATCTTTTTCAACGGTAAAATATAACAATTGGTAGTTTTACTCATTAAATTATTCCAAAGAATTATATTATTTATTTCACAAAACACGCCCATAAGGCATTTCTAGTGTTATTATTTATCATATATTTACAAATTAATGTAGGTATATATCAGAGTGAGACAGAATGCAAGAATGACACAGAAAATGTGAAAGTTATTGCCAACTTTCTTTATTTCCTTTACTTATAAATTAACAAGTAAGTAAAATCATCAGCTATCATATTTTGTATCCTGCCGCTCCTACTTTCAATTTTACAATTAATATTATTTTATTTTTATTTCAATTTTCTGGGATGACTAAGAAATAAAATAAATAGGAAGAGATTTAGATTACTGCTCTATTAGATTTTGTCAATGAAGGACCTAAACAAACTAGAAATTATTTAAAATAGAGCTATGAGATGTATATATACCAAGGTAAATATGAGATGTATATATACTAAGTAAATATGAGATCTATATATACTACGTAAATATGAGATGTATATATACTAAGGTAAATATGAGATGTATATATAGGTACTAAGGAAAGGTAAATATGCTTAAGTTATTCAAATGAAAAATAGAAATCCAATAAAAATTAGACTGATATATAATGTTTTTTTACTAAAGGTAAAATTATATTTTTTACAAGACAACATTTTTATGCAAAGCACAAAGGATAACAAATTATTTTAATATTAATTTAATTACATTAGCCTGAAACACAAATGTAAATTGAAAAAACTTCCGAGAAAAAATAAATTCCCGTCGGCAGCATTCTTATAATAATATGATAATCAATGTGTTATTTGTTTACACAAAAAAATTTCGAATAAAAAAATGCTAAAAAACTGTAAGAAAAGATTGTTTTTAATAAAAATGTGTAATTATGAAACCAGAAATGTAAATACAATAAGATTGCCGCATATGAGAAAAACAAAGTCACAGAACTGCTCAATACATGGAGGACTAAAAAAATGAACCTGTAAAAGACAAAGGTTTTTTTTTTCTATAACAGGTACATCTATTTTTATTAATAAATATTTTTTAAATATATATTTATGTGTTGGATTGAACTATCTGGCATTTGATTGACTGGGTTAAATTGTGCTAACGACTGCGCCACAAAGCGATTGGGTAGGACTGACATTTATTTCGTTTCAGAGGAATGCGTACATATCCGCATGTGTATGCGTGATTGCACCCAAAATTTGATAGAATACATTGTCATTAATAATGAGTCCACCTGCCGAGTTTCAGCTCGATCGTATATGGGAAAGTGGATTAATTTTCACTTCCGAGATTTCCATTCAACCATTCACGAAAACAAATGTGACATTCACATAGCCATGTTTAAAAATGTATGGTGAGAGTATTTAAAAAATATATTGTTCTTACTATAAAAATATAATGTAACTACGAACATATAAGTTTATATACGTAAAAAAATAACCTGTATCAATAACAAAAAATAAACGCTATAAGTTCTAGGTACCTAATACTAATTCATCTGAATAAATATGTATTTTCATGTTCAAAAACAGGTTTCCAATTTTTATGTTGTTTTATTTTTGGCAAAATTATAATCCGTGTTGCGCTCTTCCATGTTTATCCAACTCAACGGTTTGGACAGCCTAACACTTACCATCATCAAGGCTGATGTTGAGTTAAATAAGTGCAGCACAATTTTATATTAAAAATTCTAGAAAACAACGTTTTTATTACATAAACAATTATATTTGAAGAAGCCGAAATTAAAATATTACCAAAAAACAAGGCGTCCTTATTTGTCTTCTGGCCGCTAGGGAAATTACACACCTTCAAAAAGTGATACGGAGTCATTAAAAGTGGTGAAACAAAAACTAGGTTTAATAGTTACCTACGTAACCTATTTATATCACTTTTTGTAGGTGTGTTGAATTTTCATTTTGATGAGATACCCGGCGATATTTCCATTCTAATGTTTTCATATCGATCTGTTTGTTTTTAGAATTGACAGATTATTTATTTTTTAACATAAATAATCGAGTTGTTTAATGTATCGTTATTATCTAAATTGTTAATTTAAATAATGCAAGGAGAAAACATTCTGATAAAAATATTGGTAATTTATGAAAAATCTCTTCAAATTATTCGTATTCCTATTAAAAGCGGGGTTGTAGGCCATTAACGAATGAATTGATTGGTATCCTTATAAACTTTAAGTAAAATACCAATGTTTTGTCATGATGTTCGAACACGAACCTAACATTTTTTAAATTTCATCATTATATATTATTAAGATCAACGCAGGTGGATTAACACGTGTTCCAATATTATTAGAAATTTACCAAACTTTATCAGGAAGCTACTTTCAGTCCCGTTTTTAACAAGATGACTAAACTATGAATATTTATTGTTTTTTTGTTTAATTCGTAGAACTTCATTTATTTTTTTTTTAAATTTAATTAAAACAAATTTAATAATATAATTATTAAGTTTTGCAAGTATTTTTTGGTTTTTGTTATTGTTACAGCTGTTTCGGCTTTCAAGGCCAGTTTGAAAATTGGACAGTTTAAAATGGCCTTGAAAGCCGAAACAGCTGTAACAATGACAAAAACCAAAAAATACTTGCAAAACTTAATAATTATATTATTAAATTTGATTTTAATTAAACTTTTAATAAACTATGAATACCGCGAAGAGAAACTAAAGTCATGTTTTTTTTTGTTATTTCAGTGTCAAATTATTTTTGACTGGGAGCTTCGATGTTTTTGTTTTTTATTTTATTTATATATTATAAAATAATATATATTACATTGATGGCATTGAAAAAAAAACAAGGAAAAGACATTCTTGAACATTGAAATAATGAAAAAACGCCAATACTGCTTACTGCCGACACGCGATTACTCCATTTTCTCATTGGTTCAATTGTGATCGATAAATTATATTTTACTATCTAATACCCTTGAGAAAGTCTTCGATGTTTTGTTCCCTTCCTTCTATAAGCTGGATCTCTTCAAGACCCGGGTCAACGCCTGCCTTTCCCTTCAAAGGCATTATACCCACATAGTTGAAGTATCGGCCATGAGCCTTGAGGGACACCACACTTGACAATACGAGGTGAATAACTAACTAACCTCACCTAACCTAACCAAATATCAAACCATCAGGTACTCTCAGTATTGCGCTGGTGAAAGATCACCATTCTAAATTGAACGCTTGAAATGGGTTTAACTGTGTTAGTGACAAGATAGTTTAGTACTTTCGAACATTTGTCTTTCCAATTCATTCCTAAGTTTGTTCAGCCTTCACCGATGTATCGACAAATAAAATTTATGTTTGAAGACATTTTAATAACCGATTTCCGGAAATTGTAATTTTCAACAAATGGTTTCCGGAAAACCTTGAAAACTCGTCAGATGATTCCACTGATCCCATTATTGGTTTGAAAAAAAACATTTGCACTATACATACTTTAAAATAATAACAAAGCACCATAATAAATTAATAATTTTTAAAAATAATATTAAAGTGCACTTACAAGTCGTCCAAGGTTGACGGCGACTTCTTAAACCTTCCACTGAATCCAACAGAAATCCTTTTCTTGTTTTTCCCTCCAAAAATGTCTCTATTTTGTGTTTGCGGGTGATTAGCTGCACTTTCTTCCATTTTTATTTATTTATTTAAATAATTAACAAAACTAAAACTGTAACACAAAACGATTTTATTAAAGAACGAAAACAAACCATTTCAAAATTACAAAAAAAGATTAGAAACCGATAACTGTTTTGAAATTAAAAACAGCTATTTTTAATTCCGAACGAAAAAATAAAAAAAATATATATAGCTATTTTTACTACCTAATAAATTGAAACATTAATCCAAGAGAAAGTGGCAGATTTTTTAAATTAAAACATAAAAATAAATTGCTCCTTAAAACATTGACAAACCAATACAGAATACATAAAAATTTCAAATTTATTCAGAATTTAAAAACGCTTATTTTTAATAAAAAATGCAAATTGTAATTTCGTAATGTTCGTTTTAATTTCTTTGTAAGCTTCTAATATCAAACGTTTTCGAAAAAGGACAGTGTTTTTTTTTATTAAAAAATCTAATAACACGTTCTTGAATAAATCAATAACGAATAGAAAACAACGTAAGAATTTTTCAAAATTTCAAAGCAGAACAAAAATAAATTAAATTGGAAATTTTTTTTTTCTTAAATATAAAAACATTAAAACTGATTTTCATTATTTTACAATGTTTGTTTAAATTAAAGTGTAAGAAAATAACATGCGCGCAAAATGGTACAAGTTTTTAATTAAAACAAATAATAACTCGTTTCTAAGATGGAAAAAAAAAACAAAAGAAGACGTTTGTAATAATTTTAAATTTGAATTATTTTTGTCATAAAAAATACAAACTGTAAAACCGGTGTAATTTGGCAATGTTTGTTTTAATTTGACCGTATTATGTGGGTTATTGTCTAAAAACGCGAAGGACCGCGACGCGTCGATAGAAGGCGACAAACTCCGTCGAAATCTCAGCGGTTACTGATGCAGTCGGGTGTCCCCACTAGAGTCGTTCTTCTTCGAGACGAGATCTCGGATAGCTATACAACACTCTTGTTCGTGGCCGATGGTGGGAAACATGTAGAGGATTTTAGTTTTCTCATTGCTTTGGTGGCTTTTAAAACGATAAACTAAATGCTACCCATCCCTATAATAAACTAGTCGAAGTTCCCGTCGTTGCCCGGGCTTTGCGCATTTCTAAACAGTAATTTTCCTCTTATTTTAAAGGTCTAGTGTGAAAAAATTCACTTGTTCTAAAGGATGAGTGGGCAAAATTTCGCCAATCTTGCAATAAAACTAGATTTCTACAAAAAACCAAGCCACGACGACGATACTCCTTTTTTATTTTATATAAAGACTAACTGAAGTCCCTACATCGCTCGGGCTTTACACGAAGTGTTTTCGAAATCAGATGTAGAAAATAATTTTCCTATTATTTGGAACGTCAAGTGTGTAAAACTTCACCAAGACGTATATCCAAATTTGTTTTAAGTGGTGAGAAAAGGGGGTGGTGTGGTTTTTTTAAATTTTATGTGGACAGTGACCTTCCTCCTGTTTTGAATTATGCAAAATTTCATCAATCGCGAAATAAAACTGTGGATTGTAGGATAAACAAACTAACGCCGCCCACCATATTCACAAATCTTTACACAGGGTGTTAAGGGACGTACTTGACCTAGTGATTTCTGACATTATTTGGAGTAAAAAATGATAATGAAATTAAGTCCTAAGCAGTAAAACATAAATTACGCCCAGTGACGAACGAAAGACCCACCAATATCTTTGGACCCACCACATATTTGCTAGCTGGGTCAAATCAAATGCTTTTTCTAGATGGACAAGATTACAAATATTTCCTGTTTTTATGGTAGAAACTTCTCTATTAGCATGAGAAAAAATCTGACCAATGCTCTTTCTTCCACTGATGAAATCACCTTAAACTTTCCATGCGTTTTTTTCCTTTGTTTTCATTCGTACCCATATTTTGCACTATATGTATAGCTTGTCAAGTGAACAGCTAAAATATAATTAATTAATTTAACTAAGATTTCCACCTTCCATGCGTGACCCTTAAGAGGAAGCTAAAATCCAAAAATGTGTATATTTTATTATACCTTATATTTTATGTAATAGGCATTAAAATCGCTTGACAAACGGACAAACGTTCGATTTCAAGCACAAAACTGGTTTTTATTTATTTTGTAAATAATTTTATAAGAAAGCAACTGATAATCTTAGCTATAATACTGTATTTTTTTTAAGTTGTTTCCTTAACGCGTTCATATGTTTCAAAACTTTGTAAACTACTAAAAAAATATATTTTTAGTAGTTTACATTTATATTTTTTATTGAGTAATTTATTATTTTATTTGTATTCTACTCAAGCAAAACGATAGTAAAACCTTCAATTTATCTAAATCATATTTTTGGTATTCATAATGTACCCCAATTCGTTATAAAGATTAATCAAAATAGTGATTTAGCATAAAGCTACAGAGCACAGAAGTATGCATTTTCCTCAAGGGCTCTGCTCCAATTCTATCTGCACAGGGCCGGCCTTGCTCCTACGTTATGATTGTGACTTAAAAGCACTTTCACCTTATAAAATCAGTTTCCCTATTGACCAATGCAACCAAGGAACCGAACAACAAATTATAAGCATCCTCCGTTGCTCTTACACCGTTTGTCAAACTGTACAATAATACATATATATAAAAAGCCATCATCCCATTTAATTGACCGCCAAGCAATAACTTAGTGAAGATTGTTGATTGGCGAGGTTTTTTGTGAATTCTCCTCGTTCAAAAATTCTATATGTATTGGTACTTGGTACCACGATACTTACAACACCGGCCATGCGAGATTTTTTTTAAAAGCAGAGACGGTTTACACGTAGTTCCCGTGAGCACTTAGGCAAAGGCCCATTGTGCTATCTCCCATTTTACCTCAATCCTTTAACAACAACTCAGTCCCTTTAATAAAGTTCACCAGGGTTGTCATTGGGTATGTGGCTATGTCTTCTGGTTCTACTGTATGTCTCTCCAGGTATCTGAGCCTAGTTCCCACCAGTTCAAAACATTGGCACCAAAGGTGAATTGGAGTCTCTTCATCCTCTTCACATTTCCTGCATCTATTGGTGTTTTCTAGTCCCAATATCTGCATGTGTCTCCTGAGATGGCAGTGTCCCGTTAGTAGTCCTACCAGTTTCCTCAGCGAGTTTCTGTCCATATCGAGTAGTTTCTTGGTTCACCTAGGGTCCTTTTATGAGTACTTTGGATTGTCTCATTCCAGGTGCCCTCTCCCATTCTTTGCGGTGCTGGGATTTGACCCTCCTATCAATGTGTAATTTAGTGTGGCAAGCTGCTACTCCTTCGGCCGGCTCGGATCCTACAAGTGGTGCTTTCGCCCCTTTCCTTGCTAGTTCGTCAGCCCGCTCGTTGCCCTCAACACCTTTATGTCCTGGTACCCAAATTAGGGTTATTTTATTGATGGTGGCGAGTTCTGTAAGAGATTCTTTGTGGATCTATCTAAAAAGTTTGTATTCAGAATTGCCTGTCGCAAGACTACCATTAGGAATTTAAAAATAGATAGTAATATCTAAAAAAAATGTCCTCTGGACGCCCAGGTCCTAGGTTGTCCTTTAGATATCATTTATTATGTCATGTGTTCTCAATGTGTACCATTTTGGCATCTGGCCAGGGGCCCTCATAGGAGGAGGGGCCCCTGACATCGGCCTTGTGGCAGGTGAAAATTAACAAAAAATACAAGGAGAAAACATACTGATAAAATATTGCAAATTAAATGAGAATCCCTTCAAATTATTCGTAATACAGTTAAAAACGGGATTGCGGGCCTTAAAGGAATGAATTGTCGGGTTTCCTAAGAAATTTTCAGTAAAACACGGATGTGTTTTACTGAAAATTAACTTTACAAAAAAATCAATAAAATAATATTATTGAGGTTAAAGTGTGATTTATTTTAAAAAGGAATGAAAGTATGTATGTCCACCTCAAATATTGATTGTTTTGTTTGTTTTTTTTTAATGTATTTAAATTAAAAATATTTAAAGATATATTATATAAATAATGTTAATTTAAATGTGTTTCTAAAATTAAGCACACACGAAAAATAAATAATAAAATAAAATACTTTTTTGTTTTAAAACCACGATATTTATTGATGTTTTAAAACAAAAAAGTATTTTATTTTATTAAATATGTGATTGCTTTCTACAATAATAAAAATAAATAAATTTCGTCTTTGATATTTACAGAACAAACGCAGGTACATGAACACGTTTTCCGATATAATATGAATCTCCAAAAAAATTATTAAGAAACAGCCTGCAATCCCGTTTTTAACAGAATTTTAATAAATTAGCAATGCTCGTTTTTCCCGTGTTGGATTATCTTTAAAATCTTTCAAATATTTTATTAATTGAGAAACCAATATTTTATAACGTACCATACGTATACGTATAATATGTATAAGTATCCAATCAATAAAATTGGTTTTCACTGATGTAACGTAGCAATAAAATATTTTTAAAGTTTACTTTCTGTACACAAAGTTAACATGTCATTTTTGTCAATAAAAATATAACTGAGAAGGCGTCATTGAAAATCGTGAGAAAAATCGAATTATTTCCGCTAATTCAGAACTCAATATCTTACAACTTATTTTTCCAATATTTTTGGCAGATACATTTTTTAAATGATCACAACGTTCTTATTAATTGGTTTGTAACCTAGATAGTGTCTCGGATAAACATATCCGATTTTTATTTATATGGAAAACCTATTGATTTTCAGGAACAACTTTTTCTTTATCTTTTTTGAAGGCTATGCCCATCAATGTAATATATCATTGAAGAAGAAGATAATACTTATAAATATAAACGAAACAGGAAAAGAAAAAAATACGGTTACAAGTAGGGATTGAATTAATTAACTAATTCAATTAATTAATCTAAAAAAGTAAATGAAAAAGTTTTCCCTTAATATTTATTTTATTAGTTAGTTTTAATAGTTATTTTGTTTTTAAAATATTTTTTGTTCTTGTTGAAGAGGTTGAGAGGTTGAGAAAGTCTGCTTTAAACCAACAAAATTAATGTAAACGAGAGCAGCGCCCTCTATTTCTTCTACTAATTACTTATTATTTGTCAGACAGCATGTAACGTTATATTACGATAAACAAAAAAAAACGTCTTACAGGATCAAGAACATTAATTCGTGATCATATTTCATTTTATTTACGTGCTTTTTAGTTCCGTCACGTTCATCACTACCCGGTTAAACATTTACCGTAAACCTGACAAGAGGTTGCAAATTCGGAGCAGTTTTTTAAAAGCTTGACTTTCGGATTTCTCGAAACTCAAATTCCGGATATCCAGATTTAATCCGAATTTTATAAGGTATTATAACCGCTAGTATAAGGAATAAGGAAGTTGAGTGAAAAATATTTTGACTTATAAAAAATATGTTCATGTAGATCAAAAAATATCGATTCTAAATATATAAATATATTTCTATATTATTATTCTTAGAATTAGTTAAACGTTCTTGAAAAAGCATTCAATAGCAATAGACTGTATACGCTCCACGATTGGTCGAAAGAATTCTGACGTCACATGTGTCGTGACTTGTACGTACAACGGATCACCTATGGTGCATCTCTTTCTATTACATGAGAGATGGTCGGTTTAGATGAGAGAGGTGTATAGGCCAAACGTTTATTTGAGTTTGTCAAATATATGTACGTATTTGTTGTTATTATTATATGAAATGGATTTCTAAAGATACATATTCGTATAGTGCTTTATAATAATATGTTGTTTATTGCATAACTTAGAAGTTTTTATTGTTATACATGTCACATAACATGTGATACACTTCAGGCCGCCGGCCGCCCAGAAAAGTCTCACAGTGAACTGGGCTGTAAACCGTTATTTTACATTTGGTCTTTACTTTTCTGCGCGGTGGTCCTGAATTCGCGCGGAGCACGTCAACAAAATAGCGACGGCAATACCGTACAAGTACCGTACCGGGCGGGAAAAGCAAATATTCTAACTCAAAATATTAATTTAACTATGAAATCTTAATCAATTTTCTTTTTTTTAATAACATCAATTCTAATCGACGGTTAACATTGGTAAAAAAATTACTGGAATTCCTTGTTGAAGAATTAAATTTTTTTCCATACAAAATGCTTAAGCGACGTGGTTTTCACAGTTCGAATGACGTCACACCCACACCCCGCCTCTTACCGCTCGGATTCCGCTCGTTTTGGCGGGCTTAATAAATTTTAAACTTTGAGAATTAATTTAATTATGAAAACAAACTTAAAAAAAAAAAATACCAGTATTTAAGTTTGAATGCGAACATTGATAAAAAAATGGACTCAACTTCCTTATTATAACCTTATACTAGCGCAAACCCGTTGTTACATATAAGATTTGTAACAAGGTGTGTGTGCAACACTTTACTTATATCGCATCTATGGTTTTGGTGTGTGGGACCTTTAAGTACCTACACATTGTCATTTTGCTATTGGTCAAATTAACAGCCCTGGAATTCTGACTTGGAGAGTTGCCAAACCTGAGGGAGCAAGGATCTGTGGTTTGCATTGGAAGCAGTCGCCATTCTTTGATCACCAGCCCAGAGCAGTGGGCATTCCTCTTGGCTGAGTTTCGACGAATACATTCGCCAATTTTTATGACCATCAGCTTTGCATATGCAGCATTGACCATTGGATTGATGGAATCGAATTCATCGATTGATCAATCTCATTGGTTAGGAGGGACCCTTTTGGAGACCAGTAGCGTGAGGCTGTTTTGCATTGGACTACAAGACTATTTTTTGGTTAAATTATAAACTGTGAGTTGCTGTGAAGAACCGGAATCTACTACATCGCATCAAGAACGAACTGGTATCACATCTTCATTTTACCTATTATATGCCAGACAGATTATATAGTAGGATGCTAATTAATTTATTTTTTGTGGCAATAATTTTTTTAGTATTCTTAAATATTTTTTATTTCTAGATATCCATCCCATCCATCCTTACTTTTATTTGTTGCCACTTAATCCCACGGTAACACCGTGAAAAATTAAAGTATAGTCTGAATTTTTGATTCTTGACAAAAGTCAATTCTTGATAAATATAGTGTTATAAGCCTGCTGCTTGTTGTGAGCGTTCCCTTCATTAGATATTGCTGGCAAAAAAAAAATTTCAAATCCGGAATCCCTAATACCACCGCGAATAATCCGAAATTTTTAAAATCAGGATTTGCAATTCCTAGATCGGATTCGTCTGCAGGTCTTGCTGGTCGTGTGGTGCACGCTCGTGACATTGGAGCACAAGGTCACTGGTTCACTCTTGACGAATGGAAAGTAAAATTTATTTATTTCGCACGCTCTTGTGGTTTATGGTACGTTTCTTCATTGTCTGTGATCAAGTTATATAACTACTGTTTGTTCGTGCATAGAACGCATGTTTTGGAGTGTTGCACAATTGTTGTTTTATTGCTAAAACAAAGTGAAAAAAAGAATTCATTCAAAAAAGTTATTTGATCTTTACTACCTGAGTTTCGACCACCTTTTATGGATACATGTCTTGTAACTGAATAATTCTGAATATGGAACAAACAATTTGTGTTATTATACTAACGCAGACCCGTGAATTATTTATAAATTATTTTTTTACCTCAGGATCATATTATTGCTTTCAAAAACGAACATGTCAACTGTAACCGGACAACTCATGACAATGGCAATTTAATTATAGGTAAAAATAATTTTTCAAAAGTGTGTTGAATTGCCACTGTCCTGAGTTGCCATGGAACTGTCAATTTTAGATACGAAGAGAAATGTACCTTTCAAATGAACACGGTTAGTAAATTTGAAAAATAATGTCACCTGTAAATAATTTTAACATAAGAAATACGCATTTCAAATTAACACCGTTAGTGAAATTGAAAAATAATGTCACCTGTCAATAAATTTAACAAAGAAACACACATTTTAAGTACTTAAAAAATTATTTAAATTAATTAATGTTGGTACAACAGAAACAAGATTGGCCCCAAGTGAGAATCCTGTGGAATCCTGCGTGTTATTAAAATTAGTGATAAATATGTTACGAAAATAATATCACTTAAAGTGATGTACTTGTATTCTTATACACGTAAATATTACAAAGCATGGTCTGTAAAAAGGGTTCAGTTTATCTAGTTATAGTTATTATAGTTACAAATAATAAAGTTCAACCATGAATATCTCGGAGTTAAATTTTTTAACTCATTACCAGAAAAAATTAGAAACATGAATGCAAATATAAACGAATTCAAAAGCCACCTTAAAAAGTATTCCGAACAGTTGAACTGAATCGTACCAAATATAAACAAATATAACAACACCCCCATACACACAAGCCCTGCTTATTTATGGGGGTACATCGAATACTTATATTATGTAATTAATAACCTACTATATTGTGTAATTATATTATGTAATTGTTATATTATGTAATTCGTGTATCTTTTTTTTACTAATAAAAAAAACAAAAAAAACAAAAAAAATATCTGTCTAGAATGAAATAATGTATATATCAAATATGATTTAAGATTTTCACGGCCAAAAGTATTTTTGTTATTTGTTTTTGGGGTGTTATGCCGTGTTGCGCTAACTCCTTCTTTAGCCAACGTTTCGGACACTGCAATGCTGTCTATATATTTTTAATTTATATTTTACTGGGTGAACAATAATGTATTTATATTTTTATTTTAGATTTTACTGGGCTAGTATTATTTCTAGTAAGTATTATTTCTTCTCCCAAATGTAAAGATGGCGAAATTAGATTTGAGGCGAAAAACTCAAACTTAGATTGTGTATACTGGTGCAAATAAAATATAGAAAGTGATGTCCTTGCCAAACGTCACCGAGAAACAGCCGCTTTTTAGTACTCGTTATTATTAGCAAGAATGGGACAACAACTGTATACTATCACTGAATTTGAATATTCGGAAAGAATGTTCTTTTTATTATTTTTAACTTTGTTTTATTTTTTATAGTGAACTTTCTTCGTTTTCACCGAAACTTACTAATTTGGATGCTGTATGCATGTAATGCATTTGTGTGTGTGCTGTAATCGATTGATTCAACTCTGCTCTCGATAGGTATCTATAACGATTTTATTCGCACAATGTATCTCTGGTGACCGTCGCGTCTAACAATATAGAAATTGTTGACCAAAAAAAGCATTAATTTTCTGATGGCAATTTTTGCTGAGGTACCTACGTCCTTATCATCCATGATGGCTTATTAAAATAATATTATTGTCAAACATTATAATGTGAAGACCTTTATAAAAAATACACAATATTGTCATCATGACCCCAATTCACGAGAATAATTCACATGACATGTTGTCGTCTCAGCATTACAGGGAATATCCAAACGAACTCTAAACAGAGACTAACTAAACATCGAAATAGAATTTACTAGGTTGATTTAGGGCCAATAGCACATACCTTATACCACAATACGTTATCATCAAAATATACCTATCAGCCTAACGGGAACATAGCCCACCTAAAATACTAATCCTTATACTCAAGAAATTAGGTATACCTACGTGATAGTATTTTCCTCATGTACTTCACATCAATTTAATAACGCGCGGGGTTTCACAGGGTTCTCACTTGGGGTCAATCTTGTTTCTGTTGTTTATTTATATCATAGTTAAATTCAGAGACTGGCAGTGGATGAGTTGATAAATGCGATCAAGTATCGTGGGTTCAATTTCTCTGCTGGCTAAGTCGTATCTTATTGAACAATCAACATTATAATTATGATAGCAGTATTTTTTTAAAATTGTTAGATTATTCGTAACCTGGAAATGTGTTTCCTTCTTATAACATTAATACATTAAATTATAATAAATTAATTCATTTCTTATCTACAAGAATCTTCTTTCAATCAAGACCATTGCGTCCACGAATTTCGACCAGATCAACAGGGTAACCGAAGTTTTGATCATCAAATGATCGTAAGCAAAAAGATCGCATGTAAAAAGTTCGCAACTATCATTTGATCGTAAGCGCACTTGATCGAATTATTTGCCAAAAATCATTTGCTTATTATATGCCTACGATCATTATGCTTACATTCATTTAACCTATAACCGATCAGCACCACTAGTTCTTCCTTCCGTTTCGACAGTTTAACCGTATTTAACACCGCTAATATTATTATGTTTTCTTTGTATAGTATAAAAGAATTGATCTTAGTGGAATGCTGAAGTTATTTGGGGAGTCTAGGAAACTGGAGGCCCCGTAGTAAGCGTTCAAAGTTGGTTTAAAAGGGATAGGTATATGCAAATACGAATGTCAGAGGGAACACGCTAATGTTAAAAAACGATAATGGTGAAACTATTTAATAAAACACGACTCGTTTGAAACAGAGCAAAAATCTCTCGACAAATACTTTATTTGCATTTAAGGATACATTGTGAATTTTTTCACGCCTATAACATTTTTAATAACAGAACAAAAATTGTTTTTAAAATTTTTTTTCGGAGCTTACTGTGCGATTTTTTTCTATCGAGGGAATTTCATATGATTAACGTTTCGGCGTAACAAATGTATAGATATTATTTAAAAAAATAACATAATTTTTTTTTCAGAACTTCAAAAGTTAACAAGAAACTTGTTATAAATCGGGTATGCGGGGGCTTAAGGACAAATGTTCCTACGGTTATCTCAAGAAGTGGGCATTATTTTAAAATATTCTCCATAGTTTGTGTGTTCACATCACGGATAATAGAAACAATGGAGATGGGCTATGAATCACCTTCGAAACCACGGGTAAAAAAGTATCACCAAAATCGTTCACCCATACTACTGCAAATCGCATCTACGACAGAGATTTTCTACCCATACACAAAACGCACTTATAACTTTTATTGGCTACCCCGCTTTGATAGTCGGTACCATTAGACAGATGACACTCTTCCATGCCATATCTTCATTTGTTTCTATTATCTTTAGTCAGACTAATGAAGGTACTTTTAGTTACGTAGAGGCCATTCTCTCAGACTTATAATTCTTTTACAATGCCAAGCAATGGCATTACAATAATTACCTAATCATCATTACAAATCATCTTAGTTATATGTATTATACGCTCAGTTAGAACATTGCCACCTTAATTTTGCGGTTTTTAGAAAAAATCTGTTTTACATGAGATTATTAAATGGAAAATACAAACGTTATAATTTTATTACAAGATTTCGTTTTGACGATGAAATTAACGGTATAAGTGCCATTATTTATGGATATGATAATTAATAATTATAAGCAATAATGAGTTGCCTGAAATATTAATACAAATTGAAAATATCTCCCGAGTAAAAATAAATGCCGCCAACGGGAATTGAACCCGTGCCTTCTAATGTCCGGTCAGGTGCTCTGAAACCACTGAGCTATGTCGGCTTATTTCCATCGCGCCAAATGATTCAATATGTACTAGTACCTCAATCAACAATTGCTGCTTATTATATTTTTTCCACCTGTAAGCAACCAACTTTATTTTTGTAGGAAAGGCTTTGTTAGTGCTAAATTTTTCACTAGATGGCGTCGAGACATATTATATCTTCATTTATTGATGAAATATTTTGGACTTTTCAAATATTATTATTTTTATTAAATGATAAACTAATGTTTAACCCGTGTCCAATGATGTTCAATTCCCGTTGGCGGCATTTATTTTTTCTTGGGAGATATTTTCAATTTGTATTAATATTTCAGGCAACTAATTATTGCTTTTAATTATTTGTTATCCTTTACGCTATCCATAAAATCTTGTCTTATAAACATTAGTTTATTATTTAAAAAAAATAATGATGGTAATTGTTGACAGTAATTTTTCCAATATAGAAATATATTTTAAGTAAACAAGATAAAAGAAAAAAGAATGTACATTAATATTAAGTTAGTGAAAAAATGTAGAAGAAACAAAACAAAAAACCTTGTTAAAATGTGTACTACTAAAATGTTTGATTAGTACAGCTTTATTTTTTCAGGCGTATGGCATATTGATCGTTAAACTTCTTAAAGATGGTGTCAGAAAGTCGGAGAATTTGTGTGTATTAACTCAATTCTTATATATTCTTATTTGGTATAGAAACTCCATTATGTCAAGAAAGGCATACAAATACAATGGTTCTATGATAACTCCTCAAAATGACAATTCAATACACCTATAAAAACTGCTATAAAGTTTTGAAAAGTGATCAAATAAAAACTAGGTTAAATAGGTTACATATGTAACAGTTTTTGTTTCGTCAGTTCCCATAAGTTTATAGCACTTTTTATAGGTGTGTTGAATTGTCATTTTGATGAGTTATCCGGTCACTAAATACAATACTGTTTCGATGATTCAATCCAGTATTGTATTTGAATGCCTATGTTAAAAGAATTGTGTTTTGATATGAATAAAAGTACTTATTCATATTGATATAGCGTATGTAAGGGCGCAAATAAAAAAATCGTTTTAATACTTTAAAGCATAAATAGCAAAAGTGTATTTTAAAAAAATAATTACATTAACGTCATCTATGAACCTAGATTATAAAGTATATTAAGTTTACCCTAAAGCCCCCGCATACCCAATTTCTACTGATTTAAAACAAGTTTCTTGTTGATTTTTTAAGTTCCAAAAAAAATGTGTGTTTTTTTAAAGATAATATCTATATATTTGTTCAACCAAAACGTTAATTATACGAAACTAGCAGTTAAAAACCCGGGCGGCACTTGATTGGGCTTCGCCCAGTTTAAGTGATACTAACAACAGTTACATTTAATAGGTAGATATTAGATCATTCACGAGAGAGGGTGAGTATATATTGTAAATAGATTATTACAATATAGCGCCCCTGAGGTGATATCTCACAAAAGCTGCGCTATACAAATTGTCCAATAAATAAATAAATATAATGTTTACATTTTATTGCGTACATATGCATTGATATACAACGGAAATAGATAAAATAATGTAATCTTAATAAACTTTATTTCAAACACAGATAACTTTGTTTACATCACTTTATTATATACAACCACTACATGTTTCATGAACGAACTTCATCTCATCAGGAGCAAATATACTACGAAGTCAAAAATTAAATATAGATTACAATTGGAAAGAATAAGTGGAAGGAGGGGGGATGGGTTAGAGTGGGCGGGGTTTATCAGAATTCAGAATTCCAATATCGTTAGACGGGAAAGACCAGTTGAGTGGGAAAATATTTAAAATATTTTGGTTCGTTCTTATACCGCCAGAGGGGCAGAGTGGTTGAATTTTGCCCGCAGACCCCCTATTCGGGATTTACCTAAAACATACGATTTGAATTCGACCTATCAGAGGGCCTAGATCGTCCAGACGCTAGCGTAATAATACTACCAGATTACATCGACCGAAAAAAATTGCAAATTAAGCTCCCAAAATTATTTAAAACGCGTTTTTCGGTTATTTAATACGTTTAGGCATGAAAAAAATCACAGTGTATCTTTAAATGCAACTAAAGCATTTGTCGAGAGATTTTCGCTTAATCATTATCGTTTATTAACTAAAACATTCGTATTTATGTATCTCCCTTTCAAAGCATCTTTGTGCAATGGCTGCACGGCATTTGAATAAAAACTTAACTTTAAATTCAAGTCCTAAGTGCCCAATTAAATTTTATTCTTATCAAGAGGTGTAATATCAAATATCTAGTTCGTATGTGTGCTGTTCTATTTATTTGTGTTTTAAATTATAAAATACAGGCAATAAAATAATAAAATTATTTTAATGATTAATTAGCCGCAACTTTGGCTAATATTCGTTAGTTAATGATAATTATTCAAAAATATGATGAAATATAACCTTTAAAAATCCAATCGATTAATGAAAGTATTCTGATGGATGTAAATTTAAACGAAAGTTAATGTAAATTTATTTAAAAAAATAACGATTATTTGATTTTATATTTTATCATATTAACACAATAGAAAGGGCAAGATTATATCACAAACCATAAGGATTATCAATATTTACTCAAAAACATATGAATTCGGAGGTTTTAAATGCAATATGCGATATCCGTTTTCTAGTCATAATATTAAAATGTTACAATAACAGTTATGAAAATATATATGAAGTTTTGTCTACGGTCCAACGAGTAGCATTTTTCATCCGCGTTTTATATTATCGTTATTAATCATAAGAAATGCACTTGAAAAGTGTTTCATAAAAACCACTCCTCAAGGTGAACCTATACAAGTTAACTGAACCAAGATGTTAATGGTAATGAGCAACTTGCATGATGTTTTAATTTATTTATAAAAAAACATGATAAAATTCTTTTCTTTTTTATGTGAATACCGCACAAGAGTCCCAATTGCTCCCAACCGTCTGAAGCCAGTAAGACTATGGCATCCCCAATTGGAGTATGTTGTGAGGCTGAAGGTAGTAGGGAAGGGAAGGAGATGGGAAGAGGAATATGGGCGATTACCTGTCTATTCAGATATAAACACGGCTAAAGCCATTTCAAGCAACGCGTCCATTCTGAATGGTAGTCTTAACACCAGGGCAATACTGAGATCATCATCAAACCAAATAACCAAATGCACAGACATTAACTATACAAAAATTTACTTATGATAATATCTTTGGTTTATTTATTTTTTAATTTGATAGTTATCTGTCAACCGGGCCCACGTGGGCTCAATTTTTTAAATTTGTAAACTTTTAGAATCGCTGGCCAAGATGTATACAAATACGTCAAACAAGATAAAAAAAATTCTTGGTTCCTTAGAACAGGCAATCTGCCTAGCTAGGAACTAAATTCGACCCAACAAAACGTAATAACACTTGTACCTACTCATTTTAAATATATGCTCTCATTATGCTATATTATTACCGTTATGTCCCCTTTTAAATGTATCTAATGTAAAAAAATAAATAATAAAACATTTCCGAAAATCGCATGAAATTTTGAGATTAGCAAAAAATGAAATAAATCAAATTAATGCCGTATTTTCCATTCCCCGGATGTAAATACATAGTTGGTTTTTATAGTTACTTTGTTGAATCAAAGTATTGTTTCAAAAAAATATGTCAACGATCCTAATAGATTACATTATTTCATTTACATGGCTCTTCAAACGAAAGTAAAAAACAGGTTTCTTAGTGCACAAAAATGCTTCAATTTCAAAATTAAAGGTTTCTTTTGAATCATCATGCTTGTGGCTCATTGCATGGTAACGTTAAACAACTAGAACTATAATAATCAATGGTCGATATTCCTCGAGTTAACCTTCCGTTTGTGTGTATTGGTGTACAGTGTATAGTGTACCAGCTGACACCATCCTCGGTGTCTCTTCCGGTCTGTTACCCTTTCATTGTAAACTTCAACGGGGGCGTCGCCTGCTTGTCAATTCAATGATGCTAATAAAAATACTATTCACAATCGAAATGAATAAATATGATACAAGCTGTTTATTAGGAATGCCAGATTTCCGGTCAATAACAGTGCTATTCCGCAGCCCCAGGCAAAGTTTGTGGAAGCAACTAAAAACACTGTGCGAGGAGAGATTGGAATGGAGACGGAAGGAGGCCGTTGAAACAGCACATGACAGGGATGTCTGAAGGCACCTTATCGAAGAGATAAGTCCCCCATCCATTCTTTATTATATATTTATATTATACGCCCATGCGTGCTTTTACAAACATGTCATATGTACATATTTAGTGGAACTGTAATCATGAAGTAAAAAATGATTTCAAAATTATATACAACCCATGCAGAAGAATAAGCTAACCTTGATTATTATTATTACTGAGGTATATTATTATAGCCTTCTTGTAACTATAATCCTTGCAGTTGAAAACATATACAATTTCTGCAAAAGTATTGCCAACCGCATGCAATCTAGGTACAAGCGAGTATCTAAATGACTCAGTCCTGATATCGTTGTTGCCGTTAAAATAATTTTCGATCGAGTAGTTCTAGTATGTATGGTATGCTTTAGGTGATTAGGCTCAGTAAATCAGGGCTATCTATAATTCTAATAATTTTTAAAAAAACGTCTACTTTATCTGAGAGTTTTAATGATTTTAATCCTTTCATCAAGTGGTTGTAATTTAAATTTTCTATTGGTAGACCGAGTTTATAGTTAATATATCTTACAAATTTATGCTGATTTTTTTCAATGGACTCGGAATGGATAAGATGAAGGATCACTAAGATGAATCTAGTCCGGGTGCTAATTTTCCCCATATTTTAATGCAGTGTCGAAACATGTTCACTTAGAGTCAGCGAAAGAAAGCTGATAGACGCCCTCGGCCAAACACACAAATGTAGCAATTCTGGTAGAGCTCGGCATCCACATGGCTAGGCTTTTAGCCCCTTAGGCCTCTGGCATATTTCGTCAGAAGATTTTTCGATTTGCAATAAAATCCAAATAAATCATATTTAGATGAGACATGCAGCGAAAAATAGGTTTACGCTCTAACTAAAACTACCGAATGTTCTAATAGTGGAACAAATTTCGACGAAATATTCGTACGCTGTAGCGTCTCTAATTGTAGCTCTATGAAATAGATACAAAATTTCTTAACTTATCCGAAAACTAAGAACTGTTTTTAAAAGTTGATGAAATTTGCATTCGAATTTTATCATTAGAAAAAAACTAAATTTTTGATTTTTGAATTAATGCAAACAAAAAGTTTTAAAATGGATTTATAAAAACATACATATTTTATTAGACAAAATAAACGTTACTTCACGTCACTTTTTTGTCGTTTCATATAAAAATAATTGAGAAAAGTTCAATAAATTTTTCTACAGCATTCAGTCTACTATCATCCTTTCTCTGCCAGTTACATGCCTCACTTCCATACATCAGGGTAGGTACCAGCACTCCATTGTGGACTGCTAGTTTCGCTTTTTTGGACAATGTGTTGCCATCGTATATTGAATCCTGATTTATTGCGTTGTTAACATAGTCTGGATATCAATAGTGCGACCGTGTTCGGGAAATCGGAATAAAATCGTCAGTAGTTACGCCTATCGTCTCCATCTTGTAAAGTCATCGATTTCACTGTGTTTAATTTTATTATTCCTTTTCCAAAACCTAAAATTATATAGTTTATAATGTATTATTTCCGATAAATATGAATGTCTTCTGTAAAACCCCATTACCACGTGAATATGAAATAAAATAAAACTTTATATCCGGTATGAATAGCCCATAAATATAACCTTTATGACTCTGAAATGATTTCTCAAGGGTGTTGTCACCAGAATGGTTGCAGACCAACAAATGCAATGTTGCATTGCTACAGATAGATATATTTACGTATTGGTGGTTCGATGTAGGAAGACAGAGATCTCTGCTATGCTCTGTATGCCCCGGTAGCGCCAAGGTGAACGGTGCAAGGCCGAACCTAAAGGCCTGTGTGTACACTTATTATGGTCATTATCAGTGCAATGTACTTTCCTAACTGTGTGGGCGACACTTAAAAACCAATTTTAAAAATAACTAGAACCTAGGTTCGTTTTTTGAAGCCCAAACTTCCTGGAATCGTTTGGACTATAGCAATCCTAATATAGAGAAAAGATACGAATACGAAGGTTGGAAAAGGTCTGACTATTCAGATCAAATACGGCGAAATTTCAAGTGTTTCATGGTTAGGGTAACCCTCTAGCCTAGCAATTCAAAGATCGCTTCCCACCATCCTCTTTCTCATCTCCTTCCCCTCCCCACTAGCTTGAGCCTTACAACACACCCTTGACTCTGTGCAGATACGGGCGGTTCTTTTTGATAAATTTTCCTATCTTAACAAGTGAATTGCAATATTTAGGGCACAGTGCTGTCTTGTTCTACCGGTATTACAATGGAAGATGCTCCGAATAGCGTCATTGATCCCTTCAGAACCGGTACATAATCTGGAAACACGCCAAACGCGCGCCCAACATATAAGAGTACGTGCAGAATGTCACAGGTTGGTTTTAATTGCCCGTAGTTAGCGCGGGCAAAACGTGCCATACGTCTTGTTTCAAAACCTTTGACCTAGAATTTCTAGATGGAAAAAGCAGTGAGACTATGGCATCCCTAATAGAGATATGTTGTGAGGCTGAGAGTAGTGGGAAGGAAAGAAAAATAGAAGGAGGAAAGCGGGAAAGCACCTGTCTATTCAAATCTGGTCACCAAACACGGTTAAAACTATTTCAAGCAACGTTTCTATTCTGAGTAGTGGTCTTACACCAGGGTAATACTGAGAGTATCTTCCGCTCTGGAACATATAAATATACATTGTATTATTTTAAGGCCTCGTAATAAGCCTTCAAAGATGGTTTGAAAGGAGATATGTAAATACGAATATTAGAGGGACCGCGCTAATATTTAATAAAACACGACTCGTTTGAAATAGAGCAAAAACCTTTCTAATAATTACTTTTGAATTTCATATAATTAACGTTTCGGCATAACAAATTCGGCTTAAACGAGTAAAATTTGAAAGAACACAAAGCAATCAAATAAAATTTACGATATCCGGATTGCTAGTCGATAGGCCGTCGTTATAAGTTGTAAACTATATTGACTATAAGGAAGATCTATTAAATTTTATAAGTTGTAAACTATATTGACCATAAAGAAGGTCTTTGAAATTTTATAAGTTGTAAACTATATTCACCATAAGGAAGATCTTTGAAATTTTAGCCTCAATTGATTTCACGTAGTTATTTTTTTTATTTAACTGCAGAAAACATGCAGATAGCTGCCTCGTTTGACTTAGCGAATTTCGAACGATCTTGCAACAGAAAGTTGTGTAATTAAAATCAGTATTTCCATTATATTCACGACCAACCTTCTCTACTTATCCAAATCAACTATCTCCCATTCCGCAACAGTTCTATTCTATCAAACAGTTGCACACACAATGCTAAGTCATTAACTCAGTGTCAATTAAAATAAAAACGTGAAGTCTTTATTGTATTGTTATTACCGACGGACTGCCCCGGGTTACACGAGGTGACCCGCTAGTTAAACGAACTATGGACATTGAAATAAAACTTCAATTAATATTTAAATAAATTACATAACTTTGTATACACCACTATTTAATCAAAAAGAATCATCTTGTTTCAAAACCAATGATTTCTTCGTCAGGATAAACGTAATTTAAAATGAAAAAATTTAAAAGTACACACATACAGACAAATAAGAACCCATAGACAAAAATGTAACATGAGCGGTGATTAATTCGTTAGTATTATAACACATTTATGCATACATCAAAACTTTTATAAACTAACTAACACATATATGCATACCTACATCAAAAACTTTTAGAAACTAACACATTTATGCATACCTACATCAAAACCTTTTATAAACTAACACATTTAAGCAGTCGTCAAAACCTTTTTAAACTAACACAATTAAGCAGTCATCAAAACCTTTTATAAACTAACACATTTAAGCAGTCATCAAAACCTTTTATAAACTAACACATATATGCATACATCAATAAGTTTTATAAACTAAAACATTTATGAATAGAATAAAAACTTTTAGAAAATAACAATTTTCGTTTGAGAATATTGTCTTCAATGAATAAAGAAAAATTAATATCATTATATTTATCAATGTGAAAATAAATTAAAAAAGTGGCTATTTAAAATGTATATATTTGGTTGTTAATAATATTTAATTGACTATTAACGCTTTATCTAATTTAAGTAATATTATTTATTTCTAATAATATTTTAAACAATACTATGAATTACAAAAAGACAGACGACCAGAACTCGAACACGGATCTTTTCTTTATCTGGGAGGACGTATTACCATTGTTGTCAATATCATTATTTTTATGTTAAAATTATTAACGAACTAGCCGCAGAGCCGTGAAAATTTTTGGATAGTCTGAAATCAGTTCCAATTTTGAAAAAAGCAATTAAAGCCATATTCTGTTGAAAATATTATATTATAGATATGTACTTTATCGCCTGTCAGAATTCTTCAAATAATTATTTCCAATTTTGAAAATGACACTTAAATTTAAAGCAAATTTAATGTAAAAGCCCAACTGGGCGTGTAATCAGGCCAAAAAATACGAATATGACTTGAATACGACCAAGATATTGGAGGTGTCTTCTTTTATAGTTAGTACGATTTTACAATATGTACCACATTGTGTACGGTAATACGGGGCGACTTTTGAATTTGGGGGTAACTTTGACCATCGCGGATATATCCGCATAATTCTCTCTATTACGGTGGAAATAACGGCGCTTTTAAAAATGTGTCAAATTAATTAGTTTTAGGTTATACTCATACATCTTGATAGTTGAATTGTGAAGCTGTTTTTTTGATATTAAAATTCCTCAACGTTTTCAATAGTTTCGTTTCATATATGCTGTAAACTAAATAATTGTGTATTTTGATATCGATACATGACAAATTTTTTACTTAAAATTTGGGATTGGCACATAATTGTAATAAGGTTTGAAAAATTATATATATCAAAGTCGTCTAACCTCACTGAATGTTTACTTTGATCACTAAGTGTTTTTTTTAATCCCCAAACACGTAATTTATTTACATATATTTCGATAATTTAAACAAGTGCAAAAAAATATATATCAACTGTATATTGGAAAAAGTTTTAAGAAAGAAAGAAAGTATCAAAAATCATCATCATCATCACTTTTGGCTCTACAACCCCTGGTGGGTCTTGGCCTCCTCAAGAGTCTTCCTCCACTCATCTCGGTCCCGCGCCAGCTCTCTCCAGTTTCGAAGCTCAAAGGCAGACAAATCTTTGAGGACGTTGTCGCTCCATCTTAACCTTGGCCTTCCCAGGCTCCTTCTCCCTATCGGTCTTGAGCTCAGCAGGGACTTTGGTTCTTGATGCTCGGTCATTGTCTCCACATGACCTAGCCACCGAAGTCTTCCCAGTTTTATGAACTTTGTGACGTTTAACTCCTTAAACAGAGTATAGAGCTCATTGTTATAACATCTGCGCCAAAATCCATTTTCTAGAACCGGTCCGAAGATGCGCTCAAAATTTTCCTTTCAAAAACATCCAGTGCTCGCTCATTCTTCTTAGTTAGACCCCACGTCTCGGCTGCGTACGTAAGCACTGGTCTAATCAGTGTTTTGTACATATCAAAAATATAAATATCAATTAAGATTTATTCAGAAATATAAATTTCATCTTAAAAAACACACTGAAAATATTAACTGAAGAGGTACTTATTTTAACATTTTTTATATATTTTTTTTTATTTTTTGCAATAGCTTTACCCAGGGGGCCTTGAGGAAAAAATCCCTCAGAGCCTGTGTTATCTTTGGGGATGCTGTGTGGAGGGTATTTTTAGAGAAAAGAGGGAGAGAAAGCTCTGTAAATGAAAAAGGTATGAGGGGTGGGTAGGAATCTGGGTTTTAATGTGTCCAGGAGTGGCAAATATATGAATCCATCCCTCCCACTGCGGTCCAAGTCGATGGATCGAGAGTTAAAGGGTCTCTCCCGATCCGGCCCACCACGCAGTAGGTGTGCAAACATGTATTTAAAAAATGTAACTGAAATTTTCCACCACAAAATATAACAAAAGTTATTTAGTTTCGCAATTAAAAATTGATCAAAGTTTCCCATTTTACGGGACCTACATAATGTGAATTTACACAGTAGATATTATATTAAAATAAGCATTAGTACCCGGAGACTAAATTTATAAATGATTTTTTAAACATCGTAAAAATACGTTTACCGTTGTAAATAAATACCTTAATAATTATTACAATTAACATTTCAATGTTGACTTTATTAACTGCAACAGTTACTGTATACGACTGTACGTCGTTATTGCTACCGTTAACCTATAATTTACCGTGGTCAGTTTTTGAAGGTTGATTCAAATAAAATATAATGAAATTCTGACCGGGTCACGATATTCGAGCACTGAGGTCACATTTTTTATGTTTTGAGTTGAGGTTCTCTCCGGTCGAAGAACCGGACACAGGAATCTCAGATAAATACCATGACATGTGTAAACGTGATCACATCTCAGTGTGTGGGCCGTTTTATATTGTAATTTATGAGCACGGAAACGCCCTTTGAGGTGAACCTAAACTGTATTCAGATTGATAGATAGACCGATAAAGATAATTCATTATGTAGGTGCAAGGGCAATAAATAAATAAGTCAAGGGCTAGAGGAATGGCCCTTTAAAGTACGTACCTAGTTCTGACAATTACTGATTTAGTTTTAATTATATCCTGTGTATTAGAGACTGATTACTAACAGTATAGCAGATTTTTTTTTATTTTATAGAAAGACAAACATTCCCGGGATACGAATAACCAGACAATATTTGAAAATCTCCTACTACCACCACTTTTGTTGCGTTTGTTGTGATGAAAGACTTTGACGGCCGGCATAGTCCAGTGGTAACGCATTGGACTGCCATTCCGAAGGTCGCGGGTTCGAACCCGGCGTGCGCAGATAAATTTTATTTGATTAATTTGTGTTATTTTACAATTAATTAATTAAAATAATATATAGTATATTTGCGGCACGTTCCAGAGTGGAAGATACTACCAGTATCGCCCTGGTGTAAGACCACCATTCAGAATTGAAACGTTGCTCCAAATGGCTTTAGCCGTGTTTAGTGACTAGATCTGAATAGCCAGGTACTTCCCCACCTTCCTTTTTTCCCTTCCCCACTTACCTTCAGCCTCACAACATCCCCCAATTGGGGATGCCATAGTCTCACTGGCTCCAGACGGGAGCAGTTGGGACTCTTGTGAGGTATTCACTATAAAAATAAAAAAAAAGCCAGCCGAGGAATTCAACTCAGTCACCGACCGGTCAAAAAAATGGCCATTTGATGTGTGTTTTGAACAGGGTGTCGATCCATCTAAAAAGCGATCAATTGATTCCGTTCCAGCTTCGAGTAACGAAAGTTGTTAGTTTTAACATGACTAATGACCTTATGAACCCCCTTAATTGACTCCCTTTTTAATTTCAAAAAGTGCATGCGAACTGTTTTGTTAAAGTTAATATTTTAATTCAACATTGTAAATTTATAAGAATTTTTCACAGAGAGATTCGCCAGTGTTACTATAGTACATCAATTTCTTATTTATTGCGTTATCAATATCGGTGCTCGGAAAGTCGATATAAAATCATCGGTAGTTACGCCTACCAATCCAATATTGTGAAGTTATCGATTTCAGTGCGCCCCCTTGCTAAAATCCCCGGCATCGCTCGTGCTATACGCAGGGTTTGTAAAAGTCAGACGTAGAAAGTTATTTATTTTCCTCTTATTTTGAACGTTGAGTGCTTTATGCTTGGGGTAAGGAATGGGGAAGGTTTTTCTCATGTATGCAGTATCTTCTTGTTTTGAAGGTCAAGTCAATTTGACGGCCGGCATAGTCCAGTGGTAACGCATTGGACTGCCATTCCGAAGGTCGCGGGTTCGAACCCAACGTGCGCAAATAAATTTTATTTGATTAATTTGTGTTATTTCACAATTAATTAATTAAAATAATATATAAGTATATTTGCGGCACGTTCCAGAGTGGAAGATACTACCAGTATCGCCCAGGTGTAAGACCACCATTCAGAATTGAAACGTTGCTCCAAATGGCTTTAGCCGTGTTTAGTGACTAGATCTTAATAGCCAGGTACTTCCCCACCTTCCTCTTTCCCTTCCCCACTTACCTTCAGCCTCACAACATCCCCCAATTGGGGATGCCATAGTCTCACTGGCTCCAGACGGGAGCAGTTGGGACTCTTGTGAGGTATTCACTATAAAAAAATAAAAAATAAAAATAAAAAAAAGTGTGTGAAATTTCAACAATCTCCAAATAAAACTGTAATTTGTTTAATAAACAAAGCCCCGCTGCGCGCCACATATACTCTTCTTTATAGTACTTACCTCCAATGTAACTATTATATTAATGTTTCAATGCCTAATAATTGAAGGTCTGCTAGTTTTTACTATTTTCTTTTTTTTTTTCTAATGTATATTTATTTAGTTATAAGAGTTTACATCTTATACCTAATATATTATTTTCTATGACTACTACAATATTATTTACTTCTTACATACTAAAATTTAGATTTAACAACATTGAGACATAATCCACGAAAAACTGCAAGACTTTTAGCTTCCTTAACAATTACCGGGAGTTCATTGAACATTTTAAAACCTTTATAATAAATATTGTTTTGTGTTTCTGATAAGTGTGTTTTAGGAAGCCTAAAATCGTTGCAGTTTCTCGTAGGATATAAATGAACTGCACTATTAATTCTAACATTCTTTGACATATAGTCAGGTAACATTTTATTTTTTAGCTTATAAATAAACACTAAGGTATTATAAACTAATCGTTGCCACACACTTAAAATATTGAGTTGACGTTGCATGGTTTTTATTCTGGTGTACCTGCTACAACACAGTATTGACCTCACGCCTCTGTTCTGGATTACTTCCATTCTCTTAATTTGGGTTTTGTTACTTAGAAATATTACACTTGTACAATAATTTAGATGGGATGCTACAGTGGTATTGTAGACCAATATCCTTGTTTTAATGTCCAATTTTCCTTTTATCCTACTTAAGAAATTAACCTTTTTCGCCATTTTTTTATTTAAAATTTCAAAGTTAGTGTTAAATTTTAACTTGTTATCTATTATGATTCCCAGGTATTTAATTTCTTTTACTTCTTCCATATTTTGATAGTCTATATTTAGGACAGTATGTACGTTTAGTTTTTTCCCTAATACCATAAATTTACTTTTAGTTACATTTAATTTCAATTTATTTATGTTTAACCACTTAGATAATTCATTAAGTTCATTTTGTATTTTTGACAACGCATCTTCAATATTATTTGCTATAATATATAAAAGTGTGTCATCTGCAAAAAGTTTGATGGAACAGTACTTTAAGCACTTCACTATATCATTAATATATAAAATAAATAGGAGCGGTCCCAAAACAGATCCTTGAGGAACTCCAATGTTGATTTCTTGTTCTTCAGAGATAGTATCTCCAATTTTGGTTTTTTGTTTTCTATTTTTTAATTAATCAATAAACCACTGCAATTCATTAGCACGGATTCCTATGTCCTTCAATTTCATTATTAGTCTTTCTCTGTCTATCGTTTCAAAAGCACGTCTAAAATCCAAGAACACTGCTATTGTGATTTTCTTCTGATCCATAGCTGTTTTCCATTCATTTATCACATAATTTATTGCTGTTTCACAGGAATATTTATTTCTAAACCCAGATTGTTCTTTTACTAGGATGTTATTTTTTTCTATAAATTTACTCATCTGTTCTTTCACAATGCATTCTAGTAATTGTTCATATTTAGGCAATCCATTTATTGGTCTGAAGTCTTCGAAATTTTTAGCATTTATTATTTTGGGCACTGGTGTTATTATGGAGGTTTTCCATGACTGCGGAAAAATTCCCTTAGTCAGAGATTCATTTATTAGTGCAACTAATCTGTCTCCTATAGCTGGCAGTGCATCTTTGATTATGCTTATAGTAATTCCATCCGGCGATGATTTTGGTTTCATTGTTTTAATGATTTTCATTAAATACTCATTGTCAATTTTATTAAACCTGAAAATATTTTTATTCTCTCTTTTTTCCGATGATTGAGAAGAGGTATCTGCGACTAATGGAATACTCTTATTTATGTTTTCGACACTAAGTACAAAATTTGTGTTAAATTTTTGGGCTATTTTAAGTGTATCATCTTCAACTCCATCTGGAAACCGAACTTCCTTAATGTTTTCCCTCTGTTTGCCGCTTATAATTTCTTTAAGTGTAGTCCACATTTTTCTTGAGTCACTTTGAGAGGTAATTATTTTTTGCCTGATATACGAATTTTTGGTATGTTTTATTTCTGTACTGTACATGTTTCTAAGTTTCTTATAAGTTTCCCACCTTTCTTCAGTGAATTGTATTTTACAGGCTTTATTGGCTGTATCCCTTTGTTTTTGTAGAATATGTAGGGATTTCGTATACCATTTATTTGTATCTTTTAATATAATATTAGTTAAAGGCATTAGCTCATTTACTACTGTTTTCAGATGTCCTACTAGTTCATCGGCTTTTCCGTCTAAATTTCCTTGGGTATCGCAGATCCATTTTTTGTTTTGTAATGCTGTACACAATGTATCCTTATTATAGTTATTTTTTTTCTATACGTTATATTTCGTATTCCCTGTGGCTTCGGACTTGTGGTCGTTTCAAATATTGTTGTACCGGACGTACCTCCACTGACTTGAATTAATTTGCATAAATCTGAATTTACGCAGAGGCAGTTCATTTACAAACTCACCTCTGCGCATATTCGAATTTATGCAACAAATTTCTCTATACAAAATCTGTACCTAATCTTATCTGTGTAAAACTTGTAGAACTATAAATCTTATCTGCTGATTAATAAATAAAACCACGGGGTCAAGCAGTCATCATTATAGACAAAAAACAAAGGCTTGACCCCCCGACACCGTCTTATAAATTAAATACCTATCATCTGTACAAAACATGGAAGATTTGCATGAAGATTTGAAATTGTGCAAACGCGGTTTCCTTTACAAAACTCGCCGTTTGCACAAAATTGAATATTGTGCAAATCTTCCCCTTTAAATAAATGTTTTCTCTCTAATATGTAAATTTGCACAAGGTTTGAAATTGTGCAAACGCAGTTTCCTTTACAAAACTCGCCGTTTGCACAAAATTGAATATTGTGCAAAACTCAATTCCCCTTTTAATATGTATGATGTCAATTCCCCTTTTTAATATGTAATTTGTGCAAACTCACAAAAATGTATTTAAATAAAAATGACCGGGCAAAGTGGTTTGAAGAACAGTCAGGGACCTAGTCAAAATCGTCCCCTTCCAAGTTACGCAACAACGGCGCTCTCTCCTGTGACAAATTCCGGGAACCCAAAAATAATTCTCGGAATTTGTCGCTAACAAAGGGAGAGCTAGGCCCGTTGGTCCTTTAAAAGGCGGACAACTTGTGCAATTCGGCAGAGAGCCAGCAACGATCGGACCATCAACATCTCTCCTGGACTGCCCCTGACTGCCTTCACTTCAAGCCTCTTCTGCCCTGGACCTTCACCTCAACCTGGCCTTCTTCTTTCTTCCGGCTCCCTGGTGTTCATCAAGAAGAAAACATTCACAATAGTCGAAGCGTCCCTAGTCAGGTCGCAGGTTCCCCCCTACCTTCCTCCCCCCTGCCTTACACCTTTCTCCCACATTTTCCCCATTTCTCCCTTTCCCTATATTTTTTCCCCATTTTTTCCCACATTTTCCCCATTTTTCCCTTTCCTCATTTTTCCCCATTTTTTACCAATTTTTTCCCCATTTTTCCTATTCCCCATATTTTTCCCCATTTTTCCCACATTTTCCCCATTTTTCCCTTTCCTCATTTTTCCCCATTTTTTACCAATTTTTTCCCCATTTTTCCTATTCCCCATATTTTTCCCCATTTTTCAACATTTTCCCTACTTTCTCCGGACCTTCTCTTCCAAGGCGTCGAAGCGGCCAGCCGGCCACTCCCGCTATATCGTCTGTGCGGCCGGCGACTACAGTGCCGTCCCGTACATGGTCCTTCGAGCCGCGATCGCCTCTTCACGCCTTCACTACTTCGCGCCTTCCAGTGACGTCCCGAGATGCCGTCCCTGCGGAGCGGCCGCGAGGCCTCCACCCCAGATTCACAACCCGACGTGGAGCTGGTGACAGGCCCTCACCCCGCCGGCCCTGCCGGCCCTCACCCCGCCGGCCCTGCCGGCCCTCACCCTGCCCCCCCTGCCGGCCCTGACCCTGCCGGACCTGCCGCCCCACGCGCTGCCAGCCCTGCCGACACTCACTTTGCCGGCCCTGACAGCGCACCATCCTCCGATGCAGAGGAGGATTCAACCACAACAGAAGACACGGTCAGGCAGCTCCGGAAGGCGAACCGGACAATGAGCAGGCAGCTCGCTCAGCTGCTCGCAGCCCTCCCCACCGCGACGCAGTACCTGCCAGGGGCGGACCCCCCTGGCACCCACCTGGCCGCCTACCCTGGTGCGGCCCCTGGTGCGCACCCTGCCGCCTACCCTGGTGCAGCCCCTGGTGCGCACCCTGCCGCCTACCCTGGTGCGGCCCCTGGTGCGCACCCTGCCGCCTACCCTGGTGCGGCCCCTGGTGCGCATCCTGCCGCCTACCCTGGTGCGGCCCCTGGTGCGCACCCTGCCGCCTACCCTGGTGCGGCCCCTGGTGCGCACCCTGCCGCCTACCCTGGTGCGGCCCCTGGTGCGCACCCTGCCGCCTACCCTGGTGCGGCCCCTGGTGCGCATCCTGCCGCCTACCCTGGTGCGGCCCCTGATGCGCACCCTGCCGCCTACCCTGGTGCGGCCCCTGGTGCGCACCCTGCCGCCTACCCTGGTGCGGCCCCTGGTGCGCACCCTGCCGCCTACCCTGGTGCGGCCCCTGGTGCGCACCCTGCCGCCTACCCTGGTGCGGCCCCTGGTGCGCATCCTGCCGCCTACCCTGGTGCGGCCCCTGGTGCGCACCCTGCCGCCTACCCTGGTGCGGCCCCTGGTGCGCACCCTGCCGCCTACCCTGGTGCGGCCCCTGGTGCGCACCCTGCCGCCTACCCTGGTGCGGCCCCTGGTGCGCACCCTGCCGCCTACCCTGGTGCGGCCCCTGGTGCGCATCCTGCCGCCTACCCTGGTGCGGCCCCTGGTGCGCACCCTGCCGCCTACCCTGGTGCGGCCCCTGGTGCGCACCCTGCCGCCTACCCTGGTGCGGCCCCTGGTGCGCACCCTGCCGCCTACCCTGGTGCGGCCCCTGGTGCGCACCCTGCCGCCTACCCTGGCGGGCCCGCTGCTGCGCATCCTGGCGCCTGCCCTGGCGAGCACCCTGGCGGGCCCCCTGCTGCGCCCCCTGCTGCGCCCGCTGCTGCGCATCCTGGCGCCTGCCCTGGCGAGCACCCTGGCGCGCCCCCCGGTGCGCATCCCGCCGCCTACCCTGCTGAGCACCCTGGCGGGCCCCCTGCTGCGCCCGCTGCTGCGCATCCTGGCGCCTACCCTGGGGGCGGGTCCCCTGCTGCGCCCGCTGCAGCGCATCCTGGTGCCTACCCTGGCGAGCACCCTGGCGCACCTCCTGCCGGTTACCCGGGTGCCTCATCTCAGAGCTTCTCGCCGCTGTTCCCCCCGCAGCCGACCGCCGATGAGACTGCCCATCACACCAGCGAGTGGGTCCGACAAGGCGCCGACCCGTTCCTGGCACAGCTGGGCACCCTGACCCTGACGCCATCCGCTCCACGCGCGCCCAGGACAGCCCTCGTCCCTCAGTAGAGGAGGACCTCCGGATGACCGCCCTCATTGCCCGGCAGTCCACCGCCAAAGACCTCCCCATATTCTCAGGCGACCCCCTCGAATGGCCGGCCTGGATTGCGCAATACGAGCAGTCCACCTCGACCTGCAAGCTCACGCTGAGCGAGAACCTTATAAGGTTGCAGCGTGCGCTTAAGGGGAAGGCGAGGGAAAACGTGTACTCGCTCCTACTGAACCCGGACCGAGTGCCCGAAATTATTTCGACCCTGGAGGAGCGGTACGGCGGATCGGGCTCAATAGCCAACCTTATGCTGGATAAGGTGAGGAAGCTGCCCTTCCTGTCTGCCGAAGCCACCTTGGAGGAGATTGCGGACTTCTCCGGGACAATTCAGAACCTGGTGGCTTCCCTGCGGGACTTGAGGACGGGAGGCTACCTCACCAACCCCGCCCTGCTGGCCGACATCACTGCCAAGATGCCATGCACATTAAGGATGGCCTGGCTGCCGGAGCTGCGGATGCTGGGGCAAACAACCCAGTCCACCATCCTCCAGTTGGCAGCATTTTTGAGGGGCGTCGCCGGCGTGATCCCGGTCAGCGGGATGGTGGATCCCTTGAGATCCGGCAAAGGGCGCCGGGAGCACGTGCTGGCCAACGCTGTGGCCACACCGCCAGAGGGGAAGGCCAACCGCCCACCACCACCCGTAGTGAGAACAATAAACAAAAACAAAGTGAAAAGTGCGTGCGCTCAGTGCGGTGAGCCACACAGAACTCGGGAGTGCCGCGAGTTTATTGCCAAACCGCTCTCCCTCCGGTGGGAGACAGTCCGCACTAACAATCTGTGCCGCAAGTGCCTGGAGGCGCACCACTCCAGGGACTGCAAGGAGACAGTGTGGTGTGGTGTGGGTGAGTGCCGCTACCCGCATCATCGGCTGCTCCACCGGGAGACGGTCGCGGAGGTGAACCTGTGACGCCAGACAGTGGACAGCCGCGTGCTGCTAAAAATAGTGCCGGTTGTGTTGCGGGGCCCCACGGACGGGGAATTGTCAACGTTCGCTCTTCTGGATGAGGGATCCACCGTCACCCTCATCGACGCTGACACCGCAACGCAGATCGGCGCACGCGGCCCAGTCCACAGTCTGCGGCTGCACGGAGCGAAGGGGATGTGTACCTCCGACGCCCGCTCCCAACGCGTGAAGCTGACGATCCGGGGCGCTGGATTGGAGCCCACCTTCAACATCACCACCCACACAGTAGCTGACCTGAGCCTGCCGGAGCAGCGCGTTCCTGGAAGACGCGTCACCCCAAAACTCTTGATCGGGCAGGATAATGCCCACCTTATCGTGTCAAGAGAGGTCCGTGAGAATAGCACTACTCGAATAGTGTCACGGACCGCTTTGGGGTGGATCGCCCACGGAGGCTCAAGCCTCAGCAATGACGGGCCAGCTACCACACTGGCCCTCCAGTCGGAGACCGCTGCAGATGCCCGCCTGAGGGAGTTGGTAACATCCAACTTTGCCGTCGACTCCCTCGGCGTCACGTCTGCGGCGAGAGTCAATGCCATGGACACAAAGGCCATGGCATTAATGGCAGAAACCACCCGCCCCCTACCTTCTGGGCGGTGGGAAACTGGCCTCCTGTGGAGACACCCTGACGCCACACTACCCGACAACCGGCAGTGTGCGCTGAAGCGGCTCCAGTCCCTCGAGAAAAAGCTCGCAGCGGACGCAACCCTGGCAGCGGCGTACAATGACAAAATGACGCAGCTTGTCACCAAAGGCTACGCCAGACGCCTCTCCCCCAATGAGGCGTCGCTCCCTGCCCCACGGAAGTGGTATCTTCCCCACTTCGCCGTCACCAACCCGAACAAGCCAGGGAAGATAAGGGTTGTGTTCGACGCCGCCAGCCGATGCCGAGGGACGTCACTTAACGACCAACTGCTCACTGGCCCTGACCTGCTGTCCTCTCTCCTGGGGAACATCCTCCGATTCCGGGAAGGCGGTATAGCCATTGCCGCCGACATCCAGGAGATGTTCCTGAGGATCCAAATCAGGAAAGAGGACCAGTCTTCGCAACTTTACCTGTGGAGGTCGCCGGACCGGCAACAGCCGGACACCTACCAGCTGGCGTCCATGATGTTTGGGGCTACCTGCTCGCCCAGCAGTGCCCAGTACGTGCGGGACAGGGTGGCCGGTCAGTACGAGCACCAGTACCCGGCCGCCGCAGCAGCCATTCGTTCACGGTTTTACATGGACGATTACCTGGACGCAGTGGACAACCCTGACGAAGCTGCTGCCCTAGTCCGAGACGTAAGAGCCCTCCTTGCAAAGGGAGGGTTCCACCTTACGAACTGGGCCTCAAACAGCCTGGACGCCATCGCCAATGTGCCCCCTGAAGACCGCGCCACCTCCACGGTAGCTATCAGCAGCGGGAGCAGCGAGACCGAGAGGGTCCTGGGACTGGTGTGGGACCCATCTACCGACCGCTTCATCTACACTTTCCTGGAAGCGGCCAGTCTAGAGGAAGCCACACGGCCTACAAAGCGGCAGCTCCTCTCCATCGTCATGAAGATCTTCGACCCGGTGGGCTTCGTCTCCTGCCTCACCATACGGTCGAAGATCCTACTGCAAGCCGTGTGGCGTTCGAGCGTTGGATGGGACGACCACATCACCTCGGAGCACGCTGAACGCTGGAGGGACTGGATGAGCCTGCTCCAGGAAAGCAGCGTCTCCATCCCACGACGGTCGCTCCGACAGAGGTCAAGCAGCGTGACCCTGCACCTCTTCTGCGACGCCTCGGAGCAAGCTTGCTGTGCCGTCGCCTACTTCGTGGAGGAAGTGCAGGGCACCCTAAAAGCCACCTTCATCGCCAGCAAATGTAAGGTGGCACCTCTCAAGCCGCTATCCATACCCCGCCTTGAGCTGCAGTCCGCACTCATGGCGGCTAGATTGGCCAGAACCATCCGGTTGGAGAGCCAAGCGAAGATAGCGTCAACCATCTTCTGGACGGACTCGACCACAGTGCTGTGCTGGTTACGCACCGATCCACGCACATACTCTGCGTTCGTGTCCAACAGGTTGGGCGAGATAGATGAACTCACCTCCATAGCCAATTGGAGGTGGGTCCCCACCAAGCAGAACCCGGCCGACATCGGCACCCGGGACTTGGAGCTGCCCGACCTGTCTCTCCAAGGAAGATGGTTCAACGGCCCCGCCTTCCTCACCACACCGGAGAGCGACTGGCCAAAGGAGCGCACCCTCACAAAGCCAGACGACCAGACCCTCGAGACCCGGCCCCGACACTACGTCGGGCACATCACCACAGCCGGAGAGGCCCTACCTCTGGTCGAGAGGTTCTCGTCATGGCACCGGCTGATCCGGGCTACAGCGTGGGTGCTACGCTTCATCAGGCGCTGTCGGACGGGCCCAAGCCGACCCCCTGAAGGCTCCTTACGAGCAGACGAGCTGACGGAGGCTGAGCGCAGATGGGTGAGAAGGTCCCAAGAAGACGCCTTCTCCACTGACCTGCACACCATCCGTCGCAGCCAGGCGCTACCTGCCGCCAGTCGTCTCGTCAGTTTGGCCCCCTTCCTCGGACCTGATGACGTTTTGCGGATGGGCTCACGGCTGAGGGAGCTCACTGGAAGCACGAGCGTGGCGAAGACCCCCGTGATCTTGGATGGCTCCGATCCATACGCCCGACTGCTGATCCGCCACTACCATGAAAAGGCGGACCATCCAAGCACGGAGAAAACTGTGGCCGAGATCCGGTGCAGCTTTTTCATCCTGCGCCTCCGTACCATCAGCAGGAAAATCAGCCATGAATGCCCCACCTGCCGCTTACGACGGAGCAAGCCCTCTCCTCCACTGATGGGGGTTCTCCCGCCGACCCGCCTGGCTCACCACGTCCGCCCCTTTACACACTGCGGACTGGACTACTTCGGGCCAATGGAGGTCACCGTCGGCAGACATCGGGAGAAGCGCTATGGAGCCCTATTTACCTGCCTCTCCACCCGCGCCATCCATCTGGAACTAGCGGTCTCGCTGTCTGCCGACTCGGCCATTATGGCCTTACAACGGATGACCGCCCGAAGAGGTCAGCCCAAGGTGTTGTACTCAGACAACGGGACAAACTTCCGTGGTGCGGACGCGGAAATTCGAGATGCCACGGCAGCCCTGCAGCAGGATGACAGGATGACGGACGCCATGGCTACCAAGGGCATCGAGTGGCGCTTCATCACCCCCCTAAGTCCCCACATGGGGGGAGCCTGGGAAAGGTTGGTGCGCTCGGTAAAACGAGCCCTGAGCGCCACCTTAAAGGAGAGGGCGCCAAGGGAGGAAACCCTGCGCACAGCATTGGCAGAGGCTGAGTTTGTGGTCAACAATCGGCCACTGACTCATGTCTCTGTCGACCCGCGGGACGAAGAGCCCCTCACCCCAAATCACTTTCTCATGGGGTCTGCCGGGAACCGCCCGCATCTGTCACTCTACGACAGCAAGGAGGAGGAGGTATGTCTCCGTCGCCAGTGGCGTATCAGCCAACAACTCGCCGATATGTTCTGGAGGCGGTGGCTCCGTGAGTACCTCCCCACCCTGGGCGCCCGACAGAAGTGGCACCACCCGACTGACCCCCTCAGAGCTGGTGACTTGGTGGTCATCTTGGACCCCGCGCTGCCACGCAACAGCTGGCCGCGCGGACGTATCGTCGAAGCCATCCCAGCTGCCGATGGCCAAGTGAGGACAGCCCGGGTCCAAACAGCCACAGGGACGTACACCCGCCCGGCTGTAAAACTCGCCCTCATCCTCCCCGCACCAGCACCAGCGCCCGCACCGGCACCAGCACCAGCGCCGCCCTCTACAGCACCCGGACCACGGATGCCGCATGGGAGCCACAACCCCCAGCGGCCCAGGGGAACCGGACGTCGAGGACGCCGCCGACCTACACGTCCGGACCGCTAGGCGCAGCCGTGACTGCACCGGGGGGAGAATTGTACCGGACGTACCTCCACTGACTTGAATTAATTTGCATAAATCTGAATTTACGCAGAGGCAGTTCATTTACAAACTCACCTCTGCGCATATTCGAATTTATGCAACAAATTTCTCTATACAAAATCTGTACCTAATCTTATCTGTGTAAAACTTGTAGAACTATAAATCTTATCTGCTGATTAATAAATAAAACCACGGGGTCAAGCAGTCATCATTATAGACAAAAAACAAAGGCTTGACCCCCCGACACCGTCTTATAAATTAAATACCTATCATCTGTACAAAACATGGAAGATTTGCATGAAGATTTGAAATTGTGCAAACGCGGTTTCCTTTACAAAACTCGCCGTTTGCACAAAATTGAATATTGTGCAAATCTTCCCCTTTAAATAAATGTTTTCTCTCTAATATGTAAATTTGCACAAGGTTTGAAATTGTGCAAACGCAGTTTCCTTTACAAAACTCGCCGTTTGCACAAAATTGAATATTGTGCAAAACTCAATTCCCCTTTTAATATGTATGATGTCAATTCCCCTTTTTAATATGTAATTTGTGCAAACTCACAAAAATGTATTTAAATAAAAATGACCGGGCAAAGTGGTTTGAAGAACAGTCAGGGACCTAGTCAAAATCGTCCCCTTCCAAGTTACGCAACAACGGCGCTCTCTCCTGTGACAAATTCCGGGAACCCAAAAATAATTCTCGGAATTTGTCGCTAACAAAGGGAGAGCTAGGCCCGTTGGTCCTTTAAAAGGCGGACAACTTGTGCAATTCGGCAGAGAGCCAGCAACGATCGGACCATCAACATCTCTCCTGGACTGCCCCTGACTGCCTTCACTTCAAGCCTCTTCTGCCCTGGACCTTCACCTCAACCTGGCCTTCTTCTTTCTTCCGGCTCCCTGGTGTTCATCAAGAAGAAAACATTCACAATAGTCGAAGCGTCCCTAGTCAGGTCGCAGGTTCCCCCCTACCTTCCTCCCCCCTGCCTTACACCTTTCTCCCACATTTTCCCCATTTCTCCCTTTCCCTATATTTTTTCCCCATTTTTTCCCACATTTTCCCCATTTTTCCCTTTCCTCATTTTTCCCCATTTTTTACCAATTTTTTCCCCATTTTTCCTATTCCCCATATTTTTCCCCATTTTTCAACATTTTCCCTACTTTCTCCGGACCTTCTCTTCCAAGGCGTCGAAGCGGCCAGCCGGCCACTCCCGCTATATCGTCTGTGCGGCCGGCGACTACAGTGCCGTCCCGTACAATTGTTAATATATTTTCGTGGTCAGATATTTTTGGAGTATCCATAACATTAACATTCAAGTAAAAATGATTTGTTATGACTAAATCAATAATGCTTGCTGATGTATTTGAGATTCTAGTTGGTTTGGTCACAAGTTGTTTCATTCCTAGATAATTCACTAAACTCTGAAGTCTATTACTGTAGGTATTCTTGACTTTCATGTCAATGTTAAAGTCACCGGTTACATAAAACATATCTTGATTTTTCATGTTTTTACTACACCAACTTTCGAAAAAATCTAAGAATTTTGAATGGCTTTGGTTTGGTGAGTGGTATAATACAGCGTATGTTCCTTCAATAAAGTTTTTTCTTATTTGTACTGCCAGTATCCATGTATTTTTTTCATCAAACACTTCATTTGATATTATTTTAAAAGATATATTATTTTTAATAATCATTAGAACTCCTCCCGTATGCCGACTAAATGAATTGCATCTTACAGTTGAATACCCAATAAATGATACTTCAGAATCGTAAATATCACTGGTTATACATGTTTCACTTAACATTAAAATTTCTGGTTTCAATTCTTGTAATAAAACTTCAATTTCATTTACGTGGGCCAAAAGACTTGAAATATTTAAATAGTATACGTTTGTCTTTTTTTTTTATCCTAAAAAATCAATTTTTCTCTTCTCCGATTCTATGTTTCTTTTGTAAATAGGACACTCTTTGCTCCATGCATGGTGATTATCATTCAAATTTAATGAAAGTTTTTCATTTGTCAGTTTGCAATTTACACATTTGATTTTGTCACTATTTTCCTGACAGTCTGACGTATCATGTTCATTTGAGCATCTTCCGCATGATTTTTTATTTTTACAAACGCCTGCTTTATGTCTGTATCCGTTGCAATTGAAACATCTCAAAACTGAGAGATGATCGAAGACAGCACATCTATTCCATCCAATATTTATCTTCGCTTCCTCTAACATTTTTGAGTGTGTTTTTCCATCTACTTCTATGAATACAGTAAAGTTATTGTTTTCACTACTTTTTTTATTTTCTTTTATAAATTTTACCGATATTTTTGAGTTTTCCTTGTCTATATAATCATTTTGCATCCTTATTTTATTTTCTATTTCTTCGGCGGTATATTTATCCGTCATTCCTATCACTTTTGTGAAAAGTTTCGCACATTACAGGCAATTCGATAGTGGTTTATTGGTGTAAATACAATTTGATAGTGGTATATTGGTGTAAATACAATTTGATCATGTTTTATTGGTATAAATACAATTTGATAATGGATTATTGGTGTTAATACAATTTGATAATAATTTATTGGTTTAAATACTATTAGGCCAGTGCAATTAGCGCCAAAAAGAGGGTCGCGATCGAAGTAATTCCGGTAGTCCCAATTTTTTTATATGTTATATAAACTGATCTCCTGATGTAAAATCTGAGTTTCCGACCTTGGCGCACCTGTGCTCGCGCCGCAATTTTGAAAAAACTGGCCGAAATCGGGCCAAAATCTAGTTTTTCCCAAATATCTCATTTTCAATGCAAATTTCGGCTAAAGTATCTTAACAAGTATACTAGAACATAAAAAGACCTACAACTTTTGTTAAGACAAATTTCTTCTATCTCTAATAGGTACCGAGGTAGAAAGTCGTAAAGGTGCGTATATTTTTGAAAAAACAAGTTTTTTGCGCGACTAGGTTTGGTTTTTTATAAATACCTCGTTTCCAGTGGAATTTCATGAAAATTTTATTGATACAAATTATGTAGAACATAAAATTTAAAAAAAGGCTGTGCAGTTTTTATGTTTATATAGTTTTTTTTACCGATATAAAGAATAAACAAATCTAGGTAGGTACGCACAGAAAATCAATCACGGTTTATTATCACGTTATTAGATTTTTGTTTGCATTTTTAAATACTCGTACATACTTCTATAAATTTACTAGAGGGCACTTCGGTATGGGGGGGGCTACCCCCCCCACCCTTCTACTCCTCCCCTCCGGTTCCCTTCACAGACAGTTCCATCCTTCGTTGGACTGCTGGATTCGTTTATCTGCATAACATTTGTGAGGGTATCGAGTCATTCTGTGGGATTGAATCAGAAACGTCAGAGCAACATGTAGAGATGAGGCCTACAAGAATTAGGAGGGATGATCGAGACGTTCAAACTCTCATTGATTGGTTTGCTTGCCATGAACCATTTCCTAAAACAAACGTGATTATGTCTATTAGCAGAGGCACAATCGGGGATAGCAAAGTCACTTGTCACATGACTGAAAAGATGGGGAAATTAGCTATGTCTAAAGTTATCAACCAGAACTTTGGAAACCTACACTTAAAACGTAATGATGCGATAGTTTCTCTTGCGGCAGTGACCAGCAGTGTCAAAAATCAGGGTGTGACTATGGCAATAGATCCATTAATGCTATTCAATATGAACTCTCTCCTGTACCATTGTCTCTTTTCTCAGAGGAAGGCATGCGCAAAGGAACGAAGTCTATATTTTATTCATCATTCAACCCTCTACCAAATAATACAGAACTGGGAAGCAGTAAAATACACGTAATTGATGGAGGATATTTACTGCACAAAGTGGTATGGGGTCGTGCTCAACCTTTTTCAGTAATTTTCCAGCAATATGTCAGGTATGTACAAAATCATTATGGATCCAATGCAGTAGTGGTATTCGATGAATACCCAGATTCTATGGAAAAGAAAAGCACTAAAGGGGTGGAAAGAGCACGGCGTGTCAGAGTTACAACTTCTGCTGAAGTTTTGTTTTTTGAAAGCATGCACCCACAAGTGCCACAGGAAAAGTTTCTGGGAAATGAGGAGAACATGTCTCGTTTTGTTTCACTACTCAGAACCTCATTTGCACGATCCCACATAACGACAGTACAAGCTGAAGAGGATGCTGACGTTCTCATAGTGAACACAGCAAATTCATTGTCATTTCAACATGATGTAGTCATAATCGTTGGTCAGGATATTGATCTGCTGGTACTCCTCACAGCTCTCTCACCTCCCAACGTATATTACCAAAAAGTTGGAAAAAATAAATCACCTAACGCGTTGTACTCGAACAAATGTTTTAAACACCTTGAAATAGTTGAAAACATTTTATTCCTTCATGCCATAAGTGGTTGCGATACAACTGGAGCTCCGTTCGGTCAAGGCAAACACAAATTTTGTAATATTCTTCTCAAGAACCACTCAGTGAATGAACTTGTTCGTGTATTTCAAGACCCAAAAGCAAAGACAGAAACAATCACTTTGGCTGCCGAACAACTATTTGCACTTTTGTATGGCGGCAACGAGAAATCAAATTTGGAAAATTTAAGGTAGGTACATCATTTTTGTCAAAGGAGTAAAAAAGAACAAATTCAATTTATCCAGGCTACCACCCACCAAAGATGCAGTCCAGCAAGACGCTTCAAGAACATACTTGCAAATGCAGACTTGGCTTGGTCACGATAAAGATCCGACTGAATGGGGGTGGAAAAAGGAAGCTGTTGGGTTACTTACTCCAGTAACAATGTTGAAGGAAGCTGCACCTCAGGCCTTGCTGAACTTCATATCATGTCAATGCAAAAAAGGTTGCGCTGGAAAGTGCACCTGCAGAAAGTCGGGTTTGAAATGTTCCTTACTCTGCATTCATTGCAATGGCAACTCCTGCGAGAATGCTGTAGAAGCCTTTGTTGATGACGATGACGAGGAATATGACGACCCAGTCGCCACAAATTTGGGTGATAAGACAGATGAAGAAGCTATTCAGGGCCAGAAGTAAGAAACTATAGTCAAGTGCTCGTATTTCTGTCTAAACTGATCTACCATTAATTTTATTTTTTGTTATGCTGACAACTTAACTAATAAAGAAAAGAATGTCAATAAATGTTAATTTTACGAAAATACCAATTTTTTATCTTTTTTATGTACCTTATCATCTTAATTGTATTAATAATCTTAAATGTATGTTGTTAATACGTTGATAGGCATGTCAGACCAAGCTGCGAGCACAAATGTAGTGGCTTGGCCAATTTTAGTGGTCTTCCCATTGGGAATGTATGGCGACCGTTATGCTGAAATAGTCTATTTACTTTATTTATATCTAGGTCTGACACAGGCATGACGATTGTTGTCAACGTATATGTAGAACAATAATTGTCAAAGAAAAATAAAATCAAGGAATGCCAAGTTTAAAACACCTAACCTCTGTTTCAATTTTTGGCCTGGTTTTGGTGGATTAGAGTTTGGATACGTAATAGAGATAAAAAATATAAATTATATACCTATTTCTGTAACGAAATTTTATTTTCTACAAAATAATTATCGATAAATTTTTCACAAAATTGTACTGGAAACGAGGTATTTATAAAAAACCAAACTAAGTCGCGCAAAAAACTTGTTTTTTAAAAAATATACGCACCTTTACGACTTTCTACCTCAGTACCTATTAGAGATAGAAGAAATTTTTTTCACAAAAGTTGTAGATTATTTTATGTTCTATTATACTTGTAAAAATATTTTGGCCGAAATTTGCATTGGAAATGAGATATTTGGGAAAAACTAGATTTTGGCCCGATTTCGGCCAGTTTTTTCAAAATGGCGGCGCGAGCACAGGTGTGCCAAGGTCGGAAATTCAGATTTTACATCAGGAGATCAGTTTATATAATACATAAAAAAAATTGGGACTACCGGAATTACTTCGATCGCGAATCGCTAATTGCACTGGCCTATATCTGGAAATGCTTTATTGTTGTAAAAATAATTTGATAGTGGTTTATTGGTGTAAATACAATTTGATGGTGGTTTTTTTGTCTAAATAAAATTTGATAATGGTTTATTTAGTGTAAATACAATTTGATAATGGTTTTTTTGGTATAAATACAATTCGATGATGGTCAATTGGTGTATATACATTTTTTTATGCTAAATGGACCGTACAAATGTAACATGCATTCCAAAAGTAACACAAACGTATCAAATGTGTGTGGAACTAATAATGGTAATGTAATTATAATAAAATAACCTTGTGAACCGCGGAATAATATCATTGAATGAGATAATACTGATAAATATAAACGAAACATAATACTAATAAAAACAAACAAAACAATACACAAATAAAAAGGTAGCGGTCTCAATACATTACATTTTTTTTTTATTCTAGATAAAAGAAAATTACATTTTCACTTATTTAACTAGAAATAACATATATATTACACATAAATATATTACACACCGATATTATTCACTTTCATTGTTTTGTTGATTGAACATAAAACTCAACAATTTTTTTTTAAATGTACCTATACTTTTTTCATTTTTAATTTCGTCTGGGAGGCAATTGTATATGTTGCTTCCCTCGTAACCAATGGATTGCTTGCCATAATGAGTATGTATGGTGTTTAAATGTATTTTATCGTGTTGCCGTGTAAAGTGTGTGTGTACTTAGGACGTTTTAATGAGTTCTGTATTTGTATGTATGAGTTTATTATTTATTTTGTAAATAAGGAGACATGTATTATATTCATATAATTTTTTTAATTTTAATAGTTTTGTTTCAATATATAATTTTTTTGTTGATGTTCTAGGTTTGAAGTGAAATAGCTTTTTGATTACTTTGTTTTGTGTTACCTGTAGTTCGTTTATATATGTTTCACATGTATTTCCCCAGATTTCAACCAAGTAGTTTAAATGTGAGTGTACGAGGCTATAATATAGACCTTTTTCTATTTTATTTGGTAACAGATATGATATCCGGCTGAATACGCTAATTAAGGGGGTGATTTTATCTTTAATATCTTGAATATGCTGTTTAAAAGTTAGGTGTTTATCAATGCACAGCCCAAGATATTTCTCCTGTATCAGGATTTGCAGGTTGTTATTTTCAATTTTTAAGGGTACATGAGGAGGAATTATTTTACGAGTTGAGCTTAAAATCATGTATCCTGTTTTTTTAACATTTATTTTTAATATATTTGATTGGAGCCAACTGTTAATTTTGTCTAAGTCAGTCTGTGCATTTTCTAGTAAGATGTTTAAAGCTTTACCCCAGTAGAAAATTGCAGTATCATCTGCATATAAAAAAAATATCACCATTTAAATCTAATTGGGAGATATCATTTATATAACTTTGGAACAGAAGTGGTCCTAGTATAGATCCTTGCGGAACTCCGTAGTTTATTGATGGGTTTAACCTTAAAAAGTTATTACACAAAAGTTTTTCCAATTAAATTACATATAAATGTGACTAACCCGATTATTTACTAGATTTATTTTTTAACCTATAGCCTCCGGGTCTCAAGTCAAGGTTTTTACCTCTCTATCACGGAGGACACCAAACCCTCTTACGGCCTTTGTTTCGCATTGGTATATTGCTTCGCATTTGACTTTGAATCGAGGTTGTGGGTTCGACTCCAGGCATAGCCTCTCTTTTTGCTGAGCTACTGGATGTAACTTTTTATGTTTATTTTTATTTATTGGTATTAAAAGGAATACATAATGGTTCTTAAGGCTATTTGCAAGCTATTTGTTTTTATCGATACCACCAATCTTAGTGAAGAAGCCAATTCTCGTGTTTCAGTTGGGGAGTGGCGCCATTATAGTTTTAAATTAAGTGTACGATATAAGTTTCTCGAGAGTTTATTAACGTTACAATGAATCATGATCTTAACTCTTGACACGCCAAGATGCCAAACAAAACGTCTGTAACCATGTGGGTCTTCCGACGACCCCATGCATTTTTTCTGTCTTATGTGCTTTTAAACTATAGAAACCCCAATTATTTATTTCCCAATTATTTATTTATTTATTATTCTGTCCGGTCGGTGGCTGAGTTGACATAGTGCTTGGGTCTCACTCGGGCATAGTATGTTCAATTCCTCGGCTGGCTAAGTCCATCACAACACACGCAACATTTCCAGCTTACTGTGGTGGTAGTAGGAGATTTTCAAATATTGTCAGGTTATTCGTAACCCGGGAATGTTTGTCTTTCTTTTAAAAAAATAAAAAAATAAAAATAAAAATAAAAATAAAAAAATAAAATAAAATAAAATAAAATATTTAAAAAATATAAATTAAAAAATATATTAATGGTAACTTATGTATTTGAACAGGAATACGTAAAATACTAAAATGATATGTCAAGTATTTAAGCTAATGTAAGGAGAATAGTAATTTTTGGTACTACCTACTCCCCCACTTGGCTGCGGGATAGTTAATTCAAAGAACGATTCTGACGAAAGCTAGATCCAAAGTGGTTGGCACATAACTCAAAAATGTTGGTTTGAATGCATTCTGAAAACTTTTTATTACATTAGCTCTACACAGAAGGCCCTGTGGAATAATAATTTTCCTCGGGGCCTTTCCATCCTTTAGGGATGCAGTGGATGAAGGGTTTTTTAAGAAAAGGACTTCCTTCCTTCCTCTACTTAGAGGAAGGAGAAAAGGATCTGGGAAGTAAAAAGGTACGAGGGTTGCACAAACCTACGTTTGAATTCATCTCAACTGCGTCATCAAATGCAGCGAACCACTTGAGTTGACCTATGACAGAGGTTATACAATGAATGGTTCCCGGGCGGTGGTACCCAATTGGAATACGTATAAAATATGATAAAATGCATATAAAACGTATGCTCAACCTCAAATCCTTTTAAAACTGTTTTCCTTCGAATTTTATTGAGTAATGACTAACCTATAATATAATAAAATACCAGGTTAAGTTAGTCGGCAATCAATCAACTGATACCCAATATTATGTGTTTAAATCCAACCCGGAACTAGCACCAATCCGTGAAACAAACAGCAGACAATAATAATAATAATGGTGCTTCTCCGAAACGAGACGTGATCTTGAGGTTTTTTCAGATGCAAAAAGCCTTAAATATCCCAGAGCAGTGACTGGTTCTCACGGAGCTCAAACTACTGGAGGCAGCTAATACTACTGACGACTATTATAAATATATTAGATCCCCTTGTGAAGGCCTAGTAATCCGTTATTAGAGTCGTTTTGCGTAAACCCCATAGGTAATCTAGCGATCAGCTCTACATAAAATTTAATGTACTTGATGTTCGTAAAAATAACATAAAATTGAGTTATTATTCAAGTACACAAAAATCTATAAAATCTTGATAAAATTGATCATAAATATATCACAAGAAGTCACACCCGAAAGGATCTCGTGGTTCCAGGAAGCAATACGGCAAAGACGGACCGAAATTATATACTTAAATCCCCAAGAATTAAATATTAAAACATGCAAAATGTATTTCATCGGTTCAATAATAACTAAATGGGAGGGTGGAGTATGAAAAACTATTAAATAATGTCACTTAAAATTTTACATGGTTAGGTTAGGTTAATTAGGCCTATTAATGGCTCATTTAATTAAAACTTAATTTATATTGAAATTGGATAAAAAATAAATAAAAAACAAACAAGTAAAACATCACTTTAATTTTACAGAATAATTTTTTAGCAATTTTATTTCTATACTATACATACATTACAGTGTCTACCAAATATTTACATTTGTATATAATACATAAATTTAGAACTGTTGTTAATATGGGTTTTTTATTTTTTTATGCTGGGTGTGAGGTAGGTTTGAGTAGGTGACACTGTGGTGGGTAGTGTTATATGTTTCGTGAACACCTCACTGGGAGAACCTGTGCTGAGGTGTTTACGTGTTTATGTTTAAATGGTACACGTATTTATGTATATTGGTTAAATTTTCTTATATAAGTGTAAGTTGGGATTTTAATTTTTTTATTTTTTTCATGGTTATTGTACATTGTTATTTTAAAAAAAAGGAAAAAAAATATTTATTTATATGCACATATATATATATAAATAAATATATATATATATATATATATATATATATATATATATATACACCCATGTATACACATACATACATAAATACACATATATGCATGCATACACACATACAAATAAACACATGTATACATACATACATTCACAATTCATCCATGATTATGTTTGGTTTGGTGTTATAATGTTTTGTATAAAGTGGATATCTTGTTTTTTTGATCCAGGCTGTGATTAGTTTTTTGTGAATGTTTGTGTATGTATTTCCCATTAGTAGTAGTTTCAGAGGGGTGGGCATACAATTAAAAAGTTTTGTAGCGTTATACTGGAAGTGTCTTTGTCCGTGTGTGGTGTATGTTTACGGTATGTTCAGGGTATTGTTTGTTGACGACCTTGTTTTTATTGTTGTTTGAGGTGGCATTGGAATGTGTAGTTTCTGTTGGAGGAAATTTAGTAGTGCAGATTTGGCATAAAGTTGTCTTATTGACATGACGTCTAATGATTTGAAAATTTCGCTTGAATTTGTGTAGAATGGTACTTGCAAGATGATTTCAATTATTGCCTTTTGATTTTTTTGTATTGGGTCGATGCCAGTATGCCATATGTAACAATCGATTGACAGAGTGCGAAATATATAGATCTAAGTATTGAATGTGGGAAAATGTTTTTAATTGACTTTATTAGGTGCATGACTCTTTTTAGTTTATTAGTAATGAAAGTTATGTGGTCAGTCCAGCGTAAGTGTGAATCAATAATGACTCCTAGGTATTTTGTTTGGTTTACCCTTTCTATACGCTCGCATTGGCAATTGGGTGAAGTTTGTTCACAGTCATGTAGAAACAGGTCTATGTTAGGTGGAGGTTGACCTCTTTGTGTAATACTATGTGTGATGAATTTTGTTTTTATTGTATTAACGGTAAGAGTATTCCAGTTTAGCCATTTTTAACGGCATTTGGTTCCTTAGAACGGGCAATCTGCCTAGCAAGGAACTAATATCGACCTACAATTCATAATAACACTTGAACTTATTTTTAATATACTTATACAGTTATTTCAATATGATTATCTTGTTATTTTTGCTATATACATGTATCGTGTGTAATGTAATAAAAAAATTAAATTAAATATTAATTTGTATATTTTCTGTACGCCAAAATAGACAAATCGTTGCTTATGATAATAATTGATATTTTTATATATCTTGTCTTGGGATATAACAATCACGTGTCACTGTGTTCGTACACGCTAATCTCCGTAAATAAAAAAATGTAAAATTAAATGGTTTTCTATGGATCGTATTCGTACGGCAATCTGTCACACTCACAGACATAGGAATTAATAGACGAGAAGATAATGGCGAGGGGTAAAATCAACTGTTGAAGAACGAAGGGAGTGAAGCTGACTGTGATTCGTCAATAAATTAATCTGACAGTAAATAGGCATCTCGCATTATAATATCACCATTTACTTCTTAAAAGTAAAATCTGCTTTTGAATGAATAGAAATTTTTACATGGGAGCGCAAATTACTCGCCACGTTATGAACAAATTTGCGAAGTCCAAATTCGGCAAAAAAAATCGGTTCTATTTTCAGAGTCGAATATTTCGTTTAAGTATTTAGTTAAGACACTTTTATAAATGTTCATAATTTACTTCCCAGCAACCAACCAGCTTTGTGTTTCGCGTCCAGACGTTTCTCGATGTGATAGTAACAACTGATTCATATTATACGATGTGAATATGCTTAAAATAAAGTAAAATAATGCTTATATATGGAATGTAATACGACAATTGGGTTTATTCTCTTTTTCACATCTATTTTTACAAGTTTTCATAGTACAAGTCAACATTTTGCCGTGTTATTTCGTAAAATGAACCGATGATGCCTCGACCATAGTTCGCACAAGAATGATGACGCCACGTTTTCAAATTTCACTTGAGGCCATACGCGAGCACAGCCGGCTCCAATGGAACCGGTATGGGGAGTGGGGATAATACGCTTTTAATCACTTAGGGCAGGTCTACTAATATTCATATGTCTATGGTCACACTGTAATAGACATATACTTCAAGCCAGTTTTAAAAGTATAGAACGGTACCGGTCGCATTTTTACTTATTTTCCATCGTACTGAACAATAATCACAATCTGCTGAAATGAATCGTCAAAACAATATCTACGATGGTTGTGACTTGCGCATGCATTCCGTGTGTGTCAAAAGCATAAAATATCTAACAACAGATAAAAGACGTTGTACATAAAATGAGATCTATATATATAAAATGTGGTCTACAAAGAAGGCGGTCTGTGGCAGAACAACGTCTACCAGGGGCCACTAGTATATATATAGATACAAAAACGTTATATATTTTAAAACAGTATTTGATAATATGGGCCTCACTGGTTGCTTTATCGGTGCTGAGGCCTCCATTTTACAATGTTTGTAATATTGCCTTATTTGTTCTTTAATCCATCTTTTGATTTTGTATCTGAAATGTTTTTTGTTTCCCTCACTTTTTAAATCGATTGATAGATTGTTGACTTGTATTTGTGTTGTATTCGTCCAAGGCTTGTGTTTAGAGTCAGAAATTTTATGTTTTTTTTTTGTATATTATGTTTGTCTAACTGGTCTATTAATGATAATTTGTGATTGTTTCTACACAAATTTGTTTTTTAGTCAAAAGCGTAAGTTAGTAGTATTTTGATGCATAAAAGACTTATAACTATTACGTCAAAGATGTTGAATAATTGGTTCATGTCAGTCATTATAGGTTTTTTAAATATTACTTGTGCGATTGGCCGATATTTGAACGAAGAAAGCAATTTTAGTTTAATTTTTAAAACAGTTCAAAGTTCAATTATTTTTATTTTTCTGAATTTGCTATCCACATTTGGAAACAAATCATTATTTTTTATGAATTAAATAGGAAATACAATGGGTTAACATGGTCAATTTAATATTATTAATAACCAATTTTTATTTAACTAGCCATACCTTAAATTTCTTTTCACTTTAAGGCGAAGCACAAGGTTAAATCATGTATGTTTTGGTTTCAAAAGTTGATCGCTTAGAAATAGATGCTGTAATAGAATACTGCGAGTAGAAAACGTCTTGGCCTTTAGTAAAATTTTGCTTTAACTTTATAACCTCCTACTTACGAACCCGTTTTCGGTTATGGTTTCATTGTATAATGTTACAAATTAAGTTGTTTATAAAATAATAGTACAACATTTAAATATATGTGCCATTTTTTTCTTGCAAAAATCAATACAGGCGGCGGGTATTGAGCGGGAATTTAAACCTTGTCAATTCATTGCATATACTATACTGCCTGACACCATATATATCGCGATTCCATTTGATTTAAAATTTGTTGTAAGAAACTGTAGTGTTGTTATTTGGTTGCAGTAGATTGTGTAGAACTAGGTTATTATGGATAATTCTACTTAGTGTAGTTTTAAGGTATTTACATAGATGGAGGTGATTAAGCCGCATGACAGAGACAGCATGTCGGATGTACCCAAACTGTAATGATTAAAGCCGAGTGCATTCTATAAGTAGCCAGCTCAGTTCCAGTTGCTTCCCTCGTTAGAATAACTCATAGTAACTGATAGAACGGACGTATATCCTGCTAGAGATTCATTGTAATTATCTTACGATAATAAAGTATTCATAATCTTTGACGAACCAAAACATTTACTGAACACTTATACTAAGATTAAACAGTACACCAGTTTCTACACAAATTTCTGAATTTGAAATCGGTCCGACTTTTGCTCTTTGACGAAACCCGCCCACGTCGCATTATTTCCTGATGCCTATCCATTCTGTTTGTTAGGTCCGTGTATCGTTTTATCTTGTTTTAGGATAACGGAAGTGAGTCACCGCTGGTTTGCTAGGTATGAAGGAGTCAGCCTTGAAGGCGCAGTTCTGAGGAAGTCCCAAACGCTGTAAATTAATTGTTATTGAATAGAGATCGGTCCGTTTGGATGCTGCTAATCTAAAATTAGTCAAGGGAGACGCTGAAAACCCGTATCTAAAACTTTTGCATTTACATTTTGATTATACACGGTGTCCGGAAACTAGTGGTAAAAGCCGGAAAATAGTGAATTCCAAAAAATTTTTTTTGCTTTTTGTTTACGGCAGGTAAAGTGTTAAAAAAACCCTTTGAAGCCGGGTTTGCGCTTCGATTAATTTTAAAAGACATTAACAGCTGATATTAACTCCCCAGCGACAGATTATTCAAATTTAATCTAAAAATTCACGCTTTGAGCTTTTGAGCTTTGTTTTTGATTAATCGAATCTGAAGTTGTAATTTTTTAGGTTAGTTGGTTAACGTTTTTTTTTAAACGCATCCAAGCCTAGACCCGGCCCCAAAAGATTCTTAATCCTTTATTTGATGAAAAATGGAATAACATAAAAAATCTATACGCATTTGCTTTGATAAGATATCATGACGAAATTCTAAAATATTCAGATTTTCGTGAACACGTGTTCCGACATCGTGATAATATATTTGTAATTTACTAAAATTTTATCAGGAAACCATAATTTAGTTAATTCAGTCATAATTCCTGCAATCCCTTTTTTAACCGGTTTACCAATAATTTTAAGATATTCTTAATAAATAAGCACTACTTTTGTTTCTCCGTGTAAGTGATGTAGATTTTCTAGTTTCCACTTGTACTGCGAGTTTCTGGACACCGTGTATAATTATCATAGCTTAGGAGGTCAATACTGCAGGCTCTCTCCTACTGATATGAAAGTAAACGAATGTCGCCAAATTAGATATAAGATCTTTTGACTCATGGGGCTCAGTTAGGCTAGTAAAATTGACTATCAGTTCCATATAGAATTTCGAAATCGATCAAAATCAACAGAATTAAGGACACGGCCACAACACACTTGTTTTGTTTTATCTCGTTGGAATTAAGAACATTAACTTTGTTTGAATGATATTCGGCAATAATTCAATAGTTCGTCCGTCGACATCCGTCAACGTAAAGTTGTTCAATAGGGTATTGTCACTGATTTTTTTTATTCTAATTTTTATGCGCCATTTTCTATTTACCGCTAAAAGGACGTATTCGTTTTTATTCGTGAATTCGGCGACGTTGACATGCACATATATTCATATGTTATAATGACGTTGTAGCCAGTCGGAACCGTTTCGGAATGAGCGGTTTTAAATCGTTTAAATCAACTTTAAATCAACCATTATTATCAATAATTTTAAATCAATCATTATTTAAAATTAAAATTAAACAATCAAACCCATAATCTTCCGAAATAAGTCATAAACATATTAAAACTGGTTCCATGGTAACTCAACACAGTGACAATTCAACACACTTTTAAAAAGTGATATAAAGTCATTAGAAACGATGAAAAAAAAATTTAACCTAACCTAACCTAACCCAGTTAATAAAGTTTTTGTTTCACTTTCCATGACTTTAAATAACTTTTCAAAGATGTGATGAATTTTCATTGTGATGATTTATCCGGTCACCATTAAAACTACACACTTTTAGTGCAATAATCATGATCAGAAAAATAAACTTTAAATAGTAACATGGTCGTGTGCGTAAGCTGTAATTTTTTTGGTTACTTGTCTTTGATTATTATTTTTTTTATTTCATACAAAAAAAATGTACAGGGAATACATTTTTAGTATTATTTCACACGACTTTCTAGGGACGTCTTGTGTTATGGCGGGTGAAGTTTACAGATTTAAGTTTTTCATAATTTGCAAATAATAATTTTTATTAAATTATACAGATCAGATTTAGTTGTTAATATGTGTATATGATAATTTTATCAAGATAATTGGACGAGGAATGTGAGAGATGTATGAAGGAAGGTGATTAAAGTGTAGAATGAATGGGTGGTATGATTGAAATGTATTGTAGACGTAAGGATCCATAGGGTTATTTGTATTTTGAAAGTATGAAGTTGGGTTTCGGTTTTAAAGTTGTCCCGGTGTGGGAGAAAATTAAAGATTTTAGGACCAAGGTAGATCAATTGTCTTTGTGCTAATGAAGTTTAGGTACATTGTAGTGTCGGTTGGATACAGTTCTGATAATAGTGTTGTAAGAGTTTTTTTATTGTATTTGCATAAGAAAATATTCATAACATATATCCGTAGTTATGCGGAAAAAAAATACTGATATAAAATATTGCTAATTTATTAATCTCTCAAGTTATTCATATTTCGGTTAAAAACGGGACTGCAGGCCTTTTATGAATGAAATGATAGGTTTCCTAATAAAAATATCAGTAAAACACGAATGTGTTATGCTATGTCGGAACTCGGAACACGTGTTCGTAAAAAAAAATCAAATATTTTCGCATTTCGTCATTATGTACTATCATGACAAATTCAGGTGCATGAACACGTGTTCCGATAAATAATTTATTTTTAATTTTTGTATTATGAAGGCTTCTACATGAATACAATCATGAATTACTAGTACATATTGAATTATTTGTCGTGTTGGAAATAAGCCGACGTAGCTCAGTGGTCCAGAGCACCTGACCAGACATCAGAAGGTGCCGTTTCAATTGCCGTCGGCGGCATTTATTTCTACTCGGGAGATATTTTCAATTTGTATGGATATTTCAGGCGACTAATTATTGCTTATACTTAATAATTTTTTATCCTTAGTGCTATGCATAAAAAACCTTGTCTTATAAACATTAGATAATCATTATAAAAATAATAAAGAGAGCAGTCTGTTTTACCTTACACCTTGGTACGCGAAAAGTAATAAGGTTGGTTAAATCCATGGCGTCTAATCTGCCATTCGCTATTTTGAAAAGACAAACTAAATCAGTCATTGTGCGCTTTGATGATAAGTCGGTCAAGTTTAGTAAATCCATTAAAAAGGTGTAATTAAAATCTTCGACTAGAATTCCTAATTTATAGTTCATAAATTTTAGATATTTATGCTGCACTCTCTCGATTTTTAGTTGGTGAATCTCATATAGTGGAGCCAGATTGTCAAATTATACTCTAGCTTGCTTCTCACCAACCAAGAGAATAGTAATGTAAATGAATTAATTAATTTTAAATCTTTCAAAATAAACCCCAAGAATTTCATGGCCTTGTTTGTTATTTCATTTATATGAGGAACAAAAGTTAATTTACTAATCACAAATAATTCCAAGGTCCTTAATTTACTCGACTATTTGATAGGATTTTTTTTACGGGCAAAAATTGGCGTTTGATATTTATCAATATTTAGGAATAGTTCATTTTGGGTGAACTACTCTTGTAACCTCGCAAGGTTTAATTGTAATACATAACCGTAATTCAGATTATAAATATTTTTGTAAGTTTTTAAGATTTAAGATTTATTTTTTTTGTAAGATTTAAGATCATCATCTAACAGGAGTATCATAATTCCATCAAAAACGGTAAATATGTCGTTGATTAACAAGGAAAACAATATTGGTCCCAAATGAGACCCCTGTGGAACGCCGGTGAAGACTTCAAACTGGTGTGAATTGAGTTTAACTGATATTTGTCTTTTTTGCAGATAACTTTTAAACCATCTGAAAATATTACCCGCTATTCCAAGGGTTCTTGGTGAATATACTAAAAGTTTATTAGGAAAAGGCATTCTTTCCCGTTATAAACAAGATTTTAATAAATCAGCCATACTCATTTTTCTCCGTGTAGTATGTAATTTTTTTTCTGTAATAAATTACATATCTTTTAATGTAATAAAGTTCAAGAACACATTCGAAAGAACTCGAATAAATGTAATGTGTATTGGTACACATTAAAAACTCAAAATAATATTTTTTGTGGCCTAAATGAAGCTGCAAAATGTTTGGCCCCGATTTGTTCGAATTAAGTGGACGCGAATGTACTGTGATTAGTATGATTTATATTGCAAAACACGTCATTTTTCTTCTCCATTCAATTTACCTACATGTCACTAGAGTTCACTTAGGTTAAATTTTAACATTAAGTATGTAGAAATGTTTCTATTTTGAGAATCATTTTTAAATGCTTATAACGACTATGTCCATCACTGGTATGTGTCAATATATTATTCATAATTTTAATTCATTAATTTGCTCCCAACCGTTTTTTTGCTGACTTCAATCCGGTGCATCTGACATGACTCTTGCAACAGTCAGTCAATCACTCTGTCTATAAGAACATGTTTTAGGGACGTGAAACTGAACAAATATTTTCAGGTAGGTACCGATTTTTTTTCTTTTCTCATGTGAACGCCGCAATATTGAATTTGGCAGTCATCTCAGGTCTGGAGTTCCAAATTGCTTTTGCAGAAACGTACAGTCCGTTTGATAGATTCTGCTATATAGACGAATATTTGGGCATACCATCACTGCTACATGGTAGGTAGCAGTGATGGTATGCCCATCGCTAATTCAATTGATTAAAAAATCTCATTTAAAACATCATATTTCTGTTCTAAATCATTCATTACTAGCCTAAAGATAATTGTTCCTCGTTACGTCATATCTGCAATAATAAATTAGCGGGCATTCTTGATTATTTTCCACTTTGAATCGCTTCCATAAATTGGTAAGATGGAATAACTTGGCAAGATTCGACCTACGGCCAATATTCGGTTTGCATATTGTTATCAGAAGCGACTGTCCATCGCATTGATCTCTTAAATACCGGTCAAGTGGTTCAAACGGCGTTAATTGGCCAGCCGCAAATAATATTTCACTTCTCCCATCCTTTCCAACGAACTGTTATTGGCAGACATAAAGAATGGATAATAATATCAATGCGAAATGGTGGGGTGAATTTTCCTGGTTTGTGATGTAGGTAGGTATTATTTACTCCAGGGTGTTATAGGTCACCTCGTGCAGAGCTCGATCAAACTTGGTTTGGGAAGTGTCGTCCAGACAGCTATAATAATATCAATGCAAAATGATGTAATGGTGGGGCGAGTTGTCCTGGTTGGTTAATGGCGATGTAGGTAGGTACTAAGTACTACAGGGTATTATGGGTCACCTCGTGTAGAGTTTGATCAAAATTGGTTTGGGAGTTAATAGTCCAGACAACAATAATAATATCTAGAATTAATTCAGCAAAATGCTGCAATGTAAGTGAGTTGTCCTGGTTGGTGAATGGTGATGTAGGTAAATACTACGAACTACAGGGTATTATAGGTCACTTTGTGTAGAGTTCAATCTAACTTGGTTTGGGAAAGTGTTGCCCGGACGGCAATAATAATAGCATTACAAATGATGTAATGGTGGGGCGGGATGTCCTGGTTGGTGAATGGTGATTGGTGATGTAAATAGGTGCTACGTACAACAGGGTATTTTAGGTCACCTCGTGTAGAGCTCAATCAAACATGTTTTGGGAGATAGTTGTTCAGACAGTAGTAATAATATCTATGCAAAGTGATTTATTGTTGGGGCGAAATGTCCTGGTTGGTAGTGTAGGTAGGTACTACGTACTACAAGGTAAAGGTCACCATGTGTAGAGTTCGATCAAACTTGGTTTGGAAGAGTATCGTCCAGACAGTAATAATAATATCTATGCAAAGTGATGTATTGTTGGGGCGAGATGTCCTGGTTGGTAGTGTAGGTAGGTACTACGTACTACAAGGTAAAGGTCACCGTGTGTAGAGTTCGATCAAACTTGGTTTGGAAGAGTATCGTCCAGACAGTAATAATAATATCTATGCAAAATGATGTATTGGTGGGGGAGTTGTCCTTATTCGTGGTGTAGGTAGGTACTACGTACTACAGGGTAAAGGTCACCATGTTTAGAGTTCGATCAAACTTGGTTTGGGATATTATTGTCCAGACAGCAATAATAATATCTACGCAAAATGCTACAATGGTGGAGTGAGTAATCCTGGTTGGAGATGTAGGTAGGCGCCACGTACTCGTGTAGAGTTCGATCAAACTGGATTTCGGAGTGTCGACCAGACAGCAAAAATCTATGCAAAATGCTACGATGGGGGGACGAGTTGTCCCGGTTGGTGATGGTGATGTAGGTGCTACGCTATAAGTTATAGGTTACATCACATATAGTTATATACAGATATACGTAAGTAAATAAGAAAATTGGTAGAGCAAGTTGTCCTGATGTCACATTGATGCTGATACTGACAGATGTTTGGTGTGGTAATTTCGTGCAGACATATAATTAAGATAATCTATGTAATGTACAGCGTATGCATGGTTGAAGACGGAATACAGGCCACCTCGTATTGAGTCAAAATTCGTTTGGGAGGGATTCTGGGAACTTTATTAATAATAAATTATCTTATTAATTAATTATTTCTCATTCGGCCTGTATTAAAAGTTTTTTTCGGTTCTACTTTTAGCTTTTGACAGGATAATCGCGGAAGCAAATCGCTCGGTCATGGTCAATTCATGTAGCCTGGGATAGAATCAGTTGATGAATGGTGAAGCAAGTATATGATGGGAAAATGAATTGCAAATAAATCAAAATAAAAAACATTCAATATTTTCGAGAATGAAGGATTAAAAGGTTTTAAGGTCGGATTAGGCCACAGAAAAAATACTGATAAAAAATATTTCTAATTTATTATGAAATTCTTCAAATTATTCGTAGTCCGGATTGCAGGCCCTTAACGAATGAATTGATAGGGTTCCTGATAAACTTTTAGTAAAATACCAATGTATTGTCACGATTTCAGAACACGTGTTCATAAAAAACCATTTCCACACTTAGTCATTATTTATCATCAATAGCAGGCGAATGAATGAATACGTGTTCTAATATTATTACGAATTTTCCAAAAGTTTATCAGAAAACGGCCTGCTATCCCGTTTTTATCCGGATTACCAATATGTTTAAGAGATTCTTAAGATATAACCAATATTCATTTTTCTCCGTACTCCAATAGAAAATTTATATGATTATTTACAACAGCAAAAAATTACCTCGATATGACGACGTACTAGTTCCCCGAAAAAACATAATCGAAAGCTATAATGGAATGCAGATATTTAGTTACAATTTTTCAAAAATGCCTTGTTTTTACAAGGTTGAAGTTGTTTGATTGCATGTGGGTAATTGGAGGGACCCACCACTTTCCCGTCCCGGTATAGGTGACTTATTGTCACCCCTTCGGGGCTCTCGCAAGGAAGCTAATTTTTTGGTATAAATGACTCTACAATTTCATAAAAAAGGACTCTAGACCTCCAATGTCCCCGCATACTTGGTTAGGTGGCGGTATGCAAGCGCCAAACATATACAAGAGGGAATAATAGTCAATTTTTTAAATATATAATGATGAGCTGGTGGAACAGGTTACTGAAAAGCGATGTACATGTTCGGCCGGCACTGCGTCTCCTAAATTTACAAAAGAAATATACCTACATGTATGTAAATGGTCTGAAGCTGGGGAGACAGTAAATGGAGAAGCTGCATCCCTCAGTGCTAGGCTGTCCCCGGGGCACGGAGTGGAAATCCGATCGAATTTACTAGGCCTTTTTACCACGTCCTTAAGCTGGGTACTCGGTGGTGCCTTGAAGACAGTAAGCGGGAAAGGGGGACAACCCAAGACCCCAAGGATGCATGTAAGTAAGTTGTATTTCAACCAGTGGCATAAACAAACAGATATTGTATGAGATCCTATGTTTGGAAAATAAATTTATGTAGATATTACACAAGCCTTCTCGTGGAACATTTTAAAAACAATTTTAAATATGTGTTTTTTTTACTTATAACCTGTTGAACATAAAAGTCTCAACAGCATGAACCAGCGGGACTATAGCATTCCTGATTTGTGGAATGTCGTGAGGTTAAAGCACGTGGGGAGGGGAAGAAAATTGAGAGGGTTGAGAAGTACCTACCTGGCTAATCAGATCCGCTGACTAAACACGTTCAGCAAAGTTTCGATTCTGAAAATGAACTCCTTTACATTACTCCTGGTAGAAACTTGAGTTGTTTCTGAAGACAGTGATACATGGCGCACTACACTTTGTTTCTACCTCAGTATATTTCTACTCAGATATTGCCTACACAGATTAAAGAAGAAAACTAGAAGTGCCTTCTATACAAATTTGAATGGAAACAAATGTGCCACTGACTTATTACCTTTTTTCTAGACCATTTAGCACGCCGTCTGTCTCTCATAAACTTGCCTGTAATCGTATATCGCCAACCCATTTGAATTTAGTTTAATAGTGAAACACAGTTTTATAAGGAAATATAGGTCCAAATTATGCTTATATTTCGATCACGTAACACGCCTACAAAGCCCTTCTTGTATTATTCTTTATTCTATGATCCAATATTTATTAACATGCTTTATTCTTATCAAAATCGACGATCTGCAATAGTATAAAGATAAAAATCCATTGGCAAGAGTTTTAAAACCCGTCAAACATATTATCAGACAGTGCATAGAGATACGGAAGAAGAAATAATTCATTGTTTACAACGGCTAATGACGGAAGAGAATGGACCAATAGTTTATAGTTATATTAAATTTGACAATCTGTCATTATTCCGTTTTTCCGATCAGCTGATCGCATTGGCCGACGCCATCTTGTTGCCGGCCGTTATTAAGGTTAACTTTTTTACCCACCATTTAAATTGATAAAATTATCGACGAATATATTTTTTGCAGAGTCATGATGAAAATTTTATTGCCAAGAGCTACTAACAGTACCTATGCAATGATAGAATCGTTCGCATCTAAATGAGTACGTAGCTCGCATGTATATATTTTTATCGGTTCAAGGATTCAGTATTTTCCTAAGGCATTCAGTATTCTTAGCCACAATTTTTGACACTTTTAATATTATGTATAGTCCGACATTATTAAGGTAGACCAAAAATGAGAGCCTTGCGATCGTAATGGTTATAAACGGAAATAACTCGATAGAAGATTATATTAGTTAACGCTTTTCAAGAAAGGTAATTGCAATTTTTTGTGTTTCTTAAATTTATGTATCGAAATATTCGGTTCCATGATAACTCAACACAGTGACAATTCAACACACTTTTAAAAAGTGATATAAATTCATTAGAAACGATGAAAAAAATTGTTTTTAACCTAACCTATCCTAACCTAACCTAACCTACTTAACCCAGTTAATAAAGTTTTTCTTTCATCACTTTCCATGACTTTATATAACTTTTTAAGGATGTGACGAATTATCATTGTGATCCGGTCACAGAAATAGTCATATTAGGAAAAAAAAATATAAACAAAACAAAATCGAATTCACAGATCAAAATTATAAATAAAATAAAAATGTTAAAACATGAATTGGAATTAAATTGGACGTCATTATTTGTTTACAAAACAATCAGACTGGATTTTGGAACAAAACCTCAGACAGAATGTACAATACGTGGTTACAATTGTTTAAATATCGTCATAAATCTACAAATATTTAACTATGTAGGTAGTGCATCTAACGTTAATTTTATTTTCTTAAATAGTTTCAAAATTACTGTGTGGCGTCATTTTAATTATATGAAAATGAAATACTTTCAAAATTACTGTGTGGCGTCATTTTAATTATATGAAAATGAAATACTTTCAAAATTACTGTGTGGCGTCATTTTAATTATATGAAAATAAAATACTTTGTGGCGTCATTTTAATTATATGAAAATGAAATACTTTGTGGCGTCATTTTAATTATATGAAAATTAAATACTTTGTATACGTCAATTTTAATCAATAATAATATTCCTTGGCTTCTTCGTCAGGATAATTATACATATATAATATCCTTTCGAAGAATTTATTGGCTTTGAAACATGTAGATTATTGTTGATTAAAAGTGGATTATACGAAGTATTTCATTTTCATTTAATCATGCATTATTTTCTTTTTCCGGATGCTGAAATGGTTGTTTCTTATTTAAGTGTTTCCACTAAACTTGTTCCCGTGTATCTGCATATATATTTACCAAAATATAATTTTAAAATGGTGACGTTTCGAGATAAAAACATTTACGTAAGTAAATAACGTTTTTTCTATTGTATACTAGCTGTACCCCGCCACGCGTTACTGTGACTCAGCCTGTCTGTGAAGATAGATAAAAAATAGAGCGTGTTGCTTTTACGTTCAACAGATTGCGCTGTTTAAAAAAAAACATGTTTTACTTGTCACATGTGACATCTTTATGATAAAGATATAAGATTTTGACCAAACGAACATTCACATTTTTATTTATGTAGATTTGTACAGCGCCCTTGAAGAGATTTTTCACAAAAAAAGCGCTGCACAAATCATCTAAATATTATTATTATCTTTATACTAAACTTTTTAGGAATAAATGTTTCCATTTTGCGGAAACAACATTTTGGTCGAATTTAAATTTGAGGCTACTGAGATGAGATTTTTTTATTTAAATAATAATTTGATCAATAACTTCACGAATATCACTTCCTATTGCCATTTATATATTAGTTGTTAGTAATAATTAGCTTTTGTTATAACTTCTATGAGTCAATGGCTTCGTGATATAAATGAATTTGTTTATTAGATTAATAATTATTTATTAATACCTATAATTAACGGTAAATTAACTACGATTAGAGTGAAATTAAAAAAACCTGTTTCGACTGTATTAATACCATTACATTATTCAGTTTTTAAGAGCCTTTGTTTAGATTATTCTGAAGAGGATGCAGCGTAATGATGAAATTATTTATTTATTTATTGCATCTCACTATACATAAAACACTTTTTTTCACTAATTATTGCTTATAATTATTTGTTATCCTTTATGCTATGCATAAAACCTTGTCTTATAAACAGTAGTTTATAATTAAAAATATAATAAAGTAGATCATAAATACAGATAAGGTGACATTCAGTTTTTAGCATAGGACGGTGTGGCAAAGCGGTAAGTTCCTTGGTTCTAGACCCTGGATATAAAATATCTTTATTTTTATTTCTAATATGGTTTTTATATCATGCCATAATATTAGAAAAAATATATATAAACAAAACAAAATCGAATTCACAGAATAAATTTATAAATGAATTTTTAAATTTTGTTTTACCATAGCAATTTCTTTTTTCCCTTAGGTATGTTTTATTATTGTTCTACAAAATATTAATTTGTTATTCTTGCATAAATCGTGTACGACCACCATAATACGGGCAAGAACCTGAGAAAATTACCAAAACTGTAATCTTTCAAAATTTATAAGATAAATGCCATAGGTAGTTTGCTACGTATGATGACTTAACAGGGGTACATGGGTTCATGGGGTGAGGTTTGTCGGAGTCTTCGTCCGGATCAGGGGAGACTGGTTGAGGTAAACCTTTTGACCTCTCCAGCCGGACTCTCCGGACACATAAACCCACAGATTTCTTCCCACCCCCAATATATTTTCCTTCCCAGAACTTCCTCTCCTTCCGTTCCCTAAAAATATCCTTCGGACAGCATCCCCAAAGATACTATGTCATCTTAGATATGAGTAATTTTTCATGCCCTGAGTAATTTTTTCCTCAGGGCCTCTTGATGAAAATGAAAAATGGTTTGAAGCTATGATTTTCTCAATAATAATGCAACTAATTGTCAATAGATGTCTCTGTTGGTACTATTGATTTATCAATAGATCGATAGTAGAAATTTGCTGCTTTTCCTTAGGAACCATTTTATTTTATTTATGATACAAAACAAAATCTTCTTCCTTATAATATTTGAACCCAAGAGAACAACAGCTTCTTAAACTTGAGACAAAAGCGTCCGACTGTTATACTATTATGTAAAGGAATTGATTATAAATGGGATTGACCTATTAAAACAGTGCTTTTATTTAACAGTGACTAGAAATAAACATCCAGATTATTCCACGCCTACCTAACCACCTCTCACCATATTCTTACAAAATTGCAATATTCCAATGTTGATGGTAGAATACATTTTTAATTTTGTTTTTTTTTCACATGAAAACTGAACTGAATTGAAAGGTTAAGATTTACGCTTTTTTAAGTAAATGACATCACAATAGTTGTCAATTTACCCACAAAGCTCCGCAATGGCGCTGCAAACGGGGATTAATGACGTCAGGGACGTTTTGAGGTGTTGATTTTCTATAACGATTTACAGGCAAATAGTTTTGAATGTATTTGTGAACGCCAATAGTTATTCAAATTGGTTCGAAATATACTCGAACTTGGTTATAACGATTATGGCAATTGCGAGTTCACTGCCGTAGTGTGCAATTTGTTAACACAATTATATTATTGTAATTTTAATTGGAATAACCTTTGAAGGTTATACTCATCAATATTATATCATTGAATAGAGGATAAAACTGATAAATACGTAACAGAATAAGACACAGAAAAAAAGGTAACGGTTTCAACTGGGCATATATTCTTTAAGACTTTTAGAAAAAGTTAATAAAGTACCCATTTCAATAAAAAAATCAAATATGTTTTTCCGAGGCTCCATCTAGGATAAAAAACGAAAAAATAGTTCAGGATAATATTGTTAATTCGGAATTTGAAATATGAGTTTGAGAAAAATTACATAAAATAATTAGGTCCCAATGACCGAGTGGTAATAGCCGTTGTCCCGGTAAGACAGAAATCCTGGGTTCGATTCCCAGTTAAGACCGTTACCATTTTTTTCTGTGTCTTTATTTATTTATTTAACTGAGGGCCTTTACATGTAGGTTGTATAACTTTAAGATGACAGATAATTTTGAATAGATAAAAATAATAAATAGATTTACAAAAATACAACAGAAGGTTTAAGAGTAGAGTTGTAATACATATTTTATTTAACACAAAAATCGCTAAGATAACATTAAATATGTCAATAACACCCAAGTATTGGTTTCCCATGATGTGAAGCCGTTAGATGTATAGGAGAATGGGCATTTGGGTATGCTACAGTATATTGTTTTATGAGTTTGGGTATGCTGCTGTAGAATAGGTTTATGAGTTTGGGTATGCTGCAGTAGAATAGGTTTATGAGTTTGGGTATGTTGCAGTAGAATAGGTTTATGACTTTGGGTATGTTGCAGTAGAATAGGTTTATGACTTTGGGTATGTTGCAGTAGAATAGGTTAATCAGTTTGAGTATCCTGCTGTAGAATAGGTTTATGAGTTTGGGTATGTTGCAGTAGAATAGGTTAATCAGTTTGAGTATCCTGCTGTAGAATAGGTTTATGAGTTTGGGTATGTTGCAGTAGAATAGGTTTATGACTTTGGGTATGTTGCAGTAGAATAGGTTAATCAGTTTGAGTATCCTGCTGTAGAATAGGTTTATGAGTTTGGGTATGTTGCAGTAGAATAGGTTTATGACTTTGGGTATGTTGCAGTAGAATAGGTTAATCAGTTTGAGTATCCTGCTGTAGAATAGGTTTATGAGTTTGGGTATGTTGCAGTAGAATAGGTTTATGACTTTGGGTATGTTGCAGTAGAATAGGTTAATCAGTTTGAGTATCCTGCTGTAGAATAGGTTTATGAGTTTGGGTATGTTGCAGTAGAATAGGTTTATGACTTTGGGTATGTTGCAGTAGAATAGGTTAATCAGTTTGAGTATCCTGCTGTAGAATAGGTTTATGAGTTTGGGTATGTTGCAGTAGAATAGGTTTATGACTTTGGGTATGTTGCAGTAGAATAGGTTAATCAGTTTGAGTATCCTGCTGTAGAATAGGTTTATGAGTTTGGGTATGCTGCAGTAGAATAGGTTTACGAGTTTGGGTATGCTGCAGTACAAGTTGTTTATGATTTGCAGAATTTCCCAACAGTCGAAATTAAAGTTTAGTATTTTTAATAAAAAAGTTACATCGTTTATTTTACATTTATATTCTAATGTATGCATTTGTAGATTATTGAACACAAAATTATAATTTATGTATTCTAGTGAGATATAATAACAAGAGTAAAATAAGTACTTAAGGTACTATGAAAGTAGTTACAGAGCAATATGTCTTGTTCTCTTTCATGTTACGCTTAGATTTATCAGTATTATCTTCTTCTTCTTCAATGATATTATTTTAACAAATTATCATAAGCGATAATTATTATTAGCCTGAAACACAAATATAAATTGAAAAAATCATCCGAGAAAAAATAAATGCCGCCGACGGGAATTGAACCCGCACCTTCTGACTGCCGGTCAGGTGCGCGGAACCACTGTGCTAGTTTGTCTTATTTTAACCGCCAAATAATTCAATGAAGATATTATTTTAGTTCGGGCTTATCATTACACAAATGTTTATTGTTATAATGAGGTCGCTTCGGTTACATAGTAGTTTGGAGCAACCGCCCGCAGTCCCCTCTTACCCCCTAGTAGTCCTACGATACATTATACCACTTAATAATCTCTTCAGAATCACCGTTTGTAGTTCCGTGATAGCACAGGCGTCAGGTAGGTATGCTGTCCTTGTTCTATCGGTATTACAATGGAAGATGCTCTGAGGAACTAGCGTCATTGATCCCTTCGGCACCGGTGCGTAGTCGGGATACACGCCAAACGCGCGCCCAACATTTGTACACGGTTGACATTTGTCACATGAGAACGGGTCGCTTCTACGATTCGTTCTTAAGTTCAACAGCTCGGCTGTGGAACGAACTGCCGGCCTCTGTGTTTCCTCCCTCCTACAACATGGGACTCTTCAAGACCCATGTTCACTCCTTCCTCTCCACAAAAAGACCCTCCACACAGCATCCCCAAAGATGACATAGGCCCTGAGGGAAATTATTTTCTTGAGGGCCTCCTGTGTGGAGTTAATATTATAAAAAAATAAGCGTGATTAATTTAAATTGACTTATAAAAAATATATCTGTCTGACAGGAGAATTATGACAGACCTGGTTGTATTACACAGAGGCATCGGCAACTAAATTGAAAACCCTGTCATCGTCGACACTATTAAATGCCATGTACCTACTAGGAACACAAGACAAAATGTAACATTCTTCTGCAATACATACACAACCAACTATCAGACACACTCACTAACCAATAGGATGCATTATCTGGGCAACAAGTTTGAGGGTAGGTACTATTGACATATCCACTGAGTCCATTTATTGTCTCCATTTAAATGGGTCTTGCAAATAAACAAAATTTGTAAAATGCTGAGGGCGATAGTGGGTAAACTGGACAAACTGAAATGTTTCGTTCCTGTGAATATTTTACTTATCACTTCCAGAATCTACTTTACGATATGGAATTACCACATGGGGAGACTCTTGCAAAACTAATTTAAATTACCTACAATTCGTACAAAGTTCTATGATTAAATTACTGGTTCCAGAACAGATATTTTCACAGAGGCGAAACATATCATTATTGTATCGGAACTTGACTGTCTTACCGGTACAGGCCTTATTATGGCACAAAATATTGATTCAGCATATATCTGACTCCGAGGAAAGTCGAACATGTACATAATACTAGGTTCACAAAAAATGAAGGAATGTTTGTACCAAAATTTAACAATAAATACAACGCGTCCAAAATATTCAACATGTTACCAAGCAATATAAAAAATGCGAATTACCTCAGAGATTCAGATATATGCTGAAAACATGGCTACTAAGCAGAGATACTCTGTATTAGAAATACTATTGGTTATGGCAGTGGTTAGTGATAAATATTATGTGTAAGTTGTATTGCAATTAGTACCTAATGATATTATGTAGGGTAGTTCCGGGGGAGATGGCCCTAGTAACTTTAAGACTCTATTGTGAAGAAATTATGATGAATAAAACATTTAATCGCTATAGAACATAAACTTTATCTATTAATCTTATCAAATATTAACGATAAATCACTTCAACTAATGAAAACAATATAATTTTAAACTTTAAAAAAAAACTAGGATTGGCCATCTCTCCCAGAGTGTCCGGGGGTGATGGCCATAGTGGTAGGGGGGAGATGGCCAGTACTTTTTTCGCCTTTCCCTTTGCCCTTGTGACATTTTAACTCCATTCTTTTCTTATTGCCGCCATAAGAACACATGTCCTCAAACTCGGTGCAATTTTCATGCACCCAAAGCATGCAAATATTGCATTGTATCCAATCTTCAACTAATTGTGTCCTGTAATAATTATCACCGCAACCTCTGCAATTATCTTTTTCTCTATCTTCAGATTCACTTTCAGAGGTATCGTTGTAAACGATGGGAATTTCTTCACAACTGCTATCAGACAACCTACGAATTGCTTTTCGTTTCTTAAGGCCCAGGCTACACGAGCGGTTCTCCCGCCGCAGGAGAACCGCTTGTAAACCGCTACAGACGGGCCCAGGTTACACGAGCGGTTCTCCCGCCGCGGGAAACCGCTCGAGAAAGCGACCGCGGACATTATTTGGTTCATTCTTCAAAATGGATCCGCCAATGATCACTGCTCTTGCAGCGCTTATTTTAATAGAGTTATTAAAAAAAAAACGACGAAGTGTTTGGGTGGCACCAATATTAAGTAATCGTTTAAATTCCGGAATATTTCATTTAATGTTTAGTGTACACCGAGATAATCCTCAAAAGTTCTTCACATACTACAGAATGTATGTGAACTCGTTTGATGAACTTCTATCAATTGTGAGCCATAGTATTAACAAACAAGATACAAACATGCGACGATCCATCAAACCTGCAGAACGCTTGGCTATCACACTCAGGTAAATAAAATCACATAATATTATTTATTATTTTATTAAAAAAAAATTATTAATAAAAAGTAGACCAGAGTAATTTATTGAAGAGGTAGGTAAGATATAATATTATAATAATCATCATTTTCTTGTGATGTGTCAGAAGCAGTCTCATTTTGAGGCGATGCTACTCTGCTTATTGGAGAAAATGCTTCAGAATATGTTCTTGAGCCTGAGCTCCCATCCTGGTTTCTGCGGTAAATAAATTCAGACAAGTTGCTGGGAATATCGGGATTTGTATTTTCATTATTTGCGTAGGTTGTTTGCTTTCTTTGTATATTTCTGAATAAACTGGTGATTTGATATCTGGTTTCCATAGCCAAATCTGGTGTCATCGCATTCATAATGGGTACAAACGACATAAGAAATGCACGATTCCCCTTTTCATCCTTATCCTTGTTATCTTTTTGCAATTGCAAACTTTCGTTCAAAATTTTGGTTATTTGAGGAATTGCTTTTTTTTCTTTTTGGTTTTTCTTCATAGAAACTTGTCTTTCTTGAGGTGGTCTCATTAGAACATCTGCTTCTATCTCCTGATTTTGTGTTAAAACCACAGGAGAAATATTAGACTCACGTTCGTCTGAAGTACTGGCAGCAGTAGGGCGTAAAAAGGACAAGAGGTCAAATAAATATATCTTTTTTTTTGTGCTGATTGTCCCGACACTGTGTTGGTTTCTGACTTTACTTCTTTCATATAACTGTCTTTGATGTTCTTCCACTTCTTCGTGAGATCTTTTACTGTAAAAAAAAGAAATATATTATATTTATAATGCATCTATTATTTTTTACGTTGTGGCGAGCTCTGAGACAGGCCTATGTTCAGCAGTAGACAATATTGGCTGATGATGACAATGATTTATTTTTTCAGATATTTGGCTTCAGGAGGAACATTCACAGATTTGGAATACGATTTTCAAATTTCACGAAAAACCATACCATTTATTGTAAAAGAAACATGTCAAGCTATTTGGGAAGAACTGGCACCTTTAGAAATGCCAAAACCAAATAAAGAAAAATGGATCAATAGTGCTGAGAAATTTTACAAAGAAGCGAACTTCCCTAATTGCGTTGGCGCCATGGACGGCAAACATATTAGAATTATTTGCCCTCCGAAAGGTGGATCTAAATATTTTAATTACAAAAAATACCATTCTCTTATTTTATTTGGAGTGGTGGACGCAGACTACTGTTTTACATCCATTGATATTGGTGCTCCAGGTCGAGAAGCTGACTCATCAATCTTCAAAAGTTCAAATTTTGGGCAAAAGTTAATAAATTCTCAGTTAGATCTACCAGAGCCCGCTTATCTTCCTGACAATGTAGGACAACCACCTGTGCCTTTTGTATTTGTAGGTGACGCTGCGTTTGGTCTAAACAAAAATGTTATGAGACCATTTTCTTTACGAAACATAACATTGCCCAAGAAAATTTATAACTATCGATTATCAAGAGCTCGCCGTTTTGTCGAATGTGCGTTTGGTATTCTCAGCGCAAAGTGGAGAATTTTTCATTCAAGCATCATGATCAATCCACCGAGTGCCATACCCATTATAAAAGCAGCTTGTGTGCTACACAACTTTGTAAGACGCAGAGATGGGTATCGATTTGAAGACACGATTGAATGTGATTTCGAAGAATACGATGTAGTTCAGGCAGTTGCAGGCCGATCTACTGGCATTACAGTAAGAGATTCGTTTATTCGATACTTCAATGGTCCTGGTGCCGTTCCTTGGCAAAACAGGATGATCCATTAAGACGCTGGTTACTAACATTAAATTTCAATCTATTATAACATTATTATTTAGCGTTTATGATTTTAAAAAAAACTGTATATTCGTAAATGCCATATGGTTACCCTGTGATCCCAAAAATATTGGTGAAACTTTTCAAGATGGAGAAGCGTTCATTATAATCGTCAAATTCGCGTACATTTATTCATACTCACGTTAACTGCATCGCAAAACCAAACAATTTCAAGCATATTTCAATTAATAGGAACTGATCTAGAATGTTCATTATCGATACAAAACCATCCTATAAAGTTTCTCTAACATTTTTGAGGTCACCCTGTATAAGAATAAAAAGTATACTCACTAGATCTGTTTTTATCTTCTGGTCCTAAATCATCCCAATGATCCATCATTTGTTGTCCTATCTCCATCCATAACTTTGCTTTTAATTCTCGATTGGCGTAATCACTTAACTTTACATCATATAAAGCAGGCCGATCTTGTATTTCTATTATGAATCGCTCCGTATCAAACATGTTGTAACATGAATCCTTCACGCGCACGACCGACCAACAACGCTCTCTCGCAGGGAATCAGGGGGGTATAACTCCGAGAAAAAAGTGGGTCAGAAAAAAAAGACACGGTAATCTCTATGGGTGACTTGTGACGTATATTTTCCACAAACCAATACGAACTTCATGCATGTTTATAGGCCGCTGTCATTGGCCGATTTTAGGCTAGCCAATGGGTTGGCTCCGAATGAGAATTATATTGTCTATGGTTACGCCTTTTTTATAGTTTCTATCCTAGTCGATGGTGAGTATGTGTAGTAGTGACGTATATTTTTCAGTTACTGACTTTTATCTATGGCAAACATTAGGACCCATGGGCTCAGTACTAAAAACCCGAAGATATTGATCTAGTGAGTGGTTCATTTATGCAGGGAATGAGCAAAAGCGGGGAAACCGCTCGTGTAGTATGAACGTAGCGGTTATCCGCTGCGGGAGAACCGCTGCATGCGGCGGTCGAATTTCTCCCGCCCGTGAACCGCGAGCGGCCGCGGCGGGAGAACCGCTCGTGTAGCCTGGGCCATACAACGTTCATATTAAATTGTGTCTGGAGCGGTTTACAGCGGTTCTCCCGCGGCGGGAGAACCGCTCGTGTAGCCTGGGCTAACAGTATTTTTTTTCTTAGGTCTTTCAGACTTAATTTTCGTTTTTATTATTTTTGTTTTTTTTATCTTTCTTCCCTTTTTTCCTTTTCATTTTCTTTCATTTTTCGTTTTTCCATATGCTCTTCAGATGTCAAGAGAATGCTTACTTGTTTGGCTTGTTTCCGAACCTGGTTTAGTTTTACAGGCAGTGGAGATACTTCGTTCAGTAATCTAGTCGGTGTTGATTGGTCCACAGTCTGAAAGGATGTACTTGGGCCTTAATCTGAAATTGATTGGACCTGCGCTGCATGTTCGATGTTTCTTTCAATAGGTTGCTCGATGTTCTCACTAAATGCGTACTCCGGAATGGCTCCTGGATTTAATGGGAAAACTCCTGCTGCCCTGAATCCTGATATTTCATTTCCACTTGTCACTGATTTTCCCCAGGCTTGGTTTAATAAGAAGCCAAATTGTTGTCTTGTTAGACGGCGTCCGGGGTGCTGTTTCATCCATAACCTGCAGGATTCGTAGAAGAAAGTTTTCACAGACTTGAACACAGCCACATCCAGTGGCTGTGTTCAAGTCTGTGTGAAAGAAATGCGATTTAATCCATTCTAGAAATAGGTCAGAGGTTATATAGGCAGATTTTTTGTGACATATAAACCACTGAACCTGGAGGCAGTCCATCTTCAAATTCAGGTTTCTTCCTTTGCTCTTTCATAATACATGCAGGAGGTATAAAATTACCTTCAGCATTGCAGCAACCAATTACCGTGATCGTTTCTCCTTTTTCTGTAGACGTTGACATAGCTACAGCTTTGGAGCCTCTTTCAGCCAAAACGTGACCTGGTCGATTATTCAATTGCAACCCAGACTCGTCCATGTTGTAAATATGGCCAGGTTTATTTATTAGGTCATTATCACTGAGAATCCTCTCAAGCATTTCAAAATAGGCGTTTACTTCTGCTTTATTCATCCCTTGACTTCTAGCATATGACACCCCTTCTGATTTTCTTAATGAAATATTGGAATTCCTTCTCAAAAACAATTGAAACCAATCATAGCCCGCCTTCTCAGATTTCATATTGAATCTGTGTTTAATTCCTAATTTCTCAGCATACCTACTTGAATGAAATTCTTCTTAAATCATCGATAGTCAACGGAAAGCCTCTCGATTGCATGTCTTTTATATGCTTGCTCAGTCTTTTTTCGTTATCTGCACCAAAGGTTGATGATGGTCCCATAGATCCCTTTGTGTATTTGTTTTGTTTTAACCTTCTTTTAAGTGTTTTTCTTGGGATATGGTAGACAAAAGAGGCCCTATAAACAGTCATCCCTCCACTTTGTACTTCTTCCATAGCATTTTTTAAGTCTTCTTGGATCCAGGCACCTCTTCCAGCAGCTGCCTTCCGTATGTATTGGTTAGGCATCGGTAGAAAATATTAAAAATAAATTAAAATTAGGACATTAAATTGTATGGCTATCTCTACCGTAAATACTATGGCCATCTTTGCCGATTGTCCGGGTGAGATGGCCACATGACATAATAAAAGCAACTTCTCAATTTATTAGTTAATTTTGAGGTTAGAATACGAGAAAGTTTTTTACTTCACAAAGAAATCACGAAAACGGGCAAAACTTTGAAAACTTTAACGTAAGTATGTGAATATCTTAACCCCTTTAGCTTAAATCGAACGTGTTAATAAAAAACAATGTCAAATTACTCACCTTTCCATAATTTTTACGAACAAAACTCCGCTAATACTTGTTGCCCGTGCCGAAACGAAGCGAACTGAGTTAAAAGAAGCGCCATCTATGAATTATTCCTACAACTTTTTTCTATTGGCCATCTCTCCCGTACGGCCATCCCCCCCGGAATTACCCTACATATGTTTTATTGCAATTGAACATGAACATCCTGTTGACAAACTGCTTAATTGCGTTTTAAGGCGATGCACTACGTCATGTAATATTTTAAATTGAGCCGCTATCAATAACAACCCTTACGTAGATGGCGATAGGGTTTAAATTCCCGCTTAACACCATCCGCCTGTTTTCATTTATGCAAGAAAAAAACATGGCCAATAAGTGCCTTTTATTATATTTTGTGGATGTTTAGGCATAATTTTTTTTTTTTTGACCATTTTATTAATAACTTAATTTGCCACATTATACAATAAAATCATAACCGAAAATGGGTTCGTAAGTAGGAGATTTTGAACTTTAAAGCAGTTTTCATAGGCCTTTACATTATTTTTTTCTGGGCTTATAAAAAAACTTAAACTATAAAAAATACTCGATTATTTCAAAGGCCAAGATGTATTCTACTCGCAGTATTTAATTAAAGCATCTGAAACATTTCTACGCGACCAAATTTTCAAACCAAAAACACATGATTTTGCATTACTACGTATGGCATCGCCTTAATGGGATTGTACTTTGAAAAACAATAAAAAATAAGTAAAAAGCGTGATATAAATTCGCAATCTGTTTCTAAAAATTCTACAAGTTTAGCTGCGTTGATAATGTAGTTTTAGTGATTTGTCTTATATGTAGTATTGTTCAAGTTTCTATTTTATTTGATGTTACTCTTACATGGTTTACTAATATTGTTTCATTTTTAGTTTATCAATTTAACGTTATTTCATGCTTTAAAAACTTTGTGTATAATTTTCTGTTCTTATAATCCATGTATCCTTAATCCTTAGCCCGGCTAAGCGTAAAAACAAATAAAATAAAATAAGATTTAAAAAAAAAATTATTTGAGGTCTTTGGCGTCACATTCCAATGCAATTCGTAACAGTATGAATTGAAACGACTTATTAAAAGTGTTATGAATGAAACAACATCAAATTGACGGAAATCTACATAATTTACTAAATAAAACAATCATTGTTTGCTGGATGGAGTAGGTAGGTACTGATGGAGTCTGTAGTAGTGATTACCAATGGACAGGAATTGATTTTAGTTGAATGCGAGCAAATGCAGGGCATTGGAAAGGTTAAGTGGAAAGAGGAAAGACGCGGAAAGAGAACAACAAATAAAATGGACTGATTATTTTTTTATCTAAAAAAAACAAACAATTTTCCTTTGCTTACCAAAGTGCAATCTTTATTTGGAAAAGATCTGAGACGGCTACCGCAGGGTTCGATGGTAAAATAGAATAATCTAACCAGAAGCGGCTTCAGGAATCCATGCGTGGAAGGTCATTTTAAAAATGCCCATATATTATTATCTGGTAAATGAAAAACCGACATATGTTTATGTCACCATCTCTTTAAAACATATAATAGTCATCGTTCTGTCTCCCTTACGGCCATGACCTAAGCGTCCCTAAGCTTTCTTCGGTACCTATTTTTTGCTTAGACGAAAGACATAGTGCCATCTCGTTTATTCGTGGACATTATTTAAATTGATACAGCTAATCGTATGTTTTTATGAATGAAAGCTTCTATTAGAGACAATAGATGTCGCTGCTCGTCACTAGCCGCCGCCGCTCGATCGGGTCAAAAACAATTGACCAAGGGAAGAACCGGCCCTGAATCTAACTTATTATTTCATTATGTTCTGTTTGTCCGGTTACTCTACCGCGTTGGTCTATTGGTCATTGATTTCGAGACTTAAAGGCCTATGAGCTACCAACTCGAATCCTTGCAATTCATCTGAATTAAAACGCAATAAATCAATCTATTAAAACACAAGTCTTTTTAATAACAACATCTCTCATCATCCATCTATCTCTCTGTGCGTATACCTGCGCAAAGAAACGAAGGACTTCGAGAAAAGCAGCTCGCCTTACAACCGACGGCAGAAGTCCTGGAAACTATCGCAGGGAGCATACATATGGTTCAGAGGTTCCCAAAGTGGTCTATGCAGACCCCCAGGAGTCGATTTCGGCTTGCTGGAGGTCCATGTCAACGAAAAAAATGGGGGTCCACGAGATTTAAATGGGGGTACGCGGACCCCATTTACTCATTCAACATTCAGGCGTTCCGTAAATGACATGAATTACACATATAACAAACTTTACATAATACCTACTTATAATAGACGAATGAGAAATTACTTATCTTTCGTTAAATGGTTTATTGAGGTATTTATTTATTTATTTATTTAATATCAACGGTATAAATATACCATAAACAATGATAACATGTCACAGTTAAAATCGTAGAAATATTTTTAAAAAAGAATTACAAATATATGTGGCATTTGAATGTGAAATGACATTAGAGAGTAAGTAAACAAGAGATACAAGTACATAAGTTTCTATAGTGCAAATAAGGTAGAATTAGATTTAATTAATATTGATTGAAAAGATTTGATAGCATAGCCCTCTTGTACCTACCTTGCGTGCAGTTAAATAGATCTGCCACATCTGCGTATCTATTACTAACTTCATGCAACCTAGGTACAAGCGAGTGTTTGGAATACTCAGTCCTGATATTGTTGCATTTAAACAAAATTTTAGAACGAGTAGCTCTCGTGGGTATATGAAATTCAATGAGGTTAATTAAATCAGGACTGTCTATACTACCATTTACAATTTTGAACATAAATATTAAGTCGGATATAATTCTTCGATCTGAGAGTTTTAATAAATTTAGATTTTTCATCAAGTAATTATAATTTATATTTTCAATGGGAATACCGAGTTTAAAATTAATGTGTCTTAGGAATTTATGTTGATTTTTTTCGATTGAATCTGAATGTAATTTGTAGTGGGGGGACCAGATCGAGGAGTTATATTCGACTTGACTACGAACCAGGGATGTATACAAAAATTTTAATGTTGAAATATTCTTGAAACCTTTGGAATTTCGAAGAATGAAGCCTAGCATTTTCATTCCTTTATTATTAATATTATTTATATGCGATATAAAGTTTAATTTAGAGTCGAAAGTTATCCCCAGGTCATTAATTTCTTCAACAGAGGTAAGGATTGAATTATTGAGTTTATATGAATGAATAATTGGTTGATTTATTCTGTAAAATTTAATTGAATAACATTTATTTATGTTCAGATGAAGTTTGTTAAGAGAACACCAATTAATTAACCTGTTCAAATTATTTTGTAAACAGATACAATCTTCAGCGCTTTTGATTATTTTAAATATTTTTTAAATCATCTGCGAAAAGTAACGTATTAATATCTTCATCTAATATATTTACAATATCATTTATGAACAGTAAAAATAATATTGGGCCTAAATGAGACCCCTGTGGTACACCACTGGTAGCTATAAATTGATTGGAAATGAACAAATTGATTTTTACAAGTAAAACTCTATTAGTTAGATAGCTAGCAAACCATTCTAAAAGTTTTCCGTCAATACCGAGCTTACGTAGTTTGATCAGGAGAATTTTATGGCATACTTTGTCAAAGGCCTTGATAAAGTCCGTATATATGGAATCGACTTGAGTTCTGTTAGCTAATGCGTTTGATATATAGTTTTCATATAACGAGAGATTTGTCAGAGTTGATCTACCTGACAAAAATCCGTGTTGATTCGGAACAATGAGATGGTTAATACATGGTGAAATTTTATCAAGTAATAGTTTTTCAAAAAGTTTAGGAATTACAGATAGCTTACATATTGGTCTATAGTTAGTAACATCACTTTTATTACCCTTTTTAAATATAGGAGTTAGATAACAACGTTTCCAAATATCAGGGAAGCACCCTGTGTCAAGGGATTGATTAAACAATAGAAAAATCGGCTCAGCCAGTGAAGTAATGCAATTTATCAGGATATTGGGATGTACATTATCAGGTCCAGCCTTTTTGTTTTTGTCTAAGGATTTGATTTTACTTATAACGTCGTTTATGTTGATGTGTATGGCAGGGATATGTATGCTCTCGTTAAGCGACGAAGGTGGTATATAATTGACTGGGAATATCTTCGTCATAGACGCTTTTAAAATAATCAGCAAAATAGTTAACTTTTACATTCATGTCAGTACTACTCTTTTCTTTGAAGTGCATTGAAAGGGGTAAACCTTGTTTGTTTTTTCTAAGAGAGTTAACGTGAGTGAAAAAGTTTTGTATATTAGAAGGTATAGAGTTTTCGATTCCATTTATATAATTGAAATATGAATTTCTTGATAGTTTTTTACATTGAGTTCTATAGTTGTGAAATATCTTGTAGTCGATAAGAGAGTTCGATTCTTTAAAGTTTTTGTGTGCAATTTTTTTACAGATAACTAGGTTAATTAGCTCGCCACTGAACCATTTTGGAAACTTCGCTTCCTTGAAGTGTGAAAGTGGTACAAAGCTTTCAATGGCCTTATTAATAATTTTGTAAAATAATTCAAGATTATAGTTAATAGTATTATTATGGTGAAGAAATGACCAGTCTTCATTTGCAAGATATTGATTCATGTTAGAATAGTCAGCTTTGGAGAAATTATAAGTTAGGTTAGGAAGAACATTTGTGTCATCTGGTGAGTTATTAGTAGTGATGGTTATGCTTAGAGCGGGGTGGTGGCAGTCTAGGGGGAGAAGCTCGTCAACTGATTTAGCAATATGGACTGAGGTATCACTGCAGAATACTAAATCCAGCAGCCGATTATTGGTATTGTAGACTTGATTGACTTGATGTAGAGAGAGTAAGTTCGTCATTTCTATTATTTCGCGGGCATTTTCTGGTAGGCTTAAGTTGTTATAAGAGTCCTTATTCATCCAATCAATGCAAGGGGTATTATAGTCACCAAATAAAATTGTTCTGGCATCAGGGTATTTATTTTTAAAGGTTTCGAGGTCATCTATGTGGTTTCTGTAGACTGTGATATTGGATCCAGGAGGAATGTAGACACATCCCAGTAGAATTTTGCCTGATTTAGTTTTTAGTAAAACGAATACCTGTTCCACGTCCAGATGTTTACAAATTAATCGAGTGGATGGCAGTAATTTTGTAACGGATATAAGAACTCCTCCTCCTCTGGTTTTAGTACTAGTGGCTGGATTTCTGTCAAGGCGGTAGGTGTTGTAAGATGAAAATCCAAGTTCCTCGGTGTGAATATCAGGATCAAGCCAAGTTTCGGTAAGAAGAAAAACTTCAATGTGTTGGAGTAGTGGAAGAGTAGTTTGTAGCTCTATGAGTTTGGTACGGCAGCCTCAGATATTTTGGCCGTATCCGATGATGTGTTTGAGTTTTTTGAAGTTGACCTTATTATTGTGGGCTTGTTATTCATATATTTTATTGTTAACCCAACTTCTCCTCCCTTTATCCGAGTTTCCAATTCTTGGCGGAGGTCCGACAAGAATTTTCGTTGGTTCGGTGTTTGGTCGGAAAAGATTTTAACAGTGGAGTTGGTCAGATAAAAGTTCTTTCTCCTGAGGATATTTATTGCTTCAGTGGAGTTCTTTAGAATAACCTTAACGGGCCTAGGTTTATCCGGCCTCACTGCTCCAAGGCGTAAAGTGTTGATAGAGTTAATTTCAATGTTACTATCAATCTTATTCAAGATATTTGTAATTTGTATTTTGTCATCTTGTATTTTTTCTATTTGGTTGAGCTTAGAGCTTTCAGGAATATTTATGATTATTAGATTATTTGCTCTTTTTTTTCTTTCTTCGAGTTCGTCGGCTGCTTCACAAGTAGATACTAATGAGTTAGGTTTATTGGATAATGCTTTAAAAGCTGACAGCTCACCCTCGAGTGCTGCCATTTTGGCAGCCATTTGAGCAATGGTTCCGAGAATAGCATTAGTTTTTGGTACCATTTTTGCAATTTGATTTTTGTTTAATTTGCTTGTTGGGTCAATTATTAATTCAGTGAGGGCCTCAACCGCGTTTCTCGCCAGATTGATGAATCCTTGGGAATCCATTTTATTAACTTAATTTTTTTTATTTTTTTTGGAAAAATGGAGGATGGGTTAGCCTGTATTTAAGGTGGAGTGATTTGAAGTAGATACTAGGGACCCAGCCGCGCGGTAGTAGTTTGGGTGACAATAATACTTAATGTTTTGACTTTTAATTATATTGACAATGCTCACTCAGTTATGAATTTAGGAACCAGCAGGATTGCTCTCCGACTTCCTTAAACTTGCAGTCTCTCAATGACTCGTTAAATTGTTAGTTTCACTGTTTAAAAATACTGTAAAATATTAAATTGTGTTAAGCGTAAAATTGAGTGTGCTCTCCGTGTCACTATATGAGGTATATAAAGTGTACGTTTCTTTTCTTATCAGAATTAATATATTGAAGCAAAACATTGCACATTAGAAGGCGGAGATTTTTCGAGTTCGTCGACGAAGAGCAGTTCTAGCTTCAGAAAGAAATTCACGTTGCTTATCCTGCTTTCTTCAGTACTTTCATCACTTTTGTCCAGTTTGCAATGTTTTCTGTGCATCTCAAATGCGCTATATACATTTATTTATTTATTTCTATACATACATTACAGTGTCTACCAAATATTTACATTTGTATACACGGTGTCCGGAAACTCGTAGTACAAGCGGGAAACTGGAGAATCTACACCACATGGGGAACCCAAAAAAACATAAAGTTTTTTGATTTGAGCATTTTCAAAAAAAAAAAAAAAACAAAAAAAAATATTTTTCGGCTATTTTAGGGTTAAAGTTTTTTCTGGTGTTTAGGGTTGAATAACAGATGTTTTAACCCTGCAGAGCAGAAATATTTTATGATTACACCGGGTTAAATGAAGGGTGATTTCAAAATAATGCTTCAAATCCGAGTTTCTTCATTTGTTTTACTTTCAAATAGTTTTAATTAGTTGGGTACTTTGATCTTCAGTAATAATTTACAAGAATTTGATTAAAAAAAAAAAATTTAAAAAAAAAAAAAAAAATCAACTTCAAACTCGATTTACTCGATAACGAAAGCTCAAATAAAAAAAAATATACTACAAAATCGACTCCAAATGTGATGTAGATTCACCAGTTTCCCGCTTGTACTACGAGTTTCCGGACACACTGTATAATACATAAATTTAGAACTATTGTTAATATGGTGTTTTTTTTTATGCTGGGTGTGAGTAGGTGATACTGTGGTGGGTAGTGTTATATGTTTCGTGAACACCTCACTGGGAGAACCTGTGCTGAGGTGTTTACGTAGTTATGTTTAAATGGTACATGTATTTATGTGTATTGGTTAAATTTTCTTATATAAGTGTAAGTTGGTATTTTAATTTTTTTTTATGGTTATTGTACATTGTTATTTAAAGAAAAAGGAAAAAATATACATGTATAATCTATACACATACATACATAAATACACATAAATGCATGCATACACACATATAAATAAACACATGCATACATACATACACATTCATCCATGATTATGTTTGGTTTGGTGTTATAATGTTTTGCGGAGATGTGCTTTATTTCAAATAAATCCATTTCAAATGGAAATGCAAAATGCAAAATGGGTATTTTCCATTTTGCATTTTAAATGCTTTTCTAAAAACCATTTTGCATTTTGCATTTTAAATTCTTTTCTCAATGCATTTTCCATTTTAAATGCTTTTTTGCAACATTCTTCCTACTATCTCCACTCATCTTTTTTTCATAAGCCCCAATTATCAGTCGTTCCTCAACCTCACTATGAGAGATAATTTACATTTGTCAAGTTGCTCCCTGGTAGGAGCCCTGGCAATTGAGTGATACCATTACAAAAAAATACTGATTCAAATACTGAACATGGGGCCATGACGCTGTAGTATTAAATGTTAGATAGCAGTTTCTATGTGTTTACGTTGGCAACATATGTCCCGCGCAAATTTTTTGTGGTTCATAATCTGTAGTCGTGGCATTTTTGGATTTACCATCATGTAATATGTTTGTTCTACATTGAGGTCCATTATTAAATGTCAAAACTGTTTAAAAATTCTATAATTATTTTAATTGTTTGACCTGAGAAACCATTTTGCATTTTCAATGCATTTTGAAAATAGGTATTTTGCATTTTGCATTTGAAATGCTTTTCTAAAAACCATTTTGCATTTTGCATTTTCAAATGGAAAAGTTTTGACCCATTTCCATTTTGCATTTGAAATGGTTTTGGGTACCCATTTTGCACATCTATGATGTTTTGTATAAAGTGGATATCTTGTTTTTTGATCCAGGCTGTGATCAGTTTTTTTGTGAATGTTTGTGTATGTATTTCCCATTAGTAGTAGTTTCAGAGTGGTGGGCATACAATTAAAAAGTTTTGTAGCTATGTATTATGCATCTTATTTTTTAATTTTCCCTAAATACAAATACTGTTAATTTAGAAACTAAATAAAATCATCTTTCTGGTATACGCATTTAAAATAAACATTACTATTTCTAAATAATAGAATTTTAATATCAAACGTGAAAAATGTTTACAAAAACGCTGACCATATTTTTACTTAATTTTTTACTCCAATAGTAGAAAAAATGAGAGAACTCGATATTTCGAAAACACATTCTTTTTGTTTGGGGAATTTGTAAGAAAAGTGTAACTTCACTTTTATCTCGTTCGTATAATAAAAAATAAGAAAAAAATGTTTAAGCTAAACCGATTGTTATGATAGCGACGTGAAATATAAAGTATTCATTTTGGCTATTTTTAACATTTTATTAATGGCATCCATTTGAGGCAAACTGGAAAGAATTATTATTTCCACTTGATAGAAAAAAAGATAAAAATACTTTTATAAAATGTGGACGCCTGGTCATATATGACCCTAAAATGTGGACGCCTGGTCATATATGACCCTAAAATGCTGGAGGGGTTAAGGCGATGCACTACGTCGTGTAATATTTTAAATTCAGCCGCTATCAATAACAACCCTTACGTAGATGGCGATAAGGTTTAAATTCCCGCTTAACACCATCCACCTGTTTTGATTTATGCAAGAATAAAACATGTCCAAAAAGTGCCTTTTATTTTATTTTGTGGATGTTCAGGCATAAATATTTAATTTTTTTCGATCATTTTATAAATAACTTAATTTGCCACATTATACAATAAAATCATAACCGAAAATGGGTTCGTAAGTAGGAGATTCTGAACATTAAAGCAGTTTTCATAGGCCTTACATTATTTTTTTCTGGGCTTATAAAAAGACTTATCTAAAAAATACTCGATTATTTCAAAGGTCAAGATGTATTCTACTCGCAGTCTGAAACATTTCTAGACGACCAAATTTTCAAACCAAAAACACATGATTTTCATTTTTATTTTGTGTAACACCTCAGAAGGGCGCTCCTGTTTGCACAGTGTGAGGACAGGGGAACTACATCGCCACCCAGTTGTTGGGCAGGCAAGAGAAGGAAATGTCCTTATGAAAGACAGAAATGGTAATCACAATTGACTTTTTTTAAATGCTTCTAGCTCTCACCCTTAAAGTGTGTTCTAGGCCATCATTTCAAATTATGGAGAGAGGGGAGATGAATTTATGCATTAATTTTGTTTAAATAGGCAAATTTCAAAATTATATGTAAGATTGGAGTAGAATAGACTTATAAAAGATGAGATGTTGAATGGAGGGGACGTATACTTTAAATAAGACTTGATAGAAGAGAGGATGTTTGTTTAGTTGAATATAGTTATATCTATACAGGCTGCAAGATATACTTTCTGGTTAGAAATTGATAAATTAATATCAGTGCTGATGATGACAAGGTTATCTTGAGAATATTTTTTTTCCCTAAATCTACATTTGACTTTAATGGGTTTAAGAAAATTCAATATTCGGCAGGCAGAAGGTCTACAGAAAAATCAGCAAGTGGTCTAATTCTAAGCAATTCTAGTCGGGAGACTGTGGAATAAATGCTCATCATATGCCTAAAAATATTAGTAGAAAAAAATCCTAATCATAACTGCATGCAGTGAGTCAAAATATGTGGCTAAACGCGACGTTTTTTTTTAAATTTACGTGTTCGTGGATGACGTTAATTTAATAATTTTATTACGCTTTTTTCAAGTTATGCTTTACAATATTAAGACGAATTATTTGCTTACGTAATATGAAAATGAATAAATGGTTTTGTCTCCTTATTATCTCCAGTCTCTTTTCTTATTCAAAATTTCTTTTTAAATAATGAACAAACGGAATTGCATACTCTCAATTTTTTTATAAATTATGGATAAAACGATGTAGCGTCTTCTCCATTATTTTAAATAAACAATATGTTTTTTTTTAGTTAATCCAAATAATTATTCCAATATATTTTATTAAGTATTCCAAAACCGATATGGCGTCTTCTCCATTTTTTAATTGTGGAAAAACACGATATGGAGTAGGTATTCTTTAATTTTTTTTAAATTATGGAAACAACGATATGGTTTCTTCTCCTTTTTTAATTACGGCAAAAAAACAATATGGCGTCTACTTAATTTTTTAATTATTGAAAAAACGATATCGCTTGTTCTCCGTTTTTTTACGAAAAAAACTATACGGCATTACCCTGTTTTTTTATAAATTATAAAACATACTTTATGGCGTTTATAAAAAAAGATAATGGCCGTCTACACTAACGACCGAAATTTTGAATTCTGAGGTTCGATTCTATTATCTAATGTTTAATCGAAAAGATCTACTAGATAGGTCTAAGTTATCATAAGCCCTACTGCTCTGAAAATAAATAAATTTTCGATAAATAGATTTCCCCATAATACAAATCCAACTAAAATTGCTGTGCAATTTTCATATGGATGATTTAAAAATGTGATTTTACGTAACAGCATTTAATAACAATTTTCACAGAATCATAAATAACTTGTTAATTAATGTAAAAATGACATATTAACATACAGTAATTATTAATAAAAGAGTCATAATTGCTCATTATATGTTGAAAATGTTGGTAAAGTCCTTCCAACTTAATTCAGCCCATATCGTAAATTAAGTAAGTACGTATTTATGTTGTTAAGTTTATTGTTTAATTTAATGACAAAACGCAACGTAATTAAATGAATTAAACAAAAAAAGAAGAGACTTGGCCTTCAATAAACCTGTCTTCGGAGCCAGTGGATGGCATCACCAGTTTAGGAATGCTATGAGACTGAACGGCAGGGGAATATAACTTCGAACGAAAATTAGAACCGAAATATTGTGACGTCATATGATTATCTAACTATATCAACCAATGAAAAACTCTGAAAGTCTATGGAGTTTTTCATTGGTGTATAGTATAATAAGTAGGCTCACTATCTATATATTGTCATATCTATGGTTTTTTTGGAGCAATTTTTTTCATACAAAAAGCCCGAAGATATCGATCTAGTGATTGATTTATTTATGCTGAAGGGGTTAGGGAGGGAAAGGAAATGAGATGTGGAAGATGAAGCTTGGGAAGTACCTGATCATTCAGATCTGTCGAAAGCCGCGGCTAAAGCCATTTCAAGCAACATTTCGACACTAAATGGTGGTCTTTCACCAAGGCGTTCAAGGTTTGGAACAAGGCAAAAATATACAACATTACAATATTTTTATGAAACAACCCAAATAATTTATTAAAAATTTGACTTGCCTCATAAAATTAGCTTGGCATTATTTACTTGCAGTTTGATAATGCCTTCAGAAGTCGAAACAGCTATCACGCGTAGTGCTAATAATTATAGCAAAACATAATTTATAAATGGACATTTTTATTATTTTAGAATGATAAACTAATGTTTATAAGACATAGTTTTTTTATGCATAGCACAAAGGATAACAAATTATTATAAGCAATAATTAGTCGCCTGAAATATCCATACAAATTGAAAATATCTCCCGAGTAAAAATAAATGCCGCCGACGGGAATAGAACTAATTGTCTAGTGGGAAATTTAGCACTAACAAAGCCTTTCCTACACAAATAAAGTTGTTTGTTTAAACGTGAAAAAATTTAATCAGCAGTAATTGTTGATAGAAGTATTAGTACATATTGAATTATTTGGCTTGTTGGAAATAAGCTGACATAGCTCAGTGGTTTCAGAGCACCTGACCGGACATCAGAAGGTGAGGGTTCAATTCCCGTCGGCGGCATTTATTTTTTCTATTTATTTTTTGTGAGATATTTTCAATTTGTATCATTATTTCAGGCGACTAATTCTTGCTTATAATAATTTGGACGTTTTTTAATAAATTGACTAGTAATATTGTTGAATGTTCAAAAGATAAACTTAAAATTAAGATAGAGTTCTACAAATTGAAACGTAGAGCTATACAATTAGAGGCAATAATGCATGCTAATTAATGTCTTATCGAAACGTGTTCCATGTGTTTGGTGCGCACTGCTAGTAGACAAGATTTTGAAGATTCCTGTCGGTCAGCGAACAGTCAGTCGGTAGAGCGTTGGAGGCCAAATCAGACTAATTGGACAGACCCAAAAGAAAAACAAGACTCTGCACTTTTAAAACTGTTTTTTCTCTTCTTCTCTTATATTATGTACGTTTAAATGGAAAATTATATATACCATGTATTATGTTCATTTTCTTCGTTTTTTTTTGTTATTGTTGTTATTTAAACACTAAAAAAACTTCTGTTTTCAGTGTATTATGTAGTAAATCTTGTAAAATAAATATCATATAAAAGCCCATCAGGGCGATTATCTCTAAAATAAAGTCTCTATACGCGTCTGTCTGTCTGTGCACTTAACTAACTAACTAACTAACCATCACGCCGTTTCCCCGCAGGGGTAGGCAGAGAGGACGGACCGCCAAACAACTCGGTCTTGGCACACACTCCTTGCCTCATTCACACTTAGTTCTTTTAAACTACGCAGCGGAATTCACAACCTCCAAACTTTACTCCAAATAATACACAACCCCAAGCAACGCTGGATACACGTCAACTAGTAATTAATAAATAAATATAAAAAAGTGTCACCTCCTTTTTCACTTGTCTTATCTAAATATAATGCGTTAATGACTAAATAACAATAAATAAATAAAATTATAGTATCATTGTGGTTTTTAAACCCACAACCTCCAAGTCCAGAGTAACTTTATTTCATGGTTTTATTTCAGGTTTATAGTTTTTAAGCTCAGTTTTAGAATAATATATTCCTGAACGGAACTATAGTTAAAAGAGATATCTCGTTTCTTTTTAAATTCACGTTTTTTATGTTGATAAGATGAGAGAATATGAGATAATAGCAAAAAGTACAACATATTTAAAAAATTAATAATAACAAAAAGTAGAAACAAATATATTTATTATTTTACAAGCAATAATTATTCGCTTGAAACACTCATCCGCATTGAAAAATCTCCTGATAAAAGATTGACGCCAACGGGACTCAAACCCGTGTCCCTTCGATTTCTGGTCGACAGCTCTGACCACTGAGCTATGGCGGCTTATCTCTTATCCGCGAAATAATTCAATATATACTAGTGTTTCATTCAACAATTACTGCTTGTTACATTTTTTCACCTGAAAACAACCAACTTTATTTTATATTTATATTGAAAACTTACCATCTACTAAATTTCTGGTCGACACCTCTGACCACTGAGCTATGGCGGCTTATCTCTTATCCGCGAAATAATTCAATATATACTAGTGTTTCATTCAACAATTACTGCTTGTTACATTTTTTCACCTGAAAACAACCAACTTTATTTTATATTTATATTGAAAACTTACCATCGGTGACATCTGTTAAATTATTGACAAAGCTAAAACTTCACACATTCAATTAAAATTTATTTACTGAACTGAACAAATTTAGAAAACATTCACATGACATATGGCATTCCTCATTTGGGTCAACATATTAATGAAAACATTAAATAATATTAAAGTAGTTTTGGTGAGAACGAAAAATAATAATAATTGCTAATATTAAATCAGCCATTAAAAAAAAGACTCGGTAATTAAAAATGGACGATTTTCCAAGAACTTAAAATTAAATTCTACTCCCACTTATCGCTGATAATTTACTGAAACAATACATGCTAATTTGTTTTACATTTGCGTTCAAATTTTAATGGTCATAATTGATAAAATCCCATTTAGACAAGGTTGACATCATCTTTAAAGAAACAATCACGTCAATATTATGTCTAAACTCAGAAAACAACGAACTGCAAACAGAAATTAAAACTAAGATTATAATTATCCTCCCACAGCCGGTGTGCCCTGACGATGCTTTGGGGTCTTAACCCTTTCTCTGCCGGAAGGTATTTGGTGTGCATGTACCGGCAGGCTGCAAAATCAAATGGTCATATAAAACAGCGTCTTAACGCGCTAATTTTATACAGTCAGCCTTGGGAGCACGGCTACCTAGAGCGCGGATGTGCGCGGCACACAACCGGTTAAGCGCAATGAGGGATCATCCCTCCACACAGCATCCCCAAAGATGACATAGGCCCTGAGGGAAATTATTTTCTTCAGGGCCTCCTGTGTGGAGTTAATATAAAAAAAAAAAAAACTGAATTTCTATCAATTTATGACATATTTCTCAATTTAATTTTATAAGTTCCTAAAATATCCATAAATTTGTAGATCTGAAACAGTAATTATATGAAATTCTGTCGATAGAAAAAATAAAATTATTAAAAACTCAACATGTTATAGGTATGAAGAAATTCACAGTGTATCTTTAAATGCAACTTAAGCATTTTTCGAAAGATTTTAGCTCTATTTTAAAAGAGTTTTCTTTTATTAAATATTTTCACAATTTTCGATAAATAATTATTGTTTTTTTTTTTATATAAGCGCGCTCCCTCTAGCATTCGAATTTACCTATCTCCTTTTGCAAACCATCTTCTTCTTCTTTTTGAATGCTTACTAAGGAGTCATAAAGTGTCGGCCATGTGTGAAAATGGCACGGTAAATACCACCAAGCATGTTTTCAACGGATGTCTGCTCCATTTTTTATATTATACTTTTGCCTTAGGTCACCCCAAGTGGCAAGTTAAGTTTGTGATTTATATGGTGACCGGATTCATGGGAGGTTTGTCCAGGTCTTGGCGGTGGATGCGTCTACCTTCCTACTGCATGGCGGGTCGGATCGAGAGAGACTAATTGAGGGAGATCCTTTGACATCTCTAGCCCGACTCCCTCAACCCATCTTCATGCACCGCAGTGGAAGGAATGGATTCATATGTCCGTCACTCCTGGACACACTGACCCCCAGATTCCTACCCACCCCTTATACCTTATTCCTTCCCAGAACTTTTTCTCCTTCCTTTCCTTAAAAAGACCCTTCAGCACCCCCAAAGATGACTATTTTCCTCCTAAGGCCGTAGACTGGCTCGCAGACCTAGATGCCCATTATTAGATTTACACGGAAATTTATCAGTATTTGTTAATCCCTACTTCTTTTTACACTATTTCAATTCTGTACGATTCCCCCTTTTTTCCTTAACGCTTTAAATGCTAGAAGGTATTTTGCTTGGATGTACTGACAGGTTGCGAATTCTTTACACCGATACCTTGAAGCTTCATTTACATCACTCTAAAGTCGATATAATCTGTGAACTGTTATATTATAATTATTTCTTCATCATCCCAATAGATGTCACCGTGGGTTCCATATTTTAGATTTTTCAAATTACTTGAGTTCGACAAGCAAAATCGTCATATAGAACAGCGTGTTAATGCGCTCATTTTGTATGGCCAGCCTTGTGAGCACGGCTACCTAGAGCGCGGAAACGCGCTTAAGGCACACAACCGGTTAACTTGAAAGAATAATTTTATGTCATACTGGCTTGAAGTCCCCCGGCGTTACGCAAATTTTAAATTTTAGGAACAACAACCCAGGATCCTTGCCTTGCCGGGGCACTGTTCTACCAACCATACTTCGAATAAGAGCTACCAATATTGTCTTCATTTTTCTCACTTGCACATTTTTTATTGGCAACTATCTTTATGTATGATCGCAAGATTCAACCCGAACTAAATTCAATCTAGACAGTGTCTTTAGATAAACATATCTTATTTTTATGAAGTATAATGCAGTTAAATATGACCGAAGGAGATAGGGTCCCATTAGCTCAGTTGGTAGAGCGGTGCCTCGGCAAGGCAAGGGTGCTGGGTTCGAGCCCTAGATATCTAACCGTGTCTTTTTCTGATTTTTCTGTTTCAGAATTTTATTTAGGAATCGCTAATATTGTCTTCAATAATAATTAAATAGCCTCATATTTTGTAAGTCAAGTGTGCAAAATTTCATCAAGAAGTATCAAAATTCTGCTGTAAGCGGTGGAAAAAGAGGACGGGTGTGGTTTTTCTAAATCTCATGTAGGCAGTCACCTTACTCATGTTTTGAATGAATAATCAATCTCAGAATAAAACTGAAGATTTGTATGAAAAACAAAACCATACCGCCCGCCTGCCACAGACACTCTGCTTTATACATATAGAAGATTATATTTCATAATAACACAAGTTGTGTGAGATGTGCAAAATGGGTACCCAAAACCATTTGAAATGCAAAATGGAAATGGGTCAAAACTTTTCCATTTGAAAATGCAAAATGCAAAATGGTTTTTAGAAAAGCATTTCAAATGCAAAATGCAAAATACCTACTTTCAAAATGCATTGAAAATGAAAAATGGTTTCTCAGGTCAAACAATTAAAATAATTATAGAATTTTTAAGCAATTTTGTCATTTAATAATGTACATCAATGTAGAACAAACATATTACATGATGGTAAATCCAAAATCACCACGACTACAGATTATGACACCACAAAAAATTTGCGCGGGACTAATGTTGCCAACGTAAAAACATAAAAACTGCTATCTAAAATTTAATATTACAGCGTCATGGTCCCATGTTCAGTATTTGAATCAGTATTTTTTGTAATGGTATCACTCAATTGCCAGGGCTCCTACCAGGGAGCAACTTGACAAACGTAAATTATCTCTCATAGCGAGGTTGAGGACCGACTGATATTTGGGGCTTATGAAAAAAAGATGAGTGGAGATATTAGGAAGAATGTTGCATAAAAGCATTTAAATTGGAAAATGCATTGAGAAAAGCATTTAAAATGCAAAATGGTTTTTAGAAAAGCATTTAAAATCGAAAATGGAAAACACCCATTTTGCATTTTGCATTTCCATTTGAAATGGATTCTTCTTCTTCTTTCGTATGGTGGGGGGTCAGAGGGGGACATCTAGATCTGCGAGCCATTTTAGGGCCTCAGGCGTCGCCATGTGAACCTCATCAATCCCGCCGGGGAATGAATGGAGCGGGCATTCGTTGACCACAATGAAATGGATTTATTTGAAACAAAGCACATCTCTGAACACAACCCAATGAAACTTATGTGATGATTCAGTAAAATTAATCAAAATGAAATAAAACAACTTTTTATGATTTTTGTTTTAATATTACCCAGGAATTTTACATAAATCAAACAGGAAAAGTGTAAATATATTCATTACATTAATATTTTGGCTATCTATCTGTGCAAAATATCAATTACATCTAACCTTATTTTATTTTATATAATGTTAAATACACATAGATTTTTACCTTATGATAATAAAAAAAAACTAAAATATTACATACATAAATGTTTAAATAATACAGTGAAAATATTCTAATTTGGATTTATGAAAATAATTTATTATTACAGAATATAGAAATGTCTAAAATATTATTGTTTAATAGAAGATGGTCATTTCCACACCAAAGTTAGCCATTTGTATACCTTACTTACACGCCTCAGTTGATCATTTCCACACTTTAGTTGACCATTTCCACACTTTAGTTGACCATTTCTACACCTTAGTTGACTGCATCTACACCTTAGTTGACCATTTCTACACCTCAGTTGACCACGTGTACACCTTAGTTGACCATTTCTATTCCTTAGTTGAAGGCATCTACACCTCAGATGACCACATGTACACCTTAGTTGACTGCATCTACACCTTAGTTGACCATTTCTACACCTCAGTTGACCACATGTACGCCTTAGTTGACCATTTCTACACCTTAGTTGACGGCATCTACACCTTAGTTTACCATTTCTACACCTCAGATGACCAATTATACACCTTAGTTGACCATTTCTACACCTTAGTTGACCATTTATACACATTAGTTTGCCATTTGTACACATTAGTTTGCCATTTGTACACATTAGTTGCCATTTCTACACCTTAGTTGACCATTTCTACACCTTACTTGGTCATGCTTACATCTCAGTTGCCCACATCCACACCTTATGGCGTATTTGACGGAACTTCAATTGACACGTCAATACTTTCGCCCCACTTGGGCGTCTACAGAAACACAAACACACAGTGTGCGAATACAGTGATAATCAATGGATTATTCTTTCCATAACTCTGGACAATTGCGATATAATGCAATTATAAGTAAAACAAATTAGTTCCGCGATGAAAATGAATCAATTAAATGAATAATCATTCCTCCCTCAGTGGAAAGTCTCAACTGTCAATCGTTTCAATTGCCTCAGTAAATGATCAATTATCGCTTAAATGACATTAATTGTATCGACAATTCTCCGGTCTACTTTAAAGAAACACTTCTACATCTTACTCGGTCATGCTTATATCTTGGTAATCTTCCTACAGAACTTAGCAAACACATTTCTATATTCTGTAAAACACAATTTTTGTTTTTCAAATCAGTGATGAGAGCAAAAAAGATTTCCCTAAACTAGTTACAAATATTGTATAATATATTCTGTATCATCATTTGTGATTTTTTGGTGCCCGAAAAATATAATTTACGGCTAATCGAACCCAAATAATTAAAGAAAAATAATACAATGTTAAAAAATGTTTTATTGAGCTTTATGCTATCATTATATTTATTGTATTAAATGATAGAATTTAACTTCATAATTATTACCCGTAAGTTAAAAAGGACATTTTTTTATATTACCCCTGAGAAAAGAACTGATATTATATTACAATTAAAAAATATATCAAGTGATAAAAGGAACTTAACATTTGTCAGACATCCTTTCAAAAGTTATTTATTGTAAAAAAAAAAAGTCAAAATTTTGTAAAAAAAAAAGTATTTATTTTTAATTATCCTAAAATACTATTTATTATTTATTAACACTTGAAATGTTGTCACAATGAAAAAATAAAAATGAAGAGTTGAAAAAAACGTCCAGCTGTTCAAACTTCAGTCACATTTGACATGATCACAAATTGACGAACAGCGCCATTTTGGATTTTTTTATAGTTGCCACGCCAAATGCAGGCCCATGTTGACCACCGATGATCAGCTTATGTAACAACCGTGCTATTATCCACGACGGCAGATAAACATTAGATCAAATGCTCACTAGGGGTGGTCTAGTAAACAGGAGTCATTATTGTCGATTCGTGAAGTTGTCAAATGTGACTATGGGCTTCAAACAACTTAGCTTAAAAATGGTAACATACATAGCCATTTAAATTAACAGACTTGCCCTAATATGATATATGGGTATCATTTCGACAGGATGGAGGCAAACAACGTGACCATATTTTTGGCACCAGCAGGGTCCGAGAATGCTTTTAATAAACTATGACATCAGTCCTACATTGACCACCGAAGAGCGCACATTATAATAACCAGGCATGTAAAAGTAGAGGTCACTAAGATGAGGCAAAGGTTTGCAGAGCTGTCCATTTTGGAACTTTTCTGCGCAGAATCTGAATATTCATTCTTAAATGAATTGCCTAGCGTAGCGATGCTAAAATCGACGGAGGTTATAATACATTTGTAAAAGTTTCAAACTAAATAGTGTAACAAAGTATTAAAATTTGGAAACAAATTCGTTTACCTGATTTTGGATTTGTAGTTATTTACACAACCAGCAATTTGTGCGCCATTGTAAAAGGACTAGTAATTCGTGAGCAGATTTTATTTTCGAGGACCGAATGGTGATATTACAATGTGAGTTGCGTGTATACTGTCAGATTCATTTATTGAGAAATCACCGAAAATAGGATGGTCACGCCGCCTCCCAGGTTTTGTTCCCCTTTTCCTGATTGGCTAATCTATTAATTTGGATGTCTATAATAACATAAAAATTAGGATGAAATTTAAAAGAAAACGGTGTAAAGAATAATATAAACTAATCCTATTCCTATTATATAAACATCATTTTCACAACATTAAATTTATATGCCAGGAAAATAATTATTATTATTCCATGCCCGAACGTGATGTGCGGAGTTCTGTTCTCTCCGCTATAAACACAGGGACAGGGCATTGAGATAGATGTTATGTTTGTTTTATAATCAGTCATCGTAGTTCAGTATAATAACTGGCCCTACGTTCAAAATATTTCTGACACAAGTCTTGTGAAAGCAATGGAAAAAAAATACAACCATATATACTAAGAAATACATAAAACTATTATGATTGGTAAAAGAAAAACCTTAAGTTTAGACTACAATTTAGTGAAGATTTGCCAAATAAAACTAAAAATACATAGAAGAACAAGAGATACATATTTAAATTTTGCACAAATTATCGCTTGAACGTACATAATATTATGAGTCGTCAACTTGCAAAAGCCACTTTGGAATTTTTTGGAAATCTGTAGGACGTCACGAAAAACTGTTTAGAACATTTTGAATATAAAAAAACATACCTTTTATGCTAAAAATAAACATAATTATACATTATTTTTTTGATATTTAGCGAAAAATATTAATAATTTATTTATTTTCAATTTACCCTAAGCACTTTGCGAATGTATCAGGAACCAGCAGAAATTTCCCGAATTGGGTTTTGCAAGTCGACGACTCATAAATATAAGAAATACAGGAAATTAAACCAAAAAGACCACGTAAGCCCTTCAAATCTATAAATATGTATTATTATTGATATAAAATTTAAACATGAATACATTACTTACAATTTAGAATAAACTAACTTCTAAATGATTATTAGTATAATATATTTTTCGGATCAATGTCATTTTGATTGTAATTTTACTATTTTTCCTTCAAAGTTCTTGAATAAATAATAATATTGAACAAATGTACATAATATATTATTAAAAACTTAGAGAACACTACTACACATCCAGTTATTTGAATATTGATAACTTTTAATGAACACATACAGCGATGATCTTAGCAATGTCGTACGATTAAACATTCTAGTCTTTTTCACATTCATATAATATTTATATTCTTTGTAGTTTCGTGTCTTATATATTGTTTGACTTTAATGGTATTTTTACATTTAGCCCATCCTCCTCCTTCTAGAGTCAACATTTCAGACACGCTTTCGATGTCTATTGTCAGAGCATCCGGCAGATTTAGAGTTCAGCTCTGCCCTTATGACGGCCTCTGCAAAGCTGTCTGAAAAGTTGGCTAAAGGAGGTCTCAATACTCCTACTAACTAATTGGTCTTGCAAATCTTAAATCATCTCTGTTTCTTTCTCGTCTACGACCATATTTCAGTCATTGATGGAACTAGCTACCCTGAGCTGTATGAGAAATGAGACCAAATCGAATAGCGGTTATGCATAGAAAACGGTTTGTAGATGTACATTTAATTTGTTTACAGTTTCGTATAAAACTTGGAACATTGATACCGCATATTGATGCATTAAAAACTTTCCTTTAAATTAACGAAGATTGTCGTTTTTAATTGCTTGGCTTGTATAGATTATTGAATAAAATGTATTAATTAAATTATTAAATTTATCACTTTGAATTCGCAAAACATCATCGTTCCCAAAACAGTTGTAATTGGAAGTCGGTCGGCATCGTAGGAACTGCAACAATACAAATAAACATTTATCGACAGACATCTTCAAAGTTTGTACAACAGTTTTCATGGTTCAGCAGACTTTGTTTAGTTTGGACATTTCTTTCTTTAGAATTTCACAGATCTATGAAGTTTCAGGTAAGAACATCTTCCCAGAATCTCTCCGCTTGTATACATAGTTTGAAACTAGTATTATTTCATTGTTTCAGTAAGATTTACGCATTTTATCACTGTGATAACTTATCATTCCTTCTTGAATATATCGTATTAGCACGTATCACATTGCCAAGCAGTTTGATGTTTGAAATAATCGTTACATAAATAGATGTCTGGTTGTGCATACAGCTGCCAAGAAAATATCCATACATCATAAAAGTCAACAAATTGAAAGATTGTCTTAATAATAATGCGCGATATACTCGTAAAGCAAAGACCCAAGCCAAACAAACCATAAAGCGCAGCAAGCATTTACTTTACAAACCAAAGCGCAACAAATTAATTTAAAAAGTTGCGATAACGAATACATCCAGCGGAAATTAAAACCTAACTTTTCAACTGTAAACATATTATAGGTGTAATTTTTCAGTATGGTTTACTTATAAAATGCGATCGGTGTATGAATTCCATTTAGTAGTTACGTTGTTTTCACAAAATAATCAGACTAATGTAATATTTGCCACATTTTATTTCTGCAACTGTAAGATTCCGACAGTTACATTTTTACGTTGATTGTGTTAAAAATTATTCTCCAAGGTAGTTGTTGTTCCATATATTTCTTCCGTTATATCGTTTGATTGAAAATAAGACGAACCTTCAGTGGTCTATTCATTTCGGATGTTCTATATTTGCTTGATTCGCCTTTAACTTCAAGTCGTACCGCGATTGTATAAATTTTCCACATTGTTCACAATAATTGGCAATTTTTAAAACTACGATCAATCGCCTCCGACGGTCTCCACGTCTTTCATAAGCCTCTGCTGTTCTGCTGCGTTTGCCTTAATCATAGCTTGAAATACGGCGTGCATCCGTTTCTCTTCGATAGCGTCCTGTTCTCTCTTCAACTTTTCCTGCTTCACAACTTCATTATTCAAACTTTCATCTTGATCCTTAAGTTTCAGTTCTTCTTTTAATCGTTTGTCTTCTTTCGCTTTGGCTTCCCGCTCTTCGCGTGCGGCTCTCATGACGAGCGGACGGAACCTCTGGAAGAAGATGCGGTTGCGGTGTTCGGCGCGGAATACCCACTCGAGGCAGACGGAGGTGTCGCGGATGCGCTGGCGGAACCGCTCGCCGTCCCGCGCACAGCGCTCCCAGGGGCCGATGCGCGCCTGGCGATAGGCGTGCGCCCACGCAACGATCTTGTGCACCTTGGGCGCGCCGGACTCGAAGCGGACCTGGAATCAAGAGACCAAATATTAAAATTAGGAACTATACAAGAAGATATGATGGCGTGGGTATGTAGAATGGATGCGCAAAGAAAGGAGTGTAAGGAGAATATATGTCGCGAAAGTGAACAGTAGAAGTATAGGACGCACGGAATACACGGCAAGATCAAGAAAATTGTGAGTCGGGCCAAGTCAAGACTCAGGGTAACAGACAGGGATATATAACGCAAGGAGTGTGTGCCGAGACAGGGCTATGTGGCAGTCTGTTCTCTGCCCCTGCGGTAAAACATGGTGGTTATGGTTATTAATAATATTAATAGTCATAACCATCACGTTTCATACATTATTATTTGAGTTTTCTTTGAATTATATATGAAATCTATTTCCTAGATCAGTGAGAACGGACTTTCTATGTCATAGAAAGCTTGATAGAAATAGAAACCCAATATATTATTATTATTATTATTATGTAATGAGCAGGCAGCATTCTGCTGATGCGCTCATATCTGATTACACAACAAGATTGAGAGTAATTGAGTTGTTTTAAGTTTGAATTATGAATCAACTTCAACTGAATATAGAATTGACCATAGAATAGAGCAAGTGTGAACGAAATACAATAGAAGAAATGTGAACACGCACCAAATCCTTTTAAATTTCAAACGGTTCGTTCTATGAAATAGATCATAGAATAGATCAAATGGGATAACTTAATCATACATACATACATTTTAAAAAAAACCTTTTCGAATTCAGAGGAGCGATTAAGTAGATAGGTGGGTACCTAATTATAATATATCTTTGCAGAAAATTATTTTAATTCTATATTTGAAATGTCGTATAAATATGGTTTACTTTTGCAGGCCATTTTAAAAAGGGAAACTATATTATAAAATTACATCCTGTGATTTTTCACAGGTTTTTTGCCTGTCGTTTTGTTTAGGTCATATATCATCTTTAGGGATGCTGCACGGAGGGTATTTTAAATTAAAAGCAGGAGTTAACCTCTCGGGCATTGAAGAGACCCATGTTGTATCATGATGGAAATACAAAAGCCAGCAAGTCATCTAACAGCTCAGTGCTATGGAGAACATCAGAAGTGAGTCGTAAATAATTTAATGTACAAAGTAATAAATAATTTATTATCCAAAGTAATAAAATGTTTTGATTTATCTTAACTGTTTTTCTTTAACACATAAAATGACAACTTAGAATTTACAATTATTAGAATTTAATCTCAGATTTACAATCGCTAGTACAATACATGAGATATTACGCCCCATAAAATAAAGTAATTCGAAGTTTACGATTTTAGATAATCTTTTATTTAATTAAATTAAAACCCGAACAAACCTATTCAAATGCATATTTACCGATGGGAAAAGTTTTGGTAAATATGCACTTTTTATTTATTTTAAAACACTTTGTGGGTAGTTACATATTAATGAGAAGTAAGGATTTCAATTTCCGGAAAAATAAAATAATACATTTTAATATTTACCTAGTCAAAATTAAATCAAAAATTCACTACGCAGCCATTGACATTTATGTGAAAATTTTAAGGTTAGTTATTTTTCTTCTCTTATTTATTCCAAAATTTATTAGATTCTTTGTTTAGGTTTAATTAAAAAATAAATCAAATTTTTAAAAACTAGCCTAAAAAAACTTTTTTTAGTGTTAATATGTCAAAACGATACATTGTAACGTCATTGGTCAAAACATGGTTTGAAGAAGAAAAAAAAAACGATATAGCTACTAAAATGCAATATTTTCCACTTCGGAAACTGAAATACTTACTTCTCATTATTATCTCTATACCACAAAGTGTTTTAAAATAAATAAAAAGTGCATATTATGTCTCTATTATCCATATATTTTACCAAAGTTTTTAAAAGATTGGCTTAGTAGCAACTTAATATGTGAAAAGAAAATTTTATGGTGCAATTTTTCTGAAATATTACCTCAAGGGCATAGTACAAAAATAACAAAGATCCACTAATTTCCTTTTTATTATGAGATTTAATATTTTTCATTTAATTAGTTTTGGTATTCAGGAAAATAAAAATAACACTTCGTAAAAAAAAACTGTAAATATTCTAAAAACTCTTTTCCATTATCTAACAGCACTGGTTTCATCAAGGTCTGCACTATTTGCGCTTCTTAAAAGTGCACTCTGCACATCGCAACAATCTAAAATTGGCACGTGTGCGATATAAAAAAAAAATCGGCGTATAAACTAATCACAAAACAAATAAAACACACATACCACCATACTGCCGACACGAAATCAAGTGATAAAACCAATCACAGATCCCACATTATCCAAATACCAACGTAAAAATATCCACATAACTTCGTCTAGAAGAAAATCATACAGGAACACATACACTGAATACAAAATTCATAGAAGTGCGATTTATAAATCTTTAGCGATTTGAAAACAAATTGATTTGTAGCCAATTTACTCACACTCAAAAACTAACTACACAAAACATTCATTTTTCAGAAAGACTTGCACAAAATCATAGACATATGAATATTAGTAGACCTGCCCTAAGTGATTAAAAGCGTATTATCCCCACTCCCCATACCGGTTCCATTGGAGCCGGCTGTGCTCGCGTATGGCCTCAAGTAAAATTTGAAAACGTGACGTCATCATTCTTGTGCGAACTATGGTCGAGGCATCATCGGTTCATTTTACGAAATAAAACGGCAAAATGTTGACTTGTACTATGAAAACTTGTAAAAATAGATGTGAAAAAGAGAATAAACCCAATTGTCGTATTACATTCCATATATAAGCATTATTTTACTTTATTTTAAGCATATTCATATCGTATAATATAGATCAGTTTTAGAAACATAATATACTATCACATCGAGAAACGTCTGGACGCGAAACACAAAGCTGGTTGGTTGCTGGGAAGTAAATTATGAACATTTATAAAAGTGTCTTAACTAAATACTTAAACGAAATATTCGACTCTCAAAATAGAACCGAATTTTTTTGCCGAATTTGGACTTCGCAAATTTGTTCATAACGTGGCGAGTAATTTGCGCTCCCATGTAAAAATGTCTATTCATTCAAAAGCAGATTTTACTTTTAAGAAGTAAATGGTGATATTATAATGCGAGATGCCTATTTACTGTCAGATTGATTTATTGACGAATCACAGTCAGCTTCACTCCCTTCGTTCTTCAACAGTTGATTTTACCCCTCGCCATTATCTTCTCGTCTATTAATTCCTATGTCTGTGCACAAAATACAATAATATCTTTTCAGACGCTGATATTTTACATTTATCCTCAGGTCAATTTACTAAATATATTTTGTAAAAAAAATATCAAATTTAATAACAAACCCTCTACTGTTTGTTAGATACATAAAGTTTTTTTTTTTTTTAGAAATACAAACATTCCCGAGTTACGAATAACCTGACAATATTTGAAAATCTCCTGCTACCACCACAGTAAGCTGAAAAAATGTTGCTTGTGTTGTGATGGAAAGTTATTTTTGTATTTTCATTATTTTGTTTTTCTTCTTTAATTTGTTTATCTTTGAACATTATTTTTTGATGTAAGTATCTATTATTTTATCTATATATATTTAATCAGTTTTTTTTTGTCAAATCCACTTTGTTTTTCTGTAATGCAACCATGTAACATGTAATTTTTTCAGTAAAAATATAACTGTTTATTTCACTAACTAACTAAAATTTAAAATATACATTTTATTTTATTTAATTTGTGTTATTCCACAGTATTGTATTGGATATATTATTTGCGACACGTTCCAGAGCGGTAGATAACATAAGATTGGCCCGGTGATAGAATGGAAACGTCGCTTGAAATGACTTTAACCGTGTTTGGTGACCAAATATGAATAGCCAGGTATTTCCGAATCTCCCCTTCTCCTTCCCTCCTCCCCAATTCCATTCAGCTTCACAACATATTCCGATTGGAAATTGTGCAGAAATATAAAAAATACAACTTTCGATTATTTGTGCGTCCTGCATAACTCTGGTGCAATGAACTCAAATTTTCTTTGAATTTAAGTGTAATTTTCAAAATTGGAACTGTTTTTGTGAAGAATTCAGACCAGCGAAAAAGTACCTGGCTACATACTAATATAATATTTCTAACAGAAATTATTTTTTATAATCATTTTCAAAATTATAAACGATTTGTTAAGAATTTCCTATTTTTCACAGAGCTGCGCTAGTACATGTTCACATAAAAAGTAAATTTAATTGATTACCTGCTCAAGAAAAAAAGGTTTGTTTAATAAAAGTTAAGAAAATTTCTCACTTGTTTGGCACACTGACACGCCCACAGCACACCTCTACCGGCTAATCTCTTCAGTGAGCACATAAATGCCAACATAAAGGTCAGAAACGTACAAAGAAATATTCGACCGGTCACAATTTCAGCGATATATTTTTAGCAAAGCGATTTGCAAATGTCCGACTAGAAAAAAAAATCGTATCATTGCCGAGTCGCAAACTGGCAATTCTGTAAACAGTCCTCGACTTCATAAAAATACGTTTCAAATTTTTTCTTATTTAATAAATCAAAACCAATTTTTTTCTGAAAAAATCAATAGATTTGCAGGTAGGTACTTAAATACCTACTTACTTAACCCCTCAGGATAATTTGTTCGTTTTTGGGAACAGCTCACACGGTCTCATGGAAATAAACGGCATTAGAAAGAGTGATTTGTTGTAAATTCAGAAGTTAACCACTGAAAAAGTAAAATGTACGCCGCTTTAAACCAAAAGCTACCGTAATTTGAGAAAAAAATATGAAACTTCTTGAATATTTTAATAATGATTTTTATACGAAACAACAACAAAAATCATTTTTTAGTAATGATTTTTTATATGAAACGACAACAAAAATCATTTTTTAGCAATGATTTTTATATGAAACGACAAAAAAAATTATGTTTGCATACAATTTTTTTATGTTTAAAAAATTATATGTTTATTTCTAATAGTAAAATTTGAAAGCGTAATTCATCTAGAAATGTTACATTTATTTGGATTTTACTGCATAGCGGAAATACTCAGAACTTATGACAGAATATGCCAGAGGCCTGAGGGGCTAATGATAAAATATACTTTTTAACCCTTCAGTACTTTCATGACTTCTGTATTTCAAATTAGCAATATACGTATTATTTCTTTCAAATCCCATATATCTGATATTGTCTCCCGTGCCAACAAAATGCTTGGATTTGTTCTTCGTAATTCAAGATCATTTACCAACGGAATCGCAATCCGAAGAACGTATGAAGCACTTGTTCGCAGTATCTTGGAATATAGCTCCATTATTTGGGCCCCTTCTGAGCAAAACCATATTCTCGAAATAGAAAAAGTACAAAAGAGATTCATGCGTTACCTATATATGAGGGAATATATGTACTACCCTTTCCTGTATCCATCCTTATTCTTAGCAGGAATGCTCGATCTTAATACATTAGAAGCCCGCCGAAAAATATTTTTAGGAAAACATTTTTTTAAGATAATCTCTGGAACTATACATAATCCACCTATTTTGAAAGAGATTAACTTATATGTCCCAGACAAGTATACTCGTGGAAGGTCCCATACCCTTTTTTATGCTCCAAAAGCGAGGACTTCTGCCTATCAGAACGCCCCAGTCAACAGAGCGACTGAACTGCTCAACGAGTCTGCATTGACCATCGACATTTTTAACGTAACCTACAGGCAGTTTAACAATTATCTTTTGACGTATGTCACAAAGTAGTGAAACTGACCTTTTTATGTGTTTTGCTATACTTTTTGTCTAATTTGTAATCTTCTCCATAATGTATTGGTGAATAACCGTTTTACGGAGAACATGAAAAATAAATAAATAAATAAATAAAATAATTTTTTTTTACTCAAAAACAAATACTGTTTTAGAAACTAGATAAAATAATCTTTCCGGTGTCCGCGTTTAAAATAAACATAACTTTTTCGAAATAATAAAATTTTAATATCAAACGTGTAAAATGTTCTCCACATTTTTACTTAAATTTTTACTCGAATCATAGAAAAATTGAAAGAACTTGATATTTCTCGAATTTGTAAGATAACTATCACTTCACTTTTATCTCGTTCATATAATAATAAAAAGTTAAACCGATTGTTACGATAGGGGTGCGAAATATGAATTATTCACTTTGAATTTTTTTAGGATTTTATTGATAGATTCCAATACAAATATTTGAGGCAAACTTGAAAGAATTATTATTTCTCTTTTTAACGTCAAAAAATTAAGTTTTTCCGCAGGATAGAATTTGTTTTTATTAAAATATGGTCGCCCTGTCATATATTACCCTCAAACGCTGGAGGGGATCAAGTAACATTTTATTTAATTCGAATATGTAATTTTACTATACAATTTGTCCAAAGAAACGTCACTATAACAAACAAGATAAAGGTAACTATAATAGGTGTCTATATTAGAGTTTGTGTGAAGCCCGGGAAACACCAAGGACTTCACCCGATATACCCATAAAACAATAGAATAAAAAATAAAATTAGAATTGCCTTCCATACAAATTTGAATGGAAACAAATGTTTCATTTAGCCCATAGCTCAGCGCTCTCTCTCACTTACACTCGCCTGATACCGTAGATCTCCATTCAATTTGAATGTGAACACAGTTTTGCATTGAAAATTTAAGCCCCGATTGGGGAAGTATAGTTATCGTGTTCTTCTGTATTCTATGTATAATGCTGCTTATCGACATGAGAAAAAAACGCGCGAGCCAAGCTACTAATTATGGGAAAGGAAAGAAGCAATCGAAAAATGGTGCGAAACATGTAAAAAATAAGTCAATGGTTCTGCTCGGCAGTATAGCTCACGTGTTTATACGCACCCTAAAACAACGGAATGCTCGGAATGTGAAGTGAAGTCACAACTACGTCATATGGCTTACGACGCTGATACAGGATTATTAGGGAAGCATTGAGGAAAATATCGAAAGAGATATTGTATTCTAGTAGAAAAGCACTTTATAAAATAAATGTTATTGCTTATGATAAACTATTATTTTTGACTTAGTTTTACTATCTAGAGTCGCAGATACTCTCAATTAGTATCACCCTAGTAAAAGCAAACAATTAATAAAAAAAGGGTTTCCACAAAATCAAAAAAAAATAATCAAAAAATGAGGCGTTAAATGGATATTTCAAAACTCCACAGTTCATGGAGCGTTGAAACAGCTGCATAGCTCGATACATAGATATTTCAGAAAAAAATATACCAAAGTCAATGACGCAATAACTCAATTTTTTTGACTTTTAGATTCGTTTTAAAAAACCCACTCGAATTTATTTGAATGTGTAAAATCTCGTGCGAAACCGGATAGCAAAGTTATCTCTTATAAATAAATTTCTATGTTTAAATAGCGCTGACAACATTGCATTTTGTTTAACAGTATGTCTCAAATAATAACAAAAATATGAAAATCGTGACTAAGCCAATCGACAGTAAAAATATCAAAAACATTCTAAGAATAATATCATCTCTGATGAAAATAATATTATGTAGTGGACATCCCTAATTAGACGATGCGTCACGCGCCGGAATAGTCGCAGCGTCACGGCGTGCGTCACGACGCTGTGATGCGATCCTGACGTAAACGATAACCGTACTAGTATTGGAATCCTTCTATGGAAATTCTCGAGGGAAATACCTGGCAGTACAGCGAGGAGTGCCGTCAACAAGTCGATATTTCTGAACCGAAAGCGTACGTACTATTTTGGCCGAATCGGAGAGTAATGAATTCATTAGGTATTGCTAGGTCTTGAAGCGATGAACATTTTTTAAAATTTGAAACTTAATTTGTGACCTATAGTTTCAAAGTGTGACATCTCCATTTTTACAGTTTTGAGATAATCATGAAAACATATTTAACTATTAATATTGACGATATTTAACCATTTTTCAACGTATTTCCAATAAACATAGTGAAATATTTAATTTTATGAAGTAAGTTCTTTTGTATAATGCTTATTTTCATTTTTATTTAACTTTTTAGTTTGGATGTGTCATATTTTGAAAATAATGTATGGATTTGTCATACTTTGAAACTCATGATACTGGATTTGTCATACTCTGCAGCCAACTTATGTAGGTCCGCCATTTTTTTGAAGCCATGGGTGTACGTAACAAACTAGCAAAATTATACATATTTTTGTTAAAATAAGTACTTTATTTTCATGAGGTAAACAAAAAATATTCATTATATTTTTAAAAAAAAGTACAAACACCATTCTCGAAAGAGTGTTAGTACAATCACAAGTTTATTAATTAATTTTCAATAAACAATTTAAAAATAAAAAAAATTCCAATGAAAGCAATGACAGTTTTAAAAATACACTATTATTCAAATGATAAACAAGAAATTAAAATAGACTCGTAAATTGGTAATTGGTGCTTGTACAAAGGATACGTATTTAATTACAAATCATATTATAAGGTCATTAATTTCCACGATAGGTTCACAATCTTCTTCGCTAACTTCCACTTTTTCAATATTCTCGGATTCTCTCTGATTTTCTTCATACCTTTCGATAACATTTTTATAATATTGTAAGCAACCAAGAGCTCTCCAGTTGTTGCCATAATGTTTTTTTAAAAGATAATCAACATCCTTAATTTTAGCCATTTTTACATTTGTTCCACAATTTAACTCTTTGGGGTTAATTTGTACTGCAGATAAATTTGTTTTGAAAATTTTCTTTGAAGAACACAAATCTACTCTATAGTGAGCTTCTCCAGCAACTGTTATGACGCCTGATGGTTTTTTGGTTAAAATAAATCTTTTCAAAGGAGCAAATTTAAAATGCCATTTGCCTGGAGGTTTCAAAACCTCCTGAACGGCAGACTTCCAGTCAAAGACTTTCACGTCAGTTCCAAGATTATATACTTTTCCATGTTCCTTAAATATATCGTAATACTCTTCAGGATTGACAATTACTTCTTTCTTCTTTATTTTTTTCTCTATTCCAGCAAAAACTCAGATGGTAGAAAGGAATGGCCTGGGACGGGAAAAATTATTTCAATTCTTTTTACAACATCACCTCTGTTTTCCAACCACTTCATGCACATTCCTATGAGAACAGAGTTTATATTTTGTCCTCCGCATCCATCTGCCATTAGTCGAATAGTGTTGATTCCATCAAAATTAATTTTAGAAAGAAGATGGAATAATGAACTTGCGATTTCATTTGATCCTTTTGCGTACTGATCTTCTGTCCAAGCATATATGTGCACGTTAGTGAGTTTAGAATGGGAAGTACCAATAACTGCTGTAAAATTATATGTATATAATTGGCGTGAATAGTAAGCTGCTTGATCGGCAACTTTCGGCAGTGGTTGGTTCTTTTGGCAATCAAAAGAAATTGTTGCCATGCCCTCTTTTTCTTCTTCCAACATTGTAAAGAATGCCTTTGTCCGAATTTTATGCACACGTTTTTCTATTATTAAATTATTTTCCATTGATGCATCTACTTCATACTTAATTTTTTTAATTTTACATGAAAAATAAATTTATATTTAATAATTATTTATACCCATACATATTTACTAGAGAGGTATCTAAAATACCTACATTTCACTTATTAATCTGAGTTGCCAATGAAATAGTTGATTAAAGTGAAATTGATGTTTCTAGAGACAGGTATAAAATACATAAAAAAATTCGTGTGTGAAAAATAAAATTAACTCTCGCACGCCCTTTGCAAAACTGCATGAACCATGAGTGATCTTGACAGTTGAGAACAAAACTTACCTATTTTTCACTTCCCTGGATCTTTTCCACTTTTCTGGCTGTTTTTTTCTATTCCTTGCTTTCTCTGGAACAACACGTTCCATTGTTTTTTATCTTAAAACTTTTTAAAACTTACTAAAATACCGAAAAACTGTCAACCGACACTCACAGCTGGACACACAAGACAGAAATGGCAGTTAAATCCCTCAATCACGTGACAAGATGGCGACTCCCTATTGGTTGAAGTGGATCTGTCATTATTTGAAACTAATAAGCGAGGGATATGTCATTTTTTGATAATAACCTCAATTTTTAACTCAAATTATGTAGAAATTTAAAAGGAAAAGTCAGATTCTGTGGCAAAAGCTATAATCAACAATAAAATGGCTACAAAACTGCATCATTATCTCATTTTAGCCAAAAATGGAGATGTCACACTTTGATACTATAGGTCACATTTGTAATTTGAGCGGATGGGAAAATAGGGTTAGCGAAATGACTTTGTGGGAATTACACATTTGAAATGGAACGACTATGGAAATCTCTATGGGTCTCAGAAAAATTTAAGAATCCTTGATAATATTTTTCATTGAATTTCACTTCCCGGTTTTCGGCACTGAACGCAAATCTTGTAAGCGGAAATTAACCCACTTCTCGACATCCGATCGATCTGAAACTCAGTAGATAGACTCGTTGTCGATGACAATGCGTTCTATGAACTTTTGGTGTCAATCACGCACACACACGCGGACAAATAAGCATTTCTCCGAAATGCGATGACATTACAACAATCAGTATGCGCAATAAATGTCGGTCTTATAGAGTTGTCGACAGGTTCAGAAGAAAGGATCAATCCTTAGTCAAACAAAAAAAAAACTGTTTTAAAAAACATTTGAAAATAGATGAGAACTTTGTTTATACAGGTTGAAAATTATCATGGGGAATAGATAAGTAGATCTAACAATAATTTAAGTGCATAATATTTTTTTCCTCAATTTTCTTAAACGTGTTTCTACCTTCTGAGAAACGAATGTGATAAATGAAGGGAAATTTGCAATCGACTATTTTTGTTGACTTCCTGGAGAAAAATCAACACTTAATGCTGCGAAACTTACGCAATCTCGAACTCGTAACATCTACGACCTTTCAATAAGCTACAACGAACGTAGTGAAACTGAGCGAAAAGGAAGATATATATGGAGCTAGGACATATTATTAGTTTTAAAATAGTTTGCACGTGAATATAATTATTGTATTATCTCACGACTTCGACCTGATTCGGGGTCCATGAGATCTGGTCAAGCAAGGTTTTGCATTATCTATGCTAGCCCCGACTTCTCCCTCCTTGCACTTTCACATCGTTTATATGTTTCAACGTTCGCTTGCTTCTGCACAGCTCTATAAGGCAGCCTCCGTAACGTAATTATTTGCGCGTTTGACTTTGAATCACAAAAATATTAGCGATTTTATAAATACATGCGATTTACGTTTATTTATATCCAGATCTAGCCACTAAACATAGCTAAATCCGTTTCAAGCAACGTTTCAATTGAAGTGCATCTTCTATTGTGTGTTTGAAACATTATGCTATATTCTAGGAATTACTCTCGATTCTAAATTCATATTTGATTTATACATTAATGACATTAAGTCCAGATCACTTAAAATTATGGGATTTATTCTAACCCTTTATAATGCGTTAATTAGAAGTAAACTTGAATATGGAAGCACTATTTGGAATCCACATTATTGCAAGTATGAAAACATTATAGAATCGGTTAAAAAAAATGCTTAGACTAATATCTTTCAAATGTGGACTACATGACCATCTTAGATCATACGACGTGCGTCGTGAATACTTTAAGATTAATACACTTAAAATAAGAAGGCAATTGACTGACCTAATATGTTTGCATAAAATTATCCACGGCCATCTTGATACCTCATTATGTCTTAGCAATATTGAAATAAATGTCCCCAATTCCCATTGTTTAATACACCATAGCATTTTTCACCTGAATATTTTCATAAATAATATCGCCTATTTTAACCCTCTGACCCAAATGTGTCGACTGTATAATAAGATTGAGTGTGCTGAAGTAGATATTTTCGTCGATAATTAAATGAATATGGATTCAGAAAAAAAATCTGCTATTGTTAAATAATATGTTACACTGGTTAAATTATGTATTACTTGCGTCTCTCACTTTTCTGTAATATTTGTGTTTCATATGTATTTTTAATTTTGATTTTTTATTTGTTTTATATTTTAATCTTTATTTAGGTATATGAAAATTAATGCGTCCTATTGATGTGTATATTTTGGTAATTGTTGTACCTATTTGTATATTAACTGAGTTTTTATAACTAGATTGTTCTTACATAAGTGAGATCGTCTGTAAAAACACAGTACCTATAAATAAATAAATTTCAATCATATGTGAAAAACCTACGTATTATCCGAAATATCCCATGTGGACACGTGTCGAATCCGGAAAGTCTAAAACCGTGGATTCACTTTGCGCTTGCGCAGTTTGCATCATAAACTTTCACCCTTCCTCTTTAAAACGAGACTAAGATATATGTCTGTTTTAGCAGAGTTATTAGTATGAAAATACATAATTCACCTGGCATCGATTAAAGACGATTTCACGTAAAAAAAAACAATAAAAAAAGAACATATTATTGATAACAACTTTGCCACGATTCAGTCGTATTGGTTGATATCGTGTCGTTAAAATGACCTCACAGCTATCGTAACGGCCTCCGTGGTCGAGGGGTAAAGCTATCGACTAGCAGTTCGAAGGTGACGGTTTAAAATTCCGCTGTGCGCAAGAAAATTGTATTTGAACAATTTGTGTTATTTAATTTAAAATTATAAATATTAATGCTTGCGGCACGTTCCAGATCAGAAGATACTCTCTGAATAGCCAGGTACTCCCCCACCTTACTCTTCCCCATCTCCTTCGGCTGCCCACTACCTTCAGCCTTACAACATACCTCAATTGGAGTTAGGGGTTCCAGACGGTTGGTATTAGTTTGAACACTAGTGCGGTATTCAGATAAAAAAGAAAGAAAAAAACCAACACAGATAAGTATGATATCCCAGCCTTCGTCTTCTTATTTTTATCTCTTCCCAACATTTCTAAATCAGAAGCAAAAATAAATATACCCTCACTATCACCGGCTCATGCAGTGGGAGTTTAATGAGGAGGCGTCTTATTAATACCAAATTCCTTCTTGTAAATAACATTTACTCATTTCCACGATATTTCAATACTAGGTACATATATCATCATACTAATTCCTCCGCGCGTCACTCATTCACAAACACACAGTACGGGCTTAATTCCAGTTACGTGATTCATAACATGGGAATGAAATATATCGAGGACGGGTTGTTTGGGAGAATTTCACCAAAGTTAATTTTCAAGCTCTGTGAAAGATTTTTTCAAGTTCTGTTAATATTTCAGTTCTGTCAAGCAACTAGCCAATAATGATATGATAGCAGAACTTGAATACGACTTTCACAGAACCCGAAAATGAACGCTGAACCTCACAAAGCGTAAACACTTATTTACGCTTTGTAAGGTTGGATCTCAAATGATAATAGACGATATAAAAAGATATTTACTTTCTAGAACTAATACATAATAAATATTTATATACTATGTAATGTCATTGCCAGCAATTCACACTTCTTCCTTGCTGAAGTTTCAACACTCTTCATCGATATCTTTTTCTGAGAACAAATTGAAAACTATGAAAGAAGCAATACATTATGATGGCGTTGTCTTATTATTTTATCAGTCAACTAGCTGACGTTTACCCGGCGTAGCTGGACTTTTCTCTAATTTCAATAAATCGTCGCTGTGAAATCAAACCGGCATATCTGCAAAATGCTTGTTTTTCACCAGAGCGCTTTAAAGATTTCGCATATGATATTTTCCTTTTTACGTCCGTTTGGTTCACCTCAATGCCACCTTATGAATGAATAAAATTTAGACGAATACTGCTTATTGAAGTAGTAGTTGCAAATAAATCGAAAATTGCTTAAATTAAGAGTAAAGGTGGAAACACATTATTAAAACCCGACGCGACCCGATGAAACGCGATGCGTGTTGAGTCGAATCAAATGTATTGTTTTCTTATGACCAGAATCACACTATGAACATCCGACATGGCGTCGCGTCGGATGTTCATAGTGTGATTCTGGTCATAAGAAAACAATACATTTGATTCGACTCAACACGTATCGCGTTTCATCGGGTCGCGTCGGGTTTTAATAATGTGTTTCCACCTTAAAATGCAGATATGCCAGTATGGCTTTAAAATCAGTGTAATATTTGCATTTGTGTCACAGTGGCTTCTTCTTTTGAAACCTGTTTAAGGTATAAAAAAAGACAATGTTGTCAATGAAAAAATAATTAATTGCTTCACAATTTTTTTATAAACAATTAACATAATACTGCTCTTTCCTTTGCTGGTAACTTCAAAGTTTCCCAATCGTTTATGGAAATCTGAATTGACGGTATTATCCCGGCGGTAACTAACTTTAGGATACCATTTTTCTTCTTCTCATCAATAGTCTCTTGGAATAAGCGTGCATCAGAACAGGATTCACGCTCCCATTGCCCCGTTTATTCCTTTTCTTCGCCTCCTCCCAGGCATGTGATCCGTAGGAGGTTTTGAAGTAAAAGTTGCCGTCGTAAATGAGACAAACATCACACTGATCTTTCTTCAGTGTGAAAGTTTGTATGACTTGAAAAAACCTCTGTACTGGTAGTAGCTGATTCCTGCAAGGTTTGACTCCTTTCTTTCTGTTATATTAGATAATCTCTGTGATCGGCGATAGATTTTCCACCATCGATATACTCCCGAGAACTTTGAGATCTGTAGTAATGACTAGGAACACTTGCGTTTACAGTTGTGGCAAGGAGGCTTCATGCTTCGTTGGTTCACTCTTCCACGGGTTTTAGACTAGTATTCCTCACCGCAGTTTCGCATCTTTCAGTTTGCTAAAGTTTTTTTTTTAAATTTGCCTATTATAATTTATTTTTTTAACCGGGAGAAATTTTACCCGGGTCAGACATTTTGGCATATATGCCGGTTTGTTTTAGTTGAGGCTGCTATAAACGCTTTTGTTAAGTGCAAACCGGATTATCTGCCAATAAGTCATACAATAAGTCATATTTGGTAGTAATAAAAATGTACTATTGTGAGATAATCCAGTTTTACTTACATGATGGACGCATTTCCCCCTTGAAAGTTTTGAAGCAACTGGCGTATTGCGGAATAGGTCTGTCTTCTGCTAAAAAAAATGGCGATTCACGCGTAAATGCATACCGGCCCAACGCCATCTGACAGATTTTTATTCAACTATACGACATGCCGGTTCGACATAAAAATAGAAGGGAAAAAAAGAAATTTTTTGACACCAATAACTCAAAAGTTTGATTTCACAGCGACGAAATGTTATATCTTTGCGAATGTATATGAGTGCAAGCGAGATAGCATGCTTGCGAGATCTTATAAAAGGCGATGCACGTTAGTTGTGTGCCCCTTCTGTTAGTACAACTCCCGAATAAATACCAGGATAAGATCACGTATTATTACTGTGTTATTACTTACTACCTACACACGCCACAATAAAGGCACGACAATACTCCATACCCTACAATAAATATCCATGTATTATACATATACAGGGTGTATTTTCGTTTTCAGTAATTTTAGTGTTTAGACGAAAAAACAAAATGTGATACATTTTTTAAACTTTTTATGTTTGATTTCAAAATTTCAATATTTTAAACAGTATAAATAAAATTTGAAAGCTCATTTCATCACCTTTCAAAAACAGTTTTTAGTTTTCGGATACGTTCATAAATATTCCATTTATTAGGATTTTTTCTGACAGCATCTTTAAGAAATATAACAGCCAATGTGCCAGAGGCCTGAAGGGTTAATAAGTACTGAGGCCGAACGCTTGAATACATGATATCAGTGATTTTTAACTAGCTTAGTAAAAAAAAATTTAAAAATTGAAAGTGAGACCCTGCGACAAAGTGTCAAAGCTGCGGTTAATAAATGAACAATCTTACATTGAATATCTAAATGTACATACCTAAATATTTATATATATAATATAATTATAATTTAGTTAAAAGCGCCTATTTCCATAAGATAAATTTATCCTTAAAACACTAGAAGTGTATAGAAATGTACATCGTGCATTAAATATTGATTTAGTAGAACCTACAGACATGTAAGTACCTAATGTAAACACTAAATAATATTCAAGTAATTGTAATGTTTGTATAGTAAAAAAGATAAAAATAAAAAAAATAATAAAAAAAAGTCGTGCAAATTTCACGACTCTAGAGCTCACTGATCCAGAGATTTCTTTCGATTTAGCACACCGATTTTCAGCGTAACGAATGATTTCGAATTCGTAGATTGCAGATTCGGTTCACTACAACTCGAAAATTTGCATAACTTTATTCAATACAAACAAAAATATATTTTTATTAAGTTGACTCAATATGAAGCCGTATTCACATGGGGAGAAAAAAGCAGCCTTGTAGCCTTGCCTAATTGTTGACCGTTGTCAACCTTTGTGGCTATAATTGCCTAGAAAAAGACGCCGGTTGCAATTCTACTCACTTCTGAATGCGAATGGAAGGTCGCCAACTTTGCCAAATTGTGCTATATTGGTCAGAAGAAAAAAAAACTTAGTCTAACTAATTGATATCGACATTTTTAACATCTATTATAGCTGCCTTTAAAAGACAAGCTTTGTTGCTACTAGTATTATGTATTTCTTCTTTACAAATTTATTTTAAAAAGCATTAAAGTGAACAATTTCGTAATGTTTTTGACTTGAAACCGCGCACACAAAATCGTTTGCGCACAATCGCACACATCAAAGGCATAAGTTTCATTGATTCGGCCGCTTTGATAGTCGTGCAATTTGGTCGTAGCTCGGCTACAGTCGGCACGCTTATCTCGCTATGTTTCAACTGTCCTATCCTATAGGGCGACCAGAATTTACAGGGTAATGAGAGTTCAAACTATCTCTCAGTGGGGTCAGGTACGAGATGCCACTTCTTACGTCAGTTAATTGCGACGCTGTTTCGTGAGTTTATCTCTTTGTTTCTTTGTTCAAATTGAACTCTCATTACGTCACAAACACGTCTGCTTAATAGGGTGCCATTGGCCTCGATTCGTATGCCTAATGGCCTTAATAATAAAATCAGTAGCAATGGTGAAAGAGCCCCGAAGGGTGTGTCACAATATTTCAAAAAAATTACATCACTTAATAATAAAAATATCTTCCATTGTCTTCGCTTCAAAGGGTTGGAAATGCAAGCAAATTGATGTTTTTTGTGGCATCATCATTGGCAGCTGTTCGAAGATCCTAGGAAATGAGTAAATTGCTGTTGGTTTCCTGCTATCTTCTCCACGCAGACTCCAGTCATGTACGCATTAATATATTATATTTAGATGAGACATGAAGCGTACACATGCTTTTTACTCCAATTGACCATCAACGCTCCAAACGCTTCAACTAAAACTACCGAACCACACTCTACACGCAACGCTTATCGTGCTCTAGTGGAACATTTTTAGGTGAGATATTAGTAAGCAATATCGCCTCTAATAGTATATCTCTGTGGTCACGTTATGTTTAGGCCACTCAATACTTCTTGATGTATGCTAACAGCTACATTCATCTTTGTTAATAAATGTGTAGCCAGAGAGACAAGTATTAAGTCAACATCCTCTTCTCCCCTGACTGCATAATTTTCTCCCGTCATAAAAAAATCAGAAAAACCCAATGCTTTTGGGTGGTGGAACTAGGATGTCCATTTAAAAAAAAAGCAAACCAATCACAAAAAAAATAATGGCCACGTCGAATGGAGAAGACAAGATCAGTTTGTGGTTTATTTTATTTTATTAATATCATAGAAATAAAACAGCACATAGGTCACAATGGAAGTGATACGCACATACGCAATAGATTACACATACCTATTAAATATTTCATAGTGGGTACCGCTATTGTTTCTTTGTATTGTTTTTATTGTGGTAGGTACACAGAGTAATTACTGGGTGACACGTGCAGTGTAAATTGTGAGTGTGTTTGTTTGTGTGAGTGTGTTTGTTGGTGTGAGAAGTGATGGTATAATGAAGTACAACGATATGTAGCTCATTGGACAGATTATATTATTGCCGAGACGCTCTTTTTAAATGTGGCCAGTGAGTCCGAAAAATTGTCGATGTTAGAGTTTGAGCAGATTTGATTTGATTATAGGCCACTAACGAATGAATTGATATACACGATTGGATAAACACGTGTTCCGATATTATTAGGAATTTACATTTTATGAGGAAGGGCTTACAGTCCCGTTTTTAACAGGATGACTATAATTTTGAAGAAATTTTTTAATAAAATGGCATTACTCATTTTTTTTTTGTAGCAAAGACTGAAATGCACATTGAAAGTTCATCACAGGACAATAGCAAGAACATAAATACCATAACATAACATAATATTGATTCAATGAGTGTACCGAGGCATCATAAGGATGCACTATTCCTGTATAAAGTAGTTAATAATAATATTCAATGCCCAGAGTTGCTAAACAAGATTCAATTCAATGTACCTGCGCGTTCAACACGCTCTTCTGTCCTGTTCAGTGTGGATCAATGCAAAACGAACTCTCAGAATTCTTGCCTGAACAGACTATGCAATAATTACAATAGCATATTATTCAAGGTAGATATTTTCAATTGCGAATTTACCAAATACAATTGTTTATATTTCTATTATGATTTGATTTATATCTAAAACCTCTCTCCATGGCTATAAATGTATTGATAAATGTTTTTTTTTTTTAATTTTTCGTTTTATATAATGTTTTGTTCTGTATAAACTTTGTAATTCATATTCCTTTCTTATAAATTTAATTTATTTGTTCATTATTATGCTGTCTCAGTAGAGGTAGAGTCACAAGAAGGAAATCCATAATAGGTTTCATTTTGGCTATAGGTATAATACTTATGTACAAACTGAAATAAATGTAAAATGTCGATTTCCTGAAAATTAATAAATAATAATAACTAAGCATCGAGAAAATAATCACATGGGCCTAAAAATTACTTTCATATTACCGATGCATCCCCCACAGATCGCTGATCTTACATCGGAAGTGATTGTAACTAGTATGCCGGCAAACTGAACGGAAAATTGCATCAGAAAGTTATAGTGAATGCGGTTCTAAATACACAGCAGGTACTTACTTACACCCGAGTAACAAATACAACAGAAAGATAAATCTGTCCGAAAATGGTGAAATAATCCATAATAATATACCTAATACGTGGCATTTTCTTTGTCACGGATGAATCAGGAAAAGTATTTCAATGGAGGTGCAATATATTACATTATTGTGTTTGTTGGGCATCTGTTTACTTGCAAACTTCCGGAAACTCATCATAAAAATATGTCCAATTCAGATGACATCGTAAACATGTGTACTACTTCCCAGTGTGATTTTTAATATACCAGTTCATAAAACGTCACCAAAGATTGCATTATTTTAGGACGATGTTTATAATAAATCCGTGAAAAAAAACGAAAGCATTATCACAATATAAGCCTAAACAGTATTACTTATAATCGCTGTATAAATATTACACGGGCGTATAAAGTCGGAATAGTGGAAAACGTTACTCATAATAACTACGGATGCGTATACCGGCCGTATAAGCAACTGTCAGATTTATAATGGTCCCTTAGTATAGGTCAGGATAGCGCCGGCAATATGAAGAATGCCAGAGTTTGACAAATATCGATCTGCGGTAAAATGTTAAAAAAAAAGCAGTAATACCCATTTGTGGCACAATCGGAGGGATATTTTAACCCGAAATATCGATTTAACGAAGCAAATACGGGACGCATAATCGAATTGGCCGTATTTGGATGGAAATAAAAACAGACCGGGTCAATGACACTACAAATGTCATTATTTACGACATCTGAAAAAACTTGAAGTTAGCAACAAAACGTGAAATGCGAAAATAACAGAGATTTTGAGGTTTAGAACATTGTGATGCCAGTCTAAAAAATCTGGCATGGGTATTAATATTATGAGTAACGATTTTAACCAGCGCAGTACACGACCATCTTCCTCGTATAGCTATACCAACGCTGAAGCGGCGTTTATGGGAATCTTTATAAGTAAGACTGATACCATAGAATCTTTTTCACGTACACCACTAGGTTTTGGACATCCTGACTATATCGATAATTACATTTTGAATTGTGTACATTTTCTGATAGCGATTAGTGAACAAACTTACACTATACTGATAACGATAACGAATGATAATTAAAAAACCGAACCAGATCAAAAGAAGACAAGATAAACAGATGCGATGCCATGGCATTACCACATGGAGAAAACTTGTCGATATAAAATATTGTAAATTTATTAAAAATCTGGTCAAATTATTCATATTCCTGTTAAGAAACATTATTCCTTTCTAAAAACGGGACTGCAGGCCTGAACGAATAAATTGACAGATTTCCTAACTAACTATCAGTAAAACACGAATGTGTTATGAGGATGACGGAACACGTGTTCATAAACGTATTCCGATATATTCAGTATGGACTAATATTTTATTGGAAAATGGCTTGCCATCATGTTTTTAACAAGATTTTATCAGCCATACTATTTTTTCTCCGTGCATTATCGAGAAAACTGCACGGAAAGAAATTGATTTTTGCAATCACGATAAATTAACAGGCCTTATTAATAAAATATCAATTAAATTTTTTTTATAGATTTGCCTTGATAATGACGACGAAAAAAAAAATTTTTCGTTGTAATATTAAAATATTCGGATTTTCATGAATACGTGTTCCGACACCATAATATTATATTCGTAATTCACTAAAACTTTCGGGAACTTGTTAATTCATTCGGAAGTCCTTTTTTAACCGGAATTGCCAAGAATCTGAAGAGAATTTTAGCTGGCATTTTGGTTTTTAGTGACATTTATCTTTCATTAAAAAAAATCTGTCACTCAGCCGAATAACCGCCCTCCCCGACACTAAGGCCCTTCGTCCACAGGGATACGCAAGTATCCGATACTCGACGATTCAGGTAGGCGACACAGTACGCTATAAGCATCATGGCTGGGCCTATTTCAGCATATCGCTCGCTATACACTAGCGATACGGCAAAATAGGCAAAGCCACAAAAATATTGCGCGTTTTTAGCGTAGTCTGTCCAGGCATCAAGTGTATTGGCGACTAGCGCTATATGTCTGCGCGGAGGTTCGTACAGAGGCACGCGTTGCTGACATTTTGTTAACTCGTCGGCAACGTCAGTCTCCAGCGACCAGCCGGCAGAGGTTGTTTCCAGGCGCAGCCGGTGCCTTAAGTGTTTGGTGGTTCACCGAACAATTCCTCAAAAACTTTATATACAGGGTGTATCGGCACTAACCCGACAAACTTTAACCAGCTTTTCCTTAGCACATTTGGAGTAAAAAATGTTATGGGCACTTTGCTGTCCGGTAACATTTTTTTTCAATTAAAAAAAAAAAATTATAAAAAAATCCACACTCCGTCACTGTCATTGGCATTGTTTCTCGTGTTCAACAGCTGTTATTAGCAAGTGTGTCAAAAAGCGTCTTCGCTCTTTCATACACACTAAATAATAAACTTGTCTTAAACTACAGCAAAACATTTTACTTACCTTTTTATAAAAACATCAAAAACAAACCAAAAGACAACCTTAAAATTAGAATCCATAATACAACTTGCAATCAAGAAATGTGCTTCCTGTGCAACGAACTCGCTAATGTCAAAAATATAAAATATTTAGGAGTATCAATAGATATTAATCTTAATTGGAAATCTCATATTAATCAAACCACTTCAAAACTTAGGGGGTATTTCACTATGTCGGGCTAAATATCTGACTAGCTATCCGTTGGCTGGATTTAAAGATCAGAATAACTTCGTTATTCAACGGCGACCGTTTCACCATTGTTTCTAGCTTCCGGATAGATAACACTCGAAATAGTCTGGCAACATCGCAAAATGTTTGAGTTACTCCATCTACTGCCACGGCTGTCATGCGTCACAGTCCGCACACCGCGAAGTGTGCATTTGTTTGGTTATGTTATGTTGATTATCAGGTCATTTTAGATAGATTCGTGTCGAATTAATACATTGTTTCTTATTTTTAACACAATCAAATAATTCAGGATGGATCATACAAGCATTCAAATTCATTCTACAAAATTCGACTCACTTCTCAGCTGTTAAACTCGGAATGTTTTGACGCCATCTTTGATTCGAGGAATAGCGCCTAACGTGAAGTTCGAGCACTGATTAGTCAAATCTAACTTTAACCCGAGCGTTAGCGTTATTCAGATATAGTGAAAACGAAAAAATGACTATTCCGCGGATTAGTGCTTGGTCAGAACATAATCAGAGATAGTGAAATACCCCCTAAGATATCTAACCTACATATTTTATAGACTCAAGGAAATTTTAAACGCTGAAAAATTGAAAATGATCTACTTCTCCCTGGTGCAATCTGCAATCACTTATGGCATAATAGGATGGGGTGGTGCACCTGATACATTTATTAAGCCTCTACAAATAATTCAAAAGCACATAATTAAAGTCATATATAACAAAAATAAAACATTTTCGACCGACCTATTATACAAGGAATCTAAATTATTTAACATTCGTAAATTATTTATATTACAAACTATGAAATATCTATTTAAAAACAAAAACAATTTCAAAATAAATGAAAACAGAATGAGCAAAAGAACAAATAATATATTTTACACCCCCCAAACCAATACTAAATTAATGCAGACGCATAGCAGTTTCATTGGTCCTCGTACATTTAACCTTCTACCACTACAAACTCAAATGATAAATAAAAAGATAGAATATATTAAAGAGGTAAAATTATGGCTGATTGACGCAGATATTGAAACGCTTTTACTATAAATTTATTTATCCTTTCTACAACTCACTTGCTGAAACTTTATAAATTATTGTACATAATGTTTTTCTCTTTACTTTTTATAATAACTATAAACAAAAAAAACTTTTTCTACTAATGTATATTATACTTTAGGTACTTGAAATATAGTAATCGTTTTATATTACCCACACTCAGGCAGTCAGTGCCTTAGTGGGTTTTCATTTCTTTTGTAAACTATTTGGTATTATATATTATGTTATTTTATACTATCTATTAATATGTATAATATGTGTAAAGAAATGAAAATAAATAAAGTAAAAAAAAAAAAAAAAAAAAAAAAAATAATAATAGTTAAAAATGAGACGAATGGTGCCATGCCATTTCGTTGTGATTGTAAAAGTGCGCCAATATAGGTACACACGTGCATTATTCAACGGAATTCGAATAAAATATTTGTCAGATGGGTCTTCAAACTTTGACAAAGGATAAAACAGTGGTGACGTGTGGTGAAAATATGAATAGTAAATTTTTTATTAAAAAAAAATGTTACCGGACAGCAAAGTGCACATAAGATTTTTTACTCCAAATATGCTAAGGAATAGCTGGTTAAAGTTTGTCGGGTACGTGCCGATACACCTTGTATATATACAAAAGTTTAAAAACTACAGGCTGTCTCAGAACAAGAAACCCTAGTGAGGAGGACTGTGAATAAAAATTTATTTTTTACTTATATTATACTTTATACATCATGTACAAACTTTGGAATTGCAACTAATAAAAAAATATATATATTTAAAAGTGTGGGTATCTTACCTGTTTATAGAGAAGATCAATTCATCGACCTTTTTATTATATAATCCACATTTATTATTACGTCAATCATTTTAAAGGATTATCATAATTAAGAGTATATGAAGAGATTGTAATTTTTTATATAAGAATAGAGATACCAGAATAATTCTATATAACAGATCTGATAATAACACAATAAGTGATAAGAAATACACGTTAACGAAGGGTTATTTTTTAACTGTACAAAAAAAAAGTAATAATGTCAATATCAAATAGGTTCTCTAACCCAAGGGCTGTATTATAAGAAAATATTACACGAGACGCATAGCTGACCCGTTGACTCATGATTGCATTTTATAAGAGAAATATTATTACTATCTTGTTCAAACCATAGGTCAAGAATAATTACTTCGCTGCAGCCATTTCTTCGGAAATCTTCGGACACCAGCGATTCTCTTGGTGTCATCTTCACGCCGCACAGTGGGCTGAAAATCGCCTTTCATAGACATAGAGACTTGAATTTTCAAGGGTATTTTTTTTGGCTAGAAATGGATTCTGCTGATCATTATTATGCTATCAAATTTCGTATGAAGCAATTGCGTGTACAAATGAAGGAGTCATCATTTTTTAAAGAAAAATTTGTATGGCACTGACATTAAAAATGAGGCTATCTGTGGAATCATAAGGTTGACCATTATATCCTTACACACATATATACTACTATTTATTTGTATTTTTTTGACATACTTCGTATTGTGGCGCAAATTGAGTTTTTTTTTTTTAAATCCTCGAAGTTGAAAAAAAAAACTTTTTTATGTTGATGATTCATTTTAATGCTTTACATATGAGTATGCTTTGTCTAGTTTACAATATTTTATTTACACTGCTATTTTTTTTTCAGCCCACTGTGCGCCGAACGCCGCCCGTTCAGGGCAATTTTTTCGATACATTTTGTGTCATATATTATGACGGTTTAGCGATGTATGCTTGGAGCTTCATATAAAATGACAATTCCCAAACGGGACGTTTATCCATATCGTCCGGAATAGTATGTGCCTTGGTTCGTAGCCGTCATAAATGGCGTACGGGAAGCAAAGTTTGTGTCGGCAATGGATTCTCAACCAAATTAATATATTTAGATAGATTTCATTTTTATTTTTAACATTGTGTGCAATTTTATAATTTAAAATATTATGTGATGAGCTGTAAAATGTTTTCAATTTTGTTGGCCGTTCAGCGCACAAATGAACGTTAGCGCGAGCCGCGCTTGGTTATTTCTGCCAAGTCGTCGAGACGTCACTTAAGATTTTGTTGACAATGCGTGTTTTGGATCAATGCTAGAAACAAAATAGTCAACAAGATTTAAAACCACATCAAGATATGGCTAAGTAAACATGAAGATAAGTTTTATTAAAAAAATTAATACAGCATAAGTAGATACAAGGTCAACACAACAATATTCATTATAGACTTGCAGAAAAGTCAATAGATGTCGCACATAAAAAATAAAAAATAAGATAGGTTTATCTAAAAAGACGCTGTCTAGATTGCATTTAGTTCTGGTTGAATCTTGCGATCATACATAAAGATAGTTGCCAATAAAAATGTGCGGTGAAAAAATGGAGACAATGTTGGTAGTTCTTATTCGAAGTATTATACAGTTAAAAGTGACCGAGGGGGATAGGGTCCCATTAGCTCAGTGGTAGAGCGGTGTCCCGGCAAGACAAGGGTCCTGAGTTCGAGTCCTAGATGTGACCGTATCCTTTTCTGATTTTTCTGTTTCAGATTTTCGTTTAGAAATCGCTAATATTGTCTTCAATAAGTAAATATTTTAAATAGGCAATAATATATATTTTTTAAATAAACAAAGAATGTCAGGATATAAAATTGTATGTTAGCTACAGCAACGGCAGTAAGCCGGATCGTGTGGAAGGTCTTTTATACTCGATCGAGGCAATGGCATGTTCGAACTGAGGAGAAACTGGCTTGACTACTAAGGTTGACGGCCGCCAAAGGAATGCACGGCAAAGTCAACAAAAGAATTACACAGAATAAAAATAATAAAGGTTCTTTAAAAATAAACACGAAACTGACGCTAAGGGAAATTAATATGTTCAAGTTTATACAAGGTGAGTGTGGTACTACAGGCTTGTCGTTAAAAGATCCGATGTAAATGTAATGCACACTGGGCCCACGTACGCAACGTGTGCATTACTACGTTCGCAGGCCAACGTGTAACTTGAATCGTCGCGAAATTCGATTGGTTTTTACGTTATAAAATCACTTCCTAACTTCTTAACCAATCTGGAAATTACGTATCTCCCAATTTAACTGCGAAACGAGCAACCAATGTCTATAAACGCCAGAACAAACAACAATAATGTTCAAATCAAAGGTTAAAGCCTTCCACCAGTGACATATTTATTTCCCACGCCGATCTCGACAACTGACAAGTGACAAGACAAGTGTGTTTCTGAAGCATCTATTTTAATAGAAAATTAATGGATTGTAAATTTTTATTTTAAATATTTTAGTAGCTTGCAATTACTGTTTATGGTTGTATTTTTTACATGGACCCCACACAGGAGGCCCTGAAGAAAATAATTTCCCTCAGGGCATATATTGTCATCTTTTGGGATGCTATGTGGAGGGTCTTTTTTGAGGAAATTAATGAGAAGAAGTTATGGGAAGGTAAAAGGTCTGAGGGTTAGGTATCTATAGATCAATTTGTCCAGAAGTGAAGGACATATGAATATATCCCTCCCACTGCGGAGCAAGGCGATGGATCGAGAGACCAGTTGAGGAGGTCAAAGGGTCTCCCCAAACCAGCGTCTCTCGATCGGGTACGCCACGTAGCTGGTGGGCAAGGCGCATTCTGAACAGACCTCACCCGATGAACCCCGGCACCCCTGCTAAATCGTTAAACGCAGCGAATCACCTGGGGTGACATATGGCATAAGTGTTGGTTATCCAATAAATGTTTTCCGAGGGCGGCGGTTCCCAAACCTAATTCCCAAATTGTAAATTATACCGTTGAAATTATACAGGGTGTCCGGGGGTAAAGTGCACTAACGTCCGGAGTGATTTTTCACGATTTTAGAGGTGGAAAAAACAAATAACTTTTTTAGAAATTTCAACGTTTAAAGGTAAAAAAGGTTGAATCGTTTGTATGGGAACATAAATATTCTTCTATGGAAAAATATTTTAGTATGGGAATAAAAAAGTTCAATAGGAAAAAAAGTTTTTTTCTTTTTTACTTCTACCATCATGTAAAATCTCCTCCCGAAATCATTGCACTTTACCCCCGGGCACCCCGTATATGTACCTTTGAAATTAAATAAATACATATATCTTATTTTATTGATCAATCACATAAATACTCTTATCACTGTCATATATGCATTTTTAAAGACTGTTTATAACGCTATTAAATAAATAAAAATAAAATAAATTATGCGTTGTGTACATTGCGTACGTGGGTCCAATGTGTTTTACCTTTAATCTTCATTTCATTTGCGGCATTATGAAAATTGGAACGGATTTTTCAAGAATTCGAACCAACCCGTGATTTTCCATGGGTCTTCCAGTAATACACATACAAATCTTGATCTACTTTTACATAAATACATACGGTTAACCGGAAAAAATAGAACAGAGATAAATAGGTTAGGTGAGGTGTGTTTGTTATTTTTCTCCACTTTTCTGTTTTGTTACGGAACCATCCATATATTATGCATATTGAAGATGCAAAACTAGTCCATCTGAGTTTGACTTACGGCAGTATAGTTGCGATAATGCCGCAATACACACAAACAATACCAAATGGACTACGTGCGGTTAGTCACACGTGTCGCACGTGTCCGTGGGGTGTTGATACTAAACTGCCTTCGTTGTCTGCCAACGGTGTAGGTAACAGAAGAATGAATATCAGCCATACAACACACCCCTAAATTATTATGTTTGTTGGAGGGTGATCTCAACACCCAATCCTTACATCATCTACGGACAGATGGGTGAATTATTCCGTTGTCTATCCATTAACTTTAGGATACATGCTTCTACGAATTCATAAATTAAGTCATCAGAACCCTCTTGTTCCCCTTGTTCCTAGGACCCTCAAAATGGATGAGAATTTCCCAATTGCATCAAGATTTGGAAACCGACTGAAAATGGAAGAGAATTTCCTAATTGCATCAAGATTTGGAAACCCACTGAAAATGGATGAGGATTTCCTAATGACTTTAAGATTTGGACCGCCTCAAAAAGTATGAGGATTTCCTAATTACATCAAGATTTTAAAACCGCCTCAAAATGAATGGGGATTTCCAAACTAACTGAAGATTTAGAAACAGCTTCAAAATGGATGAAGATTTCATAATCACATCAAGATTTGAAAACTGCCTCAAAGTGGATGAGGATTTCCTAATTACATCAAGATTTGAAAACCGCCTCAAAGTGGATGGAATTTTCCTAATAACTTCAAGATTTGGAAACCGACTCAAAATGGATGGGGATTTCCTGACTACATCAAGATTTGGAAACAGCCTCAAAGTGGATGAAGATTTCTTAATTACATCAAGATTTGGAATCGGCCTCAAAATGGATGAGGATTTCCTAATTTCATCAAGATTCTGAAACCGCCTCAAAATGGATGAGGATTTCCTAATTACACCAAGATAAGGAATACGCCTCAAAATGGATTAGGATTTTCTGACATGTGATATTTTACGATAACAAACTAACTTTTCATCAACACATTAAGGATTTGGCAAGCAGAGCGTACAAGCTTCTAGGCTTCGTAATTGGAAATTCATATTCAATTCAAAACACGCAAGTACCGTGGTTGTTACATAACACACGAGTGTGTTGGAGTCAAATTATTTGGACTACTTGCACTGAGAGAGTCCAATTTTTTTGTATCATTTTACAGTCTTGTATTACTTATTCGATTGAGCATGGATTACCTCCACTTCAGGGATATCATTTCTACATCATTCAATCAACTTTCGTCCTTTCTATGCCATTTTCATGCCTACATCAGGGTTGCTATGAGAACTCTAGCCGACCTTCAACAACTTTTTAATAGCTAATTTCCACTTTACATTATATATTACAGGCAAGTATATTGAAACAGTGTACTTATTAATAATATGTAAATCGCTACCATACAACATTGTAAAAAAATAACGAGTTTGTACTTGACATTGTACCTGAGGACAAAGCGTTGTATTATTTGTCCAGTTGGAGCAACAACTCGCAAAGCCAATAGCCAGTCTAAGAGTTACAAGTTATTTTTTTAATACCGTAGCGAATTCCTTCACATTAAATATAATTATACTAGGGCAGACCTGTGCGCGGGGACGGATTCGATGGTTTCCGGTCGTTCGGTGTTAGAGGTCTAAATGAAGGTAAAAAAGTGAAACCAATTTCATCTAAATATGATTCAATTCATCAATGGAGATATTTTGAATTCTCGACAAATCAGTACCAATTTTAAAAATAGCAATTAAAATAATTTGAATAACTTTATCGCTTGTCGGAATTCTACAAACGAACACTTCCAATTTTGAAAATACTGACAGTTAAATTCAAAGCAAATCTCAGTTCCAGAGTTCATTAAACCGGAGTTACAGATAGACACGATATAACCGAAATTAGTATTTGTAATTGCCATAAAAGAGATCGTAATGAAAATTTAATGGAAAATCAAATGCACTCCAAAGCAACAGTGTAAAATAATAAGAAATTTCAATGTAAAAATATTGTCAACAGGTCTAAATATGAGTTTTATGAAATGTGTATGTTTATTCGTAAAATGATTATTTTGAACAATCTTGAAAATTATTAAATAACCAATATATTGGGCACATAAAAGCAACGGGAGTAGTCTGACGTCATAGGAACCCTTCGGGACGTGATCGGACAGGAAGACTGCAGGTATGTGACGTCACGGGAAGCAAAACTTCACTGGGTAATTTTAGCAAGTTAAAAAACACATATTATTTATGATATGATATCACTGTTGTAACCTGTCCTTCTCACGAACGACCACGTAATAGAAAAAGAAGTTACAGCGGAGATTTCAGCGGCAGAATCATCAACATTTGCGTCTCCTACCAGTGTTGAACACTCCTTTAGTGCAGATTCCTCTTAAAAAATGACGTGATACAAAATGCCGGATATAAATTAATGCAGCATTAGTATATGCTATAAAAAACCGTGACAAAAATGTATATATTAGTTTTAATGCGTATGTTAAATTTAAAAAAAAAAAAACTAATGACTGGACACTAAAATGAGCAGTTTCAAAATATCCTTTGCGAAAGCCTTTTGGAAATTTTGAAAAATTATCCAAGTAGTGAAACGAACTTGTAAATGCATTTTACTGAAATTGGATGACATTACAGCAGTTAACATACGAAATAAATGTCGTTAGGGCGGATTACTCCATTCCATGGGGAGGGAGATTCAATCCTCAGTTAAACAAAAAAAAAAAATTGGTCGAAAATTGATGTATTATAGAAAAACAAACCGTGTTTTTTCCGGGTTAATTTTTTTATAGAAGTTATTTTTTTATAAATTTTTGCTACACAGAGTCATTAACAACTTAATTGACAGTCCTGCCATCGTTGCCACTCTTAAATTCCATGTGCCGACAAGGAAAACCAGACAAAATGTAACATTATTCTGCAATACATACACAATCAACTATCAGACACACCCACCAACCAATAGGATGCATGATCTCTGCAACAAGTTTGAGGGTACAATTGAAATATTTATTTACTCCATTTGACATGTTTTACTAATATTTATTTATTTATTTCACGCCTATTAAGGCTTTTACATACATATATATAAAAAATATTTATGAAATTATACACGAAAATAGTGCAGGAAACGATTATTTAAAACAATTGCAGAAAAATAAATATAAAGTCAAAATATCACTGAACTTGATCTACACAGTATGCAGGCACAAAACATCAAAAATCAAAAATATTTTTTTCCGTTTCAGTTGACAAAATTATTATGTGTTAGTCAAATTAAATACCTTTATTAAAATATGCCACTACTTGATGAAAAAAACTTCAATAGGGTATGCCTTATATATTAAAATTGATGTACTAAATATATCAACAACATCAGAGTATTTGTTTCCTAGCTGTTGAATCCGTCGCATAGGAGTGTGATATTGGGACGTTGATATAGAATTATTATATTTATATTGTTTTATATTCAGTTTTGTGAATTATTTTAGAAAGCTCACCAGGTATATTATATTCTTAAATTTCCTGTAAAAGCCCGGCTGGGCGTAAAACCCAAATAAATAAAAATATACTGATAATTCGAAAAGGAATTTCATTATAATATACGAGTATATTGATACAATTTTAAACTTTTTCCAACATATTTTATTTTTAACCTTTACCGGTTCAAACACTTGAGGCAACAGGTTGAAACAGTTAACGGTCAAAAATAAAATATGTGGAGAAAATTTTAAAACATCAAAATAAATCATGCATTTGATGCAAACACGTGCTGACGATAATAAACGTAACAGATTGAGCAGGAAAACGTTAAAATAAACCTAAAAATAGATAAAAACGCGTACATTCTTACTAGCACGTTTACGTCGGGCGTACGTGTGAATTAGAGATTCAAACAATTGTCATCATCACTTACCTGTTATGTATCGTACTATGTGCAACAGTAGTTAAGTATTTGTCTTATGTAATGAAAAACGTGCGATGTTCGTTTTGTGGTTCCAATGGCATTTTTTATGAAATTCGTGTCAAGTACGTCAGTTGTACGTGTTATAATTTTTATATTATGTACACAATGTAGTTGTTGTTGCTATGCAACAGTGTTGATTGACAAGCGATAAACTGCCAAGAATTACGATAACATTGCGACCACACAAAACAAAGAACGATGTGCATTCGTGTAAACTAGCAGATAAAAACCCGCTGACGCCGTTCGCTGTTTGAAAACTTTAACGATTTTATGTTTAAAACACAGAGGGCGACACTTCCGTTTACAACAATCCTAAATTGTTCAAGATAATAGTTCAGTATAACGACAACAAGAAAATAATCTTAAACTTCTATTATTCCTTATTAGGAATTACGCAATTTTTCCACAGAGGCAAATGGGATGGACTGCCGCATATATCGTCGTTTGACAAAATCCCATACATCCACTTAATGGTGGACCCCGCAACGCTTCGCTGAAGCGAATAGATGAAACTTGGATACACCATTATACGCCTGAAACAAAAATACAGTCAAAACAGTGGACTGCAAAGGGGGAACCGACTCCAAAAAAAGCAAAAACTGTTTTCTCGGCTGGGAAAGTGATGGCGACTGTTTTTTGGGATAGTCATGGAGTTATCTTAATTGATTATCTTCAAAAAAGGAAAAACTATAACAGGAGCATACTACCCATCATAACTTCACAAGCTGAAGTCAGCAGTCAGAAAAACGGCCACATTTGCAGAAAAAGAAAATCCTATTTCACCAAGACAACGCGCCACGGCAAAAATCCACGAATTACAATTTGAACTGCTTGACCATCCGCCTTACTCACCAGATCTATCCCCAAGCGACTTATTTTTATTCCCTAATCTAAAAACTGCGCTCGGAGGACAGAGATTTGCGTCAAATGAGGAGGCAATCACCTTTGTGAATAATTATTTTTCAGAGAAAAACGCCGAGTACTATTTGGATGGGTTTGAGAGATGGGAGCATCGCTGGGAGAAGAGTGTAGAGTTACAAGGAGACTGTGTAGAAAAATAAATAAATAAAAACTTTGGAAAAAAAAATTGTTTCATTGTTAGGTCGGAAACTTTTCAGACCACCCTCGTACATACACCTTCGCGGAATTTTCTGTAGACCTTTTAAAGATATACAATTCCGCTATACATTATTTTGATGTATCTCATATGGTTTAGCAAGCGTTAGCAATGTAAGCGCCTGAAAATATATTTTGACGACTTGATTTACATAACATCTCTACTTTCAGATTAGACTTTTCTCTACTTTCTATAACAACAATAAGCATCTATCATATATATAAACTTTACTGAAGTAATTCTATAAATGATAGTGAAAACCCTGTCAAAATCCGTTGTGTAGTTTATAAGAACTAAGCTCACAAACAGACAGACGCGAAAAGCGACTTGCTCTTACATCTGTGCTCTTGTTCTATTTGAAATGTGAGGGTTGCCATTACGTTATCCGAACACCTGCATTCCGACTCACAAAAGTAAAGCTACGATTACACTAGACAATTAAAAAAAAAAATCAATATTGCTTTGTTTAAAAATATTTATTAGGAATTTTATCTTAGATTATGAATAATCACCCCCAAAGTTTCGCGGTATATCAATCCGTTCTATGTGTCTTAACAAATCCAAGCGTACCTTTCTTAACTATATTGCATTCTTTTCGGGTCTCCACGTCGAGGGTGGTATACAGTTTTACCACACATACATCTCAGGGATCTTATTAAAGTATACTTAATACAATAGAAATCTGTTATAAATCAACTTAATCCGTGACGGAAAAACTACCATTTCCATCCAACAAAGTACTTTAATCTGAGATATAAAATATGCTATGACGTCATGTTCACACGCTACGCAAGACAACAGGTTCAAATGATTATTTTAAGATTTCATTATCAAACAAGAAACGAATTCTCGCGATAGTAACATCAGCTGTTGAACTGCCGATTTTTTTATCGAAGTATTCGAGACTATGGGGAGTAAATTTCATCAGAAATAAAATTATTATAAAAAAGGATTACAAAAAACTATAAAGTTTAAACGTACTAATATGATAACTAAAATTTAAAATCAGGCTAAAACGAAATGTCAACTAATAATATTTTTTTTTAAATATGTTATATAAATAAATAAAAAGTTTTTTCGGTATTATTACAAAAATCTGCTATTTCTGCATATTGGTTATCTAAGATCATAAATGAATTGGTATTGACATTATTGTTGCAGTGAAAGTTAGTTTTAGTTCGGGTGACTCTGAAAGGAACATGAAGTTAAATCATTTGCAATATATACAGGGCTACCCAATAAGGGAATTAATGATTTTAAGGCGATGCACTACGTCGTGTAATATTTTAAATGGAGCCGCTATCAATAACAACCCTTACGTAGATGGCGATAAGGTTTAAATTCCCGCTTAACACCATCCGCCTGTTTTGATTTATGCATGATAAAAACATGGCCTAAAAGTGGCTTTTATTTTATTTACAGAAATAAATATTTCAAAAATTTTCGATCATTTTATAAATAACTTAATTTGCCACATTATACAATAAAATCATAACCGAAAATGGGTTCGTAAGTAGGAGATTTTGAACTTTAAAGAAGTTTTTATAGGCCTTTACATTATTTTTTTCTGGGCTTATAAAAAGACTTATCTAAAAAATACTCGATTATTTCAAAGGTCAAGATGTATTCTACTCGCAGTATTTAATTTAAGCATCTGAAACATTTCTAGGCGACCAAATTTTCAAACCAAAACACACATGATTTTGCATTACTACGTATGGCATCGTCTTAAACAGAAAAATGACATCAGATACCAATCTTCTGTCGGACAGCTTTATCAATTTTTGATTTTTTATTAGACTTAAAAAATAGTGTTCATTCTTCATGTAGAAATAATTTATCAATGAAAACGATCCTGACATCAAAAATATTCACAAATAATTTAGGTAGGGGTATACACACTATTTGGGAGGTATAGGTGCCGCCGCCCCGGGAACCATTTATTGGATAACTAACACCTCTGCCATAGGTCACCCCAAGTGGTTCGCTACGTTTGGTGACTTAGCAAGGGTGTCCGGGTTCATGGGATAAAGTGTATCCGGGTCTTGGCGGCGGACGCGTCTGTCCACCAACTGCGTGGCAGGCCGGATCGAGTTGGGGGAGACCTTTTGGCTTCTCCAGCAGGACTCTCTCGGAACATCTCCCTGCACCGCAGTGGGAGGGATGGATGCATACGTCACTCCTGGACTCTTTGACCCAGATTCCTACCCACCACTCGTACCTTCTACCTTCCCAGAACTTCCCATCCTTCCTTTCCTAAAAACAACCCCTCCACACAGCATCCCCAAAGATGTCAATCCCTGAGGGGAATTATTATCCTCAGGGTATCCTGTGTGGAGTTAATGTAAAAATAAAAAAGGTATACGAAAAATTTATTTTCATAAAAATTATTTTTTTTTCTTAATACATCTATATCTATAGCGTCATCGTTTTTTTAAAATTATTATTCTTTTGAAAATTGCTCGGGAATAAATACCTAAAGATAAATAATATGAAAACGGAAATTTAAAAAAAAATACCGTATCTTGTCATCCATTGATCATTGTCGCCTATGTTTTTTTACCGTTGTGGGTAGAACCATTGAAGTCATTTTAATTATTGTATTGTACCAAATGTTTCAAGCTGTCAACTGTCGGATGATTTTGTGTGTGGGAGAATAATTAAAAAGAAAAATTACGTCAGCGAGGAAAATTATACACGGAATGTTCAGCTTAAACAGAAGCTAAGTGCCGATGACCAAGAACCGAATCGAGCACAACAGGGATAATAGTAGAGTGGAAAAATGGTTCGGGTAGCCGCCCAGGCGTCGTGGGTTCAATTCCTCTGCTTCCGCTAGCTAGGTCCTCAATCATTACACAAGCAAAATTTGTCGCTTATAATGATGCTGGTAGTAGGAGAAAATTTAAAAAGACAAACAAAACAGACGGAGATACGGCATATAAGCGTGCCGATTGTCATTTTTTAATGTGAATACCGTACAAGAGACACAAGTCCCGTCTGGAGCCAATGATACTAGGGCATCCCCAATTGGGAGGCTGTAGGTATTGAGGATGGGCAGGAGATGGGGTAGAGGAAGGTAGAGAAGAACCTGGCTATCCTTTCGATTCTGAATGGTGATCTTTCACCAGGTACTGCTACTTTTATGAAACAAAGGCGGGGCGCAAATAGCAATGTATCGATTATTAACTGTTCAATTGTTCAACTGTGAATACAGCCAACTGTATTGTGGCAATTATCGTATTTGAACTTGGACAAGTTTCAAGATAAATATAAACACAAACTTCGATGGCGGTAAATTTTTTTTTTTTTTTATACTTGTACATTATTTGTTTTTGAAGTTGCTAATTTTATTAATGTACGAACACGGTCCTCGACTGTTTCAGGGATTTCAGAAATATGCAATGTAAATAAGGAAAATCTTCTACAATAATGTATCTCATGGCTGAGCAATCAATCACACAAGGCCGGCTAGAGTACGTAAGTTATTATGTCACCTGAGAAGTCAGTGCCACAAAACAACACACAATTCAGCAGTAACAACGAGGTACCATTGGAACTCAGGAGAGTGGCAATTCAACACACTTTTGTTAAGTGATATAAAGTAATTAAAAGCGATGAAAAGGGCATATAAACCTAACCTAACGCAACCCTAGGATCCACGACATTTCAGGACAATAGCAATTCAACACACTTTTGTTAAGTGATATAAAGTAATTAAAAGCGATGAAAAGGGCATATAAACCTAACCTAACGCAACCCTAGGATCCACGACATTTCAGGACAATAGCAATTCAACACACTTTTGTTAAGTGATATAAAGTAATTAAAAGCGATGAAAAGGGCATATAAACCTAACCTAACGCAACCCTAGGATCCACGACATTTCAGGACAATAGCAATTCAACACACTTTTAAAAGTGATGTAGTCATTAAAAATTATGAAAAAAAAAACTAGCATATAAACGTAACCTAACGTCTATTTGACCTATTTTTTTCATGACTTTTCAAAAGTGTGTCCGGTTACCGATAAAACAGAACAGTTTAGAAAAAATCAACCCAAAAAAGTTTTTTACGTCAATTATTATTGATACATGTATTTTTAAAAATAACGTTTTTTTGTGTTTGACTAACGGTTGAACCTTCCGCTCCAGGGACTGGCTCTTAAACTGCTGTGAACTTTTAAAATATCTTTTCAAATTTAATTTTTTTTATTGAACTATCCTACCCAGGGACTGAAGTCAACCAGGCTAAAAACTGCGCCAAATCCCAATAGGTAGGACCAACATTTATTTCGAATAGTAACTGTTTTAATGTCGTCAAATTTCAGAGAAATGCGTATACGTCCGCGTGTTTTTAATTTCCACTTATAAGGTTTGCATTCATTCATCTCACGATATCAAGAGTGAAATTCAAATATATGTATTTAAAAATAATACTTTTAAAAAATCACCTAACATAACACAATATTATATTTACAGTCAAACTTGGTTATAACGATCACGGCAATAGCGTGTTCACGGCTATAGTGACTAATTACCCAATGATATTTTAATTCAGAATTACCTTCATACAATCGTTTGCTGTTATAACGAGGGGTCGCTTCCGTGATATAAATTATTCATTGATTTTTTTTTGTTTTGTACAGAAATTTATTATTAGATTATATCGTTACGACCAAAATAAATATTTTATTTTTGATCCGTTTTATCATGTTTGTTCCGATTGCCCAACATCATCATACACGGAAGAGGTAACGCGTAGAAAAGTCGCAGCGCCGAACAATTTATTAAAACATGATACCACAATATTATTGCATGGCACCAGCATTATCAATGAATAAACTATTTAATAATAACAATTATTGAATATTTTAATAAATATCACACAATGTTTACATGTTGCGGGTAAATGGTCGATAGTAGACGAGTCAACATCAGACATAACAACAAATTAATAATAAATAACAGATAAAAATATAAGTAATAATGTCATTAATCGACCACGATGAAATCACGTGCCATATTAGCATACCTGGAAGTAGTTTGGTATTTACAACCGGATTTATAGCGCAAAGGTGTAATTAAAAACCTCCGACAGGTATTCGTGGCAATTTTCAACAAGCTAAGCAATGTAGTTGTAAAACGAAATTATTTCGCTGGAATCGGCGATTGTAACATTCGCAGCATTATAATAAATTAATACGACATACGTGGCACAGCGGTAAGCCCCTTAGCTTTGGTTCTAGAAGGCACCGATTCATTTTGATGGGAAACATCTTTCGGAAAGCGTGGCAAGATGGGAGGACTCAGTTCTAATTGGCGTCTTTCGCGCAGTATCAAAAGAAAAAATATTTTTAAGCATCATTAAGCATTCTTGTTTCATAGCGGACGAAAGAAATGATATTATTACGTAATATGATTACGAATTCCTTTGTTCGAACTACGTATAATACATCAATAGGTCCCACTCATGGCCTGCGATATTAAGCCACACGGCGCAATTCGAATCACAAATAAATATGTACAATCGTCCGAAAAAAATTAATATATTCCGTCGCTGGGCTAGATATAAAAATGTATTCTATTTTTAAAAACAAACCGATAAAAAAAATTATAGCCAGTTCGTGTGAAAAATCGACTCGAGAGTAATCAAATTAATATACAGGGTTTTCCAATAAGAGGTGTTACTTTGAATAGCCCGCTATTTCGGTAGATGTTACTTTTGAAGCTGTCATCTTGTGACATTTGACAAGTAGAAACTACGCCATTAATAAAAATTGAACCATACACGCTTAAACAACGCATTGAAATTATTAAAATTCACTTGAGTGAATCAAATGCAAATCATCTTGAGTGATGAGACCCATTTCCACCTCGGTGGCTTCGTCAACAAGCAAAATTGTCGCATCTGGGGCTCGGAAAACCCAAGAGTTATGGTTGAAAAGCCTCTCTATCCTCAACGTGTGACTGTTTGGTGCGGTTTATGGTCCGGCGAAGTCATTGGACCTTACTTTTTCGAAAATGAGGCTGGAGCAACAGTTACGGTGAATGGATTGTCCTATCGAGAGATGATTAATGCTTTTTTATGGGCGGAATTGGATGGTATTGATCTGGACAACGTTTACTTTCAACAAGACGGCCACACGTGCCACACAAGCAACGAAACCATTGATATTTTACGATTGAATATCAACAATAAAATTAAAAAAACAAATAAAAAAATCTTTTGTTCTAGCAAATAAAAAAAATGTAATTACTTTCGTCAATAACTGGTGGTGTCATAGTCCCACTGGCTAGTAGATTTTTTTTGTGTAGTGATAGTATTAACATTCAAAAAGGCACACCAGTTGAAAAAGTGAAAGATAAAAATGTTACTGGCTAAAAGTTGCGAAATTGAATTAGACATAAAATAATAAAACCTTAAAATCTTGGGCGCATCGTGTCCAACGCAAGGTCACCTAAGCCATTGCACACGAGAAGATTGGTGCAAGACATTGCACTCAGTCACTTAGATACGCACTCGCTTGAACGCAGAGGTGGCTGATGTGTTTAACTGCACAGAATATAGATACAAGGCTATCATATCTGTTGTATGAATAGTAATGTGAAAATGCACTACATTAATGTTCTTATAAAATATTGTTATTGCGACAGTACTGTAACGTATAATTTCTACCGTGTATTCCTATGTAAAATATTGTTATTGAGGCAGTACTGTAACGTATCATTTCTACTATGTATTCCTATGTAAAATATTGTTATTGAGGCAGTACTGTAACGTATCATTTCTACTGTGTATTCATTCCTATGTAAAATACTGTTATTGAGGCAGTACTGTAACGTATCATTTCTACTGTGTATTCCTATGTAAAATATTGTTATTGAGGCAGTACTGTAACGTATCATTTCTACTGTGTATTCATTCCTATGTAAAATACTGTTATTGAGGCAGTACTGTAACGTATCATTTCTACTGTGTATTCCTATGTAAAATATTATTATTGAGGCAGTACTGTAACGTATCATTTCTACTGTGTATTCCTATGTGAAATATTATTATTGAGGCAGTACTGTAACGTATCATTTCTACTGTGTATTCCTGTGTAAAATATTGTTATTGAGGCAGTACTGTAACGTATCATTTCTACTGGCTAACTTACTGGCCAGACGGTTGTTTTTTTTATGTGACACCTCTCAGGAGGGTCCGTCTGTACGGTGTAAAGACAGGGGAACTATACCGCCACCCGGTTGAGCAGGGTTGTGAGGAAGGTGTTGTAAGAAGGGATTTATTGATGCGGGTCTCTTGAAGTGATCCGGATTATGTGAAGAAGGAAAAACAAACGACGTAAGATCGTTCCACATACAAGCCGACTTAACAAAAAGAGCCAACATCCACTGTGAACGGTTATTACGCTCGTGTCTGTCGAGTTTCACGAACGAGGAAAGAGCACCGGGGATTATTGCTGCTACTTTAAAATACCTGCAGAACAGACTCAGCCTACCTAAATTGCGTCTGTGCATTAGATATGGTGATCAGTCCGTTAGCAACGGATTTTCAATCAGACGGACCGCCCTCCTTTGTACAGAATCAGCAGGGTTGGGAGCAATTGTGACTCTTTAAATACTAAAAATATTTTAATTTTTTATCTTCTATCATATAAGGTAAGCTTTGCGATTGAACCCGCGACACCTGGACGCGATCCCGACGCTTTTAGCCATTCGTCTACTTACTGGTATACTGGATTCAAACTGCCAAAAATAACCTTGGCATACGATGAAGTAGTTATTACGTTTAATTCCACCACTGAATCGTATCTATCAATCAATACAAGATTGCCCGCTGTAATAAGATCTCATTCCATAGAAATGTAAACATTAGACGATCTTCGACTCGCCCAAATAATATTTACGTCAATCAACACGGGGTAGGTCAACTGAAAATGACCTCTACCCTTTACAGATCAGTTATATTTAAGTTCACATTTATAGCCAGATCACTAATCCACCCCCAGGGGGGTACCGAACAGGGGGAGGGGAGTAGCAATGTGTCAAAAAATAAGTCAGCTTTCTATAAATAAATATATGTTAATTAATTGAGGTTATCTGTAATGGATCGACTATTCAAGCACACATAGGCAAATTATATTCTAGTGCGATAATTGACGATTTCTGTACTTAGTTTTTTAAAGCAAAGCCTTTTTCGAACAAGAAGTGGTAAATGGGTTCAATGTTTTCAAAACACCGTTATTAGATTAGTATTACCCAGTCAATCCAGACAAAGAATCAACGCCCAGCTGGATCTAATTAGGGAAAAAGCAAATGTTTGCAGGTGAATAGTACCTACCTCAGGAAGCATTTTCATAAAAGTCCCCACTTCCCTTCCTGAGCCCCCCCCCATTATAAAACATTATAACAACTGTATAATAATAAAAATAATTAGTAATTGTAAAATATAACATTGCTTACTTTTATTCTTCATAGTCATAAAAATTTACATTTTTTCTTTAAATGCTACTTAACTCAGTTATGAAGAGATTCTGCTATATTTTAAGTTGTGTTTTATTAAATATATTTTATATCATTAGCGTGCTTTTCCTATCATTCGATTTTACATATATCTCTTTCCAGCCATATTCAGGAATCCTCTTCATTTTTGAACGCTTATAACGGAGTCTTAAACGCAGTTAATCTCATTTTCAAAGGATTACAAGGAAGATTACATTCACAAATGTTTTTTGAGGTAACACCTAAAAAAGTTCCCAGACCCCTATACCAGGAAGTAAAAAAAACATTGATCGTAAAATCATTAATTTGCAAACATTTGGCTATCCACCACGTCTCATTATTACATTAGGAAGCAGTGAAATAAATGACATCCATAAAGAAATGCTCATTTTACCGAAGAAAAAGAAGAAGAAAGAAGAAGTGGCTGATATTAGAATTCCTCGTGTCGGACGGTGAGCCAAATGCCTAATGCATCTGTTTTGAATTGGCGCCCCACATCACCAAACTGTTTATTTATTAATTATTTATACAATCGTTGCCAACACAGCTGCCGTGGCCCATTGATATCATACCAGACTACCGCAACTACACTGCCATAACTTCAGAACTAGATTCCCTCCGCCAATGGATGCTATCGAACTATTAATAAATAATGCCTTTTCTGCGCATAGTAAGAGACATGAGCCTGCGCAAATACGTTTGCTTGCGATATAGCTTTGAAAATAATGCACATTTCGCCCATGTATTGCAAAATGAACGATTAAGGCGATGCCATACGTAGTAATGCAAAATCATGTGTTTTTGGTTTGAAAATTTGGCCGCCTAGAAATGTTTCAGATGCTTTCATTAAATACTGCGAGTAGAATACATCTTGGCCTTTGAAATAATCGAGTATTTTTTAGGTAAGTCTTTTTATAAGCCAAGAAAAAAAATAATGTATAAGGCCTATGAAAACTGCTTTAAAGTTCAAAATTTCCTACTTACGAACTCATTTTCGGTTATGATTTTATTGTATAATGTGGAAAATTAAGTTATTTATAAAATGATGGAAAAAAATTAAATATTTATGCCTGAACATCCACAAAAAAAAATAAAAGACACTTTTTGGCCATGTTTTTTTCTTGCATGAATCAAAACAGGCGGATGGATGGGTGTTAAGCGGGAATTTAAAACTTATCGCCATCTACGTAAGGGTTGTTATTGATAGCGGCTCAATTTAAAATATTACACAAAGCCTTAAAATATATTTTTTTCATATTTCGAGAAAACGGTGTCAACAATTGCAATTTTTTCTGTGATCAGTATAAGAAGTGTTTGTTATTAAAAAAAACCTTTGAATTGTTTTTTAAATGGGTATATTAAATTTTTTACAATCGTAAATACAATAGATAAATAACAGAAGTGGTATTTATACACAACAAAGTTTCTGCATTTTTTACTAAAAATCGCGAACGTTTGCACATGTGCTTCTTCTGAATTAAACATTATAAGAATGATTATTTTCTTCACGCAGTACACGCCATACCCAGCTATAAAAGAATTATCTAAAATTAAAAAGTACCAACTACTACTCTAAGCCGACTCAAAGTTCATTACGGCAGTTTGACAAAATTTTGGCTTACGGCAGTATGGTTGCGGAAGAGAGATGTTTTCGTATAAAATAAGGCATTCTAAATTTAAACTTATTTATTGTATCTATCATCAAGCACCGGTCAAGGCGGCCATTATTAAACTAGGATATAATAATTTTAAAGAATTAGATGAAGAAGAAACCATCCGGCCTGTGGCGCAATTTATCGTGTTATAACTAGTCAGACGAAGCTTTTTCCTAAATTATGGACTTTACCTTGTTCTTATTTTTTTACTAGCTTTACTGCGCGTTTTCGCATGAAAATTTATTGCGTCTCCCAGTGAGTGGAATTTTTAAAATATTTTAGTTGCATGGATATTTCAAAACTCCTAGACCATGGTGGAAATGACAATGCGAAATTAAAATAATTGCGTTTACCTAAAAAATTAAAACAGAATCCGCTGTGCAAATTTACAGACTACAGAGTTTTTGCTGCTTCAGACAAACAGATTTCTGCTTCATGGTATACATGATGCTTCAAAACGTTTCCGACAGTAAAGTCTGTTAGCGATTTCTGGCTGGTATAAAATGAACTATGTATTTTATTTTTATACTAGCTGCACCCCTGTCCGTGCAGATGGAGAAACAATAGCGCGTGTTGCTTTTACGTAAAACAGATGGCACTGTTTTTCATAAAAAGCATGTTTTTCCAACATATGGCACTGTTTTTGATAAAAAGCATGTTTGTACAACATATGGCACTGTTTTTTATAAAAAAGCATATTTTTCCAAGAGATGGCACTATTTTTCATAAAAAGCATGTTTTTCGAACAGATGGCACTATTTTTCATAAAAAGCATGTTTGTCCAACATATGACACTATTTTTCATAAAAAGCATGTTGTCCAACAGATGGCACTGTTTTTTTTAAAGAATGTTTTTACCTGTCACAGGTGACATATATATAATATACGTATATAAAAATCAGAGATGTGCTTTATTTCAAATAAATCCATTTCAAATGGAAATGCAAAATGCAAAATGGGTATTTTACATTTTGCATTTTAAATGCTTTTCTCGGTGCATTTTCCATTTTAAATGCTTTTTTGCAACATTCTTCCTACTATCTCCACTCATCTTTTTTTCATAAGCCCCAAATATCAGTCGGTCCTCAACCTCGCTATGAGAGATAATTTACATTTGTCAAGTTGCTCCCTGGTAGAAGCCCTGGCAATTGAGTGATACCATTACAAAAAATACTGAACATGGGGCCATGACGCTGTAATATTAAATGTTAGATAGCAGTTTCTATGTTTTTACGCTGGCAATATTAGTACCGCGCATATTTTTTGTGGTTTCATAAGTTGTAGTCGTTGTGTTTTTGGATTTACCATCATGTTTGTTCTACATTGATGTCCATTATTAAATGACAAAATTCTATAATTATTTTGATTGTTTGACCTGAGAAACCATTTTGCATTTTCAATGCATTTTGAAAATAGGTATTTTGCATTTTGCATTTGAAATGCTTTTCTAAAAACCATTTTGCATTTTCAAATGGAAAATTTTTGACCCATTTTCCATTTCAAATGGTTTTGGGTACCCATTTTGCACATCTCTGATAAAAATACACGCGTTTTCGAATGCAAAGTTGTGTCAAAATTTAAAAGCAATCGGTGAAGAATCATTCTAGCATTCTTAGATTTAAGATTTTGAACAAACGAATAGTAACATTTTTATTTATATAGATTTTTAACGGAGTTTTAACGGCTAATGATATTTTTTGGGGTATTTGATTAGACGGGGAAAGGGAAATTTAAAAAAAAAATAAGTATGTAACGGCATTTTTCACATCTCTTTTCACGATAAAAATGAATTTTTCACGTCTTCTTCACGGCTTAAAATTGTTCTCGAATAGCTCGGTCCATGGCCTTTTAGGTTCACCAACGCCACCGACTACACTCTACATAAGTAGGTCGATCTGTAAACATGCACTATTCCATCGATATTGACTTTATATATAGGTACTTCAAAGATTCGACAATATAAACAAACAACATCCTCTCGTCACAGCGATAAAAGCTAATCGACAAAACCTTCCAAGTATTCAAACATAACAGAAGGTAAGACGTATTTTATTCGGGATTCAAAAGTCGAGACTCAATATCTCAGTTTCGTACAAATGGAAGATAGAACCTTGTTGTTCCAGGGGCACCATAGACATATGAATATTAGGTAGACCTGCCCTAAGTGATTAAAAGCGTATTATCCCCACTCCCCATACCGGTTCCATTGAGCCGGCTGGGCTCGCGTACGGCCTCAAGTGATATTTGAAAACGTGACGTCATCATTCTTGTGCGAACTATGGTCGAGGCATCATCGGTTCATTTTACGAAATAACACGGCAAAATGTTTACTTGTACTATGAAAACTGGTAAAAATAGATGCGAAAAAAGAGAATAAACCCAATTGTCGTATTACATTCCATATATAAGCATTATTTTATTTTATTTTAAGCATATTCACATCGTATAATATGAATCAGTTGTTACTATCACATCGAGAAACGTCTGGACGCGAAACACAAAGCTGGTTGGTTGCTGGGAAGTAAATTATGAACATTTATAAAAGTGTCTTAACTAAATACTCTGAAACTAACTACGACTCTGAATATAGAAGCTGCCTTACTTTGCCGAATTTGGACTTCGCAAATTTGTTCATAACGTGGCGAGTAATTTGCGCTCCCATGTAAAAATGTCTATTCATTCAAAGCAGATTTTACTTTTAAGAAGTAAATGGTGATATTATAATGCGAGATGCCTATTTACTGTCAGATTGATTTATTGACGAATCACAGTCATCTTCACTCCCTTCGTTCTTCAACAGTTGATTTTACCCCTCGCCTTTATCTTCTCGTCTATTAATTCCTATGTCTGTGAGGGGCACGATGTACTAGCGTATACCTGGGGAACGCACGGGCTGCATATTTCGTTTGCGTGTTCAGTAGAAACATCTGCCACCCAGAAATTAACACTGATTGTTGTAGCGCTATCCCCCAACAAAACCATGTCCAGTTGAACCAAAACCTGCTAGATCACAAGGCCGTAACACTCATTCAAATCATCCTCCTAATTTTTATAGGATTTTACAAAAAAAATAGTTTTAATTTTTTTTTCAATTTATTCTTATTTATTAAAACATCTTTAAATGTTTTAGATAATTTAGAAAAATAAAGAAATATCTCTCCTCTGCTGAGTCACTAAACGTAGCAAACCACTTGGGGTGACATATGGCAGAGGTGTTGGTTATCTAATAAATGGTTGCCGGGCGGCGATACCCATAGCCGCCTCCCAAATTGTCGATTGCGGTATACTAACGATATTGTAGTCGATGTCAACTGTCAAAGATTGTTGTCGTGCTCGCGCATGTCGACTAATCACCAATGTTGTCTAAATACTTTTATCGTGTCTACGTTAGATTGCGTGTTGGGGTTCCAAGGCTCGAATCCAAGTGAGTTGACCACCACATCATAAAGGCCACGAAGGCAATATTTACATTGGCGTCAATGTATATTAAACTTTCGCAGAACAGTATAATATAATCTTTTATCGAGAATTTTAATCAAAATAGATAGTGAGTATCTTGTATCTAGTCGCTTGGTTATTGTTTGGTACACCCTATCAATGTTGTGCTTTCAACACTCGCTATTATAATTATTGATAAGAAAAGATAACAGATCATTCAAATATTTATAAATATTGTTATTTAAAAGTGCATATAATAATCATATCCTAAAGCCACAGATACACTACCACACTACGCTAAGTGATAATATATATATATATTTTTAATTGTTACATCTGTGCATACTTCAGACGGGTTCTTACTGTGCATTGTTTACTGATTCTTATTGCACCTCAAACGAAACACTTTTCCTACTTTTATATAGATTTTATAAAAATTGTGATTTTATTATAATGTACCCAAGTACGTAGGGTTAGTTTTGGCGGCTCATATGCCGCTGCGAAAGAAATCCAGCCGCCCAATCTTGGCGGCGGGTATGCCGATGGGTTAAATGTATAATTTAATAAATAAATAAATAATTTTGACACAATTGATGTGCTACAACTGCTGCTAGCCTAATGATTCTACATGATTTTATAAGTAAAAAAGATTCGAAATTCTAACCTAACTTTTATAGCTAAAAACTACGTTAAAACGTTGTAATTTCGAAAAAGTTATCTGACTTTTCTACTTCTAAAATCATGTAGAATCAATCACCCTCCGAAGTTAGTGCACTTTACCCCCGGACACCCTGTGCAATAACACCTTATATACAACATTCGAACACCTCAGGGTGGGTTCACCTAGCGACTAGTGAGGTGTTTACAAAGTATTACTACACCATTTACATACAGTTACTGATTGTTTTACAATCAACTACCATATTTTATTTACCAATAAACTGTACAAATAAAGTAATGAACAAAAATAACCATGACAAAACACCATCCGCCTGTTTTGATTTATGCAAGAAAAAAACATGACCAAAAAGTGCCTTTTATTTTATTTTGTGGATGTTCATGCATAAATATTTTTTTTTTCGATCATTTTATAAATAACTTAATTTTCCACATTATACAATAAAATCATACCCGAAAATGGGTTCGTAAGTAGGACATTTTGAACTTAAAAGAAGTTTTCATAGGCCTTTACATTATTTTTTTCTGGGCTTATAAAAAGACCATTATCTAAAAAATACTCGATTATTTCAAAAGGCTTGGCCTATGTATTCTGCTCGCAGTATTTAATTAAAGCATCTGAAACATTTCCAGACGACCCAATATTTCAAACCAAAAACACATGATTTTGCATTACTACGTATGGCATCGCCTTAACTAACTAACCATCAATCCCTTTAGCATAATGATATTGCTTTCATAATATACATAATGTATTATATATAGTATTAGAAAATTTAATGACTTCATGTTGTGATGATTATAATGCATATATTACAAGGATGCACTTAGTACTAGACAACCAAGTCATGGATGACAGAATGCAATACACACAAAAGCCCTGGTAAAATTAATTATGTAATTATATAATGACAAATGTAAGTCATTATCTGTTATCTTGTGACTGGGTATTCCTATTACGAACATAATTTCACAACACAGAAACGAATGTAATCATAAGTGATATTGTAGTCATTTTTAATTTTCATTGATTTGTTGGTAGAGGTCAAAGTACTCGAAAAAATAAATTCCCAAACAAATTCCGATAGAAGAGATTACAATGAGTGTTCTGAATAGAATCACTCAGAAAATTGGTATAATCATAATAAAATATACATACAGTGGAACTTGGTTATAACGATCACTGCAATAGCGAGTTCACGGCTATAATATGCACTTACAAAACCATATTTTAGTTCAGGCTTATCTTCATATAATTGTTGACTGTTATAACGAGGTCGATTCCTTGATATACCGAGCAAATAATTTTGTCAACACAATTTCTGAATAAATTAATGGGTCGCTGGGTCTAAAAAGAAGTTGGAAATCATTCTCGAAGTAGTAACAAACAAAGGGGCGAGAATTTCCTATCCCGTTAGGGACGGATTCATATTTTTTTATGGCACTACCTACCTGTGTAAGTTTGTCGGCTAAGTGAACCATTTGCTATCCATCGGGCACAATGTGAAATTGTCATAAAATCTTCGAAATTTGAGCTTCGCAAATTTGTTCCCTTTTAACGTCTTCTTTTGTATTACAACTAATCGTCAATTTTTTTTAAAAAACCAATAAATATGTTTATGATGGTACCTAGTTACGAGTACGTACATCCCTGCACGGGGTAAATTTATGCCAGTGATGCACAACTTTTTCAGCAGAGGGGCCGCTTTGCCTATTTTTCAAACAGGTCGCGACCTACAAGCCGATTTTTTTTTCATCGAGGGGGGGGCGGTTGGCAGCGAAATTCAGGAGTTAAGGTTTCTGTTGAATTTTGTGTTAAACAAACCGGTTCTTCAAATTTGGTTCCATTTAGAAAATGCAGCGTAAATTAAACAAAACTAAAGCCGAAAACCAAAACAATCCCGCATATATGGCAAGTGCGACTTTACAAGCGGTAGGAAGTAGGTACAGCACGCACAAACTAGTGATAAAAAGATACACAATTTAGTGATATTTTTCTTGGAAGCCTTGAACCAGGTGGTACAGTGGGAAATGTGTACATGGTTGGATGATTTTGTGAGGCGGTTTAGGAAGGGGCTATAAGATGAGCTAGTTAATGCGAGTCTTAAAGAGGGACAGATTATAAGAGGTTTTAAATGCAAAGCCGTCTACCTTACATTCCGCTGTAATCTCCTATATATTGCATACATAGATTTTTTTATTGTTTTATTATGACTAAATTAATAATTATTCACTATTCATGACATAGATAACACAATTTAAAATCACTTCCAAATTATAGCTTCTTTGAATTCGACTTTCAAAAACCCACAATTTTGATAAAAATGATTAAAATGTTGCTTATCAATAACAAAAGAAAATATTCTAGATCAGGCATACCCAACCTGCAAATGGGCCCAAAATGAAGTTTTCAGCTTACATGTTTTGGATTTTGATATTCATACAACAACAAAAAAATCGTTCATGAAAATTTATATTTAGGAAATTATAACTTTCTTGTTATGAGACCTCGGATTCTTGATGGGGGTTTTGATTTATTGTTTGGAAAGTGCCAGGCGCATGGCCGCACTAGGAAATTATTTTTGTAATCAATTCCAACCGATATATCCCATCCCCCCTGTGTGGCCCACCTAAGTTCAGTATTATCTTTTTGGCCTACTAAACGATTTGGCTTGGGCACCCCTGTTCTAGATTATGTACCTAAAAGTTCAGAAATCCCAAAATAGTAATAATGATAAAATATGTATGACATGCATTTTACTTTATTTTGACAACAAAGACAAGTTTCTCACAAACAATAAAGGTTTCTATTGGACCATTTAATTTGTATAATATGTAATAGTATTTGTTACTTAGATAAAATTCCCTAGAGTTTGTCTATTATGTTTACCCACGTATCTATTATCAGTGAATATACATTACGACATAAATAAAAGCAAATGCAATAAACTACCCACAGAAGAAAATATTGAATTCTCTACCTAAGATAATATGCTGCTAGTCAAAATAAATCAAGGAAAATATTTGTCCATGTGTAGGTACAATTTCCACAGATAAAATTATTTTAAGTAAATATTTTAACCGCCACACCTTTCACAGCCATAGATTACGGATATTACACTTAGTTTTAACTTAATTACTACAAGAAATAACTGTTTACGTCTGGAGATGCATTATAATTCCATTTTTATTCAACAAAAATTCAAAATTTACTAAAAGTGTGGCGGTTAGTTAGGTTATAATTACCAATTTTCTGTTAAAATATTCAGCGTTCCTGAGCAAAGCAAATACGAGTTGATTGAACCAGACACAACCGAAATTAATATTTTTTATTGTCTGTGGTCATAAAACAAATATGGTGGATACCTTTTTCAGTTCGGACAATGCCAAAATTCATTGTCTTTTTAAAACAGGTTCACAGCAAAGATAATTGATAAATATATAATTAGAACATTTAAATAAATTACTTCAATAACGTGTTTAGCTCGTTTAGTGTCTGTACTTTTCCATTATGTCATCAAATGAATTACTGATTGTATGTTATGTACAGAATGGGTCAAGCCACTTTCTAAAGCTCGGTTTAGATGAACCGAAGCACAGTGTACACAAATTTATCAATGTTAATAATGATTTTTTTGTATGTTTTTATTTAGTTATAAAAAATAACATTTTTATATCTAGTATAAACCTTTTAACAACTAACTTCAGAATTCTAATATTCAACTTAAATCATTATGGTAATGTTGGCATCGTACTAAAAGAATTTCCATTGCAAACAGCGCACAACTCAATGAATTTGATAGGTTTCTCTATACAATTGATTAATTTACCCCCTGGTATAAACGAGCTTTTAATCCATAGTTACCTGATACTATGTATTGCTATATCTTGCTATATGCAACAAGGATTAGGAATCCATGAAGTAGTCCGGAGTCGATCGTTAACTACCTGACCATTGTAACCCAATCACGAACCAACACCAATGAGCGGGTTATTTTTTTTAAAAGATCGATCGTCAGCATGATTGATGGGTGGTATGGCGAGCGACCATAGATGTATGAATTTTGTAAACCGGGCACCTCGGAACTCATTCTCGCGACAGACAAATAGAGATGGAAGATACCTGAAATCTAAAAAAAACTAATGTACCTGATCAAACATCGTATAATGGGTAATCAGGTCTCAGGTACGATGTGCACTTTCGACTGGAGGCCGGCGGCGCGCCGATCAAAGAACAGGTATTCTCGACCCAATCACTTGGGCAATGGTTCATGAGCGACCCGAGTCGTCAGCCAGCTCTGCCGTTAATTAAAGACCCTGTTTATAAATATAAAATAGTATTTACCTTTTTGGTTTGGCACTGGCGTGACGAGGGCTTCGGTGAACTTCTATCCCCTTTCCTCTTGATGCAGCTTCTTAGGATTTTATCTCCGTTTTCATCAAACACTTCACAGTCAACATTATCTACACAATCCACTGCGAACTCATCATTTAACTTTACAATGTCACTTTCCTCGCCGTATCCTGACGATTCCGTCGTTGACTCGTCATCGTTTGAAGACTGGTCTTCATCGTCATCTTCCGAAGAGTTGGAATCCGAGTCGGAATACACATCATCATTTCCATAGACGTCATCGGCTGAGTCACTCTCGTCCTTCTCAAAACAGACAACGAAGGAATCTTCCGAATCACATTCCGAAGGCATTCGAACACGTGGGGGGCAAACCCTTCTCAATATCTCACATTCTTTTGGTTTTATCACATCTTTTTCTTTCTCCGCATCATCTTTTTTATCTTTATTGGAATCAGAAAAGACAATGACGAAGGAATCGTCACTCTCACATTCAGACGCTTGTTTCTTGAATCGACCCTTGACTTCATCAAAGCCTATACAATCTTCGGACTCGGTGCTGGAGAGCCGTGGTTTGGCTGCAATTTGTGGTTGCCTTCCTCGGCAGATAAATGTAGAGCCCGGAGACAATTGTGCTGGTAATTTTGACAAGAACGACACGCACTTACCAATCCTCTCGGAGAATCTCCTTGAACATTTTGGGACGGTTTCTCTCTTGACCAGTTCTTGTGAGTTGAGATATTTCTTACCCGGCTTCTTCAGACGCTTAGCCTTCTTGGAGCGGGCAGGTTTGTGAAGCTCTAGCGTATCGGGAGAGAAATAAACCGGCAACTGATCATGATCCAAGTCGGAAACCAAATCGTCGCGTATGTCCTTCCTGTAGCTCTGACGATCCTTATGGCGATGCTTGCTGCCGCAATGCTCGTTCTTATGCTTCTTGCTGCAAATCTTATCATTGTGTTTTGAAGGTGACAATCTGTCATGGCTGGTTCCCTCCCTGACTTTATCTGAAACGTCTTCTGAGTATGCATTAATTTCATTATATTTGGCAGAAGACAGCCGGTGATTTTTCTGCAACTTGGTCCGCTTAGTCTTTCTCGGTGGCTTCAATTCAGTTTTCGTAAGATGATTTTTATTTTTCTCAATTGGACACGGAAAATCTTCTGATATAGCACAAGCAACACTCTCAACAGTAGGAACAACGGGCAACTCTGCTTTCAATGGTACATCGGGCAATGCTTCTATTTTATCTGGCTGCCTTTCCTTTACATTTAGTTTAGAAGTCTGTTTTTTCTTTGAAAGCAAGGCTTTTAGTTTTGCCATTTTGTCTTCGCAATTACTTATAGCGACTTTGACTGGTTTCGTATCTTCAGGTAGTTGCTCTTTTGAAATGATTTCTTCATCACATTTAGATAAATGGTCTTTAGTCGCTGTTGGCTTCAAAAAATCATTTTCTGACTTAATGGTATCAGTAAAAATATCCTCTTCAACAATCTTATTTACAATATCAGTTGGTGGTTTATTTGTTATTTCGACAGTTGATATTATATTTGTCATTTGAATAACATCATCTTGAATATTGGATTTGTTAATATTGACATTAGATTCATCGTTGGATGTGTTCAGATCTTGACTTTCTATTGATAACTTATCATCACATGTTGATGGTTTAACATCGCTCGACGAACTAACTTTATCATCATCATGCAAAGAGAGATGGTTGAATAAAATTTCTAACTCTTGAAAATGATTTTTCAATGTAGATTCAGATCTTTCTTTGTTTTCAAGACAATCTTGAATGTTAATAATATTTGCATTAACAGGTGCTGTCATTAAGGGTGATGTTCCTATTTCGCATAGAGAAGGCTTAGAAACGTCATCAAACTGAATACCTTTAACAGCCGGTGGAATAACATCTGAATCACAAGGAGTTGAAGCAGACACACTCTTACAATCAGATTCGCAGGAAATTGAAGATGATCTCTGCAACTTAGAAGTTGAAAGAATCTCCTTGAGCCTTGCAAGTTTATCTTCGCATTTAGACACAGAATCAGCTTTCTCTTCGGCAATCTTTTCCTTGGATTCTGCAGCTCTCTGTCGAACAGCTTGCAAGAATCTACTCTTTGTAGGTTTTGAAATGGGCTCAACCTCTACCTTAGTGCTGACGCCCTGGCAAGAAACTTTGGGTTTTATATCGGTAAACTGAAGGTTCTCCACTTCCTGAGAAGGCTGCCACCGCCGTTGATTCATAGTGGCAAACATGTCAGAACTTCTTATATCACAATTAGGACTAAAATCAACTTCATCAACGCTGGGCTCAACAATATCTTGCACTATTGTAAAACAAGGAAGACCACACTGAGATTTCTCCTCACATTTTGATGTACCAACTTCGGTAGAGTGATCGATAAGGATTTTTAAAACAGGTTTTTGAGTCGATTCTTGTTTTCCTTGATCAGAAGCACAGGAACTTGAAGGAGACGGTTGAAGAAGAACGCTCGGTTGTAGTGATGTTTCCACTGCAGTACAACAGTCAGGGACAAGATTTAATACACATTTGTCACTAAATACTTGTTGTGAACAAACCGGAGCACAAAAAGCAACAGGAGACTCTAAAGAACTCTTATCTTTACCCGTGACACCTTGGGTATCTAGAAGCCAACTGCTTTTTGCAGATTCGCTATTAATTTGTGTGTTAATGCTGTGACCGGGCTGTTGGCAATCATCCAAGAGTGAGGTTTGTTTTTTATCAGCCATTAAATCCATCTGTTCTTTCTGGTTATAAATGGTCTCAGGGATAATGGTGTCTGATTTGTATTGATCCCAGCTGGCTTGGTCACAGGCGTCTTTCCAATTGTTTACTTCTTCTGCATTGAGCATTGTTTGTGTTGTGGAGTCGGAGGATCTGGCCACAGTTGCCGGGAATGCAGCTAACACGTTATTAACTAGTCCATTGAAGATGTTGGTGAACGTATTTAAGGGAGTCATCGCACGGTCCTTGTAGGTAGGATTCTCCACGGATACTTGCAAGAGAGAAATATGAGGCTGTGAGAGGGAATTTTCTGTTGAAATGGATATCCTGGAGGGCTCAGGAGTGTCATACGATTTAAAAATCTTCTCAGAGATGATTGGGTTGCTGCCAAACACGTTGTTAAAGCCATTCATCATAGGGTCCGTCGTCATCTTGTTTCCGATGATAGTCTCACTATGTTCTCTAAATACAATATTATTAATGGGGGGATTAACGGGAAAACGTGTCTGCGTTGTAGTTGCATAGTGGCGGGGCATAAATTGCATGCTATGCTTATTGAATTTCTTTCCGTTGTTACCAAAATTGCTATTGAACTCCATGATGGGTTGTGTTGTTTATTATTCTATCAAATAAATTATTTACAAAGAGATCAGGTCATCGTGAAATTAGTAATAACGTGCCTCATGAACGCTGGAACCTTCTCGGTAGCACATTTCTTCTGGTAATTCCGCGACAGTTCTTCAAATCCAAGGTCGAACTCTTGACAAAACACTTCTTACGAAACCGTCCAGCTGCGATATACTGATAAATTTCCGGAATTTGGCAAATACCACCAACAGAAAACTTATTAAACTGCACTTCAGAAACTTCAATCACGTTGTATTCACTATTCAGACGATTTTCACAAAGATACTCCATTATTTTGACAAATTGGCGCGATTACAATATATTCGTTACGTTCTTCATTTAGCCATTTGGTGTTAATGTCAGATCAAAATCAAAAGTGTGTTATGGTGGAGGTTGCCATAGTGAAAAATAATTTTCACAATCAGGGTCACCTTTAGAACAAAAGTAAACATATTAGATACATTGGCAAAAGAAATCTGTTTGTAATTCAAATAAATTAAAAAATAATTTTAATGCAAAAAATTTGCCTAACTCGCCGATTTCGAACGTTATTATGAATATAAATATAAATTTAACAGGTTTTAAGGAAAACTATTTTTTGTTATGGTATTACTGACCATATTAGTAAACATCAAACTGCGTAGGAAAATATAATTTTCTTCATATTCCTGGAAGCTGATTTTATGTTTCAGAGGCATGACGATTCATTTATTTAGAGAATATTTGAAGTTGTTGTAATTTTGAGTAATTTAGCAAAGGAATGACGCACAGGATACGAAGTAAGGGGGATAAAAGGATTCTATCACGTTGGAATTATTGCATCAGCCATTTGTAGTTCATAAAAAAACACATAGATGGCAGAATAGATTGAAAACGCGCATTTGGTACATTTTATTGCCTGGAATGTTTTAGGTATTATTAAAATTGTTTATATACTTTTCTTAAATATATAAACCCGATTCTAGATCTATCTAAAATGATATGACATAATAACAATAATAATAAATGTTTCTCGTCGTTTATCAACTGTACATTTCATAGTCCGAATATATTTTTTTACTCTTGGTTTTGTCAACTGCATTTTTTATAGAAGAAGCCTAGAAGAATCGAAAGTAATAATAACTTTATCCTTAATCATATAATATTTATATCCAAATATTTTCTTAACGAATACAGCCCGACATTTTTAAAGAGTTTGCGGTCAAAAGAGCCCAAGTGAGAAAATAACAAGAACCGAATAATTTGTCGCTATGGATTAAATACTTTTATTTTTAAAATGTCACAGTGTCGACACCCCCTGCTTTAACGAAGTATTTTGAAATACGGATAAATTATGTTATTATATTGGTTAAAATATTCCAGCTAGCAGTTTTACAGCCAAATAGCAAAATTTTTCTTTTTTTAATAAATTTCAAATATATATTGCACATTTGTTTTGCAAAACTTGTCAGGTTGGCGTGGTACAGAAGTCATAATTAGTTGATAAAAAACGATTAATGAATCACGCAAAAATGTTGTTATTTGCCAAAGAAATGTTTTTCTGAATCTGTTCGTAAATAGTAAAATAAGATAGATACTAGGAATTGGTAATAAATTGTAGAGTGCCTTTAAGGTGATTTTTCACAAAAACGGCGCTATACAAGTTTATCAATTATTATTGTTATTAAGGGCATAGTCACGGTTAGTTTTATTTTGGATCGTTATCAATAGCAGTGCTATTGAAGTTGCGTGATAAAAAAAAATAATCTTACAATGTGAAATTTTGTAGCTGTGGCAATCGAAAAACATTTGGTGTTGATTTTCACGAAATTCATAAAAATACCAAAATCTTGTAAACTAACGACTTCTTATTAAAATAATGTTATAATTTTTTGGTCTATCATGAGTTGGTTAATCAGTCCACCAAAGGATAATGTTGAGTTTTGGGACGCCTGTACATATTTCTCCTGTGTTATGAAAGGAAGACAATATTATTATTTTCATTCTATTGTTTTGATTCGATGTTTCGTGCCGGTTATTATTAATTGTTTATCTGGTTGTCTAAACTTGGTAGCATGCTTGTTAGTAGGTACTAGGTACCTAACCAAGCGTTAACCAGAGACAAGAATTCAATCAAATATATAATTACCATTCTGAAAATTTTAAATTCTATGCTTAAATTTGGACAGCGGTGCCTGTATTCATAATTATTGTTTATTTAGTGAAACTTCGCCATTATACAAATAGTCTAATAAAATGGTAAATATCGTGTTACTTACTATTCCTAGATAATAAATCACTGTCCTGCCTTAGTGCAAGTGGAAGTATATCGGCATTTCACAGTTTGTTAGAGCCGTTTAGGTTAGGCCTTCTATGACAAATATTTATTATTTGAATGGGAAAAGCCTATTTATTGTTTGCTCTTGTTATAAATTGTCTTAAAATTACAGCAATTTGATCTGCTTCCCATCTGAACGATTTATACATGTAAATATGATGTTTTAGGTCGTGTTGAAATAATGTTTTTTCAATGCATGACAGATGATGTTACCTTACGAGTACACGATAATAATAAAAAAACATCACACATTCTAAGACACCGGTTCTCCTTAGGGGTTGTTACAAATCAAATAACGATAATAATTGGTCCTAATGAAAGCGTTGCGTCGCTTTAAAAACAACTTTCAAATATTCTTGCGCATTACTTTTCTGACTACTCTCTTGTCTTGGTGGAATCTACACCAAGAACAGAGTCAAATTTGATGGCAATCTGAAACTAATTTATTGAAATAATTTTCTCTAAGGCTCTTAACAACTAGTAAAAATTAAAACATGATAAAGCTTTGAACTTATAAAAATATATGTAAACGTTGAACCTTTGCTGTAGTGATTAAATTATTTATGCACGTGTAAGCATTCACACCATTTGTTTTTCAACGATGTTCGTGGCCACACATTATGTATAAAACACAGATCTCAAGTACAGACCTATTTAAACCTACTAACAATTGTTTATTTCTTACAACTTATTGACTATTTTATCATATAATCTACACTTTTTATTCTTCGTTTGGTGGGAGAAAGTTGATGGAGGACATAACCATGTGATGCTGGGATTATTCAGCACAGATTTGCCTCTGGGAAACTGGTGGAGAAGACATTTTTTTTTATATATCTCCCCACAGGAGGCCCTGACTGAAATAAAATTTTCCTCGGGGCCCACTTTATCTTTGGAGATGCTATGGGAAGGGTCTTGTCAAGGAAAGAAAGGAGTGAACCTAGGTCTTAAAGAGACCCATGTTGTAGGAAGGAGGAATAACAAAGGCCGACATATGATTCCACAGCTGAACTGTTGAAAACAAGAAAGAATCGTAGAAGCGACCCATTCTTATGTGAAATGTTTGGCGTTCCCGACTTTACACCGGTGCCGAAGGGATCAATGATTTTAGTTCCTCGAAGCATCTTCCATTAAAATACCGGTGGAACAGTGAATAATTTGAAGCATGTTTGCAGTCGCACACCATCCTGCTAGTCCAGCCCGGAGCGCGGCCAGAGACCAGGACTTACTCGGACTACGAGAGCGTGAATGACTGCATGGAGGGCGTCTGTAAGATATATGAGGAGCACCTGAAGAGACGGAACCCCAACACCCCCACCATTACCTATGATATTTCACAGCTCTTCGACTTTATAGATCAAGTAAGTTTCTTTTTATCTTAATCTAATTGTGGGCGCTTTACAATATTAACCCCTTAGGCCTCTGGCATATTCTGTCCACTTTGTTCCGCTTTGCAATAAAATCCAAATAAATTGAATATTTCTGAACATATCCGAAAACTAAAAACACTTTTTTGAAAGGTGATGAATTTTATTTTGAGATATAAATGCATTTTAAAAATATTAAAATTTTGGATGCAACAAAAAAAAGTTTTGAAAATGGCTCACCTTATGTTTTTTCTAAGTAAATCGAAAAAAAAGAAAAACACGAACTTTATTAGATAAATGCAATATAAACATTACCTTCTCATTTTTGTTGGTTCATATAAAAGTAATTCATTTGTACAGGGTTGACATTTGTTGCATGAGAACGGGTCGCTTCTACGATTCGTTCTTAAGTTCAACAGCTCGGCTGTGGAACAAACTGCCGGCCTCTGTGTTTCCTCCCTCCTACAACATGGGACTCTTCAAGACCCATGTTCACTCCTTCCTCTCCACAAAAAGACCCTCCACACAGCATCCCCAAAGATGACATAGGCCCCGAGGGAAATTATTTTCTTCAGGGCCTCCTGTGTGGAGTTAATATAAAAAAAAATTAATAAAAAAAATCACAAACTTTTATAAACTATTCTCAAATTGCGATTAAAAACTTTGGTTTCATTCAGGTGCACATTTTATCTCTTCTGTAGTTAGCTTTTAGATTTGAGTATAAAGCATGGTGTTTTCTCTTTCTAACACCGTTTAGATCATATTTCTAACCCTGACAGTGAGGGAAAAACAACGATTTTTACGAGACCTATGTGCTGTTCCGAAAAGCAAACAAATGACTTAATAATAAATTGATTCAAACTTTTTGTATCCTACAACCTACTACTTATTACTATTATATTATGCCTTAACCACTCAAGTGATTGGGTTGTGTATATATACACATTTACCATATTATTTAAGTAAAATTCCTCAAAATATTAATATGGAAACATATGAACTGTTTATTTCGGTTTGAAGCCAATGAATCCACCTAGATTTCGCTGTAGATTTTTAGGTTCTATAAAGTAGACACATTATAAACAAGAGATCGCTCCAAACGTTTTTGCAAACTTGCCATAATACACCACAAGTCACTTGAGTGGTAAAAGCTATATAACAACATAGTAAAGCAGAACACATTATTATAAGCAATAATTAGTCGCCTGAAATATCAATACGAATTGAAAATATCTCCAGAGTAAAAATAAATGCTGCCGACGGGAATTGAACCCGCTCAGACGCTCTGGGCCACAGAGCTATGTCGGCTTATTTCCAACACGCCAAATAATTCAATATGTACTAGTACTTCAATCAACAATTACTGCTTATTATATTTTTCCACCTGTAAACAACCAATTTTTATTTTTATAGGGAATGCTTTGTTAGTGCTAAATTTCCCACTAGATGGCGTCGAGACATATTATATCTACATTTGTGGGTGAAATATTTTGACTCGTCAAATATTATTATTTTTTTTAAATGATAAACTAATGTTTATAAGACAAGGTTTTATGCGTAGCACAAAGGATAACATTTTCAGGCGACTAATTATTGCTTATAATAATTTGTTATCCTTTGTGCTATGCATAAAACCGTGTCTTATAAACATTAGTTTATCATTTAAAAAAATAATACTAGAACTATGATAAAACGGAATGGTGAAAAAACAGAACAATCAACTCAATATAATCTAATGAAATGAATTAATATATGTTTTTTGAATGAACAAAATTTTAGGTGGTGTTAGGAAGACATGGCATCATCAAGTGAATCATGTACTTGAGTCAAGTCATGTCAGGAGTAAAATATAAAATTATGTATGAATGTGAATGAAGCAAGGAGTTTGTACCAAGATGTGTGGCAGTTATCCTCTCCGTCTACACCTGTGGAAAAAAGACATGATTGTTAGTTAGTCAGATTCTTTTTCTCATATTTTATCTTGGAGCCGTTAACTTCATTCCCTTTATCATCTATTGAAGTATCCTTGACTCCTTCCATTCATTTGTGCATATGTTCTCCTCACACTAATTTCACTCTTCACCCGCTCTTTGTTCTCCCTATTCTCAGTTGGGAAAATAAGACTCGAATTACTTGGATACCGAGAATGTGTTAATTGTTTTCACAGCACTGTGCGAAAGAGAACACATTATTTATGTCCCTTTCTTAATCTTGATCTTCTACTTTACATTTCTCAAATCTCCTCATTTATAAGGGCATACCGCTGATAGCTTCCCTGTAACCTCTTCCTCGTAAATGACAAATGTAACACAAAGAGAGGTTGCAACGGAGCTCTCAGCAACAGAACCATACTGAGTTAGAAAAAGGAGTTCTATCCTCTCCCTGCCTGAGGATTCTTGTTATTCCGGTAGGATCGATATGCCCCTAACCCACACACAGAGTAACAACGCAGGATTTGCACTTACCAGTTTGATGATCTTGCTGTTAGAATGTATGTGCGATGTCAAGTGGGGCCCACACCGAGATAATGTTCGATAAATAACTGAATCACAAGTCACTTTAAAACATGAATCAATGCACACACATACAGCGATCACTTGTTGCAAAAGCTTACGTTTTAACGCTGGTACCTCTCGGTATTAATCACGTTAACACTCATAACTTCACAAAGAACGGCGAATATCACTCGCAATGATCAGCATTTAAGGTGGTAGGTATCTTCTCATGTGTTGAGAAGACAGAAGTTGATCGATGACTCTGCTTTCATTTAGCGGCGTTCTGTACAAATCGAGCATGGATCCAATGGTACATGTTGGAATCCTGCTCTGCGGTTTGCGGGAGCCAAACGAATCTACCGGTTACCAAACGTCGTGACGAAACACACATTGCAGACATTTTGTAAACTCGCCGCTGGCGCCAGTCTCCCGCGACCGACCAGTTCGGAAAGGTTGTTCCCACTGTTGTGTCACTTGTTTTGGATGTTTTGTAACAGTGCGTGAGCTTTAGATCCTTTTAATCCTAGGAATAAAACAGTCAACAAAGAATGACAGAATATAAAAATGTCAGCTACAGCAACTGTTGGGTTGTGAGTGAGGTTATGAAAGCATTCTAATTTTGAGAATTCCACAATTCCTCCCTGTATGTTGGTGGGCTAAACAAAACAAAGCATGATAAAATATAGGTTAGGTTTATTGTTCTTTTTTCACTTTTCTGTTTCGTCATGTAATCGTTTAACCATCCTAACACCTAATCTATCTCATATTTCAAATGTATTATTTTCCAGCTGGCAGACTTGAGTTGTCTGGTGTACCAAAAATCCACAAACACGTACGCGCCATACAACAAAGACTGGATTAAGGAAAAGATCTATGTGCTGCTGAGGCAAGCCGCAGGGCAGACCGACTAACAGATCTATCTTCTAACTGTGTATTAAATTGTTCCAAGTGCTTTGGGAAGAACGATGCTCTGATAAAACCAACCAACTTCTCATTGTTTCGTCAAAATTTCACATTTCACTCTCCGAAAGATGACATGTTCATTTTACCAAATTATTACCAACAATTAAAACAAGTATTATGCCGTGTTTCTTTCTTTAGCCAATGTTTCGGACAGCATTGCCGTGACCATCATTATGGGCAGCATCATCATGGGCAGATACGTAAAAATTGTGGTGAAGTGTGTGTTAAAGCACGTATCACATAAGGACACAATTTATAATGCGTGTTATCTTTTTGTTATAATTTACCTCAGGATAAAAATTAAACTCTACATATAAGATTTTCTAAAAGAGCGCCAAAAAACTTCTTAACCATGAAAACCTCTTATATGAGAACTTTTAAAGAGGTTTTCACTGTATATCTTTAGAAATAAGGAAATAAATCCAAGCTCAAAATAGTTTTTATTACATTATCAGCAATCATAATATATTTACATTTGTCAATCTATTCTTAATACCGCTGTACATCATTGTTCTGTCTGTAATTTACATCTGCAAAATGAAGCATATCTCGAATTCAGTAAATTTGTCATTAGAGGAGCAATGAGCTAAATCAAATAGCTGAAACAATTGAAACATCCAATTCCAAAATACTGAAATAGTCTTAACGTTTCAAAACTTTTTGAAAAAAAAATTAAATATAATGAATTTTAATAATATTGATATTTTGATAATGCCTATCGTTGTTTTCTTTCCATAATATTCCGATTTTTTAATATTTAACCTGTTTGCTGTTGTTGGGGGTGAGGCTGTCGACTAGCAATCTGGAGGTCGCGGGTTCAAATCCCGGCGTGCGCAAGTAAATTATATTTGATGAATTTGTATTATTTCACAATTTGTTAATTCAAAATAATACATAGTATACTTGCAGCACGTTCCAAAATGGAAGATACTTTCAGTTATCGCCATGGTGAAAGACCACCATTGAGAATTGAAACGTTGCTTGAAATGGCTTTAGTCATGTTTGATGACCAGATCTGAATGGCCAGGTACTCTCCCCCTTCCCCTCCATACTACCTTCAGCCTCACTCTCATAGTTTCACTAACTCCACACAGTTGGGACTCTTTGTCGGTATTCACATATGAATGAGCATATGATGTGGTCAACAGCATGTAGGTTAAAGTATTATCTTTAGTTAAAATATTATCTTAAATCATGGGGTATTTTTTTAAAGAAGCACGCACAACAGAAATAATTTCAAACCGAAGTATACTGAAATAATGTAATGGAATTTTTCGGGATAGCGGGTAACCAAAATAAAATACAGTCAAACTTGGTTACAACAAGCACGAGAGGACTGACTAAATTTGCTCCTTATAGCCGCTAGTCGTTATATCCAAAATAGGTTTTTTAAAAGTCGTGCGTATCTACCTACCTGCCTCTACCATCAATATATTCGCAAAAGGACAGTACATTTTCAGAATACGAGTAGGTATTAACTATTAAAAAATAAATTAGAAAAATACACTCTTATATTACTCAAATTTATTATCAATGATTGTTTTAAACATTTCGCTTTCATGCTTTTCAATTTCCTCTTCAAAAAAATCAACGCATTATAACTATCATCACCTGGTTCATGGCTTCCAAGAAAAATATCACCAAGTTGTCCATCTTTTTATCACTAGTTTGTGCGTACTGTACCTACTGTTTGTAAAATCGCACTTGTCATAAATAACTAGCTAGCGAGATTATTTTGGTTTTCGGCTGTAAAAATTTACTTCTCACAAATCAGTGATGCACAACCCGCGGCCCCATTCTTGCGTCCTGGATGTCAATTTCATACGGCCCACTTGTCTATAGAGAAAAATCTAAATGTTTGGGGTAATTCTTGAAAACCCTGGCTGAAAACATTTTTTGCAAATACAATTTTTACTATTGCCGTGATCGTTATAACCAAGTTTGAGTGTAGTCATAAATTTCCTCAGGTTTCGTAATTCAACTCTTTAAATAAAATTTGTGTTCAAAGGTACAAAAATATTAATTGCAAAAATAAATTGTGGTGTGTATATTATGTAGCAAATGTAGGAGATAATTATATTTTTTCAATCTGTACAGCGCTTGAATGCGAAAATGCATTTTTCCATTGTTTTTTTTTTTGTAGTTTATTCATTCTGGTTGGCTTGTTTCAGGTTTAGAGTGGTTTGTCACCTGTTTTTGTTTGCATAAAATAAATTTCTTTATTATCTTTAATAAATATGTAATTTTTTATTCCTTCTTTTTAAAATGTGTGCGAGGCATGTACTATGTACATAATACATTATTATCTTGTTCAAATATGTTCTTCTTTTGGTGCCCTTTCCTATTGGAGGTTGGTTATCAGCACGTCAATATCAATATGTAAGTGGTCATAAATTTTCAAGCTTTCAATTTTCAGACTAAAGGGATGTTTTTTGGATAAATTTTTGCCTGTAGTCGAAGTAGTAGATTCTTTTTATCATGGAAGTTCTTTTCACTTTACCAACTTATTACAAACAATAATTAAACCAACCAAGTTCTCATTGTTTCGTCAAACTTTCATATTCTCTCAAAGATGGAAATGCGCGTTATCTTTTATATATTATAATTTATCTTTGGAAAATTGAAATCTTGGATTTCCAAGAGAGCGGAAAAAAAACTTCATAACCGTGAAAACTTCTTAAGGAGGTTTCACTGTATCACTTTAGAATATTTGTTCAGTTCTTGTACAATGGAAGAAATAACTCCAAGCTCAAAATAGTTTATACTTCAGTATCAGCAAACATAATATGTATGTATATTTGTCAGTCATCATCGACCGTTGCAAAACATTGTGTTTCTGAAATTTAAAAACATTTATTGAAAAAAACCAATACAACATTAATAAATTATTGTTAAAACCTACTGACTTGAGAAATTATAAGTTGTAATATGCGTTTCATACTTTCCTTTGGAATTAAATCATGTTGAACATGCACAGATGTCAAATCTTGCAATAAATAAATGACTTTTCATAGTCCAAATGGAAAAACTTTTTTGTTAGTCAAGTTCCACGCCTTCTTATTGCCCTCGCCGATCCTTAATGATCCCGAGGTCACAACCGCCCCCTGAGGGGGAATACCACCTACTTTGGGATGTTCTGTTGATTGTACTCTGAAAGAAAATTTGAAAAAAAATCAATTATAATTAGATAAAGGGATTTAGACTTTTGTAGTTTTTTTCTTCTAGTCATATTCCTCATAACATTACTAAGGAATACTCTGTGTACATTCTCTTCCTTCAGACCCAACATTCCCAATATATATGGCGTTTTTAATTCTTAAAATTGTTTCAAATTTTATCTGCCAGATCTTCAATCAACTTTAATTGATTGCAAGCCACGTGATTAAAGGTTGTCGAACACATATAACCCCGGCATCGCCTCAGCTCCAGGCATTCATAATTCTTTCTATTATACTCCGGACCGCAATGCATTTCAATCAGCATCGTAACGGCATCGCCTCGCCTCGAAGCAGTATCATTCCAATGCCGGGTTGACCTTTAAAACCACTGAAGCACTGCAAAATGGTACCATCGAATTTCTTCCTGCCTTTTTTACAAAGTAATTGACTTGTCCGATTTATTAAGAACTATATTTTGAAACAAATAATGCTATTTAATATTGAAACAATGTTAATATCATAGATAATGGGACACAGGGGAGATGGGCCATGAATTAATACGCACGAGTGTCATTCATACTACTGCAAATCTATGCACAGCGGCGTCGCGCCTTTGTTTCTAACAAAACATAATAACTTTCGCTGCTTGAGTCCGTACAGTTTGGTTATAGCTTAGAGACTTCTATATCTCCCTTTATTTCTGTTATCTATGGTTAGCATTCATATTTATGAAAAAATGTCTATGGTACTGCGAAAGGTGCAGAGTTTAATATTGAATTCCTCTATACAGTCATGACACACTAATCTTTGCAGTCAGTGCAGTCAACCATAAAAAAAACAATTTTTACAATACAAAAGGGCAGTGTTCCATTTTTAAATCTATAAGCTGACAATATTTTTTTCTTTTATCAATTTTTGACTAAAGGACAATCAAAAAAACATTGTTTTAACCCAAATGAGAATATTTATAATACTACATGTATGATAATATTTTGGTATAAAATATGTTCTCTTTTAAATTATCAATTTATCTTACTAGTTTTATTTGTATTCCTAATTTGTATGGTGATTTAAATAAATTTATAAGTAAAATAAAAAATTAGGAAGTTCTTCATTTCGCCGACCTTTCCCTTACCACTGTGACGGAAATCTGCAGATTGGAAGCTGTAAAATTGAATCATAAAGGCAGTCGTATCGGTAAGGAATCGACAAAAACCAAGTATTGTAAAGACGCGAGAAATGTTGCGTATGATTTCTGCACACGGCAGATAAGCTATGTAGCTTGTAAATGGGTAAACTTTCTGTTTTTGCATTTACCGCTTTTACGCTGAATGCCATTAACTTGTCATTGTCAATTTGACTCACAGGTTCAATTGTAATAGATAATTTAATTTAATATATTAATATAAATTGTAATTTGACAAAAGACAGAGAAGATGGCCGAATGATGCATAAACAATAACAAACGACTGTGAATCAAGTCAGTCACCAAGTAAATGTGGATTTTTTTTTGATATTATTAATGTGCCTAAATAATGGTTCCATGATAACTCCCCATAATGACAATTCAACACTCCTATAAAGTTATGAAAAGTGTAGAAACAAAAACATTGCATCGCTTCCTCTCGCCCATCGACCCGTTTGCATTGTTTGCAGGCCCCAATACAAATATATGAATTGGTGAGCTCTCGGTATACCATATTCGGTTTTGCCTATTCTTTACCGACCCGTGGGACGACTACCTTACATTTAGCATAGTAAACAAACAAACTTAGTAAAGTCTAAGAAACAACTCGTTTTTATACTGCCAACATTAACTGTGATTGGAAATTCTCGTCCGTTGAGTTTCTCCCTGCAGTACCAGTGTGCAGAACTTCAATGCTGCTAGTTTCTCCATTTGTAACACCTGTAAAACAGACTCAGAAAACCTACATTTTGTCTGTGCGTAAGATATGGCAATCGGTCTATTAACAATGGATTATTAATCAGACTAACCTCCCTCACAGCAAAGATTCAAGGAGGTTGTTAGATATTTTTGCCACAGAAGTGGCTGAACTAGATTTAAATGTAAGACATGTTTGAGATTTATATACATTCACTAAGAGACAAATTTACTCAGGCTTCAAAAAGCTGAACACTTATCTGAGATCTCTCACTCAAAGTATTTCAATGCATGCTTTTTTTCTATCAGGCTAAAGTTCTTCCTCAGCAATATGTAAGTTTCCGATACTGTTGTTGCATATTCACCTTGCAAATAACTTGTTGCGCCCAGTCTGCATACGTCGCTATTGAAATCACAAGTCCTGCAGAGCTACCATTTCTCGAAACGTCAAAACTAGGTTTCATAACCTCACTCGCAACCAGTGGCGGCTCGTCATATTTGGGGGTACTATAGTGCTAATATTACAAAAAATTGGCATTATTGATATTGTTGTAGCCGAAAACGGATTATTGCTAGACTATTGTATTTATTAATTGCTCCGCCATGTGTGGTAACATCTTTCACCAGATGGTTGCGGGAGACTGGCGTCACCGAAGAGTTTACAAAATGCTGACAACGGGTGCCTGTATATGAATCTCCACCCAGATGTGTGGCGGTAGTCACCAAGATACTTAAATCATCGAGTATCGGATACTTGCGTATCCCTCTGGAAGAAGGGCCTTAAGTCTAGTCCAAAAATATATCGATGGATATTAAACGCCGTTAGTCCATTGAATGACAAACTAAGAAAAACGACATAATCTGTTATTTGGAAATCTGCACTCTGTTGCAGGATTGAGACATTTACATGATGGAATGAAAGCGGAAGCAGTAGCTGCAGAGAGGCAGTTTATTTTGGTAGGTAAGTACTTCATTTGCAATAAATGGGCAAAACCAGTGTTTTAATACTGGCAATGATAATAATAATATTTGTATAGCGCTGTTTTTGTGCAAAATCACCTCAATTATGATATGTTTATTGTTAACTTTTTACGTGGCCCAATCTATTGATATGCCCGTTTTCTTTGCCTACGAATTTGAATGCTTATTCTTTCGTGAAGTCATTCTTCAAAAGAAGAAATAATACAATATTTCATCCCCACGGATATAAAAACTAAACCGAATAAATTTTTTATATTATCAGGCACATACATAACCTTAAAATACATGTCAACCGTAGATTCTTGATAGTTTTTTTAGGTTCTTCACAAAAACGGCGTCATAAAAATTATTAATTCATTTTTATTAATGACCTCGACTAAATATGGGCGTCGTAATTCCCAAACTAAAAATGAATGAATTGTTCACATACTTGTAGCTTCTTAAGTTCGTAGATAATATCGTAATTTAAAAGCTAATACCTAATAGTCGCCGGCCATTCGGCCGGCACTCCGCCGTTACTTCACCACGCCGCTACAGGCCACGAACATACCTACTACGCCCGGACATTTAAGGAGGCTACGGAATATCATGGATTCCTCAGGATTACATCAGCGCCCTGGCCCTGGATATCATCCCTGGCCTGCGCTCCTCACGCCCCTATACCCTGCGATATCTTTACCGGTCTGCGCTTCACCCCGCGAAATCGTTGTCGGCCTGCATCTCCCAACTAGGCCAATCATACCTTCGGCTATCCTGTTTTACACTGGAGTACCCGGAAGACACCACGCCTTCGCCAGTGCTGAACACATCCACAAGTCCGGTCTCCGCCAACCTGCGGTGTTGAGACATCGACTTTACCGCCTCGACCACTCCACTGCCGTCATCGCCACTTACGCCTGGTATCATCGGTCCAGTCATCTCACAACTGACTCAAAATAAACGCTGTGACATCACAACCACATCTTTCATTGTCTACTACCAAATCCCCAAAGCGTAATCCCAAATGCATATCAAATCATATCTAAAGTAATGTAACACAATGTACCCACGGAAATAATATCTCATTTGTCAAGCAATCCAATATATTCTTGAATTTGGGAATCGATTTACGTTTTCGAATGAATTCTGACCAATGACGTGACTGTTTTGATGTTGATTAATTCTGACCAATGACGTGACTGCGTTGGTTTCAAATGATTTTTGACGAAATTGATTCCTTGTTTGATGACATTTCAAAATGATTGTCTCGGACTTTGGTTTCTAATGATTTTTGACAGAATCGATTCCTTGTTCGATGACGTTTCAAAAGAATTATCTCGGACTGTGATTTCGAATGATTTTAGACAGAATTGATTCCTTGTTCAGTGACATTTCAAAACGATTGTCTCGGACTGTGATTTCGAATGATTTTAGACAGAATTCATTCCTTGTTCGATTACATTTCAAAACGATTGTCTCGGACTGTGATTTCGAATGATTTTAGACAGAATTGATTCCTTGTTCAGTGACATTTCAAAACGATTGTCTCGGACTGTGATTTCGAATGATTTTAGACAGAATTCATTCCTTGTTCGATTACATTTCAAAACGATTGTCTCGGACTGTGATTTCGAATGATTTTAGACAGAATTGATTCCTTGTTCAATGACATTTCAAAACGATTGTCTCGGACTGTGATTTCAAATGATTTTTGGCAGAATCGATTTGTCTACGACAATGAATCGAAATATTTCGATGCTCAAAAAGATCAAGTAAATCATCGATTGTGCCCATCACTACTCTGTTGCATTTTAATTTGATAAAAATACAATAAAACATGCCAGGAGACACTGTGCACCTCTCAACCGCTCTTCACTAAGGAATAGTGGCGGCCATGACAGGAAAATTCTTGTCTCTGATTGAATGAAAGGGACTTTCTTGAATTTGATTTAAATCTCTGTAAGGACTTAATGTTGTTAAAAAAAATCACATTTCATTTTTTATTTACACATTTTTTCAAAATTTGTAATTGCAACTGTCGTTTTTAATACGCATTTAAAAAATAAACAAACCTTTGATTCAACTTAATGACAATAAACAACAAATTTTCGAATTTACGATTATTGAAAATAGTGATATTTAATATTATTTTCGTAAATATTAATTACACGTAAAATTGTTCATATTTGACGAATCGAGGTTCAGTTAAGATGGACCAGGAATTCGTTCAGTTTCTCCGTTACATGAGGCCAAATGGCAAAGACATCGTCGACGTAGCGCCACCATACTTGCCAGCCGAAGCTGTGTCGAGTACCACTTCTTCAAACTTCTCCATAAAAAGTTGGCTAGTACTGGCGACAGCAGACTGCCCATCGCAACTCCCTCCAATTGCTCAAACAGTTCACCCTGAAACGCAAAGTATCCCGTTTTGAGGCAGTGTTCAAAAAGTTTGCAAATGTTTTCCTCATATATCTCACTGAGCATTGTCATGGAGTCTTCTAGAGGCACATTTGTGAAAAGTGACACGACGTCAAAGCTGACCAGAATATCTCCTTCCTCAGTCTTAACTTTCTTGAGCTTACTAATCAGATCTGTTGAATCCTTAATCCACAATTCGGTTTTTCCAGTTTGCATCTGCAGTAATCTCGAGATGTGTTGGGAAAGTTTGTATGTAGGAGCACCAATAGCGCTGACAATCTGTCTCATTGGGATTTCCTTTTTACGTATTAAAAAATTAAACAAACCCCTATTCAGAATCACTGTCAAATTATCTAAATAAAAAAACCGGGTGGTATAATATTTATTATTGCAATGAAATAACCCTAGCTCTTTTCATATAAATAAATTATGTGCTCTTTTTTGAACCCTTCATTTATAGCCCCTGGTTAAGTGATTTTTTTAAGTGATTTTGGCATTACCTACCTACTAAACCTCGCTTCGATTAGCTTCTACAATGTTATGTCAAATATGTAGGATTTTACAAGTGTATTAATATTTACGAAAATAATACAGGGTTTCCCGATAATATGTGTTATTTTGAATAGCCCGCTATTTCGGTAGATGTTACTTTTGAAGCTGTCATTTTTTGACATTTGACAAGTAGAAACTACGCCATTAATAAAAATGGAACGATACACGCTTCAACAACGCATTGAAATTATTAAAATTCACTTGAGTGAATCAAATGCCATCTTGAGTGATGAGGCCCATTTCCACCTCGGTGGCTTCGTCAACAAGCAAAATTGTCGCATCTGGGGCTCGGAAAACCCAAGAGTTATTGTTGAAAAGCCTCTCTATCGTCAACGTGCGACTGTTTGGCGATGTTTATGGTCCGGCGGAGTCATTGGACCTTACTTTTTCGAAAATGAGGCTGGAGCAACAGTTACGGTGAATGGATTGCGCTATCGAGAGATGATTAGTGATTTTTTATGGCCGGAATTGAATGGTATTGATCTGGACAACGTTTACTTTCAACAAGACGGCGCTACGTGCCACACAACCAACGAAACCATTGATCTTTTACGGAAAAAGTTTCTTTGAATATCAAAATAATACCTCTTATTGGAAAACTCTGTATATAAAAAGGGTAAAGGCGATTTTCAGTACAAAATATTGTCAATATTATGCAAAGCGATAAACGTCTTCATCATTATTTGAATCCTATAATTTCTATACCCGCTATATCCGATTTTTTGACAAAATGATCTGAGTATGACATCTTGTTCACATTTTTGCGAGCAACAAGAGGAGCCTAAAATTGAGTTTCAAAACCCTCCTTATCATGACCAAAAACCATGTTAAAACTGCGAGTGAGAAACCAAATCCGCTATATCATACAGAAAGTCACTACAGTAGAACCCCGTTAATTCGAACCCCGATAATTCGAAAAAACGCGTAATTCGAAATTTTCGCAAAAAAAATTTCCGCTGAAAAATTTTTTCATACAAAATTTTTTTTAATTCGAAATTCGTTAATTCGTAATTCGAAATTTATTTTTGTCCGCGCACGAAAATTTGTTCGTGTAATTCGAAAAAGTTTGATTTTTGCGAAAATAAATCATAATATTTCGTAAATCTGTATCTAAAAGTCAGCCGTGGCGGTAAAACGCCGAAAAATGTATTTTTACGTGGTTATACATAGTCCTAATTAGTATTATTATTTTGTAAATCTGAATCGATTTACACTGGAATGTCGTATTTTTTCAAATTTATTTCGAATATCCGAGTTTAAAGGGCCGAGAAAATACATTTTACGCGGATATATGTCGTAGTTTTACGAGTTTACGCCAAATATCTGCATTTAAAGGGTCGGCCGCGACGAAACTCGGACGCGTAATTACGATTTACGCGTAAATATATTGTATTTTTACTAACTTTACTTCGAATATCCGCATTGAAAAAATACGGCGCGACGGAAATCGGCCGAAAAATTTCGATCCATGCCGAAATATGACATATTTTTACGAATTTACTTCAAATATCTGAACATAAAAGGCCGGCCGCGACGAAAAACTGCCGACAAAATTCGATTTACGCGGAAATGTATCATATTTTTACGAATTTATTTCGAATATCTGAATTTGAAGAGCCGGCCGCGACGGAATACGGCCGCGAATCCTCGTTTTACGCGGAAATATATCGTATTTTTACGAATTCAAATTCAGATATTTGAAATAAAGGGCCGGCCGCGACGGAAAATTACCGCGAAATCTCGATTTACGCGGATATATATCGTATTTTTACGAATATCTCAATTTAAAGGGTAGGCCGCGACCGAAATCGGCAGCACAATCTCGATTTACGCGTAAATATATAGCATTTTTACGAATTTATTGCGAATATCTGAATTTACAGGGCTGGCCGCTACTGTAATCGACCGCGAAAATAAAGAAATAATTGGTATTAATACGAATTTACAACTAAAATACCACCCGGATTTGAAGAGGCGGCCGAGAAAATCGATTTTCGGCGTTTTTTTTTTTTTTTTTTTTTTTCATAAAATTTCGAATTACGTGGGAATTCGTTAATTCGAAATTTGATTTTTGATGTCCGCTGGATTTCGAATTAACGAGGTTCTACTGTATCAATATCCGCTATATCGGATTCAACGAATCACAAGCAGTTATTTTGCCAAAATACAATATGGCCGCCGCTCTGACGCTACGCTCGTGTGTCAAAATGATCTACGCGTGAGTTTCTAAACCCGCCATGTCGCCTCAGTTGACTTTCAAAATCACGAAGTGAGTATCAAAATCCGCTATATCCATTTTATTTATCGAAATTACTTAATTATTGCTAGACATATATAGAAAAATAAATGCTTTTCGAAATTTTATTACTCCAATTCATTATATAAAAAATTTTAATGCATTTACTTATGTACGCTAGAGATGTGACAGTTTTTTGCGGTTTTCTCCAAATCAATGAAAGTTGATATAGCGGGTATAGAAATTACACGACTCATTTCTAGAAACGACAATCTTGGCAACATTGATGGAAAGATTTATACAGAATAACAATAGTATCTTAATCTTCTCGTAATGAATCATAATGTGTTTCGCAGAAATATACTTAACTGGCTTTAAAAAAATATGTATTTAAAACATTGGTAGTTTTAAGTAAAAATTTACCCATATTTATTATTAAAATAAAAGCCATTTGAAGGTTTGAATAATATCACAGTATGCAGAAATTAATTCTGTTTAAATTTTAATTCTGTCAAAAAAACAGGCTTAGAATAATTTCTTAATCCTTCTCAGTAGGTACTCCTTACTAGGAGATGCTGGGCTGAGGCGAAGTAGGTTTTTGGGTTCCATGATATTTCATCAAAATGACAGTTAAACACACCTTTAAAAAGTGATGAAACAAAAACTAGGTTAAGTAGTTACCTATGTAACCTATTTAACCTAGTTTTTATATAACTTTTTGTAGGTGTGTTGAACTGTCATTTTGATGAGATGCCCAGTCACCGTTTAAATCAAACATATCGCTTTTTTTTTTTTAGTTGTCGGACTTGACGTTTGATATACATCGACACAATTATATTTTTATGTAGTTTGATTCAATTCTAGTGAGACAATAATGAATTTACCATCAGAAGAAGTCGGGAGTTGAACAGACCTGGTTGAAAGTTGCGTCAATACTTCCTGTTTGGAATCCTATGAGATGTCCAGAGTCCTGGCAGCAACGAAGCCTCCTCCTTCAGAGTGGAGGACCAGCTGATGATGGCGACCCAAATCCATACCATGACGCCGTGGCTCGGACTACTATTGGACGGACTCCAGATGATTGTGTCTTGAAAAAGACATTTTTTGTCTTGAAAAAGACATTTGGCAACGTTTGGCGGACCATATACGACAATTGTTAAATATGTATATATCAAAGAATAATTTATTATTTTACGGCCCCAAATAATTTTTTTTGTCGCTGTTTGCATAATATTTTTAACTTTTCTTTTAATTCAAAACATTGAACATAAGAAAACAAAAAAACCAAACAAAAACATAAATAAAAACAATAAGAAAAATTCGGATATAATTTTTTTCCGATGCTTCTTGACAATGTGTAATTTTTTTTCTTCTTTTTATTTTGATTTGATTTTGTGTTATTCTTTTAGTTTGTTCAGATTATTTCATTTCAATAATCTGTCAGCAACTTTGGGGCCGTTTCGCTTACTTTATTTTTTTATTCAATATCATTTTTTTGTCAAAAATATTCTTTTCCAACAAAATTATACAAAAAAATGACAAATAGAATCTTACATACTAGTTTGAACAAGCTATTATTTCAAATTAAAAATTATACAAACTTACGATTTTCTACAATAATTATACAGTTATTTCAAGTGACTTTATATCTTAATTTATTCAAAGTGGTAGACCATAATGTTATGATTAATTATTCAAGAGATAATGGCAAATTTCATAATGTCACTGCTTATCCTTTTTAAAACTTTAATTAGCAATCAACTTTACAAACAAATTAGTGTCTACCTTAGAGCCAAAGTTATAATTTAAAAAACACCAAAAATTGTCAAAACCAAAAATCATGTACAAACTTTTCAACAAACTAAAAAGTAGTTTTAGAATTTATCGAAAAAATCCACAATCATTTTTAATCGTGACAAATTCAGCATTTATAAACTATTTACAATTTGATTATAAATACTTACTAATTTCACTATTTCCTAATGTCTAAAATGTCAATATCAAATATTAGACATGTCTGAACTATGTGACTATATTATATTCCTGCATTTTGTTAATGCACGCACAAAAACTAAAAATATATCAACAATACTTTAAAGTGGCGATAAAATAACAAAATTAATAATTAGTTAAAACGTTAAAAGCAAATATGTCATATTGCACACATTTTCAAAAAGGAAAACTAATATTATCGATGATAATATGAACGGTAGGGGCGACCACAACCAAGGCAAATGTTGGTGCAAAGGAATCGTCTTTCTGTGTGTGATCTTGGAAAAGAAGCGCAACTGATCGCATTAAGATCTTGAAATAGCTTACTTACATAAGTTGGTACAACTGACAAAAGCATCACAATCAGGTGGAAGATTTCAAAATATATTAGAATTAGCCACGAGTCGATACAACTGATAGTGTGTGATGCAGGATTAATAGAGAATTCAAGATCATACTTGCAGCGTTATATCTGCTCTGCCTACCCCTAAATATATGTAGTGTGATGTTATGTATGTAAGGGTGTATACAAACCTTTTACGAGGGATAACTTAATTCTGAAAGTCCCAAGATATGAATATCCCAAGAGACGTGCTAATAAGTCATTATTTATAATAAGGTAAGTCAAAAAAACCATACGCATTTTTGGTACAGTATGTATGTAAATAACCGTTACATGTTCAAAAGCTTTCGAACTTTGTTAATGACCACGATAAATTTAGAAAATTTTAATAAATAATTTATTGGTAAAATTTGTACAAAATATTTAGGAAGCTTTTGTAAATTACTAAAGTTTTTTAATTTACTGATTCAATGTTTTTTTTGAGAAAACTAAATAAATAATCAAACCGTGAAGTAATTTCGCTGCATTTAAATTTTTTACAATTTTTAATGTTCACAGCTTACTGGTGGGAATCAAAACCGCAAAATCGGACCCTAACTCAGGTGTCCTAACAACTACAGCGGATTAGAATGAATAATTCCTGTGCTGGATAGTTTATTTTTAAAAAGAGAAATCATTTTGGTTGTACAGAAGACTCCAACAAATAACTGAAAACACATTTGTTTCTTCATTTGGATGAGTAAAAAAAACAGTATTTAGAACCGTCAGAAGGATAAAATTTTTTGTCAATTTGTAAAAAGAAATCTAATTTTATTACGAGGGTTTTCCAAGAATTAAAAACCGTCCATCATTTGTAGTGGTACGGATGAAATATTTCACTAGTTGGCAACACTAGCTTGTAGCGCACACTCCCCCTCTACAACGGGCGTTCGCTCGGCTTGGTAGTTTATCCTGGTGGCTGCTGTTGGAGATGGCGCTCTGCTGTCGTCTCCAGCCAAATGTGAAGTGCGCTCTGTTATTCGCTTTCTTAACGCGGAAAAGGTCCCCGCCCAGTTGAAAGTCGATTTTTCGCCAAAAGAGAGCACAGTTAAAGCTGATCGTTATTGTGAAACGTTAAAAAAAACTTCTAAGAGCGATATAAAACAAGCAAAGGTTGAGCAAGGGCGTTTGTTTTTTGCATGAAAACGCCGCCCCCCATACAGTAGCTGTAACCACCGCGCTCCTGCAATCTTTTAAGTGCGATGTCCTTAGCCATTTGGCTTATAGCCCTGACCTGTGCCGCCCAGTGATTTTCATCTCTTCCTTCGTCTAAAGCAACATTTGGTCGGAAAATGCTTCATGACCGACAAGGAAGTCCAGGAAGAGGCGTAAAGCTGGTTGCTGACCGTGACGGGAGATTTTTATGACAAAGGAATAATGAACCTTGTACCCCTACTTAAGAAGTGCTTTGAACTTGACGGGGATTACGCAGAAAAATAGTGCAGACATGTACGAACAATACCTTACACAAATTTTGGACGAATAAATTTTTCCTGATTTTTAAAACGAAAATGTTCTTTAATTTTTGGACAACCCCCGTAGATGTTTTTAAAAGTTAAAATTAATATTGATAGTCATCAAATATAAGATATATTGTATTGCTTCAGATGTTAATTTGTATATATTATTATTATTATGAATTTTGACAGCTTAGGCTTAAAGTTGTATACGATTAATTTAGTTACTCTGCCTTCAAAAAGTGAATCTATCAAAACCCTACAACTATTACTTCTACATAAAATGTGGTTTGTTTGTAAGGCAACACTCTATGGCTATCGGGCACTTATAGAAATCTTGAAACAGGTACTTACTCTGCATAGATATTATATATATTATCGAATGGGTTAAACTTAATAACACGGTGTTAGTTATTATAACAATATGTATATATTATGTGAGATTATCACAAACAAAACTAAATATTGTTTATTAATAAATAGGAGATCATTACTGCATTATATGACGTGGATTATTATAAAACGAATTTGTTAATTTGGCTGTGATAAATAGCATTGAGTCATATTTGAATTGCTGGACGGATAGCCCATCCACGGAATATCATTCATAGATATTAAATATCCGGCAGAATTTCATAATTTATTCCGACTGCATAAATCATGATTATGCACCAATTTTAATGAATTCGACGCATGGTTTTTTTTTATTTCGAACGAGTGAAATTTTGGTTTTTGTCGCATCGATTAAATTGTTTTCTTTGGGAGATTTTTCAAATGTGATTTTTTCACCTTTCGACTTAATTTTATAAATATTTTGGTAGTTCTAAATGTACATAAGTTATTTAAAAAAAAAAAATTGTGTTAAATGTTGACGCGAATGTATTTTTGAACAAACTTCACAATAGTTAAATTTTCAAAGGCCCCCCCCCAAAAAAAAACTGAAATGCTAATATTTATAATTCCTTAATCTTTTGAGGTAGATTTTACACAACGATTGTAAACATTACGATAACCTATGACCTTTTATACTTTAAATTAAATTTAATTTCAAAGACATTTTAATTTGGACTGTTATCATCTATATGTAACATATTAATCTCCAATATTCTAAAAGGTGAAAATAATTACATGTTCTGATACACGATAGGAACCATAGTGTTAATACCCTCTATTGAAATTTGTGGTAATTTGCCCAATATGTTATGAATGCTGTCATGAATCAACATCCATTACAACAGCTATGAAACCATTATCGTGATGTTCATCAAACATCACATTAATACGCACAATGACGGGAACTTTTGATGGGAATTGAACTCTTGACCTCCGAACCCGTGGTCATACATATTGCCGTTATGTCGCAGAGGTTGTCAAATCAGGAGGTTGTCTTCACCTTATGGCAGACTTGTACACATGCGATCATCGAGACTGGTGCAATAAAATAAAACTAAAACTTTCTTCGCGTAAGATTGTTCTCTCTAGTAAAATAAAGCAGTGTTAATCTAATCAGAACCCGAATAAAACTTTCAACTTGGACATCCGGAAAACCGGGAAATGTACATGGTATCATTCTTATAAACTTTAAATGCTTTAAGTGTTACCGGAACACTTGACATTTTGGAGACTACAGAAATTCAACAGATGGCCGGCATTTATATCCGGCTTAGTGGAAAACGGTGTTTGATAAGTGCTCAGTTTGCATTGATGAAGTAAATTGGGGGCAAAAGGCATCCATTGTGATAGATGCATTGCAATCGTTCATCTTTACGACACATTCTTCTCAAAACGGTGCCAAAAATAGCCATTTGAAGATAAAACAGTGTTGAGAAATGCTCAGTTTGCACTGTTGAAGTAAAATAAGGTCAAAAGACATCCACTGTGACAGAAACGTTCCAATTATGACGATTTTTCCTCAAAATGGTGCCAAAAACAGCCATTTATCAAAAAAAAAAGTGTGATGAAAACAGACTGTCAAGTGATATTGAAAGAGTCAGCAATTACATTTATACAAATATATATAATACATAGTGATGTGCAATAGATGTATAAGGTCCGGCTATGAGGCAGCAGTGAAGAGGATGCAGGCGGCAGAAGCGGTTGCAGTTGGGTCCAGCGAGTGGAGTAGCCGGGTGGTGGCGGGGCGGCGATGCGGCGAAGGTTGGGGCCGTGGTCAACGTCTCCAGGAGCGGTCCTCTTCGTCCTCTTCTTCGTCGTCCTGCAGCAGGATGTCCTCAGATAATTCCACTCCTCCCTGGAAATAGGGCTTTTCGTTAGTTGAATTTTAACAATTGATATTGTGAGAATAAAAGATAAATAGCAGAGTGGAAGATACTCTCAGTATCACCATTCAGAATCAATATGTGTTTGGCAACCAGAGCTCAATAGCCAATTACTTCCAAACCTTCCTCTTACCCATCTGTTTCTCCACTTCCTTCAGCCTCACAACATACCCCAAATGTGGATGCCATAGTTCCACTGGCTCCGGAAAGTTGAGAGCAGTCTTATGTGGTAATCTTAGGTTTGGTGTTTCAAATCGAATCAAATCGATGATCAGCGCCATTTTGAATTTTTGAACGGTCTCTGTTTTAGCTCTATTTAACTTTCATAATTTATAGCCGCTATCTTACAGGCCTTCCCTTCGGGCGGCCATAATTTATATCTCTCGATAGTATGTTTATTTTTACACAAATAAATTCGGAAGAAGTTCGCACAAAAGTTAATTCAGTTGCTGCAGTCAATTTCAGTCAAAATAACTTGGGATGGGATGGGTAAAATGGTGATATTGAATATAAGAAAAAAATTGTTTTAATTAATAGAACAAAAAGCTCACCTCAAACTCCTGATCGTCGATGGTGGAATTGCTCTCATCGGCGTTGTTAGATGCAACGCCTTCCGGCTGCGGTTTAGCATCGGGTGTCGGCTGCTGCACTGGTACTTCTGATGATTTTTCGGCTCCTGTTGAGTTGGCGGAGGTGCCTGGCTCCGAGCTGGGGCAGGCCACGACGGAGGGCAGGACTGCGACGGGCAGGGGGGCCTGGCGCTTCAGCGGATCCATCCAGGTCACCTGGAAGTGATTGCAAAGATATTTTTATAAATAGTGCTAACTCTTCCAGAGGCTGGAAAATCATTTCACAGCCGAGCTGTTGAACACAAGTCTGATGTAACAAATACCAACTGTGTACAAATGAGGGGCCTGTTCCGTTTGTTTTACATTAGCTCCACACAGGAGGCTCTGAGCTCCCTCAGGGCCTATGTTATCTTGGGGATGCTGTGTGGAGGGTCTTTTTAGGGAAATAAAGTTCTGGGAGGGAAAAAGGCATGAGGGGTGGGTAGGAATTTGGGGGTCAGTGTGTCCAGGAGTGACGGACATATGAATCCATCCCACCCACTGCAGTGCAAGGCAATGGGTGGAGAGTCCAGCTGGAGCTGTCACAAGATCTCTCTCATCCAGTCTCTCCCGATCCGACCCGCCAAGCAGTATAGGAGGACAAACCTCACCACATGAACCCGGGCACCCCTGCTAAGTTCCCAAACGTAGAGAACCACTTGGGGTGACCTATGGCAGGGGTGCGGCGGTACACATACCTGCCTCCCCGATGGTGCGCCAGAGCAGAAAAGATTAATGACTACAGTTCCTTGGAACATCTTTCTTTGAAATACCAGTAGATAAAATTGCAATCTGTGTTTTTAAAGAGATATATTATACAGGGGATTATATCAAAGTACCACAGGAGTACTTTGGGGATCCAGACCAAAGATGTCTACCAAATTGAACAGTGGGGCTAAATTGTTTTATTTCTTACGCTCAGCGTACGGTCGTTGAACTGCTTTCCCTTGGCGGAGGCCAGTTCGGCGGCCTTGCGAGTGTCGTACTGGATCCACAGCGACGGGGTTTTGGGGTCCACCACTCGTCGCACTATTTCGCCATATTGCTGTAAGACAGAACAAACAATTTTTATAAATAGTCAACAGCTTCACTGCCAATCTACAACTAAACAATTAATACAAGATCAGTTCATGAGCGAGCCGTACAATCGAGCTAGCTCTTTTGGTGAGCCGTATTCGTACGACTTCCGGTAAACCGTACAGTACAAGTATTAATTGTTATTACATACTCAGAGACGTGAACGTCTTACAGTCTGGATTTGGATATAACCTACACCTACCTACTACTTAGCGCCTTATTTATCTTGTGTTACGAGGTAAAATAAGTCATTACCCAACGCTACTAAACAGAGAGGACATCTTTAGGAGAATCTATGTTTTCTAAATTAGGCAACTTCACGCTAAAAACATACCTTTTCAAACACAGACTTTTATTCGACAATCAGTAAACCTGCTTGTGATATACTTGATCCAAAGGGCATAATCTCTTACTTATCCCTTTCGCTAAAACAACATTTGGCCATAGAAATTTAACAAACTTTGCAACAAAGCACTTTCACTGGCCATCAGACAGAACACAAATTATGCTAAACATAAATTGGACACCAAGTTATGAACACAAATTATGCTAAATATAAATTGGACACCAAGTTATGAATACAAATTATGCTAAATATAAATTGGACACCAAGTTATGAATACAAATTATGCTAAATATAAATTGGACACCAAGTTATGAATACAAATTATGCTAAATATAAATTGGACACCAAGTTATGAATACAAATTATGCTAAATATAAATTGGACACCAAGTTATGAATACAAATTATGCTAAATATAAATTGGACACCAAGTTATGAATACAAATTATGCTAAATATAAATTGGACACCAAGTTATGAATACAAATTATGCTAAATATAAATTGGACACCAAGTTATGAATACAAATTATGCTAAATATAAATTGGACACCAAGTTATGAATACAAATTATGCGAAATATAAATTGGGTCACCACATCACCAGCCAAGACAGATCAAACATCAACGATTAATTTAAAACCTGTTTTTAAGTACACATTACCAATGGTACATATTGATTGACTTTTTATTTTCTCAACACAGGATTTCCTAGCGAGACATGCACACTACATAACCCGTGTAGTAATGTACTTTATAAAGAAGTTTGAATAAAAAAATAGACCGCCACACAACTCTGCATTGGCACACACCCGGGCGTCCCCGACTTCTTCTACTATTCACTTTTGCGTCGCATATTCTCCTTACTCAAATGAGTTAAGCAGATAAATTCTGCTTCACCTCAAATCATCCAAGTGTCCCTTTCTTAATCTTGTTCACTACGCTTTCTTCAACCTTGCATTCTTTATGGATCATGGTTTTATTTATACAGCATTCATTAATGTACTTTCATCTTTCCTCTGCCAGTTCCATGCTTTATCAGGGTTGGTATCAGCCAAAGATATTAGAAGAACGAGATATGCTATGTTGGCCGCCGGACCGTAGCCGGAGTACTACCTAATTAGGGTACTTTGAACGGTATCGGGACGTGTACGCACAGAAATCTGTTCTATGTATTAGTGCGGATACCTTAGCGCAAGCGAAGGTGTGCAGTAGTATTGGTGAACAAAACCGGCGACACTCGGCAAAACAATTCCACTCAGTACGAACTGCGCATAGCACATCTCGTTCTTCTAATATCTTTGGTATCAGCACTCTATTGTGGACTAATCCTCACTCCTCACTTTAATTCACACTCCGTAGACATTTCTATAACAAATCTGTATTCTGTGATTGCTGCTGCCATGTAAAAAATGTTAATAAAATGTTTTAGCCAAACTCACGGCGAAATGCTGCTCCACCAGGGTCTGTTCGTCTCCTTCATAACCGGATATCAGCAGGGATCTGGGTCGGTGGTCCACCGATTGGTTGACGTACAGCGCCCCCCCCTTAGCCATTGCGGCGATCTTGCTGAACTTGGCCCGTGTTGCCGCTCTGAAAAATCATTCAATGGTTTCAAATTTAATACAAATTACTGTACAGTGGCGAGCAGATTTCATAATTAACAAAAAAAGTTTAAATATTATTAATCATTGAAGATAATATTAACAACTCTCAAATCAAAAACGTGAAACAGAAAAAGATTCGGTTGCATCTAGGAATTGAACCCAGGATCTTAGCCTTGCCGAGGCTCTGCTCTACCACAGAGCTAATCAGACCCGATCCTTTTAAAAAAGAAATTACCAATTATTATCCTGTACATATTTATAAACATCATCTTAGCTTTGTAGGGGGAGTTCTTGTACAACCATAAATAATATCATAATACATAGTGCTAACTTCTATTGCCAATAAGTGAAATTAGTATCCTTTAAAAAGAGAACAAATGGTTTGAGGCCAGAATATATTATTGTTTTTTAACATTATTGATTGGGAATCAACAACACACAATACAACTTACCCGTGTTTTTTCCTTACAATCCGATAGCTTGTAATAAGAAAACCACACAGTTTTTAGAGAAGAAAGTAATAAGATAAGTTTCTACAGTGGAATCTCAGTTTACAAGCATAATTTGTTCTGTAAACGGTTTAAAATCAAAAAAAAATTCTAATGGAATGGAATCGAGGATATATCGTTCCAAAACTCGAAAATTAAAAAAAAAATTTAGGTCTTCTGGTTTAATGAATTCAAATTTGCTTTGAATTTGTGTCATTTTCAAAATTAGAACTGATTGTGAGAAGAATTCAGAGAAGCGATAAAGTACCTACCTAAAATTATTTTAATTTCCATTTTCAAACTAGGAACTGATTTGTCATTTATCAAGAATTAAGACCATCCTGTGATTTTTCACAGGTTTTGCACTAGTATTTACAAAAATGATTTATAAAAAATAAAGTAGGTACTTATATATTTTCTTACGTATTAAAGATATTTACAGAAAATGAATTTAAGATTAATATATAAGTGGGCGTGGCCTATTTCGCGATATCGCTCGCCGTACAATCCCATACGGTTGTCACTGAAATGTAATATAATACATATGGGAATGGCTTAGATGTGCTAGCCGAGCGAATTGTTGTAATTTATTTTTCCCCTCTCCTGCCGAACCGTGCTGGGATAGGAGTGCTCCTCACTCCCACACAACCTTCCAAGATCATATAGCTTCATGTGTAGCGTAAACATATAATCTATATTGTTCACGCCCACTTTACATTTATGTTATATTCACAAAGTGTAAATAGCTTTATTCAAATTTAAAAGTACCTACATGTATGTAATTAATTATTCTCACTTCTGTCTCCTTTTGATGATATAGCGGAAATGGATCATTGCATTGTCATTGAACAGATTTAACAAAAGGACAATGTTTTCAACGAACTTTTGTACCGCTTCCCACATTTTACAGATAAATTGCTTGTATAGTAAGACAGTGCTACCAATTTACTCACAATAAGAGGTTCCACTTTACGTCTGTAATTTATATGGTGACCGGATAAATCATCACAATGATAATTCATCACATTTTTAAAAAGTTATATAAAGTCATGGAAAGTGATGAAACAAAAACTTTATTAACTGGGTTAAGTAGGTTAGGTCAGGTTTAAATTAATTTTTTTTTCATCGTTTCTAATGACTTTATATCACTTTTTAAAGGTGTGTTGAATTGTCACTGTGTTGAGTTATCATGGAACCAATTTATTGTGACCGGATAAATCATCAAAATGATAATTCATCACATCTTTAAAAAGTAATGGAAAGTGATGAAACAAAAATTTTACTAACTGGGTTAATTAGGTTAGGTTAATTTTTTTTTTTTTTATCGTTTTTAATGACTTTATATCACTTTTTAAAGGTGTGTTGAATAGTTACTGCGTTGAGTTAGCATGGAACCCCGATTTATATATGATTAGAGACTATTGTGCAATAATCAACACAGGAGCTATTATTACCTCTGAGGAGCACCCCCCCTCCGGCTGGCCAGGGCGCTCGAGTGTCTCAGGACAGCCTGCTGTCTCCTCAAGTCCGCCACCTTTCTCATCAGCTCTGTTACATCTTGACCCTCCTGAAACCATAATTACACAATGTATTAAAAAAGACAGTACATTATGTATAGGAAAATGGGAGATAGGTACCGTTGTATAAATGTAAATTAATTCACTGTCGTTCTCAGACAGTTCTTGTTCTACTGGTATTTCAATGGAAGATAATCCGAGGAACTAACATCGTAGATCCCTTCGGCACCGGTGCAAAGTCGGGCAATACACCAAATGCGCACCCCCAACATGAGAAAGAGTCGTTTCTATGACTATGGCACGATTTGTCGGCCTCTGTGATTCCTCCGTCCCACAATATGGGTATCTTCAAGACCCATGTTCACTCCTCCTTAAAAAGACCTGCACTCAGCATCCCCAAAGATGATTTACACCCTGAGACAAATTATTTTCCTCAAGACCTTCTGTGTGGAGTAAAAAAAATACAGTAAAATGCATCCGTTTCAAATGAAATCACTTTCATCGCTTGAAATTCAATCTCAATTCTAAGTACGGATACATTTTATTACGTTTCGTGAACTGTGTTATTTTAAAACAGAGTAAAAACAGAACAGTTTGTAAATGCAATAAATTTAGTCAAATAGAAAAAGGGAATTTTGCTGAGAGAAAAATATTTTTGAAAGAATTTTGGAGAATACTAACAATTGTTTATGGATCATCTCCCTTGTTTCTTTCATCTTTAATCCTATCCATACAATTCAAGATAAAAAATTAAATACGGAAAAAAGTTTTTTTTACATACATTTTAAAATGATTTTCAAACATAATTTTTTTTTTGGTTTGACTGAGTATTGAACCTCCCTACCCAGAACTATGGGGTTAATTTTCTCTTCCTAGATTTAAATTCATTCATTTCCGAAAATAAAAATTAAATTCAAATAGATGTATTTAAAAAAATCTTACCTGTTGTTTTGTGAATAAATCCAATTCCGCGTCCAAGATCTCTTTCTGCGCTTCCTCCTTGCTTCGGGGTTTCTTCACAATTGTCCCCACGATGTTGGTGGTCTGGAAAGGTGTGAAAGACTACAAATTATAAGTATGTTTAGTTATTGGGCTTATCATATCCAAGGTAAAGGCGCTGATAACTCTCCTGTAACCAGAGACAATGACTTAATAACAGAAACAGAGATTACAACAGAGCTCTCAGCAGAAGGACTATTAAAATAATAAGGAAGAAAGGAGATGTGTTAATTATTGAAATTGCAAGTCTTAACCCCTATTCTGACAGAATATTTCTGCCTTGCCACAAAACTCAAATAAATGGAATATTTCTGAATGTATAGAAAAACTGTTTTTGAAATATAAAATTTTGAATGCAAACATAAAAAAAGTTTTCAAAATGGTTCACCATGTTTGGTTATGTTTTTTGTAACTAACAAAAAAAAACTATAAAAACACAAGCATTTTACTAAACAAATGTATCACAAAAGTTGTAATAAAAAAATTTCAACTTGCGGTGGGAAACTTTGGTTTCATAAAAGAGCACATTGATTAACTTCTAGATTTGAATACAAAGCGTAGTGAATCATATTTCTCACCATGACAGTAGGGGAAACAATGATTTCTGTGAGATCTATATGAACTGTTCCCAAAATTGAACAAACTACCCTGAAGGGTTGAAATACATACTTGGAATATTTTACTATGTTACTAATTTGTGAAATCTTTTACTACGTTACTTATTTGTGAAATCTTTTACTATGTTACTTATTTGTGAAATATTTTACGATGTTACTTATTTGTGAAATATTTTACTATGTTACTTATTTGTGAAATCTTTTACTATGTTACTTATTTGTGAAATATTTTACTATGTTACTTATTTGTGTAATATTTTACTATGTTACTAATTTGTGAAATATTTTACTATGTTACTTTTTTGGTGAAATATTTTACTATGTTACTTATTTGTGAAATATTTTAAAACGCAACTGAAATGAATGAAACTATGATGTAGAATTAAATGTATTGTGAGACAATGTTTGCAATAAAAATAAATGTATTATGAAACTGAAATATTAAAGGTTAATGCAATTAAAAACAATACAAAACGAAATCATTAATGTATCCATAATATCAAATACTTTGGTAAAATGCTTCAAGCCACATTTTTCAAGTTATTTCAATAATACTATAGAAGCCTCAAATCACTCACAAATATAAATAGAATTCTAAATTTTTAATTAGTTTTATGAATTTGTAAATATTCGTTTTCGTCATCTCATGTAAAATTTTCATTTTGTGACTTGAAAGGTTTTACCAAACCACAGTCGATATATTAATTTAATGCACAATGCACGTACGTATTTGTTGCGTTAGAATTTTACAAATTTCAAAAGCAGACTCTGTCAGATTGAAAAACTTTGCAACCAAACCACCAAGTGCCAATAAAAATTGAATGTGAACTGAAAATATAGGAATTTATAATAAGCAGTAGCAAATGAAACACTGGTATTCCTTTTTTTTGGGAAAACTAAAAAACAACAAACGAAAAACAATGCCTGGTTAAAAATAACCCGACGATATTTGAATTCGTATCACTGCCATCACCAAAAGCAGAAAATGATGCTTATGAGATAATGGAGGTCCGGCTAGCCAGAGGATTGAACCCGTGACGCTTGGGAACGTGACAATTTGGACCGCTCAACCAAGTAACTAATCTTCTATCTACATATCGTTCCCTTAGAACAACAAGGTTTTATTTGCCTTTGGTATGAAACGGAAAAATTGATGTTCAATGTTTGAATCTAGAACAAAATATTAAAGACGGGTTATTTCAGAGAATTTGAACAATTCTTCAAATTTCAAGTTCTGTCCAGCAACTACCCTACAATGCTATAATAACAGAACTCGAATAGGACTTTCACAGAACCTGAAAACGAAAGTTGAAATTTGATGAAGTGTTAAAATTCTTTGAAACAACCCATCCTAACACTTGAAATTTATGAAAAAGTGTATGTGCAAAACGTACTGTAATTGAATTATCTTAATGCTTATGAAAATTCTAAGCAAAAAAAACACGCGGAATTTAGCCAAACTAAACAAAAAATAACAGATAGAACCTTGTTGCTTTGAAAATCAGCTTAACTCAAAGCAACAAGATTCTATCAGATTACTTTAATCAGTTTTTTGGCAAAATGCCACAATATTCTTAAACCTAAAGATAATGGAATTACAATTCATTCTGCATATCCACTTTTCATAAATGTAATTTTTGGTTTATTTTCTCAGTTTGATGCAATTGTCAGATGGACCTAGTTGTCCCATGCCAATGGGCTCTAACACAATAGGCTTTGCAACACGTACTCTTAGTAGCGGCGGTACCATGCTCCACTCCAGGCCGCCGCGCAGAATAGGTAAAGTCCGAAAGTAAGGTAAGTAAGGTAACGGTAACGTCCATTGTGAGACTTTTCGGCGCAGCGGCCTGGAGCGGCGCGTGGTACCGCCGCTCCGAAGTGTATGCGTGGCAGAGCTTAATGCAAATAAATCAGTATTGCTCCATGGCAGACAGAACTGAGTTGCCCGTAAAATATGCAAATGGAACCTTGTTGAAGTATTTTAAAAAGAACTTTGTTGCATAACTATCTAAAAACGTACATAGAAGTTGGACACAGAAAGACAGAACCTTGTCCCAAGGGCACGATATATAAAAAGAGTGACGTGGGCAGGATGGCTTTGTTTTTATACAAATTTACAATTTTATTCCGAGATTGATGATATTTTGCACACTTGACCTTCAAAACATGAGGAATGTGACTACAAGAGATTTCCCCTTTTTCCACCCCTTAAAGTAGAATTTTGAAACTGCTTGATGAATATTTGCAAACTTGACATTCGAGATAATTAATTACTGTCCACATCTGATTTAAAAAAAGTCAAGCCCGGGCAGTGTAGAGGACTTCAGCTAGTATAATTTAACAGTTAAAAAACAAACACAATAATAGAATTTTGTTATATAATATATGATGAAACAAAACAGGAATATAAACTTCCAACAGACAGATAGATAGATACAGGCATGATAAGAAGTATTAATGACTAACGAGAACAAAATGCAACATGAAATGTATCCAGAATTACAATCAAATTAGCAATGCAACAATCTTTTGACGATAAGGACAATTTCAAGCAAAAAAGTAATCATTATGACTATAAGTAAATTTTAGACAGTTGAACGGTTACCTTTAACCACCGACTCTCGGCCTGTCAGCAATTGGTTAAATTTTGATACTTGAGGGCTCAATCAAACAACCCGTCTTATATCCTGACAAACTCCCGATTTGCTGTTAATCGACAGATAAAGGGGATCGGTCAAAATTAAAAACAGGGCATGACGTTGAATGTGACAGGGATTGTAACCTCAGTTCACCAAGCATCGTAATCGCAATGGTTGCATCGCTAATAATGTATTATGTATGTTAAATAAAGAAAAACGGCACAAAACATGGTGGATGCCTTAAGGTTGAAGCAGTGAATTCTGACCGTATATTTAGACTTGGTACTGAGGGACAAATTGTTCAACGATTCCAAAACACCAAACTCTTCTGTGTGCTGAAATAAGTTTTATAACCAAGGTGTAAGCTACAAAACATAATAAAGAGAAAATTACTGTCATACTCAAGCTATATACAAGCTAAAGTAATACTGCTAGTTTTTGCAAGGCTGTATTAAATTACTCACAACCGCACTGCGCATGGCTGTCTTAACCTAACCTAACAGATCGAGTATATATCGTCGGCTTACTGCCAGTAACTTAAGTTTTTTTTTTTTTTTTTTTTTATATTTACTCCACACAGGAGGCCCTGAAGAAAATAATTTCCCTCAGGGCCTATGTCATCTTTGGGGATGCTGTGTGGAGGGTCTTTTTGTGGAGAGGAAGGAGTGAACATGGGTCTTGAAGAGTCCCATGTTGTAGGAGGGAGGAAACACAGAGGCCGGCAGTTCGTTCCACAGCCGAGCTGTTGAACTTAAGAACGAATCGTAGAAGCGACCCGTTCTCATGTGACAAGTGTCAACTGTGTACAAATGTTGGGCGCGCGTTTGGCGTGTATCCCGACTACGCACCGGTGCCGAAGGGATCAATGACGCTAGTTCTTCAGAGCATCTTCCATTGTAATACCGATAGAACAAGGACAGCATACCTACCTGACGCCTGTGCTCTAAAGATTGCAGTCCGTTTGTTAAGATTGGGGAATCTATCAAACGGACCGCCCGTTTCTGCACAGAGTCAAGGGTTTTTTTCAGGTATTTTGGGGCTCCAGACCAGAGATGGCTGCCAAATTCGACAGTAGGGCGCACTTGCGATTTGTACAGGGTGAGCAGTTGTGTACTATTAAAGTATCTGCGGGCCCTGTACAGTACGCCCAGCTTCTGAGAGGCCAACTTTACTCTAGCTTCGATGGAGCCCCCGTACCTGAGCTGGTCACTTATAGTTACACCAAGCATATCAATGGAAGGCCTGTTCGGAAGATTGCTTCCGTTGAAGGAGACTAGATTATCATTTGGATCCCTTTTAGACGTAATCAGACAGGATTGGGTCTTTGAAACATTAAATTCGACGAGATTATTTTTACCCCAGTAGGAAATACTCTCGAGATAACCGTCCATTCTCTGCTTCAAAGCCCTCCGAGCCGTTGGAGTTTGTGTGCCCTTTGGGGGCTTGTCAAACAAAAAGCTATCATGAACTGTACTGTCATCCGCGTAACAATGAATCGGTGCACATGTCAAAAGGTCATTGATGTGCAACAAAAACAAAGTTGGAGACAGAACCGATCCCTGTGGGACGCCAGCATTTATGGAGTGCGAGGAAGAGGTGAAACCGTCAGCAACCGCCTGAATCGACCTATCCCTTAAAAAGTCAGCAATCCACGTACACAGGGATGCGGGAAGTCCGTAAGAATGCAATTTGTTGACAAGTCCTCGGTGCCAGACCCGGTCAAAGGCTTTGGATATGTCTAGTGCGACCGTTTGGGTCTCACCGTGTGGTTCCAGGCACCGCCCCCAAACATGCGTCACATACGCGAGAAGATCACCGCACGAGCGGTTCCGCCGGAATCCGTATTGACGGTCGTTGATAATTTTGTTCTTCTCGAGGTATGTGAGCAGTTTGTCGTTGATCACACGTTCCATCACTTTGGACAGAACTGATGTGATCGCTATGGGGCGGTAGTTGGCCGGGTTGGAGCGGTCACCTTTCTTGGGAATAGGGTGAATTACCGCTTTTTTCCAACCAGAGGGCACAGTGCCACACTTCAGGGACATTTTGAAGAGCTTTGTCAAAACTGGAACTATTTCCGCAGCACACCTCTGCAATACCAGGGCAGGTATTCCATCAGGTCCACTAGCTTTGTTAACATCGAGCCCCCGTATGACGTGGAGTACATCCCGATGCCGGATCCTCAGCTTTTTCATATAGAAGCCGCAGTGAGGAACCGACGGCGGAACAGCACCCCCGTCGTCGAGGGTCGAGTTTTCCGCAAACATTTTCCCTAAAAGGTTTGCCTTTTCGGTGGCGGTGTTTGCTAGTGAACCGTCAGGTCTGGTAAGAGGTGGCAAACTGGGTTTGCAAAAATTTCGACCTATTGAGCCCGCAAGCGACCAGAATGCTCTGCTGCCATGCGGGCAGGCAGCCAGCTTTTTGCTGATCTGCAGGTCGTGTTCGAATTTTGACCTATTGATGATTCTCTTGCATTCCTTTGCCGATTTGTTGTATGCTGATCTGCTTTCGGGCGTTCGAGATGTGTTGTAGGCTCGGTAAGCCGGGTTTTTTCATCGAACTGCTTCGGAGCATTGTCGACTGAACCACGGCTTTGAGCCCACACCAGTTTCTTTAGTAGTCGATTGTATGAAGCCATCCATCGCCGAATTGATGACTTCACCAATCTCCTGGGCACATCTTGAAGGGTCCGAAGTCCGAAAACAAACAGCTGACCACGGAAAAGCATTGAAATGGGCCCGCATACCGAACCAATCTGCTGACCTATAGTGCCACACTTTTCTCCTCAGCCTCTCATTGGTTGGTCTGAGGCTAACGGGGATTGATGTCGTCACTAGGCAGTGGTCAGATGATCCCAGAGGCGCTGTGACGTCAATCTTATAACCGTGTGGCACAGTAGTTAAGAATAGGTCTAACAGATTGGAGCGGTGAGTCTGGACATCAGGAACCCTTGTAGGCTCCTGAACCAATTGCTCTAATCCGTAGCAAATGGCAAAGGATTCCGCCTGTCGGCCAGCCGAGTCCGTTGGGCCTGAGAACTTCAACCATGGTTCGTTATGAACGTTGAAGTCCCCCAGAACAACAAACTCGGCCGAAGGGTAGCGGGGCAAGAGATCATCAATAGTATCGCTCAAATGTTTGAAGAGCTCGGAAGTGTCTGATTCGCTATGGTTCGGTGAGCGGTATAGACATGCGTAGAATCTTGCCGTACTGGCAAGATTGACGCGCACCCACATTACGTCGAATCTGGAGTTTTCCGGACTCAATAGTCGCACACAGTTGACGTCAGCTCGACTATAGAGGCAGACTCCTCCTTTCAGTCGGAATTTGCTTGCGAGGGTAAAGCCCGGGCAGCCCAGATAGGAGGAGTCTGGCGGCTCGGCTATCTGAGTTTCGGATAGGAAAAGAAGGTTGGGACGTTGGGACAAAAGATGGTGATGGACGGAATTTAAATTTGTGTGCAGGCCGCGAATGTTGGCAAAATTTACCAACAGTTTTTTTTAACTTAAGTCATTAACTAACAAATTGTCGAACAAGCTAAAATAATAGCAAAGGTGACTTTTTTAAATGTATTTTTGTTCATCTAATAAATATATTTGTACATATTTATTCAATAAATATATTTGTATATGTGGGAATTTTTTTGTAATGATTTGTGCGTAATTGAACAAAAATAATTTGAATTTGAAAAAAACAAAAATAAATGGCCCAACACTGACTTATTAAAATATATGTATTATTTTCAAAGCATAGCTGTTTAAAACAAAATCCATTTTCTCGAATGGAACCATTGTTTTCGCCCGGTTGAAGCGTGTTAAAATATACTATTCATATTTTTATTAGCAAACTATTGGTATTATATGCACTTGGTGACAGTTAAGATGCTCAATTAGCGATAAACAAGGTGTTATTCGACATAATGACTTATTTACTGGATAAAGCATTACAAATTAGGTAGATTGTGACTTCTAAGTTCTGACAAAAATGTAACTTGATGACTTCTGACAGTAAACCGACGATATATCCATAGGCCAAATAAGGCATTAAAAGAAGAAGTGGAATGCTCTTGGGCTAGGTTGGGTTAGGTCAGGAGTCGGCAGACCGTGGCTCTCAGATTTCATAGGCGTTGGCTGCTATTCAACTGTAGTTTCACCTCTACTCCGTAGTAGCCTCGTTAGTAGAGCACAATCGCAATGCTTATATTGCGGTACTTATCACTGGTACTAGTACTGTATCAAATATAACTAGGTATATAACTATATAATATAAGGTATATAAGGTATATATCAAATATAACTAGGTATCAAATATAACTAGGTACTATGTAGGAATAATTTTAAGAACTATTAACACTGAATTACCATTTTTTTAAAGTTTGTTATACGAGTAGTTAAGCGCACTTGAAGTGAAATGACACTAAACTGCGCTATATAAATTCCATGTTATTATTATTATTATTAACTAGCCATTGGAAATAATATAGATGCCGTCAACGACCAACACCATGCACAAAATTTTTCACATATCAGTTGGTATGTTATTATTCAACACAATGCAACGCCGCGCCGTTATATTACAACATATACTACTTATTGCTTTAGCAGTCTTAGCGCCACTGTGAAAACGTAATAATGTATAGTCGTTGAAAATTATGAGATTTTGTTTAGAGTCCGCCGACCCCTGCGTTGAAGAGGGGCATGTCAATGCGATTGTCGATTAGTGTCGATACAGCCACGCTAAAACTTGCGCATCTATTTTATATTGTATTTTGCCTCTGTATAACGGTCATGTACCAAAGAAGGGATAGAAAGAAAGAAAAATGAGGATAATTATAATAATATAATCAAGTAAAAATCAAACGTAACTTTGCAGCACAAAAATGTGGCACAAATTGACAAGACTTCAAACAAAGGTTTTACATAAATCTGTATTCTCTAAATAAAATGAACTCAAATAATGTATGTATACATTGTGACAAGCACAAGAAATATATACTTTAACCTTCAGTTAGCAAAAGCTTTTGTTCTTGCAAAAAGCTTGCGTTCGAAAGGTGCCGACTGTGGCCAGAAAATTGCTAATCCAACTGCCTAATTATCAGGCTATGGATTTAAATTGTTAATGATTTGATTTCTTTGACGACATTAGACAAAAAATAATATAAATAACTGATAGAAATGGGAAAAGGACCCAAACTGAAAAGGTTGTAAAAGAAGGTGGTGGTATGTCGGATGAGATTATGAAAGGCTAACCTGTTGCGAGGCCTTTGTGAGAGACGCTAGATCCTTTCTTGTCTTATCGATGTTGCCCTGCATCTGTTTGATGGTGCCTAGTAGAATGTCTTTTTGGCTTGCAATGGTGTTTTCTGAAAGTAAAAAGATATTAAAATTACTGAGAAAGTCGTTTGTGATAGGTAATTTATTAATAAGGCAATAAAAAATAAGATTATAAAAAATTGGATTACGGTTTCATTATCCTTTTCTCCCAGAGTGGTAGACATATATTTTTTAAAGTGCATACTGCACGAAGTCTCAACTGCTCCTAACCGTCTGGAGCCAGTGAGATTATGGCATCCCCAATTGGGGTATATTACGAGGCTGAAGGTGGCGGGGAGGAGAAGGAGATTGGGAGGAGGAGGGTGGGGAAGTACCTGGCTATTGAGATCTGCTCCCCAAATAGGGCAAAATCCATTTCAAACATTCTAAATGGCAGTCTTACATCAGGGTGATACTGAAAGTATTTTCTACTCCTAGTAATAGCCCTCGTGAAACACCACTATTCAGAATCAAGACATTGCTTGAAATGGCTTTAGCCGTGTTTGTGATCAGATATGAATAGCCAGATACTTCCCCACCTTTCTCTTCCCTTCTCCTTCCCCTTCCTATTTCTTCTGCCTCACAACATACCCCAATAGTTGGGAATGTCTACAGAAACACAAAAGAAGAAATGCAAACCACCGCCTCGAAAGGCTCGGCTATCCAACCGTCTTTTTAAAAACTCTTTTTGTTAAATGGTGGGCAAGTCAGATGTACATGGAGAAGGCTATAGTCCCACTGGCTCCAGATGCTTGGGAGCAAATGGGACTCTTGTGCTTATAGATACCTGTTTTTTCCATTCCCAACGACTCCTACGTGCTGTTAATCCATACTGAGTAGTTGCGTCGTTCATTTGGGATTTCAAAATGACACTAGTTTTACAATTAATCATAGAAATGAATTATTACCTTCAAGCCGAATGATCAGCGCCTTTTGCTGGCCGAGCTGCTTCTCGAGAAGAAGTTGCGTGCGCCGGCGCAAATCACGTACAATCTTTACGTGACCCTCTCCTCGTTTCTTAACCAGTGCCGCCATTTCCTGCAGAAGAAAGAAGATAAATAAATTAATTTGTTTATTCTTCATGAGTAAGCGATACTGCACTTTACTTGAAATCCAAAGAAAAACATTCTTACATTACTAATAACCTGATAATATTTTTATCCTCCTGATACCATGATCGTAAGTGGAAATAGAGCACAAGGAATTGAACCTGCAACGCCCGGGTGGGAACCTGAACAACTTAGCCACTAAACGGTTAATGGTATATCGTCGTTGCGCTTGCAGGACCGGCTATGTTTTATCAAATTTTATAGGGGAAGCAAAAAAACTTCCAGAATCAAGCGCAACGACAATATGTACAACCGGTTTACGATCAATATCTTCCGATTCAAGTCAATATTTATTCTTAAGATACAACATCAAACCACAGAACTTCATTGGGTATGTATGTTTGGAAAAAACGTGTTAAATTTACAAACACGTAATTTCAGATAACATTTTTTCATTTCCAATCAAGTGAAATACCTTAAGTATTTTATTTTTTTATGAAAAATCACAGGATATTCAGAATTCTTGAAAAATCCACTCCAATTTTGAAATGACAATTAAAATTATTACGTAATAAGTAGGTACTTTATTCCTTGTCTGAATTCTTCACACATAACAATGACACTTAAATTGAAAGCAAATCTGAGTTCATTGAACCAGATTTAATGCAAGACTAACACACAGACAACTAAAATTAATATTTTTGATGATTAGCGGACTTTTAATTTTAAAAAATGCGGCACATATTACGAAGGTCATTGTTGAAAGTGCGAAGAGAATTTTTTTTATTTTTTACATACTTTTGTAATAATAATAATACTCAGATGAATTTTAGTCACATTTTTGTGAAATACCATCTCAAAACTAAAGTAAAATAATTAAAATAATACTTTGTTATTCAAATAGATTATGATATTCATAATAACCAAGAAAACTTAGCATCTACAATATACAGGTGCCCATTTAAAAAATATTTATAACACAGTGAAACCACTTATAAAGTTTGCACATAAGAAGTTTTTCCAGTCCTTTGGAAAATCTTAGAAGAGAGTTTCACTGTATTACTTTCTTTAAAAGAAGGTACATAATTATTTACCTAACCACCGCACCGAGCACAAATTATGGAAATTAAACTTCAACAATTACTACAATAAACAACTATTCGAATGCAAAAAATAGGTTATGTTCTTAATTAGGGTTAGTTAAATAATTTATCCATATTTAGATTGAAACCAAGCTTTCAAAAACGTCAATTCACGCTAAAAAATCTATAATGGAGGCAAAGGATGCTTCATGCTTTTTCATGCTCAATCAACAAAACAATGAAAGTGAATAATATCGGTGTGTAATATATTTATATTTATGTGTAATATATATGTTATTTCTAGTTAAATAAGTGAAAATGTAATTTTCTTTTATCTAGAATAAAAATATTAAAAAAAAAAAAAAAAAAAAAAAAGGGATCATTTTATAAGAGAAATTTTGAACTTTGAAATTTCTTGTAGCAATTAAGTTGAAACGAAATGTAATTTCCATAACCTGCGCCTATTAAAAGGGCAGCAGTTAGGCAAATATTTTATAAGAAAGAAAATAATAAAATAATATAATCACATCGATTGTAGGCTGCATACGGCTATAGTAAAATTCCTCGCAGTTTCTTTGCAAAGGCAACTCATTTTCATTTAGATCCACTTCCATCTTAGACATTTTGAACAAATAATATATAACGTCCACAAAATCAAATAAATAATTCACGATAAATATATTAATGTATTCACTAATTTCACAACAACTTTTTAATTAGCTTGCAATATGCCACAATATATTTCACAGTGAACCAAAGAAATCGAAACAGCTGTCACGCTATAAACCAAAATGAATTTGAATTAACTATATTCATTAGTTCACACTTTTTTTAAACACCTGACTTAATCAAATGAGTATTTGCTTATGTGTAAAAGTTGTGCTGTTGTAAAATATAGTATGACAGTGCAAGATAACTGTTCATTATTTGCAAGTGCGAACAAGACTACATTGGAAAATAAATAAGTAACTGCAAATGATGACAACACAACACACAGATTGTAAAACTGTTTGATTTATTATTAAAAGATAGTAAATAGCTGATTAACTATACTATAATTTAGAATGTTTGACCTTCGAGTTATAAAGGCCATTGTACACAGATAGTGTTTGACTATTACCAAATTTAAAAAAAACTAATTTTTCTTATAGAATTTCTTGGATAAATATATCTAACTAACTATCACGCCGTTTCCTGAAGGGGTGGGCAGAGAGGAAGGACTGCCAAATAACTCAGTCTTGGCACACATTCCTTGCCTCATTCATTCACATACAGCGTCCCTTTCTTAATCTTACTGATTAACTCTTTGCACGCGGCCGTATCAACTGTTGTTACGGCAAAAAAGTCTATACTCACACGCGGCTGTATCAACAGTTGATACGGAAACTTTGACGGCCGATATTCCAGCGCTCTTTCGTCATAAATGTATTTCTTGCTCACTTGGACATTGGTAGAACTATCACGATGCTGACATCTACAAAAATTTCTCAAAAATAAAATTGTATTACATAAAAAAAGATTGATAATCAAGTGCGCCTCTTCGCGCCTTTTAGTCCTTTAGTTTACATATTTGTCAACGGATGGCGTTAGTACTAGTATGTCATTCACAACTTTTCATAACTAAAAATGATAAGTGATCATGGTGTCCCACTTGTGTCTATCAACGCAGTGGCCTAAGTACACACACGCCGAGTGAATGGCGGGACCACATTCAAAAGATACGGTACGTCTTTGTATGAAATTTTATGTTTTTGTTTTTATAAACATCTAAGAGTGTTGACACACGAGGATTTGTTTTCATATTGTGGAGAATAATCTGTTCTGTCTATATAGTCCAATAAATCATGCCAGAATGCTATAATTTGACATTCAATTGCGTGCATAGGTAATTGAAAATATGTACCGCGTACGGGTATAGATAAAACGGAGCAAATTAACGCGTTCAAAAGGTTAAGCTTACATTAGCCTTGCATTCTTTGTGGATCTCCACATTTCTCACACGATCGTACATGGTTTCGATCTCATTTCTACAGCATTCAGTCTATCAAAAAAATATTTTGTTTGTTAATTTCTCCTTTGACCACCTGAAAAGTTAAGGGTTTCAAGCTGTAGATAATATTTGTTAAAAACTATGGTAGGCTCTTCCGCACATGCTTTGGAACACTGCAGAAAAGTAAAGGATTTGCAGCGCAGTACATTGTGGGACTCTGCACTGTGCAGGGAATGGAGCAGCACGCAGAACGCTCATTCCGACGTGCATGTAACGTAATAGCCCACTAACGGTTTTAACTCAGTTTCCAAGATAAAAATAAACTCTTGTAAAATAAAATCCAGGGAAAAGCTTAGGGAAATTATAGTAGAACAGAATAGGAAGGACAATCGCATTTAAATAAATGACAATTTAAATATCTGGTCTGGCCAGTATGAACAAAACACTATGTAAATACTCATTTATAAAACGTCATGTTTGACATAAAAATAAATAAACGAGGACATATTTGCTTATAAATGAAATCCCTGAGGAATATGTGTGGTAAAACCACGTGTGATCGTGTGAGAAATGTGGAGATCCGCAAAGAGTGCAAGGCTGTTGTAAGCATAAAGAGTAAGATTAAGAAAGGGACGCTTAGATGGTTTGGGCATGTAGAGTGAGTAAGCGAAGAAAGGAGTGTAAAGAGAATGTGAATGGTAGCAGAAGTCGGGGACGCCCGAGGAAGACATGGCAGTCATGTGAATCAGATACTTGAGTCGGGCCATATCAAGAGTCAGAATAATAGAAGAGTATCTATGAATGTAAATGAGACAAGGAGTGTGTGCCAAGACCGAGTTATTTGGCGGTGTGTCCTCTCTGCCTACTCCTGCGGAGAAACAATGTGATGGTTGGGTAGTTAGATAGTTACTTTTCATGAGAAAATATAATAATAAATCAAACAGTTTGAGAAGCTCTAAAGCTGAGTGGGATAAATAACCTCCACTTCATGTCTTAGCTTGCATTTGTGACCTCAACACTCCAGTGATGTACAAACTTTTAATCAGAAACTTGTTACTAACAAAAAATGTTTTAGATTTTCAATGAAAAACTATGCAAACATAATGCAAAAAAACTTTAAAATATTTAACATTAATATTTTTGTTGGTTGAATTTCAAATAAACTTTAAACTCATCGGAACAAATCTTGACCATGTTAAGTACCTACTTATACAGTTTTGATTATCGAAAGGCACGGCAAGCAATCGACGTAAATCGAATGCTGCAAGACGCTGCGCAGAAAATTAAGTTCGCTGTAGTAAGGTAACGGTTTGCAGCGCAGTTCAGTATGGAACTTTTCTGCGCAGGGTCTTACAGCATTTGGTTTATGGCGAACCTCGAAAATGTTTCAGAATGTAGATTTTACCTTTAAAATATATTAATCTCTATGTATTGTTTGCACCCAGGAGTTGCGAGTTCATCATCTGTCCTCCGTCATAGCACAAGCTACAATTTCAACTTTTAATGGAGAGAGTAGCGCAAATAAGTAATGTCAGGTTATCGGTAAACGGGGAATGTTTGTCTTTAATTTGTTTTAAGAAAGATAAGAATAAAAAAAAAGAATTTTGTAACAAATTTCCCCTTCTAACAATTCCATATATTGACACGCATTGCAACAGGTTTTAGGAACTCAATAAATTAAACCAGTTAATGCATACTCGAAATTGATTCATATGTGTCACTGAACTAAATTGATTCATCCGGTCTTTTTAGCCCATGTCCACTGTGAATTTATTACATGTTATACAAAGGTTGCGTTCCCCTTGTATGCAAATAAGTTTTGAAGGCAGGTAGTGATGTGTCATGATACCCATACTTGTCCATCAGTGACGTGCAGTTGATGCAATGAATATAATCAGAAATTTTTCCATCATATTTATTTTTAAATCCAACGTTAAAACAAAAAAATGCCAAAAATTGCTATTTTTCCACACAAGTTAAAAATCATTCTCATTTAACCATGTTAATTTTTATTTAAGTTTCAAGTTTAATTTTTATTGTTTCAGGTAATTTTAGTTCAAAACGCGTTCATTCCTCCGTTAATGCAGTTTCCTGCATTTACCCTTCTATCGATAACTTAAAGCCAGTGGAACTATACCATAACAATACAGGAATGGGTGACATCATGAGGCAGGTTAAGGAAGGGATTTGTTTGTGTCAATCTTGGAGAGGTCTGAATTAAATAATAAAGGAGAAAAAAGTTACGCAGAGTGAAAAAAAAACTTTTTTCACCTAGCATAATGTGAGTTAAAAAAACGGTTACACATTTGACCCGTCCGACTGTTGGTCGAGGGTTCCCCCATCCGCACTATCGACCACCTGAATACAAAATACTTTTAAGGCATTTGAAAAAACTCACAATATTGGCTGTCTCCTGTCTGGCGGTGCCGTTCTCGGGCTTCTGGCTGGCCTCGCCGCCATTGGTCATCTTGGCAGCATCCCTCTCGCTGCTGGTGGGCGCCACGGCCTCCATGGACACGGCGGCCGTGGCGGCGGCCGCCTCGCCGGCGGATGCACCGGCCGCGGCCTCCTCCAGCTGCTGCTTCTGGAGCTTCTGCTGGGTGAGGAGTTTGGCTTCGGCCAGAGCCGTGTTGGTGATCTTTAGATTGTCCTTGTTGATCAGCACCTATGATAATTTGATTGTTGTATAAAAGTGGGTAGTTTTGCGAACAGTAGACCTTGCATCTAAGAAAGCATGTTTCTAATTTTCTCTTTAATTTAATTTAATAAATCAAAACCAAAACATCCTCTGAAATCATAAGATTTGTATATATTTTATTTCGAATACGGAATTGTACAATTTGTCCAAAGAAACACCACTATCTCAATGACAATTCTTTTTTCAAACATTCTTCAGGCTGGGATTATATTGAAAAAGACCCGTTAATTATAGAAGAACGGTCACTGTCACCCATATAATAACAAGCAAGTTACGAATGTTTTACGAAGTTTCAAATGCTACATGACGAATTCTGCCTGGGAATACTATATGTTAGGTAATTCCTGATAAACAATTCTGTTTGATGTAATAGTTTAACAACAATAACAGTTCAGGGGAATCAACAAGTTGTTTCAACAACTTTAAAAGAGGATTAAATAATGGCTATTTAAATGTTGAGCAAGTTTAACATAGGTGACTGTTTGGCATGGAGGCCTACCATAGATAATAGAAAAAGGGAGATGGGCCATAAACCATTATTAGTATAAAACCATGTCGCCAACATCATCCTTTCATTCCTACACTATACACCAAACGCAAAACTTTCATTGGCTCCGCCGCATTCATTTTGTCGTAGCTTGGCGACAGTCGGCATGCTTCCATGCCTCCTTTGTCTCCATTATCTATGGGGTCAACAGCGTATCCTTGAGCACAAGTGTGAAGAAATAGCAGGAGACAGGCAGGAATGGTGAGTGGAAGTGTTTCCTGGAGGAAAACAGGATTCTCCAAGGAAAGGATTGTAGTGGAGCATGAATTTCTTACCTTATTGTGCGAGCCGTGGTTGTTATTGTGGTGATTGGGCATTGCCAACTTGCCGTCCTTCACGGGCACCCTCTGTCCCGGAGGAACGTTCTCTTGTTTGCTCTGCAAAAGGGTAAACATTTAAATAAGTAAAGCACTAAGAATACAAGGTTTTTATTATCTAAACTTAATTGTATTTAAATAAAACTAAAAAACATATTTAATTAGAAATTTTGGTCACCTCCCTTTTTTACATTTAAAATAAAAATATCTATCGACAAATTGCAAACCTTGACAAATATTTTTCAAATGCTTGATGTTATTTCATAGAATTATTTTTAATTTTTGGGAGCGTTTACAGTAATTTTTTTCATACAAACTGAAAGCGCGGTATTCTCTCTTTCTAACACTGTTTAATTTATATTTCTCACCATACTACAAAATGAGATAGCATAATTTTTATGAGACCGTGTCAGGCTGGGGTATGATCTCCCAAAGGACTACGGATATTTGTTGTTTGTGAAGAATATCTTCTAAAATTGCAAAAGGGGTTGTGGGTTAATGGAATAATAGGGTAAATTATCTAGAGTAACTACACCAACACTAAACCGGCGCGCAAGAATCTAATAAGTAAGAAGGTTAATGTTTCAGATGCTAGTACTAAAACACTTTTCAAATCTTTGTCAGATCATTCCCAATTCTCTGGGCTCAATTTAAATTTCTACTTCTGGCAACATTGATTGAATCGAACCAGACCGTTTTGAGGGAAATAAAAAATGGAATCAAAAATGAACTCTAAAGTGTTTCAACTGCAAGCAATTCTGTTAGAAAAATGTATGCATTTTCTCATGGCATACAGGTTTAAATCGCATATAAAAAAATACCAGCTAGGGTAAAATTCCAATGCCAGCAGTGCATGAACGATTTGTCGGCGGGAATTTTTTTGTGACTGGTGCACAAAAGGTTTTCCAGTGGTTTAGGGTCCCAATTCGGTTAAAACTTGACCATCCAAAAGCCACTAAGAATTGCTTATTCAAGAAGACAACCAAAAAGACAAGGGTTATATGGTATCATAAGTCTACCAACCTCAGTGTTGTGCCAGAAGACCTTGATGAATCGGTTGTTCAGCACGGCCTCGGTGCTCTTGTAGGCAACGTTGGCCTCGGTGTGCGAGGAGAAGGTTATAATGGCTGCTTCTGGATCCCCTTCGAAGCTTACCTGCGGACAAAAATTAGAATAAATAAATTGAAACTTTTAATTGCACTGAAATTTCTCTAAGACAACAAGAATGCAATAAGAAAAATTAATCTTTTTTTGTAGTTGTGAACTCATTGCTGAGGATTGTGACTCCCACTCCAATTTCCCTGTAGAACAAGTTTGTGTTCTAAGTAATAAATGTATGAACCAATTGACCACACTGTTGCATCACTCTCATCTTGCAGAATTATACCAGAGTTCCACTCACTTGTATGTTGACTATCTTGCCGAACTTGCTGAAGTGATTGTTCAGGTGCAGGATATCGTTGAGGCCCCGGGGCACCTTCTTCAGCTCCAGGGAGCAGTTGCCCCCCTGCATCTTGGGGCTGATGTGGCGGCTCTGGCTGTTCTGCCCGGGCACAAACACTAAGGGAAACATTACATTATTGTAAATAATATTATACCTTTTACATTACAATGAAGGAGAGAAGAGTGGCACGACAAACTACCAAAAAAACCAATCACTTATATTTTTGAGGTTATGTATATATATGATATTTTTCAAAAAATCGGTTTGTAGTCAACGTCTCGAATTATCAGCGGTTCCAAGCCAAAAGGATGCAAATTGACAATTGAATAGTAAGAAAAAGCAATGAAATTCTATGTAAGTAAATAATTGAAAAAAAGATAATGTTTCCACTATACACTAATTTTTTATACTGTTTTCGCTCTTTTCATGAATAGCGAAAGGATTCATTTTGTGTTAGAAGTCGGAGACGCCCGAGAAAGAGATGATACAATCGAGCGAATCCGGTACTTGAGTCGGACCATGTCAATAGTCAGAATAACAGAAGAGTATGAATGACAAGCAAAATGTGAATGAAGCAAGGAGCGTGTGCCGAGACAGAGTTATTAATCCTCTCAGATTAGCGATTTGTCGCTTACATCCTTTTTGGCTTGGGACAGTCATTTTTATTGTGTGTTAGGGTATCTTGATTCCTTTGATGAGAAATCATGAATTTTCATAATTGGTTTATCCAAAATGACTCACCCCTCCTGTTGTAGTTGTTGATGGGCATGGGGCCCTGGTTTTGCCCGGGGAACTGTGCCCCGCTGCCGGGCAGCGCCGGCGGTCTCACTGACATGTTCTGCTGCCCGTTGCTGGCCTTGGGGCCCATCTGCCCGATGCTGGGGCGCAGGTCTTCCACTCTGGAAACACAACGAGCAAAAGTTAGATTATGGTGCATTTAAGTAACGATACTAATAATATTAGGGAATTCCAACATCGGGAAGTTCTAACTGGACTGTTATTTTACTTGCGACTGGTAGAATCACTTAGTATTGGTTGTATCGAATAGGAACACTCACAAAGACTTCTAACAGGAAGGTACATAACCAAATGACCATTACGAATCACACAATGTAAACTGTAACAGCTTTTTGGTGCCAAGACCGCTAAAACAATAGTCAGAGTCAAGTGACTGCATTGCGTCCAGAGATGTGCTTTATTTCAAATAAATCCATTTCAAATGTAAATGCAAAATGGGTATTTTCCATTTTGCATTTTAAATGCTTTTCTAAAAACCATTTTGCATTTTAAATGCTTTTCTGTAATATTAAATGTTAGATAGCAGTTTCTATGTTTTTACGTTGGCAACATTAGTCCCGCGCAAATTTTTTGTGGTTTCATAATTTGTAGTCGCGGTGTTTTTGGATTTACCATCATGTAATATGTTTGTTATACATTGATGTCTGGTGTCGCGAAGCTGCGACTCCACTATATTTTAAAGGTGGTGCAGAGGCTCTATGAGGCCCTATGCCACACGCCCAAAGGACCAGTCCCAAACTACTCCGAATGATAGGTATGGGACGATATATGCATCCGACAAACCCGATGGACAGTGCAATAATCAAAGGTATAAATCTGGGCTTCTGGAGCACAAGATAAGCCCAGATTGGAATGCAGGAAAGATGGACTCACCCGTTGATGACTATCACACGTCTCCAGGAGTATTAGTTGATTTCACTTCACAAAATATATGTATATTCGCCCTGTCTGATATTAATTATCACTCCGAACTCTGATAAGCAACTGACACCACTTGTCAGATTTTACATGTGTCGCAACAATATTTTTAATATGGTGACATTTTGGGATGGGTAAAAAGGTAGGTAGGACATTTGCAGGATTTGGTATTGACATTACACTTGTCCTTTAAGCCTGTGGATGCATACCTAACAATCCCATATATATTGCGCGAACATTCTCCCGGCGTTGAAAGTACCTTCCGAAATTTTAAGTACTTTCAAATAAAGTAAAAAGTTAAATGTAAAACGAAAGATGAAATATAAATATTCTTATCAATACGCTATTAATATTGCAAAGTTAAAACGAAAATTTATAAAATAATGAAATAAAGAAATAATAATTATTGTGTAGGCAAAGGACACAATTTTACGACTGGTCGTTTAAAGTTCCCGGAAGGGGTCCTTACGCGTGCGACACGAACCACTCCGTCTTTACCAGGGAACACCTCCTCAACAACACCCACCGGCCAATAAAGTGGAGGCGCATCCTCTTGATGCACCAATACTATGGTACCTACTAGAATGTTATTCGCGGGACTATTCCATTTTTTTCTCATCTGCAGAGAGTGAAGATACTCTATATGCCACTTCTTCCAATAAGATTGAACGAGGTGGTCCAAAAGCTCTTTCCTTTTCAGTAGACTAATGCGTTCATTAGTCAAATCATAAGCAGGTAGATGCTGAATCGGGGTAGACATCAGAAAATGAGCCGGAGTAAGAGCTTCTGGATAATGAGAACTGCTTAATAAACATAATGGCCGTGAATTAAGTACAGCCTCTATTTGTGTCAGAACTGTGAGAAGCTCTTCATAACATAAAAGTTGAGTACCCACAACCCTATACAGATGCGATTTAATGCATTTAATATTTGACTCCCATAATCCTCCAAAGTGAGGAGCGCGGGGTGGAATCGTCTTCCATTCAATTCTCCGAATGTTAAATTCATTGCGAAGAACTTCTTTAGTTGAATTTGCCTCTAAAAAATTATATAAGTCATCCAGACAATTCTTTGCGCCTATGAAATTTGTCGCATTGTCACTGTACATACATGAAACCGGTCCGCGTCTGGATAGAAAACGCTTAAATGCGTTTAAAAAATTGTCCGTGCTTAGATCTGATACCACTTCCATATGTATAGCCTTCGTTGTTAAACAAATAAATAGACATATATATGCCTTTTGACTTTTTACCCCACGACGCCTAGAAAGGGTTATATTTATTGGTCCGGCAAAATCTACACCCGTATGTGTAAATGCCTTTGCTTCCTGAACTCTAGCTGTAGGTAAATCTGCCATTAGCGGTATAATATTAGAAGGTGCAGTTTTAAAACAGAAATTACAAGCATGTACTCTTTTGCGTATTAGATTTCTCCCCGATAAGATCCAATAACGCTGTCTAATTATTGACATAAGGAGATGTGCACCAGTATGACAATTCACACGATGGTGAAAGTCTATAATTATATCGACAATATGATCCTGTCTTGGCAAAAGTACTGGATGTTTGTTTTCAAAAGGTATATTCGCGTTTGTTAATCTACCACCTATACGTAACAAGCCATTATGATCTAAGAACGGGTTTAGTTTTCGGATTGAAGGTGAGCATAATTTATCCCTCTGTATTAATTGTATATCGGCACTAAAATACCTATTCTGTAAAGCTTTTAATACATTCATTTCAGCAATGTTTAATTCCGTGGAACTTATAACTGTTGAGCGTGATAACTTTCGCATAAATCGTAAATATATACCACAATTCTCAGCAGTTTTGGCCATGAGGAAATTTTTAAAGCGAGATTATATATCGGAGAATTTTCCTCTATTGACGTTATCGTAAATGTATGCGATTTTTTCAATTCCAAAGTATTCTCCTCCTCTCGTGAGGGGGAAAATCTTTCGACAGGCCACTCGGATACTGGGTTCGCAGCCCAGGGCGGACCGTGCCACCAAAGAGAATGATCGACCAGCTGAGCAGGCAGTAGTCCTCGTGATAAACAATCACTAGGATTGGTAACGCCATCTATGTGATAAAAATGTTTCGCGGGTAAATTTTCCTGAATTTCACTAACTCGATTAGCTACAAAAGTTTGCCACCGGTGCGGGGACGAGTGAATCCAAGAAAGTGCTATTTTTGAATCTGAAAAAGCAAATATATCGTTTATCGAAACGAGATTTCTATAAGTATCTATAATAGATCTAACGAGTCTAGATAAAATAAGCGCAGCGCATAATTCCAATCGAGCGAGCGACACTGTTTTCAGAGGGGCCACCTTGGATTTAGAACATATCAAATTCATTGTAGTGTTGCCACCCTTATCCGTTACATGAAGGTATATTACACAACCGTACGCTTTCATACTCGCATCTGCGAAGGCGATAATATTTATCGTGCAGTCCTCCTTTACTCCCAAATATCGAGGTAAATTTAAATTAGAAAGCATCGGTAATTCTTCCTTGAATTTGACATATCTATTAACAATACTTTGGGGTAGTTCCTCGTCCCATCCTACTTTCTCTAACCACAGCTCTTGTAAAAGTAATTTGGCATATAAAATTACCGGAGCAACCAAACCTAATACATCGAATAAACGAGCTATTGTGGAAAGGATTGATCTTTTACATATAGTTTTTTCCTCCGTCGGACATATCATAAATTGAAAACAATCAGATATCGGATCCCATTTTAATCCTAAAATGCTACATTTATCCGAAAAATCCATTGTCGCGCGGTGCGACTCTGGTAATTGGGCCAGTAAATGAGGAGAATTACTCGACCATTTGACTAATTCAAATCCTCCACACTTGAACATCGCCATTAAATCTGTAGCCAAAATGATGCCTTCACTTATAGTATTTACAGAATATACAAAATCGTCCATATATAAATCATTAATTGCAACTTCCGCCGCTTTCGGATAACGATTTCTTTCATCGCTCGCTAGCTGCCGTATAGTTCGCATTGCTAGAAATGGTGAACAGTTCAAACCAAACGCGAGTGAATTAAATTGATAAACTCCAATTTGTTCATCTTTGTGAAATCTATAAAGAATTTTTTGATATTTTCGATGGCTTTCCGTTACCATTATACGTAGATACATTTGCTTAACATCTGCGGTTAATGCTACAGCGAATAAGCGAAATTTAATTAAAAGTGTAAATAAATTAGATTGCAAATTTGGACCTGTATACAAAATATCATTAAGTGACAACCCTGAACTGGTCTTTGTACTTGCGTCTAATACAACACGAGTTTTAGTTGTTGATTTATCTTTACGGATTACTGCGTGATGAGGAATGAAATATCCCTCATCAATATTAGATGAAGACGGAACTTCAACCCTCATATATCCCTTTTCCAGATATTCAGAAACTACTTCATTATAACTGCAATGCAATTCTGGCGACGTATTAAATTTCCGTTCTAAATATTCATATCGACGCTGCGCGACACGGCGCGAATCACCTAAATTATTAGGATCTATCTTAAACGGTAAAGATACAATATACCTTCCCGATTCATCCCGTTGGACTGACTCGAGGTACATTTTCTCACATTCTGCATCTTCAGCACTCATCAACGACTTAATAGGCATGTCTTCCATCGTCCAAAACTTGGATAACGCATTATATAAATCTACATTGGTTATGGGGCCGAACGTCCACGAAACCTCCGGCGTACACGTAGGTATTTCACCCATTACAATATACCCGAATACTGTCTGTATAGCCGGTGGTGCATTCGTATTATGTTTAGATAAAACCTTATTCCCCAGCAGAATATATGGAAATAACTGTGCACCTAATAAGATATCAACATCGGATGGAACGTTCCAGGATTCATCCGCTAAGTTTAAACCCACTAAATGCTCACATGACTTTGTGTCAACATGTTGTGTAGGAAGCTTATCAGTTATTTTATCGACAACTAATAGACTAATTTTATAAGTATCTTCTGAAACGCGGGATTTAATTTTTAACGCAACGTGTCCCAATATTGGTGTCTCTACTGAACCAACACTTTTAACTACTGAATTATTTAAAGGAATTATTTTAAGATTTAATTCATTACAAGTGTTTAAACTGATTAAATTTTGTTGCGAGGCGCAATCAATTAAACACCTTACGGTTACTTGATTATTTTTATTGTCATAAGCAAATAACTGCGCGGTTGACAGTAGTACATTCGTAGCTATATTACCCGCAGAAAAATTATTATAATGTTTATTATTACGCGCTATTAATGTAATGGCTTCGTTTTTCGATTGACTTTCAGTATTCACCGTGCTCTCAAAATGCAGAGCGGTGTGATGTCGTTTTTTACAAATTCTACAATCCGATTTAGATGGACATTTCACAGTTTTATGTTTATCGCTTAAGCAGTTTACACATAAATTATTTAATTTCACAAACTGAAAGCGAGCATTTGGTCTTAATTCGTTAAATTGTTCACATTTAAACAATTCAACATGATCAGAATGATTACATTTCCGACACCTGTTACGATTATTATTACTTGACTTCGGTTCGACCACAGCGAATGAATGCGTAACTTTGTTTTTATTATTAACAACTTTATTATCATTTTGCCCAGTTCGTTCTAGGATTTTAACATGCGACCGAATGTATTCTATTAAATCGGTATATGTAGGTATAGCTTTCTCCCGTATAGACATTTCGAAATTTTGCACCAACTGTATATCTAATTTTTTCAGTGCAACATGTAATATTATAAAATCGGTTAGGTCATCAATACCTAATTCCTTGAGTGCAGCTATGGAAGACGCAAACCGTTCAATAAAATTATTTAACTCATTTGGGTTACTAGGTGCCAATAATTTTAAATTCAAAATATTGTTCAGATAAAAGGTACCTAGCACGCGTTTGTCCTGATATTTCTTTTCGAGAGCTTCCCAAATTAAAAAATAATTTTGTTCGTTCGGAAGTATTCCCGCAAAAACTGATAACGCCTTTCCTTGGAGTTTCCCTATCAGATATTGCATCTTCTGCGATGTATTCAAATTTTCATTTGAGTGAATGTTTAATTTAAAAGCTTCATAAAATATCGACCAATTCTCTTGATTACCATCGAACGATGGCATCTCGATCGGTGGGAGTTTAATTAATGGTGAATTATTTAACTTCTGTCGATCACGTGATGAATCTTGCTTTGCTATAATGCTTTCGCGTATAGAAACTACAAAACAGTACTTATTTTCGAATTTACTCCATAAATCGAAATTCATATTGTAATTTGAATCCTTTTTCAACTGAAGTGTATGAAATTCATCACAAAATGTGTTAAATTGTGCATAATATGTAGCTATATTAACCGTTTGTTTAAGAAAATCCTCCGAACTTCTCGTCTCCCTGTCCGCAATACTTTTCGCTTTCTCGTATAATTCATTAACACGATTATGCATCAAATTAATCTTCGATTCTACTAACTTGATTTTAATATCCTGAGTACTATCGCTAGTCGCCATGATTAATTGTATGTAGGAATTTAAACACAACAATAATTACAAATGCAACCTAGTACATACAAATTAACAAAGTATAAAGAGGAAATAATATTTATTTATAACTTTAAATATGTTAATTTTAAATACCCCGTTGGTAATCCGGCTCGAAAGAACCAAAAATGGTGTCGCGAAGCTGCGACTCCACTATATTTTAAAGGTGGTGCAGAGGCTCTATGAGGCCCTATGCCACACGCCCAAAGGACCAGTCCCAAACTACTCCGAATGATAGGTATGGGACGATATATGCATCCGACAAACCCGATGGACAGTGCAATAATCAAAGGTATAAATCTGGGCTTCTGGAGCACAAGATAAGCCCAGATTGGAATGCAGGAAAGATGGACTCACCCGTTGATGACTATCACACGTCTCCAGGAGTATTAGTTGATTTCACTTCACAAAATATATGTATATTCGCCCTGTCTGATATTAATTATCACTCCGAACTCTGATAAGCAACTGACACCACTTGTCAGATTTTACATGTGTCGCAACAATATTTTTAATATGGTGACATTTTGGGATGGGTAAAAAGGTAGGTAGGACATTTGCAGGATTTGGTATTGACATTACACTTGTCCTTTAAGCCTGTGGATGCATACCTAACAATCCCATATATATTGCGCGAACAATGACAAAATTGTTTAAAAATTCTATAATTGTTTTAATTGTTTGACCTGAGAAACCATTTTGCATTTTCAATGCATTTTGAAAATAGGTATTTTGCATTTGAAATGCTTTTCTAAAAACATTTTGCATTTTCAAATGGAAAAGTTTTGACCCATTTCCATTTTGCATTTCAAATGGTTTTGGGTACCCATTTTGCACATCTCTGATTGCGTCGAATTATATTTGTATGTAGTGTGGTGATTGTTCATCTTGCGACAATGGCGATCAACACCAAGTAAAATACTATTAACAGATTATGAACAGGTAGATGGTATGGTAATAAAGACGATGAAACACAACAGGCATACTATGTAATTGGCATACCTACTATCATGCTCTCATTCATACATTCCCTTACATGTAGTTACTGACATTATCAATAATTTCCAACTGTTCCAAATTTTCGTCCATGCCAAAGTTGACGGTAGCTAGCTGTTCAGCGGTTTGTTATATTTTCATACAGTACTAAGAGGATTATTTTGTTCAATGGTCTCGTTCATTAACTTCCTGAATGTCAGGTAGCAAAACATCGGGCGAGAATTTGCAGAACTGAGCAAAAATGACCGTAGTGAGTTTTGATCAAATATCTAAATAAAAACAACGATTTATGTTATTAGACAACTGTCAAAAACATATATTTAAACAAATATATAAATTGGTTTTATTATTTCTACATAAGCCTGAATACATACCTTACACGAAAAACAACAATAAAGAGGTATTTTCGAAGAAATAATGACCTAAACACAAATTTTTATTTTATTTTTGCGATGCCGTTTTACATAAATGAATTTCTGATATTCTGATATTGTGGTCAGTAAATTGTCATGGAGGCTACATTCATGAAATAAACAGTAGAATCTAGGGTGACATCAGCGCAAGTGATTCTGATATTGGGGTCAGTAAATTGTCATAGAGGTCACCGTAGATTCTACTGTTTATTCATGAAATAAAACAGTAGAATCTAGGGTGACATCAGCGCAAGTGATAATGATATTGCGGTCAGTAAATTTTTCAAACATAAAGGATGGAATTAAAGCTCACACGGACATAAAAATTAGCGCAAGGATCAGGTTTTGTTACAGTAGGTAAGTTACAAATATGACGATCTCTCACCTCACAGTGGGTATGGGTATCAGCTCCCTGGACATCTGCAGATGGTGCTGTGGGTGGTTGGGATGGTGGGGTGGTGGGGGAGGGGGAGGCGGGGCGGAGAAGCGGTTGTGGTGGAGCTGCTGGCCGGGTGGCTGCTGCTGGCCGCGGGTCCAGATGTCCGGCGCCAGGGGGTTGTATTCTGCCAGGTGACCTGGAAACGTGTTCATTAGTTCATACAATTTATATATACAGACTAAATATCAAAATACCCAAACTGAATAACTAATTTATTGAAATAATATGATGTTTATATGCAAGCGATAGTGTATTTAAAAAACATCTTGAGCGATAGAGATTCTGGTTTTAGATTCGGCCCCTCTAATTCAAAAAATCATACCTGCAAATATTAATACAAAAACCTATAAACTGTGTACTGTGGTTTAAGGCCAATGAATCCACCTATATTTCACTGTCTATCAGATATTCTTAGGGGGTCAATCCGCACCAAATCATCCAGGCCATGTCACCCACCATCTCAGATTTTGATGAAACTTTAAATTTTTAATCCTTCCATATAGATAAGAAAATATACCAAATTTTACCTTCCTACCTCAACTCGTTTTTTTTTTATGGGCAGTTGAAGTTTGGGCAAAATAAGCGTTTTTACATATTCCGAGCACTCCGGAAGAGCTTGTACCTTCAATGAAAAAAAATTGTATCTTTGTCATTTATAGTGCAAATGCAATGAAAATTTTCAATATTATCAAGGAAACTATGCTGATTGCAGAAAAAAATAAATAAACCCTTTACATTTATCTATTGGGACGGAAAAGGTACTTTACAAAAAAGCAATATCTCGGGAAGGTACAGTGTTAATGAAGTAATTTTTTTTTTTATTCTTCTTCTTCTTCTTCTTCCTAGCACTATCCCAACTCATTGCCTAGGTAGGCTGTTGGGGTCGGCTCTTCTCGTTCTCAGGTTATAGCTTCTTCGGTTCTGAGTGTCGCTTTCATCTAGGCCGTTTCTTTGTAGGATTTTGGAGCATTGGATCATCCAGGAGTTCTTTGGTCTACCTCTGGATGACTGTCTTTGAAGCTCTATAGACATTGCCTGCTTCACAGTGTGGTCTGGTGGTCTCCGTCTTATGTGCCCATACCATCTTAACTGTCGTTCCTCTAGCTTACTGTTTATGTCAGTGACACCCAGGCTACCACGAATGCGTGAGCTTTTAATTTTATCTTTTAATGATACTCCTGCCGTCCATCTAAGCATTCGCATTTCTGCTGATTCGAGTTGCCTAGAGTAAGAGTTGTACATAGTCCAGCATTCGGAGCCATACATTATCGCGGGTCTAACAATAGTCTGGTATGTCTTTCCTTTAAGTTTTATTGGCATTTTCGTGTCGCACAAAATTCCTGTTACGGATCTAAATTTCATCCATCCCACTCCTATCCTATGGTTGACATCCGCTGCACATCCTCCGTCTCTGTGGATGAGTGAGCCCAGATACTTAAATGAGTCACAGTTGGCTAATGTTACTCCATCCAATTGCATCGAAGGAGTTACAGCATTTGGGTCTTCAAATGGTAAATACAAATATTCCGTCTTTTTCCTGCTAATTTTTAGTCCATTATCCTCCAGGATCTTTCTCCACCTTTCCAGGCTATTTTGTAGATCATAATGATTTTCTTCTATCAGTACTACATCATCTGCAAAAAGCATAGTCTTGAGAATACTGTTCATTTCTTGACTCGTTAGGTAATTCATGACCATTATGAATAGCAATGGGCTGAGGACAGATCCTTGGTGTACCCCCACTTTAATTGGAAATGTTGGTGACATCCCTGATGTGCATCTTACTTGTGTTTCTACGTCTGTATACATATCTTGTATGGAGAGCACATATCCTTCTGGTACGTTATGAGATCTCAATGCCGCCCATATCAGGCTTCGGGGTACCCTGTCAAATGCTTTTTCCAAGTCTATAAATACCATGTGTAAATCTTTTTTTGCATCTCGATATTTTTCAACTATGATTCTGACTGTTTGAATAGCATCTATTGTTGATTTCCCCGATACAAAGCCGCATTGATCGTCGTGTATTTTTACAATATTTTTTTTTTTATTCATATCTACAAATAGAATAGAATCACATACAAAAATAAAATTCATGGCATTTTACTTGCTTCAATAAATAAAATCCATTTTAAACTTTTTTCAAACTTTTTGTAATTTTTTTTTTATTCTTATCTACAATAAACATAGTACAACCTAAAAAAATAAAACTCCTGGTATTTTGTGTGCTTCACAGTGTAGAAACGTTTTTAAAATAAGAAATCTTTATCATACAGAATTGTTCTAGGTTTTTTAAAATCTAGATACAAAAATAAATAAAATCCATTTTAAACTTTTTTCAAACTTTTTGTGATTTTTTTTATATCTATTTTTAGTTTGTAATTGGGCAAGTTATAGTTTAGGTATATAGCTAGTAATATAGGTTGAATGAATGGACTAATATCAAAGAAACAGTCCTAGAGACAAGTCACTACATGGAAATGATGTATCTGCAACAAGAACAAGACAGAACATGAAAATTACTATCTGCCTCATCACTAAGTTTGCAGGATACTACATGCTTTGTTTCCTCTGACATGCTTAGTTCTGAGTCAGCTTCAAAGCAGTGATCATCTATATAAATACAGTAGTTGTTTCATGTTATGGTGTACGTTGTTAAAATGTCTCTAATCGAAACAAGTTTAGTTAAATGTAGTGTGGGACAACATAGTGGTACTGAATGTCACAAAAAAAGTTATACTAAGTCAGAGAAATTAACGAGTGTGGATTTGTTAAGTGAATTTGAAAAAAAGCTTATTCAACAAAGAAGTTTTGTATCTACAGACTTGGTTTTCAACATTTGTGAGCACCACAGAATATTTAACTTAAATAAATATGAAACATTTCAAAAAGCTTGTTTTGACCCGTTCCAAAGCCACAAAAGGAAAATTACAAAAACTTTAAGAACAGTATCCTTGGAATTTTCAGAGAACATTAATACCATTCTAAAAGTAACTAATAAAGCAATCCCTGGACAAAAAATTTGTAATGCATGCAGAGAAAAAATTAGTAAGAGCCAAAACCTTAACAATGAAATTGAAGAGCTTAACACTTTTCAAGAAGACATAAGTGAAGTTGAAAATGTTTTAAACAAAGAAATTTTTTTACAAGAAATCAACACTTCTTTAACTGACATTGGAGAATCTCCATTTAAACTACATGCAATACCATCCCACAGTAAGTCTAGTTACGCTAAACGGAAGTTAGATTCTGCTTGTTCAACCTTAAAGAAAAAAGTAAGTAAAGTTTTAGAAAAAGAATTTTCCCCAGTAAAATGTGATGCAAAAATACCAAGATGTATTCAAGAAAAAGCTAATGACATGGACAGGCTTGTTGAGTTGGTTAAAAAAAAATTGGAAACACAAGTTACACGCCGTGAGAGAATTCAGCTTCTAACTCTCGCTCCAACTTCGTGGAGTAGAAAAAAGGTTGCTGAAGAATTCAGTGTTGGTGAATACTCAGTTCGTAAAGCACGAGAGCTACTAAATGAAAATGGTATCATTGCTTTACCTGATCCAAAAAAAGGAAAACCATTAGACCAAGGAACAGTTACTTTGGTTAAAAATTTCTACCAAAACGATGAATTTTCTCGTGTTATGCCAGGGAAAAAAGATAAAGTTAGCATAACCAAAAATGTTTATGAACAACAAAAGACTATTGCTTTGTAACCTGAATGAACTTTATGCTACCTTCAAGTTTGAATACCCTGCTTCAAAAATTGGGATTTCGAAATTTTGTTGGTTGCGTCCCAAATGGTGTGTGCCAGTAGGTTCTCCAGGCTCTCATTCTGTCTGCGTTTGTGCAATTCATCAAAATGTAGTGTTGCTTCTTAATGCTTGTGACAGTGAAGAAACGTACAATGATTTAATGGACTACTTAGTGTGCTCAAAGAACAATAGAGACTGTATGCTTCGACATTGCGATAAGTGTTCAACATCTAGTGAAAATCTTAAGAAACATTTGTTAGAAAAATTTGAAGAATGGGACCAAGAAGATGAAATTACATACAGTGCATGGGTAACTACTGATAGAACACAGCAGGTTTCAGTTACAGTTCCCTTTCATGAATATGTAGAACATCTTGTGAAGAGTCTTGTAAAACTTCTTCCTCATTCTTTTATAACAAAGTCTCAATCAAAATATCTCAAAGAGTCCCTAAAAGCACAGCTTCAGATAAATGAAGCTGTTGTGTTATTAGACTTCAGTGAAAACTTCTCCTATGTTATCCAGAATGAAGTCCAGGGTTACCACTGGACGCAAGACAGTTGTTCACTCCACCCAGTGGTAATTTACACTTGTGAAGAGCCTGGCAAAGATCTCACAGTGTCAAGCTTGTGTGTAATTTCAGATGACTTGGAACATGATGTAAGTTTCGTTTACGAAACTCAAAAAATTGTTGCTCAATTTTTAAATCAAAAATTTCCCCAAATTCAAAGTGTTCATTATTTTACTGATGGTTGCGCAGCGCAATATAAAAACTGCAAAAACTTTTTAAATCTGTGTCACCATCAAAAAGACTTCAACTTGAAAGCATGTTGGTCGTTTTTTGCTACGAGTCATGGGAAATCTCCCTGTGATGGAATAGGTGGAACAGTAAAACGTCTTCTAACTAGAGAAAGTTTGCAACTTGGCCCTGGCAACACTATCACAACTGTAGACAAAACTTTTAAGTTTTGTCAGTCGAGAGTAGAAAATATATATTTTTACTTGCTGAGAAAAGAAAGCTTATTCACTTGCAGGCAACAATTACAGCAGCGTTTTTCACAAGCTAAAACAATACCAGGCACTCGAGGTTTCCACTGCTTTGTTCCTCTGTCTGAAAATGAAGTTGGCACAAAAAGGATAAGTTCAGATTCAGATTATGCTTTGATTTTTAACTTCAGTGGGGAACGAAATCGCTCTGAGCAACTAAGTATGGTACAAATTTGTACAAACTCTTATGTAGCTTGCGTATATGACAACCATTGGTTTTTTGGACTTGTGGTTTCCAAAGATGAAGACGAGTGTGATGTATCAATCAAGTTTATGCATCCTTTTGGCCCAGCTCCATCCTTTTACTGGCCACATCAAAAAGAAGATATTTGTTTTGTTCCACTACAAAATATTTTTAATATCGTTGACCCTCCCACAACAAAAGGTTCAGGAAGAGCTTACTACTTTCTTGAAAAAGACGTTCATCATGCTGATCAAAAGTTCAACCATCTTATGGGTCAGATCAAGAATAAAAGTAAAAAATGAACTTGAACATTTATTTGTAAACAATATTATTGTAATGTACTTTCATTTAACCTAATCCTACATTGCCTGTTTTATTTTTATTGTATTTGTTTTTTAAAGAGTTAACTTTGTATTGAAAAGAGTTAAAAAGTTGATCTTGTTATAAAATATTGCTATGGTGTATGCATTCAGGGTAAGGAACAAGGTACATTATTTTGTTGGTGCCTTAAGCTTACATTGCAAGCTTACCAGCATGTTGTAAAGGACCGAATAAGCTTGACTTTTTTTATTTGCAAATACAGTATCTAGATTTTAAAAAACTTGGAACAATTCTGTATGATTAAGATTTCTCATTTTAAAAACGTTTCTACACTGTGAAGCACACAAAATACCAGGAGTTTTATTTTTTTAGGTTGTACTATGTTTATTGTAGATAAGAATAAAAAAAAAATTACAAAAAGTTTGAAAAAAGTTTAAAATGGATTTTATTTATTGAAGCAAGTAAAATGCCATGAATTTTATTTTTGTATGTGATTCTATTCTATTTGTAGATATGAATAAAAAAAAAAATTACTTCATTAACACTGTACCTTCCCGAGATATTGCTTTTTTGTAAAGTACCTTTTCCGTCCCAAAAATTACTTTTGGTAATTTTTTAAAGTCAAGTAGATAAATGTAAAGGGTTTATTTATTTTTTTCTGCAATCAGCATAGTTTCCTTGATAATATTGAAAATTTTCATTGCATTTGCACTATAAATGACAAAGATACAATTTTTTTTCATTGAAGGTACAAGCTCTTCCGGAGTGCTCGGAATATGTAAAAACGCTTATTTTGCCCAAACTTCAACTGCCCATAAAAAAAAAACGAGTTGAGGTAGGAAGGTAAAATTTGGTATATTTTCTTATCTATATGGAAGGATTAAAAATTTAAAGTTTCATCAAAATCTGAGATGGTGGGTGACAAATCCAAAATTTTCTGGATGATTTGGTGCGGATTGACCCTAGGTTGAACAAAAAACAATCATAAAAATCACCAACCAAAGCCATTAGCTTAGCGGCGCTACCCAAATTTGGGTAGCTATCGCTCAAAGCCATTAGCGTAGCGGTACTACCCAAATTTGATCACATTTAAAACAGAATGACAAAGTTCATACGAGAAAATGACAGATTTTCATGATAATAATCAAAATAATATTTGGAGGACATGCAAACGTTTCTTCGTATGATGCAAAAGATTATTTAGTGAATTTTATTATTTGTTTTTCAAACTCATTCCTTACTCCATAAAAAATTGTCCATGCCTTGTACTTATCTGGTTTCATGAAGTTACAATAAAATGTTCAGATTGTTTTCATTTTCGAGAGAAAAAAATTGTTGATTGAATTTTCATAGACCATAATAAAATGTTAGATAAAACAAAATAGTTGTTATTATGCATCCTTCATTTTGCAATTGTTACTATTATTTTTCTTTTCGTCTCTACCTTAAAGTAGTGAAATATAATTATTTATTTTAGAAGCCAAGACTTTGTAATTAATTAATTGTTTGGTTGGTGCCTACCTGGTATGGGTCGCGGCGGAGGAATCCCGGTGATGGGCAGAGCCAGGACTCTGGACAGTGTTGCGTCTTCGAGCACCACAGGATCCAGGCCATGGTCAAACTGGCACAGGTCACCGCGCATGCAGTAGCCTTTTTCTAAAAACAAACAAAAGCATATTCATTCACAAATTTCATATGAAATAAACCTAACACAGGAGATTATTCAGAGACAGACTAATTAGTGACAAGAAACTCCATGACTGGGCGCTTTTAACATTCCCACGGCGACTATTAAGTGAGGGATATTAAATGTCCAAAGGGGACTTGCGACCTGCGAGTATATGTATCCTAATCAAGTACTACATAAGCCCTCATAAATCTTGATCACTGACTCTAAATTTTCACCGTGCATCGGCTGATTCTATTTTCGTAATTTTTTTGCGTAATTATGTCTTGCCAGATAATGTGTTCTAAATATATTTATAAAAAGTATATAATCTGCCATAAGTAGTTTCCCTAGAACAGCTAGTTATATTAAGGCTAAGGACTCACGGAGCGATTTTTACCCGCGCCCGCTGCGGTGGCGGAATGGAGTTTTATTTTCAAAACTCACGAGACCGCTCTTTTTTGCGGTGAAGCAACCGCCGCGGTTGCGGTTATCGCCCGCAATCTTGGCGGTTGATTATCGCAAGACGGACGGTTGCAAGACGGGCAGTTAAACGATCAGTTGAGTTCCACAGTTGAGCAACCCGCCGCGGCTGCGGGACCGCGCCCGCGCCCGCCGGTACAAGATAACCGCGGGTGCAGCGGGCCCCGCAAACAATCGCACACGCCGCGGGCGTAAAACGCGTCGTGAAATGTGCTTTAATTTTTTACATAAATATCTGCATTCTTCAAAGGCTGCGGGCCCGCAACCGCGACGGGCGCGGGTAAAAATCGCTCCGTGAGTCCTTAGCCTAAGAGAGATTACTTTTTTAATAGTACCCTTAAGGTTACTCTGGCAAACAAGACGTTAACGTCCAAATTTGACCATAGATTCTGGGCGGCTCTCACCCAACCGAAGCCTGGTAGTTCTTTTTGACCACTCGAATATTGTGGGGCTCCAGTCCAGAGGTGGCTCCCAAATTCAATTGTTGGGAGTACTTAAGATTTGTATAGGATTAGCAGCTGGTTACTATTGAGCACTCGCAATTTTTAAGAAAATGCATTATACATCTGAGCATTCGGTTTGGGATTCGTACTCAATCCAAAAATCATGCTTCTGAATATTAACATGGAAACATATAAAATCATACCTCTGAATATTAATATGGAAACGTATAAAATCATACCTCTGAATATTAATATAGAAACATATAAAATCATACCTCTGAATATTTATATGGAAACATATAAAATCATACCTCTGAATATTTATATGGAAACATATAAAATCATACCTCTGAATATTTATATGGAAACATATAAAATCATACTTCTGAATATTAATATGGTAACATATAAAATCATACTTCTGAATATTAATATGGTAACATATAAAATCATACCTCTGAATATTAATATGGAAACATATAAAATCATACTTCTGAATATTAATATGGTAACATATAAAATCATACCTCTGAATATTAATATGGAAACATATAAAATCATACTTCTGATTATTAATATGGTAACATATAAAATCATACTTCTGAATATTAATATGGTAACATATAAAATCATACCTCTGAATATTAATATGGAAACATATAAAATCATACTTCTGATTATTAATATGGTAACATATAAAATCATACTTCTGAATATTAATATGGTAACATATAAAATCATACTTCTGAATATTAATATGGAAATATATAAAATGCTTCTAAGAAATGGTTTAAAGTCAATGAATTCACCCATATCTCACCATTTATTTCATGATTTTGGGTTTTATAACCACATTACCTAAAGTCTAATTTTTAGTAATCACAATTTTGTGTTTGTTGTAGGACTTACCATCGAAATCTCTGCACCTCTTCTTGGTGATGGGGGCGAAGATGCCAGCGAGGGTGGTGGTGGTGCCACGGCTCTGTCCTGCACAGTCTCCGGGGTTGGAATCCTGAGTGGGCGTGTCCGCGCCTCCCGGGGGGTCGCGCATCACCCGTCTGTCGCGGTCTAGCCTCTGTTCCCTGCCAAACGTAATAAACGAGATTAGGGAAGGAACACTTGGATGGTTTAGGCATGTAACAGAGAACATATGATGCGAAAATTAATGATACAAAAAAACATTGCATTTAAAATATTCATAGCCTGAGAATGTTTTTCTTTATTTTTAAAGATTACCTATTGTCCCTATCGATCCTCTCGCGTTCCCGCTGGTCGATAATCCGGTCGCGGTCGATTCGCTCGCGCTGGTCTAGGCGGTCGCGGATGGGGCGGTCGGAACGGCCAGAGCGGTCGCGGTCTCGCTCGCGTGACACGCGGTCTAGGCGGTCGCGCAGAGCTGTGGCGGGCAGGGGGGACATGCGCTCGCGGGATCTGAAACGGTAAAACATGAGTTTTCAAGTTTAAGAAGGTTTGTTTTTTCAGTCCCTTGAAGACTGAAATGCAACATTCCAACATTGAAGAAAAGTGAGGAGAAAGAAAGAAAGAAAGATTGAATGGACAAAAAAATAAACAAACCTAACCTAACAAGATCATTCGTTTTGCAACCATTCCATTTAATTCAGTCACCAAAAAAACATGCTTTTTAATTTGTCAAAATGACTTTGTACCTTGATCGACTCCTGTTCTTTGGTGGTTCAATATCCGTCACTCCCGGGGGTGGTGGGCTGACATTTCTGTAGCGCGGCGCGCGCAGCGGTGGTGGTGAACCAGATCTCGACCTTCTGTGATAACATAACAAGGCAAAGAGTTAGGCAACAGACAAACTGAAGAATAACAAACAAAAAAGTAAAGGACAGACAAAGAAATACACTTTTGAATTCCAAAAGCAAATCAAAATGTCAACCCTTCAGTGATGAAATTTGAGTTGTCAGTTGAAATACCTACTAAGAAAATGATATCAGCCTGCAACACCTTTAACCCCTCCGACTTTTCGCGAACTTGAAGCTAAGATGTCTTTATCGAAATGTCAATTTCACGAAAACGTTGTGTTATTACCGCCTCACAATCAAAGCTCTATAAATGAAACATTACTGAACGGAGCCGAATAGTAAAAACTGTTTTAGAAAGGTTACAAAATAGGCTTTCAAATTGTTGTATCATAAATAAATATTAACATTTGTAAATATTTAAATTTAGAATGGAAACATGAAAAAATTGTAAAAATGACTCACCTGTAATGTTTTATGTAAAAACGATACTAAAATCACGGATAATGTAAAAAAAAACACTTATTTCATCGTACAAATGTACAATAAACAATTCTGTCACTTCACTTTTTGACCATTTCATACAAAATATATTTTTAAAAAAACAATTAAACTTGCGAGGCGGGTCGGCACGTCAAACGGCTTTCTTGGCGTCGTTTTACGATTTGGCGGGTAAAATTTGCTTCCACTGAGTAGGTCTTTTTACGGGTTTCTATGGATAACTTTGAATAGAGATGTGAAGCTTCATTCAATACGAATATTCTACTTTTTGTTTTAGGGATGTCACTAGAAGAATAACGGAGTTATGACGATTTTTGTGGAAACACACGCGTTGACGTGTAAACACGCTTATTGTACTTGACTGCTATCGTTATTTTATCGTGTATATCTGCTTACGTTGCTGACCGGTTAAAGAATTTTTCGAGTTTCGGATGGTTGTACAAATTGAATCTGCTGCATTTGATTGTCGTTGCTATTTAGAAATTGCAAAATTAACCACTTTTAGGAAAATATTGGCGTAGTAAAAAAATTGAGAAAAATTATTAATCTACACAATAAATTATCCATGGCAACTAATAAGACGAGAGTTTTATACGAGTACACGACTGATAAATAAATAAGAAAACTTTAATAAGCTTCTTTTGAATTGTAGCCAGGCATATCGGCATAGCCGACCAAACACCGATGATATGAAATCAATCATCTACAGAGTGACTGCTATCGTTATTTTATCGTGTATATCTGCTTACGTTGCTGACCGGTTAAAGAATTTTTCGAGTTTCGGATGGTTGTACAAATTGAATCTGCTGCATTTGATTGTCGTTGCTATTTAGAAATTGCAAAATTAACCACTTTTAGGAAAATATTGGCGTAGTAAAAAAATTGAGAAAAATTATTAATCTACACAATAAATTATCCATGGCAACTAATAAGACGAGAGTTTTATACGAGTACACGACTGATAAATAAATAAGAAAACTTTAATAAGCTTCTTTTGAATTGTAGCCAGGCATATCGGCATAGCCGACCAAACACCGATGATATGAAATCAATCATCTACAGAGTGACTGCTATCGTTATTTTATCGTGTATATCTGCTTACGTTGCTGACCGGTTAAAGAATTTTTCGAGTTTCGGATGGTTGTACAAATTGAATCTGCTGCATTTGATTGTCGTTGCTATTTAGAAATTGCAAAATTAACCACTTTTAGGAAAATATTGGCGTAGTAAAAAAATTGAGAAAAATTATTAATCTACACAATAAATTATCCATGGCAACTAATAAGACGAGAGTTTTATACGAGTACACGACTGATAAATAAATAAGAAAACTTTAATAAGCTTCTTTTGAATTGTAGCCAGGCATATCGGCATAGCCGACCAAACACCGATGATATGAAATCAATCATCTACAGAGTGACTGCTATCGTTATTTTATCGTGTATATCTGCTTACGTTGCTGACCGGTTAAAGAATTTTTCGAGTTTCGGATGGTTGTACAAATTGAATCTGCTGCATTTGATTGTCGTTGCTATTTAGAAATTGCAAAATTAACCACTTTTAGGAAAATATTGGCGTAGTAAAAAAATTGAGAAAAATTATTAATCTACACAATAAATTATCCATGGCAACTAATAAGACGAGAGTTTTATACGAGTACACGACTGATAAATAAATAAGAAAACTTTAATAAGCTTCTTTTGAATTGTAGCCAGGCATATCGGCATAGCCCACCAAACACCGATGATATGAAATCAATCATCTACAGAGGTAGGTGCTCTCAGTATAGCCGAGGTGAAAGACCATCATTCAGAGTCAAAACGTTGCTTGAAGTGGTTTTAGCCATATTTGAATAACTCTTAATAATATAATAATATTTGGCTAATTTATATAGCGCCGTTTTCATGAGAAATCACCTCAAGGCAGCAATATTATTATAAGTGTTTTAGTTGCGCGTGAGGTTTAAAATTGAATAGCCTTAAATGTGTACCCTTCACCCCCCTTTGCCCCTTGTCCCCTTTCCTTGATCCGGGCCCAGAGACAAGGAGTATTGTTATCAGTGTTATCGTTGCATCTTACCCGCGAACATTTTTGTGTCATATTGAAACCCGCATATGTTGAACTCGGCCGTGACTATTTTGGAGCACACATCGTCCAGTGAAACGTTTTTACCCGCCGCAGTGAATTTCACTGTCTTGTTTTGTTTTGTGTTAAGTGTTAATGTTAATTGTATGCAAACTGATAAGAGAACAGAACCAGCGGCTTAAGGAGAACGAGACCAGGGTAAGTCTTTGGCCTTTCCTACTCATTTTCCTCTTGCAAACACTAAGGCAATTCAATTCGTTTTTTTGTTTGTCTTAGTCTATATCGCATCCGCACCGCAACCCCCCGCACAATTGCGTACGAAAGATTTCCGCACAACCATGTTTTATTATCTTCCTTTTTTTGTCACAAATAGTGATAATGATATCCTCATTGGGATCTCCGGGGCTGAGGATGTAATTTATATATTATTGAAATTTAATAGTATGTGTTCTTTCTGATATAATTATAAATATATTACATGTTGTTTTTTAGTTCCGTTGAGTGGTTTCAGTTGAAGTCTGTATTTGGTCTATTTCTGATCTCCCTATGTTATATATCCAGTTTATATTTGAGATTTAAATGTTAAAATATTGTTGTTAGTTTTGTGAATGAGAGTGGGATTTTGTTTTAGAGTTTAGTACCATGGTATGGGAAGCTTTTTAGCCCAAATGTTGTATTTGTAGTTGCTTGTTGGATACGCCTTTGACCATGAGATCTAGTGTTTCTAATGTGTTTGTTGTTATTTCTTGTTTTGTATTTATGAATGTAAAGGAGCATTGTCTTAGAACCACAGACATATGAATATTAATAGACGAGAAGTTAAAGGCGAGGGGTTAAACCAAGAGTTGCGGGATGCAGAGAGGAAAGCTGACTGTGATTCGTCAATAAATCAATCTGACAGTAAATAGGCATCTCGAATTATAATATCACCATTTAGTTCTTAAAGGTAAAATCTGCTTTTGAATGAATAGACATTTTTACATGGGAGCGCAAATTACTCGCCACGTTATGAACAAATTTGCGAAGTCCAAATTCGGCAAAATGAATTACTTCTATTTTCAGAGTCGAATATTTTGTTGACGTATTTAGTTAAAACACTATTATAAATGTTTCATAATTTACTTCCCAGTAAACAACGATGAGCACACTTTAGAATCGCTACATTCGACCAATGTTGGAGGGTTGTCACAACCGCTCTGTTCCTATTAATAATAAAATAATGAAATCTTTAAGAAAATATATAACATTTCACTTTTAAGAAGATAATAGAAAAGTAAAACAACTAAAAAAACAAATGAAATTATATACACACAGCTTTTACCAGCGATTCCTAAGAGTATTTGGAGTAAAAATTTGGGCATCATTTTGCCGTACGATGACACTTTTTCAATTAAAAACAAAAACATGTTTTTCTATCACACATCGCCACTCGGTATAACCTAGCGCATTACGTGATATGCACTCCTTCTCGTTCCAGCAGTACCGTACATGCGAAATAACGCGCGTACCTAACACGTGGTCCGTTGCGACGTGTGATAGAATGATCCAAAAATAATATATGATCGGTGGCGACGTGCAATAGAAAAATATAATATTTTTGATTTGAATAGATAAAAAATATCATCAGACAGCATTAATGACACATACATTTTTCATTCCAAACATGCTCACTGTATCCAAATTTTACTTCCAAACATACCAATTTTTCACAATTGATAACCAACCATTTATCCTATATTAAGTGTTGTTTATGAGTTGTGTAAAATTCAAAACTCGTTTAGTAATAACGCCATTTAAGTGGAATAAATTTAAAAATGATTGGTTTAGTATCCTTTATTAATACGACGGAGTTCCAGCAAGATATAACAGATGAAAAAATAGACGTTCCAAATGATACGATTATGTATGTTATCAAAGCGCAAAAGGCGAAGGCACATCCCTGATTCTTATGCAAACGGCTTTGTGTTTCGCGTCCAGACGTATCTCGATGTGATAGTATATGTTTCTACAACTGATCCATATTATACGATGTGAATAAGCTTAAAATAAAGTAAAATAATGCTTACATATGGAATGTAATACGACAATTGGGTTTATTCTCTTTTTCACATCTATTTTTACAAATTTTCATAGCACAAGCCACCATTTTGCCGTGTTATTTCGTAAAATGAACCGATGATGCCTCGACCATAGGTCGACGCTAGTTCGCACAAGAATGATGACGTCACATTTTCTAAATTCATGGGAGGCCATACGCGAGCACAGCCGGCTCCAATGGAACCGGTATGGGGAGTGGGGAATAATACGCTTTTAATCACTTAGGGCAGGTCTACTAATATTCATATGTCTATGCTTAGAACAGAATTGTTTAATTGACATGATATTAAGTTTGTTTTCGTCATTGCTAGTTCTTTCAGAATGATTTTCATTATGACTTTTTGGGTTCTAATGAGTGATTTTAGGATATTGTCATTTGCACTACCAGGTACATTTCAACCTTTGCCACCCCTCTCCCTTCCAACCTTTGTTGGGGACCTCACAGCGCCACTGGCTCCTGACATTTGGGATTCTTGTACGTTATTCACATTTAAGGCGATATAATACGATTGCCCGATGCTCACATTTTAAATATTTCTAATGAACGTATTACTAACATCTCAAATGTTTCTAGAGGATGTAAGTTTTTTATCTATGTAAAATGGTTTGAAACTTTTATAAATCGTTTGTAAACAATAAAATTAGCGGTAAGCACCAGATTTTATTTTCCTCGATGATGAATTAGTACTTCCCAAGGGATCCCTCTAGAAACATTTGAGATTTTAGTAATACATTCATCAGAAATAATTCAAATAAAGCCCACGGAAAGATTGTTTTTCTAGGCCTGCTAGAGTAAAGTCGACCGTTTGTGCGTCCATTATGTCAGGCCGTGTGCCGAATGTTGTTTTTACATGACTTCATCACTTATGATTCCCACTTTATTTTAGAGATTTGGATAGGGCAAATTCAGGTCTGACCAATACACCAGGGCCGCTCCTTGCATATTGTTATGCACGGCTGCTTCACTTACGTCGTTAAGATTCTGGCTTTATTTTAGGGTATTGTCTCATCTTATCAGGTAAACGATGCATGCAACAATAGGTGTTGAACAATTTTAAAGTTCTGATGATGACAAATGAATATGATAAGAAAATTTGAAGCTATGATAGATCTATGCTATGATAATTGTCCATAAATCTCTCGTTTTTTTGTTGTTTATGTTTTTTTTCTTCCTCAGTATTTTGGTACATGAGAAAACAACAGCCTGAGACCAAAGTGTCCTACTATTATATTATTTGATTGGATAAAAAATATTGACCTGTTGAAACAGTGCCTGTATTTAACAGGTGTTGTAAATTGAAAAACAAGCAGGTTAGTAGAGAGTAAATGGTAATATGAATGGCAATGCGACGGCACTGCTCTAGGTTTAGTAATGAATGATGCTAGGTCACCACCTACCTGTACCTTGTCTGTAGTGGGGGGGAGCGGTTCCGCCAGCGGCCAGCGGCGGGGGCAGGGAGGGCGCGGCGGGAGCGCTCCCAGGAGCGGGAGCGGGACCGGTACAAGCGGCGGCGCCGGTCCTCCTTGTCCGAGTCGCTTTTGCGGTCGCGCCGGCTGTTGCGGGCCGGCAGGGGCTCGTTCATACTGTCCTCCAGGAGGTCTGGCATTACCTGCAAAACAAACGCTCATGTATTGGTGGTGATGGAATGAATGTCAATAATCAATACAATAATCCTGAACTGGGTAACTGAGTAAAATGCAAAAGATATGGAATTATGACAAAGGCATAACGAAGAACACCAATACACTATGTCTGCGCACTGAATTTCCACATACATATTTCTATATAGTGTGGAAACAAAAAGAAACAACTACAAATACGTATCTTTCGGTTACATGTGTCTTTTGCGTGGGGGGAGGTTCTTCAGCCCCAGGTCCTCCTTCTCTGAATTCTGAATGAGAAGCTTACGAAAATATGTATTGTACCTTGACTAGTGTCTGTTCCGTTGCGTAGGCGGGCTTTTCCTTTGGCACAGTGGCGGGCACGAACTTGGTGGTACGGTTTAGGACGATGCGGTGTTTGGTGGCCGAGGCGCTCTCTCTCTTGTCGGCGTGGCTGCGCGGGGCGAGGCTCTTCAGCTCCAGGTCCTCTTTCTCCGTCTGAAGAAGGAAAAAGTATTATTATTAAATAAAATTGTTTTTGTAGGATTCATAATAATGGTTTTTGCTATGCTCACTGGGAGGAGTTCCTGTGTCATGACAGGCTTATAGATTTGTTTTTACATTAATAATCTTTAATATCAAATTGCTTAACAATCATGATGAGAGGGTATGTTCTGGCGCAGGGGTGCCCAACCCAAATCTCTTGGTGGGCCAAAAAAAATTACTGAGCACACAGGTGGGCCACACAGTGAATAAGGCCAGATTGTGAATAATTCGCATCTCGGGGCGGGTGGCTAGAATATTGGTGAATTTTAACCGAATTTGGTAAGTTTTCAAAAAATCTTTAATTGGGCTACAGGTTGAGCATGCCTGTTCTAGGGTTCAAGCTGCCCCATTATGCTTCTTGAGTGCGGGGTGCCGATATATAATATAGGCTCGGCCATATAAAACGTCTCGCATACTTCACCAAATGGGGAACATTATCTTGAAAATATTTCCAATTATTGGCATGTTATTGCCATAAACATTAAAAATATTAATTTCAGTTATGATTCTGTCTGCAACACCGGTTCAATGAACTCTACAATTCGAATGTCCTTTGCTTTTCAAAATTGTAACTGATGATTGTGGGAACAATTCAGACGAGCGATAAAGTAGGTAGCAAAATTATATGAATTAATTCTACATTTGAAATGTGAATTTATTTTGTTTAAAAATTTAACAGATGTCAAAATTTTTCAAGTTATTATAATGGTGTTATTTCGAAAGGTAAATTTCTGATCGTCCTAAAATTGACAACTTTTATTTTTGAAAGACAATGTAGTTGCGCGTTAGGTTTTAAAATTGAATAGCCTTAAATGTGTACCCTTCACCCCCCCCCTTTGCCCCTTGTCCCCTTTCCGTGATCCGGGCCAGAGACAAGGAGTATTGTTATCAGTTGTTATCGTTGCATCTTACCCGCGAACATTTCGTGTCATATTGAAACCCGCATATGTTTGAACTCGGCTGTGTTTTTTTGGAGCACACATCGTCCAGTGAAACGTTTACCCGCAGCAGTGAATTTCACTGTCTTTTTGTTTTGTGTTAAGTGAACGAATGTTAATTGTATGCAAACTGATAAGAGAACAGAACCAGCGGCTTAAGGAGAACGAGACCAGGGTAAGTCTTTGGCCTTTCCTACTCATTTTCCTCTTGCAAACACTAAGGCAATTCAATTCGTTTTTGTTTGGCTTAGTCTATATCGCATCCGCAATACCGCAACCCCCCGCACAATTGCGTACGAAAGAGTTGCGCACAACCATCAGATTGGTCCAATTTCGAACCGGATTATATTGTATTACTTTCGTCCGCAATTGCAATCTATAATCATTATTTGTACCAAAATCATGGCATTTGCATTATAAATGAGTTAAAATTTAGTTCGTCAAATAGCTATATTAAAAACGAATTACATTTAATTCCTCGTGGCAAATTATAGGTTGACAATACATAATTTAATCGTGTATGTAGGTACCTGGTTTAACGCAAGGAATCGTATTCTAAGTAGGTACTTGTATTCAATACTCAATTCTAATACGAGTACATACTTCGCTAGCGTTAAGTACGTAGGTATGTATTAACGACCACTAATAATAGATAGTAAACAGAATAATAATTCAGTTGTTATTGAGTTTAATTTGGAAACACATATCAGAAGAATTGTTTACTTTGATCAATTACGCTAGCGTTAATTAAATTATAGCGTTATTTAAATTATAATTAATTATTTGGGTTAATTATTTATTGCTAAATACATAATGGCCACTAAAGAAAAAAGGTTGAGATTACTGACGGCTCAGCGAGATGCGTTAGATGCACGTCTTACTAAGTTATTTGAACTATCAAATAAAATTTCCGACTTGAGTATTCTAGAGGAGTTTCTTTCGTTAGTTGAAACTCTAGACTTGACTAGAAGTAAGTATGAGGACATATCTCAACAAATAAATATATTAAATTTGGAAATCGATTCAAACTTTGAACCTGATTTTGAAAGATGGTTCAAGTTCGACGATATGTACGGACATATCAAAAGAAAAATATCATTAAATCGGGAAAACACTTCGCGGGTTGTTAGTGAACAGAAAAAATGTAGTGTAAAACTCCCACCGATTGAATTGGCATATTTCGATGGGGAAATAAAAAATTGGCCCATATTTTATTCAAGTTTTATTAACACCGTACACAATAACGATACACTTTCGAATTCAGAAAAGTTATATTATTTGTTGGGAAAAATTAGTAACCGTGTTAAATCAACGTTCGCCGGGATCATTTTATCGCCGGAAAATTACGAAATTATTTTTAACTCGTTGATCGATAAATATAACGACAAAAGAGTAATATCTTCTGCATACATCGATCAAATTTTGGATTTTAAATCCTTTGCTGTTGCAAATATTAATAATCTGGAATCCTTCATTGATCATTTTGCGTCAGCTGTGGCAGCCGTTAAAAATGTAAATTTAGATAATTTGTGTGACTTTATTTTCTTACACATTGCATTGAAAAAACTTGATATGGACTCGGTGAAAGGATTCGAAACATACAATCGGGAAAATGAATTCCCCTCGTTTGAAGACTTGGTGAAATTTGTGCGTGAACAAGTTAAGATCTTGCAAAGAACCGGTTCTTCAAGGAAATCGGTGGAAAATAAAAGTGAAACTTTAAAACGGTCACAAAGATCGACGCAAGCCTATATGAGTGCTGGCAGTGAGGAAAATCGTCAGCCTATTAAATGTTTACTTTGCAATAATCTATCGCATGGAAATTTGTTTAAATGTTTAGAATTTAAAAAATTGACTGTAAGGGAACGGTTCAATTTTATCAAAAGCAAGGGATTCTGTTTTAGGTGCCTTAGTGATAGACATAAGGCTAGGACTTGCAATTCAAATCAAAATTGTCATAAGTGTAATGACAAGTTTCATCATACAATGTTACATTTTGAAGAACAGGGTGCATCGCACAAGGGGCAGTCAGACTCTCAAAATGCCCAAAGAATTGAAAACCAGAAAGCTGATCAACTGAATGATCCAAAACCGGGCTGCTCCAATTCTGATGTAGCTTTGTGTACTTTTTCAACTGTTCGATCTCATAATCTAAAGACTCATTGTACTGCATTGCTGGCTACCGCACGAGTGGGAATAATAGACGCACAGGGAAATGAACATCTCGTTAGGTGTTTATTGGACAGCGCATCTCAGAGCAATTTTATTACTCGGGATTGTTGTAGAAAATTAGGATTTTTTGAATATCAACGCCCGTCTTGTTCCACCGTTAAGGGTATTGGAGGATCGTCTAAGCCCATTACAGGCTCCATACAGACCGAAATTTACTCTCGTTTCAATCGAGCAATAAATTACAACATTACTTCATTGATTGTGAATAAAGTTACAGAGCGCTTACCTACCGCCAAAGTTGATGTACCTTCATTGTCATATTTGAATGACTTACCGTTGGCGGATGAGTCATATGGAGAACCAGGAGAAATTGACATGTTGCTAGGAGCCCAGCTCTTCCCGCATCTCCTGTTGTCAAAAAGGGTTCAAGACCCTTTTCAGAGGTATAATCTGCATGCTTTAGAAACAGTTCTAGGATACGTTATTTTGGGATCAGCACCAACTCGGGTTGAGGATAATGTTAGCGTATCTTGTTGTGCCATGCTAGAAGAACCAGATGATATTTGTCTCAAAAGATTTTGGGAATTAGAAGAGGTAAACGTACCGTCTATTAAAAGTCCTGAAGATCGTGAATGTGAGGAAATATATCAAAGAACAACCACAAGAGATCCTGAAAATGGAAGATATATGTAACTTTGCCATTTAAAGGGGATGTTTCAACCCTTGGGGATTCATTTGTAATGGCAAAGAAACGTTTTTTATGCCTTGAACGTAAATTGGAAGCCTCTCCAAAATTAAGAGAAGCTTATAATAATATTATCAATGAATATTTAGAGAAGGATTATTTGACTCTCAGCACTTCAAATGAAGGAAATGAGATGCCTTCATACATAATTCCGCACCATGGAGTTGTACGAGAGGATAAAATCACGACCAGTTTGAGAATAGTCCTGGACGCTAGCGCAAAAACAAGCACTTCCGTGTCATTGAATAATATTTTATATAGTGGGGAAAATTTACAGGGAAATTTATTTAATATAATTATGAATTTTCGTGTATTCCCAATAGCTCTTTCAGCTGATATACGCAAAATGTTTTTGTGTATAGGAGTGAAAGATAGTGATCGGAGATATCAACGAATCTTGTATCGCTTCTCGCCCAGCGAAGATATTAAAACTTATGAGTTTAACCGCGTTTGTTTTGGTCTTACATCCAGCCCATTTCAAGCTTTACGCACTATCAGGCAATTGGCCTCCGATGAAGGAGAAGCTTTTCCTGAGGCTAAGAAAATTATTGAAGAATTTTTATATATGGATGATTTTGTATATAGTATGGAAACTGAAGAGGGTGCAAAGGAAACGTCCTCTCAGTTAATCGCATTATTGAAGACTGGCCAATTTGACCTTGTCAAGTGGACCAGCAATTCGCAAGATGTTCTGGAATCTATTCTAGATTCGCATCGCTTATCAGCGATAAAGGAATTTGATGAAGTAAGCATGCATAAAATATTGGGCTTATACTGGTCACCAAATTCCGATTTATTCTCGTTTGTCACTTCTACACCTAAAACAGGTTGTACAAAACGAAATATATTGTCTTGTGTCGCAAAAATATGGGATATTATGGGCTTCATCGCGCCTGTCGTTTTATATGCCAAGCTTTTAATTAAACAATTGTGGCTACACAAATGCGATTGGGATGATGAGCCTCCCGACGATATTGTAAGGATATGGACGCAATTCTGTGAGGAACTTTCCTCACTAAATAGAATACAAATTCCGCGCCATACTGGCATCACGTCCAGTAGCATCGTAACCATTGTTGGTTTCGCAGATGCCAGCGAAAAGGCATATGGAGGTATAGTGTATTTCCATGTCCAAAATCATGAAGCAATTTCAGTACATGTTGCTTGTGCGAAATCGAAGGTTTCTCCTGTGAAAATTGTTTCTCTCGCACGATTAGAACTTTGCGCTGCATTAATACTTGCAAAATTAATGCATAACGTAGTAGAAACCTTAGAAAAACGCTTGAAAATTGAAAATATATACGCATTTACTGATTCCACTGTAGCACTTTGTTGGATTCAGTCTTCTCCGCACCGTTGGGGGACATTCGTGGCTAATAGAGTTGCTAAAATTCAATCTGAATCATCGGCTACCTGTTTTAATCATATAGCAGGCACAGATAATCCCGCTGATTGTCTGTCACGAGGGCTTACCCCCAATCAAATTTTAGATCACCCGCTATGGTTTCATGGCCCACCGTGGATGAAATTTAGGCCTGATCGGTGGCCCATTACCACATTTGATGTTACTATGGTGACAGAACTACCCGAACAGAAGTCTATTTCGTTAGTAATGACTTCTGGTTTAGAAGAATATGATATTCTTACCCTGTCAAAGCGCTTTTCCTCGTGGAATAAATTATTACGATGTTTGGTTTACGTATTTCGTTTTCTTAAGGTGTTGCCATATCGAAAATATATAAGTGGGTCAGATTTAGAGTTCGTTGAGCTTAAAATATTGCGCGAAATACAACGAGCGTACTTTCCCGGGGAATTGATAAATCTACAACAAGGAAAGACGTGTAAACCCGTATTTCAACGTTTGAGACCGTTCTTGAATGACGGAATCATAAGGTTGGGAGGTCGTTTAGTTAATTCGGATTTAAATTATGATCAAAAGCACCCCATAGTTCTCCCGCGAAAGGATCACGTTTTAAATTTGTTGGTTGATCATTGTCACTCGGGTTCCGCATTATTAATGTCTATTTTGAGGCAAAAATATTGGATACTGTCAGCCCGTAGTTTAATTCGAAATCGAGTACATAAATGCAATTCGTGTTTTCGGCTACGCCCTAAAACAATTGCACCTTTAATGGCGGATCATAGAGATTGTCGTGTCATTCAGTCTATAAAACCATTTACGCATGTGGGTATAGACTTTGCCGGGCCTTTAAGGATAACCGTATCACGCGGACGTGGAATTCGTTCTCAAAAGGCGTATATTTGCTTATTTGTGTGTTTGACAACAAGAGCTATACACCTTGAATTGACATCAAGTTTGAGCACCGAATGTTTTCTGAACGCATTCAAACGATTTCTTTCTAGGCGTGGTCCTGTGTCAAATTTATACTCAGACAACGGAACTAACTTTGTAGGAGCCAAGAGAAAATTGAATGAATTGCACGCATTTTCGTCATCTTCACATTTTGGTGAAGAATTCGCAAGTATTTTGGCCAATAATAGAATAAGCTGGCATTTGAATGCGCCAATAGCACCCCACTTTGGAGGAAATTGGGAATCCAATATTAAAAGTATGAAGAATCATCTTTTTCGGGTAATAGGAGATCAGATTCTATCGTTTGAAGAGGCAACTACAGTACTTGCACAAGTAGAAACCATTCTGAATACGAGGCCATTGTGTAGAACGCTCTCTTCAGACCCCTCCGAGCCCCTTGCGTTAACGCCAGCTCACTTCTTGACGACAACTCCCTTAAAACACCTGCCCGCCATGGAAATCGAGAAGGATAATTTGAACCTTCTATCGCGTCATGATTTACTCGATAAATTAATTCAATCATTCTGGAAGCGATGGAGATTAGATTACTTGCATACTTTGCAAGTACGTCCAAAATGGAATACTCCTACTAATCCAGTAAAGGTCGGCTTAGTAGTAATAGTGGGAACTGAAAACGCCCCACCATTACACTGGCCGTTAGCTATTATTGATGAAGTTTTCCCCGCAAAGGATGGAGTAATTCGTGTTGCTCGTGTCAGAACAGTGCTGGGATCTTATATTCGCCCAGTAATACGGCTATACCCTTTGCCAACTCAATAGTAGTCTAGTAGCATTAGGTTTAGTCAATGTAGGTTAGGAAATTTAGGATAACTGTAGGTTATGTTAATTTGTTTATATGATAAATGCCATGACAATGCGGTTTTAAAAGGGGTGATTTCGCACCCTTTCAAGGCGGGGGGATAGTTGCGCGTTAGGTTTTAAAATTGAATAGCCTTAAATGTGTACCCTTCACCCCCCCTTTGCCCCTTGTCCCCTTTCCGTGATCCGGGCCAGAGACAAGGAGTATTGTTATCAGTTGTTATCAGTTGTTATCGTTGCATCTTACCCGCGAACATTTCGTGTCATATTGAAACCCGCATATGTTTGAACTCGGCTGTGTTTTTTTGGAGCACACATCGTCCAGTGAAACGTTTACCCGCAGCAGTGAATTTCACTGTCTTTTTGTTTTGTGTTAAGTGAACGAATGTTAATTGTATGCAAACTGATAAGAGAACAGAACCAGCGGCTTAAGGAGAACGAGACCAGGGTAAGTCTTTGGCCTTTCCTACTCATTTTCCTCTTGCAAACACTAAGGCAATTCAATTCGTTTTTGTTTGGCTTAGTCTATATCGCATCCGCAATACCGCAACCCCCCGCACAATTGTGTACGAAAGAGTTGCGCACAACCACAATGTGATACTGAGGCAAATTTTTTTTTTAATAAACACTGTCAGCTCCACAAATCCTACAATTATAATATCCTGTGACTTTTCACAGGTCTGCGCTGGTCCGATAATAAAATGTCGTAAAAATATCATTACTTTGTTTTTCCATGGATTATTTACACTTCTCGTGAAAGTATGAAAAAAATATATATATACGCACATAGAGTTTTGATCAGATCTGAATATCCTGGTACTTTTCCCTTCTCCAATCGCATCAGCTAACTTGAAACTATTCACCATACAAAGTTGAAGAAACCAACACACATACTTTTCTGTCTCTACTTGGTGGCCTGATCTCCGCCTTATCGTCTGTCGGACTGGACGGCCCGCCGATGGCATTGTCCTGCAGCAGCGAGGAAGCCCCCGAGTGTGTGCTCACCGCCGTCGATGTGTCCGTCAAGGTGCTCTGCGTCAAGGAGACCGGAGCCAGATACTCCTGCGTCTCCAGCGTCTTGAAGAGCAGCTCCACAAAAGGTTTAGTTTCTGCAATAACAAATTGTAATTAAAATCATAGAACCCTGGCAACTCTTCTTAGAAAAGTCGCAAATGGTTTATATATCTTAATATATATATATATATATATATATATATATATATATCTTAATGTATACAATAGTGAATGGTGGAAGAAGTCTGGGACACCCAAGAAAGAGATTAGCAATAGCGAAGCATTGCAGGTCAACTATTCTTTAATATATTTGTGTTGAAACCTACATGCTTGCGAAGTGCATAATTTATTGCAAGCGCAAACTAGTTTATGACTGGCTTAAGAAACACATAAAAGCTAAATAAATAAATTACATTATACCCAATAAGCCCACGATTTTTGACGCCCACCAATGGAATTATGAATAAGAGTTATTTTGATGCAAGGAACCATAAAACTGGATAGAGCAATTTAATTTATTGAGAGGTGTATTTTTTTTAATCGGGTGATGTAAGTTCCACTGGTAAGGCATGACGAATCGCTAGATGAGGACATTGTTGTTTGGGCATTGGAAAGGTCAATAATTAACACACTTTATTGTAATTTCGGATTACAGGTGATAATGAAAAGAGAGTGGACAACCATGCACTTTACATGCCAACAGTTATCTTACTTTCATGATTTCTGCAGGTAGACGCAATGTTTCCTAGATGCGATTTACAGTAATATGGGTGAACGATGTTGGCAGGATGTGGGTGCGGTTTCATATTCATAATGGTTCAAGGGTAAAAACAGGCGCAACAGCTATTGAAGAGCGATGGGGCAGGGGTTATAAAATTGAAATACGTCATATTTGTATCAGAGCAAGAAGTACGAAGATCCAAATGAGCAAATAGAGCGTCGAAAATGTGAAAGAAACAAAACAAACACAAAGGACACCTAGTAGAAATAGTCAGATATACAGGACCTACAATGGTAGTGAAGGGATAGTTTGGGAAGCAGATATGGGTACCGCTGCCCCGGGAACCATTTAGTGGATAACCAAAACCTCTACCATAGGTTACCTCAAGTGGTTTGCTATGTTTTGTGACTTAGGAGGTGCCAGGGTTAATTGGGTGAGGTGTGTTCAGGTCTTGGCGGCGGATGCGCCTACCCACCAGCTGCGTCGTGGGCCGGCTCACGAGAGGCCGGTTTGGGGAAACCTTTCGATCTCTTCAGCTGGTCGTTGACCCCTAGATTCCTACCCACCCCTCATACCTTTTCGTTTTTTCTAAAATAAGGACCCTCCACACATCATCCTCAAAGATGACATGGGGTCTGAAGGAAATGATTCTCGTCACAGAATATCTTCAGCTATAGGTTTTGTTGAGACATTTAAACTTAATAATATGGCAACCATGACCCATCTCCCTTGTTTCGATTGTCTATGATCATTACAGATTAGTTGACATTGATATTTAGATAGTCAATGTCTTTTGTATCTATTCTTTTAGCCACACAGCTTGTATAATAAAAGATGAAAATGATAATTCCTATAAATAACCACTATCCATCCCCCACAAGTTTCAAGGAATAACCTATTTTTACAACAATACCCCCACCAAGTCTCAATTCTAAAATAAAATCAGTTATGTATGTTATTATGCACTGTGTTAAAGGAAATCTATTAATACATTAGGGACCACAACATTGAAGTTACGAATCTATTATTAAATTGGTGGGACCAGATATTTAATCCAGTCACAGCAGTGTAGTGTACGATTTTGTAGTTTTATTTTTCAGGTGATTACAAGAAAACGAGTCACAGCCAATGTTCCCACTAAGGTGTGCGGGTGTGCGGCCGCACTACCGTTAATAATTGTCCGCACACATGTTTTCATCTTCCGCACACATCTTGAAGAATCTCCAATATGAAGGAAAGTTATTGAACAAGAAAAGAGTTTATTGAAATGTTATTTATTATTTTCTGGGACATTAATTCGATTACTTATTTTAATTATCACATGAATATTCGTATTTGCGCACTAGCAGCTTTCTTCCTGGAAAAATAGAGGTAACGTTGGTTACAGCCGGTTTCAGCGGAACTATGGAATTCCCAATTTGGGGGATGTTGTTAGGCTGAAGACAGTAGGGAGGGGAAGGAGAAAGAACCTTCTTATACATATCTGGTCTCTAAACATGCCAAAATACATGAGTTTAACATTGTAATTTTTAATGGTAATCTTTCACCACAGTATCTTCCAACTCTGGAATGGGGAAAAAATACATTTAAGTATTATTTTATCAAATTGAAGCAATTCAGATTAATAACATTTTATTTTATTTGCCAGGTTTCAATTGTGCAATGAATCCAAAGACAAGGAACTTACCTCTCTAACACGGAGGTTGTAGCTTGGGTAAAAAGAATTTCAAATTATTATAAGCATTAACTACCCGCCTGAAATATCCATACAAATTGAAAATATCTCCCGAGTAAAAATCCCGGGTTCAATTTCCGTCGGCGGCATTTATTTTTACTCGGGAGATATTTTCAATTGTATGGATATTTCAGGCGAGTAGTTAATGCTTATAATAATTTGTTATCCTTTGTGCTATGCATAAAAACCTTATCTTATAAACATTTATTAAACAAAAATTTAATTAAATATTAGAAATTACTATTAAAATTGGTATTATTATAATTAATGAATTTTAACATTGGTACTATTTTACTAGTACACGACGCTACGCGTTCCTACTACATACTAGTTTGACAGAAATACAACCCGAGCATGATTTGAATGTTAAATTTGTTCTTGAGGTGGGAGAATATTTTATGTTGATGTAACCATAATTTAGTGGAATAAGTAATATAGGATTTAGCGGAGAAGATGTGGATTGATGTTGGAAAAAAAGGTTGGAACCCAACAATCATCTTTTACATTGTTTTTTTACGCTTTTTATAAAGAGAAGAATAATATTGTCTTCATCATATTAACTCCACGACTGAACGTGAACAAATTATCGAGTTCAGTACAATTCGGGTAGCGCCATGTTCAGAAATCAACTTTAAAGAGTAGCATATCAGTGGGCGACTTGTGGGTGGTTGCATCACACTATTTTTTTTTTACATTAACCCCACACAGAAGGCATATTTTGGGATGCTGTGTGGAGGGTCTTTTATAAGGAAAGGAAGGTAAAAGGTGTGAGGGTTGGGTAGGAATCTAGGGATCAGTGTGTCCAGGAGTTACAGACATATGAACATATCTCTCATATGGATCGAGAGATCAGTTAGAGAGATCAAAGGGTCTCCCCAAACCAGCCTCTCCCGATCCGACACGCCACGCAGCTGGTGGACAGGCCATCCTGAACACACCTCACCCGATGAACTCGGGCATCCCTGCTAAATCACCAATTCTAGCTTGCAACTTGCGGTGACCTATGGCAAAGGTGTTGGTCATCCAATAAATGGTTCCCAGGTACCCAAATGACCTTTAAGTACAGGGTTTTCCAATAAGAGGTGTTATTTTGATATTCAGTCGTAAAAGATCAATGGTTTCGTTGCTTGTGTGGCACGTGGCGCCGTCTCGTTGAAAGTAAATGTTGTCCAGATCAATACCATTCAATTCCGGCCATAAAAAATCATTAATCATCTCTCGACAGCGCAATCCATTCACCGTAACTGTTGCTCCAGCCTCATTTTCGAAAAAGATCCAATGATTCCGCCGGACCATAAACCGCACCAAACAGTCACACGTTGAAGATAGAGAGGCTTTTCAACAATAACTCTTCGGTTTTCCGAGCCCCAGATGCGACAATTTTGCTTGTTGACGAAGCCACCGAGGTGGAAATGGGCCTCATCACTCACGATGATTTACATTTGATTCACTCAAGTGAATTTTAATAATTTCAATGTGTTGATGAAGCGTGTATCGTTCCATTTTTATTAATGGCGTAGTTTCTACTTGTCAAATGTCAAAAAATGACAGCTTCAAAAGTAACATCTACCGAAATAGCGGGCTATTCAAAATAACACCTCTTATTGGAAAACCCTGTATATCTGTGTACAAAGGGCCAAAGAGAGGTTACAACAAAGCGGAAGAATCATACTGCGGTGAAGGATAAAACAGAACAGAAAATTATGAAATAATACGTTTGTTTTATCATGGAACCCCATATGGTGTTGGTTAGTTATTATTCCCCCACACATGGTGCTCCACACATTGTGATGTGACAGTAATAATATTTACCTGATTGTAGAAAGACATCTAGCTGGTCCACCATGCCGTCCCGCAGGTCGTCCAGTGGTTTGTCCTTTTTGACGAGGGCGTACACATATTTGGCGAGGGCAGCAGGGTCCGCCTCGCAACTGTTAAACAACAAATTATAATATTAAAATGGCCTAATAAAACTTGGTAATAAATACCTTGTGCATTACAGATGCAACTAATTAATTAAATAAAAAAAGTAATCAATGAAGATAATATTATCTAGAATTTTCAATGAAATGTGATATAGATATAAATAAGTATTTGTCTATAATAAATATTACAATGAGGTTCGTAAGCTTTAACGAATTAATCATAATAAATTGAAATAAAAAGTACTCTCTGACCAAATCACTTTCTATAATAATTGAGTAATCAGTCACCTACAAAAACAAACAATATAATTTCCTTTGTGAGTATGTCTCTCCATAAGGAGCGTGAACTTTTCAAAATTAGAACTAATCTTGAGGATATATTATCAAATTAAAAAAGAATATTTTCAAATTCAGACAAGTGGTAGGTAGGTACCAACACCTACCTATAATATATTTAAGAATGAAATTATTATTTTATTTTTATGTTTGAAATGTGTGTTCATACCATGAACCTAAAAAGCCCTGGACGAAGCAATTCAATAACAATTTGAAGCCTTAAAATCTACTTAAATCTTTTAATGGCGTATCCCAATCATTGTGTCATCAAATACTCCAAAAAAATCATAAGCCAATATAAATGCATTAACGCGAAAATAAAATAATAATAGTTCATTATCTACCACTTTACATACAAATCAGTTCAATTGTAGTCATACAAGATGGCTGCCAGGCAATTTCCCCTCACCCAAGATTTGGCTTCAATGCCATTCTTACAAAATCGCACTAATGCTCTGTCCAGGGATTTTCAGGTCCATGATTCATACGGCAGACCATTTTTAGAAAAGGAGCGAAGTCAAGATAGGCCCTTCTTCTAGGGTTTGCGTCTTAATTTTAACGATAATATTTTAGGATAACTGGACATGCTTAATACAAATATATATTTTTAAATAACTACTATTCAACTTAATTACTATGAAATACAACTACATTTTTACGCTGCGGGAGATGGTAAAAGATGTAATAAAGTTCAATTTTTTGATAAAATTTTAAAATTTCATGCTTTTTTTTATATGTTTATTTCTTGTCTGACGTATTCGTATTAAGAGTGTCCAGTTATTCTAAAAATTTACCATTTGAAAGAATTCAATGTAAGGCAAGAAATTGAACGTTATATTTAAAAATAAGCAATAGTTATCTATTTTACATGAAACATAATTTTGTGCTCAACGGAAAAATTACCTGCGTTTCGGCATGGATTGGCGAAAAACGCCATATTTAAAAGTAAGAAATTAAAAATTGACATGAAAAATTGGTAAAATTCCGCTGCACGCAAAAGCTTTTTAAAAAAAAAAACCACACTTGATTTCAACTTAAATATCTAATGGAGACAACTATTTAAGTCAGGGGTTTTTAGGGTGTTCGTTTGGGTTATTTTAAATTATTAATTTATGCGTATTTCCTAACCTTAAACGTAACTTTGATTGAGAAAAATGGAACTTTATTGCATCATTTACCATCTCCCACGACATAAATAGTTATTTCTTATAGTAATTAAGTTAAAACCAAGTGTTATTGATAGCTTTTTTTGCGTATTAAGAGTGCAGCGGATTTCAACAAGTTTATCGAAAAATTATGTCTGAATACAAAATTGTTTATTAATTTTACACCAGAAAGTGATCGGTGTGCCAGCATTATAATAAGTTGGGTTAGATTAGCATTATATACAGAATACAAACTATCTGATTTATGGTAATAATAACTTAATGTTGGATGATCGAGCACTATTTTTTTTTGAGAATCTGTAATAATTCATAACCTATAAATTGTTGCACGACTTTCATCGCTGAAATATTATCTTCAGAGGTAAAAGGCAAATTTTTTGATTACACCAATCATTATTTATGTGATGCCCGTTCAATACAAGCTCTAAAATGGTTATATTAAATTAACAATCAACTTCCCAACACACAAAAAAGATGAAAAAAAAATTGTGCATTTCGGCGGGAAAAAAAAAATTTGTCATTTACTGCAATAATGTAAGAAATACAAAACAGCTACATATCATATGGGATAAATTTTAATAAAATAATTTTATGATTTCCAAAATTACTTGAAATTAATAGATTTTAAGGTTAAACAAATCTTACTTGATCGTCTCTAACCAGCGATCCACAATCATGATTTAATGAAATAATTTATCACTTTAAGGAGTAAATCATGCACAGCAATGTAACACTTCTAATTTAAATAAACGAAAAAATTAATTCATATAAAACAAGATTACAATGTTTTTTTCAACCATTAAAATGTTACATGTTTATTTTAGAGAGATAAGAGTAATGTTAACGGCATTGGTTGGTAGATTTGATATTATCTTTTGAAATAAATTTGTTTAGAAACCCCCCCTTCTAAATTTGAAATCACAATTTTTAATTTAGTAGCTGCGTATCTAATAATGTTACAAATAATTTAGATAAAGAATGGCGTGCAAGAATATTGTACTCAGTAAGGGATTTTTAGGTTATGTTATCGAAATATAGATTAAACCAATTTTTATGATAAATTGACTGATTCGTGTGATAGAATCGCGTTTTAATTGATTGGATCTGTCTGATAATCTTAAACTTTTGGTTTTAAGGGGCAATAAAATGAAAACTGCGTATTGTGAAACATTTTTTTACGAACTTTGACAGGACATAGAATTTTTAGTCAAATAGTTTTTTTTAGTATGAATAGCCTGAAATATAATATAATTTTGATGGACAGATAAGTTAAATCATATCATTCATTGGCTTCGGTACATTTTAATTCTTAATTTGGTTTTACATAAATTATGAAAGATAATATATGAAAAAAAATCCAGATGAGGATTATATTGCATTGATTTTAGTTTATTGGAAACTTAAAGCGATAAAGCTATTGAATTTCAGCACAAGGCGCATTAAATGTATTTTTGGAAGCATATGCTCAGCAAAATGCAAATGTGATAGGAAATACTATAGATAAATTAAGGAAGCAATCTACGACTCGATACATTCGGGAGGTCAATATTCAGCAATGACAGATTACGGAGTAGAACAGAACTACAAAAAGAAAGGAAGCGAGATTTCAGTAGAGAATAAGCTTTACTATGAATTTTTATATTAGTTCTAGTCCGCGTCGCAAGGGTCGCTAGTGTTACACACAGCGATTTGAAAATCGAGCTTCCCGTCGTCTACAGCATTTGGTGATAGTACGGAAAGAAATATGGCCTACATACAGTGGTTCTAGAATGGAAGTCAGCCAAGTCTTAAAAGCGTCTGGATTTTCTATTAACATGTTGATAACTGGTAAACTCTGTAGCACAAGTGAAGTAAGGTTTCTAGCACTGCTAGGAATCACATAAACGTTGTTTAATTCCTTTAGAACAATTCGTATAAAAGTCAGAAAAATTTTACGCACTTCGCGAATGATCACAACGTTGAGTTTTTGAGTTACACTGCCATGCGATTGCAATGCCTTCTATATCATGCGAACGTTCCAAACAATTCCAAAACTCATAAATATTCTTCCTCTTCTTTTTTTAATGGCTTCTTCATCCAACAGACCAACCACGGGCACAGGCACATTCGTAATATGTTCGTAACCTTACAAACCGCCGTCATACTTGTATTAATTAGTTGAGCGTTGGTGTATACGTCTTTGACAGATCGATTTGTATGTGACATAACCTCTGAAGTTGAAATTTGTCATTTCTTTCCAGAATAATTAATTATAATATACTGTATAATGCGTTTATTAGCCAATACTTGTCATAAGTTACTAAGCAATTCATTTAGTCATAATGTCAAACGTATCTTTCCAAGGTAAGCACTATAAAAAAATGTTTAATTATTAAATCTCCCAATTGTTTTGTTTCAACGAAAGATGAAATAAAACTCCACCAACAATAACGTTACAATACACATAGACTTGTTATTATTTCACAAAATTAAGATAAAATGTGGCAAGTAAGAAACACTTGTTTCCAGTAAATTCTCAATTCAAACCTTGTTCATATATGACAAAGATAGTCATAAAAAATATGTGTATGAACGAAACAAATGATAGGACCGGGCGGCGTTTTCATATTCAAAAGTTGCGTCGAATGTATCCCGTGGCCGACTAGAGTACAGGCCTGATGGATTTTGAGGTGTCAAGTGATCAAGTCAATGGCGTGCCATAATAGAGTAATGACGGTTTGCAAATGGTGGCGTTTGTTGTTACTGCCGATGTGTATATTGTTTTACCGCAAGCATATAATTAGACTATTTTGAACATTGAAGTACTTAGCGATAGCAGTTACTTTGTAATTTGGCAGTTGCGCGCTCAGACCTGTAACTCTTGTCGGCTTTATATTTTCTCTAATGACGCATAAAATTTTCGAGCAGCAAAAAATTGTAGTATTTATAATAATGGATAATTCTAAGTTATTTGCGCATATTTACAAAATAAATGTTATCCCTTGGTTTTTACTAGTGTTTGCAACACTTTTTAAAGGCAATTTACTTAGAAGTGGCACACAACCTTACGCAACGTGATAGTTTAGTACTAAAACTATAAATCGAAATCACTATAATTGACATGCTTTTTTCTTGCCACTTTGAGATTTCTACAGCATGTCTATATAAATTGGAATGTCATTGCCCATCAAAAAGTACGATTTTAACGTTGCGAGACAATAATAATGAGCCATCTTTATTCCACCTTTCTCAACTATTTAATAAGATATTATATAACATTAAAAAAATTGTAAGATTTAAAATGTCAAATTGTCTGAAGACGATCGCACTCTAAATATACATTTATCATTGCAACTGTTTTATTCATCAATAATAGGATATGAGGAATGTATTTTAATAATAATTGTAACTGTCCTATTCTCGTATCCTGCTTAGCGCTCATGGCTGCTGTCTTTAATGTTGGCTTGTAATAAAGTAAACAAAATTGCATGGTACAAATGTATTTATTGTATGATAATTAATACCAAATACCTTAAACCTTTCATTGCCAGCATTGAATATGGTCAAGACTGTGGTTACTTGATTGAGTGGTCCAAAGTGTTGGTTTCAATTTCACATAGGTCCTCCATCACTGCATAAGAAACATTTTCTGCCTATGGATATGATGATATTGGGAGTAATTAATATAAAATAATAAATCGAGGTTTGTAACCTGGCAATGTTTCTTTCTTTATTTTTTTTTTCTAAATCGTGAAACTTTTATTGCAGTACCTACCCGGTGAGATTGGGCAGCTCTTATGAGGGTGATGGAAAAACCACATTGACAATTTTGAATAAAGAATTAGACAAAGCTTTATACATCGATAGCTATGGAAATGTATGTATTAATTTTTTATATTTTCTCAGTATCGCCCGTTAAAAAATCACCCTTCCCGGTTTTATTCACACTGCTATTAAAATTCAACTCGTAGATGACATGGACCCATAGACTAGTTTGTCTTTTTAAACTCTTGGTTGGCAAACACCATAAAATGAAGAATTTATTTTACTAACTGGACCTTGGACATAGTTGTTTAATTGAATCTAAATTAATGACTCTCTAAGTGTTGCCTGGAGTACACCGTATTTAATAATTAAATTATAAATTATCTAAATAATAATATTTATTTTTCCAGACAGGCTTCCGATTAAGTAACAAGGTTACCATTATAGGACCTTTAGTTATATTTCACAGGTATGTACTCGCTATTTTTTATATTATTATACAGTGCTCCAACAACTACTAATGCATATTGGAGAAAATTAAATCAAATTATTCATTTCGTACCCTCTCCCCCTGCTGTGTGTGTAAGATATCTAAGTTATTTTCATTAAGGTGTATAAAATATCTAAGGTATCTTAGTTATTTTCACTAAGGTGTGTAAGATATCTCAGTTATTTTCATTAAGGTGCAAAAGATATCTAAGGTATCTTAGTTATTTTCATTAAGTTGTATACGATATCTCAGTTATTTTCACTAAGGTGTATAATATATCTTAGATATCTCAGTTATTTTCATTAAGGTGTATAAAATATCTCAGTTATTTTCATTAAGGTGTAAAAGATATCTAAGGTATCTTAGTTATTTTCATTAAGTTGTATACAATATCTCAGTTATTTTCACTAAGGTGTATAATATATTATCTTAGATATCTCAGTTATTTTCATTAAGGTGTGTAAAATTTCTAAGATATCTCAGTTATTTTCATTAAGGTGTAAAAGATATCTAAGGTATCTTAGTTATTTTCATTAAGTTGTATACGATATCTCAGTTATTTTCACTAAGGTGTATAATATATCTCAGATATCTCAGTTATTTTCATTAAGGTGTGTAAAATGTCTAAGATATCTCAGTTATTTTCATTAAGGTGTGTAAGATATCCAAGATATCTCAGTTATTTTCATTAAGGTGTTCTCATTAGGGTGTAGAATGGTACATATACATTTGCGAACCGAGCCACGAATTACGGGAAAGGAACGAAGCAACTGCAAGCTGCATTTAGCGACATTTGTGGTTGCTTCGTTCCTCTCTCATAAGTTGAGATCCAGTTCGGTTGTTCGGCAGTTCGACTCGCGTATATGGGTCATTCCGCCGTTTCGTTCAAATCGCATGTTCTTGCAAAAAAGTCATATGAAAAATAATGTTTTTCAAGAAAGTTTTATTGGAAAATGTAGTTATTCAAAAAAGGAAAAAGTAGTATTTACCGGATTAGGCATTTGTTACTTAATAACTTTATGGTATACAAAAAACATGCTAAAATCTCATTACCTTCCCCGTGTAAATGAGGGACCGGTAAATTGATCAATAAATAAGAACATTTTACACTAGTAAAATCACTACATTCATTAATCGACCTGAATGTACAACTAATTTTGCATATTTATTGGTGTTTAATTTATTTTTAAAGTTACTGTATCATAGAAAGAATTGATATTTTGTTTTTGTCCAGAAAAAATCGCTGTCGTCTTCCGCCAAAGCGGTAATTAAAATTGTGACCGTGTTTGTCACTGTTCGTCAGCTGTACCCCACCCCGCGCCTCCGTTACTAATCAGTGTACCGCTATATCTGGACGGGGGAGGACGTGCGTCGCTGAATAAAGAAATATCTGCGATCTCCGTGCTCGAAAACGACTTTGTCACCGACCAGGCATCATTACCTTCCAGCATTTTTTAAAGTAAGTACATGTTTTAAAAATTCGAATCATGAACCCATAAACTATAATTAGTCGGACTATTTTTTATTGAAACATAAAGATTTGTAATGTCATTATTAAGCGAGTTATTAAGGAAAGATTGTCAAAACCTCATTACCCTCCGTCTCATTACCTTCCGTATCGTAAAATTTTTTGCTGGATGGTAATTTAGAGGTGTGGAGGGTAATGATAAATTTGTAAGGGTTATTTTTACGTGCATCTGGGACCAAGTTTGGGGGTTCATAAAAGTTAATATTATCAATAAAAGCAGTTTCTTGCGTTCTAGCGTCGGACAATTTCAGTTTTGGTGAAATACATATTTTCGTTTTATCTATTTACTGATATGGAAAAACAATCTGTTAAAATTTACCCTGCGAATTTTTATTTGAAAATCGATTTTTTTATTCAATGATATAATTATAATTATTCAAATGTAAACGAATAATATATTAAACAAATGGTTTAACTATTCCCCTACAGTCACAATTATTTTCATTACTTATCTTCATTACTTCAGTTGTCTATTAAAACAGATGAATTTTTACAAAATTTCAAGTTTCTAAACAAATCCAGATTTGAACAAAAATCTATATAAAGGGCATTATTAAGAGTCCAACGCAAATTTCTTGATTAAAAAACCATATCATTACTGTTAGATTTTAAATCATTTAGGAAAAAAAATATTAAACAAAGATATAAAAGTAGTGTAACAATTTTTGGGCTCTCCTGTAAAAGTAACGAAATTGAAATTATCCATATTTGTTATTCAACTTCTCACTTGATCCGATACTTATGATAATTTTTATTTATTATTTGTTACAGGCTAAACACCATAATCCACAATGGCAAAGTTAAATAAAAAACTGAAAAAAGAAGAAAAGTTATCCAAGGACAGGCTGCGTAAGCAACAAAAATATGCTGAGATTAAAAACAATCCGGAACTGTACAGTCTTCAGAAAGCGAAAGAAAAAAAAAAGATACTTAATGCGAAAAGCGCAAAAAAAGATTTGCAGCATTGAAGATATGAGTGAAAGAGCCCAGAGAGAGCAAAGACGAAGATGGCGAAAGAACTCTGTAAATTATTGGAAGAAAAAAGAGGAGCAGCGTAAAATAGAAACGATTACAGTAGAAAATATGCCTCCAATTCATGAAAATGTCAAGGAAGTACCCAATAATGTGCAAAATACTCTAGATCCTGACCCTCTCGCAGTCGAGAATGAACAATAAATCATTAAAAAAAATGTGCGTGGTCTAACGAATGTTAGAAAATTGAGGTATAGATCATTGAAAATCATTAAGACGTTACAGGACCAGATAAGCAAACTCAGGAACGAGAAAAGAAACGAACAAAAGAAATTGAAGGCGTTGCAGCTACAAAACGTAAATAGACCAATCGAAGATACAGTAGAGAAAAAAGTAAACGACATAGTTAAATACATCCCAATGAATAAAGTCGAAGATGTAAAAAAGAAATTGTTGTTCAGTGAATCGCTGTCTCGAGGATTAAATGAAAAATACAAGGCTTTAAAAAAAAACAGAGAAAAGACAGTTTGCGAATGAAATACTGAGAGACAAGAACAAGCTAAAGAAATATAAAGTACTCAGTAAAGTTCCCTTTCAAATCAGAAAGACTTTAGCTGAAAACAAGAATAACAAAACAAATGAAATAAAACGGAAGATACAAGATTTTTTTGAAGAAGATGTAAATAGCCGGGTAGCTCCCGGAAAAAAAGAATTTGTGAAACGCAAAGGTTTAAAAAAACAGAAAAGATATATTACAGATAACTTCAAAAACCTCCACGACAAATTCTGCAAAGAACAACAAAAAATCAGCTATTCGACTTTTTGTAAATATAGACCCTACTGGACTGTTTTCCCCAAAAAAGAACGAGACACTTGCCAATGCAAACTTCACTGTAACGTTGATCTTCTCATTAAAGCTGAGAATGAAAAAGGACAATTCACTTTCAAAAATTTGCCGAACTTTGATTTGAAATAGTTTTCCAGCAAAAACTTTCACAAGAATGATCTCAAGTTCCTTAAATATTATGTTCCTATTTAGATGTAAGACCTTTATCTTGTACTTATTAGTTACATATGTTGTGTTTGTTTTAAGTATCTCTGATTTTATTTTAAACTGCATTTCAATTGACTTCTGATTTTTTCTTATTTTTAATTATTATTTTTATTATTTCTATTTTTCAAATATTACAATGTTTGCTTAGGAATGTGAAAATTTTGTATTTCTTGTGTACAAACCTACTTATAAAACGTAATTATAAAGAATTTGACTATTCTTTATAATTTCTGGGTAAGTAGTATAATAGGAAAATTTTAGTTGTGTTGGGTTTGATGTTCCAGCTGCCTTTTCTTAATTTGTATTTTGATATTTTTTTCCATTATTTTTTAACAATTCATACAGATATTGCAAAAGCATAAGTAAGCAGAACTGATTACGTATGAAAAAATGTATTTCTTGTCTCCAATGTTCAAAAGTCTGAATAAAGCATTTAGTTTTTCACTATAATAGGTTTTTTTTTTTTTTTTTTTTTTTTTTTTTTTTTTTTTTTTTTTTTATATATTCAATAATATTGTTATTGGGTTTATAAAAACAGTTTATTTTTAAACAAGTTCTGCTGTGTAATTATTATTACGCGTGACAGCTGTTTCGCCCTCTGAAGGCATTATCAAACTGTGGGTAGCCCACTTACAGACGATACATTTATATTATTTCTAGGTAGGTATTTTAATTTCAATTACTGATTTCTTAATTGATTTTTGAGTAAAATATTAGAAATTATTAATGGTTATTACCCCAGCAAAGTTTCCCCAATTAGTGTAATGTTTAAATTTGACTGAATGTCTTAATGTTAGTTATTCCCAAACGATGACTCATAGGGTTATTTTAATAGCATAATTAAGTACTTCATAGTGTACTCATATTTGCCCTAGGTTTGAAGATATCTAGTAGGGGTGAACGAATTATATTTGTTTGTTCATTAATTAGAATAGCTTTCGGATTATTAGAGTTTTTGTTAATTTCTAACTGTTCTAAAAGATTCAGTTTACGGCCTTTATTTTGAACGTGTAACGGAGTTGGTTTATTATTATCATTAAGTGAGTGATTTTCATCTAGGAGATGTTTGGCAAATTGAGATTGCATTTTATTATTATTTTTAAAAGATCTAATATGTTCTTTGAACCTAGTGTTAAAGGACCGGCCCGTTTGTCCAACATAAACAGCGTTGCATTCGTCACACTGGAGTTTATAAATGCCACTATTTTGTAATTTGAGTACCTTACTTTTTGAGTTTTTAAGAGATGATCCTAAGTTATTATTTGTGCGGAAGGCAATATCTAAGCCACACTTTTTGAGGACTTTGGCAATTTTATTAGATGTCTGTCCGATGAATTCTAAACACCCGAATTTATTATTCGTCTTATTATTAGTCGCTGGGTAAATTAATTTAAGGTTATTTTTGTGTTTGTTATTATTAATTATTTTTTCAATGTCTCTACCCTTGAAGCCATTATTTTTAGCAATAGTTAGGATTGTATTTTTTTCCTTCTCGTATGCTTTCTTGTCGAGTGGGATGTTATTAAGCCTATGTACCATTGAGTGGTAGGCAGATAATTTATGTGACCATGGGTGTAAAGATTTATAATTAATGGTCGTATCTGTAAACGTAGGCTTACGGAAAATTTCAAACGTATGTTTATTATTTTCTCTACCGATTGTTAGGTCTAAAAAATTGATTTTATTATTACACTCTCTTTCAACCGTAAAGCAGATTTTACGGTTGATGGAGTTAGCAAATGTGACAAAAAGATCTAATTGTCTGTTGGTACCTTTCCAACAGACCAAAATGTCGTCAACATAACGAACATAGTAAATGATGTGTTTGTTAAAGATTGAATTTAAAATTTGTTTTTCAATGTAATCCATAAATATTTCTGCAAGAAGTGGACTGAGGGGCGATCCCATTGGTAATCCGTCGTTTTGTTGATAGAATTTATCGTTAAACTCAAAGTAGTTAGTTTCCACACAAATTTTAAATAGATCGAATAATTCTTTTTTAGTAACTGGGTTTATATTAGATTCGTCTAAAATATCTTCAATGATTTTAAGGCATTCTTGAATAGGGATATTGCTAAAGAGACTGACCACGTCTAAAGATATGAACTGGCAATTGTGCGGTAGATTTATGTTTTTTATTTTGTTTACAAGTTCGAGAGAATTTTTAACGCTATGTTTTGGGTAGAATTTAGTATGTTGTTTGAAAAGAAAGTTAAGTTTTTTGGCGAGTATTGTCGTTGGGGCGTTTATAAAAGAAACAACGGGACGTATGGGGATATTATCCTTGTGAATTTTAGGTTGTCCGTATAATGCAGGAGCCCTTGGATTCATCACCATTGCACTTTTTCTAGCGTATTTATTTGGGAATATTGATTGGCAATTATTTATTAGGTTGCGCACGTTTATTGAAATTTTGTCCGTTGGGTCCTTTTTTAAGATTTCGAAGTCTTCTGGCTTTAGGAATGCTTCTACTTTATTTAAGTAATCAATTTTGTTTAATATAACGACGGAATTCCCCTTATCCGCTTTAGTAATTGTGAGGTCGCTATTTTTAATTTTGGCTTTAATATCATTTAAAATTTCCGTTTCTTTTATATTGAATTTATTTTTATTTTTACTGGTTGATTTCAGAGTTTTTCTCAAGATATCCGCTGTTATTTGTTTAGGTAAGCCGTTATTTTTTATTTTAGACAGAGAAATTTCTGTGTCGATTGCCAAACATTCAATTTGTTTTTTAGTGATATCTGAATTTATTTTATATTTAAAGCCTTTATCTAGTAAATTTATTTCATCTTCTTCAAACGTTTCACCTGATAGGTTAATAGTTTTTGTATAAAACTCCGTATTTGTATTACTTTGATATTCGTTGACTTTTACATTTTTATTTTTAGATTCGACAAGTTTTTTAAGTTTATTTTCCTGAGTTTTGAATTTATCATATATAATTCCGCCGATGTGTTCACGAGTATCGTAATCCAGGGTATCAAATTCCCATGGATGCAGTTTAAAAGTTAATTCCGAATGCAATACCTTGATGTAGTGAAGTATTGTGTCCCTTTTCCGACAACATTCCTTAGTCTCCTCTTTCAGCCATATCCTCTGCGCTCGATGCACAGTTTTTATGGCTGCCGAGGATTTGCTTTTGGTAGAAATATGCACGTACTTGGGGATCACGTTTAACTTCAAACACTCTTGGTTAAACCAAAGGTTTTGCACTATTTTCCTATGTTTTAATTTTAATCGTCTGTAAAAAATCACTTGGGTAGCTATATCAGCAACCTTCAATTTATTTATTGTTATTAAGTTTAATTTGTAGAACTCCATTTTAATTTTTATTTTTTATATATTCAATAATATTGTTATTGGGTTTATAAAAACAGTTTATTTTTAAACAAGTTCTGCTGTGTAGAGGATATGGCTGAAAGAGGAGACTAAGGAATGTTGTCGGAAAAGGGACACAATACTTCACTACATCAAGGTATTGCATTCGGAATTAACTTTTAAACTGCATCCATGGGAATTTGATACCCTGGATTACGATACTCGTGAACACATCGGCGGAATTATATATGATAAATTCAAAACTCAGGAAAATAAACTTAAAAAACTTGTCGAATCTAAAAATAAAAATGTAAAAGTCAACGAATATCAAAGTAATACAAATACGGAGTTTTATACAAAAACTATTAACCTATCAGGTGAAACGTTTGAAGAAGATGAAATAAATTTACTAGATAAAGGCTTTAAATATAAAATAAATTCAGATATCACTAAAAAACAAATTGAATGTTTGGCAATCGACACAGAAATTTCTCTGTCTAAAATAAAAAATAACGGCTTACCTAAACAAATAACAGCGGATATCTTGAGAAAAACTCTGAAATCAACCAGTAAAAATAAAAATAAATTCAATATAAAAGAAACGGAAATTTTAAATGATATTAAAGCCAAAATTAAAAATAGCGACCTCACAATTACTAAAGCGGATAAGGGGAATTCCGTCGTTATATTAAACAAAATTGATTACTTAAATAAAGTAGAAGCATTCCTAAAGCCAGAAGACTTCGAAATCTTAAAAAAGGACCCAACGGACAAAATTTCAATAAACGTGCGCAACCTAATAAATAATTGCCAATCAATATTCCCAAATAAATACGCTAGAAAAAGTGCAATGGTGATGAATCCAAGGGCTCCTGCATTATACGGACAACCTAAAATTCACAAGGATAATATCCCCATACGTCCCGTTGTTTCTTTTATAAACGCCCCAACGACAATACTCGCCAAAAAACTTAACTTTCTTTTCAAACAACATACTAAATTCTACCCAAAACATAGCGTTAAAAATTCTCTCGAACTTGTAAACAAAATAAAAAACATAAATCTACCGCACAATTGCCAGTTCATATCTTTAGACGTGGTCAGTCTCTTTAGCAATATCCCTATTCAAGAATGCCTTAAAATCATTGAAGATATTTTAGACGAATCTAATATAAACCCAGTTACTAAAAAAGAATTATTCGATCTATTTAAAATTTGTGTGGAAACTAACTACTTTGAGTTTAACGATAAATTCTATCAACAAAACGACGGATTACCAATGGGATCGCCCCTCAGTCCACTTCTTGCAGAAATATTTATGGATTACATTGAAAAACAAATTTTAAATTCAATCTTTAACAAACACATCATTTACTATGTTCGTTATGTTGACGACATTTTGGTCTGTTGGAAAGGTACCAACAGACAATTAGATCTTTTTGTCACATTTGCTAACTCCATCAACCGTAAAATCTGCTTTACGGTTGAAAGAGAGTGTAATAATAAAATCAATTTTTTAGACCTAACAATCGGTAGAGAAAATAATAAACATACGTTTGAAATTTTCCGTAAGCCTACGTTTACAGATACGACCATTAATTATAAATCTTTACACCCATGGTCACATAAATTATCTGCCTACCACTCAATGGTACATAGGCTTAATAACATCCCACTCGACAAGAAAGCATACGAGAAGGAAAAAAATACAATCCTAACTATTGCTAAAAATAATGGCTTCAAGGGTAGAGACATTGAAAAAATAATTAATAATAACAAACACAAAAATAACCTTAAATTAATTTACCCAGCGACTAATAATAAGACGAATAATAAATTCGGGTGTTTAGAATTCATCGGACAGACATCTAATAAAATTGCCAAAGTCCTCAAAAAGTGTGGCTTAGATATTGCCTTCCGCACAAATAATAACTTAGGATCATCTCTTAAAAACTCAAAAAGTAAGGTACTCAAATTACAAAATAGTGGCATTTATAAACTCCAGTGTGACGAATGCAACGCTGTTTATGTTGGACAAACGGGCCGGTCCTTTAACACTAGGTTCAAAGAACATATTAGATCTTTTAAAAATAATAATAAAATGCAATCTCAATTTGCCAAACATCTCCTAGATGAAAATCACTCACTTAATGATAATAATAAACCAACTCCGTTACACGTTCAAAATAAAGGCCGTAAACTGAATCTTTTAGAACAGTTAGAAATTAACAAAAACTCTAATAATCCGAAAGCTATTCTAATTAATGAACAAACAAATATAATTCGTTCACCCCTACTAGATATCTTCAAACCTAGGGCAAATATGAGTACACTATGAAGTACTTAATTATGCTATTAAAATAACCCTATGAGTCATCGTTTGGGAATAACTAACATTAAGACATTCAGTCAAATTTAAACATTACACTAATTGGGGAAACTTTGCTGGGGTAATAACCATTAATAATTTCTAATATTTTACTCAAAAATCAATTAAGAAATCAGTAATTGAAATTAAAATACCTACCTAGAAATAATATAAATGTATCGTCTGTAAGTGGGCTACCCACAGTTTGATAATGCCTTCAGAGGGCGAAACAGCTGTCACGCGTAATAATAATTACACAGCAGAACTTGTTTAAAAATAAACTGTTTTTATAAACCCAATAACAATATTATTGAATATATAAAAAATAAAAATTAAAATGGAGTTCTACAAATTAAACTTAATAACAATAAATAATAGGTTTTTCTTCTTTTTCCTAATCCGCTCACCACGTCAAATGATACTTAGCATGATTTGAAATCTATTTTATTATTCAATTTCTATTCAAATTTCATTATTCACAGACATTTTAAGAACCTTAAACATGTTCACTACCATCTATTAATATTTCATTACCAAACTTCATTACCATCCAAATTTTTAAATTACCATCCAACAGTTTTTCATTACCATCCACACCTTCATTACCTTCCATCAATTTTCTTCGAATCCAAGTGTCGCACAAAGGTGCCCTTTTCACTTTTATACATCTGATAGGTACGGGAACCCATTTCTATAAAAATATTTAGTAAAAAGGCAAAAAAAAAAAAATCCGCGGAAACAGGCAAATTTGAACGTAACGGCGGAATGACCCATATATATGTAGCATAAGATATCTATCATTAAGGTGTTTTTATGATTTTTTCTGTATGTAACATGAATTTTATGTCGAAACTTCACTGGTTATTGCAACACGTAAAATGTAGTCATTAATATAAAATTGTTTTTTATAAAATGTATAAAATACATTTTTTATTATTTATTATTTACTGTTCTCTGTAATATAGAAAAATCTTAGGATTTAAAATATTTATTTGTTATACTTTTGAATTTAGCTATAACTTTGTGGTTATCCATTATGAATAAATTGAAAAATGTTGCTTTGTTTGAATCACTATATATTTTTTTTTTTGTATATGCCGACCGGTTTCTTAACAACTGTTCCATCCTCAGGGCAAAATATACTAACTTGAGATTACAAAACATTAGGTTCTGCCATACATACACTTCGCCGCATAGAAAACTCTCACCGTGTGGTACGTGTGGCAGAGTGTTAAAGTGGGGGTGGAGGCGTGCTTGGTTAAGAGTGGAGAGGAGACAGAACAGACGGTGATAGGGAATATGTCTATGATGGGACTGTTAGATGATATTTTTTGTTTATTGATAATGGATTCATTACTATTATTAAGGGATTTATTTATTTCTAAGGCTTCTAAGTTATCTAATCGTTTCTATCTATTCATCTACAGGGTTTTCCAATAAGAAGTGTTATTTTGAATATTTCGGTAGATGATACTTTTGAAGCTGTCATTTTTTGACATTTGACGAGTAGAAATTACGCCATTAATAAAAATGGAACGATACACGCTTCAACAACGCATTGCAATTATTAAAATTCACTTGAGTGAATCAAATGCAAATCATCTTGAGTGATGAGGCCCATTTCCACCTCAGTGGCTTCGTCAACAAGCAAAATTGTCGCACCTGGGGCTCGGAAAACCCAAGAGTTATTGTTGGAAAGCCTCTCTATCCTCAACGTGTGACTGTTTGGTGCGGTTGATGGTCCGGTGTAGTCATTGGACCTTACTTTTTCGAAAATGAGGCTGGAGCAACAGTTACGGTGAATGGATTGCGCTATCGAGAGATGATTAATGATTTTTTATGGCCGGAATTGGATGGGATTGATTTGGACGACATTTACTTTCAACAAGACGGCGCTACGTGCCGCCCTTATTTTATGAAATTAAATTGAGATTGGACTATTAGATTATCCTGCATGTATCAATTATATAAAATTACACCTTTTTAATGGACTTACTAAACTTGACCGACTTATCATCAAGGCGCACAATGACTAATTTAGTTTGTCTTTTCAAAATAGCGAATGGCAGATTAGACGCCATGGATTTAACGAACCTTATTACTTTGCGTGTACCCATACGTAAGATAAGACAGACTGCTCTCTATAATGTTCCAAAGTCTGCTAATAATTATTTCGAAAATTCGCCCATTCAGAGGCTACACAGATAGACTAGGTGATAATTATAGTTCAATCAATGTTTACCGCCACCACTCGGTGACCAAACTAAAAAACAATACATTAGAATATTTGTAACTATTATTTTTTTAATGATAAACTAATGTTTATAAGACATGGTTTTTTATGCATAGCACAAAGGATAACAAATTATTATAAGCAATAATTAGTCACCTGAAATTTCCATGCAAATTGAAAATATCTCCCGTGTAAAAATAAATGCCGTCGACGGGAATTGAACCAGCAACAAAGCCTTTCCTACAAAATAAGTTGGTTTTTTTCCGGTTGAAAAAATATAATAAGCAGTAATTGTTGATTGAAGTACTACTACATATTGAATTATTTGGCGTGTTGGAAATAAGCCGACGTAGCTCAGTGGTCCAGAGCACCTGCCCGGACATCAGAAGGTGCAAGTTCAATTCCTGTCGGCGGCATTTATTTTTACACGGGAGATATTTTCAATTTGTATGGATATTTCACGCGACTAATTATTGCTTATAATAATTTGTTATTTGTCCACAAAATTTCTTTTTTCTTACATTCACATAAAACACCCAATTGGGCGTAGTAAATGTTTGTTGATTACAACAAACCGTACTTGTTTATTCCTATACTAATGTTAAGCGATGTTCTGTATAGTACCCAATCTGGCATTTTAAATGTTTGCTAAATAAACATTTCATATTTATTTGACTAACATCAACAATGTTATTAAATATTGTTCCGCTACTACTTTCATAGTACCTTAAGTACCTATCTTGTACTCTTATTATTTATTGAACAACTATTACTTGAATGTACAACAACTCTCAAAGATAACTAGCATTGTGGGGTCAGACGAATTGGGGAGCTGCTGTGATCATTCGGCTCTCTCCTGTCAAGGTGACAAATCCTGTAAAATGAAATTAAATTCCATGCTCTCCCACTTCCCCCCTAGAACATACTAGGGGAGGGGAGAGGAAGATTATAGCTTCCGTGTGAGACTTCAACATATAATCTGTATAGGCCACTCCCAAAAACAGCATTGAGAGTATAAGGTTGTGTGACCCGAGCATTAACAACTAATGTAAATAATATTTGAATAAAATGTTTTTTTTTTTAGGTCTGTTCTTTCATGGAATATCAGTGGTCCCGCAGATATAACCAAAGAGTCATTAGCCCTCTTTAAAATACTGGTACCCAAAATAGACATTTTAGTAAGTTTAATCTATGTATTCATTTTGTACCACATACATATAGAATTGTATTTTAACCTGGCAAAGAAATTATCGCTAACACGTTTAAGCCTTTTAGCCCGTAAAATGGACGGCGCTGCAAACAGTTGCCTTACTTTACCTTTCTGCGCAGGGTCTGGAGCGGCGTACTCTTTCCTTACCGGACCGTCAGATGTTTAAACTCGTTAGTGTTAAATTTTTCTGCCAGGATAAAGTACAATGAGGTAGTCTCCTACAGTGAAATTATTATCTAATTATCTACAAATATAGGTAGAGTCATTTTTTTTTTTAAATAGTTATTAACTCGCAAATAATTTCCAAAGTTGTCTCCTAGAATAGGATTTCTTTATAGACCTGTAATGTAGAATTTGAAATGCAAATAAATTAAGTAGCACTTATCCTTACTGGATATTAGCTACAACTTTTGATCAAAAAAATAACTGTACCTCAGAAGTCAAAGATCAGTTGTCACATTTTTTAAATTGTTCAGGAGAGAGGAAATAGTAAAAATTTTCCGTTGAACATTGTAGGGATACCAGACCTTTTATGTTGACCTAACTTAGTTTCACATTGTTGTAGGACAACCGTATTTATACCTCTGTATAGATACTGAAAAAACTAAAAAGTCTCATACATAACTCATTTTCACCAAAAACTTGACAACCCACCTTTGACTTCTGAAGTACAGATAATTACATATTCAGTTTGGTCAAGTAAAGGACGTTTCAGAATGTTTTTCGTTTTTGATAATTAAAAATAAAACACCGTAATGGTTTCAAACTCGTTTTAATTATTGTTAAATTACAGAGCAGTTTTCATTTTTGAAAAACAATCATTTGTAAATGAGCATCATCCACTTCTTTACACTCATTTTAACCTGAAACTATACATTTCAATCACTTGCTGGGGCACTGCTCTTGGAATTGCATTGATTTCCTCTGTGATTTTTTGCTTTAGAACATTCAAGCTGGGTCGTAATGGGTTGAAAACTTTACTTTTTAAGTAGCCCCATAGGAAAATTTGGACTCATCAGTGGCCAGTTGTTGTCTCCTCGGTGCCTAATTACTCTTTCCTTAAAAATATCACTCTATCAAGTATGGTTATCTATGTGTTGACTTCAACGAAAAAATCTTTTTATTTATTGAAGTTTCTTGCCGGCCCAGGGTTAAGTGACTAAAGGTATCAGTAACACCAGTTCCATGCAGGTTTGCTTTTAGCAATAAAATGACATTTAAAATTTCAGGTTATTGGCTTAGGCGACAACCAAGACGTGAAGGAATTCTCCAATAAGGTGAAGATGTTTGGTTTCGAAATGGGGATAAATTGCGAGATGCTGACCACAGAGTTCGCCTGCTCCACGTACAACTTCCTCATATCGGAGGGAAGGTAAATACAACTTATGACTTAATAGTAGTCCCTACCATTTCATCATCACTGCGCAACATCCCGGGGTGGGATTTGATTTTCTTCTCAGGCTGCGGTCTTTCGCCATTCGCCTCCAGTCCTCCGTCCTTCCAGTCCACGGTCTATCCACCTCTTTCTGGTCCGCCTCCACCGGGGCAACTGCACGGTCATAACTTTTGGCACCCTATGTTTACCTGTGTTTGAGACCTACAGAACCTTATAATGGTCTCATATGTGGACTCATGGAACTTATCCGAGGTTCATGCACCATATGGACTTACTTGAGGCAAGAAATAGATGTAGCCCAGAAACTAGACGTTATGCAAATCTTGCATAGGATGGGATGTGTTGTGTTCGTACAAACAGGTCTCCAACTCGTCGTGGAAGGAGTTAATAGTGAATAAATAAATGGTTCTTTTAGATTAATCAGGGATTTATTAATACTCGTATCACCTTATACAAGTGACTCGATAGTCGACCTAACTAGAAGCTGGCTAATTGGAATCTGAAACAGTAAGTTTCTCTAGGAGCCTACCCACTGGCCCTGGCGACTACTGGCCACTGGCTCCATCTTGCGCACTTCTACAGAAGCTCTATGCACTGCCCTCTGTGCGTGCATCTATGAAACTCTTACTTCTCAACAGGTTTCACAGAATTTGTATAATTCATCAAATTTCAAATAATAATAATAATGTGTTTATTCCGGTATGTGGGGAGGTTAGTGCAGTCCCACACATTCCATATAGAGATACAATAAAATATATAATCAAAAACAAAAAGATAGAACAGAAAACCAAAGAAAAGAAAACAGAATAAATTGAGAATAAAATAGAATAAAATGATAAAATAATAGAAAGTTGAAGCCTTTAGGGAGCCGTGACTATATTAGGAGCTAGTATTTTTCTCCAGTGTGCGTCAATGCTGGAGGATGGAGTGAGGCGGGCTTCCATAGTGAGGATATTTCCAGAGCTTCTTATCCTTTCCCTCATTCCTGCCACCCTGGATCTAATAAGGGCTGCATATCCGGGAACTCGGATATGCAGCTCCGGGGAAAGTTAAAATTCAGATCTGTGAAAGTTATATTCAAGTTCTGTTGATATTTCATCATGGGTCGGTTGTTTCATAGATAATAACAACTTCAAAGTATGATGAATTGTTTAAATTCTGTGAAAATCATCCTTATGTTTTAATGTAGTGCTATGTGCAATTTGATAAAGCATTCCTCTTGGAATATTATGGCTTATACATGCCTGAAAACGTTGACCGTGGTCGTCATCATGACTTGTTAAAGATACCACATTGTAGAACAGCTGTTCTAGCACAGCCTAGCATGACCAGAGGAATGGTGTCTTCCCACATGATGACAAATCTTATAGTGTAAATGGATAATTAATCTGTTGGACAGTAATTAAAATAAATAATAATTCCAGAATGTGGGGAGGTTAGTGCAATCCCACACGTCCCATATAAATATACATTTTTTTTTTTTTATATTTGTAAAATAGATATAATAAATTAACAAATAAGGACAACTATGCAGGGTGTGAGTGCGCTTGGGCCCAGCGCTCACTCAGGAGTGGCGCTTGGTGCTGGTAGGCTGCGGTCACCAACGTGTTGGCGGAGGCCAATAGCCGCATCCTGGCTCCAGTGACCCGGTGTCTCATCAGGCCGGCAAATCCATTCAGTCCTAGTTCTGTGAACATTGTCGATGCGCTACTGTATCTTCAGTATCCAAATATGATTCTACAGGCGTCATTATATTGAATTCGGAGTCGTTCCATCGAGCAAGTTCGGTAATGACACCATGTCTCACACGTATACAGGCCAGTACAGAATGCGTTGAACAGTATTTTTTTAACAGTATTGCTGCATTTGCAAAATCTGCGGGCAATCATATTAGACACTATGCTTTGTCGTTCGATATCGCGATCGTCCGATAGGTCTTGATTAATAATGTGCCCCAAGTATTTCACGTTCGAACATGTATTTATTTTTGCCTCGTTAAGGTATACGGGGAGCATCTTACTTGTATCTTGACTTTTTCCGTGGTGGAACGCAATCAATTCCATCTTCTTCGGGCTGTGCATCATATTATGCTGTTTTCCATATTCTTCATAAGTGTTAAGCAGTAATCTTTATCCCTTGATCGACGGAGCTAGGAGGATCATGTCGTCCGCGTAGCTTATATGATTTATACATATACTGTTAACACAACAGCCCGCTCTGATGTCCAGGCGACTTGACAACTCGTCCATGTATACATTAAATAGAATGGGGGACATACACCCCCCTTGCCTTAAATAATAAATATGTAGTAAGATTTTAAAGTTCATGATTAGTGGATCACATATGCGACTTTCGTGTATGGGGATAGTCATCTATGGATCACATATGCAAAAGCCACGTAGATCAAGTTACAATTTTTTTAATGATAAACTAATGTTTCTTATAAATGCCGCCGACAGGAATTGAACCACCAACAAATGTAGATATAATGTCTCGACGCCATCTAGTGGGAAATTTAGCACTAGCAAAGCCTTTCCTACAAAAATAAAGTTGGTTGTTTACAGGTGAAAAAATATAATAAGCAGTAATTGTTGATTGAAGTACTAGTACATATTGAATTATTTGGCGTATTGGAAATAAGCCGACGTAGCTCAGCGGTCCAGAGCACCTGACTGGACATCGGAAGGTGAGGGTTTAATTCCGTTAAATCGTCGGCGGCATTTATTTCTACTCGGGAGATATTTTCAATTTGTATAGATATTTCAGGCGATTAGATCGAGTTGATAATCAGTGTATAATATTTATTTCAGGAGTGTAGCAGGCTGTCTCATCCCACCAAAGACTTTGCAATTTACGCCAGCCGACGTTTCGAGATCCAACGAGACATACAAATATCCATATAACGAAGCCGGTGACGTGCTTACGTAGACAATCTTCTTACTCACCCTGTTTAAATTAATAAAAAAATAATCACTGTAGCAGATACATTTATTACTTTATTTTCTCCTTTCGGAATGAATTCTTTCAGGCTTTTTTATTTGACTAAAAACTTTATCATTGAAGACAATATGTTAAGATCTGTTTGGGCTTGATGAAGTCTTCAATAACAGAAGATTTTTTTTTGTTTTTACTGCATAAAACTGCATTTCACTTTATTTAATGTTACAAAGAGTTAAATTATTCCCGACCCGGACAAAACACTTTTACTAATGGTCTGTAGACCATAATGACTGCTTGTTACTATTTTATAGGAGAGAAGAAGAAGGAATCCAGTCGGCGAGGCTTTTTATAATCTAACCAAGTAAAACACATTGACAAGCTAATTGTAAACAAACACTGTCAAAGAAAGCCAATTGATAAGGCAAAACATCTGTTTTATCTGTTAGCCCTAGTTTTACCTCTGACCGCTAGGTGCAGGAGCCTGTAAAGTAACTGGTGGTGAACTTTGCTAATGGTTCGTACATTTTTAACACAATATAAAGCGTGGTACACACGCAAAGCTCACATCAAAAGTTAATGTACAGCGCATCATCTTTTCTACCGACACACGACGCTATCAAATATTTCTTCCTATGGTAGGAGAGGGGGTCAGTTGAATTCGAGAGCGGCCGAGGAACATAATTTCATCTGTCAAAGTGACAACTTTACTTACTGACAGCTTGAGCACGTCTTTTATGTTTCTAAATTTACTAGCACACATGACGATATGAGCTAACATAATAAATAAGAAATGCATTATTAGGCCGCTTATGTCATGGCTGTCAAAGGGAACACGGAACTTAGTTGGTAGCTCCGTAATTAAAATGACCCCCTCTCCTTTTTACGGCGGAGAGGGGGACGCATAACTTTTCAAATATCGCGTCGGGAGCGGTTACGTAAAATAAATTCGGTTAGCGAAGTTCAGAACCACACTTATAGCGCGTTATCTTTTTACGTGTGTCGGGTCTGTATGGGATTGTATGGCGAGCGCTATTGTGCTTTATATTATCTGTTGATGTGAGCTTTGCGTGTGTACCAGGCTTTAGTGACACTCAAATAAAAATTTGAAACAGAAAAATATTCGGTCACATCTAGGAATTGAACCCCGGACCTCGGGGCTCTAGTTCCTTTCTTTTTAATAAAATTAATTTAAAAGTTAATATTAACTTTTATTTTTAAATTAATTAATGACAATTTTTTTTAATATGTACCTAATAAATATATGATTGATTGATGTAATTTCAAATATAGTTACTCACAAGTGCAAATATTAGGTAGTTTGTTTTCTTTAATTCACTTATTTATAAAATAGATTTAAGACTTTTCTGTGAATTCAAATCTTCGAAAATTTATGTAGAAAGTTTATAATTAATAAAAATATAATAAGCTATAAAAAACATGCCCGTTGTCACCATACGGCAATATTGGGTTTGATATATAATTAAATCATTTTTTCACTTGGCAGTTTTGTGGTGTGGCGAAGACATTTTTTTTATGCCGTATTGAAGCCATACCCAAATACCTATCTCCAGCGAACAGCAATTTCTCTAAGTGTCATTGCCTCAGATACTTAGGGAGCCATGTTGTTGAACCAGGAGACATTTATCCACTCGAGCGATACAGATTTCCGGGCGGTTTGGATTTAGCCACGCTCGTTCCAAAAATTATACCTCAAAATGTTAATATTGAAAAATATTAACTGCTTACTATGGTTTAATGCCAATGAATCCACCTATATTTCACCCTTTACCCCATATTTTTTAGATTTTATAGTATGTATATATTTTTTTAAATCGTAAACTTTACAAATAAATTAAATCTGGACCGAAATTTGAAAAAAACAAACTTGTACTTTTTAAGGGCAATATTGAATATTACTATTTTTTTATGTTGTCTATGGTCTATTATAAATGTCTATGGCCACAGACATGAATAAATGCAATATTTAAAGGCCCCAGTACACATTCGGCCAACGCGTGCGGCCAACGCGTTGGCCGAATGTGTACTGGGCCATTTTGTGTGAATTTCGCGTTTGCGGCCAACGCTCGCCGGCGAGCCGATGAGTGTCGGTTTTTCGTGCACGAATCAAAGGAATTTGGCGCGAGCGGCAAAGAGCGTTCACACATTGGCCGAACGTTCAGTTCATAGTTGCGCGTCGGCCGGAGTGGACGTGTGTGGTTTGGTATATTTAGTAGACTGTAGTGTCGTGTCGCGAATATGGCGCCATGGAGTAACGAAGAACTGTTTAGGTTCATTGATTATTATCATAATGAATCCATTATATGGAACCCCAAACACCAGCAACGCAAAAATAAAAACAGAGTAAGTAACTTGCCTCACTACATAAAATAATACATGTTTAGTTGCGATATTAATTTGTATATAGGTATACCGTTCCTAGCTACTTTTTTCGTTTTTACTATCAACTAGAGCTAGTAGTTCCTAACTACTTTTTTATTTCAGGTTAATGATGCTTGGAGTAGAATTGCAGACAGTATGAATATCCCTGTAAGTGAATTAAAAAAAAGAAGGAGTCGTTAATGGCAACGTACAGAATTCATCGTAGGAAGAAAATCCAGTCCATTAAATCCGGCATGGGTGAAGAGGAATATTACAACCCAATTTGGCCGTTTTATGAAGCAATGGACAATTTTTTAAATGACGTTTATGAATGTTCCAGCATTATTAACACAGAGGGTAACAGTGTAAGTAAAACAACATATTTATTTTGACAAATTTTAATTATTTTCTATACTGTTTCTACAAAAATAATTCATAAAATCCAACCGTATCTGGGTTGCTGTTTGGGTAGGTCTACGTGGCACATTTTGTAATGGCAACAAAGCACTATCTCTATTTTCATTTCTCCATGAACCTGGTCGTACAAGTTCTCCGTTAATGAAAGTATCAAATGAACCTGGGGGTGTATAAATATTCCGAGATGAACTACTGTATCTCAAGAAGTTATGTAAAAGTAGACAAGACATTGAAATAATAGAGGCTCGTAAAGGGGTTTCCAGAGCTATAGCTTTTTTAAAAATTCGAAACCTGTTGGATAGGATGCCGAAAGTATTTTCTACTTTTACACGAGAATGAGACAATTGCTGATTAAATATTCTTTCCGGGGATCCTTGGGCATGGTGGCCTGCAAAAGGTTTCATTATGTGGCTACTAAGCGCAAATGCTCCATCTCCTAAAAATACGAACGGAATATCATTGTCGCCATCCGGAAGTGGGCTCGGAGGTGGTAAATTCTTAGTGCCAGAAGATAGTTTTTGACATAAAACACTCTGATTAAATACGCCGCCATCACTTATCCGACCTTTACATCCTACATCGGCAAACAAAAAACAATAATTACTATCAACTAGAGCTAGTAGAACAATGCTGAAGCTGCCTTTATAGTTAATATAGTCAGACGCACTCTTTGCCGGTGATTGTATAGTTATGTGTTTGCCATCTATAGCCCCAAGGCAATGGGGGAAAGTAAATCCTTCTGACTTGTTAACCCATTCGTCTGCAGTTTCAGGCATCTGAAAAAAAAGTTTTTAACGAGTTAAAAAATTTATTAAAAAAATTTCAACATGTTTTTAACAAGTTATTTTTTTACAGGCCTCATCATCGACATATTCTGTAGAAGATACACTAGATGAACAAGATGATAGTCAAGGAAACAACTCCGTAGCTGGGAGTAACAGTAATCCAGGAAAAGTTCCAGCTACAAAGCGACGTTGCAAAAATCCGCCAGAATTAGCAGAGGCTAGCAGAGAGATGTCAAATGCTTTCAACACTTTAAATCAAGTCCTTAGTAAAGATTCTTCAACACGAGAAGATGATCCATGCGAATTATATGGAAAACTTCTTGCAACAAAACTGAGGAAATATACAGAGATTGAAAGCGAAGAAATCATGTTAGATATAGATAACATGTTGTTAAACAGACGTCGAAAATCACAAATGATTCCTAAAAATTCATACTTCATTCGTCCGCCCTCTTCTCAAAATTCATATGTCATTCGTCCACCATCTTCTCAAAATTTATACCGATCTGAATGGTCATGCTCGCCTCCTCCGCCTTCTTCCCCTCAAAACAGACCATTTTCAGCAAGTACACCACCATCTACATATTATGTTCCTAATCAACTTCTACCTCGACGAGTTCAAATAATTTCCAATGAAGTTTTAGCCCCAGCACAAATATACACGTCACAATCTTCACCCAACCCAACCCATCCACCGTCACAAGAACAGCAAGAATCTCCTGTTGTAATAAGTATACCAGAAGTCTCTCAACATACTATGACTGATGATCACAGTTACACGTGCGAAGGGTACAATTCTTCAGAAACTGACGCAACTCCATCACAAAATATTCTTTATCGAGCATATAGAGATGCATAAAAAAAACAAATTAATTGAAACCTATTTGAGTCAAATATTTGTCAACACAAATAAGCTAAGTATTATCTTGAAATAAATAATTGATTAAAAATAAAACCTTTTTTTTTTACCTACCTTAATCATATCTTTTAACACTTCATTGAGTGCTAAACAGACTTCAATCACTATGCATGAGATGGCTGGGCTTGACATTTTAAACAGATAGTGCAGACTTCTGTAACTGTCCCCGGTAGCTAGGAATCTTAAAGTCACTGCTAGCCGTATTTTTACTGGTATAGCTTCCCTCCATTTTGTGTCCTGTTTTGAAACGATCGGGGAAATTTTTTGTACGAGGTATTCAAAGTCAGTAGGTGACAATCGTACGAAGTTTTCAAACTCTCCAGATGGTCTCCCTAAAAAAATGTTTTTTTTAAATTATATATAATAAAAATAAATACCGTCACGCCTATATTTTCACAAAGGGGTGGCAGAATACTCTAGAAGTACACACATTCAAAATAGGATACTAACAATTAAAACAAAATTTGATTTACCTTGTTCTGTTTCGATGAATACTCAGCATCCACCATCTTCTTTTGCGCCATCTTTTTTTAATCACTCTTCTCTGGTGCACAAGTAAAAAAAATTTGAAAGCGCTGTACAAGTATATCGCAGCGGCCGCAGTCGCCCTAACGTCCATCTTCATCTAGCGACCAACGCCGAATGAACACGCGAATGTGTGAACGGTATCACGAAAATCTGCCGGTCGCATTCGCCGCACGCGTTGGCCGAATGTGTACTGGGGCCTTAACATGTAAGTAGATGTCCAATTTTTAGCCACTTGAGCGTTTCGCTGTATAATTAATTTCAGCCATTTCCCGCCCTCTTTCAAAAAAACCATACCTCCGAATTTTTATATGGAGACATAAACTGCTTATAGTTTTAAAGAGCCATCGAATGCACCTATCTTTGACTGCTTATCCCATATTTTTAGGATTCATAAAAAAATCATTAAGTTCATGCGTGAATTCTGCGTATTATTTACCTAATCGCCATTCGTGGTACCTACTTGGAGCAGTATTAATTATTATGACTACTGTTTGTTGTCTATGCCCTAGTTCAGTGTTCTGCAAACTTTTTGTTTTCAAGGTACACCTATCAAATCAAGAAATTTTAGAGGTACACCAAAGAAAAAAGCAATATTTATTTATTACATAATACCAACTTAGCGCGAAAGCTTTTAATTTTGACCGAAGACGTTAAAATATAAGAATTCTTGGCTTGCATTTTTATGTTGAGCTCATTATATATGCAAGTTTTACTACCCATTCTTATTTTTTAAACTCAAGCAAAATCTGAACCCTGGGCCTCTAAAAACGTCTGGGACTCATTTTTTAGCTCGTTAATCCGAAATAGCACTTTTCCACGAGAAAGCCATCGTACTTCTGTATGAACAGAAGTGACTGATGATCTGCTCCCATTTGCTTTCTTACTATCTTCACAATACCTCGATTTTTTTCCACGGAACACCAACTGATGACCACGGTACACCAGTGTGCTGCGGCACACGCTTTGCGGAACAATGGCCTAGTTGATAATCATAGATACAAATTAAAATTCGAACGTACATTTTTTAACACATGATATGATCCAATGATTTGTAAGAAAAAATATTTCAATAATTTCAGCCGCGGAATGTCAATAACAAATAATTCAGAAGAGATGCGAGACATCTCTTGTTAAAGTATGAAACTACTATGTTAGCTTTGTGATTTATTGAAGATTCCAACGTGCGGGAACTTTTGAAACAATTCCAATAAATGTTTTAAAATATCTCTTCAAACTGTCCACATTTTGGCTAGCGGATGCTTCGCACGTGTTTGCAAATTAGCCAAAAACCCTTTAAAGTAACGTCTTATCATGATACAAAACATTATAGAATATTCTATGACGGGAACATTACGTGATATCTTTCGGCATTTGATAGAAGCTCAATCACGCTGGCGACTTAACATTATCAGCTGATCGCGGAAATTTCAATACAGATACACTTTAATTCATAAAAATTACCTACCTCTAGAGCTATCCAAACTTAGTTAACAGTTATCGCAAAGAAAGAAACAAGGAAATTTTGTGATATTTTTTTTATTTATCAGAAGAGTTAAAAAGAACATTTTTAAAATTTTGCTAGCACAATCATTAACAGAATGATTTAACTGAAAATAGAATAAAATGTAGATTACTCTGCCGGCAGTTGAATTTGGTATATTAATTTGTGTAACTTTTCCATCCTCAACATATGAACCCAGATGAAAATGCTTTATCTGTCTGCTGTACTATCATTAATTAATAAAATAAAATATCTTAAACATTGATAAAGTATACACAATTGGCTCTGCAGTACCGATAATTAATGGACCCTCGTTGAAAATAAAAAGTATCTTTTACCTAGACAGACGCCCAATATAATATAGACCTTGTCTAAGTGAACGTTTTTAGGCAATTTTATAATGTGTACTAGTTTTCAAGGAATTGGAAACCTTTACATTCTGATTTTATGTACTGTAAAGGCATACCGTTGATAGATTCGGCGCAACCTCTCCTTCTTTCTCACAAACGACATGTAACAGAAAGAGAGGTTACAACATACAACAGAGCGCTCTTTCATAAACGATGCAAGTAACAAAATAAGAGTTTTCAACGGGCCCCTTTCATAAATGAAACATGTAATAGAAAAATAAGTTACAAGCGACCACATTAACGGAGCACGGAACAAAAAGAGTTTACAGTGAAATTGTGTTTTTAAAAACAAAAGTCAAATATTCTCGGTTTACGAACAAACTGAAAATATTTGAAAAACTCCTACTACCATCATAATAAGCAGAAATTTTGTTTGTGTGGTGATGGAGAACTCAGTTAGCAGAGGAATTGAACCCACAATGCCTGGATGGATGTCCGACGCATTTGACACCTCAGCCGCTAGCCAGTCAGTTACATGAGTAATTCAAGAGAAAGCGAGAGGTTGCATGGGAAATCTCAGCAAGATAATATTGCAAACCGGCCATTGTGTACGCTTCATTAATCCTAAATGAATCAGGCTACCCCAGTTTGGGTATGGTATCCCCGGCGATGATGTCCTTGCCCCAGTTGTGCAGCATCAGCGCTGTCTGTTTGACACCTTCGGCCCAGAGGTCCATGGCCACGGCCAGCTCCCCCACGCTCTCCCGCTCGAGAGCGCGCGGCCGCACCCACTGGATGCGCACGTCGCGTGACACCTGGTCAATGGCACCCTTCACCAGCTTCTGCGCCAGAGCTTTCATGACGAGGAGTTCAACTTCTTCTTCCGAGAGGTTGGTCTTCTCGGCAATTTCGGCAAAGGTGAGGCGTCGCTTCCACGGCAGCTTCTCAAATGCCATCTGGATAAAATAAAAATATTATAGTTAAAAGGTTTAACTGAAACAGTACCCGATCTTATTATAAAAAGAAGCCCTCGAGGAAAATAATTTCCCTCAAGGCCTATGTCACCTTTGGGAAAGCTGGGTGGAGAGTATCTTTAAGGAAATTAAAGAGAGAAAGTTCTGGGAAGGAAAAAGGTATAAAAAGTAAACGAAAATCGAATATTATTTGAAATGCAACTCGGTATTTGCCCATACCTGCTTTCTTTAAATACGCCCGACATCTCTCGCTCGCTTGCACATAGGAGTTGAGTGAGGCGGAACAGAGATAGAGATTCAAAACGGATTTCACGGTCATAAAACCCTCATTCCAGGAATTGAATTATTACAATAACAAATAATTTACTATCCTTATGTTGAAATACCGATGTAAACGAAAGGCACGAAGATAAATATAAAAAGAAGACTTGCATCACCATTCGATAATTATGTACATATAGTTGGGACCTTTACAAAGAGATTGGTATATAATATTCATATAAAAACATTGAATAATTCCGTCTAACTACCCTTCCTGCCGTTAAGCATCAATCGACCGAACGGGTAGAACTACCTTTCCCTGCCCAAGATGTTAATATGAATAAAACCAAAAAGTTAAATTCCCACATTAAAGCAAACGTAATAGATGAATAAAAGTGTAATTAATAAAAGTTGCCTTTGTCATTATTTTAGGTTGGTCATAACTGATACTTTAAAGTCGGTTATCTCAGAATATTAGAAAATGGATTATATATTGACCTCCATCAAGCAGAGAAGGCTCAACTTCTGCCTCAGGCCCTTCTCGTGCGCAGCCAGATCAGCCACGGAGGTCCAGCTCGGCCGCAGCCGCTCGAACTGTGCCACGTTGCCGCGGTTGACCGCGCGAAGCACGTCCACTAGCCACGCGTTCTCCGTGCCCGCCAGGCTCTCCACGATGGGGTGGGACAGCTGGAAACAAGACATTCATTTTGTTATTTCAGACGGTGACCGGGTATGTCATCAAAATGATAATTCAACCCATCTACAAAATGTGATATAAATTCATAAAAAGTTATGAAAAAAAACTAGGTTAAATAGGTTACATAGGTAACTATTAAACCTAGTTTTTGTTTCATCACTTCTAATGACTCTATGTCACTTTTTAAAGGTGCGATGGATTTTCATTTTGATGAAATATCGTGGAACCATTTCAGACACATGGTACAACTTAAAAAAATTGGCGTTTAACCTTCCCAATGCCATCATGCGTAGTGAAAATTTCCGAAATTATTAAATCCAGCATATACCAGCTTAAATAGAGAATTGATTTAGGTATGTGTCGTTATTTTTTGTATTTCTACGAAACCTATGAGCATAGCCTCAGGCTAGCTCTACACCCATTAATTAAATTTAATTAATAACACTTGAAACACAATTTAGTTACTCACAAGTGTGTTTACATATTCATCCAACTTATGGTAATTAATGTCCACGTAAGTGTGGAAATTTTAGTGCTCATACAAACTGATACACTTGTAAGTTTATTTGCGGCTGTGTCAATTAAGACAAAAAAAGGCCAAAAGAAAGTGTGATTTCGGTGACATGCATCTCTCTTATTTCTATTATCTATGGCTAAGATGAAGTCTTACAAGCAGCAGAAAATGGATCAGAGTAGTAAAATTGGAATAAAATAAATAGGTAAGACTAATTAAGTTATGGACTAACCAGCTCTCCCAGGTTGTAGATATCCTCGGCCAGCAGTGCGGCGAGGCCCAGGAAGAAAGCGTGTTGGGCCTTCTGCTTGGGCGTGCTGGACTCCTCCCCCGCACAGCCCAGTTGCCGCAGGGCCGCCCTGTAATACAGGGCATGTTCCCCTTGCAGTCTGAAATGGTAAATACACTATCGTTTAGAATGACATTCAAAATAACTTGACATTCGCAAATTTCGTCCACCACGTGAACCATTTATTGGATAAAGTGGTTTGTTATGTTTGGTGACTTGACAAAGGTATCCAGGTTCATGGGTTGAGGTTTATCTAGGTCTTGGCTGCAGATGCGTCTACCCACCTATGCGTAGTGGGCTGGATTGGTTAAAGGAGGCTTTTTAACCTCTCCAACAAGGCTCTTCTTCAACACTGTAAATGCAGGGGTCTGGCCCCTAGGGGTTAAAAAGAAAGAAAAACCTTCCCAGGTTACGAATAACATGACAATATTTGAATTCCCTAATTCCATCATTATAGTGAGAAAATATTGCTTGTGCAATGGTGATGAATTTATTTAGAAGAGAACTGGACCGAGTAATGGTGTACTAACCTGTAGTACTGGCTGGCGAGCTGGTAGTATCTGCCGTGAACTGTGGTGACTCCGTCAGCGTCTTCCAGAGAGCTCTCCAGCTCCTCGATGATGCGCTTGGTGTTCACCAAGTCCTGGAGGTCCTCCAGGTATATCTTACCTTGGAGCACCTGTAGATAAGTGATACGAATCGTTTCAGCCCAAGATTTAGGATATGGTATGATATACACTCGATGACAATCAATGTTACTATCCAGACTTGTTGGTAATTTTATGTATTTATTACAATTGTATTAAAAACTTCTACTGTCCAACTAGGAAATTCCCATTTTAGGATAGTCAAATGGACAAATCTTAATTCATATTACATAATAACATATAAGAAAAAGGAAACATAGTACAGAAGATCCTTGATAATCTGAACTAATGAAAAACAACACCTGTTGGGACTTGCGATGCGTTCAGATTATATTGTATTAGATAGAAAAATTCAATGAAAAAGCTGTTTGCTTATAAAATTCTATATCACAAAACACATTTACTTAGAATGATATATTGAAACAATGTAATGGAATTCCACCATGAATTGTCAGTATAAAATATAGAAATATTAAAAACATTTATTTAGAGACTTTACGCAGACACTCCATCTTTCAAACTATCCAATATGCTACACTTTTGTGCCATGCTTAATGTTTTATGGCGTAGGAGCCATGTTTTTAACTTAAATCACAACACAGGCTAGGATTAGAAAAAGGCAAATACTCATATGATGAAATTGAACTAACTCTAAACCTCTCTCCTTTGGAAGTCCGTCGGGAAAGAAATTACCTCATTTGCTTCTTCAAAATTATAAATGGTATTATTGATTCACCTACTCTACTGCAACTCATTCCCTTCAATATCTCCTCGCACAGACTCAGAAATAATGAACTGCTCTTTCTCAACCATCATTCAACAAATTATGGATATTATTCACCATTGTCCAGAATGTGTAGACTGGTCAACTCAAGTCAAAACCTTAACTTTTTTGGGATAAGTCTGAATGATTTTTGCCAGTCGCTAAACAAGTAACGGAATATTATAAGTGTCCTGTGGTCCTGATCCACGGCGTAGTCACTTTATTTTCTTATATTATATCTGCTTTATGTCTTTGCTTTCATGTACCTTTGTCTACTCCTGTATTTTTCATTTTACTGTATTCGTGTTATTATTTTGTAATTTGGACGATGTCCGTTAATAAATAAATAAACACAGAGCAGCGTGGACACGGCGCAAGAGGTCTCACCTAACGACAGAAAAACAGTGTGAGCGGCCTCGGTACGAGGGGAGGGGTCTTTTGTTCCTATTACAGCGACGTGATTAGTCTGGGCATGGATTATTGAGGCTCAACTATACATTGTGAATTATAAATAAAATTAAAATAAATGAGAAGCTAAATAATACAAATGTGTACATATTATTGAAATAACACATCATTTCAATTTAATTACCTTTGAAACAACTATTTAAGTTGGAGGAAATAGAAAATAATGCACTTAAATTCCGATTTAAATATTAATACGTTTTTTTCCTTCATAAATTAATAATCAAGATATTAGGTATAAGTGATGAAAAAATAAATAACAATTTTTATTCGAGGATGTAGAGAGGTTAGTGCAATACCAAACGTCCCATATAGATTGATTATTATATTATATGCACATTGATTGTACAATCGATATGTGAATGTTTTTTTTTTGGAAATACAAGTCTGAAAATTCAAAAAAATAAAAATGTAAATGTTCGTTTGTTCAAAATCTTAAATCTCCAAAAGTTCTTCACCAATTGCTTTGAAATTTTGACAAAACGTTGCATTTGAATACGCGTGTGAGTTTTACATACCTATATTATATAGATGTCACCTGTGATAGGTAAAAAGATGCTTTAAAAAAAAAATAGCGCAATATGTTCGACAAACTTGCTTTTTTTTTAAACAGCGCTGTTTCTGCTATCGTGGTACGAGAACACGCCGTCAGATGGAATGCAGGAAAACACTTCTTCTTCTTGACATATAAATTTATTGATTCACAATATAATTGCAGAGGATCTTATTTTCCTCTGCTAAAACTTAAACTGAAAGAAATAAAGGTCTAGTTTCCTCTATTCTTCAGTTTTCCCTAGGTTTACATAAACCTAGTAATTATCTCACGACTGACTGCCTAGGTACGCATGTACCTACCAGTTATAGCAACACTGCAATACTGTCTCCTGCGTAGGTACGTCTGTACCTACCAGTTATATGAATACTGCCCTTTTTCTGGGAGGTATCTGTATTTAAACTAAATTCTGAAGGACATTTTACCAAAATAAAGATGTTCCACCCGCTCGTTGGCAAACAACATTCTTAACATAAAATAAAATGCAATCAACTATTTTTAATGATACAGACGTGATTTAAACAATACAAATATTTTAAAGGAATTATTTCAAGGGAGATGAAACTTTATTTGGGGTTTTTATTACTATGGGACAGGGGTGGGAAAGGTATTGGCAAATATTTTTAGGCATAATGGTTAAACTAGGGTGATCATAAAATATAAAGCGAACAGCTCTATTTGAAAGCTGCCGCTGCTTGCAGTAAAATGTCACTAATTCTTAAATCATAAATGATACACAAACAAGACAATATCTTTATAAAAATACCAGGCCAAAGAATTGTTTTATTGTAGGGTCGAATCTGCAAATGTGGGAAGCTACACTAACTTTAAAAATACGAACTGTGAGAACTGGCCTGAAGGTTAAATTTTATTGAGCAATATGTAATAGTCGCATTCTGGAAGATACAAGCGCTATTGTTTCTCTTTCTTCACAAACCGACTGAGCCACAGCAATTCATGGCAGGGTACAGCTGGTTATGTATATAAAACAATCTTTTAAGATTTAAGAGATTTATACAAGATTTTGAGTGATTTATAAATAAGGACCTATTTTATATATATATATTTTTATTTTTTTTAAATAAATTTACCTATTTTATATTTGATATAAAAAAAGGTTCTTATGTAGGGTTTGCATATTAACAACGAGATATACTAGTACAACTTTACCCTTTTGATTTTCGAAATTTGAATGTTATCTGTGAAAAGACAATTATCTACTTAATTTAGCTTTTGATAAAATAGTCTTGTATGCTCGCCAGTTGATCACTATTCACTCAACAGCTGAAATAGGATGAGTTTAACGGGAAACATTTAAATGTTGGATATGGGAATAACTAGTACAGAATGCATAAGTAATGTGGTAATAAACTCACCTTGCAAAGGGCGAGTGCCTCATCATTAGCTTTAACTTTGGTTTCAATCTTTTCCAAAAACAAAACAGCTTCTTTTCTGTCAGTGTACTGCTTGATTATAATTGCGCAGATCTCCACTAAGGCCAAGGGGTTAATTCTAAAAACAAAGCAAAATAAACGCATCAAGACATTGTACAAATAATACCTCAATACTCTAGTTTGCACATGAAGTGTAGGTCATCTTTGTCATAAAAGAGAGATTTCCTGTAATATTCGTGATATCCAATAAAGTTTCATGATCGAGCACGATATTCCAGTTCTCACTTGTAAACGACATTTATTCAACCGGTATGTTTTAAGAAGAAAATTGCAAATCATGACAGTTGACAAAGCACAATTGAATAGGTTAAGTTTTGTACTTACTTGTTTTCAAATGTAGTCAAAAAGTTGGCGTACAGCTGAATGAGATTGTCTCCTTGCTGCAGCTGTGGAACCTTCACAAATGTGTCTAATTTTAACGTGAGTTGATGCCATAGTCTGCGAAACAAAAACAAAAAAATATTACCATGTCACCTCATACATGTCTTCACCCAAATACAATGTAAAATAGTTCGTAAGGGAAAACACTTAATTTCTACTTACTTTTTATTGTATAATTCTTCGAGCTGTGCCCAATCTGCAGCTAAATCTCTATCAGTTGTTTGTTTTTTTGTTAAAAAATCGGCTACGTCCGGATGAGAATACCTAACCTGCGCCATGTTTGAAATTCATACGAGTAATGTCGCGAAGTTAGCAACAAAACGCACACCATAGAAATAACGCGTAGGAGTAGAGCGGAGTAGGGGAGTAGTGCATAAATAAATAGTAACTCTAATCGTACTCTCATGAAATAATAATATTTAATTTCGCATTCAAATCATTTCTTTTTATGCACTTTTTCCCACAAACTAAACACATCATAAACTTTTGATTTTTTGCATAATGTGATTATCCCTTTTCTCAGCATCAAAATGGTTCGTGAAAATGTGATTTATTTCTTTTACAGGGATTTACCAAAAAATCTTTTTGCACATTTTAATCTAATTACTTAAGTGCCTAAATAAAGTAACAACTATTTTGCTTAACGTTTACAGCCTCAATTTCTTTTGAAAATTGGTTTACATTAATACAACATAAAACTATTGGTTTTGACACTATCTAATCATTAAAATAACGTTAAAATTTTACATCTCCGCCGCATCACTGTTACGTACATATTGTAGAAATTACACTTTGTCATGAAATTTAAATACACAATTTTTATGTCAATCTTCCTTAGGTCAATAAATTAGTAATTTAGTTGAGTTGAAGTATTATTTAAATAATCTGTGCGTATTAGTAGAGCGGTGAAATAGTAAAATTATAATTAAAAAAACAATACTAAAAAAAATCGAATAAATCACCCATTAATTAAAGAAATTTATTGTTTTCACTACATTTTTTAATATTTATGCTTCCCAAATATTTTTCATGCCTATCTTCATGTTTGTCTACAATCACGCCTGTCAAATGTCACAAAAATGACAAAAAATGTATTATTCGCCACAGATAAAGCAAAGCTGACGGTCTTGAATTGACTTGTTTGACAGTAAAATAAAATAGGTTATCGAAGCAAAAAGATGGAAAAAATTGAAAAAGTTGAGGAGAAAGATGCTCCCGATGAAGTTTTCGAGGCGAAACCGCCGGAAGAATTCGTGGAATTTAAAAAACCGATATTTGTTGGCAAAATTGGAAGGCTGCCGCGTAAATTGGTGACACCGGAGGCGCGGGAAACTCCACAGGCCGTCGGATCCAGCGGATTCAGCGGCTCTCAACCAGTTGCAAAAAGTCCACAAGTTTCTTCTGACAATAGATCTAAGGACAAGATTAAGAATTTGACTCCAGCTCTATTGATGAAAGAAAAGAGTATCCCTCTTCCATACAAAGAACCGAAATGGTCAGGACTTCCTCCACCTGGTAATGTTAAAGTTATGGTAAACTTTTAGTTTAGTTCTTTTTAGGTATTGGTCAAAGAAAAAAAACATGGTCGAACTGTCAGATGGCATGACATTTTGAAACATAAAAATAATGGAACTTTAACCCAGTATTTTCCATTTCCCCGGTTGTAAATAGTTTGTTTTCTAGTAATTAAGTTGAATGAATTAAAGTGCTATTTCAAAAAAAGTTCGTATTAACTGTGGCCAGCGATCCTAAAAGAAAATTTTTCTTCAGAAGTACGAAAGTTTTATTAATTTTTGTTTTTTCAGAATCTGGCTATTGCCTGGAGGTACTGAAGAGTGGCACCATCCTGGAGACAATTGACCTGACACTAAAGCCTTTTCACGTATTTGGGCGCCTGTGTATGAATGACATTGTCATGGCCCATCCTACTATATCCAGGTAATTATCTCTATTACCCCAGCATCAATATTTGATAACCCAGTGAGAGGGTTACAAAAAAAAACCTTCATTATTTTTCTGTGTAACTAGTATTATTGTTAAAAATACATAAATTAACCGCTTCATTATTTTAAACGAGTTCCAATTTCTGCTGGCTCGCTGGTTTCGACTTCGGCAGCATTCTATTTCTAGCCAACACGAGTAACGTTCGTGAAAGTTATTTTACTCAGTTTGAATTTGCTTGCAGCTTAACTGCATCTGTCGTGTTTTTGAGCTGCTTATTTCGTTCTTGTTTATATTTTAATTGAAAAATGTATAAACTTTGAATAAAACATTTAAAAAAAAGCTGATTTAAAAAAAATACTTTTTATTAAAAAACCCTAGCATTAAGTGGTTAAATAAAATATACAGACATCACACTAAAAAGCAGAGGTCCCAAGAAACTTTATAAAAAATATCCCCCAATCCCCCCATGGAACCTCCCCCGATGTGATAGCTATAGCTAAGCCCCTGGTCTGGGGCGTAGTATTACCAGGTATTATCAAGATTCTGAAAGAAAATTGTAGACAATTGTGCAACCATCGTTAAATAAAATTGTAATTTTCCAGACACCATGCCGTGTTGCAATACAAAGCTCGTGACACAGAGGACGACCGGCCTCGAGGGTTCTACCTGTACGACATGGGCAGCTCGCACGGCACCTTCGTCAACAAAACACGGCTGAAGGCGAATCACTACGCACGCGTCATGGTTGGCCACATGCTCAAACTGGGCTGCAGCACACGCCAATACATTCTCCAGGTGAGCTGTCTAAAAACAAATAATAACGCCTGAGATTATTGGTACATGAAATGGGCTGTCACTGATTCAAGTTATTGGAGAGCGATGTGAAAACGGTTCTTTATCCAGTTACTTTTATCTAGATTTGAATAGTCAGGAGCTTCCAACTAGAAGCGTTTCATTCTAACCGGAACGAAGCTGATTCTGTAGGCATTTTATTCACTCCGAGTTCACAAAATATTCACTCTCACTGGTTCTGAACTGTGGGGTGTACCTAAAATTATTGATGTCGAAACCAAACTCATTAAAAAAGAAAGTTCATTGTCTCATAGTCAAAAGATAGCAAGATGCATTGCTTTTTACCTTTATTTGGTCTGCATTGAGCAAATTTGCCTTCCAGCAAGTTCGTGCCAACAGCGTCCCGTGCCAATTGGGAATGCCATAGCCTCACTGGCTCCAGACGGTTGGTAGCAGTTGAGATTCTTGTGCGGTATTCACTTAATTTTTTTTTTCCCACCCCTATCTTTCAATTTATTTATTCATTTACATTGCAGTATAATATGAATATAAAATATCGACAAATGGAGGACAAAATCATTGGAGATAAATTGTTCATGAAAGCTATTTTAAAGTTTGAGCAGCGATAGTGGTTGTGGGCATAGTTGTTGTTTAATTATTGAAGACAATATTAGCGATTTCTAAACGAAAATCTGAAACAGAAAAATCAGAAAAGGATACGGTCACATCTAGGACCTAGATGTGACCGTATCCGAAAAATAAATAGTTGTTGTTGTTTTATTTGGTATAAAAATATGGACAAAATCAAAGAATGGAGGAAAAAGCACCCAATCTTCATCAAAAAGTTATTGTTGCATTTTTGTGGACTAAGAACTTTTGGTTTCCAAATGGTTGATATGTAAAAACAATGTGAAATTAATAAAAATTGACACATACAACCTCTCCGAGAAGACTGACGTGTATTTGGGGCGCGATTTCAATATTCACGAAAAGGTATTGGCTTGGACCGATCAGTCTGGTCGATGATATCACTGTGGCGTGGAGTGGTGAATATCCAACATTTTGACGTGTTGGAATATCCAACCCGACTGACCGCGCCACCCAAATTGCATAGGATTTGCACAGATTTGGCATGGACCCCTCTAAATCGAAGATTTGCGGGGTCGTCAACAGGGGCCATTAAGGAAAGGAAGGACGGCCGGCTGAGCGGTGGCTTCAGTCAGGTGAAAATGGTAGTTTGTAGGCATTATAATATAATAGAGTAATTTGCAACAATACCAGTAACCCTTCTTCTTCATCTTCCAGGGTCCAGAGGAAGACAAAGAAGCCGAGTCGGAGCTATCCCTGACGGAGATGAAGCAATTGAGGTTAGCAAGAAGACTAGAGATGATTAAGGAGAGGCAGGCCGGGAATTCGGACGGCAAGGAAGATGATGGCATCTCTTGGGGCATGGGTAAGAGGAAGAGGTTATGGATAATCAATATGGTGTATTTGATATACCGTAGTCTCTATTATCCAAACAATTAAAAACCGAGCCAGTTCAGTTTAATGAATTTTCGGATTTCTGGAATCTTTAAAGTTGGGTCTCCAGCAAAGAAATTTATCGGTTCCTGAAGTTGTCAAAAAAGTCAAAGTTCATTCGGCGGTTCCATCTCATAAGGCTGGTTGAGTGCAAGTGATATTGGAAATTGGAGTTGAAGTCTGAAAAGCCGCAGACGCCTATTCTTTTCCATAGACTGTTCTCACGGATCTATTTGATAGATTCTATGTAATACATCAAAGAATAGATCAGATGAAATTCCTGTTTAAGCGATCATTAAAATTTGTGTAGAATGTTATTAAAATGTTTCTTGTTTCTTTGATCTTCAACAAATCCCATGCAGAAGAAGCCAGCATTACTTAGTGGTTTCTTACAAATTCTTCCGTCATTGCATTATTTTAAACATGCACTACTTTCATGTAAAACATTGCACGTTGGTTTCTTTGTCAGCCGAGGATGCTGAAGATGAGACAGACCTCTCGGAGAACCCGTTTGCGGTGGCCAGCAATGAGGAGCTGTACCTGGAGGACCCCAAGAAGACGCTGCGGGGCTATCTGGAACGCGAGGGGTGCACTGTGGAATACGACTGCCAGGAGAGGGGCGTGGGGCAGTTCGTCTGCAGGTACTGCAACATAACCTTACTTTTTGCGGTGGGGCTAGAAAGTGGAAGAAGTAACCTAATTTTTCTTCTTCTGGTTCCCTATCCTATCATCAGGGCAATCTTCAAATATCTAATCTAACCTTTCTTATTCTATTCTATGACAGGGCAACCATCATTATGCAGACTGCAGCCAGAACAATTCAGTAGAATTATACACACATCAGATACATATCACATAGATAATTTTTAAGGCCTTCTAAAGTCTATCGTAAATGAACAACTTTTTACTACGATTTCTTGCTGCCTAGGTATTTTTGCCAAGATTTCCATATTGTCAGTAAAGATTGCGCAAGATTGTTATGTATTACCTATTCGTCACCTCAGTGCTTAATTGTCCAAACGACCATTTGCAAATTTTACAGGAGGAGGTTTTCTTTGATTATTTCAATGAAACATTATGACAGGTGTTTAAGATGAAGATATTTCCGTCAAGCTAAAGGTCTGATCAGTTTAAGTAATTCTTTGTAAATTGACTAAGGATAGTTTTTGATACTTTTTTTTACATTTTAAAATGGAGATTGAACAAAAACGCACCACCAAAATTTTGTAAAAGGAGATTGAACAAACTGGAATTGGAGATAGGGCAACTTTTGCGTAGAACTTTCCGTGCTTGTTTGTTCAAACGACCACCTTTAGTTATATACAGGTGAGTTTATTTTTAATATTTCTATTTTGGATACTGACAATTCGTGGTGGAATATATATATTTATAATAGTGATTTTTTCTTTGTTTGTTCCTTCTTATTTCCTACACCTTTTCTATACATAAAAGTTAGCTCTGGCGTTATGAAATTTATATACAAATTCACATCTTATTTCCCATACCACTCTACCGACTGCGATAAAAATTTGTAATTTTGAGTTGTGCGCATGCCCGCGAAGGTTTCCCTATATTATATTGAACTATGGCGTTGTGAAATTTGTATAAAGATTCTCTTATTATTTCCTATATCATTCATCCGATTGCGATGAAACTTTGGTGAGTTGCTTTTCGCACGCCGGCGAAGGTTTCCATACATAAAGGTGAACTCTGGCGTTATGAAATTTGCATTCAGATTGTATAATAGGTGGCGATCGAGTTGTTATAAAAGTGTGAGCATTATTTCTTGTAGCTTAGCAGTATGGACTGAAAGAGGGAAGGGTGAGGGTAATCCGTGAGGGGGGAGGGTTCGTGGGATGCGGGACAAATCTTTCTTTGAGTGGCATTGAAACGCGTGCCAGGTACTCGACAGTTCCATTATAATAATTTACTTCCATGATAATAATATATTAAACAATGTCCAACTATTTTTTATTTCTGACCGTGACCGGGTTTAGCCTATCAACCATCTTTAGACTTCCATCTTCGTTGTTACGACATAGCAACGAAAATGTGATATCCATATAATTTGAATAAAATCATTGCATTCCACCCCTTTTAATCCCCCTCCCTAAATTTAATGTAAATAAAGCACAGTTTAAGGAATATCTGTACTAGTCTGAAGATGACCGCAGTAGGCTGAATCTCTTACGATCAGATTTTTTTTTATGTGACACCTCACAAGAGCGTCCGTGCCAATGTACAGACAGGGGAACTATGTAACCACCCAGTTGGGCGGCGTTGTGAGGCGGGTTAAGGTAGGGGCTGTATGAAGGGATTTATTAATGCGGGCCTTGAAGAGGCTCGGATTATAGGAGAGAGATGCCGGTAGCTCTTTCCACATACGAGCCGACTTACAAAAAACGAGTCGTAAAAACGACCCGTTCTCATGAAGCTAACGTCAACCGTAAACGGGTGTTCCGCTCGTGTCCGTCGAGTTTCGCACACGTGCACCGGTGCATCAGGGATCAATGCTGCTAGCTCCTTGGAGCAGGCCCATTGAAATACCTGTAGAACAGACACAGCATGCCCACATTGCGTCTATGCAATAGAGAAGGCAATCGGTCTGTTAACAACGGATTGTCAATCAGACGGATCGCCCTCCTTTGCACAGATTCAAGTAGGTTAATTAAGTATTTTGGGGCACCAGCCCAGAGGTGGCTCCCAAATTCAACTGTTGGGCGGACTTGAGACTTGTACAGGGTCAGCAGCTGGTCACTGTTGAAGGATATCCCAGCCGTGTACAAGACGTCCAGCTTCTTGGAAGCCTGATTTACTCGGGCTTCTATGGATCCCCGATACTTGAGCCGGTCTGATATACTAACTCCAAGCATTTCAATGGAGTCTTTATTGGGGAGAGTGCTCCCATAGAATTGCGCCTAAACAGTACGGGTGGCCAAAACACTAAATCACTTAAATTATATGAAATTTATGCAAATTATTTCAGTGAATAATATACCTATAGGTAGGTACATGTTTTTTTGGCTAAAAATTAAAATCCTACCGTTTTTGTTGGTAATACTCAGAATCGTAATCAAAACCCCAAAACACACAAATGAGGAAAAAATCAGAATTATAATTTATTATATAACTATAATTTATTTCAACAAACTGCCTAATCACTATAGATCAATTTGTAAATCTCAAACGGCTACATACAAATACGGATATACTGAAAATTTCGAATTGAAATACTAATCTAACTAGTTTAATATGAATCGTCAGTCAAAAAACCAATTTTGACAGCAAAAACTTGCAAAAAGTAGAGTCTGAGCGAAAACAGAAAAGTGAACACGCTGTATTACAAAGTTCATTGCAATGTAAAAAACAAAACAAATTTGGTATTGATAGAGATCTTTAAAACTAACACTTACCGCTCTATTTCCGCACTGCTGCGTATGTATGCACTTTTGTAATTAGTAATTGACATTTTCCTGTTGTTTTATCAATCAAAAACTCCTTGGTATATATTTAAATGCTTTTTTACTTCCGCGTGACACCATAAAACAAACACCGTTGAAATGTAAAAACATAAGATGGCGGCATCACGTGATCCTCGCATCGTGCTGTAATTGGTCGGTTGGTGGAGTTTGAACAAACTAGCACGCAATTTTAATTCTCGACTCTAGGAGGTTGGCCTAATAAGGAGATTGGCCAAACAAGGACTCACTTTTAGAATATTGTTGTGGACATTGACATTTTAAAATGCTTATAATTAATTGTAGCAGGCTGATAAAACTATTTTTTCTTCATCGAACGACGCGTAATTTGATCCTTAACAATATTGCGTTAAAAACTCATTTTCGCTAAAATGGTCGTTTGGACAATTAAGCACTGGGGCGACGTATTATTGTCGACGCAATACCCAGTCTTAACGGTGAGTTCGCTCGGCTACCGATATAATGACTATATTGCCGGGCCAAATTTATTTCCTTGTTTCCCTGTTCGCCACCTACCCGCTATCAAAACTGTCATAAATTCGAACGCAATTAATATTAATAAATAATTTGGCAATTTTGCTTCCAAGTTTATATGTAGAAGTTTAGTGGAGTTATTGCAGGATATTGTTTTTACTGTTAGTTGTGAATGTAAACATTACGGCATTCTTGGCGCGATATGCCAGTATTGATGGCTAACACAAGACTATTGTTCGGCAGTAGGCAATAATAGGCAATTTATCCCGCTCGTTTACAAGCCTTCGTGATACCACTGGGTATCATGTACCAAGACTGAGTTTTTTTTTTTTAATCTAGTATTCAATTTGTAATTTCTCAAATGTTTCTTTGCTTCATCGAAGATACATCGGAATCTTGATTCTTCTTAACTAATTATGCTTCACCACTTCCTGATGGGTTTTTATTCACCATGTTCTTTTAACTAAATTAACTGGTAAACTGAACCTTGTTGTTGCGGTTTAGAATCTTATTTTCGTTGCAATAAAATGTTTTCATTTCAGAGTGGAGCTACCCCTCGAGGATGCACGCGGACGCCCTGTAGTAGCGGAGGTCATCCACAAAGGAAAGAAGAAAGACGCAGTGGTGCAGTGCGCACTGGAAGCATGTCGCATCATCGACCGCCACGGGCTGCTCAGGCAGGCTAAACACGGTGAGCGTGTTCATGTTATTTATTATTATGTATCGGTTTCCATAATGGACTTGTCTAATGCAGCGGATCTTCACCTCTTTGGCAGTTTTTTTTTCTAAATTGTAGTTCTCATTATCTACAAAAATGTTTCTTTTATGCTCAATTATCCTTCATTTTTGAATGAGAGTGGGATTTTGTTAGTAGAGTTTAACACCATAGTTAGCCGAAGTTTGGCATTTTTGTTACAATCTAATGAATTGTTGGTATTTTGTAGAGTCCCGCAAGCGCAAGGAGAAGAAGTGGACGGGGACGGAGGACGATTACTACGACTCAGACGAGGACACCTTCCTGGATAGGACAGGCAGCGTGGAGAGGAAGAGAGAGGGGCGCCGCCAGAAGGGGGACACTAGCAAGGCGCTCACCTACACCGAGCTGGTAAGTGTCCCATTCAGTAAGAGTCCCAGTTCTTCGTATGGTGGAATGAGGATATTCAGCCAGTCGACGGGATCAGGAGTCATTTGGTTCATCACAGAAATGACATAGGGAAAGTGATGAAGGGGACATTCTTCTACGATGTGTTCTGTTCAATCCATAGTCCTTTAGATCCCATTTTGGCACAGGTCTGTGACAGCGACACAGAAAGAGAATCCTGGCAATTGACTATTTATGTAATAGAATTGATACAAATTGTTTTCCTATCTCTTGAAGGACCTTTTAATGACCATATTCTAGGTGGAGAAATGCACAGCTCTGAAGAAGGACATTGGCGTGCTGGATGCGCGCCTGGCGGTGCTACGCGCCCAGGGCTGCCCTCCGGAGATTGCAGACAAAGAGGACGAGGATGCGCTGGACCAGTTCATGCGGGGACTGGGTAGACAGAGCGCGGCGGATAAAGCTGAGATCTCCAAGACCAAGGTTTGTGATTAAAAAGTTTTTTTTGCTTTGCCGTTTTAAAAATTCTAGTCCATTTAACTATTCTGGTCCATTTTGGCCAATTCTCCACTGCAGTCAGTTATTTTTGGCTGTTTTAACAATTTTGGTGTCATATCTTCTTTGCCATGTTTGTAATATGTGGAGAATACTGTGCTGATAAAAGTGGTAAACATATAAAAGCTCAATTTGGGCATAAATAAATAATTACTATGTGCTTCTTCACTTCTCTTGTAAATGATTGAACCATAACACTATATTAAATTTTGCAGATGGAGATTCAAAAACTAAAACTTGATCTGGCCAAAACCGAGCGTCTCGCCGAGTTCGCCAAACCCGCCGACCTTCCAGCCCTAGTCGTGCAGACGTCTCCGGAAACTTCTACCACACCCATAGTCAAAAAGACCAGCACGTCCATCATCATAGGCAAGAGAATAAAACTGAAGAACCGCGAGAAGACTCCTTACAAAGTCGCAAAACCAACGGAATCCACAAACGACGAGGGGGAATTTGTCGAAGAAATCGATTCCGATGAAGAAATTCCTTCTAATTACGGAGATAAAAATGAAAGACTAACTAATAATGGAGATGTGTCTCCATCAGAAGTTAGGTTAAGCTCTGAAAGCACAGGTAAAATTGAAGATTCCAAAGGTTCGGCTGCCGTTAAAGGTGAAAATAGTAAAAATAAAATTAAAGCGTCTGGTGAGTCAAAAGATAAGGGTGGTAAGACGTACGGACCCATGCGACCTCCTTCTAACTATGTCATCCCGGACAGCTATTACGAACAGGACACGGACAGAGATCTGCCGGAAATTACAGATGAAAGTGGGGAATATTAAAGATCGATTTATAGTTTGGTAGTTCGCTAGTCCAATTCGTACTGATCTACTTAAGTCCCTCTTCAGAACAGGCCCAGTGGGAATCTATACTATTTTGTTAATATTTAAAAGTACCATCTGTTCAAATCAATTAATTTCACACGATTTGTAGGGGGACATCTTATTTCGACATTATCTATATTGTTCACTTACTGCCAAGACCTCATGTCTGCCAAAAAGTAATTTTTACAGGAGGAAGAAAAATGTACTTTATAAGTAAAAAAAAAACAATGGTTTGAAATTTTCTGTATTGTTTGTGTGCTTTATTGAAGGTTGTACTCAACTTAAAAGTTCGTATAGAGATGGGAGTAAGAGGACGATATTATACAATGAAGAGTGACTGTGTTTGTTTTTTTAGTTTTATTCCGAGATTGATGAGATATTAAACAATGAGATTTCTGAAAACCACATCCATCTCCGTTTTGCCACCCGTTAAAGCAGAATAGAGCCCGGGCAATGCCGGGTGCTTCAGCTATTATGTTTGTAATATAGTCCTATAGCTCTGAGGAGGTGTGATACTTAATGAAATTATATATAATATAATTTTTTAATTTTGCGATGCTATTATACAATTTTGCATGACTTTGTAAGTCATATTTTGACATAATTGAGGAGGTTGACTTCAATGTTGAATTTGGTAAAGGAATGAAGGGTAACGGGATATAGATCAGAATCAATTTTCTTTTCAAGAAAATCGCTAGACGCTGATTTTCTTTATAGTTTGAACTGTTTTTTTTTCTTTGCTCTACTCGGTTCACCACTTCCTCGAGATGATACCTTATCACTGAAATCAGTCGATATCACTGTTAAACTGAGATACACACGAGGTGAAAACATGACATACATATTAGCGATGAATCGTTCATGAACAAGCCGCACAATTGAGCTAGCTCTTTTTGACGAGCCGTATTCGTACGACTCCCGGTAAACCGTACCACGGTTCAATTGAACGGTAACTTTTTTTTATCGAGAAATATTTTAGAAAAATAGGGTTATTAAAATTATCCAAGTATTAATTGTTATTACATACTCGGACACGTGAATGGCGTCTGACAGTCCGATTATCTGTCGGTACGATCATTCGTATTCATTCATACGCTGGAAGCTGGGAGCCATATCAGGGGAGCTGTATCGGGCGAGCGCAAAACCTCTGAGCTCACAGCTCCCGTTCAATTGAGTCGTCGACTCTTTCAGCCGTACGAAAATATTGAGCTGATACCGTGGCTCCCACTCTTAATAAAATGAGTCATTAACCATCATAGTATAGGAAAACAAACACTGAATAGACGGGATCTGCATAAATAGACCCTGATCGTTAAATACCGTCACCTTTTGAATGTAATGTTATAGTGGATGCCAACACGACAGCCCGATGGGTAGGATCTTTGACCAGCAGTCGGACGTACTGAATTCGATACCTTTTAAACAAAAGTTTCAAACCTTAGGGTTTTTTGGTTTAATTTTTTGATGAACCAAGCAGCAAAAATATGAAATTGAAGATGACATAGAACCAACTTGATGAAACTGGTAGTCTATGTCAGTTATGTGGTTTAGGAATATCTTGTTATGTAGTTAAGTTGTGACGTTTGACATTCTATCCTGCTATATCCCCTAGCGGCACAGCAAATAGTTTGTATTTTTAAGTAAAATGTTCTGATGACATTATTTAGTTTTTAAATATTATTTAAGTAAAGAATTTTGATTTTAAAATCATACATTCTCAAAATGTAAATATTACGTAGTAGAAAAATAGGTTAAATAATAAATCCTTTTTTAATTTTTGAATACTTTTGTTTTTGGGACTGAATGAATTAATGAATGCAAATCTTGAAAAAGGAAACTAACATACTTCCCGACATTCGATTGAGCTGAAACTTTGCATATAGACTTGTTGTCCATAAAAATGCATTCTATCAACTTTTGGTGGCAATCACATACACACATGTGGTCATATATTCATTTATCTGAAATCGGATGACATTACAGTATGTATAAATACAAAATAAATGTCAGTCCTATAGAGTTGTCGACTCCAGTTCCTGAGTAGAAAGATTCAATACTTAGTCAAAACAATTTTTTTTTAAAGTTTTTATGACGCTTTAAAAACAGATGTGTTATAGTACACTATATACCTTATTTTTACTTTTTTCTTAGATTATGTTGAAAATGTTTTACTGTTTTGATTTTGGGTGATTTCTTAAAACATTATTAACCCATCGGCCTCAAACGACGCCATCCTGGCGGGTCTGGTGTCGTCGGCTTAAAAACGAAAAAGGGATACATTATTGACATCTGTGTTTAAAATTTTAAATGCCAATCGCTCTGTAGATAATTCAGCATTCATTTCGTAGTAATTGGCAGGACTCCGTTGGTACAGTTTTTTCCTGATATTTACGATTGAAATTTTGTTATATTTCAGCGTCATTGAATTTTTTTTTAAATAGCGTGTGGTTCGGGAATTGACAAGCTTGTTCGTAAAATGCGTGGTGGGCGGCTAACATCAGCCCAAATTGAAATAAAATATATTATGGTCATAAGTATGATTAATGTAAAACTTTTCTTAATCCAATTATAAAAAAAAGAAAAAAAAATGGGTTTTATGAAAAAAAATATTTTTATATCCTCGTTTAATCATATTATTATTATTTTTTAAAAAACTGCATATATTTTTTGCATACCTTAATTCAATGAACGAGTAAATTTTAAAAAATTGTTTCGTTTGTATGTTTAGTTTAAAAGTTATGTAAGATTTAGTACACCACTGCAGATTTAAAACTTCGGTACAAAACAATTCGGAGGCCAATGGGTTAATAAAAGACATGTTACCGAAAATAATGAGATTTATCATTTTATATTACATTTTAACAGTATACACTCTTAATGTCTTTATTAAAATAACACTTTTGATAATACAACTGTGAAATAAACTACAATATATGCATTACATAATATTATTATTTTATTGCAAAAGAGATCTATGTGTTTTGATTTATTTAAAATTTTCAGATTCTTAATTTGAATTTTGAAGGATATTTTTCAAATGGAAAATTAATGTCTGAACAAGATCCGGGTGCAAGTAAAAAAGAAAAAATAATTTTTTTGAAATTTATTTTAAGGTAATTTTGGGAAAAATATAGAATTTCGAAAAAAGTTTTTTATCTTTTTTACTTCTACCATCACGTTGAATCACCTCCCGAAGCTTGTGCACTTTACACCCGGACACCCTGTATATGAAGATCAAAGTAAAAAAAAATGGAATGTAAATAAAGTTTCAATAAACAGGGTGTTTTTTACGCATTCTATTATTTTATAATGATTATATGTATTACTAAAATTATAATTATATTGCAAGCGCATCCACAAATAAAACATAATATAGGAATAATCTTAAAAAAGTAACTCAATTAAATTTGCGACAAAAATGTTATGTATAGTTAATTTATAGAGATCCAATATAGATTTTTGAAATAGGAGTGAAAAAGTAAAAAAAATAGCGGTTAGTTATTATGATAGATACAATAGACAAGTGATCCCACAACTCATTACCGAAGGTAATAATGAAAAAATATTTTTGTAATTACATCATCAGATGCTTAAGGTTAAACATAACACACATTATAAAATACGTGTTCATAGATGGCGCTAATTTAATTATTCATTTGCGCGCGTACGTACGATATATGAATATATAGTTTTGTCCATACAAAAACTAAATTCTTTCAAGAAAGCAACACAAATACAATATTCTATCGGAGATTAAATCCATTATTATATATTGTATGACTTGCTTAAAAGAATTGAGTTTTTATACGGACAAAACTATTTATTTATATCGCGTATGTACGGGCGCAAGCAAATAATACGTTGTAATGTTTTAAAGCATAACTTGCAAAACGTGTATTTTGATAAAATAATTAAATTAACGCCATCTACGAAGGCATAGGTTATAATGTATGTTACATTTACCCTTAAGGTTAAATGCAATAGAGAATCATACACAAAGTTAGCAGCCAAATAAATATGTGTTTAGAAAATGAAGATAGTGTTGGTCGCTCTCAGTTGAAGTATGATGCAGATAAAAATGATGGAAGTTGATATGGTTGACTTAGCCCAGTGGTCAGAGCACTTCTTCGACAAGGCAGACTTGGGTTCAATTCCCAGATGGAGTGAATCTCTTTCTATCTTTTCTGCTTCACATTTTTCATTTGAGAGTGGTTTATATTGTCTTCAATGATTAGATTTTATATGTCCGCCGCCGAATAAACTGATATCACCAATTTACGTGAGAATCTTCGATTCTCAGGCTTTGAAGCCAGTGAAATTAATTATCTGCTCACGAAGGAATTTCGATATTTAATAATGTTTGGATCAATTTCATCACAAGTAACGAAAAGTTGAGGTTTCTTCGGGCACGCACACAACACACTTCTATCAGTTTATCTCTTCAGTCCTATTTACTATTCTTCTTCCACAGGGATACACAAGTATCCGATACCTGAGGATTCAAGTACCTTGGTGACCACTGCCATACATCTGCAAAGGTTTGTACACAGGCAAACGTTGCTCACATTTTGTAAACTCGTCAGTGATGCTAGTCTCCGCAACCAGCTGGTCGAAGTCGTTATCATTTGGTCGACTAAATAAAGGATTAAGATTTGCTTGCTGAAACGCGATATCAAAGTCTACATTCGAGGAGCATTGGGGCCCTTGCAGTAACGGCGTATAAAATTATTAAAAATTTAATAGATAGTCCATACCTCCTGGAATGCTATAAGTTGTTTGTATCAAACAACTACAGCCAGGGACGGCACCAAGAGCCCCATGATCCGTGTGCTTTAGAGCAATGCTACGTATAAAACAGCCAACAGAAAATGACAGCTGCAGCAGTTGTGAGTGAGATTATTAAAGCTAGTTTTGACGTTTCGAGAGGAATACGGTATATAGAGACGTATACGGACTGTGTGTGACAAGTTGTCCTTGATGTAAATACACAACATCAGTATCGGATACTTGTTTCTGTGGAAGAATGGCCTTAGAGTCTCATGCACATGCAAAATGTTATAATTTGGGATTTATTTAGTCACCGCCATCTTTATTAATACAGGCCATGCTCTAGAAACTGCACTGACAGTTGACAACCCAGATCAAGATGTATGAAAACAGGTCTCTTTAACAGTTACCGCAGTTTCTACAGCATGGCCTCTATTAATAAAGATGGTGGTGATTTAGTACATTATATCAATATCCTCAAACTTATTGAAACATATCTACGAAGAATTCTTTGAAAAAAACGGCAGTTTCTTAACTTTGTTTAATACAAATTCGGGGGTTTAGGATCACAGGGGCCTATCTACAAACACACAGATAAACGCAAATAAAGATTGGAATGTTCAAATGCCCAACTGTATCTCTTAAATGGCTGTATGTACGAGATAAAGCTTTATGTCACTAATAAATATGATACTGGCATTACTCATAACCCCAGTTTTTTGTAGTTAAGCATGTGTTCCAAAGTCCCCGAATTTTATCGTTAGATATTCCAATTTAAAAAACATTATTTAAAACAGTATTGGTAGGTTTACAGAAAAACAAAAAAGTTGTAAGGATTTTTATTCAAAATTTATATGTTTTTTTATATATTGGAGTATCATAGGGAGTCAATAATTTCGATAGAAAACGGCACGAGAATTCACTCATGACAGGTTTGAATACCACAGTGTGTTTTACCGACTCGGGCATAATGAAAGGACATATATATCATAATGTTAATTTGAATATTAAATAAAATATTTATTTGTATTACTGGCAACAATACATGGTCGAACGATAAATAAAACAATCATATTTTAAAGACAACTCCAAAAGAGTAAGTAAAACAATTTCAGGTTTGTTTTCGAGCTAGTCATCTGAATGAATTAAATGTTGGAATGAATCGACTCAAATGACTACTCAATTGAATTAACAAATGTGATTTAATGAATCGACTCAAATAACTGAATTGACTCAATTGAATGAATACACTCAAATAACTGAGTTTGATCAATTAAGTGGATTGACTCAATTGAATAAATCGACTCAAATAACTGAATTGAATAAAACAATTTAAATAACTTAATTCATTCAATTGAATGAATCGATTCAAATGACTGAATTGAATGAATATTAAAATGAAAATATCTGAATTACCTCAATTGAATGAATAAATTCAAATTTACTGAATTTGATCAATTAAATGGATTGACTCAAATAACTAAATTGACTCAATTGAATGAATACACCCAAATAACCGAATTAAATCATTGAAATGAATTAACTCAATTAAATTAATTGATTAAAATAACTGAATTGACTGAATCAACTCAAATAACTGAATTGACTCAATTGAATGAATTAAATACTAAAATTGAATTATAAAACATATTAGTAACAATCAATTCATTAAAATTTTAAAATCTGTTAAATTGCGAAGACACTATTTTAGGAGCAATCGGTTTGTGACCACAGAAATAATAATCGATAATTAAAATAATGTTATAAATTCATTTGTAACAATAATATTTTATTGGTTTGCATAATAACTGTTGCAATTAGGTATATAGTGACATTATTACACACAACATAATATATTTATCGCATAATAATATATTATTATTGTATTGCGTAAAATATATATTTACAGAGAAATATTGTAAATACTGGCCAACTTCAATAGTTATTGTAAACTGGTTTATCATAGAATGCCCTGATATTAAGTTACATTAAAACTAATTGTAATATTACATACATTTGTATTGACATACATTTTTTTTTTGCTTAAGCTATACATGCATTTTGTTCTCAAAAAATATATACATAGCTTCTAATTATGTACTGGCAAAAAAACAATACAATTTTGAAAATACATGCAGTAGAATCTTAGTAATCTGGCACTTATTTTTGTATTTTAAAAGGTGCTCTCCAAAGAAATAGTGCCATTTCGTCGCTCTAGTTCGTTTTTGTCCAACAGACCATTTTTTGGTGAAATTGTGTTAAGTATGCAGTTGTTCTCAGAAAGCATTTATTTATACGACACAAGTGAAAAAATAAATATTTTGAATGTGTTTTTAAGACGCAGTTCGTCTTAAGTCCACCAAAATTAAACAACATTCCGAGAGTGTTTATCCAACACTTTGACCTACATCCAAATTAAAAACGTGTTTTCTGTGTAATTTTAAACATTTGGAACGAATTTTACTTCAAAATAATAATTTCTGTCACTTTAAATCATTTTAGTAAGCTTAGAATTGAGCTAATTTCATTTTATGTGCGTTTTTCGTAAAAAAAACTTTTAGCGCTATTTCGCCCGATTTACGTTTTGGTCTATTGGATAAAAGTGAACTAGAGCGACTATTTGTACTCGGTTGACACTTGCCACACAAAAAGGGTATGACTTGTTCTTGTGTTCCCTCCTACAAAACAGATTGCTTTAAGACCCAGAATCACTCCTCTCTTTGATTAAAAAGAGCATCTCCAAAGATGACATAGGCCCCAAGGGGGGGAAAAGGTTTTCAGAGTCAGAGGAACGATCAGTTTATGAATAATTTTGTTTGAGTTGGGATACCGTTTTTAAAAATGGTTTGATTGTGAAAAAGCAATTGTCAATTGGGTAAATTTACAGATGTCCACATATTTCAGTGATTCAGTATCATTAGGTTCGATTAGTTAGATTCTATTGTATTAGAAAAAAAAGAAACCTTTTCTTCAAGATATTCTCCCATGCATGATTTTAGATTTGTTTTATTTTTCAATTATAATAATTTATCATTCACATTGTACTGAAAAAATGTCTTGCATTAAAGATCGTCTTCGTAGGCATTAAATACTCAACTTAAAAAAATAAATTAATAATAATCTTCCAATAGGTACTTTTATCTATAAATAACAATTTATTTACTTAAAATATAAATTCAGATGGAATGTTTGAGACATAATAATGTTATATCAAAATATAATATAATAATAAAGAAAATATTATAAGAATAGTTTAATCTCATTGAAAAAAATATATTATATAAATTGATTTAAAATTTTATACAAGAATTTTTTATAATCCACCACGGGTTAACATTCTTTTAGTAGGTACCTAAATTTTTTTTTTTTCAGAAGTTTTTCTAATAGCTGTTAATTTAATGTCTTTTTTGAGCTGTGCTTCAAATTTTTTTAATATTTATATTTCAATTTTAGAATAGAACATTACTTTTCATATAAACAGTGCAATTTTTATACAATGTTTAAGCTAAACCATTATAGCACCAAGATTTATATTATATTATAAAACAAAATGACAGCGAAAAATCAATTTTCCAAAATTCAGATGGTTAAAGTGCTTAAAATTGAAAGAGTTTGAATCCTGCAGTGGGTACTGACTAAAAGCTTCAAGCTAATGTGTATCCAAGGGGTTAACATCATTTTATACTGCCTTTAAGGCTGAATAGTATTTAAAACAATAAAAAATAGAATACAGAAACAAGTGAGTTCAAAAAACTTTTAAAAACAGGAACATTTTCGCAAATATCATAAATTTAAACTTAATATAAAAATATGTTAATAAATTTATCTAGGCACTTTGACGTCAAAGTTTAATTAATTATCTATCCATTATTTAATCAATAATAACCATCCATAAATTAACCAACAACAAAATAATAAAAATCCATTTTTAGTATTTTTTACATAGATTTTTAGGAGATCGTATATATGTATATAATTTCAAACAAAGTTACACAGAGAATTTATGAACTTTTCTATATGTAATTAATAATCATTATTTATTTATTTATAATATGTAGATGTAAAAAATACTCTTTATTATTAAGGCTTACGTCTAATATTGCAGCTAATGTTGGACTAAAATTAGTTTCTCATAGCTAGGAGCTATAGAAATTTAACATTATAAAAAAAACTGGCAAATATTTTTTGGAAACTTTATTCATCAATACGACACAAGTCATAGCACCCATAGGTTATTCCATATCCATAAGACAAGTAGAGGCGCTAAGTCATGGACTTCTTCTCAAAGCAAAATACATAAAAGAGTGGAAGATATTCTCAGTATCGCCCACCATTCCGAACTGAAACGTCGCTTGAAATGGCTTTGGCCGCGTTTGGTGACATGGTCTCATTGGCTCCAGACGGTTAGGAGTAGTTAGGACTCAGCTAGTGTACAGCTAAGTAACTACCCGTCAAGTAACTTTAAGCATAGAATTAATATACCAGTAAAAACAGGCGTTTATACAGAGATAATACACGTTACTCGAAGAGTAATCAGAGGTGGTGAAATACCTTTGTGGCCCGTGTATTCAATAAATGTCAGTGTACTACTAGTACTACCACTTCTCGAATAACGTTGTGACAATAATGATCGACAACAAAGAACTGTGAAAAGAGCCATGTTCCTGCGCGACAGAAAGAGCTATACAGTGATAAGGAGCAAGTGGAAGGATCAATCACACCTGCCCTGATGATGGACACTAACACTGTCGGAAACATTTGGTAAAGAAGGTGGAAGCGCAACACAGAATAATAACCCAAAAATCAATGCCGATAAGTGAAAGGTTGTTAACTTTACTGTCACAATCATCCTTGGGCAATTGACACGATTGTTAGAAAATCGATATTATCAGATGGGGAATCAAAATAAATATCGCCCACAGGTAAGTTGGGTTGATAACCTATCAAAAGCTGTCAGCTTCGGATGAGCGAGAGTTGCCACAAAACTGGAGGATACTTGAGGGAAGTCTATATTGAAAGCGGGACGCCAAAAGGCTCATGAAATAATTGAAATACTAACAATGTAGTTAAAAAGAATAACAGACGATTATTTAAAATGACTTCATGACTTAACGCCGCTGCTATTATCATAATGTATTATAACTATTTTATCAACTAGAGAATATCTATCAATAATAGCTGTTTAATGATTATTGCAATGCGTTGGAACGAGCAGCAATCGAAATATACAAATAAAACTATTACATGAAATAGGATTCGTAGATCACACCTTGTCATTACACACTCTTTCAGAGATTATTTATATATTGCAAGATATTCATCACATGAATTCAGATACATATAATATCATCAGTGTTCAAGCAAAAGTCGCCTACTACAAAGTACAGACATCAAAGTTTGCAATTTGAAAGTTTTCAGATCAAAGACAAATTAAAAATTGGTTGTAAAAGTCGTAGCAACGGCTATCAGATGAAAATCCCTATCTATGGGATAAGCCAAAGGCAACGTTTTCGGGACTGACGTCTGCAAACGTAAACTCGATACATTACGTATCATATAAAATGTTCATAGCATAATTCATTTAATAATGACAAAACATCGCGTAATGCATAATGCGAATTACTTTAAGTCAAGAAAATTGTCACAAATTCTATACATATTCTAGAAAATAATAAGCATCCGGAATCATGACAAATTATTTTTGTATCTGATAGCGCTATCGGCAGCATCGCATAGTGCCTAACCTCAAGAAAGTAGTACTGCTCGTTGGCATCATATTATCGTCAAGATAACAATATTAGAAAGTTATGTTATTGCACATTGCACTATCGGTAACCTTATCTGTAAATAACAAAACTAACCCTTAAAATCAAAGTTGGATACATTTTTATAACATACAAATCTATAATATAAAACCATCTTCAAACTTTCAAATTGTAGTATAGCGAGTTTTGCCTGAAAGCAGACAATATGCAAAAACATTTAATTGATCAACACAAAGACAGAAAAAAATGAACATGATCAATTAATATTCATTTCAATGATATATAAAAAAAAGGATTGTTTACATTCGCGCTATATAATAATGTAGTACAGAGAATAATAGGGTGTCTGTAATCACACTGAACGCTTCATAAATGTATATAATATATTTTACATTACCTATGTACTTCATCATTTAGTAAATATACGAAAATGTATGTGACAAATAGTATTGAAAAGGTAAGCCATTTCAATACATACAATGTAAGACAATCATTTGTAACTTACAAGACATTATTATGAAATCAATTTGTTTTTTTGTCAAAAATTATACCTACACAAAAATTGATATTAATTAATTGGTTGATAGGTAGGAACCTTAAAAACATTAATTTTCCAGGATAATTTACGAACTTCTAAGTTTGCTAATTTGCAGATAATAATAATATTATACTTTATATTTGCACATTACAAACCATTTCAATTTTAGGAACATGTGTAATTTTAGACATTTAGCCAATTTGTTGCCTTTATTCAATAAAATATTACAAAAGTCAAACATACAATGCATAGTATGTTATTGAATATAATTTTCACACCCCTAATAACCTTATTAAAGACCTCATAAGTGCGTTACTTTTCTATTTTTTATGGTACAGGCAAATCATTTTAAAGAGATCGTTGGTGTGTTGTGTGGCAGTGATGGATCAAAAACTGTGGAGTTGATTCAGTATCTTTAAATAGAGTTGATCCAGTATCTTTAAATGGAGTTGATCCAGTATATTTGGGCATTTGCAGGGTAAGAGTCACAAATACATTCAAACATGTCCTTTTTAAAATGATTTTCCAGAATCTACCAAATAATATTATTAATTTTGTATTTTTACCAATCAAAATAATTTTGAAAATTGTTTTTCTTCTGAAACATTCACACTATTTAAGACTTGGTCTTAGGGTCATAAAGTTAAGATAAATAATGCACTAACAGAAATTTTTACAAAGAAATATTGACATTATTTCGGCGTATCATTAAAAACTAATTATTTATCTCTATTTTTAGAACATTTGTATATATTATAACATCTTATAAAATTAAAGGTATGTTCATCGTAAATTTTTTAAATTAAATTATTATCTATAATTATATTATTATATCAATGCCCACGTAAGAAATTCCATTCAGATTATAATAATACAATATTAAAATGTAATATTATTATTTAAAATGTATAAAAATGTAATATACAAATTCCTCTAATACTATTTTAAAATATTTGTAATTATATACTGGCATATGTTTATTACTGTTTATAAAATATTTTTAATTATAATATACTGGCGTATGTTTATATAAAATAACATTATAATGCTTATCTTTTAGAAGATTGCGTTTGTATAGATTATCTCTGCTTTAGTTTTGGATGATGTTACAACAATACAGTAAAGATATTGTGACAGGAAAGTACTATGTGGCAGTATATTCTCTCTGCATGCCCCTACAGTACAAGGTGGGAGAAAACAATGAAACTGAATTTGATCAAGTTTGTTACCTATTATTTGTTTAGGTAGGTTATTGGATGTAATTATTTTTTCTTTTAATATTAATTTTTTCAATACTGTTTTATAGGAGCAGTACAAAGGTTCATCCATTTTCAGCAGTTTTCAGGAATGTTGTGTGAGAGTTTTATCACCGAGATCTGAAAAAATAGAAAAGAAAAATTAATAACATTAAATCAAATATAACTAACTAACTGTGTTGGCACACACTCCTTGCCTCATTCACATTCACACATCGTCTCATACATACTGTTCTATTATTCTGACTCTTGACATGGCCCGACTCAATATCTAATTCACTTGACTGTGCCATGTCTTCCTCGGGCGTCCCCGACTTCTGTTACCATCCTCATTTGCATCATATATTCTCCTTACACTCCTTTCTTTGCTCATTCGCTCTACATGCTCAAATCATCTAAGCCTCCCTCTCTTTTCAATTCAATTCAATTTGTTTATTCCTTTAAAAACATTACAAAATTACATTTTATTTCGTTTTTAAGTATATTTGTAAAATGGTATTACATAATAGTTAGCGGTGTATAAACTATACCAGCATCAATAGAGCTTGCCTTTTAAAGGCAGCTTCACCGATGCTAAATATGTCGATATCCGAATTAATTCTGTTCAACAGCAAGACTGCTCTCCCCACCGGCATGACCATTGGCAAGTTAGTCCTGCAGGCCGGGAGATAAAACAGTCTATGCTGTCGGTGACGGAGATAACCATCAGGAACATAGAGACTAATACTCTCCATGATAGTCGGATTTACCAACCATCCACGAATCAGTTTGAAGAAGTGTGATACAATATGCACATCTCTTCTGACCCGTAGATGGTTCATACCGAGCATGCCCAAGAGAAAGTCAGTAGGATAGAGCCACGGGTAGTAGCCATACTCCCTCAGGTAGAGGAATCTCAGAAATTTCTTCTGCACTCTCTCCAACATGAGGGAATACTTCACCTGATGTGGGCTCCAAACCACCGACCCACTCTCAAGCCTACTCCTAACCAACGCAATGTATAGCACTTGGAGAACCCGGGTGTCTCTAAAATTCATCGCAGTGCGTAGGACGAAGCCCAGCATTTTCAGTGAAGCACTACACGTCATTTCGATATGAGCATGAAATGTCAGCCTACTATCAAACATGATGCCAAGATCTTTCATAGTGGAGACACGTTTTAAACTTCGGGCATTCATGGTATACCGGTAAAACCAAGTATGACGTGCCCTTGTGAAAGAAAGAATGAAACATTTAGAAATATTGAATTCGATCCGATTCCGTTTACTCCAGTCAACAATTCTATTAATGTCCGATTGGAGTCGAATGCAGTCTTCTAAAGTTTTAATTTCCAAGAATAGTTTTAGGTCATCAGCAAAAAGAAGTGACCTGGAATGCAGAATATTTTCTGTAATATCGTTAATAAAAATTAGAAAGAGGAGCGGTCCTAAATTAGAGCCCTGTGGAACGCCTGAGAGTACAAGGAATAATTTTGACATGAATATTCCATGAGATACAAATTGCTTTCTTCCAGTAAAATAGCTTGCAAAGAATATGAGAAACCGTAAAGAAAAACCTATAGTTGACAATTTATTTAATAATATGTCATGGTTTACGGTATCAAATGCCTTCGAGAAATCATTATATGAGCAATCTACTTGGTAGCCCTTATCTAAAGATTTGGAAACATAATCTGTGAGTACCAGTAGGTTAGTATCTGTTGATCGACCTTTTCTAAACCCATGCTGTTCCGATATTAAGAAAGGCTCTACTTGAAACAGCACATGTTTATGAATTATCGATTCGAATAACTTAGCCGGGGCGGAAAGTATTGCCACTGGCCTGAAATTTTCGACAGATGTCTTTGATCCACTTTTGAAAATGGGACAAATTTTTGAGACTTTCCAGGAATCAGGAAATATACCAGTATCTAAAGATAGGTTGAATATAAAACTTAGTGGCATTTTTAAAAATTCAACACATCCTTTTAAAAAAAATACTGGAAGAAAGTCTGGCCCAAGTGAATGTGTATGTTTCATGTTATTAATTGAAGATTTAACATCTGATTCGTCTATATGACTTATATCAATGTTTTGGGCTCCCTTCACATTCAACTTGGAAGCAGAAATGGGATTTAGTAATGGAGGCTCATTACTGTACACTGATTGGAAATGGGTTGCAAATGCATTGGCTACATCCGCTCCTCTAACTTCCCGATCACCATGCATCATGATGTCTGTTATACCACCATCCTTGCGCAGTGATTTTACGTAGTCCCAAAATGCCTTGGGATCATGCTTGATATCACTCTCTATTGAGTCGACATACGTTCGGAATGCTATATGAACATTTCTTCTAACAACTGCTCTGAGATTACTGAACATTTCATACTCATTTTGGTCACCAGTAGCTTTCCATTTTTTATGGTGAGCATGTTTTTTCTCAATGCTCCTGATGGTATCTCTAGTGAACCACTTCGGATATCTACGTCCACCTCTGTTGGGAGGTTTCCTAGGGAAGCAAGCGTCAAATTAATAATAGTCTTAATCTTACTCATTACGCTTACATCAGCCTTGCACTCGTTGCGGATCTCAACATTTCTCACACGATCTTACATGGTTTTACCACACATACGCCTCAGGGATATCATTTCTACAGCATTCAGTCTACTTTAATCCTTTCTCTGCCAATGCCATGCCTCACTTCCATACATCAGGGTAGGTACCTGCACTCCATTGTGGACTGTTAGCTTCGCTTCTTTGGACAAATTTTTGTTAGCGCCAACTGCGTTCAGTCCTCCATTAATGGAGTTACCTGCAAGTACCCTTCTTTCAATATCTCTAAGAGCCTTCCCATCTTTCGTAAACATACTTCCCAAATACACAAAATCATCCACCTGCTCCAAGTATTCCTCATTCACAACTATATATAGGAAACCAATTCTGTGAGTCTGGAAACTAGGCGGAAAGCAAGCCTAGCCACTATATCTTTCAAAATTTGGAACAATTTTATTGATAGCCCATTCCTCTTGGGATGCTATGATTTATATGTACCAGACCACTACAGCCGAAGTCGATACCATGACTTATTTAGAGTACCAAAAGGCAAAACCGACGTCCTGGCAAAGCATAGCATGACGAGGGGAGTGGTGCTGTTGAACGAACTAGCAAAGAATTTGGATGTAAATGACTGTTCTTTAAACGACCTAAAACAATTATTGAAGAGTCACTTACCCAAATGCTGATATGATGTAAAATTATACTGTTTGTAAAATTGTACTGTAACTGGAACGAATGTTCTGTTGTACAATTAAAAAAAAAAAAAAAAAAAAAAAAAATATTGCAAACTGTTTTCGTATTCTCTCTTTCAAACACCATTACTTTAAACTTCTTCATTTACTCATTCTTCATACATACTATACATTTGACGGCCGGCATAGTCCAGTGGTAACGCATTGGAATGCCATTCCGAAGGTCGCGGGTTCGAACCCGGCGTGCGCAAATAAATTTTATTTAATTAATTTGTGTTATTTCACAATTAATTAATTAATATAATATATAGTATATTTGCGGCACGTTCCAGAGTGGAAGATACTACCAGTATCGCCCTGGTGTAAGACCACCATTCAGAATTGAAACGTTGCTCCAAATGGCTTTAGCCGTGTTTAGTGACTAGATCTGAATAGCCAGGTACTTCCCCACCTTCCTCTTTCCCTTCCCCACTTACCTTCAGCCTCACAACATCCCCCAATGGGGGATGCCATAGTCTCACTGGCTCCAGACGGGAGCAGTTGGGACTCTTGTGAGGTATTCACTATTAAAAAAAAAAAAAAACTTCGTTCATCCTAGACACAATTACAAAATTTAGCTAGACAGCAAAAAATCTCCAATATCTTGGCTGTACACATTGTCCGAAAACTTGCAATATAAGTGGATAAATGAATCTAAATCACATTTTTCGACATCGAAAGGGTTTTAAAAAAACTTTTGGTTTATTTTTGGGGTATTGTGCCGTATTGCGCTACCGTCTTCTTTAGCCAATGTTTCGGAAAGCATTTCAGTGTCCATCATCAGGGCAGATTTGTAAAATTCCATTCAGATTTTATCAGATTATTTTTTTACACATCTGCTATGATGATTAACACTGTAATGCTGTCCGAAACTAAAAGCTAAAGGAGGAGGTGGCGCCACACGGCATATTACCCCAAAAATTGGACCAAAAAAGCCTATACGCAAAATAGTTTTCTGTACAAATGAATACAATAATATTATAATGCGATGCCTGAAACCATAAAGTCTGCACAAATTGATAGATTCAAGCTGGATTGCCATGTTAAGGCGATGCCATACGTAATAATGCAAAATCATGTGTTTTTGGTTTGAAAATTTGGTCGCCTAGAAATGTTTCAGATGCTTTAATTAAATACGGCGAGTAGAATACATCTTGGCCTTTAAAATAATCGAGTATTTTTTTAGATAAGTCTTTTTATAAGCCCAGAAAAAAATAATGTAAAGGCCTATGAAAACTGCTATAAAGTTCAAAATATCCTACTTACGAACCCATTTTCGGTTATGATTTTATTGTATAATGTGGCAAATTAAGTTATTTATAAAATGATCGAAAAAAAATTAAATATTTATGCCTGAACATCCACAAAATAAAATAAAAGGCACTTCTTGGCCATGTTTTTTTCTTGCATGAATCAAAACAGGCGGGTGGGAATTTAAACCTTATCGCCATCTACGTAAGGGTTGTTATTGATAGCGGCTCGATTTAAAATATTAGACGACTAATAAATAAATAGTAAAAAAATTAATGATTAATGTATGTTATTAATAACTAATAGGACATTTGTAAACTTCGATGTACGTACAAATGGCTAAAATAAAAAATAAATTAGTGTTATTTGCTTTGATTTTTGGTGGTATTATTATTGGTTGGTAATTATTATGCGTAGCTCCACCGCTCGCTCCTTAGCGCTAGCCGCTACTGGCCACAATGTTTTTGTTTTCTGTAGCCGATGGAAAACAAAAAACATTTTGGCCCCGAGCCAATGTTTTGAAAATATTTTGTCGCAGGAGACCCGACTTATGTAACACAGAACACGACATGTAGTGTCCCGTGTTGAAGAATTTCAATAATAATTTAGATTCGTGACACCTGGCCGAGAATATTGCCTTGTAGGGTTGAGTAGTAAGCAGCCGACTGCTTGTCCAATCCCCGCTGCTGTCTTGGGATTAGGGTCAGCATTCAGCAGCATTGGTAGAACGGGCTATCGAATAACCTTCTGGCATACGAGATAATGCGTTATAACTTTTACAGTTCTTTCGGATTGTGGAAAAGTTATGAAGCCTAGGAAAATACAGGGTTTTCCAATAAGAGGTGTTATTTTGAATAGCCCGCTATTTCGGTAGATGTTACTTTTGAAGCTGTCATTTGACAAGTAGAAACTACGCCATTAATAAAAATGGAACGATACACGCTTCAACAACGCATTGAAATTATTAAAATTCACTTGAGTGAATCAAATGCAAATCATCTTGAGTGATGAGGCCCATTTCCACCTCGGTGGCTTCGTCAACAAGCAAAATTGTCGCATCTGGGGCTCGGAAAACCCAAGAGTTATTGTTGAAAAGCCTCTCTATCCTCAACGTGTGACTGTTTGGCCCGTTTTATGGTCCGGCGGAGTCATTGGACCTTACTTTTTCGAAAATGAGGCTGGAGCAACAGTTACGGTGAATGGATTGCGCTATCGAGATATGATTAATGATTTTTTATGGCCGGAATTGGATGGTATTGATCTGGACAACGTTTACTTTCAACAAGACGGCGTTACGTGCCACACAAGCAACGAAACCATTGATCTTTTACGATTGAATATCAAAATAACACCTCTTATTGGAAAATCCTGTAGTAAAAACAAAGTCGCTATCCGCGTCTGTCTGTTTGTGCGTTTAGTTATTCTAAACTACGCAACGGATTTTGACAGGGATACTTAACAGAATTGAAATGACTTTACATATTTCAAAACATTATTTGATAATGTGGGACTCACTGGGTGCTTTACCCGTGCTGATCCCAGTTTACAGTTCAATAATCTTCTCCAAATATAATAAAATAAAGTTGCTATCCGCGTCTGTCTGTTTGTGCGCTTAGATCTTTTAAACTACGCAACGGATTTAGATAGGGTTTTCACTATCATTTAGAGAACATCTCCGAAATGTATCCATATATAATACATGCATATTATATTTATAGAAAGCAGAGTAAAATCGTTTTTTTGTAATGCAGTCGTCAAAAAAATATTTTCGGGCGCTTACATTGCTAAAGCTGGCTAAACCTTATGAGATACATCAAAATAATGAACTACGGAATTGTATATCTTACAAAGAACCCGGATACGCCGGGTATAATATTCTTTAACGTAATACTATAATCAATTCACAAAAATACTTTATCAAAAACACGTGAATACCTTAGCACAGGAAACACCATTATCTATATATCATTTATGGAACACATTAGTACAGTTAATTTATCCCATTTATCATTCATTAATCATTTAACAAAATCGATGCACAATGTACATAGATTGTATATAATGAATAATAATACGTATGAACATTTGTTTTCGCTTAGTTGGGACACATTTCGCTTAATTGAGACACACCGGGCCCCAAACATTTTGTCCAATAAGCAAAGTTATACATAAATTTCTTCGAGTTCTCCCGAATGTGTTTTCAAACTATTTTTAAATTAAAACAAAATATATAATAAATAAAAAAATAACCAAATATAGGCAAAAAAATTATGGATAAATATTATAATTTTTATGGACAGGAAAACAATATACATTCATAAAAACGATCAATCAAAATCACCAAATCGATTTTACTCGAAAGCGTAAAGTTTTTTCTCGCTATTTTGACGTCCTTACACACGCTTCTGTGCACTGCGAACTCAACTACTTTACGTTGACGAATGTCGGCGGACGGCGAAGAGACGGCGTAGGCGAACTCTACCGAATTACTGCCGAACTTCATAACTACATCTTTTTTACTGAGACATGTTTTTCATCGACGACAGATCGGAACGATATCCCAGATAACCCAAGTAAATTAATATCAGTTTCTGTATTTGTAACCTGTTCCTTGTGTCTTGGCCTAAATAACCGACTGTCCCGATAAACCGGCGTTCCAATGAAGTGAAATCGACTGTATTATAATTGAAATAATCGTGACGAAGTTTTCACCTTTATCCTATTTTCATCATTATACATATTTTTTTCTGAAAATAAGTCTGCACAAGGTAAAATCCGACATCCACACCATCCTAGTTCTAAGGCTCTTATCTCGCGATCTCGGTAGGTAGATATTACTTCTCACACAGTTCGCAGGTTTATCATGTTCAAACAGACCTTATCGCCGCGATATGACTTGATAAAGCAGATTGTAGATGCGGATGACAAGAATTCTACGGTGTGGACACGATGGTAAGTGCAGTCAATTAAACAGGTAAAACACACAGGTAGACAAGTACGGGTAGGTACTGGAGGATTGGATTCGTCGAAGGCTGTGTTTTAAAGGGTTCCATGACAAAAAAGAACAATTAGGAAAAAACACACACCTAACCTAATCTATTATTTCATAATGTACTATGTGGTCATGGTTCAGATTTATCTGGTTACCGTTTTAAAGAGTGGGATGTGGTTTTATACAGAGAAATTCGTAACAAAAATAACAAAAAAAGAGAAATTCGTAGTTTAAAAAAAAATTATGATTGAGTGATTACCTCAAAAGAATTCTAACTGAAAATTTTCTATTGTATTACAACTATGGCATCCACAAATTGTATTAGGTTAGGATTATGGCATCCACAAATTGAATTAGATTAGTACTATTGCAATCACAAATTCATAAATTGTGTTAGATTAGGACTATAGAATCCACACATTGTATTAGGTTAGGACTTTGGAATCCACAAAGTGTATTGGGTTGGGATTTAAGTATATACAAATTGTATTAGGTTAGGACTTTGGTATCCACAATTTGTAGTAGGTTAAGATTCCGGAATCCACGAATTATATTAGGTTAGGCTTACGGTATCCACAAATTGTATTAGGTTAGGTCTATGGTATTCACAAATTGTATTAGGTTAGGATTATGGAATCCACACATTGTATTGGGTTACGACTTTGGAATCCACAAAGTGTATTGGGTTGGGACTTTGGTATCTACAAATTGTAGTAGGTTAAGATTACGGCATCAACGAATTATATGAGGTTAGGATTACGATATTCACAAATTGTATTAGGTTAGGTCTTTGGTATCCACCAATTGTATTAGGTTACGACTTTGGAATCCACAAAGTGTATTGGGTTGGGACTTTGGTATCTACAAATTGTATTAGGTTAGGACTTTGGTATCCACAAATTGTAGTAGGTTAAGATTACGGCATCCACGAATTATATTAGGTTAGGATTACGGTATACACAAATTGTATTAGGTTAGGACAATGGTATTCACAAATTGTATTAGGTTAGGACAATGGTATTCACAAATTGTATTAGGTTATGACTATGGCATCCACAAATTCGTGTATGTTGTGAGGTTGGAGGGAGTGGGGGGGGGGGGAGGGAAAGTTACTGGGTAGAGGAAGGTTGGGATGTAGGTACCCGGTTATTCATTTTTAATAATTAAACACGGCTAAAGCCATTCCACCGAACGATTAGATTTCTGAACGGTGGTCCTTCACCAGGTTACTGAGAGAATATAAATAATCTAGGCAAAACGAATGTGATAAACGCTGTTTGGGGCAAAGGAAACAGAAGCTAACTAAGCCCAATTTTGAGATATTTCACCTAATTCTATATTATATTAATATAATCACGATGACATTATAAGCGATCTTTTTTAATCCACTCAAAGATGCTTGATAGCGTTCAACTTTTAAATAATAATACAAAATGTATAGATATTTTGTTTGCTTCAACGGCTTCCAGGAAGAAAGTGAATTAGTGGTTAGGTTCCGCGGGTTGTCAGGTTGATTGCACCGTAAATGGGCATTTTCCTAAAAAGGTGGCAATCACCAGTCGGACGTGTTTGTTACCAATATGATCAACGGCCAATAGGGGCACATCGGCAGTATGTTTCCCTGTTCAGCTCCTAAATTGAAACATTAATCATTCCGAGATGCTGATAAATGGCTTGCCGCCTTTCATAAATAGAACTGTAAGATAGATTTAATCATGAAGTTAGACTAAATATGATGTTTACTTAAGCATGAAGTTTACCTCAATTTAAAGCTAAGCTAGACATGAAGTAAACCTAAACAAGAAGTTATCTAAATTTGAAGTTTATTTAGATACCTACTTATGAAGTTTACCTCAATTTAAAGCTAAGCTAAACAATAAGTTAACCTAAACTAGAGTTGACCTCAATTTAAAACTAAACTAAACATGAAGTTTTTCTCAATTTAAATCTAAGTTAAACAATGAGTTAACCTAAACATGAAGTTTACCTCAATTTAAAGCCAAGCTAAACAAGAAGTTTGCCTCAATTTAAAGCTCAAAGTTAAACAATGAGTTAACCTAAACATTAAGTTTACCTAAATTTGAACTTAATTTAGATACCTGTGAAGTTTACCTAAATACAGTAACGGTTTTCTCTAATTAAGTTGTACAGTGAACTGATTAGGAAAATCTATGGCGAACAAGATTCACTTGGATTATAACATTACTAGAGTTTGAATAGCGCATCACTAGGTACTCCATAGTATTTGGTCGTAAAAACAAACAGTGCGGCACGAATCCATAGTAAAAAAATCCCGCCAATAGTAACACAGAACGGTGTCCCTAATGTGCAAATCCCGGAACGCACCTAAATATGAAGAAAAAACCTTTGGGATATTTTTTCATTCAATATAAACACGGTTTCTTACGGTTCCGAAACTTACGTCGAAGTCAAAATTCGGTATTCCGGATATAATATTTGCTTCTAATTAGCTGTTTTTTTTTTCATTTCATTGTGTGAATGGTATTGATATTGTTTGATAGAAAAAACAGTAGAAATCAACAAAATTCAATTGTTCGAATAGTGTTTGTCAGTGAAAAATAAGGGATTTTAAAATTATTACTAGAATACTAAATACGACAATATGCCATAGTGTGTGTTTTATATTTTCCAATTGAAGCACTGGAGGATTGAAACACGAGCGAAGCCGGGTAGTAACTAATATTATCTATTATCTATCTATATAAATAAAAAATGTTCGTTTGTTCAAAATCTCTTAAGTCTCCGAAAGTTCTTCGTCGATTGTTTTGAAATTTTGACACAACGTTGAAATCGCATACGCGTGTGTTTTTATGTACCTATATTATATTTATATCACCTGTAACATGTAAAAACATGCTTTTTTGAAAAACAGCGCAATTCGGACGTAAATATTGGACGCAAAAGCACACGCGCTATTGTTTCTCTTTCTGCACAGACATACTGAGCCACAGCAAAGCGTGGCGTGGTACAGCTAGTCTTCTAATAAAACGGTGTTATAATGAAACGGCACGAAAAAATAGCGAAATATTGTTGGAATTTATTTAATACGGGTAGTAATTCGATAAATGTTCGATATGTCTCGTGCATTAGCAAGATATTTGCCCTGTAACGATTGCCTTGTAAACAGAACTGCGTACAGTTTCCCTTGTTACCGACATAAATCATCCTCCATAGAAGTTCCAGCGATCTAGTAGTGATAAATGCTTTTTGCCGCCAATTTCCATCAGCTGTCAAGCGATCGATATTATCTCCTGAAATTGCGCTACGAAAATCGAACATAATTATTCGAATATCACGATCGGTAGGTACCCCGGCGTGATATATTATTATTGTGCAGGTACCCTTCCTAATGGACAATCTACAATAATTATTATTTCAATTTAATGCAGGTAAAGGTCCGATATAGTGCTTGATTAATAGGTAGGTATTTCTTTGGATCTTTGTCTTAACTAAGCATGGGAAATTTTCCATTAAGTAAGTACTTTTCTATTTGTTGGTGCGACCGTCACAATAATTCGACGATCAGAGCCGTTAAAAAATCCCAGATATTGAGTTAAGTATTGCTCGGGCGTCCCCTACTTCCTCTATCATTCTCTAAACACTCCTGACACTAATAAGAACAAACTTTGAAATTTTCAGCGTAATCAATAAAAAGAGTGTTAAATAAATGTTTTAAATAAACATTTAAACCAGGAAGATATTATGTATCTCCCATTAAGCATACTTTTGGCAAATATAATTTACCTTCAGCGATATCATACACGTTTTCCGGGTTGTCAAGTCAAATAAAAAATAATATTTGAAAGATCATTATTTCAAATATGGGTAGGCACCTATGTAATTAAATCGTTTAAAATTAGCTACAAACTACGGAAGTGTAAAAATCAATCGAAACGTCAAAACCGACAGTTCAAAGATAATCAATTATATCGAACACCAAACCTATTTAACCTGCCTATTTTTGAAAAGCAATTATCGAAAAATACTAACCTGCATTCTTGTAAAATATTGCTTTGGAATATCGACAACATCAAATGTACTAATAATTTCGGTTGTCTGTGCGTCCCCGTGAGATTTCATTAAATGAACTCAAATCTTTTGAATTTAAGAGTCAGTAATTGGAACTGATTGTGTGAAGGATTCAGTCAAACGATAAATTAGGTACTGATAAAGATGCCGATTTTCGGCATCAATTATTTTTTTTGGGTAATTTAGGTTTTTAATTGATTTTTTTAGGTACCTTAGGTTTCCAGTAATTTTTTAGGTAGCTTAGGTTTCAATTAATATTTTAGGTATCTTAGGTTATCAGTTAATTGGTAAATTTTGGATAGGGCCTGACACGCTTATTACGAATAATTTTTAGAAAAAAACTTTATATTCGCCTTAATTACTATAAAAGAAAACTTTTTGCATTTCGGGCGGCGGAAAATTATGCATTTTGATTTTCAATTGCATAAAACCAAAATTCACTTCGCGAATCGATGTGGCGACAACGCGACGCCATTAGGAACGCACTGTTATGTTGGTATCACTGATGCATTAACAAGAGCTAAATACGACCGTTGCTATCTTCGTGGGATGCCGAGGTTTGTGTAATATGGTTTGTGATACAAAGGAAAGTGCCCCTTAATAACGCCTGCTCGCGTCAAGGCAAGAAAAACATCCCAGTTTTCAACTAGTTTACCGGCTACGCTAGGTTTGTGTAACATGGTTTGTGATACAAATCAATGTATCAGGGATACCAACATAACAGTGACGTACCTAATGGCAGCTGATTGCCGCCGCATCGATTCGCGAAGTGAATTTTGGTTAACGCAATTGAAAATTTAAATTCATAATTTTCCGCCGCCCGAAATGCAAAAAGTTTTCTTTTATAGTAATTAAGGCGAATATAAAGTTTTTTTCTAAAAAATATTCGTAATAAGCGTGTCAGGCCCTATCCAAAAATTACCAGTTAATTTTTAGGTACCATACGTTTTTAGTTTTTTTAGGTAGGTACCTGTACCTACCTTAGGTTTTTAATTGATTTTCAGGTACTTTAGGTTTCTAGTTAATTATTTAGGTAACTTAGATTTTAGTTAATATTTTAGGTACCTAAGGTAATCATTTAATTTTTAGGTATCATACGTTTTTAGTTTTTTTTAGGTACCTATCTTAGGTTTTTAATTGATTTTCTGGTACCTTTAGTTAATTATTTAGGTAACTTAGATTTTAGTTAATATTTTAGGTACCTAATGATTTTAGGTAATTTAGTTAATTTTTTAAGTACCTACCTATCACACATACTAATTTCGGTTTTTTGTCTGTGAAATAATCCTGCGTGAAATTATTCACATTCAATGAACTTTTTTTTAAATTTGGAACTGATTGATGGAATAATTCAGACAAGAGATAAAGCAGGTAACAAAATGATTTTATTTTAATTAATTCATTAAAATAATTCTAATACATTTGAAAAGAAGAAGTCGGTGATGCCCGAGGAGGACATGGCACAATCAAGTGAACCAAATACTTCAATCGGGATAATAATAGAAGAGTATGTATGAGACGATGTATGAATGTGAATGAGACAAGGAGTGTGAGCCAAGACCGATTTGTTTGGGGGTCCGTCCCCTTTGCCTACCCTTGCGTGGAAACCGCGGGTGGTTAATTAGTTAGTAAGTTACATTGAAAATGTGTATTTCTTTTGTTTAAATTTTTGACAGTTTTTTTTTCAAGTATACTAACGTTTTTCATTTGAAAAGTAAATTTCTCTCAGTACCCAAACCCGCCTCTCAAATCAAAATATTCATACCATGTAATAATATTCATACCATTTTCAGAATCAAAAGTCAATTTTTGTGATTGATTGTTAATATTAAATCCATACTGAGGATAAAGTTTTCCCATGGTCTTTCATAGATACAAGTTTAGTATGTACAATTTAAGTTACCTACATTAATACGCTTAAAATAACGTAAGAATCGTTTTTATCGATGCCAGGGAAGAACTGGTAAACAAAATAGTCACGAATTTCTTTGTAACACGGTACTCTGCGTCACATATTTTTGTTCTAAACGGAGAAAAATGAGTATTGTTATTTATCAAGAATCTCTTAAAATTATTGGTAATCCGATTAAAACCGGGATTGCAGGCCGTTTCTTGATAAACTTTTAGTAAATACATATTTTAACGGAACACGTGTTCATGCACCTGCCATTTAAAAAAAATATATTAGCTCCGCACGGGAGACTTTGAGGAAAAAAATCTTTTAAGGCCAATGTCATCTTTGTGGGATGCTGTGTGATGGGTATTTTTAGGGAAATGAAGAATAAGAAGTTCTGAGAAGAAAATATGTCCAGGAGGATGGGTCGAAAGAGTCCGGCTGGAGAGGTCAAAAGGCCTCCCTCTTCTATTAGTTTTGTGAATGAGAGTAAGATTTTGGTGTAGAGTTTTAGCACCTTGTAGTATAGGAAGCTTTTTTACTCAAATGTTGTATGTTGTAGTTGCTTGTTGGATATATTATGTTGTATCTAGTGTTTCTAATATGAATGTAAAGGAGTATTGTTTTAAAATAGAACTGTTTAAGTGACAAGATGTTAAATTTGTTGAAGCTTTCGTCAAATGGATTTTGAGAATCTCATTACGAGTAAAAATAATATTATATTAAATGAAAAAATAAACTTTGTAAAACACCACTTTTATTATGAATTAATATTAACAGCCAACCAGGTTTCGCTTAGCTCAAGCTTCGTCAGGGCTTATTATATCAACAGTTGATATAATAAGCCCTGACGAAGCTTGAGCTAAGCGAAACCTGGTTGGCTGTTCATATAAATTCATAATAAAAGTGGTGTTCAACAAAGTGTATTTTTTCATTTAATATATAATGTCACATCACAAAGTGTTTGCTTCCTTCGATAAAAATAATATTCTTCCGTGAAAATTAGTAAATGGACACTGAACATCACCTCGGTTCAAGTTAAACATGTTACATAATCTTGGTTACAAGGTAAAAAATATACCACTGTTTCGTGAAAATTGGTAAATGGACAATGACCAACTTGGTTTAAGGCGAAATCTCTAAATATTATAAAACTAAGTCGCTATCCGCCGTCTGTCTGTTTGTGCGCTTAGCTCATATAAACTACGCAATGGATTTAGATAGAGTTTTCACTATCATTTAGAGAATTTATTCCGGAAGGTTTACATGTTTAACACATGCATGTTATATTTATAGTATACGTAGAGAAAGTCGACCAACGTCAGGTACACGTCAGCTAGTATGTAATATTCTATTGTGTAGATTGGTGGATTGATAATAGAATAGTAACAATAAATTTAATAACGTCCTAAATACAACCCTGCCTCCATAACTCGCCATGCACAATCTTACGCTGTACAATAATGTCCAGCGTACATCTCGAGCCGATACAATCAACGCGTACGGCTGCACAGAGCAGAGCAGTATTTTTACCCGGGAGTCTGGACAAATCGACATCTCGCTGTGCCTGGAAGCTCGTGTGAGAAAGGCACAAATACAACGACTCCCTCCAAGCGATCTAAGCCAATGCCATTCTCTATGGGTAGAGAATAGAGCTGGGCTACTGGGCTTCTAGTAAGGACGAAATCGTAAATAATATCTTGATTTATACTTTGTTATCAGATTAATCTAATCGGTAGCATAATGCTTACAAAAATATCGAGTAAAATTCTCGTACTTCCCTTCAATCTTAATACGCAAAAATTATGGAAATAACTCTTCGTTCCAACTTATAATTAATTACTATAAAAAAAAACAAATATTACAAATATAACTAATTTTATAAGCAATAATTACTATCCGGAAACAGAAATATAAATTGAAAAAACCTTCCGAGAAAAAATAAATGCCGCCGATTCTAACATAGAAAATTCTGTAATGAGTACTGACTACTGACCTGTCATGAAAAAACGAAAAAAAATCGTTCCCTGTGACGTCACAACTGACACGCCATAGATTTGGTGCATTTTGACAGGCCTTTGAAAAATTAAAACTTTGAAAATTATTTTAATAAGAAACTAACCTTAAAAATAAATAAAAAGGACTGGTGTTCCTTATTACCACATAATGAAGAATAACACAAGACCTGCCTTGTGGGCGTATTCATGATTTAAATTTAAACCCAATTTGAGCCTATATTTCGGTACAAAACTGTATTTCATCATGACGATATTCAAATGGGATGATGATATAAAATTTCAGGCAAGTGTAAGAGGGAGAGATTGCGTGCTAAACGGCCCAGAACCAAAGGTACTAAGTCAGTGACACATTTGTTTCCATTCAAATTTGTAGAAGTCACTTCTAGTTTTCTTATTTATTCTATGCTTATTACAGATGAATTTTGAAAAAATACTATAAAAACAATATTGGCAAAGAAATTCAGCAGTTCTACCATATTAAAAAATGTCTCTGTAACCAAAATAAGGTTTTGGTGTAACTCGGGTTCAATGAACTCTAGGACTGCACGAAGAAAAATGAATATTGCCAATTTGTTAAGAATCTAATCAAATTATTGATAATTCCGGTTAAAACGGGATCAAATCGACAAGTTTCCTCATAAGCTTTTAGTACATTATGGATATTTTATCATGATGTCGGAACACGTGTTAAAGAAAATCCGAATATTTTTCGTCATAATATATGTCACGACAACTGCATTCGTAAGGCCTTCAGTCCCGTTTTCAACCGGAATCATCAATAATTTTAAGAGATTCTTAATAAATTAGCGATGGTCATTTTTCTCCGTGTGGAAACTATTCAGATAAGCGTAAAAAAAATCAATTAAATATTTTTAATTTGTATTTCTTTTGTTTAAATTTTTAAGAGATGTGTTAAAATTTCATGTTTCAGACATATTTTCAGCTTCACTAGTCCTACAATTATAATATCCCATGATTTTTCTGTTGTGGGTCTGGGCTAGTTATAAAATGAAATCGTACAGAATGTAATTAATTAACTCAGCTTACTCGGAGCCCTTGTCAAAAAGCTTGTAAGTTGATTGTAGTACTAATTTATGAACAGGCCGGATAAAAAACTGCTACTAACTCCACCGCTGTAACAACTACACTGTTATAACGCAGAACCATTATTCTAACTAAACAGAGGCGTGCATGTTGTATGTTATACTAAATATTATACCTGCGGAGGATGCAGTTAAACAATGAAATTTATTTAATAATGTGGCGGTTTACAGTTACAACCACAGAGGCGTTTTTTAAATGTGGCTTCTATAAAATAGTCCCAACTTCCCGGATGCACCGGGACTGTGGCATCGGCATTTGGGTATATTGCGAGGCTAAAATCAGTGGGGAAAGGAATGAGATGAGAAGAAAAAAGTTTGGAAGTATAAATAAGTACATCAGATCTGGTTTGCAACGTTCCGATTAAAATGGTGGTCTTTATCCAGGGCGATACTAAGAGTACCTAATACCTATATAAATCGCTAGTGGGAAAATCCATCACGATCCATGTTACTATTTTTTTTAAATATTAACTACACTCAGGAGACCCTGAGGCAAAATAATTTCCCTAAGGGCCTATGTCATCTTTGGGGATGCTGTGTAGTGGATCTTTTTGAGGAAAAGAAGGAGCGAACGTGGGTCTCTAATACACTCATATTGTACACGGAGAAAAATGACTATTTATTTATTTAGAATGTACGGCACAAGTGCCATTTACATCCAAATTTTTTATTTTATTTTTTTACATATACATAGTGCAGTATTAAATTTTGATGAGAAAAATTAAAGAATTAAATTTAGTAAAAACATAACAAATAAAATAACAGTAAAGAAAGAAGCAATGACAATAGCCTGTTATGTAGTGACCTCATTAAAATAAGTGGCGTTAAAATGTGTTATTAGTGCGGCTTTATACTTTACAAGGGGAATATTAAAAGTATCTGCGATATTAGCATAAAAGTTCCCAAGTGTGTGCGATCCATTTATAACTGAGTTATATCCTGAGATTGTGGTATAATTGTCACAATAATACATACTAGAGGACCTTGATTTAATGGTAGGTACATGAAATTGAATAATAAATTGCTAATTGATTAAGAATCTCTTCAAATTATTGGTAATTTTAGGGTGAATATTATGGAACACCGAAACATGGATTTTCCAGCGATCAATGTAACACATCCCATACTTATATAATCTTAGTTAAAAGTTCGTTCAAACTCGAATGTCTATACGATATAATATTTCTAAGTACCAGGTAATGTACTGTTAATGCGCGATCATTGTCTTGTTATTCTAGTGCAGGTACAATTCAGTCTATTGAGCGAGTACAGTTCCTACAAGGCGTTTGGTAGTCGAGGGGTAATTTTATATTTCAATAACGAAATTCGTCATCACAGTGTGCTTTTATCGTACCTTGGGCCAACATCATAACGAATTCAAAATCAAATTTGTGTTGATTACTATAAACTCAAAGAAATAAAATAAATAATCAAAGAAGTAAAAGAAATAATAACAATATCAATATAATTACTTCACAATTCAATCATTTAGAATATCTGCGGCAAGTTCCAGAGTGAAAGATACTTTCAGTATCGCCCTGGTGTAAGAACACCATTCAGAATTAGAAAGTTGCTTGAAATGGCTTTGGCCGTGTTTGGCGACCAGATCCTCATCTTCTTCTCATATCCATTACCTTTAGCCTCACAATATACCCCAATTGGGGATGCCATATTCTCACTGGCTTCAAAAGGTTGGGAGCAGTTGGGATTCTTGTGCGAATCACAAAAAAATTGTTGAAATAAAGTGAACAATTTTAAGATATATTAAAATAACTTCAAAATATTATTTATTCGCTTTTACATTAATGCATATGAACATACAGAAAGGTCCAAATATTTGTACACAGGTATATTCACTGTATAGGACAGGGGTGGGGAACCTGCGGCCCGCGAGTCTTTTTAATGCGGCCCGCAAACATTTTTGGTGCGGCCTGCTGACGGCCTGCAAAAAAACTTTCATGTTCGAAGTGCAGTTATAAAATCCAATATGCGAACTGTGTGATGCAAAAATAGGCCACTTGCATGGATTTCATAACGACTTGGAAAAAATCGTGTGGATAGATCTTTTTACTAAGATTACGAAAATGTTAGTAAAATTTTGTAGAAATGTACATTTATTTTTATTTTTAAATAAATAAATCCATTATTTGGGCTCGTGTCGTCACTACATGAAAATGTCCCGTCTACTGAAAATGTTCCTATTAATTTTGTAAAATTCCACACTGATTTAATTTTTTTATATGGCATCACTTTGATTTCAGGCGAATTATTGAATTCGTTCTCTAGATTTATTGTTTGTTCTCTGCGAACTTTTCATTTGGTTTGAATTTTTGACAGATGTGAAGAGAACCCCGTACAATTTAGATGTCGGTACGTGTTTTAGAGGTATAATGGTTATGGTGCTGATTTTATCAAAATCAAATTTTATAATATTCTTATTATTATTAAAATTTACAAGTACGAGTATATTAAATTGGATTTATTAATATAGACGTTGTACATTATAATGATTTATGATCAATAAGATGGATCAAGGAAAAAAATATTTATGAGATGTAATATTTTTGGTATGCCTCGTTATTTTGCTGTGTCATTCGTGTGGAAAACGATCTTTTTTTTAAAAATGATTTTCGGCTATGTAATCATTGTTTTTTCTCACCTATAAAATTATGTCCCGTCTTTCCGGTTTATAAAAAAAGGTCTGATTTTTCGGATTGAAATTTTCAAAAAATCCCCCGGGTTTCAAAAATACGATTAAAAAATAATAATAATACAGAATGTCTTAGAATATTTTCCTTAACCGGAAAAAAAATTAAAAAATATGATGCAAGTGGCCTATTGGAGGAAACCATTTTCAAGGGTGTAATTTCAATCAAAGGTGGGGACTCGCACAGTGATTCAATCTTTAGATAAAATAAGTTTTGTCTTCAGAATATTAAAATTCCAGTTGCGGAGTACGCATTTCAAAGGAAACCGTTCGCATGTTTCGAATGGAGTTTGTATTCTAGTTTCACACTAAACGCTGCAAAATTCCTATTATACAGAATCACTTCTAAGTTAAAACCAGTTTTGTGTTTTGAACGCAACTTAAAACTCGATTTGTAGACTCATCTGTACACGCAACTCAAGGGAAACGATTCTCGCGTTCCGAATGCAGTCAGATGTGATATAAATATAAAATTGGTACTTGATAAAATGAGGTTATAATATATCCCCCGGCAGCAAAATTAAAATCTACCAACATCCAAATGGCTGAAAATAGCCAAAAGGTTCCCCACCACTGATCTAGGACAACGAGTCGAAGGTATAAAAATCAGGCCAGTAAGGCAGTGTTCTTCAATAAGTAACCAATCAACCACTATTTAGTCAAAAAGGATCGACATGTTTCAAAACCAATGGTTTCTTCGTCAGGATCTTATAAATCGGTTTTGAAACATGCCGTTCCTTTTTAATTAAATAGTGGTGTAAACAAAGTATTTTCATTAAATATAAGGTAATGTGTTGGGAAGTAAAAGCTTCATAGATGCACGCACAGAGGGCAGTGCATAGAGCTTGCGTGGAAGTCCGCACGATGGAGCCAGTGGCCAGTAGTCGCCAGGGCCAGTGGTAAGGCTCTCAGAGAAACTTACTGTTTCAGATTCCAATTAGCCAGTTACTAGTTAGGTCGACTATCGAGTCACCTTTATAATACGCGGAGTATTAATAAATCCCCGATTAATCTAAAAGAACCACCTTATTTGTTAACTTCTTCCAAGACGAGTTGGAGACCTGTTTGTACGAACACAACATAATGTTTGCTCAGTTCTCGATGCGTTTTGTGTGTTGACTACAAGACACCCTGTACACGCAGTTGCCGTTTGTCCGTACTTTGTACATGAGCGAATAGAAGCAGGCCTCACACTTTACAAGGATTCCTACTATAAATGATAGCAACCTTCAACAGATTGGATAAAAGATAACTACAGATCTATACCCTACAATAGACTAGCCCCATGGACTGTAGACTATTATACCCTGTAGCGTATAGAACATAGAATAACGGGAACAGGTATTACGTACCTAAATTGAGGGCCAGTATAATAAATTAACTTTAGATTTATGTAACTTCATTTTTTTAATGAATTATTTTTTAGGAGAGTCTTGAAGAGACCCATTTCGCAAGAGGGAAGTAACACAGAGGCCGACAAATCGTTCCACAGCTAAGCTGTTGAACTCAATAACGAATCGTAGAAGCGACAAGTTCTCACATGGAGAATAATCAGTACTGCTTCAAACCTTGTTAAAAACGGGGCAGCAGGCCATTTTCTTATAAAATGTTAGTACTTTCCGAATATGTCGGAGCACGTGTTCATGCACCTGAGTTTGCCCCGTTAATATATAATGACGTTAATATATTTTTATGAATACGTGTTCCGAGGGCGCATAAATACATTCCATCTTTACTAAAAGTTTACATGAAACCTATCAATTCAGTTGTTAAGAGCCTGGAGTCCCGTTTTTAAACAGGTTACGAATTATTTGTAAGAGATTCTTACAAATAATTGCCAAAATTGCCTCTAAAATAGTTAAAAATTGATTTCTTTAATTGCCCATCTCTAAATAGTATAAAATAAAGCGTAATTCTCCACTGTCTGTTTGTGCGCTTAGGTTGGTAGGGTTTTCACTATCATTTAGAGAATTTCTTCTTGAAGGTTTATATATATATGTAATACAAGCTATATTTACAGAAAGTAGAGAAAAGCCGAAGTTTTGTCATCAAGCAGTAAAAAATAAGATTTTCGCTTGCCTACATTGCTAACGCTGGCTAAACCTTATGAGATACATCAACATTAATATCACAACCTAAAAACTTACACAAAATCATTTATAAGTGAAGTAATGCGTACGATCGATTATTAATATGAGAGTATGGAATGTATCGGCAGCATCTCCTATCCTCTTCCTATTTTCCTCTTCCTCTCCCCTTCCTTTAACACCAAATTAATTTTAAGGTACTAACACTTCATTTCTAATGCACTTTAACACAAGAAACTTCTGTGGCTTGAATTCAGTTAACTTGTATGTATATATATATATATATATATATATATATATATATATCATTGTATATTACATAAAAGCTGTTTGTTTCTTACAAAATAAAAAAATAAAAATAAGTCGCCGAGCAACGCCGGGTAGACGTCAGCTAGTATTTTATAATTAGAAACACAAATACATAAAGTAGCACATATCTGTACTAGATTTTTCTACACCATTTTCATTATTTTATCCACAGACATATGAATATATAGACTAGAAATTAAAGATGAGGGGTAAAATCAACTGTTGAAGAACGAAGGGGGTAAAGCTGACTGTGATTCGTCAATAAATCAATCTGACAGTATATAGGCATATCGCATTATAATATCACCATTTAGTTCTTAAAAGTAAAATCTGTTTTTGAATGAATAGATATTTTTACATGGGAGCGCAAATTACTCGCCACGTTATGAACAAATTTGCGAAGTCCAAATTCGGCAAAATAAATTTCTTCTATTTTCAGAGTCGAATATTTCGTTTACGTATTTAGTTAAGACACTTTTATAAATGTTCATAATTTACTTCCCAGCAACCAACCAGCTTTGTGTTTCGCGTCCAGACGTATCTCGATGTGATAGTATATGTTTCTACAACTGATCCATATTATACGATGTGAATATGCTTAAAATAAAGTAAAATAATGCTTATATATGGAATGTAACACGACAATCGGGTTTATTCTCTTTTTCACATCTATTTTTACAAGTTTTCATACCACAAGCCACCATTTTGCCGTGTTATTTCGTAAAATGAACCGATGATGCCTCGACCATAGTTCGCACAAGAATGATGACGTCACGTTTTCAAATTTCACTTGAGGCCATACGCGAGCCCAGCCGGCTCCAATGGAACCGGTATGGGGAGTGGGGAATAATACGCTTTTAATCACTTAGGGCAGGTCTACTAATATTCATATGTCTATGATTTTATCAGTTTGGTTGGGTATTTTGAACTCAAATCCAAATTTATGTTTGGTGTGAAAAAGGCCGCGCAATCTATCATACGGACCGCCCGTTTCTGCTCAAGGGTTTTTCAGGTATTTTAAGGATCCAGACCAGAGGTGGCTGCCCAATTCATGAGTTACTACACAAAATACGAGCGGTTAAGGGATGAGAAAGAAGTAATTTTTGTTGTTTTTAATTATACAAAAGTTCACCGGATACCACACACGATGTCGTAAAAATTTGACTCTAAATAAGCTGAAGAATCCCTGGTTCTATCTGGTACACCTTGTTACAATAACGAATCTGGATAAAATAGTTTATTTGCACACTGTTGAGTTGATTCCTCCATTGTTACGCTCAAAATTCACATAAATTACAAACTTATAGTCAATACCATTTGTACCATAGGTGAATTAAGAGATTTTAAAACCATCAACATGCTATGAACGATAAAAACTGAGGATATACAAAACAAACTCAGTCAAGCCGAAAAGAGAATAAGTCGAAATGGACAACTGCGAAGGTTCGTTGGAAAAGGACGCGGAACGAAAAAACGGAGAAACTAATTTTAATTGCCTCAAGTTTAGAGATCAAAGGGAAACACAGTAAATGCTGAAAAAAACAACAAGTCCGAGATTAACACCACAAGGACAGGAACGAAGATGAAGGACTAGAATATTAATCGCCCTGATGATGAGAGAGTAAAAAAGGAAGCTAATTTTTAATTAATTTTCATAGTTCTGCGGCAGAAAAAGCAGTTATTTGGTGAATAACCATAAAAATTGTCCCTAAGCGCATTAGAACTAGAGCTTTCAATCCCGGGGTCTCGAGAACCGGGATCCCGGGAATCCCGGACCTTTGTCGGCACCGTAATCCCGGTGCTGTGCTTTTCTTAAACCCGCGATTACGGTATTTTTTTCTAATTTAGAACCAGGATTGGCTGTCCTGCAGGTACGTGTACCTAAAGTTGTATGTTGTTAGTGTCAGAATCGGGTTTTAACCTTAACTTCCAGGAACACCCCTTCCGTTGGCACTCAGCCTGTCAGCGTCAGCTTCTAAAATGAACCTCTAACCGAAGCAGCAGAGTAGTTAATTGATTGGTTGGTTTATTGGTTGGTTGGTTGATCGGTTGATTTGTTGGTTGTTTACCTGTCAGTGCTAGTGCCTCTTCATGTGCAGGCCGAGGTGGTCACTGCGCGAGAAGCTCCGGCTGCAGAGCTGGCACGAGAAGGGGCGCTGGCCGGTGTGTTTGCGCGTGTGGCGCGTCAGCTCATCCGAGCGCGCGAACCTCCAGGAACACCCCTCCCACCGGCACTCGTACGGCTTCTCCCCTGGGGAATTAACCATACACAAATTAATAAGACGGCATAGACATACATCAAAGAAAGTATGGAGTAGAACAGAAACTTTTGATTGATGGTTTTGGCCTGAGAACCGATAGAGGGATCTAACTGGTTCTTCTAAGGGCTTAGGAAAGTGGTGGGTGCTCTAAGTAATAAGAAATTCGTGGGTTTGGGAGGAAGAAGTCAACTCTTATAGGATTAGGAGGATTAGATTAGATTGTTTGATAGAACGGAAAAGTTGAAAATCTGATGACTTATAAGAAATATAGACGACTTATAATACGGAAACATGGCAGATGTGGAATAACATTATGTCCGAGTTTATTCCACAAAGGCGCATTGCTATATTTAAAAAAATACTTAAAAATACATCTTCCCGTCTATTCTATTTTTAACCCTTAAATGCATACTGTTGTAAAACTGCAACATACCGTTCAAACCACCTTTAACTCTTTGGTGTATACTTAATGCATGCCGTTTTAGAATTATCAAGTTCACGGTAATATATTTTATCGAGTGGCATCACCTTTTTTTTCTTTCGCGAATGTCAAATGTCACTTTTTCTTCAACAAAGTGAAGATTCTCGAAAATTGGTTGGAGGTTAGAATTACAGTTTGGTTTTGCTGTTATTATTTTGATTTTCTTAGGTAAGTAGATACAATAATACAATACTTATATGTAATAACTCGTATTTTTCCGGTACACTTATTAGTTTTGAGAATTTTTTTTAGGTTTTTTATTTTTTTTTCATACGTAATTTGTTCATATTATTTTTTATTAAATACATGGTGTTGTAAATTTGCAACAATTTTTTTTAATCAAATATCATTAAAAAATTACAAATAAAATAAATTCTTTATATATCCTTGCATATGCATGTAAATATCTACAAAATATATTTTTTTCCAGAAAATTTAATAAATCATACATTTAAGGGTTAAAATATAACAATTTGAATATAACTTTTGTTTATGTGAATAAATAAATGAATACAAATCTTGGCAGTAAAAATTAACCCACTTCCCGACATCCGATCGAGCTGAAACTCGGCAAATAGATTCGTTGTCGATAACAATACATTCTATCAACTTGGTGGCAATCACGCATACACACGCGGACATATACGCATTTTTCTAAAATTGTATGACATTACAGCAGTTAATATATGAAATAAATATCGGTCCTACGCAATCGGGATTTGGCGCAGTTGTTAGCGCGGTAGACCCTAGTTTCAGGAGAGGAAAGTTAAATCCTACGTCAAACAAGATATTTTATAAGACACAGCAGTTTACTTGTGGAGGAATGGCCTTATTCAAGAAAACCAACCAGTAAAAAAATGTTTTTTTTACCATAATACATCTATTATCAATTCTAGTTGCGCCATCTCTTGGGCCGGCTAATAGCCAATATCGAAAAATTCATTATTTTTTGGTTTGACTGAGGATTGAAAATTCCTCCCCGGGACTAGCTCTTCACTGTGTGAGCTTTTGAAATATCTTATTGAAGAATAATAATAAATAAATAAATAAATATAATAACAAATCCAAACGAAACGTGAAAGAGAACAAGACACAGAAAATAAAGAGATAACGGTTACAACTAGGAATCGAACCCAGGATCTCTCTATCTTACTAGGGGGCCTACTCTGTATCTTTCGGGTTAACAAACCAGTAAGTTCGTGGTTTAACCTGTCCTTGCCGGTACTGTCAACTGAGTGAACATTGTCTCTAATTAATAAAATATCTCTGTAAATATACTAAACACAGGGTTAAAAATTTTTGGCATTCGTCCGCAATCATTTAAGTATTGCATTAGGTAATTACAATATATAAATATTTACCGAGTGTATAGCACCGGAGGACGAGGAATTTTTGAACACCGTAAGGGAGGGGTTAATACGGGTTTGTGACGTGGCTAAACCGGCGGCAGGAGAGTTTCGAAAGATACAGAGTAGGACTCCAGGACAGTGTCTGTAGCCACTCGACCATTGGGACTTAAATTACTATTAAACTTCATATTTGTAAATTTCATATTTTAAATTCGGAGTTAACAATATTATCTTACAAATCATGTTTTTGACAGCTACCTTTTTGAATAATCACTAATGAACTTGTTTGTAACCTAGACAGTTATACAAAAGTAATAAAGTTTTAAAATGTCTTAAATTTCCAAGATGTTTTATAATATACCTCTTGGCGCAACAGGATATTAAATTTGGCAGGACTGGAAAAATCTCTCCTTCCTTGACCATTTAAATGCATGATAAACATGACACATAAAGTGTGCAGTAAGCATGATATATGTATTAATGTTTATTGGTGTGAATTTTATTAAGTGTGTGTGTGTTTGGCCGCGCCTAGGCAACACTCAAGTTGCGCAACAAGGCCTCTTCTCTGCAGAGTGTGTTGCAACCAACCTTTGGGAGAGGCAACGGGCCATATTGTAAGTGGCCTGCGTGGGGTGACAATTCTGACCATACTTGCCGGACATTCGGCTTGGACATGTCTTGATAAGGTCAATAGAAAATATTTCAGTGAAACAGCATGTATTGAGTTGTGTTATGTTGTGATCAAAAGGTAAGATAAGTGTAGATAGTTTAACAGGTAAAGGCTTTGGATAAATATATGAAATTGTAAATTGGCAAATTTGGGGTGTCGAAATCGTATATTAAAATGACATAAATGGTTAATGAAATAAAAATATTTTAGACCCTAAATCCTGGAATAGAATACCACAGGATTTAAGAATGATCACATTACTCGACAGAATTAAGAGCTAAACTTAAAACTCACCTTTTTAGACAGTCATATCCATAAAATCAGAATTCTTTCTCCTTGAGTTCGCGACATCTAAATAGTCTGTTTGTGTGCTTAGTTCTTCTAAACTACGCAACGGATTTTTATAGGGTTTCCACTATCATCTGGAGAAGTTATTCCGGAAGGTTTTTGTACATAATACATGCATATTATATTTATAGAAAGAACAGAAAAGTCGATGTCTTGTAATCAAGTCGAAAAAAAAATATTATCGGGCGCTTACATTACTAACGCTGGCTTAACCTTATAAAAGATACATCAAAATAATGTACTACAGAATTGTACATCTTAAAAAGGTCTACAGAGAAGTCCATGATGGTATATGTCTATCTCCTAAGGATAATCCCCAGGAACGACGGTTACACGTCAGCTAGTTGTAAATAACTAAATGTGTAAAAAAGAAACTAAGAATTTGTCAGCTTTTTAAGGTCATTTCATAAAAATTCTCCACTCCTAAAGGTCCTAAATTCTTCAGTCCTTTAAAAGAAACATCAAATCTACCTTTGCCACCAATCTTCTAATAAGTGTAATATCATAAGTAATGGACAGTAAAATAGCAAATGTAAAACCAATGTCCAGTGTTTTTACTATAGTGTCCACTCCAAAGATATTAGAAGAACGAGACGTGCTATGAGCAGTTCATACTGTGAGGAATTGTTTTGTCCAGTGTCGCCGGTTTTGTTCACCAATACTACTGCACACCTTCGCTTACGCTAAGGTATCCGCACTAATACATAGAACAGATTTCTGTGCGTACACGTCCCGATAGTATTCAAAGTACCCTAATTAGGTAGTACTCCGCCTACGGCCCAACATAGCATATCTCGTTCTTCTAATATCTTTGGTCCACTCCGTGCGAAGTCATAAACTTTTTAATAAAAGTGTGTTTATCTGAAGTGACCTGCCAGGTATGTTTTTCTGTATCCGTTTGTAAATTATAAAATTAGACCGAGCCTAAGAACTTGTAGTAAATCGTACAGCGGCTCTTGAGATAATTTTAAAAAAAAACGGCGCTATATAAATTCTCCAATTATTATTACATAATATTTTAAATCAGTACCAAGGCAAGTGAGCAACAGCTGGTCACCCTAGGAACGGTAACGATCGGCCGAAGTGAAGATGGGCACAACTTGCGAAAGTTGAAGCAGGGCAGCTCAACTACAACCCACATTATATAATATTTTTTTTACGTTGATATATTTTCAACTAAACCTAGGACGGAGAATACGCAAAACTGTATTTAACGCTCATACAGCGAAACTTAAAGCGTAATATTTTTTTTTTACTAAAATACTTTTTTATTAATAATGCCAATTTTTATTTTCTTTTTAATTTTAAAAGAAAGACTAAAAATTCCCAAGTTACGAATAACTTGACAATATTTGAAAATTATTGCGCTTGTATTGTGATGGAGGACTAGGAGCCAGCCGAGGAACTGAACACACGCCTGGGTGGCACCCAAACGCGATGTCAACTCAAAACTAAAAAATTTCGTTTATATGTTTATGTTCTCTATTTCATAAAATAATATTTTATTCTTAAGAGGAACGGCTGCACAACCTTTTTCAAACGAAACTTAAAAATCGAATTTGATGCAAAAATACACAACTAAACTGAGAAACCATATTTTTTTAAATCCAAAGATATTGTAAATAATATTTAGTATGGATATGTACTATTTCTATATTATATAAGCCATGAAAAAAACATTATTCGTGATTTTAGAGGCGAATTTTTCATTTTTTGTGAGTAAAGGCGATGCACTACGTCGTGTAATATTTTAAATTGAGCCGTTATCAATAAAGACCTTTACGTAGATGGCAATAAGGTTTAAATTCACGCTTAACACCATCCGCCTGTTTTGATTTATGCAAGAAAAAAACATGGCCAAAAAGTGCCTTTTATTTTACTTTGTGGATGTTCAGGCATACATATTTATCTTTTTTTCGATCATTTTATAAACAACTTAATTTGCCACATTATACAATAAAATCTTAACCGAAAATGGGTTCGTAAGTAGGATATTTTGAACTTTAAAGCAGTTTTCATAGGCCTTTACATTATTTTTTTCTGGGCTTATAAAAAGACTTATCTAAAAAATACTCGATTATTTAAAAGGCCAAGATGTATTCTACTCACAGTATTTAATTAAAGCATCTGAAACATTTCTAAACGGCCAAATTTTCAAACCAAAAACACATGATTTTGCATTACTACGTATGGCATCGCCTTAATTATAATTATTAAAAAAAAATTAACTACCTTCTGTGTTAGTAAAAGTTACAAATTAAAACTTAGTAAAGAAGCGTTGCTTAATAAATGATTTTAATTTATTTTATTTTGTATTTCATTACATTTGTATAGTTGATCAAAATTATATTTTTAAATAATTATCATTACTTAACTCACAAATAATTGCCGAATTTTCATCGAAATCATGAAAATTTGTATTCCTTAACAGCCCTATTTTATAAATTAAAACACAAATATGTAAATAAAATAGCATATATCCGTACTAGATATTTGCTATATATACCCTATGATTAAAAATTAATTATTAAGATTTGGTAGGGTATTAAGGCGTCAAATCCAAATTAAAGTTTTGTACTTATATCTAATAATTATTATTAGATTTGATTTACTAATTTAATAAAATGATTTTTGTAATTATTATGTAAACAATCGAGCGGTAGCCGGATATAACAAACAGTTACAAAACAGAACAAGATAAAAGAATAGGTTAAGTTAGGTTGTTTTTTTATACCTTCCCATTATTTTATATGTTCTGTTTTGTCATAGAATCGTAATAAATTTAATTCGATAATGTGTGGCATGAACTTGATTCAATTCGTGCTGGACCAAATCGGGCCGCAGTTTGTCAGTTAACAGTCCCTCCCAGCCTCTCCTATGTAGGTCAGCAGAGGACGGGTCAGAAGATGGAGTCGTGTGCTTGTGTGTGTGTGCTCTGTCACGTGCACACCTTTACGCTCACACCTTTACACACACACACACACTGACACACGCGAGTACGGGCATGTATAAATTACACGCGATGTATTTTTATAAGGCATAGAGGAGCGTGCGTGAATCCGTTTGGACACTTGCGAAACAATTGGATTTACTACAGGGTGGTTAAGAACATTACGATATATAATTATTATGTTTTTGAATTTACACACAAAGAAGTAAAAAAAAAAGAAATATTTTAAATGGTTAAATTATTTAATACACTTAAGTATAACACATCTTGGCCTTTGAAATAATCGAGCACTTTTTAAAGTGTTTATATAGCTAAGAAAAAAATAAAGTATCAGACCTAAAAAACTGCTTTAAAGTTCAAAACCTCCAATTTACTACTCCTTTTTCGGTAATGGTTTTATCATATAATGTGGTAAAATAAGTTATGTAGAGAATGATTGTAAAAAATTTAAATATTTGTGTTTAACTTCGCAAAATAAAACATATTTCGTATTTCGCGTTTTGTTGCTAAATTCACGTTTCTTCAGATGACATTGACCCGGCCTTTTTTATTTGCAAGTCCGGCCAATTTGATTATGCGTCCCGTATTTAATTTGGTAAATCAATATATCGATTTAAAATATCCTTCCGATAGTGCTGCAAATGGGCATTACTGCTTTTTTACATTTTCACTATGCGATATATCGATATTTGTCAAACTTCGCGAAAAAACGTCAACAAATTCGGGCTATCCTGACGCTATATGAAGAGTCCATCCGATATAAATCTGAATACGCGTCCGCAGCGATTATGAGTACCGTTTTCCACTATCCAGTTCGATAGTTAAACCCCATTTTAATCCCATCCCATCTGAATTACTTCACAAGTGTAATCTTTCTGAGTAACAAAACCCAAATTAAGAGAATGGAAATAATTTAGAACAGAAGTATGAGGTCAATACTGTGTTGTAGCAGGTACACCAGGATAAAAACCATGCAATGCCAACTCAATCTTTTAAGTGTATGGCAATCTCTTATATCCTACGAGTAAACTGGAACGTTTTTAGGCTTCCTAAAACAAATTTGTCGGGAACACAAAACAATATTTATTATAAAGGTTTAAAAATGTTCAATGAACTCCCGGTAATTGTAAAGGAAGCTAAAAGCAGTTTTTCTTGGATTATGTCTCAATGTTGTGAAGCCCAAATTTTAGTATGTAAGTAGTAAATAATTTATTTATTTATTGACGCCCTATTGGGCTTTTAAGTACATAAAAATTACAAATTTCATTTTTAGCAACAGTATAAAACAAACAATACAAAATCGAAATAAAATATAATGATTTCTCATACATTATTTACATTTAAAAAGTGGTGGACTAATTTGGCTTTAAATGTATTGAAGTTTAAATTAAATATGTCAGCGACATCACATAGTTCATTGCCCAACCTATGTATTCTTTCTAACACAGAATTCGTAGCGAAGTTATTGTTGTAGAATAAAATATTCCGTCTAGTATATTTTGGAGGTATATGTAAAGATAGCAAGTTTATAGTGTCAGGGCAGTCTAACCTTGAATGAACAATTTTATATAATATAAGAAGACCAAATATTTTTCGCCTTTCAGATAATTTCGATAAGTTAAGTTTACTGCGTAAATTGACATAATTGATTTCAATAATAGGAATACCAATTTTGAAATTAATAAAACGTAAAAATTTATTTTGAATTTTTTCAATTTGTAAACAATGAGAGTTGAAATGAGGACACCAAATGGTTGCATTGTATTCAACCTGACTTCTAACCAGAGACGTGTATAGTAATTTTATAGTTTTTATGTTATTAAAGTCTTTAGCGATTCTGAGAATAAATCCAAGCATTTGTAATCCCTTACTGGTAATGCTATTAATGTGATTCAAGAAGCGTAATTTGGAGTCAAAGATAACTCCAAGGTCATTGAATTCAAAAACTCTTTTTAGATTGGCATTTTTAATTGAGTAGTCGAATAATAAAGGGGTTTTAGATCTATGGAAACTGATCGTTTGGCATTTGTTGATTTTAAGATGTAATTTGTATACGATGCACCATTCATAAAGTTTATTTAAGTTCATTTGTAGAGTTAAACAATCAGAAGAATTACCGATAGATTTAAACATCTTTAGATCGTCGGCGAATAGAAGAAAGTGAATATTATCGAAAATTAGTGAAATGTCATTAATAAATAGTAGGAAAAGAATTGGTCCTAGGTGGGAACCTTGGGGGACCCCACTTAAGGCAAAAAAAGTGTAAGAAGTTATGGAGGTAATTTTTACAGATAATTTTCTGTATGATAAGTAACTTCTAAGCCATTCGAGAAAGTTGCCGCTTATTCCCAAGTGTTCTAATTTTTCCATTAAAATGCGATGAGAAACAGTATCAAAGGCTTTGCTAAAGTCAGTATAAATTGTATCAACTTGAAGACCCTTGGACAATGCATTAGAAATAAAATTTTTGTAAAGCAATAAGTTAGATGACGTAGATCTGTCTGGCATAAAACCATGTTGAAAAGTTGATATAATTGGTTTAATTTGATGGATGATTTTACTTAATATAATCTTTTCTAAAAGTTTAAGTAGTGATGACATAATACATATGGGTCTATAATTTTCAATTTGACATTTATCTCCTTTTTTAAAAATAGGTGTTATAAAGCTACTTTTCCAAATTAATAATATTACAGTAGTCCAAGAAAATAATATATTAGATAAAAGATGTAAAATTTTATAACTAAATAAAATATACTTAAACAAAATAAGGTACTGCGTATCAATTTCCAAAGAATAATCTTTTACAACCAGAGGTCATATGAGTCGTGTAATTTCTATACCCGCTATATCACCTTTCATTGATTTGGAGAAAACCGCAAAAAACTGTCACTTCTCTAGCGTACATAAATAAATGCATTACAATTTTTTATATAATGAATTGGAGTAATAAAATTTCGAAAAGCATTTATTTTTCTATATATGTCTAGCAATAATTAAGTAATTTCGATAAATAAAATGGATATAGCGGATTTTGATACTCACTTCGTGATTTTGAAAGTCAACTGAGCCGACATGGCGGGTTTAGAAACTCACGCGTAGATCATTTTGACACACGAGCGTGGCGTCAGAGCGGCGGCCATATTGTATTTTGGCAAAATAACTGCTTGTGATTCGTTGAATCCGATATAGCGGGTTTTGATAGTAACTTTCTGTATGATATAGCGGATTTGGTTTCTCACTCGCAGTTTTAACATGGTTTTTGGTCGCAATAAGGAGGGTTTTGAAACTCAATTTTAGGCTCCTCTTGTTGCTCGCAAAAATGTGAACAAGATGTCATACTCAGATCATTTTGTCAAAAAATCGGATATAGCGGGTATAGAAATTATAGGATTCATATGTTGAAATAGATTTTTGAGGGTTTTTTTAATTAATGCAAAACTTTTGGGCCACCCGTTAGAAACCGGGGTGTCCGAAAGTAATGTTGGCTTGTCGTGAATGCCGTTCCATTGAGTATATCCATCTCAAGGACGATTGCCACAGCAAACAAACTGGCGCAGTCACTGGAAAAATACAAACACTTTGCCTTACAAACACACGATACTTACAAACATACGAACTACGTACCCATCGCCATCACGGGCGTGACGACGTATTACCAATTTTACGTGATGAAGGTACTATACAAACTATGGGCGTAGTGGCAATAATAATAGACAATACCATTACAATACACACTTCATTATATACATCCGTACTTGAGGTACAAATATAATGAGGTACGGTTGTATATGTACATTATATTTGCCTTTTTTCATTATTATTATTGTACTAGCTGTTCCCCGCCACGTGTTGCTATGGCTCAGTCTGTCTGTGCAGATAGAAAAAAAATCGCGTCTTGCTTTTACGTCCAACAGATGGCGCTGTTTTTTTAATGCATGTTTTTACCTCTCACAGGTGACATTAACATAATATAATATTTGGTTCCTGTCACAGGTGTCAAAAAACATGTTTTTAGCTGTCACATGTGACATCTATATGTTATAGGTAAATAAAAATACACGCGTTTTCGAATGCAACGTTGAGTTAAAATTTCAAAGCAATAAGTGAAGAACTTTCGGAGGTTCAAGAATTTGAACAAATGAACATTAACATTATTATTTATACGATTTTATTTTATTAGTTTATATTATCTTTTTTATTGAATACTAGTGGCCCTGAAATGCTTCGCTATTGCTAATGTCTTTCTCGGGCATCTCTGAATTCTTCCACCATCCACTACTGTATACAACAATGTTACTGTTAAAAAACTACTAAACTGCGGCGTTGTCCGCGTGTTAAAGCGTTTTGACAAGACAGTAGGACAATATTAAGTTTAATACGAGTATAATAACCGGTAAAATACACGTGGAAGATGAAATAAAATAAAATATCCACCTTGTATTATCCAAGGTGGATATTTTCAGTTGCGAACTTACCAAATACAAGAGGTCCATAAAATAATATTTCCGTGATGGTTTCTGAATAATGTTATGTCTCTATTATTTATATTTCTATTATGATTTGATTTATATCTACAACCTCTCTCCATGGCTATAAATGTATTGAAAAATGTTTTGTTTTGTAAATTTTTCGTTTTATATAATCTTTTGTTATGCATAAATTTTTGAATTCATATTCCTTTCTTACAAATTTAATTGACTTTTTCCTTATTATGCTGTCTCAGTAGAGGTAAAGTCACAAGGAGGAAATCCATAAATGGTTTTACTTTGGCTATATAATACTTATGAAAACTGTCGATTTCCCGAAAATTAATAAATACATAACGAAGTTTTGACAAGACAGTAGGACAATATCCAGTTTAATATACAGTAGACAAAATGTATCAAAAATATTCAATACTTCAAATTTGCAAAGAAATACAGTCAAATACTAATAACATGGAATTCAATACATCAGCAAGATACCAGAAAACTATTAAAATCCCAAAATTTAACACTAAGCTCATTCAAAATACCTATCTTTATCTAGGCATAATTTATTTTAATAACCTTCCATTAAATTTAAAAAATATCGAAAACATTCAGGAAGTCCAAAATACGTTCACTACTTACATCTAGAAGTAATATTGTTTAAATCTTGTGTTGTTTATTTACCTTAATACTAACATTAGAATTCCCTCACCAAACACCAAAGCATTGTCTCTTTATGGTGAGGAAAGGCTACTTTAATTTCTATTGTTTTATATCTTGTAAATATCCTGTATTTATCTATGTAAAAAAAATATATTTTTTCAAATATTAAATAAAAAAATATATATATAATAATACCGCTTAAATGTAACACTACAGAACATCTTGGTATAAAAGGCATGTATCGTCGTGTATCCATTTTCGCAGTGTTCCGCTGTAGAATTGTTCTTGTTATATTGTCCCATTGTCCTGCCCTGCGCTGCCGAAGCTGTTCACGGTGCAGGGACAAGACAATAGCATATTGTCTTCTGTATTGTTCTCGCGCGATCCCCGTAAAAGACAAGTGGAAGAAGATGATAAAAAGTAACTAACCCGTATGCGTCCTCTTGTGCGCTTTGAGATGCGAGCTCTTGGTGTAGACCTTTCTGCAGCCGTCCACGTCACATGTGTGCAGTTTGCGACGCGCACGAGCCACGGCCTTAGCTTCTGCCAGCCGCCGCTCCTCGGGCCCATCCAGCGCGGGTAACAACGCGCCCGCGCTTACACCGGGCGGGGTGCTGTGCCCGGCCGGACGGGTGCGATGTTCCTTTTGCAACCTTGGGAGCAAATACGAGAGTTAGATTCACTTTTTTTTTTGAAATTTTTTAAGATAATATTGATAAATCTAAACAAAATATGAAACAGGACAAGATTTAGAAATTAAAAAAAAAAGATAACGGTCTCAACTGAGAATCGAACACATGATATCTGTCTGACAATGTTTTTAACCACTCGACCATTGGGATCTAATTATAATACATAATTTTTGTCAATCTCATATTTCAAATAAAGAATTAACTAATTTTTCCCCTATTTTTTAATGATTACAAAGTTCTAAAGAATTGGTTTGTAACTTATATAGTGTCTCGATGAACATGTGCTATTTATAAATTAATTACATGTGAAACATCTCATAAGTGCCTTACCAGGGCCGACTACAGAACAGGCCTTAGCGCGCGACGGATTTTGATGTGTCACGTGACCAAGTCAGTGCCATCGAGCAACGATAGTTTACAAATGGGGGCGATTGTTATTCATAGTTGTTATTATTGCTGATGTGTGAGATGTTTTACCCCAAACGTACATATTAAACCAGTAGTTCTGTGAACAGTAGACATCGCGTCCAAAAATGAATGTTACTAATTTTCTTTTATTATATATCAAAACCAAATTTTTCCTCTGAAATCATTAGATTTGTAAGTAGGTATTTCAATACCTACTAGTTATAAACCACATATTTTATGTAACATGTTTTATTTCAAATTAGGAATTGTACAGTTTGGCCAAAGAAACGTCACTATCTCAATGACAATTCTTTTTCAACGGAAATAATAATATGATATCAAACTGAGTGATGTCGTCAAAAGGGCTAATACATTGGCCTGAATATACTATTATATATTAAATATATAATAAAGAATAATAAAAAAATGTAATTAGTTTTAATTAGTTCCAACTGTTCCCAACCGTCTGGGGCCAGTGAGATGATTGCATCCCCATATCGGATATTTAGTATGGCTGAAAGTATGGAGAGGGAAAGGAGATGGGGAAGAGGAATGTGGGGAAAGTATCTGGCTATTCAGATCTGGTCACCAAACACGGCTAAAGCCATTTCTCAGAGAGTATCTTCCGCTTATTTTCAAGTACACTATAGATTATTTTAAATGAGTAAATTGTGAAATAACACACACAAAATTTAATTGCGCAGGCCGAGATTTGATCCCGCGACCTCCAGCTTGCTAGTCGAGAGCCTTACCCTTCGCCCACGGAGGCCGTCGATTAATTCCCCGGAGTTATCGTATTTCGGTAAAGTGACAATAATAATCACCATCATTAATACTAAATTATGGGACAATTTGAAAAAGAAGATCCAAACTTACATCTTTTGAGTAGAAAGTTTTAATTTACGCAGAGTTTTGCAGGATCATCTCTTACAACAGCCGTGGACTATTTCCCAGGCTGGTCAGTCGCCACGACACTTGCAATATATAATCTCACCTGTTCACTTTCAATTCGGTAATAAAATAATTTTACAGCTAAAATAAGTGTACCGTACCTGTAGGCCGCTTCCTTGAGGTGTTTCGCAAGCCTTGTGGCATCACTGCTCGGAATATTGAACACTCCTGCGCTTTTAACCACAGCCTCTATTCTATCCTCCGCAATAACTTGTTTCACATCTGCCTGCCTTTCTGTATTAGCATCTTGTGAAAGATGACCATCTTTTGCAACCAAATCAGGCGAAAACCTTTCAGTTTTAACGACATCTTCCAAATACTCCTTCTTCGAAGCCGTTTCAAAATTAGCCAAATTCTTTTGGAGGCTTTTAAAAAATTTACTGTCTACATTGTCTAATGCGGAGTTTTTTCCATGCGTTACATAAGAAACGCTTCCATCTGCTTTCACTGTTGCCTTTCTCGAGTCTTCAAAATTAGTATTCATCTTTTCAGAGTCACTTTCCGCAACAGAATTGTTGCTGTGGTCCAACTTTTCGCAAGTTCTTTCAATCTTTTCGCGTTTGACTATCAACAAATCTGGCGGTGCCAGAAATCTATGATTTTCAGCTTTAACAGTAACAGATTGGTTGTAAGTTTCATGGTTCATTGTCTTTCTGACGTCTCGGAAGCTGGTGGCTGCTGTTGGGATGGTGACTGCATCAGGGTGATAGGATTTGTTCTTTTGTCTGATGGGAGATAAGGATGGCCTCTTTCTTGACAGTACGGCTTCTTGGCAGTTCTTGTTGCCTGTGGTGGTGTTGTTGTTATTGTGGTTGATGTTGTTGTGGCTGTTGTTGAAGCCGGGGGCGGGGGTGGAGAGGTGAGCAGGGGGTCGGCTCCTGGATGTCACGTGGCGCCTCTGCTGTTGGGCGTGCGCTCTGAGGAACCTGTTTGCAAGATTTGCGGAATTAGAATAAATTTAATTTAATACCTTTAGTCATAAAATTAGAGATATACGAAAGTCAAGAAAATGTCGAAGGAGTTAATCTCATCATTTAAAAGAACCCATGATCTTTTGTCTTACCGGTACAGGCGTATAAACCACTCGACCATTAAGATCTATTTATTAAACGCCTTATTTGTCAATCCTATATTTAAAATTCAGAATTAAAAATGGTTAAGACGCCTATCCGCAAGCAAACAGATATGTTTGAAAAAAATCACATTTTTCGGCCATTATAGGCAGTAGGAGGAATTCAAACATTATCAGAATATCTGTAATTTTATTATTATTATTTGATGATCAGGAAGCATTCTGCTGATGCGCTCATATCTGATCTACAATAAGTTTAACGGTAATTTGGGAATAGTTGTATTTATTAAAAAATAGAAAAAGACTTACAGTTCGTCTTTGAAGGTCTGAAGGGCCAGCAGGGTGGCTTGCTGGTCCAGAGTCAGACGGGGACCTCCGGGGGCTCGTCTCGTGGACTCTGCAATAAAACAAAAATACATTGTCAGTTTATTTAATAATGCTTTTGTGGAGGTTAAAGATTCGGCGCAACTGTCGAATAAAGAAGAAAAACCGTAATAATAACCGTACCACCAGAAGTACATTGATAAAAAAAATTGAAATCAAAAAATGTACAAATATAAAAAGAAATTTTTTGTTGAAAAATTGGCTAGCTGAAAGAAATAGTTTGTATTAGACTCTAATACAAACTATTTCTAACTGCATACGCTTTAAATTGTTTTTTGTTTTTATTTTTATTGTATTACACCTCTCATGATATGAATGTATACATTTGATATAATCTGTTTAAGTTAAAAGCACCCAATGACAAACTACTTTAAAGTAGTTTATTGGGACTTTTTGATTTTTGTATATTATTTTGATCTTTAATAAAAAAAAAAATAAAATAAAAAAAATATATATATGTTAGAGCAAATCCATAAAAAAATCCTCAGGTATGTCTATATGCGGACGCATGGAACCTATCCTAGGTTCATGCACCATATCGACTTACTTGAGGAAACTAATTCTGTGAGTCTGGAAACTAGGCGAAAAGCGATTCTAGCAAAATGCAATGTCTTTCAAAATTTTGAAAAATTTTATCGATAACCCATTCCTCTTGGGAAGCTATGATCTATATGTACCAGACCACAACAACCGACGTCCTGGCAAAGCATAGCATGACGAGGGGAGTGTATGCTGATATGACCATGTAAAATTGTACTGTAATTGGAATATATATTCTGTTGTACAATAATAAAAAATAAATTAAAAAAAACTAGAAGTGCGTATCGCCACGACTTAATTACCCTTTGGTTCATCGTAGATCTCCATCCTATTTGAATTTCATAATCATGGTGAAACCTTAGATGAATAAAAATAAAAGATAGGTTACCGAGACAACGGTTGTGGTTTCACTGAACTAGGTCCAGTGGAAATACTTGAGATTTACTGCATTTAGTATCGCACATAACTCCATCGGTCAGAAAAGCTGTCACCAGCTTTTCAACACGTCACTCTAGTCTCTTTTTTATGAAAAAAAATGCCTTGCTGTGCTTTTGAGAAGTGCACAAATTATTCTCGAGCAAAAACCAAATCTGATGGAGTTTCTTTTCTTTTATTATTTCTACTCAAAAATCGAACGTATGAAGGACAACCTAGTGACAGTATGTCGTATTCTACTTTCTGCTTGCTCGTCGAGAAGTAGGGGAATAGGCTTCAAGCGGCCCCCTAACTGAAATTGATAAACTCAGGAGAAAGAAAGATTTTTCAAATTTAAAAATGTGGAAAAAATGTACCGTCAATTTCACTAATAAAGAAGAGGAAAATTGAAATTTCTTTAGATACACGGATAGCCCACTATCAGTTTAGTCTTAAAAAACATTTATTCGTAAAGTAGAGAAGGTAAAAAGTTTAAGAAGCCGTGGATTGGGTAATTCTAATTTAATACTGTTACAAAATCTCATCTAGAGTTCGAACAATGAATAAAACTAATGTAAGAAGTAGTTTTGAAATATGTCAAAAATCCACATCTACCCAAGAAAGAACGACCCGGTGAAATAGCTAAGATGCTGACAAGACGTCGCCATTGTATCAGGAATTTAAAAAAAATGCTATCAGTGGCGGCTCGTGACGTGCAGAGTACAAAGATTAAAAAAACGAAATTATTTATATTGTAACCGAAAAAGATTTTCAAATTATTATATTTAGTTTACTGGCTATTGGCTATTTGTCCGAGGCCAACTTACCCACCCGACCAAACTAAAATGTTCTTTTTTAAATATCTATTTGAAGTTCACTTTTGTTTTCGGTAATGAATGAATGCAAATCTTGGAAGCGGAAATTAACCCACTTCCTGATATTCGATCTAACTGAAACATAGATTCGTTGTCGATGAAAATACATTTTGGTGGCAATCATGTACCTACACAAAAACGTGGACATCAAAGCATTTCTCTGAGATCGAATGACATTACACTAGTTAACATAAGAAATAAATGTTGGTCCTACCCGATTGGCATTTGGCGAGGTTGGTAGAGACGTCAACCGTCAGTCGAACCATTTTTTATTTTATTTTTGTTTTTATCGAAAGGTTTATATCTAGGTTTTGCTTACAAATAATTGATTTATTTTTATTTAAAATGATATACTGTGCGCGGAGAAAAATGAGTATGGCTAATTTGTTGTACGGAATGCTGGGGATGAAGGGGTTAAGAATGCACATGCACTTATAATATATGAGGAAATCGGAATTTCATGAACATATTTTCCGACATCGTAATAATATATTCGTAATTTACTAAAAGTTTATCAGGAAACCTGTTAATTTTTTCATTAGGCCTGCAATCCCTTTTTCAATCGGATTACCAATAATTTGAAGAGATTCTTAATAAATGAGCAACACACATTTTTATTAGATTATGCATACATAAAATAAATCGATTTTTTATGATTTGAAAGCAACTTTGGAAATTATTTGTGGAGTCGAAAGGTGTTATGCAAATTAGCAATATCTATCAGTTTTATTTCCTTTTAGTTAGATTTTTTCGAACTTTTCGATGGGTAGGTATAGATCACAGTTCTAGAGGCTGGGAATATCTAATAGTTTTCAACCCATTGTATTTTATTTGGTCATTGGTTCAACCAATTTAATTAGATCGATTACGATTTAAAGAATGCCCGCTGCATTCATTCCCCGGCGGGATTTATGAGGTCCACAGGGCGAAGCCCGAGGCTCTAGACTGGCTCATTCACCCAGACGTTCCACTCTGACCCATCCACCATACGAAAGAAGAAGAAGATGAAAAAGTCCATTTTCTGTTAGGTTTAATATTATTTGATCTCTTATCGATAACCTTACCTATCGGCCTGCCCATGTTGCTTGAAAGGATTTCACATTATTAACTGTAGGCTAGAGAATTTATCCAACGCACCGTAAAATACCAGCCAGTAATCAATGCTTTTGCTTTGAGAAAAACTTGTCGCCGCTATTAGAAAAATATACCTTACGAACGATAAAAGATAGTGGACAACACCATCAATCCATAGTAAGTGTTCAAAAGAAGAAGCAAATGGTTTGAAAGGGAGATATTTACATACGAATGTTAGAGAGAGTGCGCTCATATTAAAAACGATGATAATTTAGCGAAAATATTTAATAAAACACGACTCGTTTGAAATAGAGTAAAAATCTCTCGACAAATGCTTTAGTTGCATTTAAAGATGCACTGTGAATTTTTTCACGCCTATAACATATTAAATAATAGAAAAAACGTGTTTTTAATAATTTTCGAAGCTTACTTTGCGGTTTTTTTCTATCGAGGGAATTTCACATAATTAACGTTTCGGCATGACAAATGTATATATATTATCTTCAAAAATAATATATTTTTTGAACTTAAAAACTTGAAGAGTTAACTAGTTATAAATCGGTAGAAATTGGGTATGCGGGACTTAAGTAATATAATCATTTATTAATTAACGCCTTTTTTCGGGGCTTTTAAATAACAAAATTAGGAAATAAACATTATTTACTATACATAACTGAATTTCTTCATTAATAACATTTTATATTTTTTGTTTAAAGATAAATTAAAGATGTCCACTGACTTGGTATATTTGTTTCCCTCCATTAATATTCTGGACAAAGAGGAATACATATGGTAGTTAGTCCCAGAATTTACCAAGTCAGTGAAAATTCTTCTGTCTGACAATTTGAGCATATTCATATAATTTAACAGAGTGTTGTGGTTCAACATAATTGCTGGAATACCCATTTTAAAATTAATAAAACGTAAGAATTTGTTTCGTATTCTATTAACAGCTTAGACATGTGTATATTATAATGTGGGTTTCAATTGACCGGTCGGTGGCCGAGTTGACATCGCGTTTGGGTCCCACCCAGGCGTAGCGTGTTCAATTCCTCGGCTGGCTAAGTCCTCCATCACAACAAAAGCAACATTTTCAGCCTACTGTGGTGGTAGTAGGAGATTTTCAAATATTGTCAGGTTATTCGAAACCCGGGAATGTTTATATTTCTTTAAAAAAAGAAATTCAAAACTAGCAGCCTCCATAAAGTCTTTGATATACTGTAAAAAATGCCAAGCTTACCGGCAAACCGATATATCACATAATGCACATTTTTAAAATGCATCAATATATAATTTGATTCTGGTTTGTGTCACTTTGACCGTGGCGTGTTTCGCCGCTTGCGGATATCTACTATGTACCTACATAGTATCAAAGTATATATATTACACGTCACACCCACTTGCTAGTGCAATCAAGTTGAATAATGTAAGTACGTACATGTGAGATGTAATCTTAACAATAATGCAGCAAACCGTTAGTTTGTCGGGCGCCAAAATTTTATGAAACGGTTTTTTTGTAAAATTCTTTAGAGTTTTAACCTTTCATGTGCCGAGAAATCCACCGTGGATTTCTAACGTTTGTACCTGCAGTGTGCCAACGAATCCACCGTAGATTTCTGACGTTTGTACCCGTAGTGTGCCAACGAATCCACCGTGGATTACTGACGTTTGTACCCGTAGTGTGCCAACGAATCCACCGTAGATTTCTGACGTTTGTACCTGTAGCGTGCCAACGAATCCACATATTTCTGACGTTTGTAATTATAGTGTGCCAACGAATCCACCGTAGATTACTGACGTTTGTACCCGTAGTGTGCCAAAGAATTCACTGTAGATTACTGACGTTTGTACCCGTAGTGTGCCAACGAATCCACTGTAGATTACTGACGTTTGTACCCGTAGTGTGCCAATGAATCCACTGTAGATTACTGACGTTTGTACCTGTAGTGTGCCAACGAATCCACCGTGGATTACAGACGTTTGTACCTGTAGTGTGCCAACGAATCCACCGTGGATTACTGACGTTTGTACCTGTAGTGTACCAACGAATCCACCGTAGATTTCTGAAGTTTGTACCTGTAGCGTGCCAACGAATCCACCGTATATTTCTGACGTTTGTAATTATAGTGTGCCAACGAATCCACCGTGCATTCGTAAGTTGTTCGATGGTCATTCCTCGGTTTTATTGTATTTTGTAACGAAAAGGCATACACAAATATTTTTTATTCGCTTTGCAATGAAATACATTAGTGCAAATATATTAATTTTAGCTTTGAAATTTTATATTGGTGAGATTGAAAAATATTTCCGATTTTCAAAGCCATTGGTACTATATTTATTTATAGGAAAGTACCAGATAACTTATTTTTCACAGTGAAGATCACTTATTTCGCTTTATGGAAAATATAATAAAACCCAAGAATATTTTCGTATTTCGTTATCATTTAGTTTTTGATAATATTAGAGAGAAAAATAGCTATATTGAGGAAAATACAAAGGACAGATATATATTTTTTAAATTAATTTATAAACAAATGAAAAATAATAATAGATGGATAATTTACATTTACATTGGAGCTTACAATTAAAAAAAAAACATCTTTTTGTGAATAACCAGTAAGTTATTAAGAAAATAGCATCAGCCGGCGTACATGGAGAAAAACGAGTATGGCCGATTTATTAAAATCGTGTCAAAAATGTTATGGCAGGCCATTTCCTAATAAAATCACACATCCTTAAAACACATTCGTGTTTTACTGATAGTTTGTTAGGAAATCTGTCAATTCATTCGCTAAAGGCCTGCAGTCCCGTTTTTAACAACATTTTACCCCTGGTACGCTAAGGAGTACAGAGTACAGGATCGCGGAAGGTCGGCATTTCAAGGGTTAGTAAAAAACAAACTCAAGTAACAACTTTGATCGAGTTCCGACTTGTTTCATGTTGAAAAAATATGGTATAGTCTAACTGTTTCTCAGAAAAGTTGATATTTAATAGCCACATAGCGCTCAGTGGCAATTACGGTGCGAGCTGAAGATAATAGCATTGACACAAGGAATTCCAAACAGGACAACGTGTGAAAACATTCATGACACCAGAGCTCACCGTTCAAGATTTTTAACTAATTCAGATATTAGCCAAGCAAACAAAATGTTGCTTCGAGACTTATTTCAGAGTTAAACTGATATTTCAAACCTACACAGAAACTACGTGGCGAGCTGAAAACAATTGCATCGAAATAAAAATTTCAGACAGGAAAACCTGTTTTTGTTGTTTGTTTTTGGGGTGTTATGCCGTGTTGCGCTAACTCCTTCTTTAGCCGACGTTTCGGACAGCGTTGCAGTGTCCATCATCAGGGCAGATGGACACTGCAACGCTGTCCGAAACGTCGGCTAAAGAAGGAGTTAGCGCAACACGGCATAACACCCCAAAAACAAACAACAAAAATGCTTTTGGCCGTGAGAATCTAAAAACTTACAGGAAAACCTGTTGCAAATTTCACGACGCCAGAGTTTGGCCAAACAAACAGACGACATTCTGATTTATACACATAGTTACGAGATATATTATTTATATTTTCGTCTGAACTCTTGTTGTTACGACGTAAATTTTTCGCCGAGCGCCATGTGATTCTATTTTCGTCATAACTTATATTTTTTTTTATGTTTCTTTATTCATTAAATTGTTTGTTACATGCATTGATGGTTTTTCGACCACCATGCTAGGCACATGCCCGTGTTATGGTGGTCGATTTTCTATACATTAACATAAAGAATGTGAGAGAATATAAAAGAATATAAAATAACATATTATTAAAGAATATTTAAGAACATAAAATAATGTAAATGACTATACAGGGTGTCCGGAAACTCGTAGTACAAGCGGGAAACTGGTGAATCTACATCACATTTGGAGTCGATTTTGTAGTATATATTTTTTTTATTTGAGCTTTCGTTATCGAGTAAATCGAGTTTGAAGTTGATTTTTTTTTTTTTTTTTTTTAATCAAATTCCTATAAATTATTACTGAAGATCAAAGTACCCAACTATTTTTTTTTTTTTTTTTATACTGAATACCTCACAAGAGTCCCAACTGCTCCCGTCTGGAGCCAGTGAGACTATGGCATCCCCAATTGGGGGATGTTGTGAGGCTGAAGGTAAGTGGGGAAGGGAAAGAGGAAGGTGGGGAAGTACCTGGCTATTCAGATCTAGTCACTAAACACGGCTAAAGCCATTTGGAGCAACGTTTCAATTCTGAATGGTGGTCTTACACCAGGGCGATACTGGTAGTATCTTCCACTCTGGAACGTGCCGCAAATATACTATATATTATATATTATTTTAATGAATTAATTGTGAAATAACACAAATTAATCAAATAAAATTTATTTGCGCACGCCGGGTTCGAACCCGCGACCTTCGTAATGGCAGTCCAATGCGTTACCACTGGACTATGCCGGCCGTCTTACTATGTTTGATTTCATACATTTTATAACTACATACTTTTTATATTCTTTTTCGTGTATCTATTTTACTTTAGGGAAATCAACAGTTTACAATGTGGTTCATTAATACATGTGTAATTTACCTAACTGAGAAACCAATTACAGATTTCCCTAATATACTATTGAATTATGTATCTAAAAATGTAAACACTTTACTTTCAACAACTAAAAAATATTATGCTATTATAACGTTATTTATGTTCTATACTTTCATACTATTTTTATATTCTACTCTATTCTTCCATACTTCCTTATATTACTATATAGTCATTTACATTATTTATGTTCAACTTTCATACTATTTTCACGTTATTTATGTTCTATACTTTCATACAATTTTTATATTCTACTGTATTGTTCCATACTTCCTTATATTACTATACACGGTGTCCGGAAACTCGTAGTACAAGCGGGAAACTGGAGAATCTACACCACATGGGGAACCCAAAAAAACATAAAGTTTTTTGATTTGAGCATTTTCAAAAAAAAAAAAACAAAAAAAAAAAATTTTCGGCTATTTTAGGGTTAAAGTTTTTTCTGGTGTTTAGGGTTGAATAACAGATGTTTTAACCCTGCAGAGCAGAAATTACACCGGGTTAAATGAAGGGTGATTTCAAAATAATGCTTCAAATCCGAGTTTCTTCATTTGTTTTACTTTCAAATAGTTTTAATTACTATGTAATAGACATAGTACTATAGAGTAAGCAAATAAGAAAGGATTATTTTTACTACGGAAATCTATATATGCGTTATTATATTGGTAGGAACATTATTTTGCAGCAATTTTGTACAAATAAATCAAAGTTAGAATTCATGTTTATTGCAAACGCAAATGATGTGTTTCGTTTGTGCTGTCTTATCAGATAATGTGTTTACATATTGATTAGCTAACGTGTAAACAGCAGTGCTCGAGTTTTCTCTACTTTCCATAAATATATTATGCATGTATGATATCTATAAACCTTCCGGAAGAAATTCTCTAAATGATAGTGAAAACCATACCAAAATCCGTTGCGTAGTTTAGAAGAATTAAGCGCACAAACAAACAGACGCATATAGCTGCTTTGTTTTATACCATTTAGATATAAAAATAGTGTATTATCTACCATACGTAAATTCCCCAGAATAGCTAGTTAAACCTAGCTAGAATAGATATGATTTTTTAAACGTATCCTTAAGGATACGCTGGCGTTCAAGTGGTTAATTTGGATTTGTTTCTCTTATGTGAGAACCTCGTGGTATTTTATCTCAGGAGATATGCATACTTTAAAATTAATTAACTTAAATATTTAACCACAATACTCCGAATAACAATAAAATCAGCATTCCTCTAATACATGCTACGAAATGTGGAATAAAATCTCTCTACTATATTGCCTACACACTCTATAACTCTCTTCCAGATATATATATAAAAACAGCCAGCAAAATACGTAATTCTTGTCGTATTGTTTTCTTTCTCTCTTCTTTTCTATCCTCTGTATTTGTAATCGAGCATAATCTATTTTTACCAATGTATTAGTGGGTAAGTACCTTCTGTCTGTTTCCTTTTTTGTTTCTTCTTGTTTGTTCTTCTTAACCTCCCTTTTTAAATTTGTGTACTCTTTTGCATGTGACACTTAATAATTACGATATTTTTCTATTTTTGTACTGTTTCGTAGTTAAAACTTATAATTTTGATATCAAAATACCATGTAAAACTGTACCTATTAACTTCCACCTATGTATTGTAAGTCCCTCTCGTCCTACAATGAGTTTCGTAACTCATCGGGATTGCTCTAGCAAGAAATAAAAATACAAGGTTTTCCAATAAGAGGTGTTATTTTGAATAGCCCGCTATTTCGGTAGATGTTACTTTTGAAGCTGTTATTTTTTGACATTTGACAAGTAGAAAGTACGCCATCAATAAAATTGGAACGATACACGCTTAAACAACGCATTGAAATTATTAAAATTCACTTGAGTGAATCAAATGCAAATCATCTTGGGTGATGAGACCCATTTCCACCTCAGTGGCTTCGTCAACAAGCAAAATTTTCGCATCTGGGGCTCGGAAAACCCAAGAGTTATTGTTGAAAAGTCTCCCTATCCTCAACGTGTGACTGTTTGGTGCGGTTTATGGTCCGGCGGAGTCATTGGACCTTACTTTTTCGAAAATGTGGCTGGAGCAACAGTTACGGTGAATGGATTGCGCTATCGAGAGATGATTAATGATTTTTTATGACCGGAATTGGATGGTGTTGACCTGGACAACGTTTACTTTCAACAAGACGGCGCTACGTGCCACACAAACAACGAAACCATTGATCTTTTACGATTGAATATCAAAATAACACCTCTTATTGGAAAACCCTGTAGTAAAAAAATTACGTTGAAGCAAGGTTTTTCAATAATATTAATGAAAAAAGGGACAGTAATTTCCTTAAAACCAAGGCCCTCCACTCTATCATGCATTATATGGAGAATCCAGATAATTAAGTGTGTAAACTATAAAACAAGTCCCCACCGGAGCAAGCAATGACCTCGCCAGTGAAGATGAGAGTAACCGGATAAAACAGAACATTTGGCGGCTTCCATGGTTGAGTGGTAACGATCCTCGTCTAAGGTCGGGGGTCAAATTCCAGCGTGCGCAAGTAAATAAATTTCATTTGAATCTGTGTTACTTCACAATTTATTAACTAAAAATAATATATAGTATATTTACGACGTTCCAGAGCGGAAGATACTCTCAGTGTCGCCCTGGTATAAGACTTCAGAATCGAAGCGGTGGTTGAAATTGTTTTAACCGTATTTTGTGATCAGATCTGAATAGCCAGGTGCTACCCCGCCTTCCTCTCAACTTGTCCTTCTCTTGCCCAGTACCTTCAGCCTCACATCATACTCCAATAATTGCGGTTGTCATAGTCTCACAGACTCCAGGTGGAAGCTTTTGACACTCTTGAGCGGTACTCAAAATGTTTTTAAAAAATTATAAAAAATAGATTAGTCGAGGTTCGATTAGGTTAAGTGTGTTTTTATTTTTTTTCACTTTAACTTCGATATTCAGTCCTGCCAATGTTCTGTTTTATCAATGTTCAGATTTGTCAATGATCTATATTGCTAATGTTCTGAATTGTCAATGTTTTGATAAGTCAATGTTTTGTTTGATCAATATTCTGTTTTGCCAATGTGTTGTTTATCAATAATATGTTTTTTTGATGTTCTGTTACGTCAATTTTCTGTTTTGTTGATGTTCCATACGTTAATGTTCTATTTTGTCAATGTTATATTAAGTCAATGTTCTATTATATCAATGTTCTGTTTTGTCAATGTTCTATTTTGCAAAATGTTCTGTTTTGTCAATGTTCTGTTGTGTTCATATTTTGTCAATGTTCTGTTATGTTCATATTTTGTATATATTCTTTTTGTCAATGTTCTAATATGTTAATATTTTGTCTTGTTATGTTAATATTTTATCGATGTTCTGTTTTGTCAATGTTCTGTTTTATTGATGTTCTATTTTGAATAATGTTCTGTTTCGTAAATGTTCTGTTATGTCAATATTTTGTCAATGTTCTGTTATGTTCATATTTTGTCTATGTTATTTTTTGCCAATATTCTGTTATGTTAATATTTTGTCTATGTTCTGTTTTGTCAATGTTCTGTTTGTTCGATGTTCTATTTTGCATAATGTTCTGTTTCGTAGATGTTCTGTTATGTTAATATTTTGTGTTTTGTTAATGTTTACTTAGTGACCTTGCCAGAGAAGATGAGTAAGTGCACGCCCATATAATACCGGACTCCGAGGTCACGCCGGGTTACGCAGAGGCCTCGTGGCGCCAACAACTAACTGTCGCACCGCCACTATCTCTACCTGCCAACTGCTATGTTACTTTATTATACCGGTTCGACGTCTGACAGGGCTGTGCAAACATGAATTTATTAATACTTTCTCTGCTGTAAGGAAGATTAAGTAGGTAATTTTGTAATAGTTGTCCTGATAAAATTTGAGAGGCTTTTGGGTCAGGGTGGTTCAAGATTTAAATTTCGTATAATAAACATGAACTAATAATTTAATGAAGAATATTATATCACATTTATGAGGTTGTTTCCTAAAGTGAAATTTGTTGAAAATTGTTCACAAATGTATCATATTAATTTAGAATTTTTTGTAAATAACGAAAAGTATATGAGCCGTCAAAATGTTGATATAATTTATGTGCCAAAGGAAAAGCGTATGACATCACGGGAAACGTGCGACAGTACTGCAGGACATCTATTCGAATTATGGATTGCACTTTGTTCAACTTCATGGGATAATTGTATAATATTTATGGTACATACATTTTACCAATGTTTACTTAATTTTTTTACTGTCATTATCTCTTTTATTGGACGGACCTACGTTCGACTTTGGCCTGGCAGGCCTAGAAAATCAATTTCTTTCCGTGTGGTTTATTTTAATAATTTCTGATAAACACATTACTAAAATCTCAAATGTTTCTAGAGGGATCCCTTGGTAAGTTACTAATTCAATCTAGAAAAATAAAATTTGGTGCTTACCGCTAATTTTATAGCTGAAAAACGTTTTATAAAATTTTCAAACCGTTTTACATAAAATAAATATCTTAAATCCGTAGGAATCCCTCTAGAAACAATTGAAATTTTAGTAATACGTTCATCAGAAATAATTAAAATGTGAGCGTCGAGCAAACCTCCCTTATTAGAGTCTTATGTCTCAGTAATGTAGAAAGATATATCTGAAATCAAATCTACACTTAAACTTTGTCAAACTTCAAACGTTTAGCGCCATCTAACACCAAACCTCTAAAGTTGTTTGACACATAATTTACACCAAACGCCGAACGTTGTAAAATTGCCTAAACACCAAATGCTTTAATTTGTCCGAAATATCGTCTGATTGATTCATATTAACATTGCTTAAAACCATTTAAGCAATAATGCCAAGCCTTTATGAGTGGCACGAAGTAATTATAACAACAAATTAGCTTATTATCTTAAGCCTGCTAATAAAATATCATAAAAACGAAAAAAAAATCTGAACCATTTAGCACAGCCCTGTGTCCTCCACTCGGACCAGAGTGTTATACGGAAAATGAGACGGGTACTGTTATTTGCTCAACAGGGCTGGCACAGTTTACCGAATATCGCAATCATTCCAATAACGGTATAAATTAAACTAGAAGCAAAAAGATATGGTAGATCGAATGGAAAATTTAATTATAATCAGGTTGTGTAATACAATTATTAAAACAGCGGGTGACATTGCGGATTGATGGGAACTTCATGGGTGTAATCATAGATCAAAGAAAGGATGGACTTGAATCGGAGAAACATTAGAAGCACTTGTTCGCAGCATCCTGGAATATAGCTCCATTATTTGGGCTCCTTTTGAACAAAACCATATGCTGGAAATAGAAAAAGTACAAAAGTGGTTTATGCGTTACCTGTATATGAGAGAATATACATATTATCTATACCTACTTGTTCTTAAGAAGAATTATCGATTTTAACACCTTAAAAGCCCGAAGAAAGTTTTTAAAGCTAATCTAAACTATAATTAATCCGCCTGTGTTGAAAGAGGTTAACTTATATATGCCTAGCAAGTATACTCGTGGGAGATCCTATGCACTTTTTTATGCTCCAAAAGCGAGGACTTCTGCCTATCAGAACTCTCAAATCAACAGAGTGACTCAACTGCTTAGGAGGAAGCTACAAGCCAAAAATGTGTATATTCTTGGTATACCTTATATTGTAGGTAATAGGCATTAAAATCGCAAGACAAACGGAGTCTAGAAACTTTCGACTTCAAGCAGAAAACTGGTTTTTATTTATTTTGTAAATAATTTTATAAGAAAGCAAAAAAGTTAATCAAGTGAAACTGACACGGATAATTTTAGCTATAATACTGTATTTTTTAAAAATTGTTTCCTTTATGCGATCATAAATTTCTATTAAATATTTTTTTTTATATTTATATTTTTTATTGAGTAATTCATTTTTTTATTTGCATTCTACTCAGGCGAAACGATAGGAAAACCTTCAATTTATTTAAAGCGTTTTTTTGGTATTCATAATGTACACCAATTCGTTATAAAGATAGTGATTTGGCATTAAGCTTCGCCTTAAAGCTTCTGTATTGACCATCAAAAATTTACACCGTCACTTACAGACAGTTCAGCAACTATCTTTTGACGTATGTCACAAAATACAGGGTTTTCCAATAAGAGGTGTTATTTTGAATAGCCCGCTATTTCGGTAGATGTTACTTTTGAAGCTGTCATTTGACAAGTAGAAACTACGCCATTAATAAAAATGGAAAGATACACGCTTCAACAATGCATTGAAATTATTAAAATTCACTTGAGTGAATCAAATGCAAATCATCTTGAGTGATGAGGCCCATTTCCACCTAGGTGGCTTCGTCAACAAGCAAAATTGTCGCATCTGGGGCTCGGAAAACCCAAGAGTTATTGTTGAAAAGCCTCTCTCTATCCTCAACGTGTGATTGGTGCGCTTTTTCGAAAATGAGGCTGGAGCAACAGTTACGGTGAATGGATTGCGCTATCGAGAGATGATTAATGATTTTTTATGGCCGGAATTGGATGGTATTGATCTGGACAACGTTTACTTTCAACAAGACGGCGCTACATGCCACACAAGCAACGAAACCATTGATCTTTTACGATTGAATATCAAAATAACACCTCTTATTGGAAAACCCTGTAGTATAACTGCTCCCACGACCTTTTTATACTTACATGTACCTCAAATTTGTAACCTTTTCCGTAATATATTGGTGCATAACCGTTTTATGGAGCACATGACTAAAGAGATAATAGAAACAAGGGAGATGGGCCACGGACCATTATTAGCATGAAACCCCACATATTTATTCATTTAATTGAGTTCACTTCATTCTTCAACTGGATTAAATTATTTAAAACTATCTGACGTTTACCCGACGTTGCTGGGAGTGATCCTTAGGAAATAGACATATACCACCCAGGACTTTTCTATAGGCCTGTATACAATTCCGTAGTACACCGGTAATATAAAAATAAAATCAATTTAATATATCCGGTAAATAGCAAAAATATAGAAAAATTTGCATGTCTCGAATTCCTCGGCCTAATATCTGAAAAAATTGCAAAAGAAATTAAAAAATGTGGTTTAAATATAGCTTTTCGAACAAACAATAATTTAGGAACTAGCCTTAAAAACTCTAAAAGTAAAATCCCTATACTCAATAACAGTGGCATATATGAATTAAAATGTGACCACGCCGATTGTAACGCCACTTACGTCGGACAAACGGGGAGGGCATTCTCAACTAGATTCAAAGAACATATACGATGTTATAATAATAAAAACACATCCTCAAAATTCGCAGAACATCTCTTGGTGAATAATCATACCCCACTTAACAACAAGGGTCCTAAACCATTGCATATAGAAAAAAGGGCATTAGATTAAATTTACTTGAACAATTAGAAATCAATAAACGAACGAATGACCCAAATTTAACACTAATTAATAAAGTACGGAAAATAATTTACTCACCACTTCTCAGTATTTTCACAAAACCCAAGCAGTATAATGCACCCAAATAATTCATAGCAATAAAGTCATTAGTAAATAATTAAGAACTCATTACCATTTACTGAGGGGAAAACATAGATTGGTTTAACCAACAATAGATCATGTCATCGGTTTAACCAGTAATAAATCAATGTATGCACCTTCAAAATTTACATTTGAAATAGTATAAATACGTCGTCTCAATGTGGACTAACCACAGTTTGAAAATGGCCTTGTAAGCCGAAACAGCTGTCACAATAATAAAAAACTAAAACACTTGCAGAACTTAATAATAATAATATTATCAAATTTAATCTAAATTAAATTTATAAAAAATTAAATGGAGTTCTACGAACTAAACACAAAAACAATAAATAAAAAAAAATAAAAAAACAAAATACCATAAAACGGAGTTTGAATTTGCTACAACTTTCCGCACGGCTGACCAGATAATCTATGGGAAAAAGATCTTCAATAAAAAAAGGCTAACTTATACAATATTAACCCCTTGTCGTTTCCAAGATTTACAAGATATCTGGCCTGTTATTTTATAACGTGATACATAGAGAGTGTTGAACTTTTCTCGTTCCAAAAGCTCGTGTCACTTCTTGTTGTGGGTTTGTTCCTTCATAGTTTTTTCCCGCTTCGGATGATGACGCTTTTCTCCCCGAGGTATGTCGGATGTTCTCTCCACAAAATGAACCTTTTGGGTCACGGATACCTTTTTGGGTCACACTTCACTTGGTAACTTATTTGTGGACGAGCATTAAGACGGCGTTGTTCGACCCGATTACTGACATACAGTAAATACAAACAATCGGTCTTTTACCAAAGTACTAATAAAAATTTTCTCAGTCAAATTAAAATGATTACAGTGAGTTTACTTAAAAAACGACATACCTTATTCTTTTCCTTTTTTCAAAAACAAAGACAAACATTGCCGGGTTACGAACAACCTGACAATATTTAAAAATCTTCCACTACCACCACAGAAAGCGGAATTTTTTTTGCTTGTGTCATGATGGAGGACTTAGCCAGCCGAGGAATTGAACATGGTAGTGAGGCATGGAACTAGCAGAGGAAGGACGAAAGTAGACTGAATGCTGAAGAAATGAGTCCCTGAGGCGTATGTGTGTTAAACCTAAAAGCTAATGTAAAAATAATGAATAAGATCTTGAAATTTTGCAAATTCACTTTGTGGCACCATTTTATTAATGAAATAATTAAAAACACTTTGTTTTTATCACGATAATCTTTATTTTTTTAAAATCAATTTGTTTCGAGAACGATGTTCTCTTCATCGGGACATTAAATACTAAATTATCAGGTATAGAAAGACAGGCGTGGGTAGAAATGGAAGTAGTGGGGGGTTTGTAAATCATCAAACCTCCAATTTAATAATGAAAAAAATTCCTAATACCGTAGTACATTATTCTGATGTATCTCATAAGGTTTAGCCAGCGTCAGCAATGTAAGCGCCCGAAAATATTTTTTTTTACGTCTTGTTTACAAAACATCGAATTTTCTCTACTTTCTATAAATATAATATGCATGTATTATATATACAGACATTCCGGAAAAAGTTCTCTATATAATAGTAAGATCCCTATTTAAATCCGTTGTTAGGTTATAAGAACTAAGCGCACAAACAGATATACGCGGATAGCGACTTTGTTTAGTTATATTTAGAGATTATTAAACTTAATTTATTGGAAAATTTTATTGAATGAAAACAAAAATAATTAAACACTAGTAATAGACACCTATTAGCAAATCTTAACAAAACATAAACCATAAAAAGATACAGAAAATTAAGAAAGGTAACTGTTCGGTCTTGAAATGAGAATATGCTTGGTTCCTACCGGAATGTGATTTTATCCAGTTCCTACCTTTCACCAAGCATCATCACCTCGCTGGAAAACTGTTTATATTTTATCAGGTTGTACATGTGTAGTATAGCCAAAACAAAACCAATTATGGATTTTCTCTTTGTAACCGTACCACTAATAAGTAATGAAACAAGATAAGAATAAAAAATATCTAAATTTATGACAAAGTTTTGAAAACAGAATAATTCGGACCATCTTGGAAGCATTTGAAAATCTCCTACTATCATCACAGTAAGCGGAAAATGTTGCTTGCGTCGTGATGACTTAGCTAGCCGAGGAATTGAACTCACGACGCATGGGTGGAACCCAAACGCGATGCAAACTCAGCCACTGACCGGTCAGTTGTTGCTGTCTTCTTTTTGTGAATATCGCATAAGAGTACCTTTTTGAGTTTTGGTATATTTACAACATGGCCACAGTAGCCTCCGTGAGAATCTCATGGACGTGTTTTGATTTATATACGATATCCGGCAGTAGAGTGCACTAACTTCAAGAGGTGATTCTACATGAAAATACAAGTAAAAAAGATAAATAAGTTATTTAGAAATTTCAACGTTTTAATGTAAATAAGTTGAATTGTTTGTATGTAAAAATATGTTTAAATGAGACAAAAAACAAAAGTATTTCCAAAAAAAAATATATTTTTTTATTTTCTCCTACTGGAGAAGCAGTCGATTTAAAATTTAATTTAAAATTAGTGTGAATTAATTTTTAAAATATAAACATAAATGAATTAATTGATTTTTAATATATATAATGGACAAAAAAGTAACATCTCTGGTCATTTTTGGATGGATTTTGCTCTGCAGGTGTGATAGCGGATTACCGACACCTTTGCATTGATCAGATGGATTCATCCAGTTTGTATCATTTGTCAAAAGAGGTCTATTGAAGACTAAAATCTTTGAAATATTTTTTGACAATAATGTTCAGTGCGTATTATTACAATGTGCTGATTCATCATTAATAATTCTACTCTCTTGAGAGCTGGTGACATATTATAAACCCATAGTGCTAACTCAAATATATTATTGTGCTGATTGAAGATCAAGGAGCAAAACTCATTGCAAGTGGGATTCTCTGCTGAGTCTTTCTGTTTATATGTATTTGGTGGCTGGTTATAAGTTGTCTTCTCCTGCAGAGTGAATTCATTGATCAATCCATTTTTTTCATAGGGATTTAAAATATTCCCTGATGGTCTGTGCTATTTAAACGCCAGATTATCACCACCTACCATAATGTAGAATTACCTTACGAAGTTTCTGCACTTTACCTCCGGACACCCTGTATATTTGACATAATAACAATTTATATAAAACATGCCAACACCTCAGCACAGGTTCTCCTATTGAGGTGTTCACAAAACACTACTACCCATACAGATACTGAATATAAACAGATTTTTGAAAACTGATACTTATTATGTTAACTATATGAAAGAAAATAGAAATCTATCTACATATATACAAATGTTTGTTTGTTTTTGTATCTTTATTTAGATGTACGCAAATTTTTTCATACATCTAGTAGGAAAATATAAAAAATAACAATTACATTTTAAGAGAAAAAGATAAATACACAAAATTACATTATATAAGATATCTAGGTGACTAAAATAATATTGGTGAGTATGTTCAACAATCAAAAATTATTTTTTATATACAAAGCACATGTCCTAGGAAAAGTGCTAAGGCTTGGGGCTTCCTTTATGACATTTGGTAGGTTATTATAAAGTTTTTGCCCTTTATAAAACGCGCTGTTTTGTGTGCATGAAAGTTTAGTTTTGGGAAGCCTAAAATCTCTGCGTCTTCTCGTGGAATAATTGTGAACATGTTCATGGTACATAACATTTCTTTGCAGATAATTTGGGAGCATATTATGTTGAAGCTTATACATCATTGTTAACGTTTTATATATTATATGCTGTTTGGTTGTCATCATATTTAAATTTAGTAAAAATGTTGCACTTTAAAATCATCCTCATCCCCCTATTTTGTATAACCTGTAGTTTATTATTTTGGGCTTCGTTACATAAGAATAAAACACTAGAACAATAATTTAAATGCGGAGTAACAATAGAATTGTAAACAAGGCGCGCTGTCTTTAGATCAAAGTTATTTCTGATCCTTTTTAGGAATCCAACTTTTTTAGCAATTTTCTTTGTTATGTATTCTAAGGACGGGTTGTGTCGGAGAATTTGAACAATTCATAAAATTTCAACGTTCATTTTCAAGCTCTGTGAAAGATTTTTTCAAGTTCTGTTTTTATTTCAGTTTTGTCAAGCACCTAGCCTACAATGATATAGTAACAGAACTTGAATAGGACTTCCACAGAACCCGAAAATGAACGTTGAAATTTGATGAATTGTTCAAATTCTCCGAAACAACCCGTTCTAAGTGTTCATCAAATTTTAATTTTTCATCTAATATTACACGTTATTATTTACGTTATCAATTTTTAGTATTGCCTGCTAATGTTCGTTTGTTCAAAATCATGAATCTCCGAAAGTTCTTCGCCGATTTCGACTGCATTCGAATACGCGTGTGTTTTTATATACCAATGTTATATATGTAGATGTCACCCGTGACAGGTAAAAATATATATTTTTTAAACAGCGCCATCGCCATTGATTGAAACGTCGCCTATTACGGTACAGCAGTGATTTTGCAATTTCCCAGTGTGCGATATCGCAGCTCCGTTGGGATGAGACGGGTCAGTTCTAGCGACCTCCATCTGTCACAGCATCTTCTCGCGAGGTCACCCTGTCTACTCGACAGGTACTCGTACCTACCATCCTCCGACATCTCACTGACGCCGTATGCAAATTCACAAAATCGGAAACTTGTAGAAGACATTTTAATTAATTTTAATTTCGGATTGGATTTCCAAAATTATTCTGTTTTCCACTGACCAAGAACATGAAATAGCGGTAGCGGGTTTATTACTAAATAATTAAACCGAAGAAGTGAACATTGAGTGTGATTTATTTCGGGTGAATAAAATAAAGTCGGAATCTTAACGACGTAAGTGAAGAAGCCGTGCACAAAAATATGCGACGCTCGGCCTTGGTGTATTGGACAGACCTACGGTTGAATTTGCCCTAACAAATTTCTAAAATAAAGTTGGAGTCTTAACAACATAAGTGATGAAGTCGTGTCAAAAAATATTTTGTGCGTAGCCCGGCGCGGCGTAACGGTCGAATTTGTATCCAGCAGGCCTAGAAAATCGATCTTTCCGTAGGGTTTATCTTCATTATTTCTGATGAATGTACAACAAAAATCTCAGATGTTTCTATAGGAATATCTCAGGAAGTTACAAATTCATCGTTTAGAAAAATAAAACCTGGTGCTTACTGTTAATTTTATAGTTGAAAAAAGTTTTATAAAATTTTCGAACCGTTTTACATCAAATATTTTAACGGTAAGGTCCTGTTTTCATTAATCTTAAATATAAATATAAATACATCCGTAGGCATAACTTATGTCGCCTTAACTTTTTCTTTCTTATATAATGAGAAATTTAGCACTAACAAAGCCTTTCCTACAAAAATAAAAGTTGGTTGTTTACAGGTGGAAAAATATAATAAGCATTAATTGTTGATTGAGGTACTAGTACATACTGAATCATTGCGGGTTGGAAATAAGACGACATAGCTCAGTGGTTTCAGAGCACCTGACCGGACATGAGAAGGCACGGGTTCAATTCCCGTTGGCGGCATTTATTGTTACTCAGGAGATATTTTCAATTTGTATTAATATTTCAGGCGACTAATTATTGCTTATAATTATCTAAGAATGCAAGTTAGACTTCAGTTGGATCCTGTTTTGAAATATCATGCTAAGGGATAGTAAGTAAAACATCTCTCCCAAACTTTAACTAGAACTGTTAATGGAAATATTACCTTCCTGATTTTAAATCTCTACGGCCGTTGTTCCCAACTTTCGGAACGATCAATCTCGGGCTCCGATCAGCCAAGTGATTTGTACAGTAACGTTCAATTCGCCTCTTTCCAAACATCTTTATGGTTGATTATCTTAAGTAGCCCTGCCCACTTTCATAGACAATAAAATGACATCAAAGTAAAAACTTTGAATTTTAAATTAATATTGACGAATTAATTATTGTATTTATTATAAATGTATATATTTTTTAAATACTATAATACATTAACCGATATTTTATATTTTTTAAACATACTTATGTAATGTGTTCAAAATAAAGTGTTAGTTTGACTTTAATGCCACCGTGTCTTGGGGTCGCGAATATTTTTCACTCTGTCGACACTTTTTATAACGATTCATTTACTGAGCCAGACTAAATCCAGTAGTTTGGCTTCCTCAAATTGGGTGATCGCTCAGTCGTCACTTTTCCGTTGGAAAGAGGCGTAGTTGTGCGTATGAGTAGTGTTGAGCCAAAATTTCGGTTCAACTGTTGATCAGTAGGATTGGGAACAACGGCCGTAAATAGTATAAAATAAAGTCGCTATCCGCGTCTGTCTGTTTGTACGCTTAGTTCCTCTAAACTGCGCAACGTATATTTCACTATCATTTAGAGATTTTTTCCCGGAAGGTTTACATACTCGAATATAAAACATGCATATTGTATTTATAGAAAGTAGAGAAGAGTCGATGTTTTATAATCAAGTCGTCAAAATATTTTTTCGAGCACTACATTGCTAACGCTGGCTAAACCTTATGAGATACATCAAAATAATGTACTACGAAATTGTATAACTTAAAAAGGCCTACAAAAAAGTCTCAGGTGGTATATGTCTATCTTCTAAGGACAACCCCCCGCCACGCCGGGTACACGTCAGCTAGGGTAGTATAAAATAGCTTTCGCTTTGCTGTGGCACACTAGGAATAATCGGGGCTTACATCTATAAATAACCTAACCTTAAAATATATATAAAGCACAAGCAATCGCTGCTTGAAGGAACGCCTTGAATGGTCTCGCATATCCGCAGTAAAGGTTTCCGCGACGAATGGCGCTTAGCAAGCAGTATAATAAATATTACTAACAGATAAAAAGCCGCTAGGCCCTGCAGGGTGCTTTTAGATGGCTTTGCCCAATTCAGTAAACTTGATAGTAGAGTTTGACCCCTTTGGATGTATGTACAACAATCATTAGAATATGTGCAAAAATATACTGCACTTTATTTTTTTAAGTTCCTTTAAAAAAATTCTGGAAAAATTGGTCGGAAAATACAACGGAAAAATAAAAAAAATATTTATCTTACTGATAACTATATGGGGTCTGTAAATTTTTTGAATTTCGAGAAATTGTTCATTGAAAAAATTCAACGGTTCTTTTTAAAAATAACACTTCCGTTGATAACTATCCTGAACTGTACAATCATTAATATAATAATTTACATTTATGAACTTATTTGCTCGTAAGAGTATTCAAATCATCGGCACTATATTGCGGAACAAGCCATAATTTATTTTTTGAAACACTACTTAATGAAATCAATAAAAAAATTGAATATTATTTCGAGCCTGACTTTCTCAAAATACTGTAATGGTGTGCATAGCAATATAATGGTGTTAATTAAAATAACTTTTACGTCCATGCAATTCTAGGAAATGCATTCGCAGTAACGATTACCTAACACGTCAGGCTAAGGTTTAATCCGAGTCTTACAAACTAAAAGAACCTTGTAAGCTGTTGGACACATCGCGGTGCCAACATTACACGGTCGTCAAGAATTAGGATTCAGAAAATACATTAATCACAGCCACCTGTGTAATAAAACCTCACTTATCTTAGTGGTCGGTTTTATGTGATTTTAACAGATTTAATCCATGGAGAATCATATGCAAACTCTCAAATAAGTACCTACCCAGTTACGAAATAAATTTAATTTGAAATAATACTAAGCAGTGACACATTCACACTTTTGTTAGAAAAAATAATTCAGGTTACAACCGCAAAGGGTTTTCATATCACAAGGAAAAAAGATGTTGCCATAAATACATTTTTTTAAATAGTGGCCTAACGATCAAAAACACTTTTAAGAGTATGCTTAAAACAATTCAAAATCTGCTCATTCATAAATAGCGCTTGCTTTGTTTTGAAATGAGAACATGCTTAGTTTCTACCGGGATGTCATTTATTCAGGTTCCTACCTCTCCCCAACCATCACCTTGCTGGAAAAGTATTTCAAATTTGGAACAAGGGTAAGAAAATAGTGCAAATTCGTAGAAGTGGTTTTGAAAACAGAAAAAGGATTGGGAATACTTTGGAATACCTTGTTGGTGTTCTTCGTGTATATAAATAATCTCGTTGAACAGTAAAAAGAAAGGAAGTTGACTATCTTACAAAGGCATAATATCGTTTTAAGTACTCATTCGTTTAGTTGTAGCAATAATTACCATGGGGTATCGCGATGGAACTCACTATATTGTGATTGTGTTGTGTGCTCCTTCATAGATAGCGCTTGTCATGTTTTGAAATGAGAATATGCTTAGTTCCTACCGGAATGTCATTTATCCAGTTCCTACCTCTCCCTAACCATCAGCTTGCTGGAAAAGTATTTGAAATTTGGAACAAGGGTAAGAAAATAGTGTGAATTCGAGGCAGTTGTTTTGAAAACAGAAGAAGGACTACTTTGGAATACCTTGTTGGTGTTTTTCATGTATATAAATAATATCGTTGAACAGTAAAAAGAAGGGAAGTTGACTATCTTACAAAGGCAGAATATCGTTTTAAGTACACATTCGTTTTGATGTGGCGATAATTACATCGTGGTATCGCGGCGGATCTCACTATATTGTGATTGTGTTATGTGCTCCTTCGTAGAGATACAGTGGTAAGTGATTGGTCCTCCCGTTTTCCTCCCTTCCATACCTTGTTCATTCCTACATATATTGAAATCATCCAATTCCAGCAAACACCAATGAATTACGTTTCGTATAAATTATTAACAGTCCATTTTCACATCCATATGAAGCTGTAATTCGTAAGCAGTTTCGGATGATACACTGTTTGCAAGTTATGCTTTAGAATTTTAAGTTAATTGTTAATTTAACTTTCAAGACAGGCATACAAATTCAATAGTGTACCGGTGATTCAATCCAATATTATATTTGTATGCCTTTTTTTAAAGAATTGAGAATTTATACGGACAAAACTATGTATTCATATTCATATTGCGTATGTACCGGCGCAAACAAATAATCCATTTTAATATTTTAAATCATAACTTTCGAAAAGTGTACTTTCATAAAACAAATAAATTAAAACCATCGCGTAATATAGCGTAATGAGTAAGATCAAGACAGGGAAGCTTAGATGGTTTGGGCATATAGAGCGGATGTACGAAGAAAGGAGTATAAGGGGAATATATGATGCAAATGTAAATGGTAGCAGAAGTCGTGGACGCCCGAGGAAGAAATGATACAACCAAGTGAATCAGTTAGTTGAGTCGGGCCATGTCAAGAGTCAGAATAATAGAAGAGTATATATGCATGTGAATGAGGCAAGGAGTGTGTGCCAAGACCAAGTTGTTTGGCGGTCCGTCCTCGGTTCCTACCCCTGCGGGGAAATGGCGTGCTGGTTAGTTAGTTAGTTAACACCATCGCGTAAATTATATATAACGTACGTTACGTTTACCCCTAATTTCCCTTAAAATTCAAGTAAGAAATTTACGCTAGCCTAGTTTTATAGGTCTCCCGTTACACCACGAGCTCACAAACACCATGTAAAATTAAGCACGTATTTAATACTATTGATTTTTTAAAGCTTTTATAACAATATTGTATTGACCATGATACTGTGGAAACAATTGCGCTCAACACCAGCTCGATAAATGACTATACAAGTACATATTACCAAATTCCCGATCACAATCAAAAAATACATTTCTTTGTTGTCCTGACAGCTCGACAATCGATCAAGTTTTTACTTCCGATCATAATCGGGTGTTTCGATAGTCATTGAATACTTGTAATCGATCATAAATAATAATTGATAATCGAAAAATAGCGCGTTGAAAAAAACCTTTATCATAATGGTCATACATAACACATTCTAGTTAGGAAAAAAACATGCATGAGAAAAAATGTTTCATTTCAGAATAGTCATTTAAATTATTTTATGGCATTGTAGATTTTATCAATTTAACAAACAAAGGTGTTGTTTTTATAGAAGGTGTTAGATTATTTCGGCGCACCTTTTAAATTCTGTCTTTTGGTTGATTTAAATTATAATATAACTAGCTGACGTTACCCGGCGTTGCTAGGGGACTTTTCGAAGTTTGAGGTTGTGTATTCTGGTGCACCTGACAACTGAGTGCATTTTTAAGGTGGAAATAATATTTATTTATTTATTCCATCAACATAAATCACGTTTTTCCTCATAAAAAATAACCTCACTAGGACTAAGCCTGTATCAAGGTTAACAATTTACATTTGAGTGAAGCAAACATAGAGTTATCACAAACATAAAGTAATACTACACACAAATATAAAATGTTTCAAAAAGAAGGAAAAAAAATGCATTTGATGAGTTACCAGATGGGTAATTTGACAATTGTAATTTGACTTATTGTAATAATATTTGAACCATAACTACTTAATTATCATTATTCCCAAGAAGAAACAACTAGATAAGAAAAGACAGCTAGGGTGAAATTTTATAAAATATTGTTATTTAAGAAAGCACAATAATGAAAAATATTAAGACAATCGTCTGCCAATACAAACGTCTTAATTAACATTTTGAATTTAAATAAGGAATTGGTAGACTTAATATCATTATGTAATACAAAATAATAAACTATAGTATATCATCTAGATATGAGATAAGCACCGCAGGCGAAATTGTGAAAAAGTAAAAAAAAATAACAGTAAATAGATTAAAGAAGACGAGTAATTATTCAATTTGGAATGAAGATTTTCGTGTTATTCACATTCGCTTTGCATATTTAAAATTAGGGGGAAATGCGACGCATGCAAATTTTTCGTTTTTTTTTACATGAACTGGAGGCCCTGATGAAAACAATTTACGCACGGCCTATGCCATCTTTGGGGATGCTGTGTGGAGGGTTGTTCTTCTCTCTTTCTAAATCTGCTTTTATTTAATGTCCGACCATATTCACTTGGTGTCATGTACATACATCTACCATATTATTTCATTAATACCATTCCTCCAAATATTAATATGGAAACTGCTTACTGCAGATTAAAGTCAACGAATCCACCCAGATTTTACAATTTATCACATATTTTTATCTATAAATTTGGTACATTATGGCAAGCGATCGCTCAAAACTTTTTTGGAAACTTGGCATAGTGTGCCAAAAATAGCTCGAGTGGATAATAGACGGAATGAGTTTTAAGAGGACGTGACACTATTTGTTGTGAGAGATACAGCACAATGTGGGGAAATACAGCATAATGTGGGGAGATACAGCACAATGTGGGGAGATACAGCACAATGTGGGGAGATACAGCACAATATGGAGAGATACAGAACAATGTGGGGTGATACAGCACAATGTGGGAAGATACAGCACAATGCGGGGAGATACAGCACAATTTGGGGAAATCCAGCACAATATGGAGAGATACAGAACAATGTGGGGTGATACAGCACAGTGTGGGGAGATACAGCACAATGCGGGGAGATACAGCACAATTTGGGGAAATCCAGCACAATGTGGGGAGATACGGCGCAATGTGGGGAGATACAGCAAAATGTGGGGAGATGCAGCTCATCGTGGCCTGAGCGGTCTTCAATAATTATTCTAATTCAAAATAATAATATTTTCATTATTTGTATATCGCCGTTTTTGTGCAAAATCACCTCAAGGGCGCTGTAGAAATATATAATACATTTCTACAGTGATCTATGTTATTACTAGCTATAGACTAGTCAAACTATTATCAATTGATGTCTAATAGATTGCATCCTCCGGTTCGTCGATCACTAATACAAAGCTATATGTATAATGAATTTGATTGATGAACGAGATGCTAGAATGTACATATGTTATAATTCTTATTTATTTATGTTTTGTACAGGCAGATAATACACAGTACCATACTTGAGATTAACACTGTTTATTGTTTATTAGAGAAGTTTAGATACGGTTCGCACGCACAGGAAATAATTGGAAAATTGGACTTTTCGGTATTTATTTTAATAATACAGGGTTTTCCAATAAGAGGTGTTATTTTGATATTCGATCGTAAAAGATCAATGGTTTCGTTGCTTGTGTGGCACGTAGCGCCGTCTTGTTGAAAGTAAACGTTGTCCAGATCAATACCATCCAATTCCGGCCATAAAAAAATCATTAATCATCTCTCGATAGCGCAATCCATTCACCGTAACTGTTGCTCCAGCCTCATTTTCGAAAAAGTAAGGGCCAATGACTCCGCCGGACCATAAACCGCACCAAACAGTCACACGTTGAGGATAGAGAGGCTTTTTTAACAATAACTCTTGGGTTTTCCGAGCCCCAGATGCGACAATTTTGCTTGTTGACGAAGCCACCGAGGTGGAAATGGGCCTCATCACTCAAGATGATTTGCATTTGATTCACTCAAGTGAATTTTAATAATTTCAATGCGTTGTTGAAGCGTGTATCGTTCCATTTTTATTAATGGCGTAGTTTCTACTTGTCAAATGTCAAAAAATGACAGCTTCAAAAGTAACATCTACCGAAATAGCGGGCTATTCAAAATAACACCTCTTATTGGAAAACCCTGTACATATTTATGTTCTTTAATTAGCGTGTTTAGGAAAGGAAAATTTTATGCTGGTGGTACTACAGTATAAGGTTTTGATCGGAATTCACTCTCCTAAGTGTAATTCGTCCCTCGGTATAAGACAGATTTCGAATAAAGTAAATCCAATAATGTCAAAATGACTAAATTTAAGAAGTGCTGATATGAATTAGTATACTTTTTGATGACCAAACGCTAAAAGTAGGTGTATTGATTGACCTACCACTACCCTACCTACCTGCTCCTAACTTTCTTCTGTCAACACGGCAACGAATATGGAATATTATAGGCACACTCCGCAATAACCGCTTTTTTTCCTCTTCCCCGCTGACAGATTGCTGACAGATCAACTGACTGAAGAAGAGATTGGAAATCTTGAATGCATTGATTTATAGAAATTCCTCACTCGCAGTGCTATAGTGGTATAAGAGATTTTTCTTACAAATGTGTTTGACAGCTTGAATGTATTAGGTTTTATCCGCCAAGCTCAACAAATAAGCCTAAGAAATTCAGTATTTTTTTAATATTTATCAAGTAGTAAATGACTTAACATATATCTATCTATCTAAAAATATAAATGTTCGTTTGTTCAAAATCTTAAATCTCCGAAAGTTCTTCATCAATTGCTTTGAAATTTTGTCACTACTTTGCATTCGAATACGCGTGTCTTTATATATACCTAAATTATATATACATATACCCCTTTAATAGGTAAAAACACGCTTAAAAAAAAACAGCGCCATATGTTGGACGTAAAAAACAACACGCGCTATTGTTTCACTATCTGGAAAGACATACTGAGATACAGCAACGCATGGCGGGGTACAGCTAGTTTTAGAGCCTGAAAAAATGCCTTTTAAAGTTCGAACCCAAGTCTGAAATTAATGTCCATTAGAATGATGATTTTTCAAAAAAACAAATTTATGCAGATTTTGTGACTGATTTCGTTTTGGACTATGAGTTTAAACAAGATTCCAAAATTTCAGCCCGTTTGGAACCATAGAGCCTGAAAAAGCTGCTTCTAAAGTTCGAACCCAAGTCTGAAATTAGTGCCCATAAAAATGATGATTTTTCTAAAAAAACAACTTTAGCAGATTTTGTGAGTGAATTCGATTAAGATCATGATTCTTATCTTTATTTCAAAATTTCATCCCGTTTGGTACCATAGAATATACATAGATAGAATTTTAAACAATAACATCGACAGTGCCGAACTTCTGTCCCTTATTAATTTTAACATACCTTTGAGACGTACAGCGCTATTCCACTCGCTTTATGACAAAACAAATGCAGCTTCTAATTCCCCAATTAACCGTGCTCTTCATACATTAAATAAGATTTGTCTCAAATCTTACATCGACATTTTTTTGGATTCACTGTCCTAATTTAAAAGGAGCATCGTGTCAATGATATAAATATAAACAGTTCAATGTGCAAACATATACACACACTTACACATACACGGTACACACACACATATGCACTACACACGTCACCCGGCAATTACTAAATATACATGAAATATTTAATATCTAAAACGGTTTTATCAGTGTAACCAATGTTTGTTTCAATAATATCAAATGAATAAATAAATTAGGTGCTCAAAACGGCCCAAAAAGGAGAACTAAAGAGAATTCTGAAAGTTTCGATTAACCCTTCAGTACATTCATCAAGTTTGTTCAGTTTGCAATGTTTTCTGTGTATTATATTCCCGGTCGTACATGACCCTCAAACGCTGGAAGGGTTAAAATTCGGACAGGTGAAATATTTAAAAACTTAAGTTTTCCACGTGATTGTTTATCCAATTTTTTAAAAATTTAAACTTAAAGAAACACAACTTTAAGCTGTGAGGTGGTTGAATTAACTAAGAATTATAAAGATTCTGAAAAAAGTTATATCTTCCGCGGGAAACGTCAAAGCACGTTGGACGCGCGTTTTCCTCATTTTTTCAGTAGCTCAACAGCAGGCTCCGAGCGAAATTGCAGTCAATGATTTCTTATGGGATTCTTTATGGATACTATTTTTAAGGTGAGGAATGAGTGAACCTGGATCTTTGAGAGACACATGTTGTAGGAGGGAGGAAAGAAGGCAAGCATGACTTGTGATAGCGACGGTTTCTCGTATTATACGATACGATTGAAAAACCACCCCAAGTAAAATATTTCTTACCGGTGTGCCGAAGGGATTAAGTTCCGACACCACTATTTGATTTTTTTAAATTTAATAAGATTCTCTCAGTATCGTCCTGGTGTAAGACCACCATTCAGAATTGAAACATTGCTTCAAATGGCTTTAGCTGTGTTTGGTGATCATATCTAAGTAGCTAGAGACTTCCCAACTTCCTCTTTCCCATCTCATACCCCTCCCCACTACCTCAAGTCTCACAACATACCCGAATTCGCTATTCTCACTGGCTCCAGACGGTTGGAAGCAGCAAGGACTCTTATGCAGTATTCACATAAAAAATAAATGTAAAAATCAATAAAATTAACGAAATAAAAAATTACGATAAAGATCATAGATAGTACAAAAATGGGTATACCTAACAACATATCAGCATTTTCAATCATTTCGGTTTTTATTAATTTTTTTTATCCATACCAATAACAAAGATAGCTACAAAAAATCATCGGTTGAAATGGAAGCCGAAGAAGAATCAGACGACAAAGAGAGGACGGACCGCCAAACAACTCCGTCTTGGCACGCATTCCTTGCCTCATTCACATCCATAGATCATCTCATACTCTTCTATTATTCTGACTCTTCACAGGACCCCACTCAAGTATCTGATTCAATTGATCGTGCCATGTCTTCCTCGGACGTCCCCGACTTCTGCTACCATTCACATTTGCGTCATATATTCTCCTTACACTCCTTCGCTCATTAGCTCTACATGCCCAAACCATGGACATTGAATTGTACGAGGAAGTAGATCATAAACCTACCGCTATTCTGTCGTCTCCTCGCCTTGGGTCTGACGCTCAGGTCCACGGGCTCTTGCTGCTCGGGGGGGCCGCTAGCCTAAAACAAACAATAACAGCCGTTAAATTATTTTTTAAATAATTATAATAATAAAGTGTGATACCTTACAATAGCGTCCCTGTCTGTACAGTGTAAGGGCAGAAGAGCTATGTCACCACCCGGCTTGGATGGAAGCACCCTCCCCAAAAAAGACTCAATTGAAATGCTTGGAGTGAGCATATCAGATCTGCTCTAGTATCAATAATACAAGATCGGGAAAATCTGGCTACCAAGAAACTTGGCGTCTTGTACAGGGGCTAGCTGGTTCTTCAATTATAACAAGCTGCTAACCCTATACAAATAGCAAGTACGCCTAGCAATTGAATTTGGGAGCCACCAAGCTGGAGCCTCCCACAATACTTGATAAACCCACTTTATTCTGTGCAAATGAGATAAAAGATTGTTAACAGACCGATTGCCATCTCTGATGCACAGATGCCATGTGGGCACCGGGATTCTTCAAGACCCGCATTAACAAATCCTTTCCTACAGTCCCTACTTTAACCCGCCTCGCAACGCTGCCCAACTGGGTAGCGACATATTTCCCCTGCCTTTACACTGTACAGACAGGTGCGGTGTCTTTTGTGAGATGTCACATTAACAAAAAAAGGTTTGTGTTACACTAAAGAATTGATTATACTGAGGCTGGTTAGTTAGTTTGTTATGCAAAAAAAGATTAACGACGTCTGAAAAATATTACTGACGGTGTGCCAGGTATCACAATAATTGAATAAGAACCAAGTGAGCATCATATAAGCAAGCGCACAGTTAAAAGATTTAAGACGCAGCCATTTTGCGATTGTAACTTTGAGCAAGCTTAAGGCTGGCCGCATACATACGTTTTTCGTATTCGATTTCCGAATTCGTTTTCCGTATTCGGACATCCGAATGCACGGAATCAGTAGAAAATACATTAACTTCCGCACACGTTCGTTTTAGTTCCAAACGGAACAAATTCCTTACGCACGTTCCGAATGCGAGCCGGCGCATTCGGAGAAGCCGGATGGAAAAAACCTAATGACGTCATGTGGAACGCAGCTATTGCATACAGTTTGTTTGTGCCGACGCTAACGCACGGAAATTTCCGTTCGTAATACAGTGTTGCCAACGGATCTTGACCTAATATCGCCGTTTCTCATACATAAGGTAGCGTAAAGTAGCCGAATTTGCTGTTAGGTGGGACATGTTTACAATTGATGTTTTTACGTGAAAATAAAAATTTCGTGGGGGGGTGGGTGAAGAAAAACGAACGTTTGCGCTAGTCTCGCGGAATTCCGAATACGGAAAACGAATTCGTAAATCGAATACGGAAAACGTATGTATGCGGCCAGCCTTACGGGTAAACTAAATTTTGTACGTAAAGACATTAACGCTAAAGCACATGCCAAACCCGAGACTATTTCTTGCTCACAATCGAAACAACGAATTACACCATTTATTACTTACCTACGTAGGGTCCTAGCCATGTTCGACCGAATTCAAAATACTTTTTTTAGGATACCATCTCTATTACTGATCAATTAAATTTATAGAACTGACGACATGGTGCCAATCCAATTGAATTTATGGAACTGACGACATGGTGCCAATCCAATTGAATTTACGGAACTGACGACATGGTGCCAATCCAATTGAATTTATGGAACTGACGACATGGTGCCAATCCAATTGAATTTATGGAACTGACGACATGGTGCCAATCCAATTGAATTTATGGGACTGACGACATGGTGCCAATCCAATTGAATTTATGGAACTGACGACATGGTGCCAATCCAATTGAATTTATGGAACTGACGACATGGTGCCAATCCAATTGAATTTACGGAACTGACGACATGGTGCCAATCCAATAGAATTTATGGAACTGACGACATGGTGCCAATCCAATTGAATTTATGGAACTGACGACATGGTGCCAATCCAATTGAATTTATGGAACTGACGACATGGTGCCAATCCAATTGAATATACGGAACTGACGACATGGTGCCAATCCATTTTTTTCACAGTTATCATTTAAAATTCTAGACAGTTTCGCAAATTTTACATTGCGACAGTTTTATCAATGTAATGTTTGGGAATATTATGTTAAAATTTTATGCACCCTACGTTTTATTCTGCTTCAAGGGGTGGGGAAAGGGAATGGGGTGGTTTTTATAAATTTCGTGTGGACAATTTACCTTTATCTTGTTATGAAGATAAAGTGTGCAAAATTTCATTCGTCTCGAAATAAAATAAAATCTTTTTTTTTAGAAAAATAGATTTAGGCTTACCTCTCTGGTGGAGGGTAGCATGGCGCTGCCAGCCTTCCCTCGCAGGAACTCACACCCATCCTGGAACAAACAAAAACACACACATTAATTTATACTGCATACATAATGAATTAGAAACATGAAGAAATAATACGTATTGAAAATAAGTCCATTGAATTAAGGAAGAACTCCAAACACACAATCATAGCTAATATCGTGATTGATTGTTGGGTTATTATGCCGTGTTGTGCTAACTCCTTCTTAAGTCAAAGTTTCGGAGATCAGATGCGTATCGCATCAGGGCAGATGTGTACATTGTTACCGCATTTTGTATTTATCTATGTACACGGAGAAAACTCTAAAACTCTGGTTAAATTATTCCTTTTCCTGTCAAAAATGGGACTGCAGGCCTTCAACGAAAGAATTGACAGAATTCCTAACGTATCAGTCAAAAACTAATGTTTTATGAGGACGGCGGAACATTGTCGCATTCCGTCATGATATTTAATAGGAAAAGAACACGTGTTCTCGATATATTCTGAATATTTTATCAGGATGTTGGAATGCTATCATTTTTTAACATGTACCATATTTCAGTAATTAGTTAAAATTAATGTGGTTTTCGGAATTTAGTTTTGGTGTAGCCTTCAGGAACCGGCGACTAAGAATTAGAAAGTTTGAAACCTGACATAGGTTTTGTGAATTTCAATTGTAACATTGCTATTTTTTCACGGCCGACTAGAGTAAGTCACTTTTCAAGTGATTTCATATAATACTAGCTAAAGAGTTTTCGAAATCAGATGTAGACAGTAATTTTCCTCTTAATTTGAACGTCAAGTGTGCAAAATTTCATCACCAAGTAATAAAATTCTGTTTTAAGGGATGGGAAAGGGTGGTTTTTCGAAATCTCACGGAGACAATGGCCTTTCTCTTGTTTTGAAGGCCAAGTGTGCAAAATTTCATCAAATTATTATAATAAGTTGGTATCGGTTTCGTTTAGTTCTGCAAAGTTGTTTTAACCATTTTTCTGGCATTTCGATATGTATCCACTACCGCCATTCATTTCAGAAAAAAGTGCGGTAGCAAATAAAAACGTTTACAGAACGACGCGGCAACGGTTTGTTTTTGACATTTCAAATTAACTCCATAGAAACCTCAAACACATCAGAAACATAGACAATATTCACAGGGTTGCCAACACAGTCATCTCTTCAACCGTGCGACACTCAAGAATGTATAAATATAGAACTTATGACAAAAGTCGTAGGGATTTTCGTTCGTAGATGGCGCATAGCGAGTAATTCGTGGTAGAGACTCTGGAATAGATACCCTGATCGAGAACCACGGGACAAATAATAATCCCTAAACTCAATACAACAACGATACAACACCATTACACATACCCAGTCATTAAATATTTTGACAAACTCCCTTAAGAAATACAAACTAAAAGAAATTATTTAAATTTTTAAAATAAACTTAAAATACACTTTACCTCAAACTAATTTGGCTGTGTGGTATATTATTGTATAAAAAATCACTGTTAAAAAAATCTTTTATTTTTACAATATTTATATATTATTCTATACACATATGTTCATAATTTAAAGTCTATTTGTATGGAAGTATTCGTAAAATTATTTAATTTTAAAGACGACACTCCCTCTTTACTCAAACACGAGTTTTTCTCAGTTAGGGAGGTATTAATTAACAGCTTGAAACGAATATTATATACTTACGCTTATGCAGATAATTTGATATAAAATACTGTTATATACCGTCATTGGACAGTTGGTATAAGTACTTTGTTATTACTTTTTAATTTTCTTAATCTTAATCCTCTGTCTGCTGTACACTTACTGATTTCTTATTTCTATCAATATGTTTAATTTTTATCATTCTGTTAGTATATAAATATTTAAAATATTTTAAAATTTAAATTTATATATAAATGAACTACAGGTAACACAAAACAAAGTAATCAAAAAGCTATTTCATTTCAAACCTAGAACATCAACAAAAAAATTATATACCTATGGAAACAAAACTATTAAAATTAAGAAAATTATATGAATATAGTACATGTCTCCTTATTTACAAAATAAATAATAAACTCATACATACAAATACAGAACTCATTAAAACGTCCCAAGTACACACACACTTTACACGGCAACACGATAAAATACATTTAAACACCATACACATTATGGCAAGCAATCCATTGGTTACGAGGGAAGCAACATATATAATTGCCTCCACATTTAAAAAAAATTTGTTCAGTTTTATGCTCAATCAACACAACAATGAAAGTGAATAATATCGTTGTGTAATATATTTATGTGTAATGTATTCGTTATTTCTAGTTAAATAAGTGAAAAATGTAATTTTCTTTTATCTAGAATAAAAATATTTAAAAAAACGAGTGTTGAATTCTGGTAAGTTGAAGGGCAAAACAATGCAGTAAAACTAGATAAGGTAATAAATAATTTAAATGTCAATCCAAGTTAAACGTTCCCTTACCAGAACAAACGGAATCAAACATCCTTTCAGAATATTTACGACGTTGGCGTTAGGCCTGTTATTAAATTGAATCAATATGATATAATAGTAACTCCATACAATTAAATACTCACTTTTAATTACCACCCATTAAATTACCTATCCACGGCGAATCCGGTTCCACCAACACTGATATATTGATTCATGTATCTACCGCGACAGTAATGTCCCTAATAATTATACGTATTGACAAATTACACCACAAACAGTGTATACTTTATCGAATTTATTGCGATTAAAAATAGATTGATACTTGTTAACTCGTCAGGCTAATTTGTTCGGATTTGAGAACAAACAGATAATCCGTGGAGTCAATTTGTTCGCTTTTAGGAACAGCTCATCTGGTATCATAGAAATTGTTGTGACTACCTCTCTTACCGCCATAGATAGAAATATGAAATAAACGGTGTAGTAAAGAGAAAAAAAACAAGCTTTATATATGTATTTAAAAATGTAAATGTTCGTTTGTTCAAAATCTTAAATCTCTGAAAATTCCTCACCGATTGCTTTGAAATTTTGACACAACTTTGCATTCGAATACGCGTATAATAACAATATTAATATCTTTATTTAGAATTTACAAAATTTATAAATAAATTATTTTTAATTTTAAAAATTTACAAACATAATATTGTAAAGGTAAAAAGAAAATAAAAGTATAGTTAGTTGAGGTTTCTCAAATACCGCCTCACTAGGCTAGCCTGTGTTGAGGCAGAATTTTTCGTGTTAGTTCCTAGTACCTTTGAACATACCTTGTATTAGGAAGTTTTCGCTCAATAATGTGGTGACTTCAATAACTGCAAATTTGGGTGAATGCACCGGTATATATTATATACCTTTATTATATAGATGTCACCTGTGACAGGTAAAAACATATTTTTGACACCTGTGACAGATAATTTTTTATTTATTTTTAAAACAGCGCCATCTGTTGGACGTAAAAGCAACACACGCTATTGTTTATCTATATGCACAGACAGGCTGAGTCACAGTTACACGCGGGGTACAGCTAGTAGTCAAATATAGAAGTTAACCACAGAATATTTAAAATGTACACCTTTGTGAAACGAAAGGTTCCAACCCAATTTAAGAAGATTTTTTTTTCTTTTTTTTAAATATGAAACAAAAAAATTGAGGTGGCAGAGATGTTTATAATAAAATATTTATTATTTTCTTAGACGAAAAAACGTTAGAGAGTCACTAAGAAAAAATATTTTTGATCTCAAAATTTTAATATTAAAAGAATTATGTGTTTATTTGTAGTAATAAAATTTAGTAATAGTGTATTTCATCACCTTTAAAAAACAGATTTTAGTTTTCCGATACGTTCAGAATTATTCCATTTATTTGGATTTTATTGAGAGCGGAAATACACACAAATTCTCAGAGAGCATCTTTACAAAATATAACGCTTAATGTGCCAGAGGCCTGAAGGGTTAAGGAGCTGGTATTCGAGCAAGAAAAACTGCCTATTACTGCCTGTTGGCTGTCTATATTGTCGTGTTCCGTCAAAACTGCCGTAACGCATAAGACAAAAAAAAAACTATATCCTGCAATAACTCCACCAAACTTAGTGTTTCAGGCTAAAATGATTGCTTAAGGCGATGCACTATGTCGTGTAATATTTTAAATTGAGCCGCTATCAATAACAACCCTTACGTAGATGGCTATAAGGTTTAAATTCCCGCTTAACACCATCCGCTTGTTTTGATTTATGCAAGTAAAAAACATGGCCAAAAAGTGCCTTTTATTTTATTTTGTGGATGTTCCGGCATAAATATTTATTTCTTTTTGATCATTTTATAAATAACTTAATTCGCCACACTATACAATAAAATCATAACCGAAAATGGGTTCGTAAGTAGGAGATTTTGAACTTAAAGGAGTTTTCATAGGCCCTTACATTATTTTTTTCTGGGCTTATAAAAAGACTTATCTAAAAAATACTCGATTATTTCAAAGGCCAAGATGTATTCTACTCACAGTATTTAATTAAAGCATCTGAAACATTTCTAAGCGACCAAATTTTCAAACCAAAAACACATGATTTTGCATTACTACGTATGGCATCGCCTTAAAAAATAATGTATTATCCTTTGTGCTATGAATAAAAAACCTTGTCCCTTAAAAACATTAGTTTATCATTAAAAACAATGAACATTTTTATTTATAAAGATTTTTAAGATTGATTGATTCTGTAGAAACTAATTTCTCAGTTATTACACATACGTATCGTGGCAAGTAGAGTTACATTCCGCTTTTTTTCACGGGTAAATAGTATTTACCTATACACAGAAGAAATACATTCGAATTATGTGAAAAATTGTAAATGGTAGTATAGAAAGCATGTATTTACTTAACCTCATTGAATTTCATATACCTACGAGAGATATTCTTTCCAAAATCATGTTTAAAATAACAATACCAGGACTGAACATTTAAAAAGCTTGATTGTATCTAGATTACATGAAGTTAGTAATATATACTAAGATGTGGTGGATCTATTTAACTGCACGGAATTTAGGTACAAGAATGCTATACTATCATGTCTTTTCAATCAATATTAATTTAGGAACAACGTTTTCTTAAAGGTTATACCCCTTCATGTAATATATCAATTAAAAAAAAATTAATAAGCCTAAGCGAAACATGAAACAGAACAAGACACAGAAAATAAAAAAAGATAACGGTCACAACTAAGAATCGAACCAAGGGTCTTTTTTCTTACCGGGACAGCATCTTAACCACTCGACCACTAAACAAATGTTAATAGGTCCGGTTAATATATCCGATACACTATCTAGGTTACAAACCAATTAATTAGAACGTTGTGATCATTTAAAAAGGTAGCGGCCAAAAGTATGGGAGAATTTAGTTGCAAGATGATATTGTTAATTCTGAATGTGAAATATGAGATCGACAAATATGACGTTTAATAATTGGGTCTCAATGGTCAAGTTGTTGAAGACGCCTGTCCCGGTAAGACGAGAGATCCTGGGTTCAATTCCTAATTGTTACCGTGATATATTTTTATTTTCTGTGTCTTGTTCTGTTTCCTGCCCTTTTTAGATTTATAAGTCTTATCTTCTTCAATGAAATATTAATTTACCCCAAATCTACTTACACTTTATTATATTTATATGTCATGTACTTGTAAAATATATTTACATATCATGTACTTGCATATTATATTTATATATCACGTACTTGTATATTATATTTATATATCATGTAATTGTATATTATATTAATAAATCATGTATTTGTATATTATATTTAATTATCATGTACTTGTTTATTATATTTATATATCATGTACTTGTAAAATATATTTACATATCATGTACTTGCATATTATATTTATATATCACGTACTTGTATATTATATTTATATTATATTAATATATCATATACTTGTATATTATATTTATTTATCATGAACTTGTTTATTATATTTATATATCATGTACTTGTATCGCCTACTTTTATATCCTTCTAAAGCTTGTATTAATATTATACTTTCTGTAGTCATTTTACGATCAAATGCCACAGTTAATTGCTATTTAAAAATATATATATTTCCAGCACTTGCTAATGCTTGCATACTGTGACATGCAATTGTTGTTTATGGTATATTTATACTGTGGATATTAAATAAATAAATATTATAAGTAACCATGTCTATAAAATCATTGCTTTTCCTATTTCATAATATAATAAACGTGGCTTTTATTACGTATCTATGAAAGATAGGTGGGTACTACTAAATTTCACAACACTCGGCCTAATTGGCTTTGCGCTGGTAGGAAAGCTAATGCGAGTAGGTTCCTCGAGGTTGAAGTAGACTCCCAGGCCGTCAAGAGTCAAGACGAATGTCACGCTGTAACATAACAGGGGTACAGACCGATACACTCAACTTTGCAGTAGGTAGGGACCAACGCTGAAGATCTTAAGGGTGAAAAATAAATCTTAATTTTAAGTCATTACTTTTCATCAGAATACATTTGGGCAAAAAAGCTTCGTATACTATGGTACTAAGCTCTACAAAAAAATCCCACTCTCATTCAAAACTCACAACAATATTATAGCATTTAAATTTCAAATGAAAAACTGGACACAAAACATAGGGAAATCATAAATAGATAATATACTGACACCAAATACAGACTGAAACTGACACCACTCAACTGAACAAAAAACACGATTTTATATATATTTATAATTATTTTAGAAAAAAAAAACACTATTTAATATATTTATAATTACTTTATATTATTTATACTACTAAATTTTAATAATATGTACATGAAATTCTCAGCACGGGAGATCCCAGTCAGGATATCATTATGTCTATTTGTCACAAAAAAATCATGTAATAAAACACTATCATTATTTTTACAGTATAAATTTAAATGCTTATTAAAAAAAACCAGTATGAATTATTTACATATTATATTAATAATGAATTATTTATAGCGAAGCTGACAATACAACCACGGTGGTAAATACTCGTAGTATCGCCCTGATTAAGGACTTTCGAAACGTTACTTGAAATGTATTTAGCCGTGTTCAGTGACCTAATATGAATCGCCAGGTACTTCACAACCATATTTTACCCATCTCCTTTCCCTTCCCTTTCAATAAGTTCCACCATAAATTGAGTTGCCATAGTCCCACCGGCTCCGAGCTTTGGTCTCTGTTAAACTCACATTTAAAAAACTTCAACTTGTCTTTAAACCGAAGTCTATGCTCTTTTCTGTCATTCGTGTTTCTTTTCTCCCACAACATGGATCTCTTCAAGACAAGGGTTAACCTCTTTCTATTCTCATAAATACCCTCCACACAGCATATCTAGTAGGCTTTGAGGGAAATAATTTAGGACTTTCTGCGTGGAGGGATAAAAATAAGAAAAAAACCTTGTTGAAAACATTTTGATAACTATTATACATTTATATAGTCGACACATTTGGGTGAGAGGGCTAAAACATGCGATATTATTTATAAATGTATTCAGATGATAATATATGCTATTGCGTCTTGAGAGGAAGCTACAAGCCAAAATATGTATATTCTTGTTATATTGTAGGTAGTAGGCATTAAAATCGCTTGACAAACGCAGTCTAGAAACGTTCGATTTCAAGCACAAAACTGGTTTTTATTTATTTTGTAAATAATTTTATAAGAAAGCAAAAAAGTTAATCAAGTGAAACTGTCACAGTTAATCTTAGCTATGATACTGTATTTTTTAAAAGTTGTTTCCTTTACGCGTTCGTACATTTTTTGAAAAAAAATTAGTAGTTTCCATTTATATTTTTATTGAGTAATTTATTATTTTATTAGTATTCTGCTCAAGCGAAACGACAGGAAAACCTTCAATTTATATAAATCATATTTTGTGGTATTCATAATATACACCAATTCGTTATGCTTTAAAGTATAAAGCAAATTATTTGTTTTGTTGCGCCCTTACACAAAACAATATGTAGTTATTAGTGAATAAATAGTTTTGTGCGTATAAAAACTCAATTCTTTCATGAAAGACATACAAATACAATATTGTATTGAATCAACGATACAAAAACTATTTATTCATATTGCGTATGTACGGGCGCAAACAAATAATTCTTCCTAATATTGTAAAGCATAACTTGCAAAAAGTGTATTTCGATAAAATAACTAAATTTATCTATGAATGCGTGGATTTTAACGTACGTTACGTTTAACCTTAAACAAAAGGAAATGGGAACATTTATTTCAGTACTGCTATGACGTAATGTAGAGTATCGAGTTAGTTTCCCTTATGCCTGCAGAGTTAACTAAAGGGTTTTCCAATAAGAGGTGTTATTTTGATATTCAATCGTAAAAGATCAATAGTTTCGTTGCTTGTGTGGCACGTAGCGCCGTCTTGTTGAAAGTAAAGGTTGTCCAGATCAATACCATCCAATTCCGGCCATAAAAAATCATTAATCATCTCTCAATAGCGCAATCCATTCGCGTAACTGTTGCTCCAGCCTCATTTTCGAAAAAGTAAGGTCCAATGACTCCGCCGGACCATAAACCGCACCAAACAGTTGAGGATAGAGAGGCTTTTCAACAATAACTCTTGGGTTTTCCGAGCCCCAGATGCGACAATTTTGCTTGTCGAGCCACCGAGGCCACCAAGGTGGAAATGGGCCTCATCACTCAAGATGATTTGCATTTGATTCACTCAAGTGAATTTTAATAATTTCAATGCGTTGTTGAAGCGTGTATCGTTCAATTTTTATTAATGGCGTAGTTTCTACTTGTTAAATGTCAAAAAATGACAGCAAATTCAAAAGTAACATCTACCGAAATAGCCGGCTATTCAAAATAACACCTCTTATTGGAAAACCCTGTATGTCAAGCTGTAAAAGGACCAGGTTACCAAGGTTTGATTCCCACACTTAGTAAGGTTCAGTCGCTCATTAGATTGGCAATGCGATCAGGAGTACATAGGTAGGAAGATAATATATAATAGTAGAGCGTAGAGAATCGTGTCATCGTAGGGATTACGAAATGAGGTTAGGTTTACGATGGAGACTGTACTCTTTCGTTACGGCTTGCAGAGTCAGGATTAGATGTTTGATGATCTGATGTCAGCGAGAAGAAACGCAGAATAACTAGGCCACGTAATGCGTAACGACGAATTAATTAATTGATGTAAATAAAAAAGACACACAGGTTTGTGTCTAATGCTTTCTTATAATTATCGTATCTTATTATATATATCCAGACAAGGACACCTGCGTTGAGTACCTGTTCAGATATATTCTGAAAGGAGGAGCCACAAACTCGGCTATCAATTACATAGAAACCGCACAGAAAACGATCTTAAAGGTAATACTAAAAAAACATAGACTGACTGATACAGACCAAATATTCAACAGCTGTGACGTACTAGATATACGCCAATTATACATTAAAACACCACTAAACTACATTTTTTTTATTTTAAATATATTATTATGTATTTTTAATTTTAAATGTATAATTTTTCTCATTAAATGTATTATGTAGTTTATATTTTCATATTATAAAATGAAGGCCTCAGCACGGGCAAGCCACCCCCAGTGAGGCCTAAATTACTGGAAAACTTGAATTGTAAAAAATATTGTACCAAATAAAAAAAATAAAAAAAATGACTAATATTTTATTTACAGCAAAGTGATAAAACAGTCGAATATGGAAATCTGGAAACCTTAAGAAAATAATTCCTTACAGGGCCAATGACATCTTTGGTGATGCCGTGTGGAGGCTCTTTGAGGAAAGGAAGGAGATGAAGTTCTGGGAAGAAAAAGGTATGAGGGTTGTTTAGGAATCTGGAAGTCCCGAGTGTCCAGGAGTGACGGTCGAATGAATCCATCCCTCCCAATACGGCACAAGGCGATGTTCCGTGAGAGTCCTTATGGAGAGGTCAAAAGGTCTCCCCCAACCAGTAACTCCGATCCGGCCTGCCACGCAGTTGGTGGGCAGACGCATCTGCCGCGAAACCCGAACAAACATCACCCCATGAACCCGGGCACCTCTGCTAAATCACCAAACACTACGAACCACTTGGGGTGAGCTATGGCAGAGGTGTTGGTTATCCAACTGACGGTTCCTGGGGCGGCGGTACCCACACCCGCCTCCCAAATTTTATTTATTTATTTATTTTTACATTAGATACATTTAAAGCAGACATAACAGTAATAACATAGCATTATGAGAGCATATATTTAAAATGAGTAGGTACAAGTGTTATTACTTTTGTTAGGTCGAATTTAGTTCCTAGCTAGGCAGATTGCCTGTTCTAAGGAACCAAATGTAATTTTTTTAAAATTAAGTACCTATACTTAAGTTTTTACTAAATGTGACATTAATAGGTAAACATGTATAGTTTTAAGTGACATTATATAATAGTTTTTCAGTCTTATATTAAGTTTTTACTAAAAGTGACATTAATAGTTAAACATGTATAGTTTTAAGTGACATTATATAATAGTTTTTCAGTCTTGTATTAAGTTTTTACTAAATATGACATAGGAAAACATGTATAGTTTTAAGTGACATTATATAATAGTTTTTTCAGTCTTGTATTAAGTTTTTACTAAATATGACGTAGGAAAACATGAATAGTTTTAAGTGACATTATATAATAGTTTTTCAGACTCCTCCCTACCTGAGCCAATCAACCATTTAGTATATGCGTTTAAAACCATTTTATTTGATATTTATTATGTATCTTAAGATCATTGAGTACTAGGCATATAGTTACAATTGCAAAGAGGAAGATTAAACAATAATAATATGGTAATTTATGTTGTTTGACGTAAGTAGATGGAGATAATGGTTGTGTTTGGTTCATATTGCCCAATGTTAATAATAAGAATAGTGCAATAATTGATTCGTGTGTTCTGTAAATGGCAATAATGTGATAAATATATTTATCGAGTTTTATTTCGGTTTGAATACAGTTAGTTAATGTATCTAATAATAGATATCTATCACAAATAAAGAGTTAGTAAGACAAACCCTGAGTTACAACAGAAATCGTCCAGTAAAAAAATTGTAGAGAGAATTCAAGACTAACTGCAGAATATAATAGTTGATACATTATTAATGAACACCGGCTGGCCTTGATTTTTCAATCGCAGATAGACAGATAGATAGATAGAGGCAGACCTCATCCGGCTGTCGAGTCACGTGGCGGCGAGGGGAACAGGGCGATACTAATAGTAATAGCAGGTGATAATAAATATGATGCCTAATTATTATTATTATATTTGTACAAGGAAGTGGACATACATTATGCTTTTAATGTGTGGCCCTGTGATCAGTTTTCAGGACCGGTATTCGGATTGAAATGGCTCCATCTTTAGCAGTATTTCATTACATAGTCCAAGGGATTTATTGTTCTCCTTGACTACCCACTTTGATGCAATAACTATTTATAAGCCTGAGAGCACGGGCGGTAATCATAACAATATGTATTTGTAAAAGCAATGTGTGTAAGTCGAAAATCTCTAGTTTTTAGCTATAGTTATAAGTCACATGATGGCAGTATTGTGTAAATACCCACGCTGTAATAAAAATATGTATAGTATAGTAACTGGTTATAAGTCACTAGCTATTTATTAATCTTAGTTAAGCCACTAGTCATAAGTCTTAGTTGTAAATCATTAGTTATAAGTCTTAGTTGTAAGAGTCTAGCTATTAATCTTGGTCAAGCCACTAGTCATAAGTCTTAGTTATAAATCATTAGCCGTTAATCTTAGTTGTAAGACACTAGCTATTAATCTTAGTTGAGCTGTTGTCATAAGTCTTAGTTGTAAGTCATTGGCTATTAATCTTAGTTTTAATACACTAGCTATTAATCTTAAGTGAGCCACTAGTCATAAATCTTAGTTGTAAGACACTAGCTATTAATCTTAGTTGAGCCACTAGTCATAAGTCTTAGTTGCAAGTCATTAGCTGTTAATCTTAGTTGTAAGACACTAGCTATTAATCTTAGTTGAGCTGTTGTCATAAGTCTTAGTTGTAATTCATTAGCTATTAATCTTAGTTGAGTCACTAGCCATAAGGCTTAGTTGAACGTCATTAGCCGTTAATCTTAGTTGTAAGAGACTCGCTATTAATCTTAGTTGAGCCACTAGTCTTAAGTCTTAGTTGTAAGTCATTGGCTATGGATCTTAGTTAAGTCATTAGCTTTTAATCTTAGTTTCAATACACTAGCTATTAATCTTAGTTGAGCCACTAGTCATAAGTCTTAGTTGTATAAGCTATTAATCTTAGTTCCAATACACTTGCTATTAATCTTAGTTCCAATACACTTGCTATTAATCTTAGTTGAGCCACTAGTCATAAGTCTTAGTTGTATTAGCTATTAATCTTAGTTCCAATACACTTGCTATTAATCTTAGTTGAGCCACTAGTCATAAGTCTTAGATGTAAGTCATTAGCTATTAATCTTAGTTCCAATACACTTGCTATTAATCTTAGTTGAGCCACTAGTCATAAGTCTTAGTTGCAAGTCATTAGCTATTAATCTTAGTTGTAAGTCTCACTTGATTAAGTATTTTTTTCACCTGTATACAACCAACTTTAAAAATAAAATAAGCAGTAATTGTTGATTGAAGTACTATTACATATTGAATTATTTGGCGCGTTGGAAATAAGCTGAAGTGGCTCAGTGGTCCAGAGCGTCTGACCTGACATCAGAAGGCGCGGGTTCAATTCCCGTCGGCAGCATTTATTTTTACTCGGGAGATATTTTCAATTTGTATTGATATTACAGGCGACTAATTATTGCTTATAATAATTTATTATCAAATTTATGTTATCTCAAAATCAATGTTTCGTTATACGACATTTGACTTCTTTACCATGCATTTAGACTGTTAAGTACAACTGTAGGATTAAAACCAAAAATAAAATTTCTTTATTGTATGTCAATCTAAAAAAAAATCAACTAAAATAATACAGTAGCGATTACAGACATCATAATAATATGATAATTATTTATTATAAAAGGTCAGTCCCGCTTTGAGTTGTTTTATTTTACTAAAAACGATTAGAGTGATTGTAAATTTGACAGTTGATAGACATATTATTAAGAAAGCTGTTATTGTATTTATCACAAATGTAGTATGTATTTGAATGTCAATTATAATCTGTATCGGTAGACAAATAACTATTAATGATGATGTAAAAAAACTAATAATTCGAGTATATTTACAATTAGAATGATATACACTTTTTTGGCGCCCATAGCATTCAAATTTATAGACCAGCCGGAAAAAAATGGAACAAACCAAGTGCGAGGAGCGCGGTGGGCCACGTGATCCTCTCCCTTTTATGTGATTTGTCAGTAAATGAATCTGACAGTATACTATAAAAGCTGCTTCGAATTAGTAGTCCTTTTTACAATGGAGCGCAAATTGCTTATTGCGTTAAAAACTATAAATCACACATCGGGCAAACTGAAGTTCGGGCTTGTTTCCAAAATTGAATATTTATTTAGACACTTTAACAAATGTCTTTTTAATAATTTTTCCACCTCACTCGTTTTTAGCGTTGCTACGCCAGGTGGTTCTTTTAAAAACGAACTTTCAGATCCTACATAGAAAGGTCCCACAAAGTACTTTGCTGCAAACATTTGCCATGCTTTAGCGAACTTTACTTTTCTGCGCAGGGTACGGTTATTTCGATATGCGCTCTTCGGCGGCCAATGTACGACTGATGTCGTAGTTTATTCAAAGCATTCTCGAAGCCCCCTGGTTTCAAAAATATTGTCACGTGGTTTGCCTTCAGTTCGTCGAAATGATACCCAGTATTCTTACCGCAGTGTTTTCAATTGGTTTTTGTCAGTTAACATAGTCTACACCCCAGCAACTCAATTATTCTTACCGCAGTGTTTTCAATTGGTTTTTGTCAGTTAACATAGTCTACACCCCAGCAACTCAATTATTCTTACCGCAGTGTTTTCAATTGATTTTTGTCAGTTAACATAGTCTACCCCCCAGCAGCTCAATTATTCTTACCGCAGTGTTTTCAATTGATTTTTGTCAGTTAACATATTTCACACCTCAGCAGCTCAATTGTTCTTACCGCACTGTTTTCAATTGATTTTTGTCAGTTAACATAGTTTACACCCCAGCAGCTCAATTATTCTTACCTCAGCGTTTTCAATTGATTTTTGACACCAACCCTGGGAGTGAACAAAATGATTTTGTGCAAATTCTGTGTTGCGTTCGTCTGACGTGAACACCTAAATAATAATTTGTTTTCATAACTATTATGCGTGCGTATGTAAGATCCCAGGTTGCTTATATCTCGTTTACATCTACTGATAATTATTATATTATGTCCTGTGTTCCTGACCCCATTTTAGTGAAATAGGTAGGAAATAGATAAACCAGCGTGCAGCATTCACAAAGGTTCTGAATACTCTCAACCCAGTTTACCGCTATTCCAACGGGTTTAAGGCACTACAGAGATATACAACTCGCTATTAAAATGCGTTATTTTCAATTTCCGGAAACTAAAATACTTATTTTTCATTGTTATCTAACTGGTACACTGTTTTCTGTATATCTACTATTATTTTTTGCAATCATTGTTTATATTTTATTATTTACTGGAAAACACACCAAATACTGTTTGGAAGCATGTTGTCTCGGAGGAAAATTGTGCCGATTCTGGTTCAAGAGGGTTTTTCCCAGCAGACATTATATCACACCGTTTGTGGTTTACAGGACCACAATGGCTTCATCAACCAAAAGCACTCTGGCCGTGTATACAATCAATCTGTCGAAGAAATACAAGAAATCAAAACATGCAACCTTAAAACGTTTGTATCATTTCAAATAGTACCTGATTCAATTATTAGTAAATATTCTTAATTTTATAAATTGCAACGCGTTGTCGCTTGGATAATGCGTTTCGTAAATAATTGTCATAAACGTCCTGGTAGTGGTAATTCAACCTCGACTTACCTTAGTTCTCGCGAATTAAAGGATTCGCTTATTAAATTGAATTAATCTGAGTCTCTTCAAGATCCGCATTAATAAATCCCTCCCTAGAGCTCTGATCTTAGCCTCACAACGCTGCCCCACCGTGGCGACATAGCCACCCTCTTTACATTTTACAGTCAGGGGTATTCTTGTGAGGTGTCACATATAAAAAATTAAATAATAAAAGTTTGACACTCCTGGACACACTGACCCTCAGATTCCTATCCACCCCTCGTACCTACCTTTTTCCTTCCTGCAACTTCCTTCATTAAAAAGACCCTTCACACAGCATCCCCAAAGATGACATCTTCCCTGAGGGGAATAATTTTCCTCAGGGCATCTTGTGTGGAGCTACCGTAAAAAAATTAATAAAAATAAATATGAAAATTTCCCCTCTTGCTAAAAGGTTGCGCATCACTGAAAGTGATTTTACAACAAGTAGAAGTATTACGTATATAACGAAGTAAGGTGGTTTATGACTTTTCCTGTGTTGTCTTTCACCGGAGCAGTGGAACGTGGTACCTAAATAATCTTTCACGCGGAAGTTCATTTTTGAAAACGGTTTACACGGCACAACAGCCCAGCAAGCAATCAACATAAATGCGGACTTTATTAGACAAACATTCATTATGTCTGAGAGCTTTAGCCCCCAGTGTGCCAAGACATCCACCGTGGACCTGCTAGTAGCTTACCGAACTTGTCTCGTATAACAAAATGTATTTTAACTAATATAAATTTATCACTTTTGCCGATTTGTCACTGTTTTTGTTGGTTAGTTAGTTTTTTAGTTGTTGTAGAACCGTTTGATAGATTCCTCTATTTCAACGAACGGATTACAATCGTTAGAGCACATGCGTCAGGTGGGAATTCTGTTTCCTCCTTCCTACAACACTGGTCTCTTCCAGACTCATGTTCACTCCTTCCTCTCCTCGAAAATACCCTCCACGCAGCAACCCCAAATATGACATATGCCCCGAGGGAAATATAACAATTACAATTACCATACACATTATATCAGTGGCCAATAATGAATTAATTACACAGATCCAGTGGGTTTAGTATTGTTGTATGACCTCCAAAACCTCCAGTTTAAATAATATTGGCTTAAAAAACATGTATGTAGATCAATAAACGCTGCTTCTTAAATGTATATAAGTTTTATTACATATTATTATACATACATTTTTTGAATCGTCGGTACGACTGAATCTGCTGTTTATGACGTCACAACCAGTCTACGTGAGTAATATATCCATGGTCTACAATGCTTGTTTCTTTCGTAGCAATGCAGGATTTTAAACATCGTTAAAATGTTAATCAGGTGCGGTCATGGACTAATTTTTGCACATTGGTCCAATACAATAACATTAATGACGAGATGCTAGCATTGTACCTACTGTTCTTCTATGTTAAAAGTGGGTATGCCTTTTGAGACGGGTCACTGATGACGTCACACGTCAGATCCACAGATTTGGTGCGATTTCGGAAACCAGAAAAATTAAAACTTAACAATAAAAAAAACTGAAATTTAAGGTCATTTATATAAATAAAATATAAATGTTCAATTGTTTAAAATCTTAAATCTCCTAAAGTTCTTCACAGATTGCTTTGAAATTTTGACACATCGTTGCATTCGAATACGCGCGTGTTTTTTAAACAGCGCCATTTGTTGGACTTAGAAGAAACACACGATATTTTAATTCTATCTGCACAGCCAGACTGATCCACAGCAACGCGGGGTATAGCTAGTTAATTATAAAAAAAGATAAAAGGGGACTGGAGTTCCTTATTCGGGGTATTGAGAGGTTGAAGGAAACTTTGGAAAGGTTGGGAATTATAAAATGAATTGTTTGAAAGTGGAGTAAGTGTAGGTACTGTATCTTATCGTAATAAGTTACGACTTTCCGAACCAATTTGTGAGATTGAAACTGACCGAGGTAATATTTTTAGAATCGCCGTGGGCCATACCAATTTAGCCTTTAGTTAAATCGATACTAATTTATGTGGGAACCAAATCGATGAAATCAATAGTAATCTTACTCCACTAGTCTAGAAATATAATTATAAATACATTGTAAGGTTCTTGTATACTTTAGTAACAGTGTATTATTGTGCAGGTTTAAAATATCTATATATAGTAAATTAGGTACAAGGAAGAGTGTCTGTAGTCGCGTGACTTTGTTTTTTGTTCAAATCTACAGCTATATTCCGAGATTGATGAAATTTTGCACACTCGACTTTCAAAACAAGATGAAGGTCAGTCTATACGAGATTTCCGGAAACCACCCCATCACCTTTTCACACCCCTTAAATCAGAATAAAGCCCGGGCTATGCTGGGTGTTTCATACATGCCCCTAAAAATTACACGGGATCTAAGTTAAGACTAATCTCATTCATTTCTGCTGTACAAAAACTATTAAACGGTGAGCTCTAGCGTTAAGAAATTGGCAAAACTGCATGGAATATCCAACTACTTGAATTTTTTTACATTTGACGTTCAAAATAAGAGGAAAATTATTACTGTCTACATCCGATTTTGAAAAACTCTGCGTAAAACCCGGGCAACGTCAAGGATTTCGGCTAGCGTAGTACAGGGTTTTCCAATAAGAGGTGTTATTTTGATATTCAATCGTAAAAGATCTATGGTTTCGTTGCTTGTGTGGAACGTAGCGCCGTCTTCTTGAAAGTAAACGTTGTCCAGATCAAGACCATCCAATTCCGGACATAAAAAATCATTAATCATCTCTCGATAGCGCAATCCATTCACCGTAACTGTTGCTCCAGCCTCATTTTCGAAAAAGTAAGGTCCAATGACTCCGCCGGACCATAAACCGCACCAAACAGTCACACCTTGAGGATAGAGAGGCTTTTCAACAATAACTCTTGGGTTTTCCGAGCCCCAGATGCGACAATTTTGCTTGTTGACGAAGCCACCGAGGTGGAAATGGGCCTCATCACTCAAGATGATTTTTGATTCACTCAAGTGAATTTTAATAATTTCAATGCGTTGTTGAAGTGTGTATCGTTCCATTTTTATAAATGGCGTAGTTTCTAAACGTCAAATGTCAAAAAAAGACGGGTTCAAAAGTAACATCTACCGAAATAGCGGGCTATTCAAAATAACACCTCTTATTTGAAAACCCTGTATATATATATATATATATATATATATATATATATATATACTTGCGTGTATATAATTTATTATATTATATTATTATATTATATTATTATTATTTTTTTTTTTTTAAACTTCCGATTTAGTTGTCCGGGTTAAGTCTTCCCCAAAGGAAAAACTTAACCCTTCCACTCACTTTTCCACAAATGATCAGCTAGTCAATCAACACTATGTAAGTGCATTATATAAGTAAAATAAATACAAAACAATACAAGAACAACAACACGTCAAATCACCAGATATCAAATGGGAAAAAAAATTCACCGTCTCCCGATATTTTCATATCAGAGGGTTCGGCTCGGTAGAACTTCTAACAGGGCCTATAAATCCTACTGATCCCTCAACATAAATATTTAAAAAATCTTTTGTTATCCTACATGTATTCAAAATGACCGACTTTTGCATCTTTATATATAAATTTTTTGATAGATCTAATACGCCTAAATTTTTAATTAGAGAGCTAGGTATAATGCCAGTAGCCGAAATAACGAATGGTAATATTTTTATAGTCTGAGAATGCCAAATTCTTTTTATTTCATTTCCTAAATCTGTGTATTTTCTTATTTTTTCACTAACAGATTTTTGAATATTACAGGAATTTGGAATAGCAACATCAATGATATAAGTTATTTTTTTAATTTTGTCATGTAAAACTATATCGGGTCTATTATGACTAATCGCTCGGTCTGTTAGTATAGTTTTATCATAATATATTTTATAAAATTCGTTTTCTAAAAATGAATTTGGTTCGTATTCATAATATGGTACTACATTACGGCAGTCAATCAAGTTATGTTTAATTACCAAATTTTGGTGAATTATTTTTAAAACTTGATTGTGCCTAAATGTATACTCGGACGGTGCTAATATAGAACATCCCGATATAATATGTTCTATAGTTTCCGGAAAAGCCAAACATTTTCTACACAAATCATCAATTTGATTTGTATCTTTGATTATATGCTTTCTATAATTTTTAGTATTAATGACTCTATCCTGAATTGCAAGCATAAATCCTTCTATTTCTGCGCTCAACTCTCCAATACTCAACCATTTGTTTGACTTAATTTTGTCAACATACGTTTGGTTGAGATAATTGAAGTGTTTTGCGTGTAAAATTTTATTTGACCAAGAATCTAATAATTCCTGGTTGGGATTTATAAAAATGTTGGCATTCTCATCGTATAAATTTAAAGGTGTAATATTTCTATCTGCCTTGCAAATTATTTTGTGCATTTCTGAGCTATGAGCTTTCCTATGGAAAAAAGTTCTTAGCATTTCTACCTGATTATGTTTCAAAGAAGTTATTTTGACTATACCTCTACCTCCTAAATTTCTAGGTAAATTAACTCGTTCTATAGCTGAATTTGGATGATGGCAATTAAACTTTGTTAGCGTAGTTCTAATTAATCTTTCTAAGTTATCTAAATCTGTATTAGACCATTTAATTATGCCAAATGAGTACGTTAATAGAGGTATTGCCCAAGTATTTATTGCTTTTACTAAATTTTTAGCAGATAGATTGCATTTTAAAATTTTCCTTATCCTAGTTTGAAATTTAATCCTAATATCATTTTTAATACTACTATGGTCTAATCTATTTGATTGTGGGTATCCTAAATACTTATAAACCTCATCCCTTTTCATACTAGTAATTTGGAAATTTCTAAATATACTCTCGTCCCCATCTACAATTTTGCCTTTCTCTATATGGATCGTTCTACATTTATCTAAACCAAATGTCATTTTGATATCATCTGAAAAGTTTTTAACTACCTCGATCATTTTCTCTAAATTTTGTTCAGAATTCGAAAATAATTTTATATCATTCATAAATAATAAATGCGAAATTGTACTACTCTCCCTTGTATTACCCTTAACTTTTATTCCAAACTTGCTTTTAATTAACATTTTAGATAGAGGATTCAATGCTAAGCAAAACCAAAGAGGACTCAATGAGTCTCCTTGAAAAATCCCTCTTTTAATTGAAATGCCCGGTATTACTATTTTCTTACCTTTTAAATTGATAAGTAAATTGGTATTCCAAAAGGACATAATATTTTCCAAAAAGCTAATAATAATGGGGTTAATTTTATATATTTTTAATACTCTGATCAGCCACGAGTGCGGGACACTATCGAAAGCCTTTTGGTAGTCTATATAGCAAGTATGTAAATTACGTTTTCGAGTTTGAATCTGTTTTAGAATTACAGAATCGATAACTAATTGTTCTTTACATCCCATATGTTTTCTGCGACAACCTTTTTGTTGTTCAGATAAAATATTTTTTTCATCTAAATGAGTATATATTAAATCTGTTAAACAAGAGGTTAAAATTTTGTATATTGTCGGTAAACATGTAATGGGTCTGTACCAGTGGCGGTTCGTGGTCTTTTTAACAGGGGGTTCAGAAATTCAAGAGAAGATAAACATATCTAATTAAAATTTACTTACTGTTGTCCTTCGTCAAATAGTCGAATACGGCAGCAGTCACACAACTTAAATAAAGTTAGTGGGAGGGGTACCTACATATTATTGTTTTTAAATCACTTCACTAGACACAAATATTAGATAATGAGAAAAGTTTTATAGGAATTAAATTGTTTAATGTTTTTATAGCACTCAATGTATGTTGCTAATTATTATTGTTTTTCGAGAAGAATAATTTCGTAGAATATACATATAATAGATATTTAAAACATAAAAAAAAAACAAATAAAGGTGGCACGAAATAAATTTACTAAGTCTACTTCAATAGGTAGTAGATTTGCAAATGCCATAAGCAAACGGTTGGAGAAATGCAGAAACAAGAAAACAAAAATATGTACAAAAATGACTACAAAGTTAAATACCATAATATAACATAAAAAATAACACTTGCTTCCCTAAAGGTCAAACGTCGACCGCGAAGTTCTCGGGTTTCTTCGGTTACATTCGTCAATGTTCGGAGGTCACGTGATAACACAACGCGTGTTCGGCGCACACAATTTGTCTTACTTTTGCAAAGAAAGACCAAATTTTGTATATGTCACCGTCATAGGGATCTGTACCGGCTAAAATTCTTTTGTATGAAGAGTTTGGCGCGGATTTCAACTCGCACAAAATTTGGAATATGTATCGTATTTTTCGGTGGCGCGGGTTTTGAAGGCGAAATTTTAATAGCGTGCTATCTATAATGTGCTTATATTATTATAAAACAAGTTTGTTTTATTTTCTCATCTTTTTAATGGGGGTTCGCCGCACAAACGCACTTTAGAGAAAACCGCCACTGGTCTGTACTGAGAAGGATTATTAATATTTTCGCTTTTGGGTAACATATAAGTAATACCCTTAGTTAGAAAATTTGGAAAATTTTGAGGTTGACTGACAAATTTTGAAAGATTTTTTGCCAAAAGAGGATGTAAAGTAGTCAGACGTTTGTACCAAAAATTATGTATCCAATCGCAACCCGTGGCTTTCCAATTATGAGTATTTTTAATAATTTTGGTTAACAATTCAACCGATATATTAGAAAAACTCATTTGTTCAATACCTGAAAAATTGAGTTCTTCATTTTCTATCCATGGAGTTGACTCGTTATGTTTTATATCTTTACTCCAAATTTTAGTCCAAAAATCGCGCATATCTGATTCAGATGGTAACGGAATATTATTATTCGAAATAATATTTTGTTTATCGTCAAGTTTGGAATAAAATATTTTTTCATTTTTCTGAAATAATCTATTATTATTTTTTTTATTATACGTATAATTATATCTTTTTAATCTACTAGCTTTTACGCCTAATTTTTGTTTTAATAAATCCAATAAATCATTGATTATATTTTCATTATTATGACTATCAATGTTATAACCAAATTTTCTACCAATTTCATCTACATGTCTCAAAATTTTCCTACTTCTATTTCCATTTTTATATTCTATTACTCTAGCTATGTTACTTCTTAAAAATACTACATCATTTTCTAATCTGATCTGCCATTCTGGTTTACTATAACTATATGATCTATCGTCAGAGGATGATAATTTAATTCCTAACTTATTACAAACAGTAATCGCACTAGCGTATACTATTGTATGAAGATCTAAAAAACTAATTTCGTCAAATATGATTTTTGGTAAAATTATGTTATTTAATTCTTTTTTTTTTTTTTTTTTTTTTAAAAGAAAGACAAACATTCCCAGGTTACGAATAACCCAACAATGTTTGAAAATCTCCTACTACCACCACAGAAAGCCGAAAATATTGCTTGTGTTGTGATGGAGGACTTAGCCAGCCGAGGAATCGAACACGCGACGCTCGGGTGAGACCCAAGCGCTATGCCCACTCAACCACTGACCGGTCGAAAAATTAATTTAGATAATTTCTTTGACGTATGCAATTTCGGTAATTTTGGTCTAACTGTTGGCTCTACATCTATATATCTGTTTATATTATTATGAAGTAAGTTAGCTAATTCTACTACATTTTCATCAACAAAGTTTAAATTTGCAATGTTGATTTCCCTAAGATTATAAATAACGGCTAAGTTATTTGAATCTACTGTAATATCATTGGACATTTCGACTAGAATATTATCCAAACTATCTACATTCAATGCATCTGATATGACATTGTTACTTGTGTTAATTTGTTCTAAATTATTTCCCCTTTGCAATCTATCTGCTACTTCTCTTTTAATCTGTTCTAATGTGACTACAGAAATTAAATTATTTTTGAAAATAGCTCGCTTTTGGTCTGCTAATCTTTGTTCGCTTACTTGGGCAATCGGATAATTTTGTGAGAAAAGTAAATGTAATTTTTTCCTATATAACAACATATCTGTTTCTACTTTGGTTACATAAAAATATGAACGAACAATGAACATATTGACATCGTTCGTCGATTTCATACGCTGTCTAGGAATACCTGCTTTTGTTTTTTGGGGTCTTAGACTATCCATGTTCATCTGTACAGATGACATAATAATCCCCTGTTCATCTACGTTGGTTGCAAATGACATTGTTGTCATTTTGCAAAACAACTTGGAGATGATTGTATCTTTACTACTACATTCCAGTAACCAAATCAATAAATAATTTTCAATGTGACCAAATTAAATATTCTAATCAAACTACCTTTCGACATAACAAATCTATAATTTCTAATTCAACTACCTTTCAACATTACGAATCTATGATATATTATATTCCAGAAAAACGTTATCAACATAAAAATATATTTTTATTTTTTTCAAATGAATGTCAAATATTGTTGTTTACCTTGGTTACTGGGGTCCTCAAATAATTTTTTTTTAAATCCTATTTATTTACCTAAATATCCTATGGCTTACTGGCAGTTTATTTAATGCGTTATCTGATATACTCTTCTTTAAATATTTATTATTATTTTATTAAACTTACGATTTAGTTGTCCGGGTTAAATCTTCCCCAAAGGAAAAACTTAACCCTTCCACTCACTTTTCCACAAATGATCATCTAGTCCAGTGGTTCTTAACCTTTTTGGCTGGCGACCCAAGGTACGAATATATTTGAAGTACGCGACCCTAATCTAATTTTTTATTTTTTTTCCATTGACAGGTTATGTAATTTTATACTATAAAATTTATACGATGTATTGGTAAAATTAGAAATAAACAAATTTATTTAAATGTTCTGTATTAAAATCAGACCAGCATTAAAACAGTTAAAAAATTTACAGCAAAATAATCAGTGACTACCCTGGTGTTGTATTTTTGAACAAAGATCATGTATACGTGGAGTTATGTTTATAGAAAGTGCACACCGCATGTCATGCTGAGGATCCAACCTATTCCTGTACTTATTCTTCATAACAGCAAGGCATGAAAATCCTGCTTCACATAAATAAGTAGTTGGGAAAGGTAGCAGGGCTTTTTCAGCTTCATTGCTCAGAACAGGCTTCCCAGATAATTGTGCCCAAAATTTTGTGAGACTCGTTCTGGCAAATCTCTCTTTTAAAAGTGCATCACCTTGCATTTCGAGCAATTCTTCTTGTAATCCAGCTGAATCGTTTTCAACGCCCATTACATCTACTTCAAATGGATTTCTTACCCAACTGTATTTCACGATATGGACATTTTGTGGAATATATCTTTCCATTTCATTTTCAAGTCTTCTCAAATGTTCTAAAAAAATAGGCATGGTCTCCACGAAAATACGGTTGCCATTAAGATTAAGATCTTCCAAAAACAAGTTTAATGTTGGAAACGCTGCCAATTGACATTGAGCAATTTTATTTTGCCAAAGTTTTGTTTTGTTTTTAAAAACAGTAATTTTTTCATAAATGTCTACTACAGTGCGATTTTGACCTTGCATTTCTGTGTTCAACTGATTCAAGTGGTGGAAAATATCACCCAAATATGCCAATTTAGCCATCCATTTGTTGTCACTGAAGCGATCAGCACATTCGTGTCTTTTATCTGTCAAAAATATTTCTATTTCTGTTTTAAGAGAAAGAACTCTAGCTAGAATCTTTCCGCGGGATAGCCAGCGAATATCCGAATGGTATAATAAATTCTGGTGTTCTGAACCCATTTCTTCGCACATCAGTCGAAATATCCGAGAGTTCATAGCGCGTGCCTTTATGAAATTTATAATTTGTATTACGTCCTGTAACACCTGATGTAGATCTGGCTGCATATCACGTGTAGCCAAGTTTTCTCGATGTAAAAAGCAGTGTATTAAAACAACCTCTGGATTTCGTTCCTTGACTTTGGCACAAAACCCGATGCGACTCCCTATCATTGCCGGTGCTCCATCTGTACAGACTGCGAGACAATTGTCCCACAGTAATTGGTGTTCCACAAAGAACTTGTCTATTAAAAGAAATATATCAGCCCCAGTTGTAGTTTCAGAGAGCTTTTCACAAAGCAGGAACTCTTCATTGAAATTTTGTGGAGTTCTGTATCTTACGTACACCAACAGCTGTGGGAAATCTTCAATATCAACTGATTCGTCGATTTGAATTGAAAATTTGATGGCTTTTTTGAGATCCGTTATTAATTGTTCTAAAATATCTGATGACATTAAATCTATTCTCTTTTTCACAGTATCGTTTGAAATTGGCACCATTTCCAGCTTCTTCGCAATTTCATCTCCACAGACAGTTCTTGCCATGGCTATTGCAGCTGGTTTAATCAACTGCTCAGCAATACTATGGGGTTTTTTACATTGAGCTACTTTTAAAGCTACTTCGAAAGAAGCGTAGGTAGTTTTTTCTAACGAAACTGTTGCTGAACTTGATGGTGCATCAAGTCTCATGCGCTTTGTTTGTGTTTCTTTTTCTTTCCAAAAAGCAAGCGGTTTATTTGCGTACGTTGGATGGACTTTTTCGAGATGTCTCTTCAATTTGTTTATTTTTAGCGATTCATTTGAAAGAAGTTGCGTACAAACCACGCATTGTGGACGTGGCACACCAGAGCGATCTTTTATTTCAATAAATCCTAAGGCTAAAAATTCTTGCGTGTATGTTAACATCCGTTTCGCCATGACTGTCCACAATTCGAAAGACTTACTGAAACAAAACGACAAATTATAGAAATATACTATTCTATTCGTTCATCGGCGAATTGTAGGCTAACAATGTCATTTATTGGAAAAAAATATTTTACCTTCTTTCGATAACAGCAATCGCGAGTTGCACTTTTAATCTTCCACAATTGATTATCACAATTTTGTAGCACTTTGTAGTTGTCAACAAAGAGTGTATTGTAGTCAAGTATAAACGTTATTCACGTAAAACAGTATGAGAACGAGCGTGCAATCGTAAACAAACTCGCTAGCAAACTGACCGAGATGAGACGAGACCGACCGACCAGCGCGGTGCGGCGGGCGGCGCGGGTGGTGACCGAGCCGAACCGAGCGATGCCGACTGCGTGAGCCGAGCGGTGGCGATGGCGCGCACTCCTCGCTTTGCGCCCCGCGCCCTTCCGCCCATTAAAACAGAACTAACATGTCGCGATTGTGAACAATAGATGTCCTTGTTCTGAGAGTAGTAATAATTGTGACTATACTAGTTTAGTGACATCGATCGGGATATCAATACGCGATTTCCGCGACCCAACCCAAAACCTCTCGCGACCCAAATTTGGGTCGCGACCCGAGGTTAAGAATCGCTGATCTAGTCAATCAACATTATGTAAGTGCATTATATAAGCAAAATAAATACAAAACAATACAAGAACAACAACATGTCAACTCATCAGAGATCAAATGGGAAAAAAAAATTACTATATTATTATTATTATTATATTATATTATTATTATATATAAATATTTTTTTTTTATGTGACACCTCACAAGAGTGTCCCTGCCTGTGCAGTGTACAGACCGGGGAACTATGTCACCACCCGGTTGGGCGGCGTTGTGAGGTGGAATAAGGTAGGGGCTGTAGGAAGGGATTTGTTAATGCGGGCCTTGAAGAGGCTCGGATTATAGGAGGGAGGAAAAACAAATGCCGGTAGCTCGTTCCACATACGAGCCGACTTATACAAAAACGAGTCGTAAAAACGGCCCGTTCTCATGATGCCAACGTCAACCGTGAACGGGTGTTCAGTTCGTGTCCGTCGTATATAAACCCTCCGGAAGAAATTTTGAAGTGATAGTGAAAACCTTATTAAAATACGGTGCGTAGTTTAGATGAAGTAAGCGTACAAACAGACAGACGCGAAAAGCTACTTTATTTTATACTATTTAGAGATTAGAGAAGCATAACTTTGCAAGTAAAGTTACATCCCGTAATTTTTCACGGGTAAAAACTAGTTTATTAACATAATAATGCAAGATGGAATAAAAGATAACTTAAGATAAATAAATGAATTAGTGACGACCCGGGCAGTATTGATTTACTAGAAGAGATTGTATCGGAAATTCTGAACTAAATTAATTCTCAGCTAGTGATGGACAACATCGAGATATCCACTTCGAAAACGATAGTTTAATATAATAATATTTACATATTTACATTTATTTACAAGTTTCGCTTGGCTTAGCCATAAAAATGGCTCTGTCCATACAATATTACACAATTTAGCAATGAAGACGGCGTTAATACCAGATTTATACTAGATATAAAAATGTAATTTTATAACTAAATAAAAAAATAACCGAAATAAATATTCTTAAAAATCAACGCAATTTGTAATTTAAGGCGATGTACTACGTCGTGTAATATTTTAAATTGAGCCTCTATCAATAACAACCCTTACGTAGATGGCGATAAGGTTTAAATTCCGACTTAACACCATCCGCCTGTTTTGATTTATGCAAGAAAAAAACTTTTTTTTTCGATCATTTTATAAATATGTAACTTAATTTGCCAAATAATACAATAAAATTATAACCGAAAATGGGTTCGTAAGTAGGAGATTTCGAACTTTAAAGCAGTTTTCATAGGCCTTATACATTATTTTTTTCTGAGCTTATAAAACGACTTATCTAAAAAAATACTCGATTATTTCAAAGGCCAAGATGTATTCTACTCGCGGTATTTAATGAAAGCATCTGAAACATTTCTAGGCGACCAAATTTACAAACCAAAAACACATGATTTTGCATTACTACGTATGGCATCGCCTTAATCCTATATTAGAAAAGTACAATTTAAAATCCTAATTTTTTTCAAAAAGTTTTACAACCGATAGGACCATAAATTTATCAAACTTGAAGGTTAAGCCAGTTAATGAATTAGTGCTTTAAAACAAAGCGTTCGTTTAATTTAATAATTAAAAGTACTTTTGGCGTTTCATGCTTGTTTTATGTAATTATTTATTTATTAATTAACGCCCATTTATCGGGGCTTTTACATATGAATATTAAGAAATATACATTATCTGTTGTTCATAACTGAATTGCTTCATTAACAACATTTTATATTTGTTTAAAGATAAATTGAAGATGTCCACTGACTTGGCATAATTGTTACCCTTCATTAGTATTCTGGGCAAAGAGGAATACATATGGTAGTTAGTCCCAGAATTTCTGTACTGAAATAAATCCTGACTTCTAGTATTACGTTGTTGAATCCTTATTATAATTGCACCTTCATGCGATTGATTCGAAAAATCATTCGATTAAATAAAGTTTCGAATATTCTTATAATGCCCATCACTACCGCTTACCTGCAAAGAGAGTGTTGAGATAGATGGAAGATATCAAGTGCAGTTAGAGACGTATGGTAATACGGTATGGAAATTCCCAACGCTACTAGAAATAATACAGTTAAATCCCGGTTTAAAGGAATACGTAAACCGGGATGCATTTTAACCGGTATGCAGATTATCTAAATGTCAATTATAATGCCTGCTCTACACTTTCGGCAAGACGCGCAATAATGGGACCGACCTAGCTCCAAGTCGTAGAACATTTTATACATACATACAAGTACCATTCTACACAGACTCAAACAAAATCTTCAAAACTCTAGACGTCATGTCAATAAGACAATTTTACGCCAAAACTGCTCTCCTACATCTCATCCATAATAATCTTCATATTACAAATCAACCAAAAGCCATAATAAAAACCAGGTCATCAACAAATAAAACACTGAACATTCCGATAACACACACCACACACGGACAAAGACACTTTCAATACTACGCAACCAAACTTTTTAACAGTATGCCCATTACTTTGAAACAACTAATGACTACAAATACATCTACAAACTTTCTCAAAAAACATATCGTAGCCTGGATAAAAAATCAAGATATTCACTTTATTCAAAAGATTATAATTCCAAACCAAACATAACCAAAATATGATAAGTAAAATTAAATATTTTACACGTTCTTCAAGAATTATCCAAAAATACATACACGCACATATAAATGTGTGTTTTCATGTTTCAATACACGAATAGACATAAATAAATTAAAAAAATACATTTTTTACATTAACCCCACACTCTTTTGGGATGCTGTGTTGAGGGTCTTTTTTAAGAGAGGAAGTTTTGGGGAGGTAAAAGGTATGAGGGTTGGGAGGGAATCTAGCGATCAGCGTGTCCAGGAGTGACGGAAGTATGAATATATCCTCTCCCGATCTGGCATATTACGCAACTGGTGGACAGGCGTATCCTGAACACACCTCACCCGATTAACCCGGGCACTCCTGCTAAATCATCGGCCGTTGCTTGCCACTTGAGGTGACCTATGGCAGAGGTGTTGGTTATTCAATAAATGGAAGCCGAGGCGGCGGTACCCAAACCCGCCTCCCAAATTACAAATGGAGGTGATTTTAAACCCTTGCCTACACCAATAAGGTAGTCTCCTGCAATGAAATTTCAAGTTATTTACTTTACTAGTGGTTCTGTGAATAGTACACCTTATGTTAAATAAATACGTTTTTGATTTTCTCTTATTTAATAAATCAATACCAAAATTTATTTTGAAATCATGAGATTTATAAGTAGGTAAATACACATCTCTCTTCTTGATCAGAAACCATAATATATATAGAATTAAATATTTTTTTATTATTTCAAATAAGGAATTATACAATTTGTTCAAAGAAAAATCAATATCTAAATTACAATTATTCTTTTTTTAAACTTTCTTCATGTAGGTAGGTACCGTATTATAGAAAAATGCGAATAAAAAAATCCAAATAAACACGATTTCTGGTTTGAGAACATATTTTTTACTGAACTATTGAAAAAACCACCATCTTGAAACGGAAACGAAAAGTACAAAGTAATTTAAAGACCGACGATCAATTATTTAGAACATGTTGACGACATAACACTTATAATTTTTGGAAAATACCAAATAGTACCGAAGATAGAAGCTGCCAAAACTTTGATATTTGCAGTTAGCTGAAAAGCGTGTGACATCACGGTACATGAATTTAATAGAAAATAATTTAATTTAATTGAAATGCACGGCAGTACTGTAGCACCGCCATGTGAATCTATATAAATAAAAATGTAAATGTTCGTTTGTTCAAAATCTTAAATACCCGAAATTTCTTCACCGACTGCTTTGAAATTTTGACACAGCGTTGCATTCGAATACGCGAATTTTGTATATTCCCATATATTATATAGATGTCACCTGCGAAAGGTAAAATCAAGCTTTAAAAAAAACGTAAAAGCAACACGCGCTATTGTTCATCTATGTGCAAAGATAGACTGAGCCATAGCAACGCGTGGCGGGGAACAGCTAGTTATGAATAATTTATTGTATTGGGTGTGACGTCACTTGACGTAATCGCATACGTCAAAAAAAAAAGTGGGTGTGTCAAGCCTACGCAAGACAGAAGTGAAACTTCTTTTGTTAAACCGTATGAACCACAATCAATTACGTATTTCACTCGTATTACACTCACGACGCAGTATACTAACCAAGCAGCTGATGCTTGGCGTGGCGCAGTTCGCTGGTGTCTGAGAGAGAGGAAAGAAGAGAAGAGAGAGAACGTTCGTGAGCGGCTCCCCCACCTCAACAAGCGCATATGGTGAGAGAGGGACAGTGAACGGTGAGCGGTGGTGGGGGTACCCGCATTTTCGTGTCGATCCTGACTCGGTTTTACTCCGTCCCCGAATTACGCGCCTAAAGAAGTTTCACTTCAATATAATATATTTTTAAAAATAATGTACAATGTACAGAAATAGAATCCCACACAAGATCGCGTAGTGCGCTCTAGCGAACGGATATTTTATCAGAGGGAGATAGTTTTAATTTTTTTTTCTGTAAATTATTACATATTATCAAAATAAATAAATTAATTAAATAAATGTAATACAATTATCATAATATACGGATTAGATAATAATTTTAATCCAACACAATAACGCAAAGCGCGCTCTAGCGGAGTAATGTTTTATCACAGTGAGATAAGTGTTTTTATTATTTTGCAATATTATTTTCTTTTAAAAAATGTTCTGACCTACTAAAAAATAAGATATTGAATGAAAAAGGCGTTAAAAACAAAAAAATAATGTGCGATGGCCGAGAATCGAACTCGGATCAACTGCTTGGAAGGCAACTATGCTGACCATTACACCACCAACGCCAGTTGTCGGGATGAGCTAAGAAGCATTTATATGTTACTTCAAAACTTTGACTAGATCAAATGAACTTTAATCGGTGGTGGGGGTACCCGCATTTTCGTTTCGATCGTGACTCGGTTTTACTCCGTCCCCGAAAATTCATTACGCGCCTAAAGAAGTTTCACTTCAAAAAAATTATGGAGGTATGTAAACATGTTATCTTCAATATAATATACTTATATTTGTACAGTGCCTTTGAGGTTACTTTGCACAAAAACAGCGCTATATAAATCATCCAAATATTATAATTATAACAGCGGAGAATGGATACCGAGCAAAGTGCATACAATCTTCTTTAGTCTCTCGTCTCCATCAGCAGGTATCTTCTTCCCTCTTGTCCTCGCTCTGATCACGACTTAGATCCACACGAAGAACGGCCACAGTGAATGTCACTGGCTGTGTGTCGGTGCGCCCGTGTCGGTGTTTGTGCAAGGATGGCTAGTCGGCACTTTGCGGGACAGCGAACAGCCGGATAATATGAAAGGCGCTTTGCGGATATTTATGGGGTGACGGTGGGATTTATGTACGACGATGGACCGCGAGAAAACAGGGCTGACAAAAAGTATTAATCTATTACAATAAATATGATGATAATGTAGGTAATTCTTTTCAATTTATTCATTGCTAGCTGACGTGTACCCAGCGTTGCCGAGAGGTATCCTTAGGAGATAGACATATACCGTCGAGGACTTTTCTGTAGGTCTTTTTAAGATATACAATTCCGTAAAACATTATTTTGATGTATTTCATAAGGTTTAGCCAGCGTTGGCAATGTAAGCGCCCGAAAATATATTTTTTACGACTTGATTTCAAAACATCCTTTTCTCTCCCTTCTATAAATGTAAACCTTCCGAAAGAAGAAAGTTGGGGTGGTAAAGCCGGCCTTGAACCTGGTTTAAGCCTGTTTTAACCAAACAAACGCCATGGAAATAAGTTTTTCACTATTCTGACCTGATATTTAGACTAGTTTTTTGTAGTACGGTTGTTAGTGTTTGTCCTGTTTAAAAATATAATGTCTAACCACAAGGTAATTGCTTCTCATGAAAAAAAAATATATACATTTATTTATAAAATTTCAAACCTTGACAAATATTTTTCAAATGAAATTTTGTTTCATAGAATTATTTCCATTCTTTCGGGAGCTTTTATGGTATTTTTTTTAAATGCAAACCGAAAGCGCGATATTCTCTATTTCTAACCTTACACTGTTTAAATCAAACTTTTACGAGACCGTGGCAGGTTGGGAGATATAACTTCCAAAAAAACTAAGGTCCTTTGTTATTCGTAAAGAATATCTCCGAAAATTGCCCAAGGGGTTATTATATTTTATTATCAAAAACGTAAGGTAAGATTAGTGGCAACCCTGAAGCATCCTCAGGCCTGAGAAGATGTCCCGAGGCGCTGCTCTAGTTTCGGACGTAGAGGCGTCACGGATACAAATCTGCCATCTAGCACGGGCTTACCACTATACCCTCGCTATACCCGCACTACACTGCACAGTATACGCTACCTCGTTACAGCGAATTGGCGGGTAAACATCCTTGTTCACTTAGCGCAACATAGACGGTCTCGCGCGGAGTGAGAACCAGATTGAAGGACAGGTAACTCGGCATTAGAAAATATACATGTTCTTAACTTCACAGATTTTATAAAGAACGTCATGGTCATTCCACATCACATCAACGATGGATCATGTAGACATACGAGTAGCGTTCAAATGAGTATTTTTAGGCGAGTTTAAATAAGCGGATTTATATCAAGTTATTTTTAATTAATTTTAAGAACACAGTAAATTTTGCCTCTGGTGTATCGTACAGCTAACGTATCATTAAAGTAAAAATCATTTATCCGAATATAACTAATCATTCTGGGGAAACTATATATGGTAGATTATATTCTATTTTCACAAATTTGTAAACACATTATCTGGTTAAAAGGTACAATTCACAAATACATAATTTTTCAAAAAACAAGTAAATATTACGAAAATAGAATCAGCTGGCGCATCGCGTTATTTTAGTGCCGGCACACGAAAAGTTAGTGAACAGAACAGACAGAGGGTTAACATTAAAAAAAATACAAAGAAATAACAAATACCAACCGTCCAATAACGATGTACAATAATATGTAACTAAACAAGAGACAATAAAGTTTGAGACAAGTTAAAACAAGAGATAGAAGAAATTTGTAAGATTCTGGGGGCTATCTCTAAATGCGTCCCGAATCTTGCCACTACAGTGGATGTTATACAGTCGACATATTCTCACAAAAGGTTTGGAGAAAGTTAAGTTGGTTCTTTGATAAGGAATATGGAAAGTTTCAGGGTTCTTAGTAGACGGTGATTGATATCGAAATTGATTGTGGCCAATAGGGATTCTACGAGGTTATATGTAATTTTGAAAAGAAATTTAATGAAGGACTTGTTAAAATAATATTCGTTACACACCATTTATGATACTTTCATATAACTTATATGTAGCATTTCTTTACATTAATAATAATAATAATTGGATAATTTGTATAGCGCCGTTTTTGTGAAAAATCACCTCAAGGGCGCTGTACAATTTATTTCCTAGGATCTACATTGTGCCTCTTTAAAACTTATTTCATAAACAATGCATAAACATAACTAAAATAAGTTAAAATGATAACCTCACGAAGGCCAACTTTGGGTCAAAACCAAAAGAGGCACCTTGTCTTAATATTCCTTCGCTACCAATGAAAAGTAAACAAAACAAAACGCGTAACGATTTTAAGCAATAAAGAAAGAAATAACTATTACAACATAAATAATATTCCGTTTTAACAGAGTTATCCGCCTAACCGGACTCGCTATATCCGATATACACTATCCAGTAGAAGTTCTCTAGGGTGAGAGGCGTGATACGCCGTATACGTACGGCCACGGTATCGGGACGGTGCCGGGTAAGGTCTCTCAGAGACCGTGGGAATCTAACAGACATCACCAGTCCTACGGTAATGCGGATCGTTATTCGTTACGTTGCGAAAGTGAAAGGGGAGACGAACCTTTTAGGACGAATTCGACAGTACGTTTTTAGACTTAAAAATTGATTACGCAAATAGATTTAAATCACATGGTGCACATAATTTTGATAGCCCTACAGCGAAAAATAAAAACAGACTCATGATTGATGATGAATTTATTCTAGATCTCACTATTCCAGAGTTCTTCGAAGTAAAATTCTGCTTCATAGTTAAGACGAATATATTTTGCTTAGGTGAATGTGGGAAATGCCAAAATTAGGTTGAATCAGGATTACACCAAGGCTCTATAGTAGGTCCACTTTTATTATACCTTTAATGTTTTTTGGTTCGATATGCTGAGAGAGAAAAAAATTGCATTGTTACTTATCGGTAACTTTTCCGAATCTCCTCCGTGGTTGAGCGATAAGGCTCTCGACTAGCAAGCCGGAGGTCGCGGATTCAAATCCCGGCGTGCGCACAAGCCTTCGGCCCAACTCCGAAAACGCGATCACCAAACTTAGTATTTGGCTTGCGCTTAGGTTCCATCAGTCTGCCTATAGATGCTGATGTTGCTGATCTAAGAGTTGAAGATGCTCTCATTAGCCGCCCTAAGACCACAATTCAGAATTGAAACGTTGCTTCAAATGGCTTTGGCCGTGTTTGGTGACAAGATATGTTCACCTTCCTATTCCCCATCTCCTCTCCCACCTCACTACCTCCAGGCTTACAACATACCCAGATTGGGGATGCCAGTCTTACAGGCTCCAGACGGTTAGGAGCAGTTGAGACTCTTGCTTCCAATTCCATTCCGATAGAATGGTATATAAGGTACAATCCTCGTAAAAGTAAACCCCCAAATACTCAAAATAAAGGTAAAAGGTTGCCTTCACGGCAAAACAGTGATACGTACGAGTACATGACGTGTACCACCGCCGGGGTTCTGTGTTCACACACCAGGCAAGTAACAGGTGATAAATTAGAACATACCTTCCATTAGTAAACCGTATCTCCTGGTGAACGTCTGCCAGTGCCTAACCGTTCGGGAACTTTGCTACATGACTGCTACATGGAAGGTAATACCTAGTTATAATCTCTACGTACATACATGATACGCATGGCAGAGGATTAGAATATAAACGCACATTGCTAAATTAAATAAACAAATTCACCCTTACTAATGAAAAATCACTTCACAACCGTTAAACGGTGTTTTTGTTATACATTGTATAAAGACTGTACAATTTCTATTTAGAATTATCTTAATATCTAAAAATTCAGCTTGCGTTTGTTTGAACTCGCAAAACTAAAAAAGTAGTCGACGAATTTCGATAAAAATTTCAAACATTGTTCTTATTAGTGCCAGGAGTGTTTAGGGAGTGGTTTGAATGGTAGAACAAGTCGAGGACGCTCGAGGAATACTTAACGCAATTTCTCTGCACCGGAATGAGATACGGAGTCGAATTAAAGATGATGTAATCACAAAATCAAATACACTTATCGTCGTCTACTTACACGACTAAATTTGGAATTAACTCCTTATAATACATTGCACAGAAGCAATACAACGCATTACCAAGTTATCTAAAACTTCCGGCAACGAACAAAAAAACATTGGCAAAAGCTCTTAAAAGCTATTTCCTCAGCAGTTTTATTAATGACTGACACATTCTTTCTTTGGAACTCCAAAATAACTTCTGCGTTTATTTATATTAATGTTTCTATGTTGTCTTGTCTTTAATATAAAGTTGTCGTTCCCGAAATGAGTTTTGTAAACTCACTGGGAATAATACATTATAACTGAATAATACATTGCAATGTATTATTTTGTAATAAATAAATAATGTAGTTTTCTAAATTTGTGGTATACAGTATTGCATGGTGAAAGAAGTCGGAGACGCCCGAGAAAGCCATTGAAGCACTGCGGGGTTCACTAGTTGCTAATACAAAAGTCTTTAACTGGCTGCGAAAGAACTGGCAACATTGCATTTTGGCTGATTGACGCATCCGCCAAGCCCGTTAGTTTAACAGTTCCAGTATACAATTACAGTTTTGATTTGTGTTGTGATATTGGTCATGTTTTTGTGTATAATTTATATTCTAATGACCAATTCACTACTATGTTCGTATGATTTTAATTGGTGTTGTGTGATATTAATCATATTTTTGTTCATAATTTCTATTCTAATGAACAATTCACTACTATATTAGTATGTTTTTGATTGGTGTTGTGTGATATTAATCATGTTTTGTTCATAATTTCTATTCTAATGACCAATTCACTACTATATTAGTATGATTTTGATTGGTGTTGTGTGATGTTAATCATATTTTTGTTCATAATTTCTATTCTAATGAACAATTCACTACTATATTAGTATGATTTTGATTGGTGTTGTGTGATATTAATCATGTTTTTGTTCATAATTTCTATTCTAATGACCAATTCACTACTACTATTTAACTTCCGATTTAGTTGTCCGGGTTAAATCTTCCCCAAAGGAAAAACTTAACCCTTCCACTCACTTTTCCACAAATGATCATCTAGTCAATCAACATTATGTAAGTGCATTATATAAGCAAAATAAATACAAAACTGTATTTATTGAATTGTCATTTTAATGAGTTTTTGTTTCATCACTTTTACTAGTTTTTGTTTAATAACTTTTAATTTCTTTATATCACCTTTTAAAGGTGTGTTGAATTGTCATTTTGAGGAGTTCTCAAGGAACCAACAAATGTATAGATATTATCTTCAGTAATAACTTATTATAAATCGGTAGAAATTGGGTATGCGGAGGACGTACGTTATAATCTACGTGTTCATAAAAATATTTTATTGCAAGTCATACTTTAAAATATTAAGATGAATTATTTGTTGCGCACGTACATAGGCAATATGAATATGAATAAATAGTTTCAAGAAAAACATACAATTTCTTTCAAGAAAAACATACAATTTTTTTTTTTTTTTTTTTTTTTTTTTTTTTTTTTTTTTTTTTTTTTTTTTTTTTTTTTAAAGAAAGACAAACATTCCCAGGTTACGAATAACCCAACAATGTTTGAAAATCTCCTACTACCACCACAGAAAGCCGAAAATGTTGCTTGTGTTGTGATGGAGGACTTAGCCAGCCGAGGAATCGAACACGCGACGCTCGGGTGAGACCCAAGCGCTATGCCCACTCAACCACTGACCGGTCAAATACAATATTGGATTGAATCACGGATACAATATTGTATTTGTATGCCTTTCTTGAAAGAATTGAGGTTGTATACGGACGGAACTATTTATTCATATTCATATTGCGTATGTACGGCCGCAAACAAATAATTCATCTCAATATTTCAAGGGCATAACTTGCGAAAAATGTTTTTTCATAAAATAGTTAAATGTGCGCCAGCTATGAACGCGTAGATTATAACATACGTTACGTTTAACCTTAAATGTTATTTATTTCGAATAAAATATTACTCTACACACATTATTATTATTATGACTATAAAGCAGAATATCTGTTCGGTAAAAATCTGAAGCACAAAAAACATCAACGGTGAGCTCAGGCGTGATGAAATTTACGAAGGATTGTCAGAATGGAATTTATATTTCAATGCAACTATCTTCAGCATGCTGCAACACTGTTTCGATCACGAGCTACGGAGCTTTGAAATATGCATTCAACTGTTTAAAAAAAAAACTGTAGATTTGTTTCAAAATAAACCCATACTAGGAAACTCTTCATTATATTATATAGATGCATGCAAAATTATTTTGTCATAACGGATATTGATGTAAAACCTTCCCACCTTTTACGCAATACACCTTGGCTTATAACGGGCAAATGATAATACCTTGTCTCCCATAATTGCAATCGCCTGACCTTCTGACACTCGGGATGGTCCACTCGGTAACTCACCAACGGATGCGTTCGCTGCCCGGTGAAGGTCAGGCCAGACATTCTACAAACAGTTCGCCAGTTCTCTTCTAACACACTGTGGAGATGTATATATTACATTGACAGGCGACGAGAAACACGCAAGAACATTTGGATTCGTAATAAGCTGAACTATAACAGCTTCCGAAAGTTGATGAGAAGTGCTATATTTCAGAATGGCTTGAATAAACAAACAAATATAACACAGGAACAACTTATTTTGAATATTGTACCCAGCAATGTAATATACAGGGTTTTCCAATAAGAGGTGTTATTTTGAATAGCCCGCTATTTCGGTAGATGTTACTTTCGAAGCTGTCATTTTTTGACATTTGACAAGTAGAAACTATGCCATTAATGAAAATGGAACGATACACGCTTCAACAACGCATTGAAATTATTAAAATTCACTTGAGTGAATCAAATGCATATCATCTTGAGTGATGAGGCCCATTTCCATCTCGGTGGCTTCGTCAAGAAGCAAAATTGTAGCATTTGGGGCTCGGAAAACCCAAGAGTTATTGTTGAAAAGCCTCTCTATCCTCAACGTGTGACTGTTTGGTGCGCTTTATGGTCCGGCGGAGTCATTGGACCTTACTTTTTATAAAATGAGGCTGGAGCAACAGTTACGGTGAATGGATTGCGCTATCGAGAGATGATTAATCATTTTTTATGGCCGGAATTGGATGGTATTGATCTGGACAACGTTTACTTTCAACAAGACGGCACTACGTGCCACACAAGCAACGAAACCATTGATCTTTTACGGGAAAAGTTTCTTTGAATATCAAAATATCACCTCTTATTGGAAAACCCTGTATTATCGAATAAGAAGATTTGTATTTGATTTGCCCAATGGTCGAGCGGTTTAAGACGCCTGTCCCGGTAAGAAAAGAGATCCTAGGTTCAATTCCTAGTTGCGGCCGTTATCTGTTTATTTTTCTGTGTCTTGTTCTGTTTCATATTTCGTTAAGGTTTATTAGTATTATCTTCTTTTTCAATGAAATATAACACAAGTTGAAACTGAAATAAGACCTCGTACCTCAGGTTGTGAGATAATATATACTACCTCAACTCTGGGGGTGGGTTAGGAATGACCCTGTATTCGCAAAAATAACTATTACGCAACAGATTAATTTCTTTTAGTCTAATCTGAACCTAATTTTAACCCACAATTTAAGTAAAAATAAATTTAATCATATTATATCATATTAGTGATATAATCATATTAGTGTACAAAACACTAATTAGACCAGTGTTTACGTACGCAGCCGAGACGTGGGTTCTAACTAAGAAGAATGAGCGAGCACTGGACGTTTTTGAAAGGAAAATTTTGAGGCGCATCTTCGGACCGGTTCTAGAAAATGGATTTTGGCGCAGACGTTATAACAATGAGCTCTATACTCTGTCTAAGGAGTTAAACGTCACAAAGTTCATAAAACTGGGAAGACTTCGGTGGCTAGGTCATGTGGAGAGAATGACCGAGCATCAAGAACCAAAGTCCCTGCTGAGCTTAAGACCGATAGGGAGAAGGAGCCTGGGAAGGCCAAGGTTAAGATGGAGCGACAACGTCCTCAAAGATTTGTCTACCTTGGAGCTTCGAAACTGGAGAGAGCTGGCGCGGGACCGAGATGTGTGGAGGAAGACTCTTGAGGAGGCCAAGACCCACCAGGGTTTGTAGAGCCAAAAGTGATGATGATGATGAAATTTAATCGGACAGGTACCAAGTGAGTTATTAGTATAATTGTGTATAAAAACGCAAAAATTGGGCGTGGCATGTGCGTATTATATGTTGGGCTGACACATTACGCCATAATCTTCCTCAAGAGAGGGGGTAGGTCAATTGGAGAACTGCCGCCGAATATCATTTCTTTGTATGGTATCTGTCACTTTGACAGATGACAGCCGCGTAATTACGGCGCTCCGTAATTTGTTCTGACCCTGTTTCCTGCCGTATTCAAATATCGCCTGGCTAGCAGATCACAGCGCATATCATCGCAACGCCAACACTTATAACTCAATTCAAATCGTGCCAGCCAAAGACAAATCGTGGCGCTTGTGAATATGCTGTGCTTCACTGCAAAACCAGGTTGGCCCAAAGGCATATTAGTTTTATTGCTCCAAAAATGTATAATTCTTTATGTACAACCTTTAAAAGGACCACGTGTGTAAACCTTCAATCTTTAAAAAACTATATCTAATCTTGGCTAAAAAAGACTGAACTAAATATTTTTTTCTTATAAGTTTTAGCAAAGTTATCTGTAGCATTTATATCCGACAGATTATTTTTTTATTATTTCACATACATTCAAAACAGCTGATATATTTTATGATTTGTTATGCTTTGTCTGCTAATTCACTTTTTAAGATGTCTTCTTTAAAAACTAGTATTTACCCACAGACATAGGAATTAATAGACGAGAAGATAAAGGCGAGGGGTAAAATCAACTGTTGAAGAACGAAGGGAGTGAAGATGACTGTGATTCGTCAATAAATCAATCTGACAGTAAATAGGCATCTCGCATTATAATATCACCATTTACTTCTTAAAAGTAAAATCTGCTTTGAATGAATAGACATTTTTACATGGGAGCGCAAATTACTCGCCACGTTATGAACAAATTTGCGAAGTCCAAATTCGGCAAAGTAAGGCAGCTTCTATATTCAGAGTCGTAGTTAGTTTCAGAGTATTTAGTTAAGACACTGTTATAAATGTTCATAATTTACTTCCCAGCAACCAACCAGCTTTGTGTTTCGCGTCCAGACGTTTCTCGATGTGATAGTAACAACTGATTCATATTATACGATGTGAATATGCTTAAAATAAAATAAAATAATGCTTATATATGGAATGTAATACGACAATTGGGTTTATTCTCTTTTTTCGCATCTATTTTTACCAGTTTTCATAGTACAAGTAAACATTTTGCCGTGTTATTTCGTAAAATGAACCGATGATGCCTCGACCATAGTTCGCACAAGAATGATGACGTCACGTTTTCAAATATCACTTGAGGCCGTACGCGAGCCCAGCCGGCTCAATGGAACCGGTATGGGGAGTGGGGATAATACGCTTTTAATCACTTAGGGCAGGTCTACCTAATATTCATATGTCTATGTATTTACCTTATTTTTTGTGTTATTTTAAAACTCTTACATATTTCATGCTTTAGTTTCTTGTATTGCATATTGCATCTGTACAGTAACTCTTTTAAAATAACTTAAATTTATATTTGATATTGTATCTCCACTTAAACCATGGAAATAAGATAAAAATACATATAATACCCACACTCAGGCTTCGCCTTTGTGGGATTATTTTTTTAATTACGTACATTTATTACAATATTTTTCATACAGTTTTCAATACTTTATGTAACTATCCACGTTCTGTGTTCATTCGGGAAATTAGAAAACAACGAAGCTGACTGTACAACCTTATTCATTCACTACAATAAGGAACTAGCGCAAGCTTTAAATATTCAAATGTATTTATAAATATTCCCAGCGACAGTAGTAAAGCTATACCAAACTTGTAAGTTTACCCCCAACATGGAAATAAAAAAACGCAAAATCTAAAAACAACTAGACTCGATACTGTGCATAAAATTAGATAACTACACACAACGCGGATGCAGTCTAATAATAAATAACATAACTTGTAGTTCTGTGAACTAGTAGATCTCGCTTAAGGTTTATTATTCCGATTTGAAAACTCTCAGGACGCTCATGTGAACTTTAGCGGAGTAAAAAGTACTCTCCAACACGGCTACCATCTCTGACCGGACACGGAACACACAAACAAATTTACAGACAGACGAAATGTTAAGAGGAAGCTACAAGCTAAAAATGTGTATATTCTTGGTATACCTTATATTGTAGGTAATAGGTATTAAAATCGCTTGACAAACGGAGTCCAGATTTCAAGCAAAAAAAGGTAATTATTTATTTTGTAAATAATTTTATAAGAAAGCAAAATAGTTAATCAAGGGAAACTGTCACAGATAATCTTAGCTACAATACTGTATTTTTTTAAAAGTTGTTTCCTTTATGCGATCATACATTTCTATTGAAAAAATATTTTTTTAGTAGTTAACATTTATATTTTTTACTGAGTAATTTATTTTTTATTTGTTTTCTACTCAAGCAAAACGATAGGAAGACCTTCAATTTATCTAAAGCATGTTTTTTGGTATTCATAATGTAAATCAATTCGTTATAAAGATTAATCAAAATAGTGATTTGGCATTAAGCTTCGCCTTAAGCAGTAGTTCTGTGAACAGTAGACCTCGCGTAATGTTGATAATTCTGATTTTAAAGCTCTCGGAACGATCATGCGAACTCTGGCGGAGGAAAAAATGTATTATCCAACACGGCTACCATCTTGAAAGTATTGACCGGACTCGGAACACTCAAATAAATTAACAGACAGACAGAGCAAATCGCTCGAGTTAAAACGAGATCTCTTTACGCCGAGAAAATTTTACTCTCTCAGAGTGAAATGTAATAATTTGGACATAGTAACAATCAAATTCGAAAGATCGTAATGACTTTAGTTAAGTTTATTGACTAGATCTTACTAATCTTCCTCTCCCCCTTTCCCTTTCCATTCCATACTTCATTCTGTCTCAAAAAATTCCTCAAATGGGGATGATATACACTAATATTTATTTCAAACGTTAATCTCTAAATACTATAAAACAAAGTCACCATTCGCGTTTGTCTGTTTGTGCGCTTAGTTCTTTTAAACTATGCAACGGAGTTTGATAGGATTTTCACTATCGTTTAGAGAATTTCAAAAGAAAGGTTATTAAAAAAAATACATATACAATATTGAAATTAGAGAAAAGTCGACAAACGCCGGGTACACGTCAGCCAGTACCGGATAAGTTCATCCAACTTTTCAGTGCCAATAGGACTAAGGCATCCCCAATTGGGATCCAAAATGTTATAAGGCTGAAGGGGAATGATATAAGAAAGAGGAACTTTAGAAAGTATCTGGCTATTCAGATCTGGTCACCAAACATGACTAATCCATTTGAAGCAATATTTCGATTCTGAATGGTGGTATTTCACCGGGGCGATGCTGAGAGTATCTATCACGAAAGTTTCAGTGCCTTTGGGATTGAACAGAATGAACATTATTTAAAATAAAACATTTTTGCGAAGAAGAATTCGCCGGTTTGTAGATTGGACTATATCCGCACGAAACAAAACCAAAATTGGAACTAACAGGCTAAAATGTTGGGGAGACTTTTTAATCGGGGGGGGGGGCATTTGACATTTCATTTATTAATTATCAACGCATTGTTGGAATTTTACAAGGAAATTGACACTTTATTACAAGAAATATAACAGGATACGTTGCTATAATATACAGGGTGTATCGGCACGTACCCGACAAACTTTAACCAGCTACTCCTTAGCACATTTGGAGTAAAAAATGTTATGGGCACTTTGCTGTCCGGTAACATTTTTTTTTAATAAAAAATTTATCATTCATATTTTCACCACATGTCACCACTGTTTTATCCTTTGTCACAGTTTGAAAACCCATCTGGCAATATTTTATTCGAGTTTCGTTGAATAATATACGTACGTACCTACATTGGCGCGCTTTTACAATCACAACGAAATGGCATGGCACCATTCGTCTCATTTTTAACTATTATTATTTAGTGTGTATGAAAGAGCGAAGACGCTTTTTGACACACTTGCTAATAACAGCTTATTGAACACGAGAAACAATGCCAATGACAGTGACGGGAGTGTGGATTTTTTTATAATTTTTTGTTTTTAATTGAAAAAAAATGTTACCGGATAGCAAAGTGCCCATAACATTTTTTACTCCAAATGTGCTAAGGAATAGCTGGTTAAAGTTTGTCGGGTACATGCCGATACACCCTGTATATATATATAACCATATAAAAATTATTACTAATACTACGATTAACATTGAATCCAAATAATAATACCTGATATTGTAAATAAAACAAACATAAAAGTAAGTATATACATACATATATGCGTACAATTTTTTATGTTTGTTACAAAATAGTAAAACAAAAAAAACGAGAAAATAATTCAATCGTAAGGTATAGAATAATATTATAGGAGAAAAGAATAAGAAAAATAATATAAGTTTTACAAATAGAAAAACTAGCACGAATTAGCAAAATATGAATTTAAATAACAGGACACGACATAATAAATAAATCAAAGTATAATATATTTTTATTAATTATAAACTTATGTTTACAAGATAAGGTTTACAAATTATTACAAGCAATCATTTAATTGAAAGACAAATATGAATTGAAAAAATAAACGCCGCTGACTGGAATTGAACCAGCACCCTTCTAATTGCTGGTCAGGTGCACTAAGCCACTGTGCTACGTCGGCTTATTTTTAACCGCCAAATAATTCAATAAATACCAGTGTTGTATTGAATAATTATTGCTATTGATTTTTATGATTGAATATTACATATTTGATATAATAAGTTTTTATAGTCAATACATCAATTTTTCATTTTTAACCTAGTTACGCCATTTCTTGGGCCGCTAGTAGTCAATGTCCATAGACATATGAATATTAGTAGACCTGCCCTAAGTGATTAAAAGCGTACTATTCCCCACTCCCCATACCGGTTCCATTGGAGCCGGCTGTGCTCGCGTATGGCCTCAAGTCAAAGATATTAGAAGAACGAGATATGCTATGTTGGCCGCCGGACCGTAGCCGGAGTACTACCTAATTAGGGTACTTTGAACGGTATCGGGACGTGTACGCACAGAAATCTGTTCTATGTATTAGTGCGGATACCTTAGCGCAAGCGAAGGTGTGCAGTAGTATTGGTGAACAAAACCGGCGACACTCGGCAAAACAATTCCACTCAGTACGAACTGCGCATAGCACATCTCGTTCTTCTAATATCTTTGCCTCAAGTGAATTTAGAAAACGTGACGTCATCATTCTTGTGCGAACTATGGTCGAGGCATAATCGGTTCATTTTACGAAATAACACGGCAAAATGGTGACTTGTGATATGAAAACTTGTAAAAATAGATGTGAAAAAGAGAATAAACCCAATTGTCGTATTACATTCCATATATAAGCATTATTTTACTTTATTTTAAGCATATTCACATCGTATAATATGGATCAGTTGTAGAAACATATACTATCACATCGAGATACGTCTGAACACAAAGCTGGTTGGTTGCTGGGAAGTAAATTATGAACATTTATAAAAGTGTCTTAACTAAATACGTAAACGAAATATTCGACTCTGAAAATAGAAGAAATTTATTTTGCCGAATTTGGACTTCGCAAATTTGTTCATAACGTGGCGAGTAATTTGCGCTCCCATGTAAAAATTGCTATTCATTCAAAAGCAGATTTTACTTTTAAGAACTAAATGGTGATATTATAATGCGAGATGCCTATTTACTGTCAGATTGATTTATTGACGAATCACAGTCAGCTTTCCTCTCTGCGTCCCGCAACTCTTGTTTCAACCCCTCGTCCTTAACTTCTCGTCTATTATATTCATATGTCTGTGTCAATGTCAAAGAAATACATAATATGTTAATGTTTTTGGTTTGACTAAGGGTTAAACTTTCCTTCACAATGACTGGAGTCGACGTCGCTAACAACTGCGCCAAATCCCAATTGGGTGGAACCTACATTATTTTCGTATTTTAACTGCTGTAATGTCATTCAATTCAGATAAATGCTTACTTGTGCGCGTGTTTACGCGTGATTGCTAGAATAGAATGAATTGACATCGACAACGAGTCTATCTGCGGAGTTTCAGCTAGCAAGATATGCCATTCACTAAAATGAAAGTGGAACTCAAATAAATTGAAACTCAAGTCGCCCCACTTCGAAAGGCGACTTTATTTATTTATGTCTATTCTTGAATACACATTTTACAAATTATTACAGTGGTTTATATTGTAGTACAGAGAAAAAAGTACAGAAAAAACGTATAAAAAATAAAGAACACAGGTTGATATAGGTAAAACTGTGTGTGGGTGATATTGTATGTTACGTGAACACCTCACTAGGAGAACCTGTGCTGAGGTGTTAACGTGTTTGTGATTAAGTGTGACAGGTATTTATGTGTTGTAGTAGAAAGTTTTTTTTTTTTTTTTTCACAGACATATATTGAAACATGAAAACACACATTTATATGCGAGTGTATGTATTTTTGGATAATTCTTGAAGAACGTGTATATTATTTAATTTTACTTATCATATTTTGGTTATGTTTGGTTTGGAATTATAATCTTTTGAATAAAGTGAATATCTTGATTTTTATCCAGGCTACGATATGTTTTTGACAAAGTTTGTAGATGTATTTGTAGTCATTAATTGTTTCAAAGTAATGGGCATACTGTTAAAAAGTTTGGTTGCGTAGTATTGAAAGTGCCTTTGTCCGTGTGTGGTGTGTGTTATCGGAATGTTCAGTGTTTTATTTGTTGATGACCTGGTTTTTATTATGGCTTTCGGTTGATTTGTAATATGAAGATTATTATGGATGAGATGTAGGAGAGCAGTTTTGGCGTAAAGTTGTCTTATTGACATGTCTAGAGTCTAGAGTTTTGAAGATTTTGTTTGAGTCTGTGTAGAATGGTACTTGCAGTATGAGTTTTATTATTGCCTTACTTTGTCGCCATGTTTTCAATAGTTTAATAAACATGTGCAAAACATACGAAATACAATTTTCGACACGAATGATTTTCTAAAAAAAGTAATTTAGTTTCAAAGTTGAAATTCACAACGTCATCCCATTTTACAGTACACCATTATCTATAGTAGCGACGCCTCCGGTTATAAAATTAAGTATGTCGATATATAATTATATTAATTTACAGGTGAAAAAAATGTGCTATGGTCAGAAACCTGTCTAGATTCATGATTTGTCCATGCAATAAGAGTCAGAGATAAATTTATTTACAGAACATTATGATTTGGATCGATGATTGATTAGCGACCCATAGATAATAGCACTGAACATAATATAAAACCTAGAACTGTGATCTTTACACCAGATGACTTGTTATAAATCGGTAGAAATGAGTCCCTATACCGCTTATTGTATCTTTATTTTTATTTTTATAGTGAATACCTCACAAGAGTCCCAACTGCTCCCGTCTGGAGCCAGTGAGACTATGGCATCCCACTAGGTTAAATAGGTTACGTTAAGTTGGGTTATAGGCCGTTTTATATCACTTTTAAAAAGTGTGTTGAATTGACACTTTTTTTTTTTTTATAGTGAATACCTCACAAGAGTCCCAACTGCTCCCGTCTGGAGCCAGTGAGACTATGGCATCCCCAATTGGGGGATGTTGTGAGGTTGAAGGTAAGTGGGGAAGGGAAAGAGGAAGGTGGGGAAGTACCTGGCTATTCAGATCTAGTCACTAAACACGGCTAAAGCCATTTGGAGCAACGTTTCAATTCTGAATGGTGGTCTTACACCAGGGCGATACTGGTAGTATCTTCCACTCTGGAACGTGCCGCAAATATACTATATATTATTTTAATTAATTAATTGTGAAATAACACAAATTAATCAAATAAAATTTATTTGCGCACGCCGGGTTCGAACCCGCGACCTTCGGAATGGCAGTCCAATGCGTTACCACTGGACTATGCCGGCCGTCAAAATCTTAAGCCCCTTGTACCTCTTTTGTCTCTTAAGCCCCTTGTACCTCTTTTTGTCTCTTAAGTCCCTTGTACCTCTTTTTGCCTCTTAAGCCCCTTGTACTTATTTTTGTCTCTTAAGCCCCTTGTACATCCTGCCTCTCTTTGTATTATTTGTAATCTAACATTGCCACCTATCAAACAAAATAATTCCTCAAAAAGGTATTAGTATAGATATGTTAAATATAAATTAAAATTATAAAATTGGAGTAAATTATATCAAAGTAATGACGTCAATAATTGTTGCAAAATGTTTGAAGAAAAAAATATCCAAATACATTAGTGATTCGACAAATAACGTAATACCCAAACCCAAATTGTCTAACTTAAAACCGTGGAATACTCGTGGTTTAATTGTATCCGTATGAAATAAGTAAGCTCTGTACAGACTAACTACCGCTTAGGCTTTACAAGTGTATAGATATCTTCAAAAATAATATATATATTTTTTTAGGAACTTAAAAACTTAGTGTACATGATAAATACGTTGTAAAAAATACGGAATGCGGAGGCTTACAGAGTTCATGTTGTGAAAATCTAAAATGAATGGTAAAACCCATAAACTATAATTGACCCGCGGAATTTTCAAGAAACCACCTTCCTTTCCTATCTCCTCGTATTTTCTTGTGGTAATAATAAGATCGATTGAACATCTCTTTTTTCTTTACACACAGTCCATTTTAAATGCCAATCGGGCATCAAACACCCTATTTTCAATTTTATTTTAAATTTTTATTATGTGTGCTTTTATATGGAAGACATATTATGCAGAATTGCACTCACCGTTCTGTTCAGCTGAAATAAACAGTAATAATAATTATTATTATTAACAAAGAATTTCGATACAAATTTGGAAAAGTTTGATAAATTTATGCCAAAAGAGGAAAGATTGACCTTACTTCGGGCACATCAGACACGCTCACTTTACACTCCTTTCGGTTCATCTCTCCAGTGGCCCATAGATAGTTCGAGGTCGTGTAGTTTGAGAAGGTGGAAAAACATCCTAGTGGATATATATAGATAAAATACTATTTACAATGACTTTTTTTAATACGAGTATTAATAATTATTTAAAAACAGGTATCAATGTATTTGTATAACATGTATATATTATTAGATAAGTAATACTCATAGATATTCAAATCAACAGACTTACCCTAACACGAAATCTGGGTATCATTTGGTCGAGATGGAGCCAAACCACGTGACCGTATGTTTGGCACCAGGGGGGTTCGAGAATGCTTTGGATAAACTACGACATCAATCAACATAAGTAACATTAATTGATCTGGTGATAACAAATGTATTTGAACTACAGGTAAATCTTTTAGATTCACCCAGAATCACAGATCACTCCATAATTCAAATTATAGAGCAAAATAGAAATACGGAAAAACATTTTATAAAAACCAAAGTTTACAGGAACTATGCAAAATATGACGAAGAAGAACTTAGATTACAACTCAGAGCACAAAATTGGAATGGAATAATGGAATTAGATTTTGATATGAAGGTAGAAACACTCATAAAAAATATAAAATATTCAATTGATAAAATTGTACCAGAAAAACAAACTAAGAACCAATCAAAAAATAAATGGTACAACAATAAACTTAGAAGCATGCAAAAGGAAAGAGACAGATTGTATAAAATAGCAAAAATAACGAGGAGCTCGGACAACTGGGAAAACTTCAAAATCTATAGAAACAGGTATACCACTCAATTAAAAAGTGTAAAAAATGAATACTACAGAATTAAAATAGAGGAAGAAAGGGGAGATCAGAAGAAAATGTGGAAAACAATAAAATCGTTACTGAAAAATGAAAATAACAGTATTGCATATGAAGACATAATATTCCCCCCTGGAACAGATGGGTTAAATATAGCCAATAAATTCAACAATTATTTTATAAAAAGTATTGAAAATATTAACGAGAGTATTCCGAAAATTGTTTATAATGTTCATGATGAAATTGAAGAAAGAAATATAGAATTGGAAATTAAAAAAATAACAAAGGAGGAATTAAAAGTAATTCTGAAACAAATGAAATCAAAACCCAGTCCTGATGGAATAACAATACAATTAATAATTCAATCATTACCAATCATTGAGAATTACTTACTTAATTTTATAAATGAATCTATCACCTTAGGAAAGTTCCCTCAATCATGGAAAATATCAAGAGTCATCCCAATACCGAAAATAAAAAATACAAAAAAATGTGAAGAATATAGACCAGTGAACACGCTCCCTAAGTATGAACAAATACTTGAACATATAATAAAAAAACAACTTGTTGATTTTATAGAAAAATGGAATATATTATGTGAAGAACAGTGTGGATTTAGAAATAACCAATCTTGTGAAATGGCTCTCAATCTAGTTCTGGAGGACTGGAAACAAGACTCAGATAAAAATAAATATGTGATCGCAGTTTTCCTGGACTTTCAGAGAGCTTTTGAAACGATAGATAGAGATATAATTATTAAAAAACTATCTAAAAATGGAATAAAAGGAAAGGCATTGAAATGGTTCAAGGATTATTTAAGTAATAGATATCAAACCACAAAAGTGGGTGAGACAATATCCGAACCAGTAAAGATTACATTGGGAGTACCACAAGGGTCGGTTCTCGGACCTATTCTTTTTATAATGTACATTAATGATATGGTGAAAGTATTGAAACATTGTAAAATAAGATTATTTGCAGACGACGCACTGATTTATATAACAGGAGAAGATTATGAACTCATAATGAACCATCTCAATGAAGACCTACATAATATATCAATATGGCTGAAGAAAAATAAACTTAAATTGAATGTAAACAAAACAAAATTCATGAACATTGGAAAACGAGTAACGCAAACAAAAAAAGACATATTGATAGACGGTGAAGTATTGAAAGAAGTATTTGAAATGAAATATTTGGGGGTAATAATTGACTCCAAATTAACTTTTGTTCAAAATACAAAACAAATTATTAAAAAGATTGCCTAAAAAATCTCACTGTTGGGAAGAATAAGAAGATTCCTTAACACAGTTTCCAGTAAAAATGTGTACAACGCAATTATTGTACCACACATAAATTACTGTAGCAGCATTCTATTCTTATCCAACGACGGTTTAATGAAACAAATGACAATTCTACAAAATAGAGCAATGAGAACCATATTGAAGAAAAATAGATACACAAAAATTAAGAACATGTTGAAGGAGTTAAATATCTTGTCATTTAAACAAATTATTTACTTTAATACCATATTTTTAATCTACAAGATAATCAATGGTCATACGTCTAGTGAATTCCTGAGAAAAATTGATAAATTGCAGAACAAACACACACATGAGACAAGGAAAAGAAATGAATTGAGACTCCCCTTCAGGAAAAAAACACAGAGTCAAAAGTCATTGATGTACGGAGCGTTGAAGATATTTGGAGAGCTACCAGAAGAAATAAAATCAGAAGAAAACATAAAAACATTTAAAATTAAATTAAGAAAATATGTGATTGATTCATTTTAAATGTGTTACCATAATTATATGTATATAAGGATTGTATTAGGACATAGATAACTATGTACCTACTTAAAATACCACAATAAACAATAAACAATAAGTTGACCACCGAATAGGGCACATTGAAATAACCAGACCCTAAAGACAAAAGTAAAGTAAGGCAAAAGTTTGCAGCGCAGTAAATTGTGAGACTTTTCTATTCAGGATCTGAATGTTCGTTTTCAAACGAACCGCCTGGCGTAGCGTCACTTAAAATGAGTGAGGTGGGTAAACATAACACACTAGTAAAAAGATCTAACTAAACAGTGTAAAAATATTCAATTTGGGAATTGTTGTTAAGTTTTTTAAGCAACCTAACCCTTTCAAAGTGTCTGATTTCTCAGATAAACAGACGAATGTAAAACATGACTATCCCAACAAGTCACAAGGACAATCGCCAGTTCCTGTCATATTCCCAATATGAATGACGCCCTCCGTGGTCGAGGGGTGAGGCTCTCGACTAGCAAGCCGAAGGTTACGGGTTCAAATCCCGGCGTGCGCAAGTAAATTTTAATTTGATAAAATTGTATTATTTCACAATTTATTCATTTAAAATTATATATAGTGTTCTTGCGGCACGTTCCAGAGTGGAAGATACTCTCAGTATCGCCCTGGTGCAATACCACCATTCAGAATTGAAACGTTGTTTAAAATGGCTTTAGCCGTGTTTGGCCACCAGACCTGAATAGCCAGGTACTCCCCCACCTTCCTCTCTCCCTTATCCTTCCCCTCCCCACTAATTCAGACCCACAACATTCCGCAGTTGGGGGTGCAATAGTTCACTGGCTCCAACGGTTGGGAGCAGTTGAGACTGAATGCGGTATTTCAGAAAAATAAAATAAAATGACAAGAATTGGCTGGAATCTTGTCTATTTCGTATCTTAATGTTGAACGAACAGTGCACCTAAAATATTCTAAAACACTGTTCAACTAAGTAAGTTCCGGTAAATGAAAAAAAAACTTCAGCAAAAAACCTCGTCTATGTCGGTGTTGGAGAATTAACTGAAAAAACGTGGGCAAATCCGGGTACGAAAGCTAGTTATTTACAATCATCATTTGAAAAGGCAAAGAGTGAACTATTTATTTTTTTGAATAACTTAATGTGTAAAACCTCAAATTGTAATATTTAATCATTGAAGATAATATCAGCGATTCTCAAACTAAAATTTGAAACGGAAAAATAAAACGGTCGAACGATAGTAACGATTATACTCTTCTCGTTCATAGATGGCGTTATTTACATTATTTTATTCAGATTAATAAATAGTTTTGTCCGTTTAAAAACATTATTTCAAGAAATGTATACAAATGCAATACTGGATTGAATCATCGGTACAATATTGTATTTGCAATGACTTGCAAAAGGAGCATTTTAATAAAAATAATTAAATTACCGCCATCTATAAACGTGTATATTATAATACAATATATATTATTTAAAACATTAATTGCAAAAAGTGGATTAAAATAATTAAATTACCGCCATCTATGAACGTGTACATTATAATATAATATATATTATCATTATAATACGGACATGTGTCTAGTGTGGAAGTCAAAAACATGTAAAAACTGTATTCAAATATATTTTATGAATAAAGAAAAAAAAAATTTAAAGCATTACTTGCAAAAAGTGTATTTACGTAAAATAATTAAATTAACCTCATCTAGTTATTTAATGAAAATACACTTTTCGCAAGTTCTGCTTTAAAATATTAAGACGAATTAATTGTTTGCGCCCGTACATACGCAATGTGAATATGAATAAATAGTTTATTCCGTATAAAAACTCAATTCTTTCAAGAGAGGCATACAAATAAACACCGATACAATAGACTCAAAACAGGACTTCGCTATGCTCAGAGCCTTCTGAATAATCTAGTTTCATTTCTCGTCTTAAACATAGTAATGAAAACATTTAAAAAGTATTAATTTATACAGAAATGATCCGTGACCCCCGCTTCAATTACCTTGATGAACCAGAGTCCTACATTCCTCACGGTCTAACGCTCCTGATACCTGATACTTGGTCACTCCAATGCATCTGCATTTTGCAGTACTTCTCTTACCTCCCACGCCAGTGACAATGAGATTTTCCATGAGTCCTCAGTTTAGAGCAACGTAATCAGACTATCTTAGGACCATCGACCAGAGTATTATCTAGATAGGGTGAGTGAACCTTAAAATTAACACCGAAACCAAAAATATTGGATTAAGAAAACATCTATCAAAAAGAAAGTGCATTGTCTAGCAGTCGAATGAAGCATTGGTTTTACCTTTTGCTGGTCTGCATGCGGTAAATTTGTCTTCCAGCAAGTTCGTCTCTACGCTCAATAGACTAGCTTTGTGAAGTTCATTTTTCAAACACGAATTTGACGCAATTAGCAATATTTTAGGTAGACGCTTTTCAGGAGTTTATCATCAACAATTTAATCAGTGATAAGAATATTAAAAAATATACATATATTACACATCGCTTTGAGGCGACATATCGATTAAAGCAACAATTGATAAATTTCTTTCTGGCAAAACAAATACGTCACCCAACAAATTACGACAACACTTTTGCCACAAGATGAACTATCTTCGTTGGTTTCGCGTACATTTTTAGAAGCTTGTAAAACAAGTTTACATCAAGTTGGGTTGATAAGTTCATCTCCATATCTTGTGACGCGATACCTTTCAGGCTTGCTGTTGGCCGATAAAATTAACAAATTACAACACGGGTTTTGAGTGACAACTTTGTGCTCTGTTTTATACTTAAAAGAACTTGCATTTATATCTAGGTATTCGAAGCGAGGCATCGGATTTCGATGAGGGGTTGTATTATGAAATTACCCCTAGGTGGTGTTATTTTTAGATAGAAATTAGGTATGAGAGGGCTTATCTATTGATATTATATACACAGTAGGAAAAAGCCTAATTTGGATACCGAGCTATTCCATAATGGATAGATTAAGGTGGTATTCAGGTTGGAAACCACCAAAGAGGAAGGCTACAATTATTTTCAATTTAACTCCCCAGGGTAATTTGTTCGGTTTTGGAAACAAACTGCTGGTACCCGTAGAGTCAATTTGTTGGCTTTTTTCAAATTCACATGTTTTCACGGAAATCGTTTTGTCTCCCTTACCATCATAGTTAGAAATATGAACTAAACGATGTTAAAAATAATGAAAGAACGGCAAGCTTTATATTTATATAAAAAAAAGTTAACCACAGAATAATTAAAATGTACACCTTTATCAAACCAAAGATTCCGAACGCAATTTGAGAAAAAAAATGATATTTTTTATTTTTTTTAGATGTAATGATAAAAATTGAGGTGGCTATAATGTTTAGAATACATTTGTATGTTAAAATATATGTTTTTTTTTCTTATCTGCAATTTTAATATTTAAAAAAATTATTTCAGCATCTTTCAAAAACAGCTTTTAGTTGTCGGATACATTCAGAGATATCCCATTTATTTTGAGTTTATTGAGAAGCGAAAATACACCAAAAATTTCTCAGATTTTCTGACAGCATCTTGAAAGAAATATAACGGTAAATATGTCAGAGGCCTAAAGGGTTAAAAATGCGAGCGCACCGTTACACAGAATTCATTTGTATTTGTACAACTAAAAGTAGTATATTCCTATATTAAACCAGCACATACCCGTTACATTACTGGTGCCTGCCTAAGTTAGTAGGTTCGAGTTAGTACATGGTTTAGGATTATTAATGTACCTAGATTGTCGAGTACCTGCGGTCATTTTCATGACCTTAATCGCGTTTAAATTATTGTAAGTAATGGATTTTTTTTCAGCTCGAATCAAACGTCCAATCAAATTTTATATAGGCGTGTTAAATCAGCATTGGAGAGCGTACGCGTGGAAAATTTTAATTTATCTTCATTTCTGATTAATAAGGCTAGGCCTAGTTAGTAAGAGCGTGTTCGTGTGGCCTTCGCGGTAATGATGTGCATAATCGAGATGTCTATTTCGAAATGATAATATGTATAAACATAATCTATTTAAACTAAATCACTTTGACTAAAGCGGCCTGGAGACGTTTTCAATTTACGTCATTGATGCGATTGTCAATAATTGCAAATGGCCAGTAATCTGGACAGCTCGAGGCAGTTAGAAGCAATTTGAGAGGTGGGTATGGGTACCGCCGCCCGGGTAACCATTTATTGGATAACCAACACCTCTGCCATTAGTCACCTTTGGATCTTATTTTTTTTTATATTATAGAAACAAACAGTACATGATTTACAGAGATAAAACAATATACAGGAATAAGATACTTCATGTTGTGTTTATGTTAGGTTATGATATGTTTCCTTGTAATGTCTGCTAAGTGGTATGTTTAATCCTTAATTACCAGGTTACTTGTGTAGTTTATAGGTGTGTGTGTGTGTGTGTGTGTGTGTGTGTGTGTGTGTGTGTGTGTGTGTGTGTGTGTGTGTGTGTGTGTGAGGGTGTGTGTGTGTGTGTGAGGGTGAGGGTGGGTGTGTGTGTGTGTGTGTGTGTGTGTGTGTGTGTGTGTGTGTATGCGCATTGAATAGTTTAAATTATTGACATGATGCCACGTTTGAATTTGGACTGTGAATCCGAAAAAATGTCAATGTTAGAGTTAAGACAAATATTATTTACAGTATCTTGACGGCGGATGCGTCTGCCAACCAACTGCGTGGAAGGCCGGATCGGGGGAGACTGCACTGAGAGGGGTGGATTCACACATCCTTCACTCCTGGACACACTGTCCTTTAATGATTCCTACCCTTTCGTACCTTTTCCTTCCCAAAATTTCCTATCCTTCCTTTCCTAAAAAGACTCTCTACACAACATCCCCAAAGATTACATAGGCCCTGAGGGGAATTATTTTCGTCAGTGCCTCATGTGTTGAGCTAATGTAAAAAAAATGTCGCTGGTAGGATATCATTTGCATGATATGAAAGCTGTGTGATATGGTACAACAACTCTCAACGATAACTAGCATTGTACCTGCTTATATTATTCGTACTATATCCTATTATGCTGTGTAATATACACTCATCATTTTATATTCCTTATCAGCTTACCTTAAACATTGTATACATGTAAAAGCCTTCATGGCGTGAATAAATAAATAAACAAAAATACATTGTATTTTAAATGTATCTAAAAAAAACAATTTTTGATAAATACGGTGGTTGGAGTGTTAAGGAGTTATTAAAAAGTGAATTGAGAATTGGAAAAAGTAAGACATGTTTTTTTATAACAGCAGCCTATTTCAGATTATTTTCTTATGCATAACAGAATAAGACGAGAAATAAGTTTTGCAGTTTTTTCAGATTGGTGGCTTGCGACAGAAATAATAATTGACTGAACTAAAATGTTGAAATGTAAGGTTAACTAAAGCTTAGAAAGAGTGTTTATTTATATTTATACCGCCATTAAAACTTTGTTCGAATTGGACCATATTTACGATTATAACAAATTTAACAAATTCCAAATTCATCACATTCCTAAATAGTATAAAATAAAGTAACTATCCTCGTCTGTCTGTTTGTGAGCTTAGTTCTTTTAAACTTCCCAACGGATTTTGATAACGTTTTCACTAACATTTAGACATTTTCTTCTGAAAGGTGTATATATATATATATATAATTTTTCGAAGAAAACTTCTTTTAACTGCTTTTCACTTTGTGATGGCATTATTTATTTTTTATTAAAACACAAATAACATTGTTAATAAATATAATAAATATCATAAAACAAATAGCATCTAATAACGGCTATCCTAATAAATTGATAGATGAAATACTAAATAAAAAAATTAAACATAAATTCTTTAAACTTTATATTTATCCTATTTATAGAGATACAAACAAACAATGGCGTAGAATTCTATTTGTAGATAATGATACTTCCAAAATTATAAATAAAAACATCCCCTTCACTATTCAACAGGCGTTTTATACGAATAACAAATTAAAAAATATATTCTTAATAATAAAGATATTGATAGTCAAACTAAAAAATCAGGTGTTTATAAACTCAACTGTAATGACTGTAATTCCTTTTATATAGGAAAAACTAATAGAAACTTTGAGATCAGAATTAAAGAACATCTTAGGGCTTTAAAGGGAAACTGTGAATCAGAATTTGCGGATCATTTAGTAAATAACGACCATACTTTCGATATTAATTCAGGTTTTAAAATACTACATTCTGGTTACAAGGTATCTCAAATCAATAATTTTGAAATCCTAGAAATAAGAAAACACGTGAATATGAAAGCAGATATTATTAATAAACAAAAAATTTTTATAAACCCCATTTTAAATATTTTCCCAATTACCCGGTCTTTCCCGTCTAATGACATTTTAATTCCTACTTTGAATAACCCTCCCCCACTCTTACCCCTCCCCGCTCCTTCTACCTCTTCTTTCTAGACCTAATTTTAATTATAACTTTAGTATACTTGTGCTCCTGATGAAGTGAACTTGGTTCATGAAACATGTTGAGATTTTGTATCGAAATAAAGTGATGTAAACAATGTTATTTGTGTTTTAATAAAAAAAAAAAAAAAAAAAAAAAAATATATATATATATAATACATTGATGAGGATTTCATTTACATATTATTAAAATTTAGTAGTATGGATAAATATATTAAATAATCATTTTTCTGGAATAATTATAAATATATTACACAGTTTTTTTTTGTTCAGTTGAGTGGATTCAGTTTCAGTCTGTATTTTGGTGTCAGTATATTATCTACTTCTGATATCCCTATGTTTTGTATCCAGCTTGTTATGCTTGTTGCCAAATGTTATAATATTGTTGAAAGTAGACTGAATGCTGTAGAAATGAGATCCCTTAAGGCGTATGTGTGGTAAAACCATGTATGATCGTGTGAGAAATGTGGAGATCCGCAAAGAGTGCAAGGCTGATTTAAGTGTAATGAGTATGATCAAGAAAGGGACGCTTAGATGGTTTGGGCATGTAGAGCGAATGAGCGAAGAAAGGAGTGTAAGGAGAATATACGATGCAAATGTGAATGGTAGCAGAAGTCGGGGACGCCCGAGGAAATCATGGCACGACCAAGTGAATCAGATACTTGAGTCGGGCCATGTAAAGAGTCAGAATACTAGAATAGTATGTATGAGACGAAATATGAATGTGCCAAAACCGAATTGTTTGGCGGTCCTTTGGTTGTCCTCTCTGCCTACCCCTGCGGAGAAAAGGCGCGATGCTTAATTAGTTTTTTTGTTGTTGTTGTGAGTTTTGATTGAGAGTGGGATTTTGTTGTACATTTAGTACCAAGGAGCATAAAGGCACAATACAACATCGAGAAATTATAACCGTTCATCACTTAGAAACCTTGTCCAGATGTTCTCAAGGAGCATAAAGGCACAATACAACATCGAGAAATTATAACCGTTCATCACTTAGAAACCTTGTCCAGATGTTCTTAAGGAGCAAAAAGGCACAATACAACATCGAGAAATTATAACCGTTCATCACTTAGTAACCTTGTCCAGATGTTCTTAAGGAGCAAAAAGGCACAATACAACATCGAGAAATTATAACCGTTCATCACTTAGTAACCTTGTCCAGATGTTCTTAAGGAGCAAAAAGGCACAATACAACATCGAGAAATTATAACCGTTCATCACTTAGTAACCTTGTCCAGATGTTCTTAAGGAGCAAAAAGGCACAATACAACATCGAGAAATTATAACCGTTCATCACTTAGTAACCTTGTCCAGATGTTCTTAAGGAGCAAAAAGGCACAATACAACATTGAGAAATTATAACCGTTCATCACTTAGAAACCTTGTCCAGATGTTCTCAAGGAGCATAAAGGCACAATACAACATCGAGACATTTTAAAATAGAGAGAACTCGATATTTCGAAAACACACTCGTTTTGTTTGGCGATTTTTTAAGAAAATTGTACCTACACTTTAATCTCGTTCATACAATAAAAAAACATTTTTTAAAGTTAAACCGACTGTTACGATAGCGGCGTGAAAAATGAATTATTCATTTGAACTATTTTATTCATGGATTCCAGTATAAAAATTTGAGGCAAACTGGAAAAGATTATTATTTCTCCATCTAACGTCAAAAAAATATGCATTTTCTCATGATAGAAAAAAAGAAAAAAATACATTTATAAAATATGGACGCCCGGACATAAATGACCCTCAAAAGCTGGAGGGGTTAACGTTTTAGAAAAGGCTAACATATTAAATAATAACGAATTAAACTCACCATGTAAACCATGAAGTGTAAATTGCAGGAAACTGTTCTTAAATTTGCTGCTCCTTCAGATATAGGACCTCAAACAACATTATACTAATGTTGAGTGCTGCTGGAATAAAAACAAATGTTTTATAGTACATAATATAAGAGAAATACCTAAATATATTTATATTACATTTAAAAAAACAGTTCTCAACCGTCTGCAACAAGTGAGACTATGACATTCCCAGTTGGGGTATGTTGTGAGGTTGAAGGTAGTGAAGAGGGGAAGGAAATGGAAATTGATATATAATTTATTTTGCAGCTTGCCGGGATTTGAATCCGCAACCACCGGATCGCTAGTTGAGAGCCTTACCCCTCGACCAAGGAGGTCATCATTAAATTAAATTACATATCTCCATCCTTCAATTCGATACAGTCTGACGACATATGTGATCAACACGAAATATACGCCAATAAGTAAAAGGGGAGTTGATCAAACAGCAAGAGAAATTCAACATGTAGTAAGAGAGAAGCTGAATAGTTAGTAAGAGATATATTCAACGTGTGGTAAGAGAGAATTCAATGGTCATGTAGTAGGTAGGAGAGATTCGAAGAAAGCAAATTATTACGTAGTAAGAGAGAATATGAACATGTAGCAAGAGAGGCGGTGGATAGAGAAAGGTGGTTTAGACCGGTCGTTGGTTGAGTTGACATCGCGTTTGGGTCCCACCCAACCGTCGTATGTTCGATTCCGCGGCTGGCTAAGTTCTCCATCACAACACAAGCAACATTTTCCGCTTTCTGTGGTGGTAGTAGGGGATATTCATATATTGAAAAAAACTAATAAGGGGGATATTCAACAAAAGAGAAGGTGAAACACTAGTGAGAGAGATAACCAATGTAGTAAGTAATATGTAGTAAGAGAGAATTTAAATATCATGAAGTAGGAGATAAGATGAACATGTAGCAAGATAAAAGGTGAATAACTAGTGGGAGATATTCACCATGTGGTAAGAGAGAATTTAATAATCATGTAGTAGGATACGCGAAGAGAAAAGATAAACATGTAGTAAGAGAGAGAGAGAGTGTATAACTAGTAGGAGAGACATTCAACATGTGGTAAGAGAGAATTTAATGATCATGTAGCAGGAGAGACTTGAAGAGAGAAAATTATCAAGAAGAAAGAAGATGAACAATGCAGTAACAGAGAAAAATCACGTAGTAAGAGAGATTATCAAGATGGTTAAAAAACATGCAGTAGGAGAAAAAAAACAGTTTCTATAATAGTTACCTTGAAAAACGGTGTTCTCGAATAATGAAGTCGAACTTGTAAATTATTTCTATTATTGCAACACTGAATTTTAAATTCTACTATAATATTATAATTATTTTTTAAATCTTCAAAATACTGACCAATCACTTTGTAAACTTAACAATGCATGATATACAACAAACCGCACTCGATTCAATATAAATATTTATATTTACATAAATTTATTAATATTATTATTATAAATAAACATTAATTCTTACTTAGGTGCTATTACTGGCCGAAAAATAGGCTTATAAGGTAAATCACATATTATTTTTATAGTCTAGGTTCAGCAAACAATGTGCGTTTTTTAACGAAACACTTCGTTCATGACGCTTTGCTTTCGAATTGGAAAATGGCTAATTTATAATGTATTTCCATTTCGGACCAATTTTTTGTTAAACAGAACATATTTATATACTTTACACGCTGTAACTGATTTTAGATTTTATCACAATAAATTGATGGGACGGATTTTTTATATTTAATAAAAAAATATATATTATTTTATAAATTGTTGATTTTGCTTGATTTATTATTATTATTGCTTATTGATTTATATTATTTTTAATGTTGGATTGAGTCTGCATCACCATCTGTAAAAGAAAACAATTTATTTAGTAAGAACAATTTATTTAGTAAAAACAATTTATTTATTAATTCAGTTTGAAACCGGCGGTTAACCTTATACAGAAAATCAATACGGAGTTATATGATTACCCCCCTTACTAATTAAACTGTTTTAAATTTTACACATCTGATAAACAATCAGTTGTTTAAAATTAACAACACGTTTATTGGTAACATGATAATAACAATCATCCATAATGAATAATGACTAATTTAAGAGCGGTTAAATAAAATAAAAAGTTACAATAGATACTTGGAAGAAAAAAAAATCGAACAAAATAAAAATTTTGTCACACTTTCGAGGCTTTTTTTGGTCTGGAATCGGGGTGTTTTGAGTTCTGCGTGTTGTGATTTTTTTGGCAATACTAGCTATATTATATGATATTAGAACATTTGTGATTGATTCTACCAAAATAAGGAAAAAATTAGCCTACTTTGGGGACAATTAAAACACTTATATACGTTTATTTCTAAGTAAATAAAGAAACATGCCAGATAATATACAATACAATAATTATATCACCACACTTTAATTACTGTTCAAGTATTCTTTTTCTCTGCAATAAAGAGAAAATGAAAAAAATGCAAATACTGCAAAATAAAGCAATGCGAATAATACTTAAGCGCAACATATACACACGGATAAGAGACATGTTAAAGGAGCTGAATATTTTGACGGTGAAGCAAACTGTGTATTTGAATGTACTTATTTTTATACATAAAATTAACACAGGGATGATGTCTAAGGAACTGAAAAGAAAAATAAATTACAATAACGAGATACACGGACACGGGACGAGAAACTCTAAGCAAATTAGATTGCCAACAAGAAAAAAAACAAGCACCCAAAAATCTCTGATGTACCAGGCCATTCAACTCTATAAAAAAATCCCGAAGGAAATTGCTGTGATAGAAAATATTAATAAGTTCAAAAATGAATTAAGAAAATATGTCTATCTCAATTATTAATGTTTCTTTTTTGTGACTTTATTGAAATATTTAAAGAAAGATTATGTTTGCCAAACAATGTACATGTTTATATGTTTATAAAACTATTAGCACACACGAAGATGTGAGCTAACTTAAGATTAATAAATAAATAAATACATAAATAAAGTATTTAAATAGCTGTCTAGAGCATACTAGGAATACTTTGACAAAATAATTTTTAATTAAATTTACATAGTTTACATATTAATAATTATTATTAAAATACTAGCGCAGGCCATAGAAAAATCACGGAACAGTCTGAATTTTCTTCAAATCAATTCCAATTTTGGAAATGGCAATTAAAATAATTTTCTGTTTAATATATTATATTATAGATACATACTTTATCGCTCGTCTGCATTGTTCAAATAATCAGTTCCAATTATACATCGTTCTGCACCACAACGGGAGAAATGCATTCATACGTCAGTCACACCTGAACACGCTGAACCCCAGATTCCTAAACATCCATCATACCTGTTACCTTCCCAGAATTTCTTAAAAAGACCCTCCACACATCATCCCCAAAGATGACATAGGCCACGAGGAAAATTATTTTCTCAGGGCCTCATGTGTGGAGCTAATGTAAAAAAAAATCGTTGGCGTTTTGAATCAGATTTCACGTAACTAACGCACGTCACAGACAACCTAAAAAATAGTATATTGGATATTTGCAATAATATGTCGTAAAAACTGTCTCCGTGGTCGAGGGGTAAGACTCTCGACTAGCACGTCGAAGGTCGCGGGTTCAAATCCCAGCATGCGCAAGTAAATTTAATGTGATTAATTTGTATTATTTCACAATTTATATAATTAAAACAATTGCGGCACGTTCCAGAGTGGAAGATACTCCCAGTATCGCCCTGCTGTAAAACCACCATTCAGAATTGAAACGTTGCATGAAATGGCTTTTAGCCGTGTTTGGTGACCAGATCTGAATAGCAAGGTATTTCCCCACCTTCCTATTCCCCTCCCCATACATTCAGCCTCAAAATATACTCCAATTGGGGATGCCATAGTTTCACTGGCCCCAGACGGTTGGGAGCAGTTGTGACTCGGTTATGTGCGGTATTCACATTAAGGCGATGCACTATGTCGTGTAATATTTTAAATTGAGCCGCTATCAATAACAACCCTTACGTAGATGGTGATAAGGTTTAAATTCCCGCTTAACACTATCCGCCTGTTTTGTTTTATGCAAGAAAAAAACATGTCCAAATAGTGCCTTTTATTTTATTTTGTGGATGTTCAGGCATAAATATTTTTTTTTTTTCGATATTTTATAAATAACTTAATTCGCCATATTATACAATAAAATCATAACCGAAAATGGGTTCATAAGTAGGAGATTTTGAACATTAAAGCACTTTTCATAGGCCTTATACATTATTTTTTTCTGAGCTTATAAAAAGACTTGTCTAAAAGATACTCGATTATTTCAAAGGCCAAGATGTATTCTACTCGCAGTATTTAATTAAAGCATCTGAAACATTTCTAGGCGACCAAATTTTCAAACCAAAAACACATGATTTTGCATTACTACGTATGGCATCGCCTTAAAAAAAATAATACATACAGTAACTGATTATATTTTGTATTATTGATAATTATTATCAATGCAAACTATAAACATCTGTAAACTGTATGTACGAGAATAGAAATAAAAAATGAAAATAATAAAATTCAAATAAATTATAAATTTACTACCTGACGGCAACTAAACCTTGAGATGCTTTTTATCAGTGAAAATACATTCTCTAATGTTTTTTTCAAAGATAAAGGGAACAATAAATCTAATCTGAAGGTGACGATAAACATATGAAATTCATTTGGTTAGTATGTAAATGCCATTAAATCTGTAACGGTCGGCTTGTTCAATTCCCATATTAAAATAGCCCCTAATTCCCGACATACATGATGACATATTCACCGCTAGTTACTATCGTTACAGAAGTTCATTGTATCGCATTTTAGGTATGAATAGCACAAAATCACGATGGTTAAATTAATACAGGGTTTTCCAATAAGAGGTGTTATTTTGAATAGCCCGCTATTTCGGTAGATGTTACTTTTGAAGCTGTCATTTTTGACATTTGACAAGTAGAAACTACGCCATTAATAAAAATGGAACGATACACGCTTCAACAACGCATTAAAATTCACTTGAGTGAATCAAATGCAAATCATCTTGAGTGATGAGGCCCATTTCCACCTCGGTGGCTTCGTCAACAAGCAAAATTGTCGCATCTGGGGCTCGGAAAACATAAGAGTTATTGTTGAAAAGCCTCTTTATCCTCACCGTGTGACTGTTTGGTGCGGTTTGTGGTCCGGCTGAGTCATTGGACCTTACTTTTTCGAAAATGAGGCTGGAGCAACAGTTACGGTGAATGGATTGCGCTATCGAGAGATTATTAATGATTTTTTTATGGCCGGAATTGGATGGTATTGATCTGGACAACTTTTACTTTCAACAAGACGGCGCTACGTGCCACACAAGCAACGAAACCATTGATCTTTTACGATTGAATATCAAAATAACACCTCTTATTGGAAAACCCTGTAGTACCTTTTTTATTTTTAAATTGCTAAATTATTATTTTTTTAATTTCAGTTAAAGTTCTCCCCCATCCCGCTACAAGACAAAACCTGTCTCCCACTCTATCCGTCCTGTATACTTATAAACACATTTATTCTTGTATAACGCATAATATAGGTTTATTACATTTGTTCTGCATCCATTTTTATACTTGTTACTTAGTTCGGCTTTTCAATTTGATACTTTGTATATTACAAATTCAACCATCTGTGAACATTTATAATTGGTTCGTTTCTTTTCCATCCTCCATTGTATATTAGACTGTTTATGTTCCTGAAAATAAATAAATAAATTCCTCTTCCCTATTTCCCTCCCTTTCTAAACACACTTCAAACTCAAACCCTCTAATAGGAGGGATGTCATAGTACCAACGGCTCCGGGCAGTTGGTTATTAATTTTACAAATTACAATATTTGAGATTTTCTATCATACTAGGCTCATGCCCATATTATGGTAGTCGTACATGATTAGTAAAATAACATTGTGTAGAAAAAAATTAAACATAAGGGAAAAGGACGTATTATCACGCGAGTAGCAGTGCGCGGGGTACGGATTCGGAAGTTCCGGTCGTTCGGCATTAGAGCGTTGAAGGTCCAATTGGACTAATTTAAGGTTTAAAAAGTGGAAACATTTTTTTCGTTTCGTCGTCGAAACGTCGCTATAAGCCGGATAAATCATCACAATGATAATTCATCACATCTTTAAAAAGTTATATAGAGTCATGGAAAGTGATGAAACAAAGACTTTATTAACTGGGTTAAGTAGGTTAGGTTAAAAAAAAATTTCATCGTTTCTAATGACTTTATATCACTTTTTAAAAGTGTGTTGAATTGTCACTGTGTTGAGTTATGATGGAGAATTTCTTCCAGAAGGTTTATATTATATAAAATACATGCAATATTATATTTATACAAACTAGAGAAAAGTCGATGTTTTGTAATCAATGGCGACGGCCGCCGTGGTCGAGGGGTAAAGCTCTCGACTAGTAAACTGAAGGTCGCGGTTTCGAATCCCGGCGTGCGCAAGTAAATTTTATTTGACATATAATATTTTTGAGGCACGTTCCAGAGTGGAAGATACTCTCAATATCGCCCTGGTGTAAGACCACCATTCAGAATTGAAACGTTGCTTGAAATAGTGTTTGGTGACCAGATCTGAATAACCAGGTACTAACAGCAAGTCTATCTTTATATATAAAAAAATCAGTCTGCGTATGTTTGCGCTCGCAAAATTCGAAATTAGTATTAATCTGGTTCAATAAACTCAAATTTGCTTTGAATTTAAGTGTAAATTAAAAAAAAAATTGAACTGATTGCGTCAAGATTAACTTAGATAGAGTAGTTAACTACGTATAATAATATGACATTTTATGTAAAAATAATTTTAATTGTTTTTTCAAAATTGAAATTATAATATCCCGTGATTTTTCGCAGGTCTGCGCGCAACTGTATTTATATTCATAATTTCAAAATATTTATTACTCGTCAGATAAGTATGTAGTTATTGTTTCAAAATGCTTTGGAGGTAATAAATGACTGAATGAAATTATATACTATTTACATTATATCCAGAGTGGAAGATACTACCAGTATCGCCCTGGTGTAAGACCACCATTCAGAATTGAAACGTTGCTCCAAATGGCTTTAGCCGTGTTTAGTGACTAGATCTGAATAGCCAGGTACTTCCCCACCTTCCTCTTTCCCTTCCCCACATACTTTCAGCCTCACAACATCCCCCAATTGGGGATGCCATAGTCTCACTGGCTCCAGACGGGAGCAGTTGGGACTCTTGTGAGGTATTCACTATAAAAAATAAAAAAAAATATAATTTAAACGAGATAAAAATTCAAAAATATCACATTACATTAGCAAAAATCGGAAAACGCATTGTTGACAAGCTAAGGCTTAATTTATTAAAGCATTAAAAAACGTATTTCCGGAAATTTTAATTTTAGATAAATGATTTCCAGAACCCCTTTAGAGTTTTAGTTAAATGATTTCCGGAAATCCTTTTAGTGACCCACTCGATTAGAGCTTTGCTCCCACATATATATCAATAAAATTATACCAAGTCAGTGGACATCTTCAATTTATGTTTAAACAAATATAAAATGTTGTTAATGAAGCAATTCAGTTATGTACAATAAATAATGCATTTCTTAATATCCTCATGTAAAAGCCCCGTAAAAGGGCGTTCATAAATAAATAAATAAACAGACGTGAATGGGTCTCCAGGATCTTAATTTATTAAAGCATTTAAAAAACGGATTTCTGGAAATATTATTTTTGATAAATGATTTCCGGAAACCTCTTTAGAGTTTTAGATAAATGGTTTCCGGAAATTCCTTTAGAGTTTTAGATAAATGGTTTCCGAAAATCCCTTTCGAAACCCACTCGATTATAGCTTTGCTCCCACTTAAATATCAACAAACATGAATTGGCCTTCAAGATCTTAATTTGGCATTAAAAAAAAGATTTCCGGAAATTTTAAAATCAGATCAATGATTTCCGGAAACCCTTTTAGATAACTATTCGATGACAGCATTTCTCTCATGTAAATATCAACAAACGTGAATGAGCCTTCAGGATGTTATCTTAAAAATATTCTAAATAACTAAATAATGACATTATAATAATATGATGTCGTAACTTCTTTTATAAACTACAAACGTACATATATATTATCATCTATTAATTTGGTGGACATAATTTTCTATTGTATGAACGTTGATTAGATAAACGAAATGTTTATCTTATTTCGTGACTCTTTTCTGGTATCGGCTTTCAAAAATCTCATAAAATTTTAAAATTTCATAATTAGTATGAATTATTGCTATTATTTTTTGTGATGGGCGTTAATATTTTATTTCAATGTGCAATTGTTAGCTTTATTCATTTATTCTAAGGGAAGCATCATCGGTAATCATTAAAATAATAGGTTATGTATGGTGGTTATTGTATTGTATTATACGATTTTTTTGGGTATAGGGATATCAAAACAAAATGTATATTTTCTGTAAAATAACGGTTTCCATTAAGTGTGAGTATGAAAACATGAATTAAATTTGATAATAACTGCAATTAGATACTTATGTTACTAATAATTAATGTGAAAATATTATCCAAAAAGTTTTAAAGTAAAGTTTACAATCTTTTGCAAAATTTTAAAAAGCAATTAAATTAAACGTAATTTAAGTTGTGATGTTTGTAAATACAAACATGCAGTTTTTAACTACATCAATTTGTTCGATCCTGGTAACAATCGAGTTGAATCTAATAAAAGTTGTGTACAAAAGATTTTATGGAAACCACACCTAGCTCGTGATCATTGTCATTGTAATCTCACAATAATTATAATTATTTCAGTTTCTAACGGAGGCATGCACCGTAAATACTATCACGCCACTTATCAGCCCTGACAAGATTCGCCGTCGAACATAGCTGGACGCCAGTGACACGACACCATAGCTAAATCAAAACAAATTAATAACCAGCCACATAACACAACATACCTCGAACACGCGAACTTTTCCATCACAAAGAGACAACAAAAACAACGCGTAATAACCAATAAACGTCGCGTATTTTTCGATTTATGCCAACCCGACGACGCACTGTATTAAAACGATCATTTCTACGTTATTATAACGCGATTATTCGATGTAGAAATGTTTACAATTTGCAGCAAGCTGCGAAATGAAAGTTCAGCAGCTGTCAGACGTGAGCGCAGACACAGTGACAGGTTGGATTTTGTGTTTTGTCTATGGACTACGGCTTATTTTTAAACTTGCTCGGCTGTTGCGTGACGCGCTCGCTGTTCATGGCTTATCGGATTCCGGGCGGATTCCAGTAAGTAGGCACCGGATCGTTACTGCGCGCGGAAAGCAGCGAATTCAATTTCTATTTTGACAGAAAACTTATTGCAAACTTTCAATATTACATGAAACTGTATTACTAGTGTCAGTTATAAAAAAAAATAAACACATACCCGGAGATCTGCTTCTCAAATGTCTGCTTCGCAGCAAACATTACTACTTTACAAAGGACTAAATTATATTTAAATTTAATTTAATAGCGTTCAACAAAATATATATTTACATTTGCGGTGAATGTACGTATGTTTATTTATTTAAAGTTTGCGTGTAAAGTCAAAGAGAAAATGAATTTACATTCTTGCTACAGTTTATAATATGAATTTTAATTAAGTATTGCTTTTTAAAATGGAATTGTTAATAAATTCCCCCACTTTATTAATTTGATGAATTTTGTATTAAGCTTAACGAGAGCCTGCACTGTCACGTGATTCCCTCTTATTTAAAATGCGGACATAAAACATTTTATAATATTGTGTATTATAATTTTTTTCTATTACCTTCTCGAAGTATATTATTGGTCATCGTCATCAGCAACAAATCCCCTGAGCCGCGATAATGACCCACCTTTGTAGAATAGATATATCCAGCTATACTGTAGGTTTACAATGCACAAGGACGTGACGCATCTGATAAGATAAAATATACCAGGCACCTGTATCGCACACGCCATCAATATATACAGATTACGCAGAAAGATAAATGCACAGCGAAAATTTCGAATACGTCAAATTTAAATTTGGAAGGCGGATATGGGAACCGCCGCCCAGGGAATTTTATCATCCCAAACGGTTCACTATTGGCCAGGTCTTGGCAGCGGATGCGTCGCCCACCAACTGCATCACACTGGGAGGGTTGGATTCATATTCATATTCCTACCAACCTTTCATATTTTTTCCTCGCAGAACTTTCTCCCCGTCCTTTCATTAAATAGACCCCCCACGTGTGCAAAAAAATCCAAAAACTTTATCTCAAGGGCCGAAGGTCGTAATGATAATTTATCTCGTGATAAGAGATAACGCAGTACCTACCTCATCGATTCAATGAAACCGTGAGTAGCCATTCGCTGGGAAGAACTTAGTTACAAATATACACTCCTGAAATATCTGAATTATGACAAAGGGTACAATAATCCTCTTAACTAATATTATAAGCAAGAATGTGGGTTTGTTTGTTTGTCCTTCTTTCACGTCACAATGGAGCGACCTATCGATGTGATGTTTTGCAAAACGATAGTTGGAAGACTGGAAAGTGACATAGGATACTTTTCATCCCAGAAAAACATTACATCCCGTGGGAAAATTCTTTGTGTACCTAGTAATTTCTCTCTAATATGTCCCGGGTAAAATCTAGCAATCAATTAATAAAGGAAGGGAGGAGAATGAGGCAGTGAAATATCAACTAAGAAATTATTAGAAAACTAGCTGATGTGAACCCGGAGTTGCTCGACTTTTCTCTATTTTTTCTAAATATAAAATGCATGTATTATATTATATAAGCCCTTCGGAATAAATTCTTTAAATGATAGTGAACACCCTATCAAAATCCGTTGCTTAGTTTAGAAGAACTAAACTCACAAACAGACAGACGAGAATAGTGTTTTGTTTAATACTATTTAGAGATAACAAAATACATTAACTAAGATGTTGTGGGATGCACCAATAGTTTTAGGAAATATGAAGAGAATGAAGAAACGCCCATTAATTCGATTATTTTGCCATTGTTCCGCAATAATTGGAAGAATGCTGAATTGTCAGTTACCCGGGGAATATCATTGTGGAACCAGAAGACATTGAAGCCAACAAGAACCCTGATAAACATTATTTAAAAGAATGGTCTACTATTGTCAGGGGAATAAGTGAATTACGGGAGATTGGAGAATGAACCCCTGATTACTATCCGATGGCCCGAGTGCTTACGGGAGTTATGCAAATAATAATAATAGGTTGCAGGAAAAAGCGATGGATATACAATATTATTATATAAAACATTCTAGCCGCTAACCAATTATTTTAAGCAATAATTTAGTGCGCCCTACTGTCGAATTTGGCAGCCATCTCTGGTCCGGAGCCCCAAAATACCTGAAAAAACCCTGGACTCTGTGCAGAAACGGGCGGTCCGTTTGATAGATTCCCCAATATTAACAAACGGACTGCAATCTTTAGAGCACAGGCGTCAGGTAGGTATGCTGTCCTTGTTCTATCGGTATTACAATGGAAGATGCTCTGAGGAACTAGTGTCATTGATCCCTTCGGCACCGGCAGAGGCGGATTTGCAGTGTTGGCCGCCCTAGGCCCCAGACCATGTAGTCGCCCCTTTCTCAGTACCCATCATATTGACCAGGAGTATCCAAACTTTTCAGTAAGTTCCTAGGGTCGGGCCGGATCGAGAGAGACTGGGTGAGGGAGGCCTTTTGACCTTTCCAGTCGGACTATCTTGACCCATCGCCTTGCCCCGCAGTTGGAGGGATGTATTCATACGTCAGTCACTCCTGGACACACTAATCCCCAGATTCCTACCCACCCCTCATACATTTTCCTTTTCAGAACTTCCTATCCTTCCCTTCCTTAAAAAGACCCTCCACACAGCATCACCTAAGATGACATAGGTCGTGAGGGAAAATATTTTCCTCAAAGCCTCCTGTGTGGAATTAATGTAAAAAAATACGCTTGCTAAATTCGCTAGTTCAATTACTGTATAATTGTCGATTGTCGCAGGCCGGATTGATGACATTGGCGGGCCGTTGTTTGGAGACCCCTGATATAGACTATAGACTACATACATAGGTAATGAATTTACTTTATTGACAACTTTTTATCGAAATCGATTCAGAAATTTAGTTAACTATAATAGCTGCTAGTTTGTAATACTTTTTAAGGTTTCAAGGATTTGAATAAAACATTTAAAACAGTTTAAGGTTTAATTTATTTAACTAGTTTCAGGTTTATTCTCATACAATAATATATAAGTGTTTCACAGTTACAATTAGGGTTGCCAGATACGGGCTGGATAAAAAGTTATTATTAAGTCTCCAAACAAATAAAAGAAATCAGCACCTCTTTTAAATAAAAATCAACTTAAGGTACATATTCGAATATAATAACTAAACTTAAAATACAAATTAAAACGTTGGTAAAAAAATTTACGTAAAGCATTATCTAACATAAAAAAAACTGAACTAAAAACAAAAATCTGGCAGTTACAATTCTCGTCTGCACTTAAGTGTAGCAAAATCATTAATTAGATCTTCACAATCCAATTTCCTTGAAAAATCTGCTTCTATGTTAAGCAAAGCAAGATTGGTCAGGCTTTGCTCCGCCATTATTGTGCGTAAATATTTTTTTACACGTCGTAACCAAGAAAATGATCGTTCTCCAGAACAGTTACTGGCGGGAGTACACACACACATTCGAAGAGCAATTTCCACGTTTGGATAAATGGTTTGAAGATCTTCAGTTCGAATTGCGAAAAAGCTGGCTGACTGCCCCACTGGTAGCCGTGCTTTCTGGTCACTCGCTAGCTCGATCGGAAGAAATTTCTGCAGAACCACTTTCCCACCTCTGACCAAGCCTGATGGTCGGCTGGCTAACTCGGCCCGCGAGAAAGCTGAATTATTAGGCAAAATTTTGGCGGAAAACTCAACTCTTCAAGATAACGGAGAGACTCCCCCTTCCATTCCGCACTGCGGTTTTCAAATGGAGGAACCGAAGATCCGGAACAGAGAGGTTCTCCGAGTCTTGAACGAGCTGAAAGTCGACAAAGCCAGTGGGCCGGACGGAATACCTGCCTTGGTCCTCAAGAGGTGTTCTGCAGAAATGACTCCAGTGCTAGCGAAATTATTTAGGCTCTCTCTCAAAGGTGGAAAGGTGCCAGATCTTTGGAAAAAGGCAATCGTCCACCCAATCCCAAAAAAGGGAGACCGCTCCGACCCTTCTAACTACCGCCCCATAGCCATCACTTCCATACTCTCGAAGGTATTAGAAAGGGTGGTTAACAACAAATTGCCACATATCTCGAGAATAACAATATCCTAAGCGATCGACAATATGGATTTCGTCGAAACCGATCGTGTGGCGATCTACTCGGATATGTGACGCATATTTGGGGGCGGTACATGGAACGTTTTGGTGAAACTCAAACCGTTGGGTTGGATATCTCCAAAGCCTTTGACAGAGTCTGGCACCGGGCGCTTATCGGGAAGTTACCATCGTATGGGATCCACCCAACCCTGCATAGTTGGATTGCAGACTTTCTGAGGGGAAGAACAATTCAAACCGTGGTTGACGGCTCTTCTTCCTCACCGCACCAAATCAATGCGGGGGTGCCACAAGGATCTGTGCTGTCTCCGACGCTGTTTTTATTGCACATCAACGATCTCGTTGAATGTGCACCAATTCACTGCTACGCTGATGACAGCACCGTTCACGAGGGTTATATTTTTGACAGGCCCCCTTCCACCTATGATGTCCGAACAGCTCGGGAAGTTTTGAAGCAAAAAATTGACCACCACCTCGAGATGGTTCGTGCCTGGGGTAAGGCCAACTTGGTCAGTTTCAACGTCTCAAAAACCCAAGCGTGTCTGATTTCGGCAAAGAGGGAGATCAATGACTGTCTGGTGCAATTTGATGGGAGCACTCTCCCCAATAAAGACTCCATTGAAATGCTTGGAGTTACTATATCAAACCAGCTCAAGTATCGGGGATCCATAGAAGCCCGAGTAAATCAGGCCTCCAAAAAGTTGGGCGTCTTGTACAGGGCTAGGAGATTCTTCAGCAGTGACCAGCTGCTGACCCTGTACAAGTCTCAAGTCCACCCAACTATTGAATTTGGGAGCCACCTTTGGGCTGGTGCCCCAAAATACTTGATAAACCTGCTTGAGTCTGTGCAAAGGAGAGCGATCCGTCTGATTGACAATCCGTTGTTAACAGACCGATTGCCTTCTCTAATGCATAGACGCAATGTAGGCATGCTGTGTCTGTTCTACAGGTATTTCAATGGAGCCTGCTCCAAGGAGCTAGCAGCATTGATTCTTGATGCACCGGTGCACGTGCGCGAAACTCGACGGACACGAACTGAACACCCGTTCACGGTTGACGTTGGCTTCATGAGAACGGGCTGTTTTTACGACTCGTTTTTGTGTAAGTCGGCTCGTATGTGGAACGAGCTACCGGCATTTGCTTTTCCTCCCTCCTATAATCCAAGCCTCTTCAAGGCCCGCATCAACAAATCCCTTCCTATAGCCCCTACCTTATTCCGCCTCACAACGCCGCCCAACCGGGTGGTGACATAGTTCCCCTGTCTGTACACCGCACAGGCAGGGACACTCTTGTGAGGTGTCACATAAAAAAAAAAAACATTTTAACAAACTGACAGCATTGTTTCGATCCTTATTTTTCACACTGCAGTGAGCACGAAAATGGAGACATTCTTCTGAAAAATGGGCTTCTAAATCACTAGAATAAATCATTTTTAATGATTTTGCCTTTTCTTCGACTTCAGACGGGCTTAGTTTTGTCAATTGAGTAATAAAATTAAATTTATTATAAAGTGATAAGATAAAGTTTTTTCTATTTTGACCATAGATGTCACAAATCCGAACTCCGTAGGCTACTTTAGAACAATGCTTAAAAGAAATAAAAATCCTTTGCCTCTTAATCCTATTCATACGTTCCTCTACCCCCCCCCCCTTTTTCATAGATTTTAACTAAAAATATATATTTTTATTTTTTAAAGAAAATACCTTTATAATGTCACACTTTATTATTCATTATCATCAGTGGAAAGTTCATAATTGGCATAAATAACATCTTATTATTGTATTATTTTATAATCTCTGATTTTTTTTATTTATTATAGCTTTTGTAAGGTGATTAAGAGCGTGTTCACACAGAGCTATAATATGCGCTCGCTATACTTTCCAATTTGGAATGTACGGCGAGCGATATGCTGAAATACGCTACCCCACGCATATTATAGGCTATAGCTCTGTGTGTGAACACGCTATTATGCATAACAATACCTAACGCGGTTCAGTCACTAGCGCAACTGAAGGGATTGGAAATACGCGAGCGGGCGAGCGACGGAGCATGATAGGTGTGGCGAGGGCGGCTGCGGGGCGTGGGGGCGCGCTGTGTGCTGTGTGTGAACACGCTCTTGCATATCGCTATTTCGTACGTAGAATATTTAGGTACTTAGGAAGTAATTTTTTGTTATCATCTGTGACTTTTTTGTCACGATTGGCCGCCCCTAATATCTGGCCGCCCTAGGCCAGGGCCTACATAGGCCTAAGGGCAAATCCGCCTCTGGGCACCGGTGCGTAGTCGGGATACACGCCAAACGCTCGCCCAACTTTTGTACACGGTTGACATTTGTCACATGAGAACGGATCGCTTCTACGATTCGTTCTTAGGTTCAACAGCTCGGCTGTGGAACGAACTGCCGGCCTCTGTGTTTCCTCCCTCCTTCAACTTGGGACTCTTCAAGACCCATGTTCACTCCTTCCTCTCCACAAAAAGACCCTCCACACAGCATCCCCAAAGATGACATAGGCCCTGAGGGAAATTATTTTCTTCAGGGCCTCCTTAATATAAAAAAAAAAATTTCGCCTGAAATATAATTACAAACTAAAAATTAAATCTCCCGAGTAAAAATAAATGCCGCTGACGCGACGGGAACATTTATTTTTACTCGGAAGATATTTTCAATTTGTATTGATATTTCAGGAGACTAATTATTGCTTATAATAATTGGTTATCCTTTGTGCTATGCATAAAACCTTGTCTTATAAACATTACTTTATCATTAAAAAAATAATTCTAGCCGTCAGTGGATTATGTAAGTGTGGCTTCTTGTTATCTCCGCTCTAAGCCTATTCCTTTAGTACAGCGTAAATATTTACGTTTAGTACCAAATCCTTTGGAGTATGGAATGGGGAGTGCTTCTTTACTAAACTGTGCTAAAAATCATACGAAAAATATTTCACCTCCCACAAAAACTCAAAACAAAAGTAATGCCAATTAATATTTTAAAAACGTAAATTGCAGAATTCCGCCATTTGTTTAATAACACTACGTTTCAGCTTCCTTACAACAAAAAACGACATAACGTATACAGGGTGTATCGGCACTAACCCGACAAACTTTAACCAGCTATTCCTTAGCACATTTGGAGTAAAAAATGTTATGGGCACTTTGCTGTCCGGTAACATTTTTTTTCCATTAAAAACAAATTATAAAATAATCCACACTCCGTCACTGTCATTGGCATTGTTTCTCGTGTTCAACAGCTGTTATTATTAGCAAGTGTGTCAAAAAGCGTCTTCGCTCTTTCATACACACTAAATAATAATAGTTAAAAATGAGACGAATGGTGCCGTGCCATTTCGTTGTGATTGTAAGTGTGCGCCAATATAGGTACACACGTGCATTATTCAACGGAATTCGAATAAAATATTTGCCAGATGGGTTTTCAAACTTTGACAAAGGATAAAACAGTGGTGACATGTGGTGAAAATATGAATAGTAAATTTTTTATTAAAAAAAACGTTACCGGACAGCAAAGTGCACATAAGATTTTTTACTCCAAATATGCTAAGGAATAGCTGGTTAAAGTTTGTCGGGTACGTGCCGATACACCCTGTATAGGGAAGATGGTAAAAGATTCAGTAAAATTTCAAATTGTCAAAGTTTTCTTCATCTCGTGCCACCATTTTGAATTTTGTTACTAATAAGTTACGTTTGGCGAAAGGTTCCGTTTCAATATAAATAGGTTAGCACAAAATATTTAAATAACTCAAACTAAGAACCTTATAACCTATTCTGCGCATGTCCCCCAATGTAAATATTTGTTTCTTGTACTAATTAAGTTGAAACCAAGTGTTATTTGAAAAAAATGCGTATTAGGTAGTCGACACATTACGCTATACGTGTCACGGCTTAGCATATTTCAGCATATCGCTAGCTATACACCATCAATGGGAATGTTTGGCGAACGATATGCTGAATTAAGCCAAGCCACGAAAATATAGCGTGGTCTGTAGCAGGCTTTAAGCTTGCAGCGTAACGGGGTATTTTCACTGTTTTTTTTTACCCTCGAAAAAACTACAAAAATTAAGGTATTTTGTTTTTCGTTTTATGTTGAATAAATTTTCTATAACAATTTAAAATATGCCATTTTAGATTTGCCGCCAAAACGACACGATTTTTATTCGTGAATTCGGCGGCGTTGACATTGGCGTTTTTACGTCACAAGGATGTCAGTTGGAACCGTTTCGGAATGTGCTGTTTTAGATCGTTTTTCAAATCAATTATTATGAACGAAAATACTTAAATTACATATTTTATTATATAATTTTTTGTACGATAATCATAATCAGAAAAACTAACATTAACTCTTACACACATTTTTAACGTTATTCGTGAGAATACCTGATAATCGGATTGGTATATGTATTACCAAAATCTCGTTTATATTCTATATTTTGGGTCGACGACCAATTTTTGTTTACGTAAAAAATCACACAGTACCTAATAATAACTCATCATTTCCGCTCAACCATGGTTCATGATCACCAACATCCGTAAAAATATAACCTTACAAACAAATTAGTATTTACCTTAATTTTATCCCAGGCTCAAAAAACGGTGGACACGATAATTATTTATTATTTGTATACATCACAAAACAGTATTGCACGCAACAGCCTTGAAAGATGAAAAAACCTCCGAAAAAATCCCCGCAAACGTCAGATGGTAAAACGCAATAATATGAGGTTATCTTATTTTGGAACACACTGCATCGAATGTTATTATTTGTTTTGACACTTGGATGTAAACAAAATGGAGATAAGGTGACGCGGGAACTTGAAATAATCGTAAATGGAGTAGAAAGAAAACAACGATCGATTGTAGGCGACCAACCGCGCGCGGCGGCAAAATGCTACTGATTAAAATGATTGAATCCAATTTGATTGTGGCTAGATTTCTCCGTTCGTTTGTCCGTGGCTAGTTGCTACAACTATTATAGGCAGGCTCCGCAAAGTGTGGTGAATAGAAGGCATTGGGAGCGAATATGCGACGTTAATTTATTTTCCATATAATTTGATAAATACACTGTCTTCAGAAACGTCAAAAAATCAATTTTCGGGAATTGTAATAAAACTGGAATAATAGACCAATGAAATTTTGTTTCCAACCTTATTTATATGTTTCTTTTCACATCTTTATTTAAAAAAAATCGAATATGACACGACGTGTTAGTTCACTTAAATTTATTTACATATAACTTGAGATTTTCGTGGCCAAAATATTTTCGTGATTAATGTTTGGATTGTAAATAGTAATTTAAGCCAAAACTGCCCAGTACGAGAGTAAAGAGACAGCACTTGGCTCCCTTGTCTCGGTAATATTATAGCTGAAATGAATTATTCAGCGAGGCATCACTCTGAGAGTGATTATCAGGGTTCTTTGTAGCATTTCTTAATATGAAGGATTGTTATTACCTACATAATAAATATATTCACCTGCCAATTTCAATTCACCCCATTGCTCTCTTGCGCAAGTGAATTACTGTTTGCTGTTTAGCCAGAAGCCTTGTATCGCCTTTCCACGATCACTGATACTGCGAGCTGCGACCTGCTAGCTGACAGTATTTAACTAGCTGTCAGAATATAGCTGCTAGCTGCCAATACCTCCATTGCCAATCACCTATCCCATCACAGATGCGACGAACCGATCGCTTCCAAATACTCGTAATAGTAGTGAAACGCTTGCGACGCTAATCTCAATTAATTACACATTAAGATACTCGTTACTAATGGCATTGCGGTCTCCTTATTAGCCTGGCTGACATACTTAATGATAATATTATATCATCATCAAGTATAATTCGACCGCTTGGGAGCTTGGTGGCCCTGTAGTCCAAAGCGTCGGGTTCATATCCAGGCGTCACGGGATCCTTTGCCAAGTCTTTCAACATTACACAAGCAAAATTTTCCACTTTTAATGATGGGAGTAGTAGCCCAAGCAATGACCGTAAAAATTATACCCGATAGGCCACTTCAACCAAATTAAATGTTTTCAGTTATTCGTTATCCGATAATGTTTGTCTTTCTAAGAAAAAAATTGAGGGAGAATAAACGCATTACCTACTTGATTGATAATTTTTTTAAATGTGACACCTCACAATAGCGTCCTTGTCTGTACATTGTATAGGCAGGGGATCTATGGCGCCACCCGGTTGGGGAGCGTTGTAAGATGGATTAAGGTAGGAGCTGTAGAAAGGGATTTATTACTGCGGGTCTTAAAGAGGCCCGGATTATATGAATGAGGATAAACAGATGCGGTAGCTCGTTCCACAATCTACACAAAGAAGCCAATATCAACTGTGAACGAATGTTTCCCTCGTGTACGTCGAGTTTCACGCACGTGCACCGGTTCACCAGGGATCAATGCTGCTAACCCCTTAGAGCAGGCTCCATTGAAATACATTTAGAACAGACTCAGCATGCCCGCATTGCATATGTGCATAAGAGATGGCAATCGTTCTGTTAACAATGGATTGTCAATCAGACGAACCGCCTTCCTTTGCGCAAAATCAAGTAGGTTTATCAAGTTTTGTGATGCTCCAGCCTAGAGGTGGTTTCTAAATTCAATTGTTGGGCGTAGGTACTTGAGATTTGTATAGGGTTAGCAGCTTGTTACCATTGAAGAATCTGCTAGTCCCTATACAAGACGCCCAGTTTCCTGGAAACCAGATTTATTCGGACTTTTATAGAGCCCCGATACTTGAACCGGTCTGATATACTTACTCTGGAAACATTTTAATGGAGTCTTTATTGGGGAGTGTGCTTCCATCAAATTGCACCAGATAGTCATTGATCTCCCTCTTTGCCGAAATCAGACACGCTTGAGTTTATGAGATATTGAAACTGAACAGGTAGGCCTTACCCCAAGCACGAACCTTCTCGGCGTGGTGGTCAACTTTTTGCCTTAAAACTCCCCGAGCTGTACGGACATCATAAGTGAAAGGGGTATTGTCGAAAAGATAACCTAGTGAATGGTGCTGTCGTCAGCGTAGCAATAAATTGGTGCACATTTAACGAGATCGTTGTAGTGCAACGAAAACACCGTCGGCGACAGCACAGATCCTTGTGGTACCCCCGCATTGATTTGGTGTGGAGAGGAAGAGCTGACAACTACGGTTTGAATTGTTCTTCCTTTCCTTTCCTTCCTGCAAAGTCCGCATTGCAACTATGCAGGGTTAATTGGATCCCGTACGATGGTAACTTCCCGACGAGTGCCCGGTGCCAAACCATATCAAAGGCTTTTTAGATATTCAACCCGACGGTAGTTTTTTGCTACACTGATACATTCGACGAGACTTACAGAAACGAGAGAAGCCGGATGCTACCTACCTCTTATCGCGCAGTTCTTGCTTGAATTGTTACAGGTTGTGTAGCGGCTGCGTTTACCCGTATGTACCTACCTACCCAGCCTTCCATATATTTACTCCCTCCACGGTGATGGTTCAGCTCGTGTCCTTCGATTCGGGTAAAACCGATACGGTAGGAAGCGAGCGAGTGTTGCCAGTGTTAAGTATTTTATACCAAAACCTAGAGAGAAATAGATAGTTCCAGGGAGAAAGGGAGATTTTGACCAAATGTTTTCGAAATCAATGTTTTACTAAGGGAGTGTCTATTGTTCGACATAACAACGCTGATCTCCCGGGTTCACGTTTAGTACCGTTGAGAGTATGCAGTATACAACAGGCATAAATTAATAATAATTTAAACCGATTGTCAGGGCCCAACGGCGCGCATGGCGCAAGTAAACACCTCAAGGGGAAGTGTTAGGTGTTTGGAATTATCAGCGCCTTGACTCCTTGGCAAGTCAGCGCCCGGAACGGACTGCTCCAATTGTGTCCGCACAGGGCCGGTCCTGTTATTGTAATATTCGTCCCACGGATTGGTTTCTGCGACATCGCTACACACTAGACCGCGTGTCTCGTATTAATTAGCGGGTATTACACTTTACACGTAAGCTTTGGAACGACGGTACCGCGCGCCGCTTCAGGCCGCCATGCAGAAAAGTCCTACAATAGACTCCGCTGTTACCTTACTTTTAAATTTATTGTTCTACGCGGCGCTCTGTCGTTCCGAAGCGTACGTGTAATACCCACTATTGTAAAGGCGCGTCTCTAGCGGCAAAATGTTTTCAAAACACCCAACATCCGACAAAAATAGAAACAGTTTTCCGTGGCCGATGGAAAACAAAAAACGTTGTGTTTTTGTCGGACGTTTTGAAAACATTTTGTCCCAAGAGATCGACTCAATAAAGGTGAACGCGAATCGTACATTATTACGCCAATTGTCGTAATTTTACATCAAATCATGTTGATAGTTTCCTTTGCGTAGGCGTTAGACGACTGTCATTGTTGTTTACGCATAAATAAACCAGTTTACGTAAATAGTGCTATCAAAAACACATGTTATTCAGCTTTATTTTGATATTTGTTGTGTTCCCTTTTTCCAATAATTGGCAACACTGAAGGTTGTGAAAAAATTCGTTCAAGAAGCTTTTATTTTTTTCCATTAACTCCACACAGGAGTTTCTGAGGAAAATAATTTCCTTCATGGGTGGGTGGTTTATTTATGCTTCCGGGAATATGTCATCTTTGGGGATGCTGTATGGAGGGTCTTTTTAGGGAGAAAACACAGAGGCAAGCAAAACTTTCCACATCCGAGCTGTTCAAATCAAGAACGAGTCGTAGATGCAACCTGTTCTCATGTGACAAATCTCAACCCTGTAGATATGTTGGGCGCGCGTTTGGCCTGTTTTCCAACTATGCACTGGTGTCCGGTGCCGAAGGAATCAAAGACGCTAATTCCTCGAAGCATCTTCCATCGTAATACCGGTAGAACAAGAGCAGCACACCTACCTGACGCCTTTGCTGTAAAGATTGCAGTCCGTTTGTTAAGATACTGAAATAAATCACACAAACCACCCGTTTCTGCAGAGTCGAGGGTTTTTTCAGGTATTTTGGGTCTCCAACCAGATTTGGCTGCCAAATTGGGGCTCACTTGTGATTTGAACAGGGTCAGCGGTTGTGTATTATTAAAGTATCTGCGGGCCCTGCACAGTACGTTTTGCTTCTGACAACCTTCCCATGTACTTTTTCGTCAGGGCATAATCAGGTAAACCGACGGAGGGGCGCGGTAGTCGATCTTTATCTACCGACAGACCGATCGCCATGCACATTCTCGATGGGACTGCCAGTTGACGGGTGGAATACTCTCCGGTAAAATTTGTATATGTTCAAATTGGTATATTTCAAATGTAGATTGCTACAATGAAAACATGATTAATTCTTTTTTTGTTTTCTCTCTACAGATGGCCTAGTCTTTAAGCAGCTGTTTTGTCCATTTTTATTTGTAGGCTTATTTTATTTTAATTGTAAAAAGCATTCACTTTGTGGCTCATCATAATTTATAATAAAAACACATAAATTTGTTTTTGACCACGATAGTTTCTAAATATTCTCCTGACGAAGGAAGGGATCTTCCGAAACCGGTAGAGTGAAAATAAAACTATCGTGGTCAAAAACAAATTTATGTGTTTTTATTATATTTATTATTTTATTTTAATTATACCTATGCATATTTAATTAATGTTAATTATGTTTTTGTGTATATTGTAGTCATCATGCAGCCTAACCACTATGCAGGGTTATTGGGGGTCTAGAATCTTTTATAATAAATGTAGAGTTGTTTAGCCAAAAAAAAAAGTCCTTGTGACCCTGGTATAAGTAACCATCTGTTATTTATACCAGGGCGGGAAAACAGTGGATAACCTCCAGCTTCTGAGAGGCTAATTTGACTCTGGCTCCGATGGAGCCTCCGTGGCAGAGCTGGTCACTTTGAGTTACACGTTACAAGCATATCTGTAACGGACGTACTGCTCCGGGCTCGGCCGCAGTCACCCACGTTAAAATTATAAAATAAAATTCTAAATTGAAATATGTAAATGTATGTAAAATTAAACTGTAAACCCCCTATGTATGTAAAATGTAAAAACAATAAATGAAACATCGGAGCTTGGCTAGGGGACACGGGCAGAGAAGTATACTGGGAGAGCTAGTGGATATCATAATAGCATTTAATTCGGGCACGGTTATGAGAATCGTGCCTATACGAGAGGGAACGTTCGGCCACGGCCCGTGAAGCAAAGGGCCGTGCGCCGTCATGGCGTGCAAGATGGTTTGCCGTCATAACGTTCCACAGGCGCGATTCTGAGGATCGTGCCTGAACAAAGAAAGGCCGTGGTCGCGTTCGACCACGGGCCCTAAATTACCGGCCGAGAGGCGATAAAGAACCGGTGGCGCACTGCGATCGCGTCACAACGCGGCCCTCGATTCCAGGAATCAAAGAGAAAGTGGGCCCGTGTGAGCGTCGCGCGGCCGCCGGTGGCCTATAAAACATGAAACACCCCCTCAGAGGGCAGATCTCCAGAAACCACCACCAGCTCTACACCTCTCTCTCTGCTCTGCCCTCTACCTCGCTCCGACTTCTGACTCTGCTCGCCTTCTTTCACTCTGACCCCCGCCTCACCCTGGACCACGGACTGCCTACCCCTTCGGACCAGACCCGGAATCAGCATCAAGAACAAGCGACAAGTAATCGGACCAGCTCTACAGCGGCTTCAGAGACGCCCCGCTCTACCCCTCCACGCCACTGAAGGAAGACATCTCACGCCTCCACAGATTGGGATCACCGGCCCCATTTACAGTCTTGTGTGTCACACGATTACGTCTGATACAATATCAATGGAAGGCATCTTGGGAAGATTGCTTCAATTGAAGGAGACTAGATTGTCATTTTGTATATATTGTGGTATTTATGATGTTATTTGATTGGGAATAAAGTATATTTTCATAAATCTACGGAGATGGAAAAACGTTGAAATAAATTACTTACTCAGATTCGCATTTTTAAATGTTTGAGATGTCGAGTTTGTGAAAATTAAATGTCATTTGTAAAAAAAATAATTTTATGAGGGTAAAGCAATTGGGTCATTATTATATTATCAGTGGGCAAAAATACAAATAAAAAAATACACAAATTTAAAAAAAGTTACATACAAACTCAGATTTTTATTATAAAAAATACACAATACATATAACTTTATTTATGTACAATTATTATCAAACTCAAGATTTGTAAATAATGAAAATTGACCTATTTTAAAAAGACGTGAAAACCAAAGAAAGAATGCTGAAAACTCTTTAATATTTTATTCATACATTATCACTCTTTTCTCCAAGCATTACAAATGAAATATTTTTGTGACTTAATATCCTATATTTAATTATTGAAGAAGATAATACTAATACATCTAAATGGAACATGAAACAGAAAAAGACACAATAAATAAAAAGGTAACAGTTGCTCTTACCAGGACAATGCCTCTACTCCTTACTTCTGGTTAAAATTGATCAAATATCAAAATTCTCTAGGAATCAAAGGTCTGATGTAAATTGGCGAAAACTGTTCATTTTAATTGGTATAATAGATCACACTAACAAGGATTATCTATTCAGTGATTACAGCTAACCACTAACAGCTAACCACTTTGCCACTGTGACCTGATTTTTTTTTTAACAACATTTTTGTCTATCTCTATTTCATTTTCAATCTGCAATCAATAATAACTTTCTAACTTAAATAACCAAATATATTGTTATTTGTATAGTTAGTTATAATAGTTAAAATAAATTTCAAAGTTATACTTTTTTGGGTTTCCCGAAAATGCATCGAGTCCGTGATATGAACATGACCCGTGATGTCACCGATGACCAGTCTCAAAAATCCTATGTTTTTTTTCGATGGGAGTCGAGACGTTTTTTATTCTTAAGATTACCTGCTTTTAACATCAAAGAACACTGGGTGAAATGTTAGTATCTCGACACTAATGTTATTGTATTGAACCAACGTGCAAAAATACATTCATGACCGCACCTGATGAACAATTTACCGGTGTTTAAAAACCTACATTATAACATTTTCACTAGTACAAATGTGAATGTGGACCAGAGTTGCCAATGTATGTTTTAAAATACCCACAAGAGATGAAGAGTTTTTAAAATTCCCTACAAAATCCCCACACGTTTACCTGCAAAATTCTATTGATTTTAGCCATTATTTTTCATTTTGCAGTCATTTTCGTATTTTCTCTTTCGTTCAGGCTTTAGAAACAGACTTTTTTTTAAATTTGTGTAAACAAAAACGAAATATTTTAGTGAGTTCTCATAATTATAGTAAATATTATTTTTAATGGTTGCATAATCAAAAAATGCAAAGAATCCCCGCATTTTCCCCACAAAAAGGTACTATGTAGCTGCAAAAAACCAAATTCTTGAAAAATCTTAAAAATTCACACAATTTGGGGAATTCTCCACAAACTGGCAATCATGATATGGATTTTATTGACCACAGATATATTACTCACGTAGACTGGTTGTGATCAATCAGCTGTTCAGTTGTACTAACCAAACGGTGTATTTTAATGCAATGGTATTTTATTTGTATTTGAATGACGATTTATAAATTCTGCGTATAATAATACATATAATAAAACTTATATAGTCAGAATCTGCATTTGTTGATCTATATTTTTAAGCAATAATATTTTTGCTGTAGCTCCTTATTAACAATATTATCCTTGTTATTTTTTGTTTCATTGTTTCGTTTAGATTTATTAATATTAATCCTATTTTATTCTTCTTAAATGATTAAATATTACATTGATGGCTTTATTCAAAAGTTATTCTAATGAAATTAATATCATTTTCTTTCAACTGGTGTTCAGGAAACACATGTGCAATTTTCTAACATCATTATAGCCATTGAAGAGACAAACAAATACAAGTGTGTTGTAATTTATTGTTGAATTATGTTTGATTTTCCTTACTTCTGGTTAAAATTGATCAAATATTTCTAAATATCAAAAATTCTTTCTTGAACAAAATAATCTATGAAGCCTGGGAATCGAAAGGTCTTATGTAAATTGGTAAGAACCGTTTTCTTTTCAAGTTGGAATAATAGATCACGGATTATCTCTCCATTGATTAAAGCTAAGATTATAAACTTTATTCTGAATATTGTTTAGAAACGACTGTGGGATTCATGAAATAATTTTTCTTCAAATTGCCTGTAGAAGATTCTGAGCAATATTATAATGATTGTCCAATACAAAATGGGTTTTACCTTACTCTGTGATAAATAATAATATATCAACTGTGGTTTGGTAAAACCCTTCAAACCACAAAATGAAAACTTTACAGGAGACAATAATAACAAATATTTACAAATTCGTAAAACTAATTAAAAATCTTCAAGTTTATATGAAAGCGGTTATTTGTTTCTCAAAATGTTGACATAAAATATAACAATTCTATTTATAACTCGCTGTACCCCGCCACGTGTTGCTATGGCTCAGTCTGTCTGTGCAGAAAGTTGCTTGTTTTGGCGCTGTTTTAAAAAAAAACCATGTTTTTACTTGTCACCTATGACATCTATATAATATAGGTATATAGAAATACATGCATATTCGATTGCAACGTTGTGTCAAAATTTCAAAGCAATCAGTGTGGAACTTTTGGAGATTTAGGATTTTGAACAAACGAATGTTTACAATTTGTTTACAAAACTAAAAAAATTGTACGCATAAATTCAGATTTTAGTATTAATTAGCAAAAAATACTTTACCATGTTTACTTTGAAGATTGATCTATATGAAACCACAGAAAATAACAATTTATAACATTCCCAAAAATTGTGGCTTGAATGGTTTTACCGAAACACTATCGATATTATGGTAACTCCATAAAAAAGCTGCTTAAAATGTTGCTATAAATACACCTATACCTATATTGTAGAGTATTATTTAGGTTTATCGACTTCTCCCTTCTCCTGATAAGTGATGACTCCCTTCTCGAGCATGCTGGGCACCTCCACAGCTAGCCAGGGACCCAACTGGAAAATAACACACGTAATATTATAATAACAGTGGTCGCCAAATTCATTAGTCATTCTTTGTACCCGAGTCTCACTCTCGAGAACGTCACCATTACCTCCTTTAAGGTAGAGAGAGCTGCACCAATTTGTTAATGAACTCACCAAAAGCAGTTGATCAAAAAGATCGACATGTTTTTCATATCCTATAATAACGTACCTACAAGTTTTTGGCACTGCAAATACATATCTTTAAACAGTACAATTATAACGTCTTAGATCCTTAATCTGTAATGTTATTATTTTTTTTCCCATTATTTCTGGCTTTCACCACAATTATGCAGAAATGAAAGAGGAATTAAAATTTTATTTAAATGGGCAAATTTCAAAATTATAATCAAAATTGGAGTAGAGTTCAATTAGATGAGGCAATTTAGATAACGCTTGATAGAAGAGAGGATATTTGTTTAGAGAGGGACAACCAAAAAATATGTGATCTAAAGTTCCCACTTCTAGACCACAGAATGTACAATCTGGGGAGTCAAGGACATGAATTTTAAAAAGGTGGGAAGGAACGGAACAATGTCCAATCCTCACTCGAATAAGTGAAAAAATTTCTGTTTTGGAAAAGGGGGAGTTGTTGGAACCACGGTTTTGATGGGAAAGTCCTTTGTATTGAGGCATAGCAGGCTCCCTTGGATTGACTAGCAATGTGCCAATACTCCGACCAAACATTGCAGGATCTATCTTTGATGATGGAAAAAATGTAAAATTGTACAAATTGAATTGAATAAATACATAAATAAATGAGCCAAATATCAGCGATACAACGATTTAGATTTCTTTTAAGAGCCAAATTTTTTTTATAAGAATCCTATTTCTAGAAGTCGGTTAAAACTAGGTTTACTGAATAAAAATATATATGCTACATACTTTATTATTGTATTTGTACCAGCTCATTTAATATTAAATTGTCATTTATATTATTTTTCTAGATGCTATGAATGCTAGAAAGAAAACAGTCAAAAAACAAGGGCAGCTAAAGCGACTGTTTGGTTGTGAGTGTGGTTATGAAAACAATCTGGTTTTGACGTTTTGAAAATTCTACAACGATTCTTGGCGATACGGGTGTGGTTTTGTGATATCAGTAGCGACATGTACAGACTGTGCGCAACAAGTTGTTGACGATGAGACAACATGAGTATCCGACGCGGGTCTCTTGATATCGGTAGCGACATATAGGGACTGTGCGCAACAAGTTGTTGACGATGAGACAACATGAGTATCCGACGCGGGTCTCTTGATATCGGTAGCGACATATAGGGACTGTGCGCAACAAGTTGTTGACGATGAGACAACATGAGTATCCGACGCGGGTCTCTTGATATCGGTAGCGACATATAGGGACTGTGCGCAACAAGTTGTTGACGATGAGACAACATGAGTATCCGACGCGGGTCTCTTGATATCGGTAGCGACATATAGGGACTGTGCGCAACAAGTTGTTGACGATGAGACAACATGAGTATCCGACGCGGGTCTCTTGATATCGGTAGCGACATATAGGGACTGTGCGCAACAAGTTGTTGACGATGAGACAACATGAGTATCCGACGCGGGTCTCTTGATATCGGTAGCGACATATAGGGACTGTGCGCAACAAGTTGTTGACGATGAGACAACATGAGTATCCGACGCGGGTCTCTTGATATCGGTAGCGACATATAGGGACTGTGCGCAACAAGTTGTTGACGATGAGACAACATGAGTATCCGACGCGGGTCTCTTGATATCGGTAGCGACAGATAGGGACTGTGCGCAACAAGTTGTTGACGATGAGACAACATGAGTATCCGACGCGGGTCTCTTGATATCGGTAGCGACATATAGGGACTGTGCGCAACAAGTTGTTGACGATGAGACAACATGAGTATCCGACGCGGGTCTCTTGATATCGGTAGCGACATATAGGGACTGTGCGCAACAAGTTGTTGACGATGAGACAACATGAGTATCCGACGTGGGTCTCTTGATATCGGTAGCGACATATAGGGACTGTGCGCAACAAGTTGTTGACGGCGAGTCGACATGAGTATCGGATACTCACAATATGTAGTAAAATGTGTATGTACATAAGTGTGGTGATTGTTCGTCTTGAGATATTGGGATCAACACCCAGTAAAGTTAATGTTGATAGGAATAATCCTAGAGGGTAGAGTTTAACTGGTATAATTTGTAATACTTTCAGTTAGTATAAGTTACACTCTTGGAGGTAGGGTAATAAAGGTGATGGAACACAACAGACATACTCTTTTATTAACGACATGCTCTCTCTTTCATACTAGCGATGAGTAATGACTCATATTATTAAGAGCGGGATTTGATACCAGCTCAATATTTTTCGTACGACTGAAAGAGTCGATTTAATTGAATGGGAGTCGTGAGCACAGATACGGCTCCCCCGGGATGTCTCCCCCGGTATAGCTCCCCTGATACGGCTCCCAGCTCCCCAGCGTAAGCATATGAATGATCGTACGACTCCTGGTACCGGTATGCCGCCTTGTACCATGAGGAAAATAAGATGCTAGGTATAGGTGCATATGTCCAAGTCCATCGTACGACTGTCAGACGAATGTCGGACTTTCAGACGCCGTTCACGTCTCTGAATATGTTATAATAATTAATACATGAATAATTTGAATGGTGCAATTTTTATAAAATATCTCCTGAAAAAAAAAGTTCCCGTTCAATTAATCTGACTATGTATATATTTTTTCTTTATTTTTTCATTTAAACCATAGATAATGTAACCGCCACTGTTTTGAATACATAACAGATAATGCCCACGCACAGGCTTCACATTTTTGGGTTTTTTTTTGTTACTGTCTTATGTTTTGTATAATTATATACAGAGATGTGCTTTATTTCAAATAAATCCATTTCAAATGGAAATGCAAAATGCAAAATGGGTATTTTCCATTTTGCATTTTAAATGCTTTTCAAAATACCATTTTGCATTTTGAATTTTAAATGCTTTTCTCAATGCATTTTCCATTTTAAATGCTTTTTTGTAACATTCTTCCTACTATCTCCACTCATCTTTTTTTCATAAGCCCCAAATATCAGTCGGTCCTCAACCTCGCTATGAGAGATAATTTACATTTGTCAAGTTGCTCCTTGGTAGGAGCCCTGGCAATTGAGTGATACCATTACAAAAAATACTGATTCAAATACTGAACATGGGGCCCCGGCCATGACGCTGTAATATTAAATGTTAGATAGCAGTTTCTATGTTTTTACGTTGGCAACATTAGTCCCGCGCAAATTTTTTGTGGTTTCATAATCTGTAGTCGTGGTGTTTTTGGATTTACCATCATGTAATATGTTTGTTCTACATTGATGTCCATTATTAAATGACAAAATTGTTTAAAAATTCTATAATTATATTAATTGTTTGACCTGAGATACCATTTTGCATTTTCAATGCATTTTGAAAATAGGTATTTTGCATTTTATATTTGAAATGCTTTTCTAAAAACTATTTTGCATTTTGCATTTTCAAATGGAAAAGTTTTGACCCATTTCCATTTTGCATTTCAAATGGTTTTGGGTACCCATTTTGCACATCTCTGATTATATATGTACCTGTATGTATCAAAAAAATTGCCAATAAAAAAAAAAAAAAATTTTGTCATGGTACAGTTTACCAGGAGTCATATGAATATAGCTCATCAAACGAGCTAGCTCAATTGTGTGGCTCGTTCATGTACGACTCATCGCTAATTCATACTCGGTTGTCTCTTTCAGATATTTAAACTTACATTCCCTTACAATAAGGTGCTTTAAGAAGTTTTGTATTTTAGCTCCCTAGAAAGAAAAAATTAAGTTATGTGATTTTACAATAATGTGGGAAAATTTGACAAGGATTAAACCACTAGGCCTAAGTACTGACCAATTCACAAAACATATTATTCTTAAGCGTTTTTTAGTTTCATATATATAATAGGGAGTGTTTAGACTAACCCCCAGCGCCATGGCGTGCGCTATCCCGAACTTAGGCACATTGCGCGCCCACAGCGGCTTGAAGTGGTCGGTGAGGCAGATCTTGCCACCACGGTACATTTTGGCCGTCTTGCCGTCCAGGCTCGGCAGCGCTATCTCGGGGGCGGTGGTGGGATACGTTACCGGAATCTGAAAGAGTGCATATGTAATAGAGCTACTTACATTTTTATAAGCTTTTTACAAGTTATGTAATATTTCTAAGCCTTTTTTAAAACTTTTCTGTTGTCAACAGGCGTAACCAAAATCTCCAAAATGACTTTCTTTCATGTATTAAATAAAGACCTTATGGTTTATGTATTTTTTGTATTCTTACAAAACCTACAAATACATAATATACCATAAAAATAAAACGAAAGACCTAGAATTAAGCAATTTAAAAAATATATATATTATGTAGTAATTCCTTGCCACATTTAATATTTTTGCGCGCTATAACCATACCACAGCTATTTCCGCCATTCTATTCGCACAGTGACTACCTTGTGGATGATTTGCGCCATCTCACTCGCTCTCGCTATTACCAAAACTGTACGAAGAAGTAAGGTAATTTACGCATGCCACCCGCTGTCCATTGCCACTCGTCAGAAGCGGTCAGCCAGTATAACTCCGGGCTTTGGTCGAAGGCCATGTTCGTTGATGAATAATGAGGTTTTCATAAAATTAACTATATGTTATTTATTGATATATTATTTTGATAATATATAAAAGAAGTGTAAAACAAAGTGTGCGCTTAGTTCTTCTACACTACGCAACGGATTTTGATAGGGTTTTCACTATCATCTAGAGAATTTCTTCCGGAAGGTTTATGTATTTAATATATTTATATTATGTTTATAGAAAGTAGATAAAAGTCGTGTTTACTATCAAGTAGTAAAAAAAATATTTTCGGGCGCTTACATCGCCAATGCTGGCTAAACCTAATGCTTATGAGATACATCAAAATAATGTATTATAGAATTGCATATCTTAAAAAGGCCTCATAACCTCAAAACTTTACCCCAAACCATTTATAAGTTCCCGGGCAATGCCGGGTACATGTCAGCTAATATAAGAATTATTTGCAATAAAATTCATGAATAAATGAAACACCCCTCATGGCAACCCAAGCTTGTTTTGCATCTTGGCATACCTATATATATAAATAATCTGACAATCTCTAAATTCATCATACTACCATCATTATAACTGGAAAATATTGCTTGTGCATTGGTGGAGAAACTTAGCTAGTAGAGGATTGGGAATGTGTTCGGACTATTCTATCACTTATTAAAATATGAAATTAAAGAATACACTCACATCAAATTCCACATCAAACTCATATTTGAGTAGATCTTGGATGTACCAGCACTTTCCAAACCATTTAGTTCCAGTTTTGTCTGACTCCAGGCGGAACCAGTCATTGTCAGCTTCCTTGTTATTCTGGACATACTGGAAAAAAGGAAAAAGGCAATTGTTTCAATGTTAACTTTGTCAAACATATTATATAAAACAAATTTAGTAGCATTTTAGGTAGAGGCAGAAACTGTTGACTGACATAGATTTAAAACGAGTACAACTCAAATACCTGTTTTGAGTCAAAGAAAGAAATAACGGCAAAGTTGCCAAATTCTGCCTCACACTTAAAACGCATTTTTTTAAAAATAACACTTGTAATGCTGACACCTAATTTAGCATCCTACGGAAGTCATCGTAGGTCTCTGATTGGGTACGCAAATCATAAATCATCTAATCAGTGGCCGGCTCCCCGCTACCTACCGAATGATGGACGGATGGCCTATAAAAGCAGACGCATGGCCTTGAACCATCAGACATCCATATGAAACCCTAGGCTCAATACCTGATACCGATAGCGAGGTGTGCCATCTCTTTCAGCGATATTTAAGAGTAACTAGAAGATTTTTGTCTTCAGAATATAGTTTTTTTTTTTTTTTTTTTTTTTTATATTTACTCCACACAGGAGGCCCTGAAGAAAATAATTTCCCTCGGGGCCTATGTCATCTTTGGGGATGCTGTGTGGAGGGTCCTTTTTTGGAGAGGAAGGAGTGAACATGGGTCTTGAAGAGTCCCATGTTGTAGGAGGGAGGAAACACAGAGGCCGGCAGTTTGTTCCACAGCCGAGCTGTTGAACTTAAGAACGAATCGTAGAAGCGACCCGTTCTCATGTGACAAGTGTCAACTGTGTACAAATGTTGGGCGCGCGTTTGGCGTGTATCCCGACTACGCACCGGTGCCGAAGGGATCAATGACGCTAGACGCTGACTATAGTTGAAGATAACGCGCTGTTTCGCCATTCCCGCATTGTTTTATTCTACTACAGAAGAAAAGTATTTGTTTTCGAACCCGCATACAAATTAATTATAACTAACAAATCTTATACATTTGGTTTCAACGCAATTACTACAAGAAACAACTATTTATTGTGGTGGGAGACGGTAAAAGACGCATTAAAGTTTCATTTTCTCAAAGTACAAAATTTCAAGTCTAACCACCATGTTTTTTCTTATTTGTATCATCTGATTTTGTCGTAAATTAAGTTTAAAGGTTAGGAAAAGCGCATAAATTATTAAATTAACCATAACTAAGAACCTAATAAGCTATCTTGTGCATGTTTTTCTATTTCCCCTCCCCCATAGTTGTTTTTCAAGTAGTTATTAAGTTGAAATCAAGTATTGTTTATTGTTTCTTTACATTGTATCTTTTTTGCATTAGAATTTTTGGTAAAGGTTACGAATTCCGCTTCACTCTTAATACGCAATATTTTACTTTCAAATAAATGGATTTAGCTTTATTAATTCAAAACATGATTTATTATGTCGGGGGAGACGGAAAAATAAGCACTTTTAATTTTAATTTCGTTTATTAAGTCACTTACGCGATATGTCACACGAGATTTCAAAGAAACAAAATAATGTGACATTTGCCGAAAATACCACAACTAGTTATTTACCTAGCCAGTGCGCGGGTTAGGTACAGTACCTACCTACTAACTAATTCAGTTAAAGAAAATAAAATCTTGAAAATATTAAATTAATATATATATAACCTAACCTAATCTAACTGTGATTTTCTATAGCAAAAAATGCCCCTTTAATAACGCCTGCTCGGGTCCCCTTTAGAGTTACATCCCAGTTTTCAAATAGTATGTGGGCTACGCTAGGTTTGTATAGACTGGTTTGTGATTTAATTCTAATACCTATTTTCCATGTTCTAACCTAACCTAACCTAAACGGAATACGTTTAATCACATTTTATTCTATTTGTTTGTTATTCGGGTTATTTTATTTAATTATCTGTTGATTATTTGCTATAAATAATACATTGACTTACATATTAATATGGATTAATTATACACGATGATATTATTTATTTAATATGGCAATACTAATTTTTTTGGTTGGCAGCAATATCTATGAAATATTTTGTAGGTATGAATTACGATATTATGAATATAATCCAACTCTTGATATGAACATAGTCGCTTTCGGCGGCGCCGCATTCTAATTGACATATCGCGTAAGTGACTTAATAAACGAAATTAAAATTAAAAGTGCGTATATTACCGTCTCCCCCGACATAATAAATCATGTTTTGAATTAATAAAGCTAAATCCATTTATTTGAAAGTGAAATATTGCGTATTAAGAGTGAAGCGGAATAGGAGAAAATTAATGAATTTTTAACCTCTCTAGGACAAGCCTGTGTGGAGGTTAATTATTTTTTCGTAAAGGAAACTAGGAGAAGAATCTATAATCAAGCTTTTAAAAACTTCAAATCACCCATTTATACGAATTAAAGAAAGGTTTTGGTAACTTTGTAATCAAACTAGGAAGAATTTCTCATATTCATGCAAATATTAGAAGTTGATGACAATATGGGTTTCACTGATGAAATTATGTCAATATTGGCATTAGGCATGATTTAAGATTCTGCTATTGCATCGGACTCTGCAGGTCTATCTGAAACTATGTCTAAAAAGAAGGAGGTAGCGCTACACAGTTTAAAACTAAAAGCCAAACAGCATAATAGAGTAAGGAACGTTGCAATTTGTAAAAGTTTGTAAGTAACCTGAATAGATGACAGTATTTCTAACCTTTATAAGCGCCTGATATTCCTCCTTTAGCCTATTCACCCATAGGTCCTTGTCGCGAGGTCCGGCTTTTGTTTTTAATAGAGGAATTCCGCTCAGAGACTTTCTAGTACCTTCGTCAACCATATTGTAAACGTTAAAGAGCTAAATGACATTTATTTAGAAATCGCGTTTTGACAGTTTGACACTGACGTGTAATAAAAATGTTGCCATATAGAAAATAGCGTTTAGGTACCACTGAGCAAGCAAGAACGCATTTGGGTAGGCGAGTACCTACCTTTACAATTAATATTTGATTACAAACCCTTTTAAATGTGTGGTACGTATACATTTGCAAACCGAAACGCGAGCCAAGCCACGAATTACGGGAAAGGAACGAAGCAACTACAAGCGGCGTTTCGCGCCAATTGCGGTTGCTTCGTTCTTTTCCCATATGTTGAGGTTCAGCTTGGCAATTCGGCTGGCGTATGTATTTGTAGAATTTTTAATGTTTATAAGTTACTTTTTGGATTGTCCAGTAAGTCGCATAAATAAGGAAAAGCGACCCACCATCTGAATACGGTGGACGTGTTTTACACTTTTACAAATGTGTTATATTTTACCGGTGGCACACAATTATAGTGTCGGCTACACCAGGCGATTCGTTCTTAAACACACATTCAGATCCTATGTGGAAATGTCTCACAATGGACTGCGCTGCGAACCGTTACCTTTCTTTAGCCAACTTTACTTTTCAGCGATGGGTCCGGTTATTTTAATGTGTGCTCTTCAGCAGTCAATGTTTACTGATGTCGTAGATTATTCAAATCATTCTCGAACCCTCACGATGCCAAAAATATGGTCAAACAGTTTGTCTCCAGCTTATCGAAATGATACGTTGATTTTAAGTTAGGGCAAGTCTATCTCTTCTACCATCAATAAAATAACCCCGATCTGGGTACCAGGACATAAAGGAATTGAGGGCAATGAGTGGGCTGATGGACTAGCAAAGAAAGGGGCGAAAGCACCACTTGAGGGATCCAAGCCGGCTGTAGGAGTAGCAGCTTGCCACTCTAAAATACATATTGAAAGGTGGGTCAAATCCCGATACTGGGAGGAATGGGAAAGGGCACCCGGAATGAGGCAATCCAAAGTACTCATAAACGGATCAGACACAAGGCGAACTAGACAACTACTCAATATGGACAGAAACTCACTGAGGGAACTGGTAGGACTACTAACAGGATACTGCCATCTCAGGAGGCACATGCAGTTGTTGGGAGTGGAAAACACCAACAGATGCAGGAAATGTGAAGAGGATGAAGAGACTCCAATTCACCTTTGATGCCAATGTCCCGCTCTGTTGGGAACAAGGCTAAGATACCTGGGAAGACACATTGTAGAACCAGAAGACATAGCCACATATCCAATGACAACCCTGATGAACTTCATTAAAGAGACCGGATTACTGTTAAAGGAATGAGGTAAAATGGGAGATAGCACAATAGGCATAGGCTCATTAGGCCATAGGGCCTAATTGCTCACGGGATAAATAATAATAAATCTCTTCTAACGTCGGTGGGTAGAACTAAGGTATAAACCCTTACCACTCCATTTAAAAAATATATTTTTTGTCAGCCAACTCTAATTTAAATAGTGGCAAAATATTAATTTATTGATAGGTAGTTACAAAAAAAATTGTTAAAAATTCATTCGTTATGATTTATTCTTCAAATAAAAAACAGTTAACAGAAAACATTATGGACTACTTATATTTTTGCATAGTATGGTACTTTTTAAAACATTCTCCTGGTTGGAGACCAGGTTTTCTGGAACAGGTCTCACATAACCACACTGTTTCGCGTCCTCCTTCTGTGCTGTTAACACTATCATCATTAGGATCTTCAAAATCACAAGCAACAGGTTTGTACTCACTGTCACTTTCATAAAATTCATCTTCCGAAAATACTTGGTATTCAGATGCCATGTCACGCCAAGTTCCCGCTATTTTAGGTTATGTGAATTTGCAGAGGTTATTTTATAGTAAAAAAAAACGGAAAACAGTCAAAATCTTATGAAAACGTGAATTTAAATGTTTTTTATCGAATAATCACAAGAAACAATGTCACGTGTCAAGTTTTGCGCACGAAAATACACCGCGCGCGCACGTCTTATCTTGTCAGCCGCCAGCCGACAACTGAGTTGTAGCGTACAAATAGTGATGTCGGCTGGCACCCGAAAAAGGAGTGGTAAGGGTTAAGAAGAAAAGACAAAAATTAAATAATAATTTTTATTCAACACTTGAGATTCTAGTATATTATTATTCTAGTGATGTAACTTCCGTAAATTAATAAATATGCTACAAATATCTGGAGTAAGATTACAGGTAACAAAGAAATTCATTCAACAATAACAGAAATTAAACATTCGATAAGTCAGTAATAATAATTAATTAACTACAATATTTTTGTACTTTTAACATACAGAATGATTACTTCCACACTATTATGACATACATAATAATAACTACACTTTAGTTTATTGCACTTTCCACTTTGAAAGAGATGAGAAAAAGAGTTTATAGATGCTATAATTCATAAAATAAAGAAAGAATTCAATAGAAAGAGTTTGAGCCCCCGCAAACGAGAGACTTTAGTTGCGGGCGTAAAAATCCATTACGGTATATGTAGTTGCCATGGAGACTTTTCAGTTGAGCCTTCTGGCAACTGCAACTTTCTCCACGGCTGTACGATTATATCTAAAGTCTTCGTAGACTGTTTCGAGTTAAAATTTTACACATACTACTATATTTCCTCCCATACTTAAGTACGGTAAATATCGCGTCGGTAAGTTGTCGAAATCGAGAAAAGATAGTTGCTCACCATGTGCGCTCGACGGCGACTGTGACGAAATAGTTGCCGCAACTTAAGTCTCTCGTGTGTCGGCTGCCTTATATTACTTTAACAGAAGGTTGTTTCCAATCAATTATGAAACGAAAGAAACAACCGGTGTAAATTTTTTATTAACATCAAACAAGGAAGGGTTCAACTAATGTTCGTTTGTGACACCTATAACACTCTATTACATTGGATTTGTACACCCTATTATTCTATTGACTGTATTATTTAATTGTACATTAAATTTATCATATTTTATAACAGCCATACAATAATTATTATTACTTTTAAGAAATAATCAATTTAAAATCCTACTGTACACATTAGGTTACATATTATATTAACTACTAAATATCTTATTAAAATGAAGTGATTTAATTGCAACTGAAAAATGGGAACAAAACACCTTGAAACCAGTGAACAAAAAGCACCGTTTTACGTAAATCAAAAACATGATGAAAAATTTATTTGCATAAACTAAAAAAAAGAAACATATCATTTATAACGGGATTTTTCAGATTTTCTTTAAGAAATAGATGTACAAAAATTTACATGCAACAATGTTTGCCATTTTTTAAAATATAAAATGAAAGAAAGGGAAGTGATAATAATCCTTATAATACGTCTGTCAAATTAAGGGTAAACGTAACATACATTAAATCAATGCATTCATATATTTTAGGCGTTAATTTTTGGGTTTGGTCGGATTAAATCACCGATACAATATTTTATTTGTATGCCTTTCTTGAAAGCATTGTGTTTTTTTAAAACCGCACAAAAATCCTGACTGGAGTCCTTCTGGAGCCAACGAGACTATGGCATCTCCAATTGGGGTATGTTGTGAGGCTGAAGGTAGCGGGGAGGGGAAGGAGATGGGAAAGAGGAAGGTGGCGAAGTACCTGGCTATTCAAATCTTGTCACCAAACACGGCCAAAGTCATTTCAAGCAAAGTTTAAATTCTGAATGGTGGTCTTTCACTCTGGAACATGCCGCAAATATACTATATATTATTTTAAGTGGAGTATTTGTGAAATAACACAAATAAATTAAATTAATTTGATTACGCACGCTCGAAAATGAACCCGCGACATCCAGCTTGCTAGTCGAGAACATTACCCCTCGACCGTGGAGGGCGTAAGTTTTTTCATAAAATAGTTAAATTAACGCAGTCTATGAACGCATTGATTACAACTCATGTTACGTTTACCCATAAATGTGTTTTTAGTTTCGTATAATGTGGTAAATTATATAGTTTACAAAATAAATGATCAGTAAGCGATTTTAAAAACTTTAGAAAAGATTGTGTTATACAAAATTATAATAATTTTAATTGCATAATATTATGTCCATCTGCTGCACTTCATTTTTGAATATTTTAAAAAAGTAGCGAGTCTATTTGAAATTAAATGTCAAGCTGGAATATTCAATGACATGATGTTATTTTGTCTAAGTCCAAGGGGTTAAGGTGTTAAGCTTACAATAGTGAAAGTCCGTTAGAACCGTTTTATGAAAAATGTAAAAAAAAAATATAATTTGTCAAAAAATATCACAAATGAGAAATAGATTCTTAAGCCTCAAAAATGAGTTTTAATAAATAAATATATAAAGAAGGCGGCGATCCAGCCATCAATATATCTGGTAAACATTATAATATCACTATAAATAAGCATACATTATACTAAATAATTTGGTAGCAATATTCTAGCTGTATGTTTCTTCAAATTCTTCCATATCAGGTCGGACAAACGATTCAACTTTAGCTCTGCCGTGGGCCAAAAGATGTCTCTTCATGGCGCGTCGTGTCCTGCACGAATAGTCACACGAATTACATTTCATCGGCTCGCCCAAATGCTCGATCATATGCTGCCGCAGAACATAGTGCAGACTGCATTGAAAATCGCAGTATTTACACGACAAAGTGTTGCTTTCCGAATGACCGCGCTTGTGAATGTTTAACTTAGAGAGCAAACGACATTTGAATGAGCATTCGTTGCATGAATACGGCTTCTCGCCAGTGTGAATAAGGTTGTGACTGACTAAATCTTTGCGGTGTTTCGTCGTGAATTCACACTGTTCGCAGGAGAAAGGTTTGTCAGCCGTGTGCGTACGTTTATGCGTGCGTAAAGTGTCCGGCGATCGCCCGGTGTACGGGCAGATATCACAGCAAAAGGGACGCTCTCCCGTGTGTATTAAAACATGCCGTTCGAGCTTTACTTTCAGGTTTGATGCGTAGCCGCATTCGCTACATTTGTATTTGAGATTCCCCGTGTGTATGCGATAATGCTCGCTCATTTTGCTGGGTAGCATGGCAGAGAAAGGACACTGATCGCAATTGTAGAGTTTGTCTTCTATGTGGATGTAGCTGTGTCTTCGGAGATTGGCACGAGACTTTCCCCTGTAGTCGCACGTTTCACAGGGGAAAGGACGGTCGGCCATGTGCTGCAATTTGTGATTTTTTAATCCGGATGCTGTTTTGGTTGAGTGGCCACATTGATCGCAAGCGTATAATTTATCAGTAACGTGTGTGAAAGTGTGTTCGATGATTTCAGCGGCGCTTTCAACGACGATTGAGCAATCTTCACAGCTGAACGGTTCTCCTTGATCATGCTGGTTTTTATGAACATCGAGATGACTTTGAGTGCGTGTTGGACATCCACATTCGGCGCAAGACAGTCGCTTTTCCATGCAGTGCGTAAGTTGGTGACTCTTTAGCGAGTTGGTTCTGGTGCATCGGTAGTTGCACAAGTTGCAAGCGAAAGGCCTTTCACCGGTATGAGTCATGACGTGAAGTTTCATATTTGAAGGTAGTTTACACGTGTAAGGGCAATATTCGCAAACCTGCGGCTTATATTCTTTATGGCGGGATTGATGTTTTTCGAGTTTAAGGTTGTCATCACTTCTAAAATCACAATAAATACATTTGTAGATTAACTCCGCCTCGTGGGTGTCATTGTGGACTTTGAATTCATTCTCGTCTTCGCAACTGAACTTGCATCTTTTACATTTGTGTGCGTATTGTTCTTCGTGGGTAAGTTTATGTTTTTTTAACACCTTTTTTCTTCTGCAAGCGAAATCGCAGATGTCGCATGCAAAGGGTTTTAGATCTGTGTGGATGATGGAGTGCTGCTTGAGTTGGTTGGAGTCTCGACATGCGTACGGACATTGCGGGCACTGGAATGGTTTCTCTCCTGTATGAAGCAGCATGTGATTCCTCAATCTAGTCATCCTGCTACAGACGTAAGGACAAACAGTACAAGAGAACGGTTTTTCGCCGGTATGTACAATCATGTGTTTTTTAAGTACGACCATCTCCCGGCAAGCAAAAGCACAGATTTCGCAAACAAATGGCTTTTCTCCAGAATGTTTTCGCTTGTGTATTTTGAGACTAGCGGACGTGCGGCAGGTATAATCACACTCATCGCAAGAGATAGGCTTCTCTCCGGTATGAACCAGCTCGTGCTTCTTGAGATACTTGGCCTCGCGACACGTGAACGCACACCCTTCATGCGGACAAGAAAACGGCTTTATTCCACTGTGAATTAAGCGATGTAATTTCAACGACGCCGCACAACGACTAGCAAAATTGCAAATATCACAAACATGTGGTTTATTACCGGCATGGCCTTGTCTATGCTTCTTCAATGACCGGTCAGAACTCAAAACACACCCGCAAACCTCACAAACAAACGGCTTCTTATCGGACTGATCGTGGATTAACTTATGCTGAGTTAGATACCTCTGCATTTTAGTTTTAAATTCACACTCGTCGCACTCAAACAGTTTCTCGGCATTGTGTAATATTTGGTGTCGCTTTAAATAAGACCTCATTTTGAATTTGAGATCGCACTGAGGACATTCGTAAGGTTTAGCATTCTTGTCTCTCTTGATTTTTTTTACAGTCGTAGTTTTATACGAGGAGTAAGTCGGATCATCATCTTCACGATTCTTATTCTTTCGTTTCTTAGATAGTTTCTTTTTATGTTTAACATCTGAAACTTCAATTGGCACATTGGGAAATCCGTCATTTTGTAAGTACTGTTGTATCATGCTAAAATATGGCGGTGATATGAGGGATTGTGGTTCTTTTTTAACAGTGGAAAGATCCATGGCGTCATTGCTAGATTCACATTCAGTTTTAATATGAACCTCGTTGGATTTATTGCAAGAGTTGTTAAAAGCGTTGGTATTAAAAGTATCATCATAAATTTGCGAGTCTCCGGCAGTATTAGGTGCCGGTGGTTCTAATAATTCTTCTTTAATTTTTTGTGTGAGTTCTAAAAAATCAGGAGGCGCATAATGTTGGGTTAAGTTTTCTTCTGAAGAGTTAGGAACTAGATTGTTAGCCAAATTTTCTCTGTATGATATGTCTGCAGACTTAAAGCTTGGGTTGATGGTTTCATTTTCTTTGTTTGATATCTGTGATGGTTTAAAAACACCGGCATTGTTTTCATTTTGGGTGTAGTCACTGTCATCTTTTGGTTCATCTTTTATAATAGTTTGGCTGGGGTCGTGGGGGGAATTGTGGTTTAGATCACTCCTTGTTTTAGCATTGTCGTTTATTTCACTTTCATCCTGGTCCGAGTAATCTTGAGGTTCTTCTTTGATGAATTCCACAGGGAGGATGTCTTGATTGTATTCCTTCTGAAAAAATAAGCTCTTTTTATATATAGATATGGCAATGAACTGACTATGGTTAAAGGTAGGTGTTAAGGAGGCAAACGTTCTCAGGATCAACAGTAACTAGGGTAGTATCAACTAGTACTGTAGCCATTGGAAATAATAGCTTTATGCCATCAACGCCCAACGCTATTTACGAAAATTTACACTATCACAAATAAAAGTTACCAAACCACACAACTTTCAGATACTGCAATAAATGTTCAAATACTGCAATTTTGAAAGGAAAAGAAGCTACACAAACTTTAAAATGCGGTTTTACAGTTTATGTATCGATAATTTTAAAGTATTATCTACACGCATAATAATAGAAAAGAATTAAAAGCTATCAAATAAGATTTTTTTCTCAAATATTCAAATTTAGATATCTAAAAACTTGTGCATGTGGTTTGGTGACTTTTGCCCAAACGGCGATGATATTACCTATACGAGAAAATGATTCAATGCATTCTACTGTATCTATTGTTTTTAGCAGTATTGGCACCAAATATATTAACAATTTATACTTTGGTGCAACAGTTTATACTTTGTGAAAGATATTTGGCGTGGTTCGTAATGAGATTTTGGTTATCCGCCTTCCTACTAGTCTCTGTTGGTTTTACTATCTGATTACATAGCGCTAAGCGTCAAAGCAATTCACCCGGTTGCAAGTAAAGTAGCTGTTGGCTCGTTGGATCTTAGATCGTTGGCAGCCGTTATAACAATTCCAATCCCAATGGATCCCCTAATATTATTAGGATTATTTATTGCATTTCAAACAGTTGATAATCTCTAACGATAGCAGCCGTTGGCGTTATTTCGAATTGTCATCAACACCGAGTAGGTACTGGTTTCAACATACTTTATCATTGTAGAGGTAAGAACTGGCAAATAACTTTAAATGATAATTTTTATATTTATTTATATTTTTAATAATGGAAACATATTTTTATGGATCGCCACCCGAAAACGGCGTTCTCGGCAGTTCTAGCCGACGGCAGCCATTCCTGTTTCTCACGTCCGCCTTGGTAGTTGACAGTTCATAGCTCTTCATAAAACCCTTCTGATAAAATTCGTGTTGTAATAACTAATAGTGTACCGTACTTTCAATAAATACTAACGTAATTATCCAACTACATTCTTTACATTATCACAACCCTTTACACACAGTACACATTTAATGGACAGTGCTATATCATCATCATCAGCGCTACAACCGCTGGGGAGTCCTAGCTGCCAAGTGCTTCTTGATGAACTTGTCAAAATAGCCAAGAGCCCAGTTGTGTTCTTGCGGCAAAGTTCAGTTTATTTATATTTTGTAATCAACTTTACATAGACATATTTACTTATGCTATCGTGCGGTAAAACCATGTGTGACCGTAGGAAAAATGTGGAGATTTGCAAAGAATGCAAGGTTGATCTAAGCATAATGAGTAAGATTAAAAAAGGGAGGCTTGGATGGTTTGAGCATGAAGAACAAATGAATGAAGAAAAGAGTGTCAGGAAAACATATGACGCAAATATGAATGGTAGAAGAGGTTGGGGACGCCCGAGGAAGACGAGGCACAATCAAGTGTACCAAATATTTGAGTCAGGCCATTTCAAGAGTCAGAACCACAGAAGGTTATGTATGAATATCAATGTAGCAAGGAGTGTGGTTGTTTACTATATTATCGTAATCCAATGTAAGTTAGAACTTACGGCACTCATATTGATGGCCATATCTACGCTGTCCATGCTGTCTTCGGAGTGAACATTTGCATTACACGGGAACCCCGGCCCCATACTCAGGCTTGGCACCCAGTCTACATTGGTCACATCCTCAGAGTCACTGGGCTTACCTGAAATATTATAAAAAGGTACTTTATTAATTGGTGTATGGTTGGTATCGACTAACTCCAGAGATAAAAGAGATAAATTTGCATACTTATTGGTCAGTTTCTCTCTGAAGATCTCTTTTAGGCTTTATGAAACTCACCTTCGTACCAGGCTGGTATTTGGCTTTAGACTAAATTTCTAATATTATGTTTTCAATTAAGGTTTGGCAGGGTTCAATTTGGGAGGCGGGTACGGGAATCATTTATTGTATAACGAGCACCTCTACCATAGGTCACCGTAAGTGGTTAGCTACGTCAGGTGACTTAGCAGGGATGCTCGGGTTAAACTAAAGCGTCTGCTCAACAACTGCGTGGCAGGTCAGATCGGGAGAGACTGGTTGAGGGAGACCTTTTGACCTCTCCAGCAGGTCTCTCAGAACATCACCTTGTATCTCCTAATCACACTAACCCCCAGATTCCTACTCAACCTTCAAACCTTTTTCATTCCCAGAACTTCTTCCCCTTCCTTTCCTATTAAAGATACTCTAAACAGCACCCTCATAGATGACATAGGCCCTGAGGGGAATTATTTTCCCTATAAATTAATGATAAAAAAATAAATATAATAAAAAATAAATGATATACATATTGATGACAAAACAAAACATAAATAAAAATATAATTAGTATTATTATCTTCTGTCATAGTATTACGCATTTCGCCTTTAAAATAATGATCAATCACTTTATATCTGTAAATAAATGAGATAACAAACCTCTGACGAAGTGCTTGGAGCAGATCCGTTCATTATGTACATCTTCCTCTAAGATATCGCTTCGGTTCACAGCAAGAATCCATCTCTTTCGCCTTTCGGTGAAAATCGGGTCCGGAGTTCCCTCAGTATTAAATGCCGAAGGGAATCTAAAGAAGAGGTACTTATCTCTGAGCCGTAAGCTCTCACAGCCCTCCACTACGCATGCATTTGACATAACTAATACAGATCGTAATTAGGTTTTAAACTATCAAAATACGCGGATTGTAAACATGATAATATTAGACAAATAGACAGCCATGACAGATCTGCCCAAGTTTTGACAGATATCGGAGTCAAGGTCCTTTTTTTGGTGTCATAATATAAAGTTACAACCTCACCATGCTTGTAAAAAGTCGCAAGCAATTATAGTCTTTAACACATGATATTCGTGAGCGTATTTTTTTATGAAACAAAAGTAATTCTAACGAATGTTTTGACTTTTTTGTTGTTATTTTTGCAGCGGTAGGCTAAGGAACAATTTGAAGCCGCAGGGTGAGGGAGAAGATGTATGGAAAATGCCAAAACCTAGTTCATTTTTCCTTGTCTCATCATCTACCGCCTAAAACATAAGCCGTTCTAACTGCATTATAACACAAACTTAAAATAATAATAGTTTATTAATCACGACTGTGCATACAAATCAGTTCAAAAGTTTGTCATACAAGATGGCTGCCAGGCAATTTCCCCTCACCCTTGATTTGGCTTCAGTGCCATTCAAACAAAATCGCACTAATGCTATGTCCAGCGCTTCGTAGGTCCATATGTAGGCGGAGAAGTACAAGCGCAGAACCGTGAAAAATCACGGGCTAATCTGAATTACGGACACGTCAGTTTCAATTTAAAAATTACAATAATAATTTTCTGTTACTGTTGTACTTTTTTGTTCGTCACTTTATTTTAGATGGCGGTGCACACAATTAAAACAAATCAGAGTTCAGAAGCAGAATTACACACCGACCCCCTTATTATTAAACCTGTTTTAAATTTTTACACAACTTATTAACATAAGAAGAATTCAGAAAAGCGATATAGTACCTACATAAAATATAATAATGAACAGAAAATTATTATTGTAATTTTCAAATTGAAACTGACGTGTCCGTAATTCAGACTAGCCCGTGATTTTTCACGGTTCTGCGCTTGTAATAATTTCGGTAGTGTGTTTCGGTGGCTTTGTGTAACTCAGGTTCAATGAACTCTACTACTGGGATTGGCTTTGATTTTCAAAATTGGAATTGATTGTGGGAACGATAATAATCTTCTTAACAAATTATTTTATTTTATTTTATTAAATTTAAAAGGCAATGATCCTGAGGCAAATATTTTTTTAAATATATACTTTTAGCTTCGCAAGGAGCACAATTACAATATTCCTTGATTTTAACGTGCTTCCAATATTATCAAAAGGAAGCAACATAACTTTTGCGTACGTACTCTTTACGTACTGTAATATTTAAAAAAAAAATGATGTAGGTATCTACCTACCTTTGTGTTTTGAACATTTAAAAATTAAAAATAATCTCTTCATACACACAAGCGATAATGTACTTGCCAATGATATATTCACTTCCACACAAGCGTAAAGTCCTTACCTATGATATATTCACATCCACACAAACGATAAAGTACTTACCTATGATATGTTAATATCCACACAGGCGATAAAGTTCTTAACAATAATATATTTACATCCACACAAGCGTAAATAATAATAATGTTTATTTCAGCTGGACAGAGCGGTGTGTGCAATGCTCTACCTGCCATAAAAGTTTACATTTAAGTTAACACATAAAAAGAAAATTAATAAAGAAATAAAAAAATAATAAATAAAAAAAATGAATACATTGATGAGCACATTAGGACTCTATGGTGGCTTGAGTGAAATTCTCCATCTCTGGTGTAGAGGCGCTCCTTACCACTGGGCAACGGCCTGGACAAGAGTGTTGTCCGATCTCTGGTAGCGCTGACTCGCCCCGGCTATTCTGTGGCGCATCAAAGCAGCGAACCCATGCACCCTTCCTTCGGTGAACATCTGTGAGGCGCTGCATCGCCAGGGGAGGCCAAATAGGGCTCTGTATGCGTGGTTGTACTGGTACTCGGAGTGTGTTCATGACGCCTTGTGTGTATATCGTCCATAGCTCGCTAGTGTAGAAGCTCATACAATATGTTTGAAAAAGTTGCTTCTTCACCGGAGGACTGCATTTGTTGAATCTTCTGGCAAGCATGTTAGCTCGCACACTCAGTAGGTACTCTTCTTTGACGTTCTATGTCTTTTTTTATCATTTAGGTCATCGGTGATGACATGCCCCAAATATTTGATTTCGCTGCAAATTTTCAGGTTGGCCCCGCCTAGACGTATGGGTGGAATGACAGCGGGACCAGTATTTCATCAGCAGGGATGACATCAGCCCATGACTATCAACGTAAGCTTCGCATATTGCCAGAAGTTTTCTCATCGCTCTTATCGATGGAGCTAGTATGACCATGTCGTCTGCATAGCTAATATTGTTCATACATACCCCGGCAATATGGCATCCGATTCTTGTCGTATTTAGTGTTTTACTAAGTTCATCCATATACACGTTGAAAAGCACTGGGGACATTGAGCCTCCTTGTCTAACGCCGCACTTTAATTTGGCTGCTTCTGACAGGCTTTCATTCCATCTGACAAAGTTTTCCTGTTGGTTGTACCATGTTCTCAATATATTGACAATTTGTGGTAGAACTTGTCGTTCGGTCAGTTTTTTCCACAACGCATTATGACAAATCCTGTCAAAGGCTTTGCTTAAGTCTAGGAAGCATGCGTACACCATTGTTTTTCTGGCTTTATAGTATTATATTGTTTGTTTCATGCTATATATGGCCTTATCAGTAGAGCATCCAGCTTTGAAGCCCATTTGAGAGTCTTCTGTATTGAGTTTGTCTTCCGTTAAATTTAAGATTACCTTTTCGAAGATTCTTGCAATTAAAGTCCTTACCTATTATATATTCACATCCACACAAGCATAAAGTCCTTAACTATGGTATATTCACATCCACACAAACGATAAAGTACTTACCAACGATAAGTTGATATCTACATAAGCGATAAAGTACTTACCTATGATTTGTTAATATCCACACAAGAGACAAAGTACTTATCTAAGATATATTATACAAGACAAATATTTTTAGCCCGTCGTCCCATGGGTCGGTAAGGTTAATGGCGGTTCACGAGTTTCAATTTTAGTTGATCAACTCGACCCTTCAAAGCATATTAACCAGTTTGTACCTTCTTTCTACAAGGTCGAATAAAAGTTCAACTAAAACTGAAACATCTTAACCCGCTATATCAGCCTCCTAACTTGTATGATAACCTCCTAAAACTGTTTTTTATTTATTTTTTGAAACTTACTAAACTATTTAAAGATGAACGTTAAGAGGCTGCTCTGAATGAGTGTCCTAGCCATGTGATCTAGGAGGTTTTGGTTTATGTCGATTTCTTACCGGATTCTACAAATAAGGCTTATTCTACATTTGAGATAAGATCCTGCATAAGCTGCACAGTGAAGTCTCACAATGGCTGCGCTGCAAACCGTAGCTAACATTACTTTTCTGCGTGGGGTCTTAAAGCACTTGGCTTAATCAATTCCTTACCAGACCGTGAGACTTTATTCTACAAACAGGGCTTATTCTACATTTGAGATAAGAGTTTGAACATTTTTTGATTCTGTCTAAACAAATTTCTCAATTAAAAATTACATCCCGGGATTTTCCAAGGGCAACAAATTTTCTGTTGTGCCGACCATGAGTTGACTCAAGTATTTGATTGTGCCATGTCTTTCTGAGGCGTCCCATCTTTTACTTTGTTCATTAATTTAAATGATTGAGTGTCAAGTTAATTATGTTGTTCCTAGATGTCATTGACGGTAATTTTAAACGGATGTTATAATGTCTCTCGGAAAACAATATTATATCAAGGAAATCCGCAGCGCCGAAGTAAAATTGTCTATTTTCGCAACGATGCCTGATTTTTAATGTTTGATTTAAATATTTACAAAGAAAATTGGCACCTCTTTACGGTTTTCGAAATAATCCCGAGAATCATTAACGGCCATTTGGCGATAGTGTTAGGAGGTCAATGCCGGGCTGGATTATTTTTATGACAGCGTTTTATTTATTGAAAACATTGGGTCAGTAGGTAAGGAAAACAAAAATCGAGCAAATCTATGCATAATTTTGAGGTGAGCGGCAGACACTTTCATTTGGACTGACTTGGTGCAAGACATAGAATAAAGAATAATGCAAGAAGTGCCTTGTGGGTATTAAGGTTTGTATGTGAAGTGTAATAAGCGTTCGAAATATGGACAACAACAACAATTGGCATCATAGAGATAACACGGACTCCAGTCGGTTTCAAGTTACAAGCGCTCGCCGGGTACCTACGGATCTCCAATGATCTCTGCATAATGCCTACACGTACGCTGAGATGTTGTACAAATCATTCTGGAAAAGGAAGAAAAAGCCATGGTGTAACCTTTAATGGGTAAATAGTTTTTAGCATAATTAGTAGTCGTGTAATTTGGCTTTTTTATGTTAAAAACTTAAGGAGCACTTGATTTTGGCAGCGGGCGGTCACCGGCAACTCCGTTTGTTGAGTCGGTCGGAAGGATTCGGGCGACATCGACAGCCGCCACACCCTCCCACCCACGTAAAATTATTTACAATATTTTACATTGATTTTTCAAGCAATGTAAACCTATTTTTATTAAACTCAATGCTTGTGGGCGTGTTTTGTGATCCAAATATAGGCCCAATTTAAAAAAATATATTTTTCTATGATTACGAAATTCAAGTAGGATGGCGATATAAAATTTCAGTCAAATATGTAAGTGAGACAGACCGCGTGCTAAATAGTCTAGAATCAAAAGGTACCAAGTTAGTGGCGCATTTGTTTCCATTTAAATTTAGTATGTCAAGTCACAATGTGTTTGCTTCTTATTATATATACAGGGTGTATCGGCACGTACCCGACAAACTTTAACAAGCTATTTCTTAGCACATTTGGAGTAAAAAATGTTATGGGCACTTTGCTGTCCGGTAACATTTTTTTTAATAAAAAAATTACTATTCATATTTTCACCACATGTCACCACTGTTTTATCCTTTGTCAAAGTTTGAAAACCCACCTGGCAATATTTTATTCGAGTTTCGTTGAATAATATACGTACGTACCTACATTAGCGCGCTTTTACGATCACAACGAAATGGCATGGCACCATTCGTCTCATTTTTAGCTATTATTATTTAGTGTGTATGAAAGATCGAACACGCTTTTCGACACAATTGCTAATAACAGCTGTTGAACACGAGAAACAATGCCAATGACAGTGACGGAGTGTGGATTTTTTTAATCATTTTTTGTTTTTATTAAAAAAATGTTACCGGACAGCAAAGTGCCTATAACATTTTTTACTCCAAATGTGCTAAGGAATAGCTGATTAAAGTTTGTCGGGTACGTGCCGATACACCCTGTATATATTTATTCTTAAAGAGGGAACATTTTGACATTGGTTTCATTCGAGTGGCCGGTGAGATATTTGACACTGCTTTTGGAGGTTATCTTCAAGGTCTGCAAGGTGCTTCTCCTCATACAAATGTTGGCAGAACGCATTTTTTTCATAAATAATTAGCGACATTAGTCAACTTTTGTCATTAGTTTTAGTAAAGTGGCACGTCGGCTATTTTCGTCCTATATAAAAATGACACCGGAATTCGTGCCTTTCCAGGACTCCCCCTTTGCAGAATTCTGATCACAAGGCCGGGAGACTCACTCAAAGCAGCCTCCTAACTTGTATGAGATTCTGCAAAAAATTCGTTCTAATTTTTCGATTCAATTAATTCTTATTTACTGAAACATTAAAAATGTTTAAGTTAATTTAATAAATATAATGAAAATACATTTTTGGAGGTTCCCATACAATTTAGGAGGCTGATTTGATTCATTGTCCCGACCTTGTGATCTAGGAGGTTTGGTTTTTTTATTAATCTTTTATGAGTTTAATGTCCAGCATTCATTTGATTGATATGTCTTATCGGTTATAATTTGTAAGGTCATTGCTCGGAATATGTGATCAATTATTTATAGAACAAAAGTTGAAGACTTTTCAACTTTGCGTTTTTATTCCATAGAAAAAAGCCAGTTCATTTTATTGATATTTCATGAAATAGATTGAAGAATAGATCCGGTGAGATCCTGGCTTAAACTCCCGCATACCCAATTTCTACCGATTTATAAGAAGTTTTTCGTTGACTCTTCAGTTTTTAAGTTCTATAAAAATGTATGTAATTTTTTAAGATAAAATCTATACATTTGTTATTCCGAAACGTTAATTATATGAAATTTCCTCGATGGAAAAAAATCGCAAAGTAAGCTCCGAAAATTATTAGAAACACGTTTTGTTCTGTTATTTAATATGTTACAGGCAAAGATATTAGAAGAACGAGATGTGCTATGAGCAGTTCGTACTGAGTGGAATTGTTTTGCCCAGTGTCGCCGGTTTTGTTCACCAATACTACTTCACACCTTCGCTTACGCTAAGGTATCCGCACTAATACATAGAACAGATTTCTGTGCGTACACGTCCCGATACCGTTCAAAGTACCCTAATTAGGTAGTACTCCGGCTACGGTCCGGCGGCCAACATAGCATATCTCGTTCTTCTAATATCTTTGGTTACAGGCATGAAAAACTTCACGGTGTATCTTTAAATGCAACCAATTTTTGCTCTATTTCAAATGAGTCGTGTTTTATTAAATATTTTCACCATCTTCGCTAAATTGTTATCGTTTTTGAATATTAGCGAGCTCCCTCCAACATTCGTATTTACATGTCTCCCTTTCAAACCAACTTTGAAGGCTTACTACGGGACCTTAAGTACCTATACATGAGGACCATGGGAAAAGAAATTGTTACTCACCCCCCACCTACTTACCTAGTATCTACCTAACATTTTACATTAAATATTAGCGAATTTCAAACTCGAAACAAAAACATCAGAAAAGGATTCGAAGGAGAAGTCAATAGATGTCGAACATTAAAATAAAGATGTATATATTTATCCAAAACACTCTCTAGATTGATATAGTTAAATATGACCGAAAGAGATAGGGTCCAGTGCAAGAAGAAAAATTATTGATAAAAAATATTGCTAATTTATTAAGGATCTATTCAAATCATTCGCAATCCAGTTAAAAACGGGATTGCAGGCCCCCAACGAATGAACTGATGGTTTTCCTGTTAAGCCTTTAGAAAAATACCAATGTATTGTCACGATGTCAGAACTTAAGCCTTTCCTACAAAAATAAAGATGGTTGTTTACAGGTGAAAAAAATTGTTGATTGAGGTACTAGTACATGTTGAATCATTTGGCGCGTTGGAAACAAGCCGACATAGCTTTGTGGTTCAGAACACCTGACCGGACATCAGAAGGTACGGGTTCAGTTCCCGATGGCGGCATTTAATTTTACTCGGGAAATATTTTCAATTTGTATTGATATTTCAGGCGACTAATTATTGCTTATAATTATTTGTTTTCCTTTACGCCATGCATAAAACCTTGTCTTATAAACATTAGTTTAAGATTATAAAAAATCCTCATTATTATTTTTTATTTATTTATTACATTATAAAAATAGCAAAAAATGACAAAATAATAAAACTGCAATAACTTTATAAGTATATTAAAAATAAGTTCAAGTGTTAATATGAATTGTCGGTCGATATTAGTTCCTGGCTAGGCAGATTTCCCGTTCTTAGAAACCAAATGCTGTTAAAATTGCTAAAAATTTATTCTGTAAAATTAAAGTGTTGTTCGCAGCTGCATGAACACGTGTTCTGATATTATTACGAATTTACTAAAAGTTTATCAGGAAACGACCTGCAATTCCGTTTTTAACCGGATCAATAATTTGAAGAGATTCAAGATATATTTATTTTTTATTTTTTTATTATTTATTAACCAATAAATTAACATACATTTTTTTTGGTATAATCCACCTCACTAGGCTGAGCCTGTTCTGAGGTGGCGGGAGTTTGATTTAATTTTAGATAATGCGAATTTACATAGAATCAAAGATGTAGATAAAAAGATATACATAAAATATAAATAAAAAAAGATATATAATAATTAGAAAGAAAAGAATTTTAAAAAGAAAAAGAAAAACATAAGAAATAATGAAAATACATATAAATGAGTGAGAACAGAAGAGAAAAATTCAGGCGTGGAGTGCCACAATTTATGGTATTGTAGATGTTATCTGTCCGCAGTATACAATGCCTTTGTTGACTATCCATGTGTGGATTTTGTGTCTTATATTTACACTTGTTGCCAGGTCTTTAATATCTTTTTCCATTAAATTGAAAATTTTTGGGGCCAGATTATGAAAATGTCTTTGTCCATAGGTGGTATTTATCTTCGGGGTCATGTGTTGATGTCTGTTTCTTGTTTCGTAATTGTGTTGTATAGTATGATGGTTAAGTTTGTCTTTTTGGTAATATAGAGTTATAATTTTTATGTATAGTTGCTGTATGTTCAGTACGGTGAAGTCCTTAAATAACTGTATTGTCGAGAATCTGTAAGGTTTTTTTGTGATAACTTTAATTAAGGCTTTTTGCGCTTTGACAAGAGGGTCCATATTAGTTTTAGCAGCACCACCCCAACCAATCATACCGTGAGTGATAATTGATTGGGCTAGTGCGTAATATATTGTTTTTAGAGTCTTCGTTTGCATTATGTTTCGTATGTTCTTAAAGAAATATATCAGTTTTCTAACTTTGCCCGCTGTTTTATTTATTTGTTCTGTCCATCTGAAATAGTTGTCAATGTAAATGCCTAAGTATTTAATTACCTGGGTTCGTGTTAATGGGTTGCATAGGCAGTTGTTTTTAGATGTGCAGTCATGAATGGTTAAGTTTTCATCGAGTCTTGGTTGTCGTCTGGGATCTATGCTAAATGTCATGTACTTTGTTTTATCTATATTTAGTGTCAGCAGATTATTGTCCAACCAATATTTAATCTTGTTTATTCCTTCAGTTGCATTTTTATATACACTTGTCCAAGAATCCGAAGTAAAAACAAGAACAGTGTCATCCGCAAAGCATATAATATCTCCACTTATGTCAAGCTGACATAAGGAATTTATATATAGTAAGAACAGGATGGGTCCTAATGTACTTCCTTGGGGAACTCCGTAAGTTATGTATCTATTTTGGCTTGTTATATTGTCTACTTTTAGTGAGTGGCTGCGGTCAGTTATATATGATTTGAACCAGTTATAAGCTGAATTTTTAATACCTATGTTTTCCAGTTTTTTAAGGAGGATTTTGTGGGACACTGTATCAAAAGCTTTGCTCAGATCCAGAAATACCGCAATGCAACTTTTTTTTTGGTCAACATTTTTTAGAATGGTCTCTGTTACTTTTAATATTGCATCTTGTGCTCCCATATTCTTTCGAAAACCATACTGGTTTTCTGATAAGATTTTATGTTTGTCTAAGTAGTCTACAAGTTGGATTTTTACTAGATTTTCGAGTACTTTAGTGAGCACATTTAAAAGTGAGATAGGCCTGTAGTTTGTGGGATTATTTTTGTCTCCAGATTTAAAAATAGGCACTATGTTTGCACTTTTAAAATGGCTGGGGAATATACCGCTAGTGATACTGAGATTACAGATGTATGTGAAGGGAAGAGCAATTTGATATTTTATTTCTTTTATAAGTTTCGTGTCAAGTTTGTCGAGTCCAGTCGCACAATCGTTTCTCAGTTTGTTTATATGATGTATTATGTCTTTGGTTTGTAATGTTTTAATTCTAAATGTATTGATATCTGGGGCAATCGTGTTGTATTTGTCAGCAAGTGTATGTTCATCAGTGTTCATTTTATTCAATAGTTTTCGGGCTAATGTTTGACCAATGTCTGCAAAGTAATTATTTAATGTGTTAGCAATATCAGTCTGGTTATTTATTATTGTATCATTAACTTTTATTTGTTTGATTTGTTCTGCTGGTTTCCTATTTGTGTTGTTAATTTCCTTTACAGCGTTCCATAATACCTTCGGGTCTTCTTTGTTTTCTTCAATTTTTCGTCTATAATATTCTTCTTTGGTTCGTTTTACTATCGATCGGCAGATATTCCTGTATTTTTTGTAGTAATTTTGGAGCCTTATGTTATTCGGCGAGTTTGATGCCTGTTTATGTAGTTTATCGCGCTTATGTAAACATTTCACCAGGTTGTCGTTGATCCAAGGTTTAATTTTTTATATATAAGCAATAATATTTTTTCTGAGACAGAGCCTGGAACAGAGTTGGGAAGTGAGTTAGCTAAGAGCTTCACAAATGCACTCATAGAGCTTGCTTGGAAATCCGCAAGATGGCAGCTAGTAGCCAGTAGTCGCTAGGGCCAGTTAGGCTGCTTACAGACAAACATGGTGTTTGCAGATCTAATTTAGCCAGCTCTTGGTTAGGTCGACCATCCAAGCCACTCTTGTAATACGTACGAAGTATTGAATAAATCCCTGATTTGATATAAATAACTTATACTCTAAAATCTCCTTCCACGACGGGTTGGAGAACTGTTTGTGGGAACAGAACAGGTCCTGAGTTCATTTCATAGATGCGACCTATTCTTATTTTACTGTTTCAAATTTTCGTTTGAGACTCGCCAATATTATCAAAAATGATTAAATATTACAATTCAAGGTTCCACTAATCAAGTTATCCCAAAAAATATATTTTACTTTTGTACAAAGTTTACCAAGGAACACCATTTATTTTGCTCTCATGAGAAGTCATCTTTTTGGAGTTCGTCCCATCAAGGAATTCATTTTGACAAGGTTATTGTTTCAAGTTGCAAATAATAATCACTTGAGATATTATTTGAATGAATTTTCCCTATTTATTAATCTTACTTACTCGGTACTGTGATTTACTAATAAACAAATGTTTGGCATTGAGAATCTGACCGCGCTTAAAGTGCTTACCTACACTGTATAAAGTACCTTCTCTTACCTATAAACACTAAACATTGTTTAAGTTTATTATTCCGCGAATAATTTGTCACGGGTAAGCACCTAATCATAATACATTATAATACTATTTGATCTTCCTTTACAAGGTTAAGGCTGCCTTGCAATAAAATATATGCATTTCATGCACTGGAGAGAAATACTTCCTAGAAGTGTGGTCTATAATATCTATATTACCGCGGTAATGAAGACTCCCGAGGAAGACACTGTGTTATTATTTATCAATGGTAGTTACTTACCTACTGAAAGAAAACCGATGTCACAAGTAAATAAGGATTAATAATGTTTTTTACACCCCCCAAATCAGTACCAGGTGAATGCAAACAAGTAGCAGTTTTATTTGTCCGCGTACATTTAACGTTTTGAACTTATAGCGATTACGCTATAAGTTCAAAGCGTTTTATATGACTCCATATTGCTCGCCATACAATCCCATACAGACCTGTCACGCCTAAAAAGTTGATGTGCTATAAGTGTGGGCGTGGCGACGATATGCGCTGTAATCTGCTAGCCAGGCTTTCTTTGAAAATTACTACCTACGGTAGGAGAAGGGGTCAGAACAATTTACGAAACGCCGTAATTACGCGACTGTCATAAGTCAAGGAGACATATCCCATAAAAAGAAATGATATTCCGCGGCAGTCATCCAATTGATCTGACCCCCTCTACTGAGGAAGATTATAGCATGGTGTGTCAGCCCATATAGCGTAATATGTATAAGGTCTTAATATTCTACCAAACCGAATACAAATGGCTGATAAAATATCATACTATGTAAAAGAAATAAAATTATGGCTGAATGATTTAGATGTTGACACACTGTTTATATAAATAATTTTGGTTCAAAAAGTTAAATATTATTATTATTTTTAAAATTACCCACTCACAGGCAGTGCCTTTGTGGGTTTCCTGATCTTACCCTTTTTAAACATTTTTACGTATGTAATTTTTTGTTCTGAAAATGTGTATCTAACTTATGAGTTAAAAAAATATGTTCGTATGTCTTCATTACATTATATTTTTTATATACCTTTGAGAGCAAAAAAAAACATTTCTCTGAAATAAGTAGCTATTCTGGGGAAACTACATAGGATGGATTTATACAATTATATAAATACGGTATATAAATAGGATATAATTGTATACATAAATATGATATAATGTGTTTACACGCAAAAAGTTTATCTGGTAAGACGTTACAATTTACAAAAACATAGTTTTACATAAAACAAGTAAGTTATTACAAAATATTATCCGTCGGTGTGCGGTAGGCGATTGGCATTTTACCCTGTCATTAAGATTTTAAGACTAAATAAAGATATATGCTGTGATAGAATATCTGTACTGCCGTGTGGTATCTTGAACAAGTGAGCACAACGACAACGGCTGAAGTTTTCAGGCACTAATTAGCCATAGCATTCCGCACAGTGGCGGCTCGTGACTTTTGGGTAGACTAGAGTGCTAATATTACAAAAAATAGAATTGATGATGTTGTTGCAGCTGAAAACGATTTTTATTTTACAAATTTTTTTTATGAAGATTTTCAGGAAATTTCAGTTTCAGATTTACTGAAAATCTTCATACAAAAAATCTGTTTTCAAAAAAACATCAATAATGCCTTTTTTCTAATATTGGCACTCCAATCAAAGCAATGCTTTGATTATTAATGGTGAATGAAATTGACATTGCGTTCATGAAAAAGAAGTAGGCGAAAATTGATCTGACTTCGGAAAACCGGAAATCCCCACAACAACGTTCTATCGGTTTTTCTCTTCAGCGTGTATAATGATTTGAAAGAAAACAGATGTCTGCACTTAACAAAATACCTTTCGACTCGTAGGCACCAGACAAGCCATTTTTTTAATATTAACTCCACACAGGAGGCCCTGAAGAAAATAATTTCCCTCAGGGCCTATGTCATCTTTGGGGATGCTGTGTGGAGGGTCTTTTTGTGGAGAGGAAGGAGTGAACATGGGTCTTGAAGAGTCCCATGTTGTAAGAGGGAGGAAACACAGAGGCCGGCAGTTCGTTCCACAGCCGAGCTGTTGAACTCAAGAACGAATCGTAGAAGCGACCCGTTCTCATGTGACAAATGTCAACCGTGTACAAATGTTGGGCGCGCGTTTGGCGTGTATCCCGACTATGCACCGGTGCGGAAGGGATCAATGACGCTAGTTCCTCAGTGCATCTTCCATTGTAATACCGATAGAATAAGGACAGCATACCTACCCGACGCCTGTGCTCTAAAGATTGCAGTTCGTTTGTTAAGATTGGGGAATCTATCAAAACGGACCGCCCGTTTTTGCACAGAGTCAAGGGTTTTTTTCAGGTATTTAGGGGCTCCGGACCAGAGATGGCCGCCAAATTTGACAGTAGGGCGCACTTGCGATTTGTACAGGGTCAGCAGTTGTGTACTATTAAAGTATTTGCGGGCCCTGTACAGTACGCCGAGCTTCTGAGAGGCCAGCTTTACTCCGGCTTCGATGGAGCCCCCGTACCTGAGCTGGTCACTTATAGTTACACCAAGCATATCAATGGAAGGCCTGTTCGGAAGATTGCTTCCGTTGAAGGAGACTAGATTATCATTTAGATCCCTTTTAGACGTAATCAGACAGGATTGGGTCTTTGAAACATTAAATTCGACGAGATTATTTTTACCTCAGGAGGAAATACTCTCGAGATAACCGTCCATTCTCTGCTTCAAAGCCCTCCGAGCCGTTGGAGTTTGTGTGCCCTTTGGGGGCTTGTCAAACAAAAAGCCATCATGAACTGTACTGTCATCCGCGTAACAATGAATCGGTGCACATGTCAAAAGGTCATTGATGTGCAACAAAAACAAAGTCGGAGACAGAACCGATCCCTGTGGGACGCCAGCATTTATAAAGTGTGAGGAAGAGGTGAAACCGTCAGCAACCGCCTGAATCGACCTATCCCTTAAAAAGTCAGCAATCCACGTACACAGGGATGCGGGAAGTCCGTAAGAAGGCGATTTGTTGACAAGTCCTCGAAGCCAGACCCGGTCAAAGGCCTTGGATATGTCTAGTGCGACCGTTTGGGTCTCACCGTGACGTTCCAGGCACCGCCCCCAAACATGCGTCACATACGCGAGAAGTGACAATCAATTTGATAATCAATTCAAGAAAGAATGTTGGTAATTGCAAATGTTTTATCAATGTTATCATTAGTAAGGGGAAAAATCTTACTTCAGTCACACAGACATGCCCACTATCCACATCTATCTATTTATCTTTGCAGTTATTTCATCATAGAAACGAACCATGGATATTCAAAATAATAGACGATCCAATCAAGGAGAGAAATAAATTGCCTTGTCATCATCACTTGAAAGTAAAACGAATTACTATTATTCCTATTAATTATTTTCTAAAAAACTTAACTACATACATATCACAAAATCGGGTAAACAAAAGTTTGGGCTTGTTTCCAAAATCGAATATTTTGTTACACTATTTAGTTAGACACTTTTACAAATGTGTTCTTATTTACCCACCGCCCTTAATTTTAGCGTTGCTACGTCAGGCGGTTCGTTTAAGACAAAACATTCAGATCTTGCACAGAAAAGTTCCACTATGGACAGCGATGCATATATTTGCCTTTCTTTAGCGAACTTTACTTTTCTGCGCATGGTCAATGTACAATTGATTTCATAGTTTTTTCAAAGCATTTTCCAACCCTCCTTGTGCCATAAATATGGCCACGTGGTTTGCCTCCAGCTAGTCGAGATAATTCTCAGATTTCATGTCAGGGCAAGTCTATTGATTTGGACGTCTATGACACACACTAATAAGCAAATACCTACTTATGCCTTGACATGACAATATGGTGTTTTTTCTGCATGTCATTTTTGAGGTTATGTTTGAGATCTACAGTGGTTTAAAAGAGAATAATAAACAAATATTAGATCATTTTACTGCGCAGTTTAATCAAGGGCAAAATTGCAGATTTTCGCAATAGTCATAGTCATCATCTATTGAATTGTTGAGCCATTATCGACAGCTTAATATATAAGTGATTTATTTACTATGCATAAATTAATTCTAGTGAAAATATTTTAATGGCTAGCAGCAGGAAGCAAGAACTATTGTAAAATTAATGCTTTTACAATAAAACGGACTTTTTAAAACATCATGCTTCATTGTGATTATATTGTGAAATTAAATAATAAAGAAATCATTGACATTGATTTATACGAAGTACCTGCCAGAAAAACTTAAAACAAATACATTTTTAAATGTAAGGAATGTAATGTTATGTGTATAAAACAGCTATATATCACTCAAATACTTTGTCGATTTTTTATCAATTTTAAATTTGCTGAAAGAACACAACAAATGCGGACAACTAGAATTAGCTCTACATTGAACTTTGTGGCGGTGCATACTAAAACTTCTTTTGGTCAAAGAAATTATTTATATCAGGCACCACTTATGTTTAATATTCTTCCAAATCATATTAAGTCTACCAATTCCTTAGTTAAATTTAAAAAATTTATTAAGATTTTTGTACTGACAGACTGTCTTAATATTTTTTCATCCTTGTCCTTTCTTAAATAATAAGATTTTATATAAGTCCCATTTACTAAAAACTGAATGTCACCCTATCTGTCTTTATTATCTACTTTGCTTCTTCTTTTGAATAATGATTAATGATTAGTTATGGTTCAAATATTGTTACAATATACTGTCAAATTACCCATCTGGTAACACATCTAATACTTATTTTTTTCTTTAATTTTGAAATATTTTGTGTTTGTATGTAGAATTAATTTATGTGTGTGATTACTCTTATGTTTGCTTCACTATAAAGTAAATTGTTAACCTCGATACAGGCTCAGTGCTAGTGAGGTTGATTTTTATGAGAAAAACAAGTGTTTTATGTATAGTGAGATGCAATAAATAAATAAATAAATGTAACAATAAACACTATTTTGAGTCACTAACTAGCTGATGTGTACCCGGCGATGTAGGGGGCTATCCTTAGAAGAAAAATACTATACTTTATCTTTATTTTTGTAATATTTATATTTTTTGTAATACCTGCATCAACTGTAAAGCGCCCCACATACGTAGATTTTAATGATTTAGACGGCCAAAAGTATTTTTTTTTAAATCAATATAATGGTAAGGTATCTATTTAAATGGCGAGTCAACAGTTCTATGTACAATATAACATCCCCTCCCCCCTCCTTGGAAGCGCGGGAGTCGACTTTGATCAGTCGGAATTCGATAGTGAACAAGTGTGTACGTGTCGGCTCTCGGCGCTCTCCTAAACTTATTACTTTCCAAAGTGCATTATTCATTTCAAGCTAATATTTCCGTTTTAACTGTGATGGATTACGATAATACAGGTAAGAACAATTTGTTTTCGTTACAGAAAAATTTAATTAACATTCTCTGTCATTCATTTTTAAAACGACAAACATCACTCTGTCAATTTTTTTTTTTTTTAATATATTTAAATTCGAGTGCCTTTTTAATGTACTTATGAGTCCGTCCCTGTATTAATTTTCATTATACTATATAGTGCATATATGTAAATAACTAATTCCATAAGAAATAGCCGCGCGAAATCGCGCTTTTTTGAGCTAAGCCCTTTTGAAAGGCTCTTTGTCAAATATGGGAAATATTGAGTGTGCGATATTTTGTATTAAAATTGTTTTTTATTTGTTTCAGGTCTACCTACTACCTCGGGTACTAAAGTAGTGACTCGTCAATACATATTTGACCAACTACAGAGTCAAAATTTACCAACTTTAAATGAAAAACTTGACTATTATGAGAATTTTCTCCTTATGCGCTATGGGCACAACAAAGAGGCTAAAGAAGACTTTAAAAAAAGATTTTCTGATGTAAAATCACAAATTAAGCAACGATGGGTAAAGGCAAATAAACACCAAGATGTTTTCCTGAAAATAAACCAATCATGGTTAGAGGGAACATTCGAGATTCCCATTGAATCAGCCTCCTCGCAAGGTCGACCACCCAAGTCTTTTGGAGAACTAAGTGAGCGTAGTAAAAGAAGAAAAACGGAAGAAATAAGGGCCTCCGCAGGTGATGAAGTTATTGTTCACGCTGCTACATCTGTGTTGCAGACAACGGGACATAGGACCGCCTCGAAAGTGCTTAAAGATATTACGAACTCCCCAACACGGGCTAGTAAATATAGAAAAGCCTACAGTAGAGTTACCAACAACGATGAGGTACCTCAATTGACGCCTCTGCAAGCACTTAAGATGTTCGTTGAAGCTAATTTTACGAGTCGACAGTATGAGATAGTAAGGGCAACAAATCCACAACATTTTCCTTGCTATGATCTTGTTTTGAAAGCAAAACAAGAGTGCTATCCGCCGAAAGAATCCCTAAGAATTACGGCTACTTGCGCGGAAAGTAATCTACAGTGCCTAATGGATCTAACCGTAACACGATTATCAAAATACCTAGAAGATGTGATAATCCGGCTTAACGAACAAGAAAGGAAGTCGTTAATGATAATCTGCAAATGGGGTTGTGACGGTTCTCAGCAATCCAAATTTAAACAAATTTACGATAATGAGACTGATTCCGATGCCAACATTTTTATGAGTTCTTTTGTGCCTTTGCACATTGTTTGTGGAAAAGAAGGCAGTAAAATTGTTTGGCAGAATCCAACTCCTTCTTCGTCAAGGTTTTGCCGTCCGATTCGATTCCGATTTGTAAAAGAAACAACGGACATAACTAAAGAAGAGATAAAATATGTGCAGGAGTCCATTAAGCAACTAAACAAAACAGTTGTTACATTGAATGAAGAGGAGTTTTCGTTCGGGCACCAACTCAAAATGACTATGATTGACGGAAGGTGTGTAACGCAGCCACAGACACAAAGTCAACATCCCAGTGCTACAACTGTGGAGCTACTTCGAAAACCTTTAATGATCTATCGAAGAAAAATAGTGTAAACCCTCAAGCTTTGGAATTCGGCTTGTCAGTATTACACGCCCGGATCCGCATTTTCGAAAGCATTATACACCTTTCGTATAAACTGCCAGTAAAAAAATACAGGGAAAGAAAAACCGAAGAAGACAAGGCATTAGAAGCCCAAAAGAAGTTGGAAATTCAGGAGAGGTTTCGAAATGAAACCGGTTTGCTTATTGACATGCCAAAGGCCAAATTTGGCAACACCAATGATGGCAACACAAGCCGGAGGTTTTTTGAAAACCCCGAATTGGCTTCAGCCATCACAGGTATTAACTTTGAACTGATTTACAGATTCAAGGTTATTTTAGAAACTATTTCTAGTGGCCATAAAATTGATGCTGAAAAATATGATAAGTATGCGTACGACACAGCAAAATTGTACGTAGAACAGTATGGTTGGCACCCAATGACGCCAACTATGCACAAGATATTGGTACATGGAAGCCAAATCATAAAAAGTTCGGGGCTCCTTCCAATTGGACAGCTATCGGAAGAAGCTGCAGAAGCCCGGAACAAGCATTTCCGATCGTACCGGCTAAACTTTGCCAGAAAGTTTTCTAGGGAAGAATGTAACTTAGATGTATATTATAGGCTTTTGTTAAGTTCAGATCCCTTCATTAGTTGCTTGAGACAAATAAGAAAACCTTCACGTAACGCATTTCTACCTGAAACGGTTAAACTTTTATTACCTGGTGACCCAAACACAGAGTCAGTAGAGATATCTGGACCTGAAGATACCGATTTTTAATGTAATTTTATATTTAAAGAAAACTTATTAAATTCTGTTTCCATTCATTTTTTAGTGAATTTAGCTCTGTTATATATTACTGTTCTTTATAACCTGACAAATATATGTATGTTTTTATAAATATATACCTTTTCTTTATTTTAATTGAACTTAGAACTAAAATAACCCCAAAAATAATTTTGGCCGCCTAAATCATTAAAATCTATCTATGTGCGCCCCTAAGGCAATATCTCACCAAAGCGGCGCTATTCAAATCATCCAATAAATAAAATAAATATAGTGGACTTTTCTGTAGACCTTTTTAAGAGGAAACTACAAGCAAAAAATGTGTATATATTCTTGGTATACCGTATATTGTAGGTAATAGGCATTAAAATCGCTTGATAAACGGAGTCTAGAAACGTTCGATTTCAAGCACAAAACTGGTTTTTATTTATTTTGTAGGATGAGTGATGTGAACGAGTGTTTCAGGCTAAAAATTATTGCTTATAAAATAATTGTTACCCTTTGTGCTATGCATAAAAAATCTTGTCTTAAACATTAGTTTTCCAAAAAAATAATAATTAATATTTGACAAGTTCTAGTATTTTTCACCAAAAAATGTAGACAATTTGTCTCGACGCCATCTAGTGAGAGAGTTAGCACTTACAATGCCTTTCTCATATAAAATAAAGTTGGTTGTTTTCAGGTGAAAAAATGTAATAAGCAGTAATTATTGAATGAAACACTAGTATATGTTGAATTATTTCGCGGATAAGAGATAAGCCGCCATAGCTCAGTGGTCAGAGCTGTCGACCGGAAATCGAAAGGACACGGGTTCAGGTCCCGTTGGCGTCATGTATCTTTTATCAGGAGATTTTTCAATGTGGATGAGTGTTTCAGGCTAATAATTATTGCTTATAAAATAATTGATAAAAAAATTTCCCACAAACGTTATAAAATAAATAGAACGCTAGATAATTATATCGCATTCTCCATTCTGCGTAGAGATTGTACTAGGAAATCGAAAGTATGTTTCAAGAAATACACCAGCAATGTTGAAAATTCTATTTTAACAAATATTAATAAATTTTGGAATTACGCTCCTTTCGGAAAAATAACTCTAACTTTCCCGGTACAATGTTTTAGGGGAAAAAAGTGGGTCATGACAAAAACGATATTGTAAATTTATTTGCAGATTTCTTCAAGAGTGTATATGTTGAAGTCAATAACAACATATTATCTGATAAACCCCAATTTACCGAAAGCTCACACAACTTGCATAACATCCATGTGATAGTAAATGATGTTGTGACTTTTATCAAACAGCCGGATACCAGGTCGAATTCGGGGCCAGATATGATTCCCTCAATATTACTTAAAAATTGTAGGTATTCATGTTCTAGCTCTTCCTATTACTATAATTTTCAATTTATCCTTATCTACAGGTTGTTTTCCTGAAATTTGGAAAAGTAGCTTTATAACACCTATTTTTAAAAAAGGAGATAAATGTCAAATTGAAAATTATAGACCCATATGTATTATTTCATCACTACCTAAACTTTTAGAAAAGATTATATTAAGTAAAATCATGCATCAAATTAAACCAATTATATCAACATTTCAACATGGTTTTATGCCAGACAGATCTACGTCATCTAACTTATTGCTTTACGAAAATTTTATTTCTAATGCACTGTCCAAGGGTCTTCAAGTTGAAACAATTTATACGGACTTTAGCAAAGCCTTTGATACTGTTTCTCATCGCATTTTAATGGAAAAATTAGAACACTTGGGAATAAGCGACAACTTTCTCGAATGGCTTAGAAGTTACTTATTGTACAGAAAATTATCTGTAAAAATTATCTCCACAACTTCTTACACTTTTTTTGCCTTAAGTGGGGTCCCCCAAGGTTCCCACCTAGGACTAATTCTTTTCCTACTATTTATTAATGACATTTCACTAATTTTCGATAATATTCACTTTCTTCTATTCGCCGACGATCTAAAGATGTTTAAATCGATCGGTAATTCTTCTGATTGTTTAACTCTACAAATGAACTTAAATAAACTTTATGAATGGTGCATCGTAAACAAATTACATCTTAATATCAACAAATGCCAAACGATCAGTTTCCATAAAACCCCTTTATTATTCGACTACTCAATTAACAATGCCAATTCAATAAGAGTTTTTGAATTCAATGACCTTGGAGTTATCTTTGACTCCAAATTACGCTTCTTGAATCACATTAATAGCATTACCAGTAAGGGATTACAAATGCTTGGATTTATTCTCAGAATCGCTTTAAATCGAAAAAGACTTTAATAACATAGAAAATATAAAATTACTATACACGTCTCTGGTTAGAAGTCAGGTTGAATACAATTCAACCATTTGGTGTCCTCATTTCAACTCTCATTGTTTACAAATTGAAAAAATTCAAAATAAATTTTTACGTTTTATTATTAAAATAGAAAATAAAACATTTTTTAACTTATTTCCACTTTTTTATTTTACCACTACCGGTTTCATCCTATTATTCGGTTATTAATTTCAAAATTGGTATTCCTATTATTGAAATCAATTATGTCAATTTACGCTGTAAACTTAACTTATCGAAATTATCTGAAAGGCGAAAAATATTTGATCTCCTTTTATTATATAAAATTGTTCATTCAAGGTTAGACTGCCCTGACACTATAAATTTGCTATCTTTACATATACCTCCAAAATATACTAGTCGGAATATTTTATTCTACAACAATAACTTCGCTACGAATACTGTGTTAGAAAGAATACATAGGTTGGGCAATGAATTAAGTGATGTCGCTGACATATTTAATTTAAACTTCAATACATTTAAAGCCAAATTAGTCCACCACTTTTTAAATGTAAATAATGTATGAGAAATCATTATATTTTATTTCGATTTTCTATTGTTTGTTTTATACTGTTGTTAAAAATGAACTTTGTAATTGTTATGTACAAGCCCAATAGGGCGTCAATAAATAAATACATTTTTCTCTTTTATAATATTAGTATATACCTTACGAGTAAATTATTTTCCTGTTTTGAGTTTGACTGGTTTGCAACAAACATGAATAATTGTATGCATATACGAATGTACAATCTACATACATTATGTTTGAAACTTTGCTTTATTTACAATATCAGGTGTTATTATTTGGATTCGATGTTAATCATAGTATTAGTATTTAAATTATTTGTTTTATATAGTTATGCTATTTGTATCAATTTATGTTTCTCATAAAATATTAACCATATATTACACTAAAAACACATATAACTTCACTATACACTATTGTAAACACTTTTTATACAAACCGCTTAGACAAAATGTAGTCTTGTTTTTGTTTTATATGCCCACAGTTTGTTTATTTCTAGGTACAATAATATAATAACTTAAATATATTACCCACGCACAGGCTGCGCCTTAGTGGGTTCCCATTATTCGTATTGAATTATATAATATTGTATGTAATTAATGTAAAAATTGGGAAAAATAAAGGAATTAAAAAAAATACCCTGGAGGAATAATATGTGATTGTGTTTATTGTTGCATTTTACCATGCAGCCATTTCTTACAATATTGCCAGCTCCGTCTTTGGTATTCAATAATTTAAAACCAACACCTACCTTCTGTTATTACCTACCTAAGAAGTGCATCTATTTTCAATTTTTTTTTATAACTATTACATTATTTAAGTTTTATTTCAAAGTTTGTAATTATCTTTATTATTCTAATGATATTTGTGTTGTTATTTAACTAAGTTTTTAGAAAATTATGAATGTTTGCAATCATCTTTCTGTTTGGTGTTGATATTTGTATATATAATGTTATTTACCGAAGTATATTATATTTCTATTCAGTTTTGAATAAACATCGTATTGCATTATTTAAGTTAATCATCTAGTATTATTATTTAATTATTATCTAGTTCAATTAATTTAATATTTATAAACTTTAAAGGCGCCACTCCCCAATTCAAAGACGAGAAATAATCTCTCAATTAAGATGGGCGGTTTCGCTTAAAAAATACCTCTTTCCGTAATTAACCTCAAACTATCTATATTTAATAAAAAAAATACAGTGTGTGGCAAGCCTACGCACGACGGAAGTGAAACTTTTAATAATCTTCTCTCTCTCTTTTCATTTCATTCTCTCTTTTTTTCTGTCTATTGACATATTTATAAGTAGCATGTGATAAAAAAATTAAAAGTTATACAAATATGGGATTCGAACCCGGGTCCTGCATAACGAGTGTCGAACGCTCTGCCTCTAGACCGCGAGGAGAGATATTTCGCGCGACGCGGCGTTATCGGCCTTGATTAGTAATTTTAATGATTCAAAATAAAAATAATTAATCAAAATACCGAGCGACTCTACCGGCTCGATTTGTAAGCTATATTTCGACCAAAATATCATATAGGTACCGTAAATTAAAGTAAAGGTAAATTAACAAATTTATGTAATTTTTTACTACATTATTACAAATCGTTGATAAAAAAATAACTAATCAAAATACCGAGCGACTCTACCGGCTCGATTTGTAAGCTATATTTCGACCAAAATATCATATAGGTACCGTAAATTAAATTAAAGGTAAATTAACAAATTTATGTAATTTTTTACTACATTATTACAAATCGTTGATAAATAAAAATAATTAATCAAAATACCGAGCGACTCTACCGGCTCGATTTGTAAGCTATATTTCGACCAAAATATCATATAGGTACCGTAAAGAAAATTAAATTTAAATTAACAAATTTATCTAATTTTTGACTACATTATTACAAATCGTTGATAAAAAAAATTAAAAGTTATAAAAATATGGGATTCGAACCCGGGTCCTGCATAACGAGTGTCGAACGCTCTGCCTCTAGACCGCGGTTATTACGTATTCGACCAAAATATCATATAGTCAAAATATCTAAAAGTCGCAGCACGAGAGCATTTTCTCACTTTAAAAAAAATTATTATTAAAAAAATCACAAAAAGAAAAAAAAATTAACTAAAGCGGGGATCGAACCTCGGTTCTTCACGACGACAATCGGGCGCTTTGCCTCTAGACCGCGAAGCTGAGTTTGGAGAGCGACCGAAAGTAGGTATATAATATTGGCTAGGCTCCTATAGCGAAATGATCACGGTTTTTGATGACGGTCATGAGTTCGTTTTACTTCGGTCCTCGAAATTGCATAACGCGCGTAAAGAAGTTTCACTTCAAAAATTCTTTTACGTAAAAATTATGCCAGCATTGATAATTTCCTAACTTCCAAAAATACCAATAAGATAAAAAAAACCAATAACCAATTTTCCTGAAGAATTCTCTATTTATTAAATTTTCCCAGCGTTGATTTTCCAAACTTTAAATAATACATATAAATATATATTTTAATTTCTCAACCCATTTTCCGACAAATATTCAGATAAATGTTTTTTCAGAACTATAAAATTTTTACAACATGAAAAATTCCCAAACTTCACATGGTATCAAAACGATAAATGTTTTTATAAAAATTTCCCAACGTGAAAAATTCCCAATGTTCAAAAAATATCAAAACGGTAAATGTTTTTATAAAAATTTCCTGGCCCTTTTTCCGTGTTTTTGTATTTATTTATTTTTTTAGTTAAATTTTCCCACCATGGATATTTCCAAACTTCACATAATATAAAAAGAAAGTGTGTTTAAAAATATTTTCCGAACAATTTTTGCAAGAAATTTTTATTATCATAAATTAAAAGTTTTCGATGATCAAAAACATGAAAAATTTGCAAACATCGAAAACATAATCAAAAATACCAAAAATTGTCTTACCAAACAAAAATATTGAAAATGTCAAATGTCCTGTCACGGTTTTTTTGTCCCGGTGAGTTTTCTGCCGCTGGATCGCCCGATATTATTTGTTTTCAAGACCGGCTATTTTTGGGAATCTGTTATTTCGGCTTTTATATAATTAGAAAAGCTGTGCCAATGAACAACAAAAATTATCTAAAATGACGTTCAAAAACCGATCAACTCTCAAACCGATTTGGTTAGAAATTACTGTTAAAATGCATAATTTCGGTAATTTGCGCAGGCACCAGATTGGTGGGATACGGGTTTAGTAGAAATAAGTTTTCGTTGTAAAGTGAATTTCAAATTAACGAAGTTATACAATTTACGTATATTACATAGGCATTTACAAATGTTTTCAATTGGATAGGTACTTATATGACAAGTAAATTTTTGCAAACATTCCAATAATTGCTGTTGTACATACAAGGAGACATAAATAAACCACCCACTAGATTGATATCTTCAGGCTTTTTGTATGAAACAGATTGGTCCTAAAAAACCATAGATATGCCAATATATAGACAGTAAAATTCTCATTCGGTGCCTACTTATTATACTATACAGTATACACCAATGAAAAACTCTGAAAGTTTATTCCATAGTTAGGCAATCATTTGACGTCACAATATTTCGGTTCCAATTTTTGATCGGAGTTATACCCCCCGTGCAAAGAGACAAAATTCTAATATCATGGAACTTGACTAAATTTGGCGAAGTCCACCATAAAGCCACCTGCAGAGCCTAGCAGCAAAAAAACTTTTTAATCTGCTAGTGATTATTATTCTACCACAATAATTCCGAATCTAACCACTAAACACACGCACCTATTTCATGCCTTCATACACTTGCAAACAAATTAACCTCAAATATCGACATATTCAATATAAATTTACCAGTTTATGAGACATATCTGAATGATGTTATAATGTAGCATTATATTATTTTTGGAGCATGTTCTTATTTTAAATTCACTTGTAAATGTAATGCTTGGAGTTACTATATCAGACCGGCTCAAGTATCGGGGATCCATAGAAGCCCGAGTAAATCAGGCCTCCAAGAAGTTGGGCGTCTTGTACAGGGCTAGGAGATTCTTCAACAGTGACCAGCTGCTGACCCTGTACAAGTCTCAAGTCCGCCCAACTATTGAATTTGGAAGCCACCTTTGGGCTGGTGCCCCAAAATACTTAATAAACCTGCTTGAATCTGTGCAAAGGAGAGCGATCCGTCTGATTGACAATCCGTTGTTAACATACCGATTGCCTTCTCTAATGCATAGACGCAATGTAGGCATGCTGTGTCTGTTCTACAGGTATTTCAATGGAGCCTGCTCCAAGGAGCTAGCAGCATTGATTTCTGATGCACCGGTGCACGTGCGCGAAACTCGACGGACACGAGCTGAACACCCGTTCACGGTTGACGTTGGCTTCATGAGAACGGGCTGTTTTTACGACTCGTTTTTGTGTAAGTCGGCTCGTATGTGGAACGAACTACCAGCATCTGTTTTTCCTCCCTCCTATAATCCGAGCCTCTTCAAGGCCCGCATTAACAACTCCCTTCCTACAGCCCCTACCTTATTCCGCCTCACAACGCCGCCCAACCGGGTGGTGACATAGTTCCCCTGTCTGTACACTGCACAGGCAGGGACGCTCTTGTGAGGTGTCACATAATTCGAGAAAAAATTCGGATAAATTCGGGAAAAATCAAATTCGTCCGTTTTTTACTTTTTGCAGATGATATTAAACTGTTCTTAAGAATAAGATCATTAGAAGACTGTAAAAAGCTCCAGGAAGATATAAATGCAATTATTGACTGGAGTATTGACAGCAAACTCGGTTTCAACTTCCAAAAATGCTCAGTTATGTGTTTTACGAGGTCACAAAAGATCGTATATTTTAATTACAAAATGAAAGATACATCACTAAAGCATACGGTGACTTATAAGGACTTAGGAATTGTGTATGACGCTCGCTTAACATTTCACGCTCACATTGAAAAGATCTGTAAATCAGCTACAAGAATGTTAGGTTTTGTCATACACAATTCAAAGGAACTGACAAACCTTGCAGTCATTAGGCTGCTTTACTTTAGCTTAGTGCGTAGCATTCTCGAGAGTGGATCTCAGGTATGGGGGCCAGAGGACACTGTCTATGTACTAATGGTCGAGAAAATTCAAAAGAAATTTTTACGATACCTCTATATGAGAGAGTTTGGTTTTTACCCATGGCTGTTTCCAACAGCATTTATCTCGGGAATGCTGAATATCTGCAGCCTTAGTTCCAGACGGGACGTCGCATTATTGATGATGGCTTACAAGCTTCTGAATGGTTTAGTATCAATTCCAGACATTCTGTCAAAAATAGGACTTTATGTCCCGGATAATTTCACGAGAGGCCGCCAACACAGGCTTTTAATTCTTCCCAGGTCCAGAACTAACTTACCAATGGTGATGCCCCTGGGAAGACTCACTAGGTTAATTAACTCCCTTCCAGCTAACTTGGATATTTTCCATATGTCCTACAACGACTTTAAGCGCGAAATATTGTATTTGTTTTAACTGTATACTTATGTATAATTTTTTTTCCATATTTTGTTTACCGCTTTTGCATATGTTTTAACTGTATACTTATGTATAAAATTTTCTTCAATAATTTGTTTACCGCTTTTGCAATGTATTGGTTTTTGTACTGTTTTTGCAAATAAATAAAATATAAAATATAAAATATATAAAATATAAAAAAATAACGTATTATGAACCTGTAATATTATTTTACATTATATTTATGCCATCTGCATTTTTAAAACAGGTTTTTCTCATTTCTTATATAGTGTACATTTAAATACAAGACTACATGTACCATGTATTATGTTCGTTTTTTAAGATTATTGTGGTTGTTATTTAAACATTAAAAAAAACCCTGTTGTCACTGTATTATGCAATAAATCTTGAAAAACATATATCATGTAAAAGCCCACCAGGGCGATTACCTATATAAATATTTTTTTGTTACAATATTTTAATATTGTAATTTTAAAAACAGATGAGGCAAAAAATAACAACATTATGTGAGTCAGAAGCCTCAAAATATTTTTCGTCTATTTACTATAACAATATGGTGAAATATCAAATGTCCAATTTACGTTGAACACAAATTTATCGTAAGTAAATTAAAATTTCTACCAAAAACAAATATTTTCATTTTATCAGCACAGGGCAAGATTTTTTTTTATAATCACAATTAACTCATAAAAATTCAGAATTACCCTCTTAAATTACGCAAAATGGAATTATTTAATGGTAAATATCAAAATATAAAACACAAATAAATAGTAACCATACTAAAAGACCGAACGATTAGTCATAATAGACCCGATATAGTTTTACATGACAAAATTAAAAAAATAACTTATATCACTGATGTCGCTATTCCAAATTCCTGTAATATTAAAAAATCTGGTAAAAATGAGATAAAAAGAATTTGGCATATCTCAGACTGTAAAAATATTACCATTTGTTATTTCGGCTACTGGCATTATACCTAGCTCTCTCATTAAAAAATAGTATTTTAATTTATAGCACAGTATTGTCACCTAAAAAATAACAACACAAAACTTAATTCTGTATTGGTTTATAAAATTATGAACAAATAGCAACGTTTACTTTTTACAAAATAAACAGCAAATTTTGTAGAATTCACACCATTGTTTTTTTTATTATTTTCTGGCATTATACCTAGCTCTCTCATTCAAAATTTAGGCATATTAGATCTATCAAAAAATTTATATGTAAAAATGAAAAAAATCAGTCATTTTAAATACATGTGGGATTACGAAAGATTTTTTAAATATTTATATTGAGGGATCAGTTGGATTTATAGGCCCTGATAAGAAAATATCTGGAGTCGGTGAATTATTTTCCCATTTGATCTCTGGTGAGTTGACGTGTTGTTCTTGTATTGTTTTGTAATTCTTTTTCTTATATAATGCACTTGCATAATGTTGATTGGCTAGATGATCATTTGTGGAAAAGTGTGTGGAAGGGTTGTTTTTCCTATGGGGAAGATTTAACCCGGACATAGAGTCGGAAAATTAGTAAAAGAAAGTTCAGTATTTTAGTCTCCAATCAAAATTTAAGTTTTGTGTGAAAATGGTCGCGCATCCGTTCCTCTTAATAGTTGAGAAAATCCTCCTACGATATAGTTTAAAATTAATAATACCATAATTAAATTCTACAGGTAAATAACAAACATTTAATTTGAAAAAAGATATGTTTTATAATTGCCCTGCTGGGTTTTAAAGCAGTGACCTCTGGGCCCAAAGTCAGAGTTAGTCCTTGCTCTTCCACGGAGGCTGCTAAACACGTCTTATGGTACGTATACATTTGTTAACCGTAGCGAGCATTATGATCTAATATAATATAATCTAATCCCCAATTGGAATACATTGTGTGGCTGAAGGTACTAGGGATGGGGAGGATGAAGGTGGGGAGTACCTAACTATTCAGATCTGGTCTCCAAACATGGCTAAAGCCATTTCAATCAAAATTTTAATTCTGAATGGTGGTCTTGAAAGTATGTTCCACTCGATTTTTTAAAGCTAATAATTTTTTTATTGTTTACAAGTGATGGCTGTTTCGCCTACCAAACCGTCTCCGAATCTATGAATGATGCCGTTATGCATATAATTAAAAGATCTAGCAGAACTTAATGAACAGCAATTGTTTTCTAATTGATTATTATATTAAAAATAAACAGAAAAGTAATTAAAAATTAATTCGTAAAACAGAGTGATTACTGTATTCATACTATGCCCCCTGGCTAGAGATACCTAATTGGTGCCCTCTTTAAAACCTGCGCAGCATATAAGGCAACAAGGAACAAGGTACAAGGAAACGACCGTCCGTGGAACTTGTTGGAGAATAATGATTCTGTAATGATTTTTTTTTCTAATTCCTTTATTTTTCCCAATTTTTACATTAATTACATACAATATTATTTAAAATCAATACAAATAATGTGAACCCACTAAGGCGCAGCCTGTGCGTGAGTAATATATTTAAGTTATTATATAATTATACCTAGAAATAAACAAACTGTGGGCATATAAAACAAAAACACGATTACATTTTGACTAAGCGGTTTGTATAAAAAGTGTTTACAATAGTGTATAGTGAAGTTATAAGTTTTTAGTTATATGGTGAATATTTTATGAGAAACATAAATTGATACAAATTAAATAAAAAAAAGTTTCATCTGCTGTATCGAAAAGCCATAATTTTAACTCAAATATTGAGGAAGTTTAGTAATCACTTGAATATTTTTCGGTAAAAGATTGAAAATACGAGGTCCAATGAAACTGAAGTGTGTTTGCATTTGTTTTGTGTCGTTTGGGGAGTATAAAAAAACATTATTATTTCTAATGTTGATTCTGTTTTCAGTTTGCAAAATAAATAGTTTACGGAGACAGAATAGTTTAGATTCTTTGTATAACTCATGTGTTGAAAATGTTCTTTTCCGATTATACATAACTTTTATGATATAATTTTGAGGTGTTTGTAAAGGTTTTATATGTGCATGAAGCGCACCGCCCCATCCTACTATTCCGTATATGAGTGAAAATTGCACCAAAGAAAAATAAATAATTTTCAGTTTTTCAACATTTTCAGCACTTCTTTTAGTCTGTAAAATTTATATGTAAGATATCTTAATTTACAGACGGTATTATTAATTTGTGACTGCCAATTTAATTTTGTATCAATAATAATACCTAAATATTTGATCTTTTCAACTTTTCCGAGTTCAAAGCAAGATGAGCATATTTTTTTTTTTTTTTTTTTTTTGGTTTTAGGCATTTCACCCTGAAAAGAGTGCTTTGTGATTACAGTTAACGTTATGTATTCTAATTTTAAGGTTATTGGGTGGTTTATCTTTACTATTTTTATAAAAAGGTTAGGTAAAATATTTTATTATAGCTTAAGAAGAGTCTATTACTTTTTAGTCATAATGAGACATATGTGATACATTTTGTTGCCTTCAAAAAAGTTTCAGGCCAAGATTTTCCATTCACTATTATTGCTGTATAATCAGCGTAAGATACAATTTTACCAGGGATCATAACATCACATAAATCGTTTATGAATATTAGAAAGAGAATTGGACCAAGCACAGTTCCCTGTGATACTCCATTTTTTATTCATGTTTCAGTACTATAAAAATCCCCTATTTTTGTTTTTTTTTTCTCTTTGACATAGCTAGTAAGAATTTTTAGTGTATCATTTTTGAAGCCAATTTGATAAAAAAAAAATTATAAGTAGATTGTAATTTACTGTATCAAAAGCTTTTCTTAAGTCTAGAAAAATAGCTAAACTTTTTTATTTTGATCAACAGATGTGTATAATTTTTTAGTCAGATCGAATATTGCATCTTCAGTGCTTAGTTTTTTTCTGAAGCCATATTGATTTTGGGACAGAATTTTGTTTTGTTCTAGGTAATTAATTATTTTATTTTTGATACATTTTTCTAATATTTCTGAGAGGTTTGAGACCAAGGAAATAGGTCTGTAGTTGTCTAATATGTGCGTTTCTCCCGATTTGTGAATTGGTATTATGATAGAGATTTTTAGTTGTTCGGGAAAATGTCCCTCTTTTAAGGATATATTAAAAATATGTAGCAATGGAGTTAAAATGTAATGTTTTTTTTAGTGTGTTACCTGATAAACCATCATTTCCTGTAGAATTTGTTGATTTTAGACCGTCAATGTGTTTATCAATTCCATTTGTCACAACAATTTTTCACCCATCACAATGGGGGAAAAATATTCTAAGGAAGTAATTGAATCGTTAGTTGAGACTAAGTGTAAAGATGAGTCTACGGGTATTGTATTATCAATTTTACTAGAAGGTACTTGATCTACTACATTTGTAAAAAAGTTGTTAAAGTTTTATAAGTCCATAGAATATATAGCATGGCCAAATATCAATACTAGAGTTTTTTCAACACAACCTCACAGAACAAGAGAGAGTCAGGGACGACCGTTCATGGCGAAATATTGTCGCTTTATGAACAATCAAAAATGCTTATTTTTCGGAATAACTTTATAAGTAAAACCTCAAATTGTAATATTTAATTATTGAAGACAATATTAGCTATTTCTAAACGAAAATCTGAAACAGAAAAGGATAGGTCACATCTATGACAGATGTGACCGTATCCTTTTCTGATTTTTCTGTTTCAGATTTTCGTTTAGAAATTGCTAATATTGTCTTCAATAATTAAATAATCAAAAATGCGTTTGTTTTTATGTGTTTTTGATGTAGAGAAAAATTGAAAATTAACAAAAAAATCTTTGAATAGTTTTTTTAAATTTTTTAATTAGCATTACGATACATTAAACAATGCATTTAAATACCGTTTTAATACGCAACATTTTTATTTTTTCTAATACCTGTTTTTTAATATATAAAAATAATTTCAAGTAAATTGATTTACGTAGTTTAAAAAAAATCTATTACATCGTTATTTAGATATTTTATAAAAAAATGTAAATAGTGTATTGTAGGTTGAAATGTGTTCTAAAACAAAATACTTATTTTTATTTTTTTACTTTTCGTGTATGACCGCAGATGAAAAACATTTGGTGATAGGTTTACGAATTATTAAAAAGTCTTAATGGCATTGATCTAACATTTTTTATTCCAAACATTTTTTGATGTGTCACAGGAGACTTTTAAAATGCTGAAAACCATAAACTATTGAAATATCCCTCGTGTCCAATTAATAATACGAGTTTTTTAAATTAATAATCGATTCATGTCCCTATTTTTTTGACGTCATTTGTCTGTGAATGTCGTCATTTGTCTCCGATATTAATCTCTGAGAAACCTGTTACACAAAAAGTTCAAGGGAAATATATAAATAATTAAGGTATTGTATATTTATTATCTTTTATTTATTTAGATTTTATAAGATTAAATTAGATACTTTAAAAAAGTCTATTACGCGTTAGTCCACTCATTAATTCAGTACGGATATTGGATAGGAAGGCATATGAAAAAAATACTGTAAAGGTGGTAAAAACACTAGTTGTAAAGGTATTACAACTACATTCCCATCTACAACATTGTTAACTACAAAAACACTAGTTGTAAAGGTATTACAACTACATTCCCATCTACAACATTGTTAACTACAAAAACACTAGTTGTAAAGGTATTACAACTACATTCCCATCTACAACATTGTTAACTACAAAAACACTAGTTGTAAAGGTATTACAACTACATTCCCATCTACAACATTGTTAACTACAAAAACACTAGTTGTAAAGGTATTTTTGCTGGGAAGTGACAGCTAGGTCGGAGTGTCTCATCACCACATAAATCAAACCAAATCAAACATATTAGTTATTTTAACCCATTTAGTAATTTATTCTTTTGTAATTTAGTTTGTGTAACTATATTTGTGTTAATTGTTAAATATTGTGTTGTTTTTATCTGTTTGTCGGTAAGTCTTGTTAAATACTTGATGTAGGTAGGTTAAAAATATTAGTATAGAGATGGAACGGGCTAAACCTCCTGATCCCCCGGACGAAATCAACGATGGCTCTTTTTCAGACTCCTCGGTGGGCTCAATGGAAACGGTTGCCACCGATATTCCAGAACCCTCAGACTTCATCACAGTAACGACTAAAAAAAGGAAAAATTTAAAGCTTGTGCGAAATTCCAGTACAGATTCCGAAAAAGTACCCCACAAAATTCCTACCCTTGATAAAAATAGAAGCTTTGTAGACAATGGTATTCTTCCGTCCAATCAGCAGACCCCATCTATCCAGCCACTCAACTCGTCGATCACAACGCCAATTGCTAGTCCAACTACTCCTGTCCCCATACCGACACCAGCCCCTACACCCTCACGAATTTACAACAATTTAGACAGGCCTCCATACATCACACATGTCACTAAAATTTCAAAGGAAGGAGGTCCAACAACATTGTATGACATTGACTTTGGTCACTTTCTCCACAAAAATAAAATCAGTCCTGTCTGGAATGGAGTTAAGTCGGTTGGTCGTAACCGTCTTTCCGTCGAGTTTAAGACAGCGGCTGAAGCCAATAATTTTGTTAAATCAGCGGTTGCCAAGGAAAACTCCTATAACGTATTCATTCCTTCTTACCAGGTTACTAAACTTGGAGTCACTAAGGGGATTCCTCCACACTGGACGACAGAGGACATCTTGGAGAACATTAAGGTTCCCCAGGGTTACGGAAAGGTCATTAAAGCTCGCAGACTAAATTATCGTTTTAACACTGGAAACGCCATAGAATGGAGACCCTCTCAGTCTGTTGTCCTCACATTCGACTCCAAAGATCTCCCTCAAAATGTCACCATGTTCCACGTATCCCTACCAGTGGATCTCTACGTGTTTCCAACTGTGCAGTGCTACAAGTGCTGTAGGTTTGGACACACGAAGACCCTCTGCAGATCAGAACCTCGATGCTATAAGTGCACTTTGTCTCATAGTGGCGATAGCTGTAATTCAACGGAGGAAAATTATAAGTGCTTAAACTGCTCAGGAAACCACTTGTCGACCAGCAAAATTTGCCCTGAAATGTCAAGGCAACGCAACATCAAACATACAATGGCTGTAAAGAACATTTCGTATGCGGAAGCATCCAAAATGTTCAATAAGGCTGTCATTTCTTATTCTGAAACTGCATCCAAAAATATTTCCTCCCCTCATCAATCTTCTTCTTCATCAACGAAGAAAACAGTTTTAAAGTTCAGTAAACCCCGAGTTCTCCCAAAAAAGAATGCCACTAGTCACGAATCCTTGTTATGGTTCCCCAATGGACAACTCCCTCCCAACTCTGATAGAACAATACCCAAGTCACCTGTCAACGCAGACCCACATAACATTAACGATCTTAATTCTACACTTATCACGTCATTTTTACACATCCTTCAGACTTTAAATAAAAACAATATACAAATACCGTCCCACGTTGCCAAACAGATTGTACAGATTATAAATACCTCTAGAAATGGCCCCTCTGACGAGGATTCTTCAGTGGAATTGCCATAGTCTCCGAAACAAATCAGTAGACATCTTACACACATTAAACTCACTCTCCATTGCAGTAGCTGCCGTCTCTGAGACGTGGCTTGAACCGGATTCTCATTTCAGAGTTCGAGGATTCCACTGTCTTCGTGACGACCGCCAAGATGGGAAGGGTGGCTCCGCTCTTCTCATTAAAACATCCTTACCCTTTTCCCCAGTAGATGTTAAGCCAGCCGGTTGCCCTTTTCAGGTGACGGCCGCTAAGGTTTTTGGCACTACAATCCTTTCCCTGTATATATCCCCTTCTAATAAACCCTCTAAATCATTTCTTCAAGCAATGCTTTCTAAGATAGAACCACCTTTCCTTGTTCTGGGTGACTTTAATGCTCACCACGGATTATGGGGCTCTGTGTCTTGCGACAGATTGGGCAGAGACATTGTTGACCTTCTTGACGATCTTGATCTTTGCATTATGAATGACGGTTCCCCTACCCGTGTTCAGGTACCAGGTCAACGACCCAGCGTGGTCGACCTTACCATTTGCAACTCAAACATAGCCGGATCCTTGTTCTGGAAAGTTCTGGAGGACCCGCACGGGAGTGATCACTATCCAATCCTCATAGAATCCTCCAACATGCTCCATACCAACAAGGCTTTCACGTTTCGTAATCGTAAACCGAGATTTGTAACCTCGAAGGCCAACTGGACTGATTTTTCAAAGCTCATAAAGCTCTTCATGCTTAGTCTGCCCTCTCCGACTAAAGATAATGTCACGGAATGTTACGAGTTGCTAGTTTCATCAATCATCGCGGCTGCAGAGACATGCATTCCTATCAAATTACCTGGCAATAAAGGAAAACCTCCCCCAGCCCCGTGGTGGGATAATGAATGTGCAGACGCAATAGATTCCAGGAAGAGGTATGCTAAAATATATTCTTTGAACATGACCCTTGATAATTTCCTGAACTTCAAAAAGATTGAAGCTAAGACCAAGCGATTGCTCAAAAATAAAAAAAGGCAAGGATGGAAAAACTTTTGTTCTTCCTTATCTCCCGATACCCCACTCTCAGCTGTTTGGAATTCAATCCGCCGATTCAGAGGTTCTTACGTCCCACCCGTTCCTCATCCACTCTCTTCAGAATGGGTGAAGGAATTTGCCGATAAATTAGCTCCTCCCACTGCGAGTAACTGGAATGAAACGGAATTCACATACTCGTTTCGTACGCAAGGGTGGATAGACTCACACTTCAATATATTTGAACTTAGAGAGGTTTTAAACGACCTTAGAGACTCAGCTCCCGGCGAAGACGGTATTCCGTATAGCCTCATTAAAAACTGTGATGTTGCCCTACATAATTATTTTCTTACACTTTTAAATTTGATGTTTGACACAGGTAAAATTCCAACCTCCTGGAAAACCCAATTAATTATCCCTATTCTGAAACCCCAAAAGGACCCCAGTTCTGGTCTTTCGTACAGACCCATTGCTCTTTCTTCTACTTTAGTTAAAATTGCAGAACATTTGATAAAAAGACGACTAGACTGGTATGTTGAAAGTGAGAAAATTCTTCCCAGCTCACAGTTTGGATTTCGAAAATCAAAAAGTACAACTGAAAGCATTTCAATTCTCACTTCTGATATACAGATGGTCCTAGCTGAAAAAAATATTCTTGTCGGTGTCTGCGTAGATATTACCGGAGCTTTTGACAATGTTTTATTAAACGTTCTACAGAGAAAATTATTACAAATCGGCATCCCCCGTAAGCTTGCCAGTTTCATAATCAACCTTCTTCTTACCAGAAAAATTCAAATCCAGGTTCTGAACTCCCCTTCTCTGTTGAGAACGGTAAACAAGGGTTTGCCTCAGGGTTCCGTCCTTAGTCCTATCCTTTTTAATATTTACACCTCTGACCTGCATCAGAGTATACTCCCATCATGTAAAATTCTTCAGTATGCAGATGATTTTTTTATCTATATATCGGGACGAATTATTGCTTTTCTGGAGGAAATGATCAACCTTAGCATGAAAAATCTTTGCATTTTTCTAAGAAATCACGGCCTGGAAATTTCTCCAACCAAAAGCAATGTCATCGTTTTCTCTAGGAAACGCGTTGCCCCGTGCATTTCAATCCGAATCGATAACATAATCCTCCCCGTCCAGGTTCAGATAAAATTTCTGGGGGTCATTCTAGACTCTAAGCTAACGTGGAACTCTTACGTAAATCTCATTATTAACAAAAGTCAAGCTGGCCTTAACGCCCTGCGCGCCGTGTCAAGGGTCTGGTGGGGAAGCCATCCATGCTCGCAAAAATTGTTTTATAATGCTTATGTTAGAAGCCATTTGGATTACGCGTCATTCCTTATTGAGCCCACTTCTAAAAAAAACCTTTCAAGGTTAGACCGTATCCAATCTCAAAGCCTAAGATTAATTATCGGAGCCATGCGATCTTCCCCAATTAACGCTTTGCAGGTGGAGGCTGTTGACCCTCCTCTCCATTTCAGAAGACAGTTCTTGGCAGACAAGTTCTTATTCAAATGTTTCAGACTGTCTAATCACCCACTGATGGACAAAATTGCTTCTCTCTCTGCTCAAGTTAGATCACTTTCATATTGGAGGAACAAAACAATCCCACTTCTCGTCAAAAGCCTCCATACTTACAATGCTTATAAACCTATTTTAAATCCCCATGACAGACTTCCATTATATTTAAATTCCTTTCAAATTCATTCGCGCAAACCTAATATTATTTTTTCACTTGGCTTTCCTGGCAACCACGAAGCCCCAAGTAAATTTATCCATATTTTAAACTCGAAATGGACCGGCTGGAAAACTATTTATACAGATGGTTCTAAATCTTCCTTATCTAACCATGTGGGAGCGGCGTTCCACTGCCCAAGAGACCAAATTAGTAAAAAAATAAAACTTCATAAAGAAGCTTCAATTTTCACAGCTGAATGCATAGCAATTTTAGAATCCTTAAAATACATTGAAAGTATTCAAATTGAAAATTTTTTAATTCTCTCCGATTCCCTGAGTGCTCTTCAAAAACTAAACTCCTCCCCTTTCCACTACCCGGAAGATGATTTGTGTATTGGAATCCGCTCCTTATTACATACGTTAGCTATCTCTGGCAGAGAGATCGCGTTGGCTTGGATTCCTAGCCACTGCGGTATCCCTGGTAATGAAAAGGCAGATTTATTGGCGAAAGATGCCATCGACACCGGAGAGTTTTTGTATAATTTCTTAAACCCCGACGACCTTCTAGTCAAACTGAAAGAAAACATGATCTCCACATGGCAGAATCATTGGAATGAGTCGAGTAAAACGAAGGGTAATCATTTTTACAAATTACAGCCTACGATTCCTTCAAAACCGAGGTTTTCTGGGCTCTCTTTGAACAAATTTTCAACTTCTTCCATTTGCCGTATGCGAATAGGACATTGCTGCCACAATGTTCACCTGACAAGAATTCAGGTTAAGAATTCTGCCATGTGTGAGTGTCGTCTTGAAGAGGAGGACCTCAACCATATTTTTTTCAGTTGCCCTTTAAATAATAATTATAAAAATTTCATACCTGATCTGATCAATACAGGTATATTGCCCCCCTACGACATTGCATTTTTGTTATCTTCCATTGACAAACGAGTATATAAAATCATTTCTTATTTTATTAAAGTTAATGGCATCAACTTGTAAATTTACTTACCGAATTATTCATACGTGTATATATATATATGTATATGTATGTATGTGTGTATGTATGTGCGTATATTTGTATGAATGTATGTGTGTATATATAATATATATATATACACACATATATTCATTATATGTGTGTATATATAATATATATATATATATCTTTTTATTATTATTATTTATTTATATTTAGTGTGTTTAGTGAACTGTATATTATATATTTATGTTGTGTATTTGTAATTCTTTGGTAAATAAATATTAACCTACACATACACAAATACAAATACTCCGCACACTCTCTACTTGACACTGGCCAGAACACTCCACTGGGGTGAAAAGCCATTTAAAAAAAAGAAGAAGAAGAAGAAGAACTACAAAAACACTAGTTGTAAAGGTATTACAACTACATTCCCATCTACAACATTGTTAACTACAAAAACACTAGTTGTAAAGGTATTACAACTACATTCCCATCTACAACATTGTTAACTACAAAAACACTAGTTGTAAAGGTATTACAACTACATTCCCATCTACAACATTGTTAACTACAAAAACACTAGTTGTAAAGGTATTACAACTACATTCCCATCTACAACATTGTTAACTACAAAAACACTAGTTGTAAAGGTATTACAACTACATTCCCATCTACAACATTGTTAACTACAAAAACACTAGTTGTAAAGGTATTACAACTACATTCCCATCTAAAACATTGTTAACTACAAAAACACTAGTTGTAAAGGTATTACAACTACATTCCCATCTACAACATTGTTAACTACAAAAACACTAGTTGTAAAGGTATTACAACTACATTCCCATCTACAACATTGTTAACTACAAAAACACTAGTTGTAAAGGTATTACAACTACATTCCCATCTACAACATTGTTAACTACAAAAAACGCAATATTACATTTATTAAAAGAAAACACATTAATTCTAAAATCATTACACAAATATGAAATCAAAACTACTTATTATTTATTTATTTATTTGGTACAATATTTTTTTACATTTCAAAGTTTTCCAGTAATGTTGGCCTCACTGGGTGGCTTGCCCGTGCTGAGGCCTTCATTTTATAATATGAAAATATAATCTAAATACAATCTACAGTATAAGATAAAATAATACATTTAATATATAATCTTGTGTGTTTGCGAGTGATGTGTGTTTATTTTGGTTTTGTGTGTTACGTGTAGGTTTTATTTTTATTTTATGCTATGACATTTTGGTAATTTTGTCTTTTTTGTTCTTTAATCGATTTTGTAATTTTGTGTGTGAATTTATTTTTATTTTCCTCAATTTTAATTTCAATTTTTAGACTGTTGAAAGCTTTTATAGCATGGTATTGGTAGTGTCTTTGTCCAAAGCTTGAATTTACTGTCGGAGTTTTTATGTTTTCTTTGTACGCTTGTCTAACTGGTCTGTTAGTGTTATTTTGTGTATGTTGAAATTTTTTTTTTGTCAAAAATGTATTTTAGTAGTGTTTTAACGTATAATTGGCGTATATCTAGTACGTCACAGCTGTTGAATATTTGGTCTGTATCAGTCAGTCTATGTTTTTTAGTATTACCTTTAAGATCGTTTTCTGTGCGGTTTCTATGTAATTGATAGCCGAGTTTGTTACTCCTCCCCAAGCAATAATTCCATATTCTATTATTGATTGACAGAGTGCAAAATATATTGTTTTCAATTGTTTTATATTATATATGTTTCTTATGTTTAGGAAAATGTGTATTGTTTTGAGAAGTTTATTTGTGATTTGTTTGATGTGAGGTATCCATCTAAGGTTATGGTCAATTACGATTCCTAGATACTTTATTTGTTCTGTTTGATGAGGGCAATCGCAGATGTTGGTGTTTAAACATTCGTGTATTTTTATGGTGTTTGTGTTGTTTTTTGGCTGTCCCGTGCTATTTATACCGTATGTTGTGAATTTTGTCTTTGATATGTCAAGTGTAAGTATGTTTGAGTCGAGCCATGTTTTCACTTGCGAGATTCCCAAATTCGCTATGTTATATACATTATTCCAATCCTTAGATTTGAAGAGTAAAACTGTGTCGTCAGCATAGCTAACTATTTCACCGTCTATTTTCACGCTTATAATAATTATATCATTTAAAAACTTGGATTTTCCCATCTGCGCTGCTATGTTGTGTTTCACAGCTTGATTTACAATTATTTGGTTATTACTTGCAGGCATAATTACCTCGGTTTTATAGATTACTTTAAGATACGAGTATGTTGTTTAATTTGGGAGGCGGTATGGGTACCGCTGCCCGGCAACCATTTATTAGATAACCAATACCTCTGCCATAGATCACCCCAAGTGGTTCGCTACGTTTGGTGATGTAGCAGGGGTGTCCGGGTTCATCGGATGAGGTGTGTTCAGGATGAGCCTGCCCACCAGCTGAACGACGTGCCAGATCAGGAGAAGCTGGTTTGGGGTGATCATTTGACCTCGCCAACTCGTCTTGATCTGCAGTGGGAGGGATATAATCACATGAAAGTCGTTCCTGGAAATACTGATCCCTAGATTCCTACCCAACCCTCATACTCTTTACCTTTCCAGAACTTCCTTTCCTAAAAAAATACCTCAAAAATTTAATTAAATATGTTTAAAGCACTAATTACAATTTACACTTAAAAAAACTATCATCATCATCATCACTTTTGGCTCTACAACCCCTGGTGGGTCTTGGCCTCCTCAAGAGTCTTCCTCCACTCATCTCGGTCCCGCGCCAGCTCTCTCCAGTTTCAAAGCTCCAAGGCAGATAAATCTTTGAGGACGTTGTCGCTCCATATTAACCTTGGCCTTACCAGGCTCCTCTGCCTATCGGTCTTGAGCTCAGCAGGGACTTTGGTTCTTGATGCTCGGTCATTCTCTCCACATGACCTAGCCACCGAAGTCTTCCCAGTTTTATGAATTTTGTGACGTTTAGCTCCTTAAACAGAGTATAGAGCTCATTGTTATAACGTCTACGCCAAAATCCATTTTCTAGAACCGGTCCAAAGATGCGCCTCAAAATTTTCCTTTCAAAAACATCCAGTGCTCGCTCATTCTTCTTAGTTAGATATATATTGTATTATGATATTGAAAAAGATATATATTGTATTATAATATTGAAAACATAATACAATCACTTAAAAATGGTAGTGCGCCAGGATACGACGGTATAACTACAGAAATCTTGAAAAAATACTGCAATTTTCTAACCAAACCGACTACGCATATAATTAATGTAAGTACTAAATACGGAATATTCCCGTCTAACTACAAAAAAGCCATTATAATCCCAGTATATAAATCCGGAGATTCAAAAGAAGTAAACAATTACCGCCCAATATCCTTATTATCATATATATAATGAGAGACCCTGCCCCAAAAACACTAAGCGTTGGCTAATAAGCGACGAATCAATGTATCTCTGAACTTCATTATTGATGTATTCCTGAACATCTCAACCTACCTGCCTAAATAATTTGTATATAGGTAGGTACTTTGAGATATATTATTTTGTGATATTGTTTATTGTATAATTTTGTGTCATACATGTATTAAAAATTAAAAATGTTTATATATATTATTTGTAGAACCTACAGACAAGCCGTCATGTGTGACAGCTTTGTGGGACTGCATAAAACTTGTATCTTTAAAAATTTATAATAAATAGAAAAAAAAAAATCCAACATTGCAAAAATACACGAAAAAGTAATAAAAAAACAAATTACTGATTATACAGATAACCAAAAAATGTATTAACCCTAGTCAATACGGTTTCAGAAATAAACTTAGCACACAAGACTCAATTGCAGAATTACCTAAGCTTATTTACAAAACATTAGATAGAGGCAAAAAGTGCTTAAGTATATTCATTGACCTCCGTAAAGCTTTTGATAGTGTCTCACATTCAAAATTAATTAATAAACTAAATAATATAGGAATTACTGGCAAAGCTAAAACATGGTTAAAAAGTTATCTCTATCAAAGACCTCAACAGGTTAAAGTAAACAACGAATTAAGTGAAATAGAAAATATAGATTTTGGAATTCCACAAGGAACTGTTTTGGGACCTTTACTATTTATATTATATGTAAATGAACTTTTTGAACTCCCAATCATTGGAAACATTATATCTTACGCAGATGATACAGTGATAACTATTGAAGGAAATTCTTGGAATGAGGTCGAAGTATCAGCTAATAATGCCATAAATATCGTTAAACTATGGTTTGACGAAAACTTATTGACACTAAATGTCGAAAAAACCCATTAAAAAGCCTAACAGGGAATATCTCAAATGTAAATCTAATTATAAAAATTAGAAATTGCCTCCTTAGAATCGCACCCTGTAACTTAAACTGCATAAACATTAGTAGTAAAGAAGAAATAAAATATCTTGGAATAATTATTGATTATTAATTATTGAATGAGAAAACTGATTCATATATTTTTTAGACTAAGAAATATTGTATCATTAAAAATACTAAAAGATATTTATTATGCACTTGCGCACTCTGTACTACAATATGGAATCGTGGCTTGGGCGGGTGCATATAAATCATCCCTACTCCCATTGGAAACTATTCAAAAAATATTAATAAAAATCATCTTAAAAAAGCCATATTACTACCCAACTATAAATGTTTTTCAAGATTTCCCGGTTCCCCCACTTACAAAAATTTATGACAAAATTGCACTTCTACAAATACATAAAGATTTCTTCAGTAAAAATTTACCACAATTGAATATTAGCAAAAGAATAATATCTGTTGGAGGACTAACCGTGCCACTAGCACGAACCACAACAGCACAGCATCACTATATATTCAAGGGTGTAAAATTATTTAATAAATTACCCCTTGATATACGATCGGAAGAAAACTACGAAAAATATTTAAAAAAAAAAAATTAAAATACTCTTGTACCACCTCATAACTTTACTTATTGTTTAGAAATATGTTTTTGCCTTTTCAATTCTTTGAATCATCTATTAACTAACCAATATTTTTATTACTTTTATTGTTATTTTTTGTTAAATTACAAATATTTTTAGTTTAATTTAAACAAATGTAAAAATATTTTGTTGTCCTCTCCTAAACACAAGCAGCTGCTTTATTAGGAGAGTGATTGAAATATTGGTGTTTATATTGTCATAAAATTGTAACCTTGTTTATATGTTTCAATAAATAAATAAAAAAATAAAAAAGTTAGAACCCACTCGGCTGCGTACGTAAGCACTGGTCTAATTAGTGTTTTGTACACTAATACCTTGGTGGTTCTGGAAAGCAGTCTGGATTTTATTTGTTTTTGTAGGCGGAAATAGCAGCGGTTTGCATTCATGATGCGCTTCTGGATCTCCTCTGTAGTGTTGTTATTGAAAACTTATTGTTATAAAAAAAACTATAGGTAGTCGATTTAAAACTTCGTGTTGGCGTTTAACATGAAACTTTTGATTGATTCTTTTTAACGTGAATACCGCAAAAGAGTCCCAACCATCTGGAAACAGTGATACTATGGCATTCCCAATTGGGGTATGTTTTGAGGCTGAGGGTGGTGGGGAGGGGAAGGAGACGGGGAAGAGGAAGGCGGGGGAGTATCTGGTCACCAAACAAGGCCACAGCCATTTCAATTCTGAATGGTGGTCTTACACCAGGGCGATACTGAGAGTATCTTCCACTCTGAATTGGGCCGTATACTATATATTATTTTTTTTATAAATAAGTTGTGAAATAACACAAATTGATCAAATAAAATTTACTTGCGCACGCCGGGATTCGTTCCCGCGACCTTCGGCTTGCTAGTCGAGAGCCTTACCCTCGACAATATGCATATTTGTATTATTTAAATCTGTCTTTTATTGTATAATATGTATATTTGTAATTACAATCTGAAAGAAACTGCTTTCAACAACAGTTTGAAGCAGCCAATTTATATGCAATCAAATACAGGTGTCCGGGATTAAAGTGCGCTAACTTCGGAAGGTGATTCTATATTACGGTAGAAGTAAACAAGATAATCAACTTTTTTCAAAATTCGAACTTTTTTTTCCCTTACTGAAAGTATTTTTTTTTAAATTTTTAATTTTTATTTATTAACATTTAAACCCCCTAACTACTTATGTAGTTTGTCAGCAGGTACATAATGACAAAATTTTTGCAATAACATGGTACAATGGTAAACAGTATGTAGGTATGTATAATAATGATGATAAATTAACAATAAATGATATGTTGGTTAAATTACAGAATTGTATATATATAAATATGTAAGAAGCAGTATAAGCCTCATATAACAACACAAGCACAAATGAATTTAATATGAACAAATGAATATAACCAACAAGTACTTCTATGGTTTTAATATACATAAGGTAATACAAATTTATAACGATTTTCCATTTCCCTAGAATGTGAATTCCAATTAGGAAAACAAGGTCTTCAGTAGTGCATCAATATAAATCCTCATTATCTAATAGCCATTTTCTTAGATTATATTTGATTTTGGCTGTAAAGACGTTTATATTTGTAATTGTCATTGATAGTTTATTAAATATTCTGGGTACAATAAAGTTTAGGGTTCTTTCACCGTATTTATTGGTACATTTCGGGACCACCAGTCCTTCATTTTGGGTGAATCTTGTATTATGTTTATGGAAAACTCTTTCCCTATACAAGGAATCAGACAATATAAGATGTTGACTTACAATATTATAAAACAATAATCCTCTGACAGGTAAAACATTCAGAGACTTGTATATTAATTTAGTGTCGCTTCTGTGTGCATTGGTATATTTATGGATTAACAATTTTGTAAGGCAGTTTTGTAATGTTTGGATATAACTTATATTATTTTTACAAGAATGTCCCCAAGAAGTGATTCCATAACGGATTGTGGATTCAGCCAGAGATGGGTAGATTAATTTTAATGTACTTATAGGCACAAAATATTTTATTTTATAAATTCTACCCACAATAGACCGTAGATGTTTATAAACATTAGTAATGTGTACATCCCAATTCATGTGGCAGTCAATAGTAACACCCAAATATACATAATTTTTGACAAAATCAATGGTTTCACATGAACAGGGCTGTGCAACATTTCTATGTAAGCAGTCAAAAGTATGTGTATATAACGGATTAAATTGTATCTGGCGTGTCACCACATAAGATGACCATCACCATCAGTCACCACAGATCACCATCTTATGTGCATAATTTTAGTTTTTTTGGCATTTATTATGAGACCCGCGTCATGAGACCATTTGAGGAGAGCAATAAAATCAAGCTGCATAAGGTTCATTGCAGTAATCAAATCCTCGTGTGATATTACGAGTGCCGTATCGTCTGCGTACACAAAATGTTTAACGAAAGAAAACAATTTACTCACAATTGAGACGTATATAATATACAGGGTTGGCCCTAAAATTGACCCCTGTGCAACACCGGTTGAAATATATTTTCTTTTGCTAAATTTTTTTAGAATTTTTACTGTTATTTGTCGATCCGATAATAATTTTTTTAACAGAACTAGTAGCTTTCCTCGTATTCCTATTGCATCCATTGTTTCTAAAAGTTTATTTTTATCAATGGTATCAAACACCTTCGAGTTATCTATGAATAAAACCAACACATGTTTTTTAAAATTTAATTCATGATTTACGTGATTGAACATTTACGTGACATGAACAGGCCCTAAAATATGAATATATTTCTTAATGTCAAACATTCGAATGTTGTCAATCCCTGGTGACTTTGAATTGTTTAGTTTGGTTACAATGATATTAATTTCTTCGCAGGTAGCTCTTGGCAGGTACATACTATGTTGAACTTCTGTCGGTCTGACGGTCGAAGCTATATGATCACATTTATGTATCATAGAGCTAACACTGCCCGTAAAATATTTTCTACAAAATTATTTGCTACGGTTTCTTCATTATGCGTGTTTAACATATATTTTGAGATTATTTCGTCACAACTACTTTTAGATATAATTAGCGTCCTAATATTTTATTTACTTCATCCCAAGTTTTTTTGGTATTTCCGAAATAATTTTTACTGAAATATTTATTTTCCCATATAAACACTTCAACTTTTTTTTAACCTAAACTACTTAAAAACGTTTCGAAAAAAGTTATTTATCTTTTCTACTTATTTGTACAGCCCTATAAAACTAGGAGTTTTGTGAACAGGTAGACCTCGCGTCCAAATAAGTATGTTTCCAATTTTGTCTTTAAAAAAAAAATCAAAATTTTCTCTCAAATCAAAAGATTTTGTAAGTAGGTATTTAAATACTAACCTAACAAAGCATATATATTACATATAACTTTTAAAAAATACGAATTAGGAATTACACAATTTTTCCAAAGAAACTTCACTGTCTCAATGACGATTCTTTTTTCAAACATTCTTCTGGCAGGTAGGTACCATAATTTTAAGCATATTGCGAATAAAAAAACGATGATTTCACATTTAAAAAAATCTTTACAAAATTGTTAAAACGGCAACCATCTTGACTCGGAAACGAAAAAATTATCAATAATTAAAAATACTAATTTCGGCTATGACTGCGACTCTCTCTGTAATTCTAGTTCAATGAACTCTAGAACTATAATTTGCTTTGATTTTCAAAATTGGAACTGATTTTGGGAATAATTCAGACAAGCGATAAAGTCGGTAGATACTAAAATGACTATTCTAGAATGAATAAATTCATAATTCTTTATTTGAATTTTGTATTTCATTTGTTTATATTCTTGACAGCTGTCATAATTTTACAATTTTGCTAACAGTATTAATTCTAAAATCGTCTCTAAAATTGATAATGTTTGTTCTGGGCAATAATCCTGAAACAGCTTTCAGCTTCAATAATCCTACAATTATAATATCGCGTGATTTTTCACTGCTCTGCTTTTTCTGTTAGTATCTGATGGTGTTATTATCTTAATGACTGTTATGTTTACGATTGTTGCAAACGTAAGTGGCGCCCTCTGTTATTTAAAAAAAACAACCGTTGAAGTTTTCAAACTGCCGCGCCGCAGCGGGTATGCCACTAAATTTGAATTGTTATAACAATATTATTATTTGAAGAAATTAAAAAATCACAATTAGACGGAGAATTTTTATTGAAGGCACCATGGTTAATGAACCATGACCAGTTTTAGACCCATTGGACCCATTGACTTCAGCCTTCGTTTTTACGCGATTTAGGAGGTCTCAAACCCGATAAAATTGTTTAAACAAATAGAAAAATGATGCAACGAAAACAGAGTCTTTTTAATAATTAACTTATAAGCTGCCGTGACAACATTTTACAAGTAGGTATTCGTATATTGATGGATATAAAAGCAACTTTAAGAACACGTGTTAAATTTATTTATAAATGTCTAAATGAAAATGAAGTCAATATTTAATAGTGGAATAACTTGTTGAGTAAAACCTTCAATTGTATATTTGATTATTGAAGACAATATTGACAACTCTCAAACAGAAAATCAAAAAACATTCAATCAGAAAAATGAGAATATTTATCCTAGGCTTGTAACAAATTCAATAGATGTCGCATAATATGTATTTGAGATTTTTTTATAGTTATTTAAGGTTGTTACAAGATTGCAACAATAACATTTGGCTGTCATCAGTTGTTTTGTTTTGCTCTATCTAAAATTAATTTTTTACCATTCTTTTTTGTTTTCTGGCAAAAAAAAGTGTAGTGTGTTGTGCCTTGAGGTTTCTTCTCCCTCCTGATCTTCCAGGAGTCACTTTTCGCTGCTGATTTCCAGATATTTATAAACTTTTTTACTTCTGTCATTTTTCATACTATTATTGTAGTTGTTTACTGTTGTGAATAATGGAGGAAGATTTCCCTCCTGGACCCCCTACAAAGCCCCCAGATCCCTCTCCAGACCCCCCAGACGGGGAAAATGTAGAAATTTCTGACAGTGATTCTGTCATATTGACTTCTACCAAAAAAAGGAAATTTACTCCTTCTTCCCCAATAAAACTTGACTCGCCTTCGACTTCACTGTCCCCACCAGCACTTTCTCAACTTCCTCCAACAAACTTTTATTCTCCTCATTCCCGTGGCCCATTCATAGCATACGCCCAAAAAACTGAGCAAGGAAAAACCATCCACCCTCTTGAATTTGGCAAATTCCTATCAAATAGCAAGAATCTTTCAATCAAACCTGGAGGTGTAAAAGCCGAGGGTCGCTTCCGAATCTCCGTAGAATTCCTCACAGGGCCAGCTGCCAACAGTTTCATCAAAAATATCTTCATTTCATCTAATTCAAAGTTCAAGGCATATATCCCTACTTTCAATGTCACTCGCATGGGCCTGGTCAGAGGTATCTCGACCGATCTGTCCATCGAAGAAATTCTGTCTTCACTTTCAACCCCCCAACACATTGGCAATCCCATAAAAGCCAGGAGGCTAAATTACAAGGACTCCTCTGAGGGTATAATTACCTGGAAGCCCTCCCAATCTGTTGTTATCACCTTTGAAGGTCAATCTCTTCCCTCCCATATATATTTATTCTTCAACTCATTACCAGTTGAAATGTATACATATCCCACCACTCAATGTTTCAATTGCTGCCGTTTTGGTCATACCAAAGCTGCATGCAGATCTCAACCCAGATGTTTTAAATGTGGAGAAAACCACGCAGCTGACCAATGTCCTTCTTCCTCCTCACCTAAATGTTTTAACTGCTCAGGCTCACATACAGCTATCAACACATCTTGCCCAGAACAATCTCGCCAAAAAAATATTAAAATTTCAATGGCCTCTCAGAACTTGTCTTTTCTGCAGGCTTCTAAATTATTCCCGCCTGTCAAAAAATCATTTGCTGAGGCTTTATCCAGCAACTCCTCATCCAACCCTCTTCCCTCCACTACAACAACTTCTTCTCGTTCAACTAAATTCACATACAAAAACGCTATCTCTAAACCGGCTCCTGGATACGATCAGCAACAACACAACTCACTGCTCTTAAATCCCAATGGTTCACCTCTTTCAAATGCCACAAATGGGTGTGCAAATAATTATAATCCGTCCTCAATGAACTCTCTTAAACTTTCTGAAAAACTCTCCCAAGACAATTCTTCATTTATCCAAACTCTTATTATTCTTCTAATTGACCTTATTTCTTCTCAAACTAATCTACCGTCCAACGCTGCTACTATTATTTCCACATTAAAATCATTTATTCAAAATGGCTCTTCAGGATGTCAGAATACTTCAGTGGAATAGCCGAAGTGCTATTTCTAACAAATCTGATCTCCTTAACCTATTAAATTCCAACTTTATTTCTTTGGCTGCTATCTCGGAGACTTGGTTTACTCCATCCACCCACTTTAATGTGGGAGGGTATTCCTGTCTCCGCGACGATCGCCCGGAAGGTTCGGGCGGCGGTGCTGCCCTTTTTATTAAAAAATCCATATCATTTTCCCCAATAAATAATATCAAACCCCCCAATGCTGACTTCCAAATGGTTGCAGCTAAAATAAAGGACACATCCTTTATTTCAGTCTCTCTTCCCCCAACAGCCCACTTCAATAAACAAACTTGGTTGCAAATTGTAAGTCAACTAAGCCCTCCTTTCTTTATATTAGGCGATTTTAATGCCCATTCCCCCGTCTGGGGTTCTGCTTTCTCCGACCGAGATGGTCGAAGTGTGATGGATTTCCTAGATCAATCCAACCTTTTCCTTTTGAATGACGGATCTCCTACTAGGATCTCACGCCCCAGCACAAACCCCAGTGCAGTGGATCTCTCGATATGTTCTACTAGTCTGGCTTCTCTCTCCTCGTGGGTGGTGTCCCCCGACCCTTGCTCCAGTGATCATTTCCCGATCATCATTACTTATCAAACTTCTTTCCAATCGGACAAGTCTCATATTTCGACAAAGATTAAAACGAAACACACCAAATGGGATGAATTTAACTCTCATATGGACAAGTTCCTACTAAATTCACCCGCCACCGATATATTTTCCGTCAAAGATGATTATAATAACTTCAAATCAATGCTCATAACTGCAATAAATAAATCAAATCCTCCCCCTAAAACTAAATCTCTCAAAAAACTCCCTCCAACTCCCTGGTGGGATGAGGAATGTTCCAAAGTAGTAAGAATTCGGAAAGCTAAATCTCTTTCCTATCGTTACAATATGACTATGGAGAACTATCTTATATACAAAAACGCTGAATCCAATGCCAAAAGGGTATTGAGGTCAAAAAAAAGATCCGGATGGTACAACTTTTGCAGTTCAGTATCTCCGAACACTCCAATTTCGGAAGTTTGGTCTATGATCCGAAGATTTCGATCCTCCTTCAGTTCACCATCTCCTCGAGCGTCCCATTCTAAATGGATAGATGAATTCTTGGACAAAATTGCCCCCCCTTCTGTTCCTAACTTAGATGAAATAACGCCCATCTATAATACTCCCATGTCTAATCATTGGCTAGACTCTCCATTCACCTTAATTGAGCTAAAAAATTGTTTATCAACAGTCAAGGACTCATCTCCAGGCAGAGATGGTATACCTTACAGCATAATCAAAAATAGTAATGATAATGTTCTAAACCACTTCTTAAGCATCTTAAATAAAATCTTCCAGACTGGTATAATGCCTGATGACTGGAGTTCTCAAATAATCATCCCTATTTTAAAAACAAACAAATCTCCAAATTTTGGATCCAACTACAGGCCAATCGCTCTTTCATCCACCCTCAGTAAACTTTATGAAAAATTAATTAAAAACCGATTAGAATTTTTTGTCGAGAGTAAACAGCTTCTCTCTCCATCTCAATTTGGATTTAGGAAAAAAAAATCCACTCAGGATAACCTTGCCATCATCAGCACTGATATTAATTTATCAATTTCTAAACAGGAAGTTTGTCTTGCCGTCTTTATAGATATAGAAGGCGCCTTTGACAATGTTTCCATCCCAATCCTGAAAAAAAAACTTCTAGGCCTTGGCCTTCCCCCCATGTTTGTCCAATCAATTATTAATCTATTTCTAGATAGAAAAATTTTCATTGAACTTCCAGATATTTCTCCTCAAAGTAGGTCTATTTGGAAGGGTTTACCACAAGGCGATGTATTGTCCCCCTTACTGTATAATATATACACATATGATATGCATGTCACTATTCCCCCACAAATAAAAATTATCGAGTTCGCAGATGACATAGCTTTCTTCTTATCATCCAAAATCATCCCTCTTGCCGTCAAATATCTTAACGAAGCCATGAATGCCCTTTGCACATGGCTCACGTTACATGGTCTTGAACTTACAATCCAAAAGACTCAGTGTGTCACCTTCTCAAACCGCCATAAAAACCCCCCCGTTCAAATTTTATTTAAAAATTCTCCAATCCCCAACGCTTCTGAAGTAAAATTTTTGGGAGTAACATTTGATAGGAAACTTAAATGGTCTTCCCATATTAATAATTTAGTTACTAAATGCGAAAAAAATTTAAATATCATCAGATCATTATCTGGCGTTTGGTGGGGAGCTCACCCTACTTGCATTAAGTTGCTTTACAATGCACTTATTCGAAGCCATCTCGACTATGCCTGCCCACTTTTTAGTACTGCCTCAAAAAATGTACTTAATAAATTAGACAAAATTCAATCTAAATCTTTGCGAATAATAACTGGAGCGATGCAATCGTCACCCATCAATTCCCTTCAAGTAGAATGTTCTGATCCTCCTCTTTATTTAAGGCGTCAACTATTTGCTGACAAATTTGTTCTTAAATGTTTAAATTCTAAATGTCATCAGGTTATCCCCAGCCTCTCGTTGTTCATTGACTCAAACCATTCATCTACAATCAGAGCTTCAACTAAACCTATTCCTGACATCTGTAAAAATTTTAAGTCTCTCTCAGAGCTCCACATCATCCAAAATGATCTACTTCCCTTATACAAACTAAAATATAGTCACGTCACCCTATCCCCAACAATATTAGAAGGGATTGGAATCTTTAAAAGTCATTCCAATCTCCCGGCCCGAACTGTCAATAATATGTTCAATGACATTATTTTATCTAAATGGCCCAACTTTTCTCTTTTATTTACTGATGGATCCAAATCTCCCGACTCTCCTAACTGTGGTATAGGTATTAACGTTTACCACAATAATTCTAATGATAGAATATTTCATTCAATTTCAAATCAATTTTCAATATTTTCAGCTGAGTGCATTGCAATAATAGAATCTCTCAAATATATAATCAAAAATAATTTTGAACATTCCCTCGTTCTCTCTGACTCTCTCAGTTCCCTCCAAAAACTTAAATCCAGTCCTCTTCTTCATCCTGATGATCATTTTGTATGCCTTATTCGAGAGATGATAGCATCCATTCAAAGCTCTGGTAAATCTGTAACTCTGATTTGGATTCCTGGACATGTTGGTATCATAGGTAATGATATTGCGGATGCCTTGGCAAAACAAGGAGCGTCCAACCCTGTTGTTACCCTCGTAAACCACATTCCCTTATCTGACATTTTTTCCATCATCAAAGAAAGATCCCGCAATGTTTGGTCAGAGTATTGGCACATTGCTAGTCAATCCAAGGGAGCCTGCTATGCCTCAATACAAAGGACTATACCATCAAAACCGTGGTTTCAGCAATTCCCTCATTTTTCCAAAAAAGAAATTTCTTCACTCATTCGAATGAAGATCGGTCATTGTTCCGTTCCTTCCCATCTTTTTAAAATTCACGTCCTTGACTCCCCAGATTGTACATTCTGTGGTCTAGAAGTGGGAACTTTAGATCACATATTTTTTGGTTGTCCCTCTCTAAACAAATATCCTCTCTTCTATCAAGCCTTAAATAAAATTGCCTCCCCTCCATTCAACATTTCATCTCTTTTAAGTCTGAACTCGACTCCAATTTTCATTATAATTTTGAAATTTGCCTATTTAAATAAAATTAATATTTAAATTCACCTTTCAATACACCTTTCTCAATAATTTTAAATGATGGCCAAGAACACCCTTGAAGGGTGAAAGCCAGAAATAATGGAAAAAAAAAAAAAAAGGTTGTTACAAGTAAGCAGTTTCCCAACAGGATGTACAATGTACATCTTCAATTACAACGTAAATATGTATACATAATATTATTACTGACCTGGTTGTGTTACACAGAGTCATTAACAACTTAATTGATAGTCCTGCCATCGTTGCCACTATTAAATTCCATGTGCCGACTAGGAATACAAGACAAAATATAACATTCTTCTGCAATACATACACGACTAACTATCAGACACACTCACTGACCAATAGGATGCATGATCTGGGCAACAAGTATGGGGGTGCTATTGATTTATTTATTGACTCCATTTATAGAATTAAGCATAATCTATACCAACACTTTGTCGAATCCTACAAACTAGATAGTAAATTAGTTTCTTTTTTACTTTATGTTACTCTTAGGTTTTACTAATATTGCTTCATATTTAGTTTTTTTTTAATTTAGTTTTTTTTAAATTTTTATTATTTCTTAATATTTTATCATTATACTTGTAATCACAATTTTACAATTGTGTATTTTGTACCTAATTTACAATGGATTACATCCATTTACTGTCAGTATCTCCTGTATAATACATATATTCTCCTATGTACACTGCATCATGTATCACTTTTATGTAAAAGCCTTTTTAGGCCTATATATTATATATATAAATAAAATAAATTACTAATTATCAGTATACATAATATTGTTACTACTTATAACATATTTGACGGCCGGCATAGTCCAGTGGTAACGCATTGGACTCCCATTCCGAAGGTCGCGGGTTCGAACCCGGCGTGCGCAAATAAATTTTATTTGATTTATTTGTGTTATTTCACAATTAATTAATTAAAATAATATATAGTATATTTGCGGCACGTTCCAGAGTGGAAGATACTACCAGTATCGCCCTGGTGTAAGACCACCATTGAGAATTGAAACGTTGCTCCAAATGGCTTTAGCCGTGTTTAGTGACTAGATCTGAATAGCCAGGTACTTCCCCACCTACCTCTTTCCCTTCCCCACTTACCTTCAGCCTCACAACATCCCCCAATTGGGGATGCCATAGTCTCACTGGCTCCAGACGGGAGCAGTTGGGATTCTTGTGAGGAAGAATCCACTATAAAAAAAATAAAAAAAATTTCAGATTAAAAATGTATATATTTATCCAAGACACCATCCGGATTGCAATTAAATTCGGGTAGTATCTTGCAATCACTTAAATTTTTTTTATTTTTTATTTATTTATTTATTAAAGGAAAAAGTACATGTAAGTAATAAGGTTTACAATTTACAATGACAATCTTTAATACTACTCTTCCAGAAAAGCATTCGCTTGTGGTTGGAAGAGGAGTGTACAATGTGTACATTATGTTATTGTAGATATATATATAGAATCAAGAGAAGTAGGGAAAAATATATATTGTAAGTAAAATATACTACTAGCTATAATATGTAAATAAAAATATGATGTTATTAGTTTCTGGGATAAATGAATGGTACAATTAAATAAATACGATCAAATTAGCTCAGTGCTAGAGCTAAGTCCTGGGTTCAGTTCCTAAATGCGACTGAATCATTTTAATTTTTTTACATTAAATCCACACAGGATGACCTAAAACAATTTCCCTCAGGTACTGTTATCTTTGGGGATGTTGTGTGGGTGAAATCTTAAAGAGAATGTTGCAGCACGGAGGAAACACCGGCATCAAACGAACCATTCTCATGTGACAACTCTACGTACGTTTTTGTGATGTATCTGTTTTAATGATTTCTTCAATGATTGATAATAAAGTAATTTCAAGGGAAATTTAAAAGTCTTCGCTAAGATACAGGAAGTCAAAATATGTTTTATTTTGAGAAATTATTACTAATAGATTTAGTCAATATTTTTTTAAAGAGCTGGCCTTGTTTAATATTCCTGACGATTTTCAAGAATATCCGTTTAGAATAAATAGTTGTTTTAAGACTGTTGTTCAAATAGGTACTTAAAAAATATCTATTTTAAAAGACAGGGTCGTTGGTAGGTATGGATATTTATATAGGATATGACGTAATGTGTATTTTCCATGCCGTAAGGTTTGTCATAAATTCTAGAAAGAAGATTTCTACATCTAATAATCGGAAATATCTAAACAAGGTCTTTGTACTTTAAGACACAAATTAAGACAACCATTCAAGGAAAGTGTTGCAACAGAACGATGTTAGTGTTAAAGGTTTTCCTTCTACGTCTTCACAAAATATTATCTCAAATTTCCGCTTACAGTGTGAATAATAAGCCCAGCAATTCTGCTTTAAAATCTATTTGAACGACCTTCAGAAACGTTTTTTGATTTTTTTAAATTTAAAACTATGCCACGGATTCCTACGCCAGAGTAGAAGATACTTTTAGTATCGCCATGGTGAGGCCACCATTCAGAAACCAAACGTTACTTGAAATGACTTTCGGCGTGTTTGGTGACCAGGTTTGAATAGTCAGTATCTTCTCCCCTCATCTCCTCTCCTTCCTGACTACCTTCAGACTCTTGCGCGAAGTTCACATAAAAAAGATACCCACCTACTTATTACCCGAAATAGTAAAAATATTGAACGTTGACTGTTGACGTCAAAATATGACTACAAAAATAATTACAGGTTTTCTAGATCAACCTTAGGGGTAAGGTTGCCTGGCAATTCGAAGAACGCGGGTTCAAAACACTTAAAATTTTGTTTGTATTTCACAAATTACTCATTTCAAATAATATAAACAATATATTTAAGATACTTTTAGGTTCACCATGGTATAAGGTCACCATTCAGAATTGAAATGTTGCTTGAAATGGCTTCGGCCGTGTTTGGTGACCAGATCTTTCCCATCTCCTTCCCCTACCTAATACCTTGGACCTCACAATATACCCCAATTAATGGTGTTGGGGATGCCATAGTCACGCTGTTGTTGGGTTATATCAGTTACTGGGTTTTTATATCTTCTCAAAATATCCTATTTGATCAGCAACTGGAGTCCTTTATTTCATGTTCATAATAAATATACCATCAAGAAGGTATGATTTGAGATTTTCACGGCCAAAAGTATTTTAGTGATTTGTTTTTGGGGTATTATGCCGTGTTGAGCTACCCCTCCTTCTTTAGCCAACGTTTCGGAAAGTCAGGGCAGATGTGATTTTTTTTTTTAAATGAGATACCACAACACGGCATAGTACCTACCCCAAAAAAAATCACTATAATACCATCAAGAAGCTCCCGTTTATCGCCATTGTAAGGGTTCAGGACCTCGATTCTTCCTCCACTCGAACAACGAGTGGTTCGAACCAAAGTTACGTCAAAGGTCAAACGACTTTTGACCTTTGGCGTATGTAAGTATGTACCTTCAAAGATACTCAAGAATAAGATTGTCGACCAATGTATGTACTTTCGACGGCGATTGCGATCGGCCTGAATTGGAGAATCGATACCCAGAAGTGGCGAGACTTTTCAAAATTTTCATTGCCAGGCTATTGACCTCCTATGTAGCGCAATCCTATTTCGATAAAAAAGTTTTTTTTAATGTAACCCTAGACAACCCTGTGAACAGTAGACCTAGCGTCCAAAAACGCATGTTTCTGATTTCCTCTTATTTAATAAATCAAAAACCAAAATTTTGTCGGAAATCAAAATATTAATAAGTAGGTGCTTTAATAGCTAGGTAACTTCTTAATGAAAAACAATATATTTTCTTTAAAAAAATTTTTTTATTATAGTTTCATAACTTAATTAGTTTTTGTCAAATTGTAATATATATTTAATCTTTGAAAACAATATTAACGACTCTCACACTAAATATATGAAATTGAAAAAAAATCATCAGGAACCTTTTTCTTGCCCGGAAAGTACTCTGACCACTGAGCTAATTCAACCATATCAACTTACTTCATTTTTAAACGTAACCATACTTCGACTGAGAGCTATCAACACTATCTTCATTTTCTTAAATAATGTTTTTTTCGCTGCTATCTTTTAATATGATTACAAGATTCTACCCCACAAAGCACTCTTTTCAGGGTGAAATGCCTAAAACCAAAAAAAAAGAGATTCTACCCAAACTGAATGAATTTTCTACAATTCTAGGATGAATATTTTTAGAATGGAAAAATGTTATGAGTGAAACCTCAAATTGTAATATTTCACCCCATGAGACTGAAAAATTTTTGTGAATATCTCAAAACCAAAATAAATATTGAAAATTAGGTATGAAATAATGGAAATGCTTCTACAAAATTGGATTATTCATTTTGGAATTATCTAAAACCTTCTAAAACCTAGTTCTATATACTGCACACTGCAGTGCACCTCAAGGTAGTCTTGATTTTCCAGGGGTTAATCATTGGCCACAATATTAATGATTCTAAAACGAAAGATGTGAAACAAAAACATATATGTCGCATATTAGAATCAATTTAAATAAGCGATTATACAATTTGTTATAGAAATGTCACCATCTCAACGATAATTCATTTTTTCTTCAGGCCGGTAAGTACCATAATGTTGATTATTCCCATTTGATATCTAATAGTGTGGGAATTTAGGCAAATGTAGTCAACACGAACACCATCTTAAACCGGAGTCGGAAAGTAACAAACAAATTTACAGACGGATAGAATGTCAATACAGGACTTTGCTAGGTTAAGTCAAAAACAGTTTTTATTTAATATTTATTCAAATTTAAATTTCTTTCTATTTGCCAAATAATAAAGAACTGGTTTACATACGTTCAAATTCAATTACTTTGAACCTTGAATAGGTCCAGTAACTGAAGAGATAAAACTGAATAAGTGTGTTAGGTTATGCAAGTGAGTTTAATGTTTACATTTGTGCTATTGAAGTTCATTTAATAAATTTTATTGACCTTTCTGGGGCCTAGGAGTTGAAATAATTCAGTAGCGCGAACGACAAGGTAATGATCGAACATTCTGTAAGGGGACTACGCATTCTCTTGAAGATCTGCGAGGAGTTTAGTGAAGAAACAAACAAGATGATATAGCATCACTAAATCGACTCTGTTGCCTCAAATCTTGTCTAAAATGCAAGGGCTTTAGAATAAAAATAAGAGGAATGCAAGAAACGTGGGAATTTGCAAAGATAATTAAGATTAATGTTTTTTTATTTATTTTTATGTTAGAAATAACTTTGTAATGAAATTCGGAGTTTTACCGAAGGTAATTTTGATAAAAGGAAACATAAGTTGCATTTTTTAAAGTAGTTTATTGAAAAAAATACAGTAAATGAAGAGTAAAAAAATATATTAAAACTTTAAATTTAAATAACGTTATCGGTAAAAGTAAACACTTTATGAGCTGACATTATTTTTGATTTTTTTCCTTTGTTTTAAAGCACTTTATTGAGTTATATAGGTCGACCAGTTTCGGTTGCACTCAACCTGAAGGTTGAGTGCAACCCCACTCATCAGGACAGTGGAAATATAACATAAATTAAAATACAGCGGAAAATTTCAAGATAAACAAAAGGAAAAGATAAAGAACAATAAGAGGTGTTATTTTGAATAGCCCGCTATTTCATAGACATTAGACATTTGACAAGTAGAAACTACGCCACTAATAAAAATGGAACGATACACGCTTTAACAACGCATTGAAATTATTAAAATTCACTTGAGTCAATCAAATGCAAATCATCTTGAGTGATGAGTCCCATTTGCACCTCGGAGGCTTCGTCAACAAGCAAAATTGTCGCATCTGGGGCTCGAAAAACATGTGACTGTTTGGTGCGATTTATGGTCCGGCGGAGTCATTGGACCTTACTTTTTCGAAAATGAGGCTGGAGCAACAGTTACGGTGAATGGATTGCGTTATCGAGAGATGATTAATGATTTTTTATGGCCGGAAATGGATGGTATTGATCTGGACAACGTTTACTTTCAACGAGACGGCGCTACGTGCCGCACAAGCAACGAAACCATTGATCTTTTACGATTGAATATCAAAATAACACCTCTTATTGGAAAATCCTGTATATACGAGAGGCAGAGAGCATCAAATACTGCTGGTAGAGGTGTACAAGGGGCTCATAAGTAAAAATTGACATGAGTACAATTATTCCGTCTGGAATCCACATCATAACATTCACGTATAATAATTTCTTATGCGATCTACGTTTTAAAATGGGTATTCCAGCAATTTTGTTGAACTACAACACTCTTTTAAATTATATGAATCATTGACTTGGTATCTTTTCTAAATACATAGTATAAACTAAAGTCGCTGTTCGCGTCTATCTGTTTGTGCGTTTAGTTATTCTAAACTACGCAACGGATTTTGATAGGATTTTTACTAACATTAAGAAAATCTTCCGGAAGGTTTATATATTTAATTGCTAACGCTGGCTAAACCTTATGAGATACATCAAAATAATGTTCTACGGAATTGTATATCTTGAAAAGGCCTGCAGAAAAGTTTACCAACGTATATGTCTATCTCCTAAGCATAACCCCCAGCAACGCCACGTACACGTCAGCTAGTTTCTGTATAACATTCTGAATGATTCATTTGTTAGTCCAGAATTGTTCGCATTAATAAGCTTTCGGATTCCACCACGTAATACTAAAAGTCAAGATCTATTACAGTGCACAAATTCTGAAACTATCTACCATAATATCTGTATGTGCCCAGAATATTAATGAAGGGTAATAATTATGCTGTCAGTGGACACCTTCATTTTATCACTAAATAAATACAAAAGATTATAACTGAGGAAGTTCTGTAATGTATAATCTTTTCTATGTATATCTATGTAAAAGCCCTGCAAAAATGCATGGTCAATAAAATATATCGCCTTTGTAGTAGCGCTATGAAAATATACGTGCGAACTTTGGGCAAACTATGAAAAGAGTAGTATACAAATACTTCGTGTCCAATAAAATAACGCCTTCCGCATGGTGTTTGTCCTCCCCAGATACTGCAGCGCTTCCAGTTAGTATGTTCATTGAGAGGTAAGTTCCTGGTTTTGCACACAAGATCCAGGATTGCAGGGGTGAGGGAAAGGATAAACAGCTCCGGGAATATCCTCATTATGGAAGCCAGCCACAGTCCAGCCTACATCATCGATGCGTACTGAAGAAAGATACTGGCCCCTCACAATCTAAATGCTATACAGCTTCCTAAAGGCTTTTTTTTAATATATTTAGTAGGTACGTATTATTGTTGTTTGTTTTATGCGAATACCGCAGAAGTGTCCCAACTGATCTCAACTGTCTGGTACTGGGGAGGGGAAGGATATGGGAAGAGGAAGGTGAGAGGTACCTGACTATTCAGATCTTGACACCAAACACGGTTAGTCTTACATCAGGACGATACTGAGAGTATCTTCCACCATGAAACATGCCGCAAGTACACGCGAAACACTTCCTGATAAAATATTGCTAATTTATTGAAAATCTCTTTAAATTATTCGTATTCCTGTTAAAAACTGGATTCTAGGCCATTAACAAATGAATTGACAGTGTGTTGTCACGATGTCCGAAAACATGTTCATACAAGTCCAAACATTTTTCATTTCGTCTTGATATATGACTAAGACTAACGCAAGTGGATGAACACGAATTACGAATTTACTAACACTTTATTAGGAGGCGGCTTTCAGTCCCGTTTTTGACAGGATGACTAATTCTGAGATTTTCAATAAATCAGCAATAATATTTTTTCTTCGTGTATACGAGAGCTTTCGGAGGCTCTTGCTGCTCGAACACGGAGGCCTTAAAAATTGACAGTTTTCTTACAAGTCGGTAAAGATCACACACACATATTTCACACATCTAAGAATTTTTTGTTCAATATTTTCATGGTACTGTGTATATCTCTCGTTTTCTTAGTGTGAACACTTTAGATAATTATTTAACAGCGTCACGCAAATGCAAACACTCGAATATTTACCCAAAAGTCCTTGCATGTAGAGAGCGAAACAAAAACTTGCATCTTTTATTTTAACTATTGACTGTGCTCTTAAAAAAGTCACAAACTGATGTGCAAATGACGTAGGCAGAGAGGTGATTGAAAACAAGTTTGTACTCTTGGAGGAGGAATGGATGAAGTCCATAACAAACGAAGACCATCTTCGGCTATTTTTATAAATGGCGTGTAATTTTCGCCATCTACGTAAGACAAGTGGGATTTTTTCATAAGAGAATGCATGCAAAAAAAAACAACTAGGTAAGTTTTTTGACAGATTTTCTATAAACACACGCAGTTTGTACATTTTGTCTATATCATCTATAGGGGTGACCGGATAACTCGTCAAAATGACAATTCAACACGCCAAAATGATATAAAGTCAAGGGATAATTTCCAATTGTTTGGTTATTACTTGCAGGCATAATTAAATAATATTTTTTATGTGAATTGGTTGGTACCATAGACATATGAATATTAGTAGACCCGCCCTAAGTGATTAAAAGCGTATTATCCCCACTCCCCATACCGGTTCCATTGGAGCCGGCTGTGCTCGCGTATGGCCTCAAGTGAAATTTTACGAAATAACACGGCAAAATGTTAACTTGTGCTATGAAAACTTGTAAAAATAGATGTGAAAAAGAGAATAAACACAATTGTCGTATTACATTCCATATATAAGCATTATTTTACTTTATTTTAAGCATATTCACATAATATAATATGGATCAGTTGTAGAAACATGTCTGGACGCGAAACACAAAGCTGGTTGGTTGCTGGGAAGTAAATTATGAACATTTATAAAAGTGTCTTAACTAAATGCTTAAACGAAATATTCGACTCTGAAAATAGAACCGAATTTTTTTGCCGAATTTGGACTTCGCGAATTTGTTCATAACGTGGCGAGTAATTTGCGCTCCCATGTAAAAATGTCTATTCATTCAAAAGCAGATTTTACTTTAAAGAAGTAAATGGTGATATTATAATGCGAGATGCCTATTTACTGTCAGATTGATTTATTGACGAATCACAGTCAGCTTCACCCCCTTCGTTCTTCAACAGTTGATTTTACCCCTCGCCATTATCTTCTCGTCTATTAATTCCTATGTCTGTGGTTGGTACCCTAAATAGTATGTCGGATAAACATTTCCGATTTGTATTTATTTGGGTGTGCTTATAAAAACAGGAAGACAATTTAAATTTAAGATTTTAATGTTATTTTTTACTCTTTTTTTACAGTGTTTTTTATGCCACTAAACTTATGTAAAAATTCCACAATGTTTCTTTCATTTTTGTTGTTTTTTTTTTATTCAAAACCCTTCTTCTCGTATTTTCGCCATAATTTGGTGGATTTAAATGTGAATATTTGTGATTTTTAGCTTGCATTTTTTCTGTTTTTTTTTATTTATTCGTTTCTTATTCTTATTTGTTTCTTCATCAAACTCTTCGAAGATCTTTAGCAGAATGTGTAGTCCCCTTGCAGAATGTGCCATCAGTACTAAATCGTTCGCGTAACTGAATTATTTCAACTCCTAGGCCCTAGACAGGTCAATGAAATTGATTATATGTTCAAGAAAGAATATAGAGTTTTGCAAAAAAATGTTTGTAAATTTCACCCGCTCCAATATCAAAGTTAACCTTACTTTTAACACATATGCATAATGCATACCCTAACACACTTATTCCGTTTTATCTCTCCGGTCATTGTACATACTTGTTTAAGGTTCAAAGTGATTGAATTTGAATGTATGTAAACGTACACAAAGACGACACCAGTTCATTTAATAGAAATGTGTTTTTGAAAAATGGTAAATAAATTTTTTTTTGACTGAGCGTAGCAAAGTCCTGTTTTAACCGTTTGGCATTTAATTTATCTGTAAATTTGTTTGTGTGTCCCGTATTGTTTTGAAATTCTGCTGCATTTACTTTATTGTTCAAGCAGGCCTTAGTTTGGATGGCTAACTTTTCAGTTCAGTACAAAGTATTTTTTCAAATCTGAAATCTTGTTGTGTTTATTTTGACTTTGTTAAAATATGAAAACTTCGTGTTTATTTTGACTATATTAAAATGTGAAATCTTCCGTGTTTATTTTGACTTTATTAAAATGCGAAAACTTCGTGTTTATTTTGACTATATTAAAATGTGAAATCTTCGTGTTTATTTTGACTATATTAAAAAGTGAAATCTTCCGCGTTTATTTTGACTTTATTAAAATGTGAAAACTTCGTGTTTTTTTTACTTTAATAAAACGTGAAAACTTCGTGTTTATTTTGACTGTATTAAATAGTGAATACTTCGTGTTTTTCTCTTACTTTAATAAGATGTGAAAACTTTGGGTTTATTTTGACTTTATTAAATTATGAAATCTTCGTGTTTATTTTGACTTTATTAAATGTGAAATCTACATGTTTATTACTAGTCGAAATTTTAGAGAAAAATGAGTATTTTTTTAAAAATTAATTTAACAATTCGCCGAGAAAAATGAGTGTTGTTTATTTTTTAAGAATCTCTTCAAATTAATCGGGTTAAAAACTGGATTGCAGGCCGTTTCCGAATAAACTTTTATTAAATTCTTAATATATTGGAACACGTGTTCATGAACCTACATTTGCATTGACATAATGACGAAATACGAAAATATTAGATTTTTATAAACACATGTTCCGACATCGTGATAATACATTCTTATTTGAAAGTTTATCAGTAAACCTATCAATTCGTTCGTTAAGAGCCTGCAATCCCTGTTTTTTTTAACCGGATTACGAATAATTTGAAGAGATTCTTAATAAATCAGCAATACTCATTTTTTCGAGTAGTACCTACCTGCCTGAAAAAATTTTAAACAAACAATTGTTATTGAGATAGTGACGTTTCTTTAGACAAATTGTATTATTCCTTATTTTAAATTTTAAAAATGTTAATCAAAATATATAGTTTGAAATTAAGTATGTAGCGAGTACTTAGAAATCTTTATCGAAGAAATTTTGATTTTAATTAAGGCCCCATAGTAAGCGTTCAAATATGGTTTGAAAAGAAGATATGTAAATACAAATGTTAGAGGGAGCGCGCTAATATTAAAAAAAAACGATAGTAATGAAGCCAAAATGGTGAAAATATTTCATAAAACACGGCTCGTTTAAAATAGAGCAAAAGTCTCTCGACAAATGCTTTAGTTGCATTTAAAGATACACTGTGAATTTAATGCCTATAATAGATTAAATAACAAATTTGACACGTAATTTAGCGACACAAATAAATTAAGCATGTTTACATGTGACGAAAAGACATACTAGAATAATATTAAGATAAATTATTTCTTTGACTACAATTAAAAAAATAGTTTGCTAGGAGCATTTTTTAAGGTCCAAAATACTATAAAATGGAGGCAAGGGCGGTGAGTTACCAACAAATCCACATACCATATAATGAATCAAAAATATGAAGAACAAAAAGGATTTAAATTTCGTCTTAAAAAACTCAAAAAAAATAACTTAAATACTTAAACATGTAAATAACAAACATAATAACACGTCCCTCAAACACTAGACTAGTTTGATTATAGAGGTACATCTGTTTATAGAACTAACTATACTCCGCCGTTGTTGTGGCTCAGTCTTTCTGTGCAGACAGAGAAACAATAGCGCGTGTTACTTTTACGTCCAACAGATGGCGCTGTTTTTTTTTTTTTAAATTTTAGTTCCATGTTTTTATCTGCCACTGTGAACATTCGAACATTAACGTTTTATATGTACATAGACAATATATAAGATTATTATGTGAAATGGATGAACGGTCTTCGAACTTGGTTTAAATGATACGTATTATATTTAAAAAATAAAAACAGAATTGGATTATTTTATAGTTAAAAAAATAATTAATGTGTTTAAGAAAAAAAAATAACGTCACCATTCACAGAAATATGTAACATGTACGTACAAAGTAATCATTTCACATAGTGTTATATATGAAAATATATGTATAATGGGCAACGTCCATCATGCATTGATCACATTTTCACAAATATCAAAGATATAAATAATTTAAACTCGGGAATTATAAAAACCTCAATTACCGACCATTACATGACTTCGCTACATTACAATTCAATAATACCTCAGGCGATAAACCAACATTGCGGACAAACTGCTAATAATAAAAAAGAAATATCTGTTGTTAATATCGAATCTTTGAAAAATAAATTGTCATCTGAATTATGGTTAGATATTCTCCGAAATGATAACGTCAACGAGTGCTGTAAAATATTTGAAAATAGATTAACGAACTTTATAAATGATTCAAAAAAAATTATTCCAAAAGGAAATACAGCAAAATTTCGTAAAATCAAACCGTGGATAACACATGGGCTTGTTGTGTCCATAAGACACAAAGAATGGCTTTATAAAGAAACAAAAAAAAACCACTAGACATTAAATTAAATGTTCATTTTAGAGAATACAAAAATAAATTAACCACGCTCATAAAAAACACGAAAGAAAATTATTATAAAAATAAACTTGATGATTCTGAAAATGACAGTAAGAAATTTTGGAATATAATCAATGAAATCATGGAAAATAAACAAAATACCAAAAGTAATACTATTAAGAGTGTAATACAAAACAACAACATAATTAACTGTATTGAAGAACCTAAAAAAGGAGCAAACGCTTTTAACGAATTCTTTGCAAATATCGGAAAGAGTCTAGCAGAAAAAATTACCGTGAAAAAAATAAATAAGATGTTTATTGAAAATATTCCAAATATAGAAACTAAACTTGAACTCTTCGAACCAACCAATCCGTCTGAAATTGTACAAATTATATCAAAAATGCGAGGTGGTTCTGCTCCGGGATTTGACGGTCTCGCTGTAAAAACACTAAAAATCATTAAAAATTATATTTCTACACCAATCTCTCATATTATAAACAATAGCTTTAAGACAGGAGTTTTCCCGAGCACGTATAAGAAAACCATAATCTCTCCAATATTTAAGTCCGGTAGCCCGGAGGACATTTCTAATTATAGACCCATTTCACTCTTATCTAATATATCGAAAAATTTTGAAAAAATTGTTAAAAAAAGACTAACTGCATTCTTAAAAAAAAACTCGATTATAAATGAAAATCAATTCGGTTTCACAGAGGGAAAAAGTACCCAAGATGCCATTGCAAAAATTTCATCTAGTATTCAGAGTGCCCTGGACAAATCAAATAAATGTATAGGAATTTTTATTGACTTAAAGAAAGCATTTGACAGCATTTCCCATGAAAGACTTATATTAAAATTAAAAGAAAATGGCATTGACCACTTAGCTCTTAAATGGATAGAAAGCTACTTAACAGAGAGACCTCAAATTGTAAAATTAAACCAAACCTTTAGTACACCACTAACAAGTACATTTGGCATTCCTCAAGGCACGGTCCTCGGACCATTACTATTTCTAATGTATGTAAATAACATTTTCCAACAGAAAATCAAAGGTGAATTAATCTCTTATGCTGATGATACTGTTTTATTAATAAAAGGTCAAACATGGGAACTAGTTAACAAACTTGCAAATGAATGTATTAATATCTTAAAATCATGGTTTGATAATAACCTACTCACACTTAATGCCAAAAAAACAACATATGTATTATTTTCACTACAAAAAATACCTAAAAACAAAGTAAATATCATAATCCATGATGAAAATTGTGACAATGTCAACTGTAAACTACTTAATCCTATTTGTACTGTAATCAACTCTTCTTCTGAAATTAAATATCTTGGTGTGATCATCGATGAAAATTTGAAATGGAAAAGCCATATTACGGAGTTAGTAAAGAGAATAAGGAAATGTATATATATATTTGTTAGGTTAAGAAATATTTTAAATGTGAAAATACTAAAAAATGTATATTATGCTCTTGTCCACTCCCTGCTTATTTACGGAATCATAGGTTGGGGAGGATCTTATAAAAACAACCTAAACTCAGTAAAAGTCTCGCAAAAAATTATTATAAAGGTAATACTTAAAAAAAACTCTACTTTCCCAACAAAATTGCTTTTTAAAATGTTTCCAGTACCAAATATTGATGATATATTTAAGCAAACTTCAATTATAAAAATGTGTAAAGAAAAAAATAACACAGAATATCAAGAATTTTACAAACTGATGAGAAATGGAAATCAATTTATTACGCCAATCTTTAAAACAACTCAAATGCAAAACCATTATATTTACCAAGCCATAAAAAACTACAATAATCTCCCTTCCGAATTGCGCTGTATTACGAACCAACAAGAACAAATCAATAAAATCAAACTTTTTTTCAAAAAAAACTTATATTAAAAAAATATATGGATATATTATATTTATATTTTACACATAACATTGAATCACTGAAGTAAGAATCGTGGCTCCCTTATCAGGCACAAGAGCTCCTCTTTTCTGATAAGGTATACATGACCAATTATGTACCTAAATATTATATTTTGAAAAAAAAATGTATGTATTAATGTAACTATGATCTATATTAAAATAATAAAAAAAAAAACAAAAAGTATGAAATGTACCTCCCTGATAAAGCTAGAGTTGTGTGTACGGGATAAGTGTTATTTTTTTATTATTTTCAATGGCAAAGTTTGTACATGTATCTGATAGTATTATTATCATAATGACTGTATAGTTAGGATTGTTCTAAACGGAAGTGGCGCCATCTGTTATTTTCAAAAAGAACCGGTGAAATTTTCAAATCGCAGCAGCTTGTTTATTTGTTAACAAATAACAAGCAGTAATTATTGAATGAAACACTAGTATATATTGAATAATTTCGCGGGTAAGAGATAAGCCGCCATAGCTCAGTGGTCAGAGCTGTCGACCGGAAATCGAAGGGACACGGGTTCGAGTCCCGTTGGCGTCATGTATCTTTTATCAGGAGATTTCTCAATGTGGATGAGTGTTTCAAGCGAATAATTATTGCTTGTAAAATAACAATATGTATATATTTGTTAATTATGTCAGTTTGTTTTTTATTTAATTTTTTTTTGTTAATAATATTTTGGACACTTTCTGGTAATATATAAAAAAAACTTTACTCAAAGATTTTAATAGTTGCCTCGTGTTTTTTTTCTCTTTTTGGAATTGGGTAAATTGATGTTTAAGTTCGAGTTAATATTATTTTTAAATGGTGCAGTTTTATTTAGAATATTTTCTTTTTAAATTTTTAATGTTGCATGGTAGAAGTATAATGTATTTAGTTATCGAACTAGGTACCTTTATTTTAAAATTTCACACTTGCCACACTATAAACATATTAAGAATTATGGAGTGTGGACATACAGGGTATCCGGCAGTAAAGTGCATAAACTTCATAAGGTGATTCTACATGATGGTAGAATTAAAAAAATCAACTTTTAAACCTGAAAACTACCTTAAAACGTTGGAATTTCGAAAAAAACTCTATATTTTTTGTACTACCATGATAATCGCTTCTTAAGTTTGTGCACTTTCCCCGGGACACCTTGTATTTATATTACTGTAATCTAGATATGTTTTATATTGCACAATTTTGAAAAGAAAAACAATAACAATAGGTTATTCATAACTGATAATTGTGAAAATGCATTGTTTCAGTTCACCCCATTCTGTGATAGTGGGACAATATATATTAGTTATTCAAATCATTGAAGAGGAGCATTCGAAACAGTGGACAAGTAATTATGAAGAATGTGTAACAATGGTGTTTTTACTAACTTTTAGTATGTTTCAGGTGGACATTATTACTCTCGGGCCTTACTAATAAACGTGTTTTAAATTTAACAAATCTGATAAAAAACCATTAACGGATGCTTTAATTTTACATATCTGATAAATAAACATTAACGGTTTTTTTAAATTTAACAAATCTGATAAAACACCGTTAATGGTTGTGTATCAGATATAAATATTTAAAACACGTTTATTAGTAAAGGGGGTTAATATTTAACTTTTTTGAATGTTTTGTCATTCCCTGCAGTTTGTGAAGTAGCAATAGGGTATTTTCACTGATTTTATATTCTCGAAAAAAATTCCGATATTGAAGGTATTTTTTACCTTCAATATCGGAATATTGAAGCTTAAAATACCTTCAATATCGGAATTTTTAATCTTTTTTTTATTGACAAATACATTTTATATGACGATTTTTAATGAGCCGTTTTTGATTATCCACCAAAACAACGGATGACAGTGACAGCCGTCTTGGCGACAGTGGCGTTTTCTATGTCATAGTGAAGTTGTAGCCAGTTGGAACTGTGCGGTTTTAGATGGTTTTTGGAAACAATAATTATGCAATAAATTATAATCAGAAAAATGTGTTTTAAAACTTCCTCACATTTTTAACGGCATTCGTATATAAAGTTTGTAAAAATAATTGATTATCTCAATTGCAGACAGCTTCCTACAGGATAGGGCGCCACTAGAAGGACAACAGGGAAAAAAACACAATAGTATTAAGTTCACTCTGAAATAAAATAAAACATACTAAATTCATATGACGTTTTTATATTGTAAAATATTGTGAAAATTATTTTAAATTTTCAGTGTTTAATTGTTCATTTAGTGTAATAGGCGTAATTGATTGACGTTATAAGCTGAATATTCTGATTAAACTCTTAACATTAACATTAGAGCGCTCCGTCTAACATTCATTTTTAGGGTTCCATGATAACTCTTCAAAATGACAATTCAACACACCTTTCTTCACACAAAATGTGATATAAAGTCATTAAAAGTGATGAAACAAATACTAGGTTAAATGAAACCTATTTAACCTAGTTTTGTGTTTCATCACTTTTCATAACTTTATAACACTTTTTACGTGTGTTGAATTGTCATTTTGATGAGTTATCCGGTCACCCATTTTTATATATCACCCTTTCAAACCATCTTCTTTTTCTTTTTGAACGCTTACTGCGGTCACTTTAGTTGCAACTACTTCATATATTGTGTTACCATTATCCCCTGATTTATCATTTGTGTAAATATCTCAAATTCAAACGCACTTCGAAACCAAATATACAAGAAAATAAAATTGAAAATATTAATTATTTTTAATAGATCGGCTGCATCCCGCATCTACATAGTCTCCAATCAAACAGTGCATTGCCAGTGAAGTTTATAAAAGAAACTGTTTTTGTTAACCCGAGTCATTTCTCGTCAAGTGATCGTCGCGTGCGGACAGCTTTCTCCGTAGTACTCATCGCAGTATCGGCACCGAACTCTCGGAAAAAGAATTAACAGTTAGTTATTGTGCCACTTTATCGAATTATTCGACAGTTGATGTCAGCCGTCTCTCGCGCACACTCATCAGTTTCGTTTTAAGCGCTATAAAAATACTTTAATTTAATAGAAAAAAAAAGTATTTTAAATGTATTCGAATGAAAAGTGAAAGATTTGAATTTGCCTGTAAATTGAATTTAATTTTTTTTTTTGAAATAGTAAAATTCAAAATGAATCCCTGCGATTTTCGCCTTATTTAATACGTTAATTTTATTGAAATATTTACAAAATTATTATTTATAAAAAAACATTGTTTTAATTTTAAATATATTTTTTAAGATTTGTCTAAAATTTGATGTGAGACTTTCAAGGCCAAAAGTATTATAGTGATTTATTTTTGGGATTTTATGCCGTGTTGCTCTGCCTCCTTTAGCCAACGTTTCGGACACTGTAATGCTATACGAAACGTTAGCTAAAGAAGGAGGTAGCAAAACACGGCATAATACCCCATAAATAAATCTCCATAAGTCTAAAACTTATTGAAAACTCAGTGTGGTAATTTGTTTTATGAATCAAAGATGAGGCAATATTTAAAGATTGTTTATTCAATAAAAGTTTTTGATAAATCACAGTAATAGAGTTTTGCAGAAAAAATAATTAATCAATTTAATATTTGCGCAGCGCGAGAATTGAACTGGCAACCTCTCGACTGAAAGTTAAAGTATAGGTCCAAATAGGCTGCGAAAGAGGTCAATTTTTATTATTATCCTCTTACATTTTGTTATTTTCACATCGAAAAAATTTGCATTTTTATAACGTTCAAGGGTTTTTATTCATGAGGAAATAAATAAAATATTACAGATTTTCCAACTGCTTCACAATGCAGACATCGCTTTCTATATACGTACAAACCATTTTAAAACTAGCGCCGTTAGTCACCTTTATAGTGAAAATATTTTGACAATACTCTGTATACTGTAAGGAGTAGAATATAAGGTGTAATCTAAACATTATCTCTATTATACTAAAATAGAGTCGCTATCCGCGTCTGTTTGTTTATGCGTTTAGTTCTTCTGAACTACGCAACGGATTTTTATAGGGTTTTCACTATCACTTAGAAAATTTGTTCCGAAAAGTTTATATATATAATACAGGTATATTATATTTATATAACGTAGAGAAAAGTCTAGCAACGCCGGAAACACTCTGCACTTCTGGGGGGAAATTTGCAAATCATGGCGACTTAGGGTTTAAAGTTTGTCATTCATAAAACTACAGTCTAATCTTATATTCACAATCAATGGTTTTCGCAGGAATTCAAAAGCAACATTATTAAAAAGTGTTTTTTGTTTGTTATTCTTGTAGAACTGGAGGATTGTTGATTGCAGTGTTAACGAAAATAAGGGAAAACTTTCAAATTTCCTTAAGACATTTTAAGCAAGTACTAATTTGCATATAAATTCAGTGATATATCCAAAATTCATCGAAAACGGAACTGATTAACTCGGGTAAGCAATATTTTCACTAATATTATATGTTCTCTTCATCGAACGATGGTTCTTCTTATGTTATGGTTGTGATATAATCCATGTTATGTTGTTAAGTGAATTCATTATGAAAAATTGCGAACCTTTCAATCGTAACTCTGCGTGGTGTTGCAATCTCAGATGGAATTTTGTTTTCACATAAATATTATGCCATGCGCGAATTCTTCGTTTCGTGACCCGGATTTTCATGCATATCCTTGGTCGTTGTTCTCCACAGATATTTTCCAAATTTTTATCTTTGATTAATTCATTAATATACCTTTTTTAAAAGAATTATTGAAAATAAATCAGTCTTACCACCAGGGGGTATTTTGTTATTTTTTTAAGTTTTGAAAATGATAAAATATGTTTCTTAAAACCATTGATTGTGTTGTGATTGAAAAAATGATAAATCTATTTTTTTTTTTTGGTTTTGTGAATATTTTATTTGAATATTGAAAAAAAACACGTTTTTATACCAGTCGATCTTCTTAGATTAATCGTCATAGATAATTGATAATCTATCTTGTAAAAGTAATTCATACTATAAATATATTACGACATGAGCCTCGGAAAATTTCCGATTCTAAATACTCGAAAATATTTTCATTTCATGATGCAGATAATGTTTCAAAAATTAATTTTTTAATTTATTTTTTTGAATAACTTTATTGAGTAATACCTCAAATTGTAATATTTAATTGTTGAAGACAATATTAGCGATTTCTAAACGAAAATCTGAAAGAGAAAAATCAGAAAAGGATACGGTCACATCTAGGACTCGAACCCAGGTCCCTTGCCTTGCCGGGGTACCGCTCTACCACTGAGCTAATGGACCCTATCCCTAAAATAAGATAGGCTTATCTAAAAAGACGCTGTCTAGGTTGCATTTAGTTCGGGTTGAATCTTGCGATCATACATAAAGTTAGTTGCCAATAAAAAATGTGCGGTGAAAAAATGAAGACAATGTTGGTAGTTCTTATTCGAAGTATGATACAGTTAAATATGACCGAAGGAGATATGGTCCCATTAGCTCAGTGGTAGAGCGGTGCCCCGGCAAGGCAAGGTTCCTGGGTTCGAGTCCTAGATGTGACCGTATCCTTTTCTGATTTTTCTGTTTCAGATTTTCGTTTAGAAATCGCTAATATTGTCTTCAATAATTAAATAAAATTTTTGTTTAGTAAACTCATGCTTGAAAAAAAATAGTATCTTTTCCGGCACAAGTGGCATTATTTTTCCAGGAAAATTACGAAATCTATTTCATAAACCTCTCATCTCTTTCACATTTTTTTTTTTAAATTTTTATTTCTTTGAGTACCGCACTAGAGTTTCAACAGTCTGGTGCCAGTGAAACTATGACATCCCCAATAGGGGTATGTTAGATACCTCACCAAAGATCTTGTCACAAAACATAGCGAAAGCCATTTCAAGCAAGTTTCATTTCTGAGTTGTGGTTTTTCACCATGGCGATGTTTAAAGAATCCACCACTCTGGAACGTTCCGCAATCATTTTATTTTATTGTTAAATAACACAAATTAATCACATAAAATTTATCCGCGGTTTCGTAGCCAAGGATATCTAGAAGCCGTCTAAAACTTACCGAAATATCTTTTAACTGTACGATCTTTCTAGCTGTAATTGATTTTTTATTAAGATTTTGTAGTTTTTTGTTGAAGGTTTTAAAAAAGAAAGGCGCAAGGTTAATACTAAACTTGAATGTCCTTACAAACAATGTTTGTAATTAATAACGTCAAAAACCATTACAGAACAGATAGATATAATTGGTGACTTCATCCTACTTCATACATGAACTTGGAACCCTCACCTTGACTCCTGACTCCTGACCTCTGTGGAATAGTTGTTGACTTGTTGTTGAAACGCATTACTCTATATCCGGAAGCTGCAAGTTCGACAAGGGAAAAGTGAAAATATTTCATACATTATGTTTTCGATATGTAATTTTTGATATGGAAAATCTTTTGGTTCAGCCTCGCGACTCGTCAGCTCTTTCCGCCCGGCCGCCAAAACTCTGTGTCGGATATTTTCTTCTATTCTAACTAAAATAGGCAATTGATCTATTCTAAATGATGAAGAATTGTTAATTTCTTTCTTTGTGTAAATTTTAATAATAATAATTTAATTATTTTACTTCCAAAGGTATAAAGACTTGATTACTTTAATTTTCAAATCTTTTAGCACGCCTATGGGGGTAAAACTGACTCGTCGCTTTTTCTGCCCGGCTGCCAAAACTCTGTGCGGGATATTTTCTTCTATTCTCACTAAAATAGGCTATATATCTATTCTAAATGATGAAGAATTGTTAGTATTTTTCTTTATGTATATTTTAATAATAATAAAATAATTGTTTTACTGTCAAAAATATAAAGACTTGATTACTTATCTAATAGACCTGTTAATTTAATTAATTTGTATATGTAATGTTCTTTAATTTTAATTTTGAAAATCTTGGACATCAGAATCAAGATTATTAAATACTATAATTGTGTGGTATTTGTGGTATCTTCATTTAAAGATTGCGTGGGTTATTGGGATTTTAATTAAATGTTTAAGGCGACACACGCCTCTAAAAAGGATTCGCTCGACGATCACATTTTAATTATTAATGATGAACGTATTACTAAAATCTCAAATGTTTCTAGAGAGATTTAAGATTAATAAAAACAGGACCGTCCCATTGAAAGATTTTATGTAAAACGCTTTGAAAATTTTATAAAACGTTTTTAATATAAAATTAGCGGTAAGCACGAGATTTAACAGTAGTAACATTCCGAGGGAGCCCCCTAGAAAAAAATGAGATTTTAGTTATAAGTAGAAATAATAAAATATTTTCTAGGCCTGCTAGGGCAAAGTCGACCGTAGGTCCGTCCATTACGCCGACCCACGCGTCGATTATGATTTTTAAACGATTTCATCACTTATGTCGTTAAGATTCCCACTTTATTTTAGAGATTTGATAGGGCAAATTTAACCGCAGGTCTGTCCAATACACAAGGGCCGCGCTTCGCATATTTTTGTGCACGGCTGCTTCACTTAAGGCGAAGCTTAATGCCAAATCACTATTTTGATTCATCTTTATAACGAATTGGTGTACATTATGAATACCAAAAAACATACTTTAGATAAATTGAAGATGTAGAATACAAATAAAAAAATAAATTACTCATTAAAAAATATAAATGCAAACTACTAAAAAAATATATTTTTCAATAGAAATGTACGAACGCATAAAGGAAACAACTTTTAAAAATACAGTATTATAGCTAAATTTGTGACAGTTTCACTTGATTAACTTTTTTGCTTTCTTACATAATTATTTACAAAATAAATAAAAAACAGTTTTGTGCTTGAAATCGAACGTTACTAGACTCTTTGTCAAGCGATTTTAATGCCTATTACCTACGATATAAGGTATGCCAAGAATATAAAAATATTTGGCTTGTAGCTTCCTCTTAAGTTGTTAAGATTCTGGCTTTTTTTTATGCTTCCGATTTTGTTGTCCGGGTTAAATCTTCCCTATAGGAAAAACTAAACCCTTCCACTCACTTTTCCACAAATGATCAGCTAGTCAATCAACACTATGCAAGTGCATTATATAAGTAAAATAAATACAAAACAATACAAGAACAACAACACGTCAACTCACCAGAGATCGAATGGGAAAAAAAAATTCACCGACTCCAGATATTTTCATATCAGAGGGTTTGGCTCGGTAGAACTTCTAACAGGGCCTATAAATCCTACTGATCCATCAACAAAAATTTTTAAAAAATCTTTCGTTATCCTACATGTATTCAAAATGACCGACTTTTGCATCTTTTTATATAAATTTAATTTAATAAATTTAATCTTTATATATTTTAGGGTATTATTATTATTAAATTATTATTAAATCGAACATTACTAGACTCTTTGTCAAGCGATTTTAATGCCTATTACCTACGATATAAGGTATGCCAATAATATACAAATATTTGGCTTGTAGCTTCCTCTTAAGTTGTTAAGATTCTGGCTTTATTTTAGGGTTTTATTTTTTTTTTCTTTATTCTCATCTAAATTATCTTTTCATCATGCAGTAATTCTCAACTCGTAAATAAAGATGCACTTTCATTGTGATACTCCAATGCACCATTACGGATCTATTTCATTTGTCTTCAACAATTACTTTAACCGTCTATTTTTCACACCATATACTTACAACACGCAAATAGTACTTAAGTACGACTTTAATTATAATTAAGTACGTTGTTAGCCAACAACTTACAATGATGAGTGAATGAGCATTCAATAGATTTAATCCTTTTGTTCTGATTATTAAATGAATAGATAACCTTGGCTTTGTACTGCCATTCAATGCGAAAGATTGTCATATTGACTTTGTTGATTGATGTCAGATAGATGTAGTCGGAAAACAAGATGTGACAAATGACAAAAACAAAAGCTCAAAGAACAGGGTTATTCCTTTTTTAATTCTGTTGTTGGTTGGTACCATTCAAGGATCAAAACACAAGATGATTAGCAAACTCTTTAGCAGTTGTATTGACGGTTAGAACATTTATGCGGTGTTAACACAACAATTTTAAGTCAGCTATCATGGTATATAAAACAAATATATTATAATAACTAATCCAGTCGTTAATTCAATATGGAATTATTGGATGGGGGGGTCATGCAATAAGATTCTAACCCCAATAAAAGTGGTCCAGAAGCTAATCCTCAAAGTAATCCTTAAAAAACCCTTCGGGGTGCCACGAGTAGAGGATGTCTTCAAGAAAAATGCTATTATCCAAATTTATAAAGATAATATAATCAAAAACTTTGAAACCCACCTACAAAAGATATCAACACAATATCAAAATACCAAAATGTAATACCGATTAAATGTAAAATAACTATACCTATTTAGGAATAAAGTATTTCAACAACCTTCCGATTGAAATATAGAAATTAAAGGAAATTAATATACTTAACCAAATATTTGCCTTTTTCCCCTTTACTTATATTTATTATCAGTCTATACTCATCTCCACTGTATTTATATGTTCCTAATTACTCAAAAATTAGTATGTAACAGAATCCTATATATGTACAACTACACATATAGATAATCCAGAAGATTCAATTGTTGCTATATATACTTACCTATTGCAAAATGTTATTCTCTTTTCCTTATAGTTTAACTTGCTCACCAAGCACAAGAACCAGTTTCTTCTTTGATGAGATTGCGAATATAAATATATTTTATAACCATATGTACTTATAAAACATCACTGTACCCACTTATATATTAAATAAATTTAAAAAAATAACTGTAAAAAAAAGACACATAAAAAAAATAATTTATTTCTTAATTGTAGCTTACTACGTTTAAAGATGGTTTGAAAGGGATACATGTAAATACGAATGTTAGGTTAAGTTAAGTTAAGAGAGCGCGCTAAAAATAAAAAAAACGATAATAATGAAGTGAAAATGGTGAAAATATTTAATAAAACACGACTCGTTTCCAATAGAGAAAAAATCTCTCGACAAATGCTTTAGTTTAATTTAAAGATACACTGTAATTTTTTTTCATACCCATAACATATTAAATAACAGAAAAAAGTGTTTTAAATAATTTTCGGAGCTTACATTGCGATTTTTTTCTATCGAGGGAATTTCATATAATTAACGTTTCGGCATTACAAATGTATAGATATTATCTTCAAAAATAACAAATATTTTTTGGAACTTATTTTTATTAGAGTTATTTTTATTTTTTATTTATTTAAAACTTAGAGTTATCACAAAAGTGATATTTTTTTGATGACAAATTGCAAAACTTTCTAATGAATACACCATTAATAAACTTGATGAATCTGTCAAAAATTTTAACAACAGAAATACACATAATTATAAAAACATGAATAATGATTTTCTGATTTTAGGTAGGTAGGTATCGCTTGTCTGAATTCACACAATCAGTTTTAATTTTGAAAATTTCAAAGTTTATCTGAGTTCATTGAACGCGAATAATTTCACTCAGTATATTTCACTTCACGCACCGACAACAGAAATTAGCATTATTAATATCATTGCGCTTGAAAATAATTTTATAATATAAAACTACATCCATGGTAAAATAATGCAGGTGTCATGATATCGGCTGTGTAGAATATTATTTTTAATTTAAAATAAAATTCATTCATATTAAACGTGTTAATTTGGATTTATTGCATTGGAAAAGAGAAATTTGTGGTCAGAACTGCGTCATGTTATGTCACGAGTTTTGGAAGACATTTTCACACTCGTATTATTGTCCGCGTAATGTATTGTATTGACTTATTTGTCTTAACCGTTCAGGCTGATTTGTCCGCTATTGTGAACAACTCATATGATCTCACAGAAATCGGTGTAACTTCCTTACTGTTGTGATAAATTTACTTTATAATTTTTTATTAATTATTTTCATATGAAACGACAAAAAAGACGTGATTAAAACGTTTGTAATACATTTGTCTAATTAGGTTTTTTATAGATTTTTCGTTATCAGTAGTTTTCAATATTTGCATTCAAAATTTTAATATTAAAAAATATATGTTTATTTGTAATCTTCCAGTATTACATCGCCTTTTAAAAGTCAGTTTTTTGTTTCCTGATTCGTTCAGAAATTAAACATTTATTTGGATTTTATTGCAAAGCAGAAATACTCCGATCTTTTGACAGAAAATGCCTGAGGCCTGAGGAGTTAAAACATGTTTGAGAAATTCGCATTGATAAACTGCTTTATTACGCAGCTCATAAGGTCGGAATACTTATTTAAAACTAAGGCGCGGTGTAGGTTAAACCAACCAAAGCTGAATCTAGTGATTTGTTAATTTTCGGGAAATTTTTGTGGAATATTCCCCAAACGGGGAATTTTCGTATAAATGGTAAAATCCCCATGAGATTATCTCCTACAGTGAAATTTCATGTTATGTACAATGTATCATATTAATTAGAGCATGCTGACGGCAGAACTTTTTATGTACAATGTATCATATTGATTAGAGCATGCTGATGGCAGAACTTTTTATTTACAATATATCATATTAATTAGAGCATGCTGATGGCAGAACTTCTTATGTACAGTGTATCATATTAATTAGAGAATGCTGACGGCAGAACTTTTTATGTTCTGTGTATTTTATTAATTAGAGCATGCTGACGGCAGAACTTTTTATGTACAGTGTATCATATTAATTAGAGCATGCTGAAAGCAGAAATTTTTATGTACAATGTATCATATTGATTAGAGCATGCTGATGGCAGAACTTCTTAAATACAATGTATGATATTAATTAGAGCATGCTGACGGCAGAACTTTTTATGTACAATGTATCATATTGATTAGAGCATGCTGATGGCAGAACTTCTTAAATACAATGTATGATATTAATTAGAGCATGCTGACGGCAGAACTTCTTATGTACAATGTATTATATTAATTAGAGCATGCTGACGGCAGAACTTTTTATATACAATTTATCATATTAATTAGAGCATGCTGACGGCAAAACTTTTTATGAACAATGTATCATATTGATTAGAGCATGCTGACGGCAAAACTTTTTATTTACAATATATCATATTAATTAAAGCATGCTGACGGCAGAACTTCTTATGTACAGTGTATCATATTAATTAGAGCATGCTGACGGCAGAAATTTTTATGTACAATGTATCATATTAATTAGAGAATGCTGACGGCAGAAATTTTTATGTTCTGTGTATTTTATTAATTAGAGCATGCTGACGGCAGAACTTTTTATGTACAATGTATCATATTAATTAGAGCATGCTGACGGCAGAAATTTTTGCATTCTTAGAAATACATCTTTTTGAATTTCACTTCCATTTTCGGTAATGAATGAATGCAAATCATGGAAGCGGAAATTAACCCACTCACCGATATTCGATCGATCTGAAACTCAGCAGATAGACTCGTTTTCGATGACTGTGCATTCTATCAACCATTCGACAATATACGTATTTTTCAGAAATCGGATTACATCACAGCAGTAAACATGCGAGATAAATCGGGTGAGACCGATCGGCATTTGGCGAGGTTGTTAGCGCGGTTGCCTCCAGTCCCTAGGAAGGATGGTACAATCCTCAGTAAAAAAAAACAAAAATATTTTGAAGACATTTTAAAATAGATGCCATTATGTTTCTCCAGGTTGATTATTTGATGTATTGGAGAACCACGCCAATAATCAACGCCATCACTTTAATTAAAAATAAATTCAAATTTAAATAAATTAAAATTCAGTTTATTTATTCACTAGAGCTATTTGCATCATACTTTTTTAGGCGCCATATTTTTGTGTGATATTTTGAGATGTATATAGAAATAAAACATCGCTATGTTAACATATATAAGTACCTACCTACCCAGATTATGTTGTATAATTGAATTGTGTCAAATTTTTTCAAGAACACATTGGTGCCAGGTGAAAATTTATTAATGCAGGCATTTAAAAACGTCTCCGTAAATTTTGAATTAATAACAAATGATTTCCGGAAATCCTTGAAAAGCAACCAGAACGATGACCGAACTGCGAACTAACAATAATATATTAATAAATTTTCAATGTATATACGAGTAGGTAACCTTGGCGACCTTTACCTCGATTAAATTAATCGGCCCTTTATGGATTTATCTATAGAAATACGAAGAGATGGAAGCCATTAAGAAAAATTAGCATTAATTCCCATTGAGCCCAAAATTACATTATGTCGCTAGAATTGGACGCTTTATTGGTCGTGTTACACGATGCTTTTTTCCATACCTATTTCCAGATGGAAACTATATCGAGACACACGTGGAAAATTTTTGCTATGCACGGTCATTATTTGCATAAATACAATTTCACACATTGTTAATTTATTAAAATATGGTAAAATTATTCGTGTTCTTGTTAAAAACGGGACTGCAGGCCTTTAACGAATGAATTTACAGAGTTCCTAACTAAGTGTAATTTTGAAGACGACGATGATATTAATATTGATATTGACAAACTCACATTGTCGCATTCCGTCATGATTTTTACTAGTAAAAGAGTAAGTGTTCTAATATTTTCTGAATGAATAATATTTTATCAGGAATTAAATTATAAATACATTGGCATGCTTTCACTTTTTGAGAGGATCATTTTTCTTCGTGTAACTAAATCAGCAACAAAATTGCAATATCTTTCACACGAAAGCGTATATCTGTCATTTGCCAACACATTCTTGTTTTCATCCAAATCCTTGCAAAAATACGACCTACATGAAAACTGGATGAAAAACAGCATCTTGTAAAACGCCCTTAAGAAAAAAATTTAATTGTAGGTAGCCCTGACTGGCGTCGACGGAGTCAAATTCATTGATTTTGAAAAACCACAATATTCGTTTTCCATGCCATGTTTTGTGACCACATCAGAATCGCCAGGTAGTTCCACACCTTCCTCTTCCTTATCTTATATACATACCCTAATTGGGGATACTATAGTCTCACTGGCTTGGTAAATAGGGAGCAGTTTGAAATCTTGTGCAGTATTCATATAAAAATACATAATCTATTTTGTTTTAGGTAAAACTATGAATTGCTTAAATGAGAATTCTCAGGAGAATAAGTCAGAAAGCAATTATTAATTATGTTTGCGTCAAACGAAAGAGGACGGGAAAGCAATTAATTGAAATCACACGTGAAAATGCCATTATTGCAGTTATCATAGGAGAAAAACAAGGAGTACCAGTGAAAATCCTAAATTGAAGTAACAATGCCATTTAGTGGCATTACTGCGTATCTTTCATATTACAAAGTGGTTTTAGCAACAACCGTAGCTGTCAAAAACTTTGACGGTTTATTTGGTTATTTGTGGCAGGCAATAATCATGAAAAAATTGCACATTTTAAAATTAAGGACAATTATTCTTTAAGCAGAACAGGAATCGCCCCTCTTTAAGGTCAAGGAAAATTCCTTATATTTAAGTGGAAACGGAAAAGCCCCTAGTTAACGAAAGGTGGTTAATTTTAAGGTTCGGGAGCATTCCTTACCTTTATGTAGAATGGAACAGCTTTTAGATAGCGAAAAAGTATTTAATTTTAAATTTAAGGACAATTACTTTACTTTAAGCAGAAGCAGAAGAGCCTCCAGTTAACGAAAATCGTTATATTATTTATCGTTAATTTTAAGGTTAAAGACATGTCCTTTTCCTTAAGTAGAACTAGAGTAGTCCCTAGTTAACGAAAAAGTCGTTTATATATTTCTGAAATTCAACTTCTAACTTAAATACCATCTTTTTAGGACGGTGGGCCTTTTTTGACGTAACTAGAGGGGATTCCGGTTCGTGTTCTTAACCATAAAATTTACGATTTTGTCACTTCATCCGAGAGAACTGGAATCGCAGTTAACGAAAAAGTCGTTAATTTTAAGGTTAAAGACATGTCCTTTTCCTTAAGTAGAACCGGAGTGGCCCATAGTTAACGAAAAAGTCGTTTATATATTTCTGAAATTCAACTTCTAACTTAAATACCATTTTTTTAGGAATGTGGGCTTTTTTGACGTAACTAGAGGGGATTCCGGTTCGTGTCCTTAACCATAGCTTCCGATTTTGTCACTTCATCTGAGAGAACTGGAATCGCAGTTAACGAAAAATTCGTTAATTTTAAGGTTAAAGACATGTCCTTTTCCTTAAGTAGAACTAGAGTAGTCCCTAGTTAACGTAAAAGTCGTTAATTTTAAGGTTAAAGACATGTCCTTTTCCTTAAGTAGATCTAGAGTTGTCCCTAGTTAGTGAAAAAGTAGTTAATTTTAATTTTAAATACATGTCCTTATCCTTAATTAGAACCAGAAGAGCCCCAAGTTAACGAAAAATTCGTTAATTTTGAGGTTAAAGACATGTATCTACTTTTCCGTAAGTTGAACTAGAGTAGTCCCTTGTTAATGAGAAAGTCGTTAATTTTAAGTTAAAAGACATTTCCTTATGGTTAATTAGAACCAGAGTGGCCCCTAGTTATGAAAAAGTCGTTAATTTTAAGGTTAAAGACATTTAGGTACTTTTCCTTAAGTAGAACTAGAGTAGTCCCTTGTTATTGAGAAAGTCGTTAATTTTAAAGTTAAGGTCGATTTCTTATCTTTATCAACTAACACAAAGTATGAATGTGCAATGAATGAAATGTCATTCTGACTCCATATTGCGGAAATCACACTTACCGTCATGAATTTATTTCTACCGTCTGATAGAACGTCGATGTCGAGAGTTCGAGAGTGCTAATTACTTCAAGGATTTACTGACTCGGTTGAACCGAATGCTTTTACATCGACACTGTAATCTACGTACTTAGTACCTGCTTAAATAATGAATACAGTGTGGGCATTTAAAAACCCATCACTGAAATTCCGCGTTATGAAAAATTCGAAGGTGAAAACAATTTTTTTTTGTATTTAAACTTTTATCACACGATAAAATTGATGGCCTCCGTGGTCGAGGGTTAAAGCTCTCGGTTAAGCGATTCGGAGGTTCAAATCCCGGCGTGCGCAAGTAAATTTTATTTGTATAATTTGTTACCAGCCATTCAGAATTGAAGCGTTGCTTTAAATGGCTTTAGCCGTATTTGTTGACGAGATCTGAATAGCTAGGTACTTCTCTACCTTCCTTTTTCCATCTCCTTCCCCTCCCCGCTACCTCCAGCCTCACAACATAACCCCAATTGGGAATGCCATTGTCTCATTTCAGTTGGTGAAAATATGATTAACTGACCTACGTAATTTATTGATGTCTCTATAAGCAAATCATTTACTGTTGCATCACTATTATAATTTGAATCTGTGGACGAAATATGACGTCATAAAAACCGCCCGGGACTTCATCACACAGAAAAATTTACGGCATATGACGTCATGTAACGCTAAAATCTCCCTCGCCTCTCACCACTTCAAAGTGAGCCATTTTATCGGATTTAATAAACTCAAACTTAAGAAAAAAATTATGTGTGACATCTATTGATTTTTCTACAAGTCTAGGATTAAAATAATAAAAAAATTATATATCTATGCAAAACACTCTCTAGATTGCATTTAGTTCGGGAAGAATCTTGTAATCATATATAAGATGGCGGGCAATACAATTATGCTTTAACAAAATTAAGATAATGTTGGTAGTTATTACTCGAAGTATGATACAGTTAAAAACGCTCAGTGGTAAAGCAAATCCTCGCCAGGGCTTAGGTTCTGCGTTCGTTTCCTAGGTGAGACACAGAAATTTTCGTGTGAGGGCTAAGTCCTCTATCACAACACAAGAAACATTTTCCGCTTTGTTGTGGTAATAGGAGATTTTTAAACATTATCAGGTTATTCGTAATACAGGAATGTTTGTCTTCAGTCGAGGGCTTCGTTATCTACCTGTTGTAAATGAATTGATTAGTTAGTTTATTCCTTTCAACGTGCACCTTATGACAAGTCATGTTTACAGATATGTTTGCGTATCTGTACAGACCTTTCACCACGCAAAACATATCCTTAAAATGAATTAAGCATAACTTGGTGCAGCAGGCTTTGGATTTCAAACTCGATTCGTCAGATCACCTCTGGCTTGTTTTATTATAATTTATGTCAAAACTGATTAAGAGGCTACAGATTAAGAAAAATCGGTTTATTAAATTGAATTTTACAATATCATTGTTGGTTCCTGGTTTGGGCGTTATGTTATCATCTTATAATGTTTGCCAGATCTTACTAAAATACCTATACAGCTGTCATAAAATTAATTAAATCGTTAACCTTTGTAGTCGTTAAATTTTAGCCTGCTTTTTAAAGGACTTACCTTAAAAACCTCACGTAATTTTTTTTTCTTCTATAATTCGGCAATACACAAACCATGCCGAATTAATATCCTCACGTGTCCATAAGTGAGATAGGCAAAGTACGCATATCATATTTATTAATGATCGAAAATTTTTATGTTGATTGTCCATTTAGTTTGAATATTACAAGAATTAACAATAATTATATTCTTTTTAGGATCTTGTGTTCGATTGACGTCAGAAATATTCCATTGACATTAAAGGGAATGGCCTTGTGGACCTTTTAAAACGTTTATTAGGTTTTTCTCACATTCCGCGATAAAATTATCTAAGATGTTAACAAGCTACTATTGGTGGTATTCGTCACACTAACTTACCATTCTATTTATTTAAGAAAATGCGATCAATTAATTGATCGAGATAAAGTTAAAACAGTTTATTTGAGCGTTTCCATCAATTCCAGTACTTTTGATGTCATCATCCAGTTTCCTACAATGATATAATTTTTACTATTTCCGTTTACAAACCTCGACTGCGTTTGAAAATAGAAAATATTCTTGCATATTTATAAAAAAGTAAAACGCATATACTATCGGTCACAAATCACCTCATACATTGATTTATCCCTTTGTCGCAAACGTATGCAGCTATTGTAAAGAAACAAATGTACTTTGTCCATTCTCATGCTTGAAGATACAAAATGTACTATTTATTTTTTTTAACTATGCAAGACGCATAAACTACAATTTGGTATTTTTTTATTAGTTAGTCAAGAAATAAACCATATTAAAAATAAAATTGAGCTTTTAATTTTTATTTTAGACACTCTGTACAAAGCAAATATCGCACGCTTGCCGATATGTTATAATGATAATTTCGTTAATTTTGACTGCCCGCCTGTGCATACAGTTTCAAGGTTTGATTCCGGAATATGATGTATTTATACTGTTTACTTTGATTTCTGAACATTTTGAGCAACCGAATTACATAACGGTTCTCAAACGAATTTCTTAATTAATACACGTACCAACTTGTACAAATAAAACAGCAAAAACTCGTTAAAAGTGAGCTTTGGCGTCATGAAATTTAAAAAAATTGTTGTCTTTATTTTACGGAACTTTTAGATGCAAATTTCACAAAACGCCATACTGCTTGTTGAATTAATTTTAAATCTTTCACTTAGAATAATATTATGACTCGGGCGAAACCGGGTAGTAAGGCTAGTATGTATCTAATATATCTATTCATTTTTTATGATATATACATTATTGCTTATTTGGTCGTACTCGCCGATATTAAATTTTCACATGTTAACACTTATACAATAAAGTAGAATTAAAAACAGAGTTATTTTATTTTAATTATTACGTTACTTTTGTGGTCCGATGTTAATAATGTGTTTTATATTAATGTCTTTGCTATTAGTTTTGATCTTACTGTGCAACAGTAGATCTAAAAAACACAATCTTTGGATTGGTGCAAATATGTAATATGTATACAAATCCGACGGTGATGTCCTTAAGACGTCCTCAAACGTCACTAAGAAACAGCCCCTTTTCTTGCTTAAGCCTCAGGATATCTTAATTGGAAAATTTGAAAGGTTTTTAGAATTATTATTTAAAAAAAATTAAACTCATTTTCATTTTCACTAGATTTTGGTTTAGGAGTAAATATTAGCAACACCATAAAGTTTCTCAGCTAAGGGGATTGAACTCAGTGTAAATTTGCACCAACATGTTAAACATACAATAACATTCTTAACAAGATGGTCAGTTTGCTTTGTGTTGAGATTTCCTGTCAAATATCCGTCACTCTTATAATATACGCTTTGAGCCATCTCAAAGTTTACAACAACAAAAAACAATCTGTTATTAACATGAACATCTTTGGTTCTGTACTGTCAAATCCAATAAAAAAACTTTAAAAAGGTTTTACTTTCGCGGTAGGTAATGTAAGCAGTATTTAAAAACTTGAGATGGTATTTGACGTTGGGTCGTATAGATTCTAGACAAAAATTCTCACTAGATACAGAAACTAAGAAAGTAATTAGGCATCAAGCAAATGACATTAAAAAAACTCACCTGTGGCACCTAATATAATTTTAACCTACACAGAAATAATGTTAGAATTATATTTAAACATATTTTAAAGGCATTTGAAATATTATTCGTATTGTTCGTTAACTTCAATAGATCGTTAAGCCATCCCTTGTCTAGGACCTTAAATACAGATAAAGGATATACATTAAATAGTGGGGGATAAAATATGCATCCTTGGTTAACACCTCAACTTGACTTACTGAAACCTTAAAATACCATTTTGATATATGTAGTACTTTTAAAATTTCAATTCTAAAAGTACTACAAGCTTTCAAGCCTTCCAATAAAAAAACAACAACTTCAACATATTTCTCTTGTACATTAATGTACTTTCTCATTTTTCTTTTTAACAGCATTTTTAAATCAAAATTATTTGTACACGTTTATTAGTAGATGTTGTGCACTTTTCTCATTGGCACTTAATATCATTTTATAAATAATAAAATATTTGTAAAGGTTTATTGCTAATATTTTAAGCAGTTGTTATGTTACTCTATGAGAAATAATAAGGATGTGGGCGAATACACAAATTAATATTTTTATTGTCTTATATCTGTGTTTTCTCCAAAAAAAAATTGAGTATCGTCAAACCCACCTGATTCGAATATATATATATATAATTCGAAAAAAAAAAAAAAAAATATTTTTTTTTTTTTAATGAATCGGATGTCTTTGTCATCACGATCATTAAACTTTAGCATATAAGGTGTGTGTTTGTCCTTGTCGAAGGCTTTATCGTAGTCGATGAATGATTATTTTTGGTATAAAGTCATTAATTTACGACTTTTTGTTAGTCCAAACATTTTTGAACAAGGACACTTCAGTATACAGAATAATAGTATTACACGTGTATCTATGACGCTGTGGAATCCCTACTGGTTTTCCATAACATTATCTTCGTGTTTTTGTGATGATTCGAAGTATAATAATATGATTTATTTAGAACTTCATTATGAGGCTTATAAAACCCTTATTTGCTTTCATTTTAGTCATGTTCTACCAACGAGGAATTGCATTCAATTAAATAAATATATACCTGAAATTCAACTTATAACTTAAATACCATTTTTTTACAATGTCTATTTCATGGATAAAATATTTTTAATTTTTTTTTCAAAGCACGCCAAAAAAAATCGCGTGACGTCATACGTACCTCGGTTTCTACGCCTTCTCTTTAGAAAAAATATTCAATGGTTAGTTTCGGAGGATTGGAAGGAGTGTGGGCCTTTCTTTGATGTAACTAGAAGGGATTTCGGTTTTTGTACTTAACCAAAAAACTAACTACTTTGTTACTTCATCTGAGAGAACTGGAATCGCTGTTAACGAAAAAGTCATTATTTTTAAGGTTAAGGACGATTCCTTATCCTTAAGTAGAACCAAAATAGCCTCTAGCTAACGAAAAAGTGATTCATTTTATCGTTAAGGACAGTGCCTTATCTTACGTGGGATTAAAATAATCCTTAGTTTTAAAAAAATCGTTCATTTTAAGGTTAAGGACAATTCCTTATCCTTAAGTAGAAACTGAACAGCCCCTTTTTTCATTTAAAGGTTAAGGAAAATTCATTATCCTGGGTATAACCAGAATCGTCCTCTGGAGACCAATTCCAGTTCTTTATCCTTAGCTAGGGACATTAGTATTTATTACAATGGAAGATGCTCTGAGGAACTAGCGTCATTGATCCCTTCGGCACCGATGCGTAGTCGGAATACACGCCAAACGCGCGCCCAACATTTGTACACGGTTGACATTTGTCACATGAGAACGGGTCGCTTCTACGATTCGTTCTTAAGTTCAACAGCTCGGCTGTGGCATCCCCAGCAGCAGCATCCCCAAAGATGACATAGGCCCTGAGGGAAATTATTTTCTTCAGGGCCTCCTGTGTGGAGTTAATATAAAATTTTATTTTTTTTTAAATGTCCTTAGCGTGCCTACCCCCTTGATTTTGAATTTTGCATTTTGACTTTGAACCGCGTAGCGATCGCTCGCTATGGTTTATGCCAAGGCTTAAATGAGGGGACGGGTATATTAGGGGGATATCCTTGTCTAGGGATGCAAAACGTGGATCCGCAACCAGGACTCTCCAATGGTTGATTTCGTTACTTTGCTATACTACTTTGCCAAATTAAAATAGTACAAAAACAATGCATTAAGAAACCTTTGTTTAAATAAACCAACTTCAGGAAAGGTGCGTGTTTTACACTGCGAAATAATTAAATGCTTAAAAAAAGTGTTACAGCTTATATTTGCCATGTTACGTGTCGGTAAACAAACATTGCATTACTTAAGAGAAGTTTAATATGACATTTCGTACGACCGGAATGTTTGGAGGTCATTTTGGGCTCGGCGCTTGACCGTGCGTCGGGGAAATTCGTGTGGGTTTTCTCTGAACTGAATTATGGTTCTGACGCTGTAAGAGCATAAAATATTGTAACTATATTTGTTACATGCGTCGTCGACCAGTGAAAAATCATGGGATATTATAATATTGATAAGAGAATGCCAAAATTACGATAACGAACTTTGATTAAATTTAATAAAATTATCTGATCGTAGAATCATTTCCGATTTAACCTGTTTGTATAAAATCATTAATTCAATGTTTGATACCCCTGATTTATTATATGTAATATCTTTTCATACTCCAAGCAGGTCGGTTACAAGACAGTACCTACCATATTATTGTAACAATTCTATATCAACGTCCCAATATCACACTCCTATGCGACGGATTCAACAGCTAGGAAATAAATACTCCGATGTTATTGATATATTTAGTACATCAATTTCATTATAAAAGCATACCTTATTGAAGTTTTTTTTTATCAAGTAGAGGAATATTTTGGTAAAGCAATTTAAATTGACAGTATTACAGTATTTTGCACGTTAACAGTATTTTATCGGCTGAAAGAAAAAAATTATTTTGAATTTTTTATTTTTATATTTTGTACCTACATAGTGTGTGGATCAAATTCAACAATATTTTTATTTATACATGTGTTTTAAACAGTAATTTCCTGTACTATTTACAAGTATAATTTCGTAAATATTGTTATATATTATGTAAAAGGCTTAATAGGCGTAGAAAAAATAAACAAATAATTCAAAGTATTGATAAAATATTTGTCTCCGGACCAAACATTTAATTAGAGACGATTATACATTTAATTACAAGTATCTGATTGATTCAATAAATCTGATTAATAAATCTCCTCACACTCTTTTTTTTGTTCATTCGTTCTACATGCCCAAACCATCTGAGCGTCCCTTTCTTAATCTTACTCGTTATGCTTACATCAGCCTTGCATTTACCACACATACGGCTCAGAGATCTCATGCCTTTAGCATTCAGTCTAAATCATGTAAATCAAAGCTAAAATCTGAATCATTTAAAAAAGACGAGTGTTTAGAATATTTAGCAAATAATGTAATTAATTGCTTTTACATACTGATAGCTTTAGTTCGAGTTCGTATTCCTATAAATACATTAATTTTGCTCGCGGAAGGAGCTGAACTCGCATACCTCGGTGCGTCAGTGTCAACGCTACCAATAACCTACTGACCCACTATTAACCGCTAATGTAAGAGATCCACTGTCGTAAGGAAGGACACGAACGCCAATATATGTACTAACTGTTATCGAGCTGATAATGTATTTTTGGCGTGTAAGTCCTTGAAAATATAACCATTAAAAAAAACACGGTTATTAAGTTAGTTAGTAATTAAATCTGTTTTTTTCCCTCCAATGACTTACTAACGGAGAGCTCTGACGTTGTGAAATTTGCATAACACATTATTATTTAATTCATCGTGTATTTTGTTTTACTTTCAAGAGTGGAAGATATTCTCAGAATCATCCTTGGTGTACGACCACCATTCAGAATGGTTGGAACCTTGCTTTAAATCGGTTTAGCCGTATTTAGTGACCAGCTCTGAATAACCAGGTACTCCACCACTTCCTCTTCCCCTCCTCACTATCTTCAGCCTCACAACATACCATACTGGCTCTAGACTGTTAAGAGCAGTTGGGACTTGGGACTCTGGCGCAGAATTCACATAAAAATCGAGTAATTTTTACATACTCGTTTATATCTATGAAATACTTATTTTACATGGCACATATTTGTTTTTGTTTGTTCCGAATTTTTAATTAACGAAAAGTGTGTTGAAATTGTGGCGAAACCGGTTTGTACTTACTACTGATAAGCAACAAATGTGTAAACAATTAATGATTTCGTTTGTGTAAAAAGACGTTGAAAACAATAAATGTTTATCGTGTTAGAATAGAAAGTAAAAAAAATACTGAAATATTTAAATAATGGCTATGGCATATTATTTAAGGAAAGCGGATAACTCAATACGATGACAATTCAACACACTTTTAAAAAGTCATACAAGGTCGTGAAAAGTGATGAAACAAAACCTAGGATAAATAGGTTATGTAGGTTAGGTTTATAGCTTTTTTCATTGCTTTTAATTACCAAGAACGGGTTGTTTCACAAAATTTGAACAATTCATATAATTTCAATGCTGATTTTCATGTTTTGTGAAGGTTCTATTCAAGTTCTGTAATTATTTTAGTTTTATGAAACAACTGGCCGATAATTATATAATAACAGAACATGAATAAAACCTTCATAGAACTTGAAAATCTACCTTGAAATTTGATGAATTGTTAAAAATCTGTGAAACAAACCATTTTTATTATCACTTTTTAAATGAATGTTTAGTGTGACTGTGTTGAGTTATTAGTTAACCATTATTTTATTACTGCGGTGATGCCCTCAGTAAGCGAGCAAAGCTATTTTTATTTTGTACTTAAAATGTTACACACGTCGTCGCTTGAAACAATTAAGTGACGTTTAACTGTCACGATGACGTATCGATACCAGAAAATATCAGTGGAACACTTGTTCGGAATGGACTGATATTTTATCAGGAAATGGATTGCCGTCACGTTTTGTAACAGGATTTCAACAAATCAGCTATAATCATTTTTCTGCATATTCACCAGTTTCCCGCTTCTACCACTAGTTTCCGGACACCGTGTATAACAGGTGTTTAAATCGATTCCATGATAACTCATCAAAATGACATTTCAACACATTTAAGGAGAATCCTAATGCTAACTCACTATTTTGATTAATCTTTATAACGAATTGGTGTACATTATGAATACCAAAAAATATGCTTTAGATAAATTGAAGGTTTTCCTATCGTTTCCCTTGAGTAGAATACACATAAAAATTACTCAATGAAAAATATAAATTTAAACTACTAAAAAAACATTTTTTCAATTGCAATGTATAAACGCTTAAAGGAAAAAAATACAGTATTATAGCTAAGATTAGTATAGCTGTGACAGTCTCCCTTGATTAACTTTATACAAAATAAATAAAAACCACTTTTGTGCTTGAAATCGGATTCTAGACTCCGTTTGTCAAACGATTTTGATGCCTATTGCCTACATTCGTGACAAAATAAAGCATACCAAAAATATACATATTTGTGGCATGTGGCTTCCTCTTAAAAAGTGATAAAAACGATGAAAAAAAGTATTATCTAAACCTTACCTATTAAATCAAGTTTTTGTTTCATCACTTTTCATGACTTTTTATCACTTTTTAATGGTGAGTTTTGTCATCTCGATGAGTTATCCGATCAAAGTATAAATCTTATAGGTACTATAGTAATATAGGTACTTATAATGAAAACAAATAAATTTAATTTTTATTACCCACGCTATTATTGATTTCCGAGTATGAATAGGGAAATATTTGCTTGTTATCCTAAAAAGTTTAGTTTTAGTTTTAGCTGTCACGCGTAGTGACAATTAGACAGCATAAATTGTTTAATAATCAATTGTTATTTATTAAGGCGTTGTAGTCAGCGTTAAAAAATAGTTTGAAAGGGAGATATGTAAATACGAATGTTAGAGGGAGCGCGCTAATATTAAAAAAACGATATTAAGCGAAAATGGTGAAAATATTTAATAAAACACGAATCTTTTGAAGTACAGCAAAAATCTCTCGACAAATGATTTTGTTGCATTTAAAGATACACTGTGAATTTATTCATGCCTATAACATATTAAATAACAGAACAAAACGTGTTTTTAATTTTTTTCTATCGAGGGAATTTCATATAATTAACGTTTCGGCAAAACAAAAATGATGTTATCTTGAATATAACTTTTTTTTTTGGAACTTAAAAACTTAACGAGAAACTTGTTATAATCGGTATAAATTGGGTATGTGGCTTAATTTGATAATAATACTATTAAATATATGAAAGAAAAACAATTTTTTCCCCATTTTCCTCAAATGCAAGGCAATGTTTTAGTTTATGTCCAATGACTGGCACACAGTACCTACTCCATACTTATTACATGTTAATGGGATTTTCAGACAATGTTATAATAAATAACAAATTTTATAAATCGCGAAATCATTTGAAAAATGTCTGTCGTATTATACAGGTAATAACTGCTCGGGGGAACTCGTGCAAGTTACATAAGTTACATTCAAACTGTTAATTAAAAACTCGGTGACAAAGTTGTAAGTAAAAAAAATATTTGTGTACAAAGACAAAAGCGTTGATATTTCTAAAAGATAAAAATTTAATATCAGACGTGAAAATGTAAACAAAACTTTACCTGGACATTTTGAGTCGAAAGATGTTAAATAAGCTAAAAGTATTGTAAAGTTTCCTTAATGTCATAGAAATAAGTTGTTAAAAGGTTTATACTAGATATAAAAATGTAATTTTTTATAACTAAATAAAAAACAAAAGAAAAATAAGCATAATTTTGAAATATTTCGATATTTAGAAAACACATTCCCTTTGTGTAAAGAATTTGTAAGAAAACTAACACTTCGCTTTTTATGTCGTTTATACAATAAAATAGTAATAATTCAATTTTCAACTGTCAGTGAAAAATTCCCGCCAATTTGTAATCATACACTTTGACAGTGTGAACAATTCATCAAATTTCAACGTTCATTTTCGGGTTCTGTGAAAGTTTTATTCAAGTTCTGTTATTATATCTTTATAGACTAGTTGCTTGACAGAACTGAAATAAAAACAGAACTTGAAAAATCTTTCGCAGAACTTCAAAATGATCGTTTAAATTTGATTATTTTTTTAAATTCTCCAAAACATCCCGTCCTCAATCTTGTATAAATATTTGAGGCAAACTGAGAAGAATAATTATTTACCTTTTCAACAACGAACAAATGTTTGTATAGTTATATAACTCTAGGTCAGGAGTGTCCTTTAGAGGCTCTAACGGAATTCGATTTTTGTGGCTAGTAATGTCTTTCTCAGGCTTGAAAGGTTTTAATAACCTGATGTTTGTGGCTAGTAATGTCTTTCTCAGGCTTGAAAGGTTTTAATAACCTGAAGTTTGTGGCTAGTAATGTCTTTCTCAGGCTTGAAAGGTTTTAATAACCTGATGTTTGTGGCTAGTAATGTCTTTCTCAGGCTTGAAAGGTTTTAATAACCTGATGTTTGTGGCTAGTAATGTCTTTCTGTGGCTTGAAATGTTTTAATAACCTGATTTTTGGGTGCTTAATACACATTTAAAATCCAGTGCCACTGCAAATTATTGATGTTTGCTGCGGAATGCTACCGCTAGACCCTGCAGGCGGCTTTTGCCGGGCTTTATAATTACTTTTACTTCATTACCTTCTAATCTCCATCTCCTTCCAGTTCCCACTCCTTTCAACGTTACAACATATACCAATTGTGGATGCTATAGTCCGACAGGCTCCGGGCAGCTCGAACTCTTAAGGTATTAAAATAAAAATTATATGTAATCAGGCATAACAAATAAATATCCCAACTGACACGGCAATGGTTTTTAAATTAGCCTTTCCTTAAATAGAGCTAGATAATTTGCTTAAACCAATTAATTAGCCTTGCATTGAGGTTAATTTGAATTTTCATTAGATGCCTTCTTTACAAAACTGTATTTGTTATCTTTTCTTTGTTACTTTCTTTTTACTTTTACCAACAAATTTGAATGAATTAGTATATTTTAAATGTAAATCTTTAAAATATAATTGTAACATCCACTCTTAGGTACGTATCGTTTTATTGATATTTTACTCGCATTCGCAATTTTAATATGAAAAAACACAACAAATATACTAAACATATGTCGTTTTGTTAATGTCATATGTTTTTTTAATGTGAATATCGTACAAGAGTCCCGACTGCTTCCAATCTTCTGGAGCCAGTGATAATACGGCATATTTTCTGAGGATGAAGGTAGTCGAGAGAGGAATGAGATGGGATAAAGGAAGTTGGGGAAGTACTTGGCTATTCAGATCTGGTCACCAAAGACGGCTAAAGCCATTTAAAATCTGAAAGGTGATCTTACAACTGGGAGCATCTGGAACGTGCCGCAAATATACTATTATCTTAAATAAATAAATTGTGAAATAACACCAATTTATCAAATGAATTTTACTTGCACACGCCGGGATTTGAACCCTCGACCTTCGGGTTGTAAGTCAAGATCCTTACCCTCGGCCTCGGAGGCCGTCTGTTTGTATAACATTAATTTTAATATCAAATGAAATGGCGCATACCGTTATTTTTTAATGCATTGAGATTGTGAAATAACATTTGTAAGAAAATTAAATTGATGGGACATGGTCGGTGGCTGAGTTGGCATTGCGTTTGGGTCTCACCCAGGCGAAGTGTGTTCAATTCCCTCGGCTGGCTAAGTCCTCCATCACAACACAAGCAACATTTTACGCTAACTGTGGTGGAAGTAGGAGTTTTTAAATATTGTCAGGTTATTTGCAACTCGGGAATTTTTTATTTTATTTTATTTTATTTGTTTATTTATTAACATTCAAAACCTGCTAAACTACTTATGTAGTTTGTCAGCAGGTACATAATGACAACATTTTTGCAATAACATGGTACAATGGTAAACAGTATGTAGGTATGTATAATGTTGATGATAAATTAACAATAAAGATAAGTTGGTTAAATTACAGAAATGTATAAATATAAATATGTAAAAAGCAGTATAAGCCTCATATTTTTTTTTTATTTTTTTTTTTATATTTACTCCACACAGGAGGCCCTGAAGAAAATAATTTCCCTCAGGGCCTATGTCATCTTTGGGGATGCTGTGTGGTGGTCTTTTTGTGGAGAGGAAGGAGTGAACAAGGGTCTTGAAGAGTCCCATGTTGTAGGAGGGAGGAAACACAGAGGCCGGCAGTTCGTTCCACAGCCGAGCTGTTGAACTTAAGAACGAATCGTAGAAGCGACCCGTTCTCATGTGACAAGTGTCAACTGTGTACAAATGTTGGGCGCGCGTTTGGCGTGTATCCCGACTACGCACCGGTGCCGAAGGGATCAATGACGCTAGTTCTTCAGAGCATCTTCCATTGTAATACCGATAGAACAAGGACAGCATACCTACCTGACGCCTGTGCTCTAAAGATTGCAGTCCGTTTGTTAAGATTGGGGAATCTATCAAACGGACCGCCCGTTTCTGCACAGAGTCAAGGGTTTTTTTCAGGTATTTTGGGGCTCCAGACCAGAGATGGCTGCCAAATTCGACAGTAGGGCAAAAAATATAACAAACAAGCACAAATGAATTTAATATGAACAAATGAATATAATCAACAAGTACTTCTATGGTTTTAGTATACATAAGGTAATACAAATTTATAACGATTTTACATTTCCTTAGAGTGTGAATTCCAATTAGGAAAACAAGGTCTTCAGTAGGACATCAATATAAATCCTCAGTATCTAATAGCCATTTCCTTAGATTATATTTGACTTTAGCTATAAAAACATTTATATTTTTAATTGTCATTGGAAGTTTATTAAAAATTCTGGGTACAATAAAGTTTAGGGTTCTTTCATCGTATTTATTGGTACATTTCGGGATGTTTGTCTTTCTTTTAAAAAAAATGATTGCCATAAGAAATAAGGTTTCAACAACAACAAGAAATTGAATTTTTAAGACTCATTTTTCAACTTGCTTCACGGCACCACAAAGTAGGCTTTGACCGGAAGTAGTCACAAGTTAGATATCTCAAATCCCGCGTAAATCGACTATGCCGGGTCCAGTTAGGTATGATGCAACTAACACTTCGGCCGCATCTCCCGGCAAGTACCAGGTGTACCAGGTAATATCCCTCAAATAGGTGTTACGAAATATCCTATAACAGAGTTCAAACGCAGCCGTTGTTGATGCAATATTGGACTTAATGCCATAATATTTTATGTTATTTAGATTTGGAGGTGTTTTTTGTGATTGAAGATCTGTGGCGTAGTGGTTAAAGCATTGATTGCAGGATGATGGTGGCTGGTTCTCAACCCTCGTGAAGATATTGTCAAGATTTGTTTCGGATAAAATTTATTTAAAAAGTTAACCATTTTGTATTCAGAAAGCCGGTCAAACACCGACACACGTTGTAATATAGTAAAGACAATAAACTTTTACAGCCTTACAAAAAACGTGGTGTAAATATAACACGGCGCGAAAGGTCAGAACAGTGAAAAACCTGACTTATAACAATGGCGTTTGTTTGGTTTAAAATGATTTTAAACAAGGCTCAAGGCCGGCTTTACCGCACGTTGGTGCGTTAAAAACGGGCTAGTTAAACGGGCGCGTAAGAACCTAATAAGGGTAATTGTTTGCACCAATAAACGAATAGGTACTCTCAGTAGTCATCTCAATGGATAAAGACCACCATTCAGAATCAAACCTTTGCTTGAAATGGCTTTAGCTTAGTTAGTGACCAGATATATAAAGCCAGATATCTCCCAACATTTAACTTCCCCATCTATTCCCCTCCCTATATAAAACATTGGACATGCCAAACATTATGGTGAATTTAAGTAAAGTATTGATATTTCTTACTGCTCCTCACTAGGGTGTCCTGTGCTGAGGCGGAATAAAGTATTTAATTCTTTTAATTTGTTTTTACTGTTTTTTTAAGTATTTTCATTGACCTCATTCAGCCAGATTATTATTCATGATTTGTACCCATTAAACTTTTTTAATCATTTTATATCTGTATATTTTATATCTGTTATGAAGTTTTGTTGCAAAATAAATGTAGTTTCTTTGTCCGAATGTGGTTTTATGGCTTGGAATGTTTTGTCAAGTCATTTTGATTCAATGTTGTGTGATGCGGTGACATGCGGTCTAGCAAAGAATTCCATATTTTGATACTATCTAGTGTGATGGACACGGGGTTTAGTAGAGAATTCCATATTTTGATTCTATCTAATTTGATGGATACGGGGTCTAGTAGAGAATTCCATATTTTGATTCTATCTAGTGTGATGGATACGGGGTCTAGTAGAGAATTCCATATTTTGATTCTACCTAGTGTGATGGATACGGGGTCTAGAAGAGAATTCCATATTTTAATTCGATCTAGTGTGATGGATACGGGGTCTAGTAGAGAATTCCATATTTCGATTCTATCTAGTGTGATGGATACGGGGTCTAGTAGAGAATTCCATATTTTGATTCTATCTAGTGTGATGGATACGGGGTCTAGTAGAGAATTCCATATTTTCATTCTATCTAGTGTGATGGATACGGGGTCTAGTAGAGAATTCCATATTTTGATTCGATCTATGGTGGACAATAGTTTCAATTGTAATTTTTTGGCATATATTTATCTTTAAATTTGGTACGTACTTACATAGAGAAAATTTACTGATGTGAAATTAACAATCTGGTCAAATAATTCGTTTTCCTGTTACAATGGGACTGCAGGCCTATAACGAACGAATAGAAAGAGTTCCTAACAAAGTATCAGTAAAAAAATATTCACACAAACACTGACATTAACATTGAAATACTTATATTGTAGCATTCCATCATTCTATCTATAAAGAAAAGAATACACTTTCTCGATATATACTGAATGACTATAATTTTTCTCCGTGTGTTTTCCAACCTTTCGCTATTCAATTTGAGTGGAATATGAAGAAAGAAAAGAAATAAGAGTGATAAGATGAGAAGCTACATAAAATAATATGTAATATATTTCAAAAGAACTCTACAATACCTTGTAATATCCAGTTTATTCATTAGAAATAACGCTACAGCGCGAGCGCTTCAAGTAATTTGTAATGGGTTCAGTAGCTACCTACTCGTACATCAGATAATATTTGGGTATAAAAACGCATTACGTAACGTACCTGTATACTCGTAAACGATCAATGAATCTAGATGCATTAAGCCTAACGGTGCATTATAAAGATAATTGCACTCTCTAGCATCGTTCTCGTGTAACTGTATCTGTGATGAATAAATAATAGGGTTTTGATGGCCCGCCGGTGCTCGTAAATCTTGAATAGTATTCACGTAGCCCTGGCAATGAAATGACTGGAAAATAATGCGGTAGTGTCCGATGCTTAGGAAATGGGTAATGTTATAAGGCATACGATCACAGAGAAATCGATAACTTTACAATATCAGATCGATAGGAGTAACTAACGATGATTTTATATCGAGTTGATAGTCAGAATGATATTGATAATGCTAAATCTATGAATTGACATTCCTAAATGTCAGACGGCAACTTAAAAGTTAAAATAACTAATAAATTGACAATGTACAATTAAAATAATGACTTTATTGGCAGTCCGCGTGTCCTTTTTGATTCTAAAAAGGACGTTAATTAGGTCATGAGGTCTTAATTTATGACTAATAACGTTTGTTTCTCCAAGTTGGAACGGAATCAATTCCGTTCGGAATCGGAAGTCATGAATTAATTGAGATCGTGTAAACTATTAATTTCAATTCCAATAGCTTAGTTAGTTTACCTTCCTTTAATAATAAGCTAGTTATTTTGAATAGCGTATTATCCAAAAAGTTATGCATATTGACAGTTTATCCGACACCCTTGGAGGCCGGGCTCAAAGTAGCGGCTTTTATATACCAACTGTCGGAATCATATTCTGTCAGTACTCCTAAATATCGTTAACTGATCATAGATTACGTATTTAGTCAACATCGTATTGAAAAAGGGCTTTATCGATCGTCGATGCTAAACGTACTGATAGTAATATAGGCTTCCAATTTTCTCATAAGAACAAATTCGTTTATAGACGCCGTCCTCCACACATTTGACTTTTCAACAATTTTACAGTATGTTGAAAGTATTGGTTAAATTTGTGGTGAAATTCCTTATCAAGTAAGAACTTTTTCGATGATTGACAGGAACAACTATAATCTATATAATGAGTTTTCTATAAAATTTTTGTCGGTAAATTATTATTATCATTTTTAAATATGAAACAGAAATCTGTGTTTTGCAGTCTAAAAAACCCTCAGACTAGAAGTCTGTTTTCTCTGTGAAAGAAAATTCTTTTTCTGCCAGATTTTTATGCTGCTTATTATATTTTTTTCCCTGTAAACAATCAACTTTATTTTTGTAGGAAAGGCTTTGTAAGTGCTGAATTCCCCACTAGATGGTTTCGAGACATCTACATTTGTTGGTGAAATATTGTGACTTGTCAAATATTATTATTTTTTTATTGGTAAACTAATGTTTACAAGAAAAGGTTTTTTCAAAGGATAAAAAATTATTACATATGAAATATTCAATATTTTCAATTTGTGTGGATATTTCAGGCGACTAATTATTGCTTATAATAATTTGTTACCCTTTGTGCTATGCATAAAAAACATTGTCTTATAAACATTAGTTAATCATTAAAAAAATAAGTTTATCAAAATTTTTAAGCCCAAATAAATTAACATTACGGTGTACTGGTCTGAAAGTTTAATTTCGGGATTTTTTTTCCTAGTGATCCCAATATCTAAAATGGTGACGTCTCTGACTGTATTGTTAAGTAATACCTACAAGTAATAAATTCAAAATATATTAATTTGAATATATTTTGAATTTTGATCTTTGCGTCTTGTAGTTATTTTCATAGGCGGTCATAGTTCGAAGTGTGAGTTCACAAATATAGAGTCTATCCGCAATTTTATTTAAAATTGTTTACATACTGTGCGGGGTTCAGCAAGGACGTAAACATTGCCCATTTTTATTTTTATTACGAACTTAAGTCAAATATTATTTCAGAATTTGATAAAGTTCGAGGCTAGTAAAGTAGTAACATTTTATCATGGAATGATCACAGAGGATAACGAAGACGATGACATAATATAACAGTATTCAAAGAAGACAGTTAATATCTCAATTCATTTCAGGGTTCGCTGATAAAAGTTTCCAAAACTGTCTAATCATCGTCAAGATGGTCAGAGAAGATATTAGGCCATTCAACTATATCTTGGAACAAGAAATTCATATTTCAATTATATAAATGGAATCGAAAACTCTATACCTTCTAATATACAAAACTTTTTCACTCACGTTAACTCTCTTAGAAAAAACAAACAAGGTTTACCCCTTTCAATGCACTTCAAAGAAAAGAGTAGTACTGACATGAATGTAAAAGTTAACTATTTTGCTGATTATTTTAAAAGCGTCTATGACGAAGATATCCCAGACAATTAGATACCACCTTCGTCGCTTAACGAGAGCATACATATCCCTGCCATACACATCAACTTAAACGACGTTATAAGTAAAATCAAATCCTTAGACAAAAACAAAAAGGCTGGACCTGATAATGTACATCCCAATATCCTGATAAATTGCATTACTTCACTGGCTGAGCCGATTTTTCTATTGTTTAATCAATCCCTTGACACAGGGTGCTTCCCTGATATTTGGAAACGTTGTTATCTAACTCCTATATTTAAAAAGGGTAATAAAAGTGATGTTACTAACTATAGACCAATATGTAAGCTATCTGTAATTCCTAAACTTTTTGAAAAACTATTACTTGATAAAATTTCACCATGTATTAACCATCTCATTGTTCCGAATCAACACGGATTTTTGTCAGGTAGATCAACTCTGACAAATCTCTCATTATATGAAAACTATATATCAAACGCATTAGCTAACAGAACTCAAGTCGATTCCATATATACGGACTTTATCAAGGCCTTTGACAAAGTATGCCATAAAATTCTCCTGATCAAACTACGTAAGCTCGGTATTGACGGAAAACTTTTAGAATGGTTTGCTAGCTATCTAACTAATAGAGTTTTACTTGTAAAAATCAATTTGTTCATTTCCAATCAATTTATAGCTACCAGTGGTGTACCACAGGGGTCTCATTTAGGCCCAATATTATTTTTACTGTTCATAAATGATATTGTAAATATATTTGATGAAGATATTAATTCGTTACTTTTCGCAGATGATTTAAAAATATTTAAAATAATCAAAAGCGCTGAAGATTGTATCTGTCTACAAAATAATTTGAACAGGTTAATTAATTGGTGTTCTCTTAACAAACTTCATCTGAACATATATAAGTGTTATTCAATTAAATTTTACAGAATAAATCAACCAATTATTCATTCATATAAACTCAATAACTCAATCCTTACCTCTGTCGAAGAAATTAATGACCTGAGGATAACTTTCGATTCTAAATTAAACTTTATATCGCATATAAATAATATTAATAATAAAGGAATGAAAATGCTAGGCTTCATTCTTCGAAATTCCAGAGGTTTCAAGAATATTTCAACATTAAAAATTTTGTATACATCCCTGGTTCGTAGTCAAGTCGAATATAACTCCTCGATCTGGTCCCCCCACTACAAATTACATTCAGATTCAATCGAAAAAATTCAACATAAATTCCTAAGACACATTAATTTTAAACTCGGTATTCCCATTGAAAATATAAATTATAATTACTTGATGAAAAATCTAAATTTATTAAAACTCTCAGATCGAAGAATTATATCCGACTTAATATTTATGTTCAAAATTGTAAATGGTAGTATAGACAGTCCAGATTTAATTAACCTCATTGAATTTCATATACCCACGAGAGCTACTCGATCTAAAATTTTGTTTAAATGCAACAATATCAGGACTGAGTATTCCAAACACTCGCTTGTACCTAGGTTGCATGAAGTTAGTAATAGATACGCAGATGTGGCAGATCTATTTAACTGCACGCAATGTAGGTACAAGAGGGCTATGCTATCAAATCTTTTCAATCAATATTAATTTAATCGAATTCTACCTTATTTGCACTATAGAAACTTAAGTACTTGTATCTCTTGTTTACTTACTTACTTACTCTCTAATGTCATTTTACAATCAAATGCCACATATATTTGTAATTCTTTTTTAAAAATATTTTTACGATTTTAACTGTGACATGTTATCATTGTTTATGGTATATTTATACCGTTGATATTAAATAAATAAATAAACACACCCCTTGCTTAACATGTGATATATATCTATACACTTGTGCTGAACCAACTCTTGTTACTATCGGGCTCAATCAATCATTTAATTCACTTGATCGGGCCATGTCTTCCTCGGGTAACCCCGAATTCTTTTTCACTTCACCTTCGGTTCATTAATCTTCCTGCCACCTATTTCTCCATACATTTGCTATATATTTACTATCTAAAAAGGAGACGATTTGACATGACTTCGATAAAAATTCGTCAAAATCTTTAATTAATTGCAAAAGAGACAAAAAACCGAACATATCTTTCTGCAACAAAAGTTATTTGCAAAAAAAGTTTCGTAAGAATGATTGCAGCACCTAAGTAATACGAAGAAAAAATAATATCTCTTGATTTTGCGAAACAAATCACCCCGTATTTTCTGTTTCTTCTGCAAGATTGCAACCTTTACTCAAGCGACAAATACTGTAAATATCCATTATTATTTGTATGTCTTTTTTTAATGTTGTCTTTATATTTATGCACGTTACACTATAATTTTATCAATGGTTGGTGCGATAGGTTTTTTGCTTACAACAAAAAATATCCCTTTGAGGCTTAAAAATTATAATAATAAAAACAGAAAAAAATCTAAATTAGTAAGGAAAAAAAACATTTCTACACCACAAGTTTTCAAATAATTATTTAAGATGTTATCAACCTTAATATTAATATGTGGAAAGAAAATTGTGGTGCTGAAAGGGTTAATACGTAATAAAAAAATTAAATGTATCAAAAAAATTAAAAAAAGAAGTGAGAGTTTCATTGCAAATTTTTACTTATGAAAAGGAATGTGTTTTCAAAATGTGCAGTTTCATAGACTTTTTATACGTTATGTTTTTACAGGTATGTTTTTTTAAACTCAAAATAAATTTAAAATTCCGAAATCTAAGATATAAGATTATTTTACCTAGTTTTTAGTACAGTTTTTGCAAAGGATAAACATTAAGTAATGTAACAGAACATGTATAATACACGGGAACAATTGAGAATTATGCGTTCGAAAGTATTTTTGCTCATCATTTAAATGAAGCTACAAACCAAAAATGTGTACATTCTTGGTATACCTTATTTCGTAGGTAGGGCATTAAAATCGCTTGACAAACGGAGTCTAGAAACGTTCGATTTCAAGCACAAAACTGGTTTTTATTTATTTTGCAAATAATTTTATGAGAAAGCCAAAAAGTAGATAAAGTGAAACTGTCACAGATAATCTTAGCTATAATAATGTATTTTTTAGTTGGTTTCCTTTATGCATTCATACATTTCTATTAAAAAAAAAAATTTTAGTAGATTACATTTATATATTTTATTGATTAATTTATTTTTTATATGTATTTTACTCAAGCAAAACGATAGGAAAACCTTCAATTTATCCAAAGCATACTTTTTGGTATTCATAATGTCCACTAATTCGTTATAAAGATTAATCAAAATAGTGATTTGGCATTAAGCTTCACATTAACGGGTTAAGGGAACGAAGAGTATAAGATCTTAACCCTTCGTGGCACATACAAGACTTCGTAATTTTATTTCCTAATCACACGCTAACCAGCCGTTCCATAGAATGAATCTAGAAGACTTGATGTTAGCACTTCGGATAGTAGAAAATTAATTAGGGCGTGATATTCTTTTTGGCATAACGATATAACAATTCTGTGCGAGTTCATTCAATTATAAAGACTTAGCTAAACTTGCGTATCTTTTATTCATGAACGTAGTATTACTCAATCCGTAACGTGCGTGGTCAACTTTCTTTTTCATTATTGAAATATTCTGACAGACTCGCGCGAGATTAGCAAATGATAAGAATAAACGGGCAGAAAACTTGTTTTCCGTAAATAAAAATGGTGTCAAGAATCTGCAAGTCAAAATGGCACTGTCATTAGGACTTGTGACAAAATTGGACAGTTTGAGATCAAACCCCGCTGAGAGTAACGTCTGCACCTTATTGCCTAATAGCACCTTATAATGAGAGGTCAACATTATAAAATGCTATTTAAAATATGATGTAAGCTAAATAAGTTAGCGAAATAGCTAATTAATGTTACTTTTGATTCAAATATATTGTATACTTATTTTTGTGATTAAAATATTTAAATTTTGACATTGTTTTCTTAATTAGCTGATTTTTTAATATTTGAAACCACACAGCATTTGGGACTCGGTGCGGTATTGAAATTTTACAAAACAAGCTTCGCAAAAAAAAACACGCCAGCAATATGCAATCATTATAAGATTATTGTCACTTATATTTTTGTTTATACAGGGTGTATCGGCACTAACCCGACAAACTTTAACCAGCTATTCCTTAGCACATTTGGAGTAAAAAATGTTATGGGCACGTTGCTGTCCGGTAGCATATTTTTTTCAATTAAAAACAAAAAAAATAAAAATTTCCACACTCCATCACTGTCATTGGCATTGCTTTTCGTGTTCAACAGCTGTTATAAGCAAGTATGTCGAAAAGCGTCTTCGCTCTTTCGCACACACTAAATAATAATAGTTATAAATGAGAAGAATGGTGCCGTTCCATTTCGTTGTGATTATAATATTTCGTTATGAATATAGGTACACACGTGCATTATTCAACGGAATTCGAATAAAATATTGCCAGATGGGTTTTCAAACTTTGACAAAGGATAAAACAGTGGTGACATGTGGTGAAAATATGAATAATATTTTTTTTATTAAAATAAACGTTACCGGACAGCAAAGTGCATATAAGATTTTTTACTCCAAATATGCTAAGGAATAGCTGGTTAAAGTTTTTCGGGTACGTGCCGATACACCCTGTATCTACGTGAAAACCAAATGGGCATCTAAATAAATAAATAAAAAATTGCATTTAAGTGGGTTTGGTCCATTGGAGGCCCAGTAAACGATTTAATCAGAAAAATATTTATTTATCAATAAAATTAATGTTATATTTTTGTTGTTACAGTTCAGCCCATAAACATGGATTCTCTTCCTCTGATGGAGTCCATGACAGACGCGTTAGCCCGCACCTCCGTGGCCAGCGAGGGCGAGGCCATACGTAACATCATTTCCATCAAGCACAAGCACAACGGTAACGACAAGATGTTGTTGATCAACGACGACAACAATAACAACAACAACAACGTCAGCTTCGCCAAGGGCCCGCTGAAGGGGGCTCAACCATTGATAGCGAACTCCAACGAAATTGAAGAGATCGTTGCTAAGTTGTCACCATTGCAGGAATTTTACAAAGGGGCAAACATATTTGTGACTGGTGGAACAGGTATGTAAAATACATTTTTTTTATAATTATCTTTAAAATACGCACATGTAATATATACGCAAAAATACAACAAACGATTCGGCATATATTTTAATTGGGGTATGCGTAACGCCGCGCGCCGGCCCGGAAACCGTTTATTGGATAACGAATGCTTAACACCCCTGCCATAGGTCACGCCAAGTGGTTTGCTACGTTTGGTGACAGCGGGGGTGCCCGGGTTGGCGGGATGCGTTTTCCCCCCTACTGCGTGGTCAGGAGAGACTGGTTAAGAGAGACCTTTTGACCTCTTCAGTCAGCTCCCTCGATCCATCGCCTTACACCGCAGTGGGAAGGATAGTTAAATACGTCACTCCTAGATACATTGACCACCAGATTCATATACACCCCTCTTGCCTTACAGAACTTCCGACCAGTTTCCTTCCTTCCTTTCCCTAAAAAAAACCTGGACACACCATCCCCAAAGATTACATAGGCCTTGGTGGATTTTTTTCTTCGGGGAGTGGCCTCAAGGTCTCCTGTGTGGGGCTAATGTAAAAAAATAGCAATTTATTTATTAATTTTCTGGAAATCTACAGTTTACATTTATTTCATTTTGTGCATAAGTATTATATAACTAAAATAAAACCAATTATTGATTTCCTCCTTGTGACTTTTCCTCTACTGAGACAGCATAATAAGGAATAAGTAAATTAAATTTGTAAGAAAGGACTGTGAATTAAAAAAATTATACAAAACAAAAGATTATATAAAACGAAAAATTTACAAAACAAAACATTTACAGCCATGGAGAGAGGTTGTAGATATAAATCAAATCATAATAGAAATATAAACAATAGAGACATGGCATTATTCACAAACCAACCAACCCAACCACAAACCAAGTTCGCAACTGAAAATATCCACCTTGGATAATACGCTATTGTAATTATTGCATAGTCTGTTCAGGCAAGAGACATGACATTATTCACAAACCAACCAACCCAACCACAAACCAAGTTCGCAACTGAAAATATCTACCTTGGATAATACGCTATTGTAATTATTGCATAGTCTGTTCAGGCAAGAATTCTGCTTAGAGTTCGTTTTGTATTGATCCACACTGAACAGGACAGAAGAGCGTGTTGAATGCGCAGGTACATTGAATCGAATCTTATTTAGCAACTCTGGGCATTAAATATTATTGTTAACTACTTTATACAGGAATAGTGCATCCTTACGATGCTTATTTAGTATTAATTAAGGATGCATATATTTAAGTGTAGTCTCTCCCATAATAACTAATGGCACGTTTTAATCTTCCAGGATTCATGGGCAAGATTCTGCTCGAAAAGTTGCTCAGGGCCTGCCCACACTTGGAGACAATCTTCCTACTGGTGAGAGATAAGAAAGGAAAGGACATTCACACCAGGGCTGAGGAAATATTCGATGACCCGGTAACATATCACTTAATATTCTGTTCTGCCGGGTTTTGTGGCATAACCCTGCCATATAAAGTCAATGTTCTAATGTTTACCGTTATTAAGAAATTTGAGGCTTTTTTATTAATAAATTATTGTTTTTTTTGTAACAAACGGATATAATGATATCCTCACTGTCATCTCCCGTCCAGAGGATTTCATAAACATATGATTAAAATTTAGTAGTATGGCTAATATAAAGTAATTATTGACATATCTAATAGTGCTTTTTTCTGAAATAATCATAAATATATTACAAGGTATTTTTTTGTTCAATTGATTGGTTTCGGTTTCAGTCTGTATTTGGTATCATTATATTGTCTATTTTTGATCTCCCTATAATTTTTAGTAAACTACGAATATATTTTCACGATGTCGGAACACGTGTTAAAAATGAACAATGCAAAAGAATTTTCTCTGTTGTGCTGGGTGCCGATAATTTCTAACAGAATTGATCTTCTGTAATCTTACGTGTCAAGGATGAATTAAAATTATTACATAATGATTTAATGATGCGTGAAAGTATGTTCAAATACCCATGTGATATTTGAAAGAGAGTTTACGAAAACACAGTTTGCAAGTTGTAAACGGTGAATCCTTGGATCACGTGGATAAGTTTGGATATTTGGGAAGATGCATTTTTGACAGAGACTAGAAAGTTGATAAGGACATTGACAGATGGGGAATACAGCAAATTCAATTAATTAACCCTGATATATGGCAGGAAACACAAGTAGTCAAGTAGCAGAAAAGGGATGAAAACAATCTGAGTGAAATAGAGATTCGATCCTTGAGACGCCTGTTTTTATAATAGTGTCCAAATGGGATATTCGAAAATAATCCAATGAATCTTGGGGAAAATTAAGAAAGGGATGCTTGGATTACTTGATCTATAGAGGATAGAACGGGGAAAACGTATTCGGAGAATGTGTGAGAAATACCCAACGAAGACACGGTACGATTCATCAAATCGAAGACTGAAATTGGTTCATATTTATCGGGACTGTCACCTTTATGTTGATGTCCGTCCTTAGTAATTTGAATATCTCTACCGCGTGTCTTCTGTCTCTCCGATCAAATTACTTCTAGTACTCTGAAAAAACATGACTTATTTCAATTTTATAAGCCCCGCCCTCTCTTGCTGTTGCACCTGTTTTACTCCATCGTCCCCATGCACTCTAACCACTTATGGCAACCCCAGTCATGTCTCTTGTGAAGAATTAGAATAACAGAGTACGTATGTATGAGACGGTTTCTCCTAATGAAGCATGTAGTGTGATGATGTAACTGATGTATGTTTTCTTCTTTCATCTAGGTGTTCGATTTGGTCAGAAAAAGTCTGCCAAAGTTCCGCCACAAGATTGTCCTGGTGCCCGGAGATGTCTCATTGGCTGGACTGGGACTTAGTCTCACAGACAGACAGATGCTCATCGAAAAGGTAAGAATCCCTTTTCTTAATCTTCTTCGTTTTATTTTATTTCTGACGAAAGAAGAAAAGACGTATGTGTATATTTCCGTCACTACTGGACACACTGACCCATACGAAGAAAAAATAGTGTTGTGAATGTCTTCAAATTATTGCTAATCCAGTTATGGGGCATTTCCTGTGGGGCAACTTTTAGTATATTCCTAATATATGTTGGTAATATATATATATGTAATTAGCAATACTCATTTTTCTGCGTACACCCCTCACACGTTTTTCCTTCCCAGAACTTCATCTCCTTCCTTTCATTAAAAATACCTTCCACACAACATCCTCAAAGATGACATAGGCCCTTAGGAAAATTTCAGGGCTTCCTGTGTGGGGTTGATGTAAATAAAAGCCTTTAAACATTACCATAATGAGGTTGCCATAGTTCCACTGCTTCCGACTAGTAGAAATATACGCGGATCACATAAAAAAAAACAATAAACTTTCCAGTAAAGAAGTCTTAATTTCAAACATTCAACTAGAGGTTGAATCTATTAAATTTAATTTATTCATATTTTGACATCTAAATATGATTTGTAAGTTAATTTGAATAACGGGGTGTTTAACCTCGTATTTTAATGATCTTATTATCAAGCATCGGCATTCACCTTGCTGAAGCTTTTTGGAACCAAATGATATTATAAACTTCCACTTTAAATTTGGAAATTGATTCATCGAATTCTTGACCTTCTATGTTTAAATTTTTATTTACATTATACAGGTACATACTGAAATGATTGTTAAAAATATAAACATACGTATTTTTTTTACATTGACTCCACACAGTAATTAAATTCATTCATGGCCTACGTTTTTAATGCAATTTGGTAGGCGGGTTTGGGTACCGTCGCCGCGGTAACCATTTATTGGATAACCTACGTTTGGTGACTTAACAGTCTGCCCACCAGCTGAGTGGCGTGTCAGATCGGGAGAGGCTGGTTTGGAGAGACCCTTTGACTTCTACAACTGGTCTCTGAACCTATTGCCTTGCGCCGCAGTGTGAGGGATATATTAATATCTCCGTTACTCCTGGAAACAATGATCCCTAGATTCCAACCCAACCCTCATAAATTTTACCTCTCCAGAACTTCCTATCTTTCCTTTTTACAAAAAAGACCTTCCTTACAAAATCCCAAAAGATAGAATAGGTTATAAGGGAAGTTATTTTCATCAAGGCCTCCTGTTCGGGGTTAATGTAAAAAAAGTCATCTTACATGACGTTGTGTGGAGGGGTTATTTTAAGTAAGGGGAGGAGTGGAGAGAAGTTCTATAAATTTAAAGGAAAAAGGCATTAGGGATAAGTAGGAATCAGGGGTTAAAATTTCTATACGTGAAGTATGAATCCACTGCGATGGTTCCAGAGAATCCGTCTGGAGAGGTCAAAGAGTCTCACTTGACTTCAGTTCCTGTATAGGAAGGGTCTATTCTCTGTTTTTTTAAAAGTTTTAATTTACATGTATCATAGAAAAAGAAATTGTCTTTACGGTTTGATTTTTATCATATATTACGATTGCATATGAAATAGAGGCTACTATAAAACTCTCAGTGGCAGGGTCATCAGGTCGATTGTCTCCGCGTCATCATCCACTTTGATCAAGTGTCAGATTGATTTATGATCAAGTGTCAGATGTAGGTGTTGTAATATATGAAATAACATTCAGTTGGTAACACTACATGCACAGGAAGTAGGTGTCAAAAGTATTCGTATATTAGTCTCTGTAATGGCTGTAATGTGTGTGCTCTGTTACAATAAACGTTATTTTGGTTATTAAAGATCACCATCTATTATTTATCAAGACTACAGGTTATGGGCCCAGGCACATGTGATAAGAGGAAAAACATCTTGTAATGATGGAAGGCAATCAGAACATGTTAAAATTGGAGGGGTCAAGAAACTGGAATGTGTGGAAGCTCCAGACTGCAGTATTGTTACGTGGACAAGGATGGCTGGATATAGTGGAAGATCGGAGTACAAAACCTGAAGAAATTGCACAGAAAATGTTATGTTACACATAATATCATGTTCTACTTCAGCGGAAATATGGAAGAAGTTGCAGAGTGTGTATGAACAAAAACGGAGACCAGCATTCATATTGTACAACAGCGATTTTTTCAGTACAAATATGAAAAAGGAACAGAAATGTCTGCATTTTTATCAAAAATACAAGAATTACAGAACCAGTTAAAACAATTGGGAGAAGAAATTTCTGAGAAATTTGTTATAACTAAAATACTCATGTCGCTGCCAGAAGAATATAAACATTATTGTTTATATTCTATAATTTATTTTTATTTAATTTATTCTCTAATTTCCCTTCTGTTGCGTCACACCTTCCTGTCAGTTAGTTATAATCCACCTTGAAGCAACTGCTTGACTGATGTCGACAGATCATCAGAACACGAGTTCTCTGCTCTCTGACTGGAGCACCCTCCTCATTGACTTATTGTCCTCGAATCGGACAATGTTTCCAGTTGAAGACAACTTGAGCTAAGTCATCTCTTCAACGTTATCTTTTTGATATCTTAGTTAGTTGGATGTTGCAATATTTTGTTTACGACTTATGACCTTGCAGCAGTATTTACATCATTCTTATTTCAATTTATTAAATTGCTGAAGAACCATCCACGATTTGTTACCTTTATATAAATCATCTAATAACTCAATGAATGCGCTTGAGTTAACAAAGCTAATAATGTTACCCGAGTGACAAATCATAACACTAGACTTCCAGAGTTGTTCTTTGTTTATTCGTTTAAAACAAACTAATTAATTCATTCTCCAGTCCAAAGGCTCCAAAGGCTTGGAAACAAATTCAGTTGCGTTTATTATTTAAGTTATTTCTTACTAAAATTTAAATCAGAAATTTCTAATATTTTCTTTCGCTAATTAAATATAATCTGTACCTTACTTAATTTATTTTTACCACGTAGGTACCTTACTTTTTCTTTTAATGTTGTTTTTTGTTATTTACAGTAAGCAGTAATTTTTCTCTTCACTTTTCTTTGTATTTGTTGAACCTAAGGGTATTGGTGCGTAGATTAATTTAGTTACTATCTATCTAAAAATGAGTTAATGATGAATTTAAGTAAATCTAAAGTCGTGGTGTTTGAAAGAGAGAGTTCCAAAACAGCGTGCAATATAGTTGTAAATGAGGAATACTTGGATCAGGTGGATGAGTTTATGTATTTAGGAAACATGTTTGCGAGAGATGGGAAGGCTGACAGAGATATTGAAAGAAGGGTAAATGCAGGTAACTCCATTAATGGAGGACTGAATGCAGTTGGCGCTAACAAAAATTTGTCCAACGAAACGAAGCTAACAGTCCACAATGGAGTGCTGGTACCTACCCTGATGTATGGCAGTGAGGCATGGAATTGGCAGAGGAAGGATTAAAGTAGACTGAATGCTGTAAAACTGAGGTTCCTGAGGCGTTTGTGTGATAAAACAATGAATGATCGTATGAGAAATTTGGAGATCCGCAAAGAATGCAAGGCCGATGTAAGCGTAATGAGTAAGATTAAAAAATGGACGCTTAGATGGTTTGGGCATCTAGAGCAAATGAGCAAAGAAAGGAGAATATATGACGCAAATATGAATGATATAAGAAATCGGATGACATGGCACGATCAAGTGTATCAGATACTTTAGTCGGGCCATGCAGAGTCAGAATAATAGAAAAGTATGTAACTGGACTGTAATGACGATGGGCAAAAATTTATTTTATTTTGTAAGATAAATATGGGCATAAATATATCTGTTTACCTTTTAAAGTACATAAATATATCTGTAAACCTTTTTTTCTTCTTCTTCTTCTTCAATGGCGCTACAGCCCATTTCGAGCCTTGGCCTCCTTTAACATGAGCCTCCACCGCCCTCTGTCCTCGGCCGTCGTCTTCCAATCTGCAACATGGAGTAGTCCTCTGGTATCTTTCCTGACATCGTCCTCCCATCTCAGCCTAGGTCTGCCCGCCTTTCGTTTGCCTCCCGGGTGTCCTGTTAGAACCTGTAAACCTTTTAAAGTACATAAATATGTCTGTATACCTTTTAAAGTACATAAATATATCTGTATACCTTTTAAAGTACATAAATATATCTGTAAACCTTTAAAAGTACATAAATATATATGTAAACCTTTTAAAGTACATAAATATATCTGTATACCTTTTAAAGTACATAAATATATCTGTACACCTTTTAAAGTACATAAATATATATGTATACCTTTTAAAGTACATAAATATATCTGTATACCTTTTGATAAATGACATGACGTCAGTGAAAAAAAAATTATACGGAATGGGATATGCTTAAGTCTGGTCAGACACACAGAAATCCCGAAATTACTCATTAATTTGGCCGTGCAATTAACTTGACAGTGAAATTCCAACAAAAATTAGCTAAAAATCACATGTTTATGAAATAAATAAGGTAGTTTCTAATCGATAATTAATATTAAATTTACGTAAATGTTGATTTGAGTAAATAAATACACGGCACGTATGGGAGTAAAAGTTTGCTGCTGAAACATTTTCACGGACAAGATAGTTTTTTTGTTGCTGCGAAAGAAATTGGATGTTTACATATAAAATATACTACATATTTGCGTTTTTTTTTCAAATGAAGAATTTGTAAGCAAATAGGTATGATTTTTTTAGGCAATAATTGCTAGCCTGAAACACCTACATAAATTGAAAAAATCTTCCCGGAATTGAACCCTCAGTCTTCTGACTGACAGTCAGGTGCTCTTTTGTATTGACATTTCAGGCTACTAATTATTGCTTATAATAATTTGGAGCATCTGTGTTCAAAAAAATGATCAAAAAATGTTCCGTATGTATTCATTTGTCCGCATTTATGTATAAATTTTTAAATATTAACAGGTGTATTGAAAAATTGTTATATTTTATAAATCATTTTTTTAATTTTTTTTTAATATTTTATTGAACAACTCAGAGTGTCTCAAAATAGTGAAATGTATGGAATTATTTTCCGACTAACAGACTAATGTAATATTAGTATTTAAATCATGAAGCGTAATATTCATAGCGTGAAATTTGCACAATATTTTCAACGTGTAATCGCATGTTCAACGTAATACAAGGTAAGCCCGCAACTTAATTTCTATCATGAGCCATGAAGCTTTTAAATATTAATTTAAAAATTGGCAAATTAAAAATGCTCTGTGATCAAAGTTTTATTTAATATCAACGGTATAAATATACCGTGCAGTTAAATAGATCCGTCACATCTGCGTATCTATTACTAACTTCATGTAATCTAGGTACAAGCTTGAAATGCTCAGTCCTGGTATTTATTTATTTATTTATTTACGGACAAATAGTCCATTAACAACATATTAATTACACGAATAAGTTTTATAAACAGAGATGACAGTGAAAGGAGAGCATATATAAATGAGGAGCGAAGACAATAATAATATAAAAGTAAGAATGGGAGATAATAATAAGTCAAAGCATGAAGATGGTTCAAAGGGCATTAGAAATTAGACATTGCGTATTGACTGTCGAAAGTCATTTAGGCATATACCACAAAATTCAATGCTTTGACTTGACAGTGAGTTGACAAGTCTCGACATTCTGGACAAAGGAGAATGGTATCCATAATTGGTAGAATGTTGATTGACGAACAGCAATTCATTATTTCGGAGTCTACGGGAAGGGATGTTGAATTGGATAAGTTGCAACAAAGCAGGTGAGTCTGTAATACCATTGATAATCTTAAATATGCAAATCAGATCAGTGTCCCTTCTACGTTTCTCCAAAGAAGAAATGTTTAAAGTTTGTTCAACTTCATCATATGAGTACTCTCCTCTTTCAAGACCCAACCTCCAAGCGATTCCTCGTAGGAAGCGATGTTGTACGGATTCTATGTGACAAATGTGGACAGCATAGAAAGGAGACCAAATAACACTAGCGTATTCAAGGTGAGGGCGAACTAACGAGCAGTAAAGAGTTTTAAGGGTACTTATATGTTTAAAGTCAGAGGTTATTCTATGAACGAAGCCGAGTAGTTTAAGTGATTTGTTAACAATGTTGTTAATGTGCTCACGGAAAGAAAGTTTGCAGTCTAGAGTGACCCCAAGATCCTTGATAGATGTTACAGTAGATAAACAAACATTGTTTAATTTATAATCAAACTGAATAGGTTTTTTGGTTCTATAAAAGGACAAAATTTTACATTTATCAACATTAAGTTCCATGCAGTTTATTTTGCACCAATTATTAAACGAGTCAATATCACGTTGAAAATGTAAGCAGTCAAGGTAGGATTTAATTATCTGAAGAATCTTATTATCATCCGCAAAAAGCCAGAAGCGTGTATGAGAAAAAACTTTGGTGATATCGTTAATAAAAAGGTTGAAGAGAAGCGGGGCCAAATGAGCTCCTTGGGGAACGCCGGACGTTACGTCAATGTTAAAGGATTCAAAGTTGTTTATTTTAACCCTTTGTTTTCTATCGCTCAAGTAAGAGCGAAAGAATGATAAGAACGGGTTTCTAATGCCTATAGCATAAAGTTTGGCCATGAGAATCGAGTGATTTACTTTATCAAAGGCTTTGGAGAAATCAGTATAGAGTACGTCAACCTGAGTGTTGTCTTCCAAGGCTTTAACAATGGTATTTGTAAAGGACAATAAATTAGTTGTTGTAGATTTCGCCGATCTAAATCCATGCTGTTCATCAATCAGAACATTTTTGAATATAGGAGTGATTATCTTTGTAATTATCGACTCAAATATTTTTGGAATACAAGATATAATTGATATTGGTCTGTAATTTTCAATGTTTGACTTGTTCCCGGATTTAAAAATGGGTCGAATATATGAAATTTTCCATGAATCAGCAAATGTTCCAAATGAGAGTGATAAGTTGTACAACATACAAATTGGGATAGATAATGAATATTTACATTCTTTTAGCAAGATTTCTGGAATGCCATCAGGTCCGGTACTTTTTTTGTTAGAAAGTTTACTTAAAGATTGGTAAACCTCTACAAGTGAGATTTGGCAATCATTCAAGTCAATGTTGTAGTCATAGTTGAGTGGAGGGATGTTGCATGAGGCACCAGAATATACAGAGGAGAAGTGTTTAGCAAAAAGGTTGGCGATGTCAAGACCGTTAGTAGCATGAGTTTCATTATAGTGCATACTAGAAGGAAGATCATTATCAGTACGCTTTTGCGCAACAAATTGCCAAAATTGTTTAGGGTTTTGCAGTAATTTTGACTCAGTAACTTCTACATAAGATTTATAGCATTTGGCTGATTCGATTTTGGACAGTTCCCTTAAATGAGAAAATTTTCGATACAAGTTTAAGTTGCCAGTGTCTTTAAATAGCTTATGAGTTTTCTTTTTTTCAATTATTAACTGTTTGAGTTTTGAGCTAAACCAATTTGGAAACTTGGGTTGATAGTAACATCCCTTAGGAACAAACAAATCTATAGCGCGTGAGACGCATTCATTAAATTTAAATACAGCGTCATTAATATCAGATTTTAAAAATAGTACTGACCAATTAATCTGGGAAAGAAATTTGTTCATATTAGAGTAGTCACCATTAAGATATTTGTAGTGATAAGAGGCACTTGGTTTCAAAGAATCTAATTGGAAGAAATTAGTGATGTTAATAGAGAGAGGTGGATGATATTTATCTATAGGTAACAAAGAGACATCAGCTTCACTTACTATGATATTAGGTATGTATATGTGAATTATATGCGGTGTAAAGTAGTGAATGGTGGAAAAAATTAGGGACGCTCGATAGGAATAAGGGCAGGAATCAATAATAATTATTTGTGGCAAAATGTGGCGTAATGACCGAAGAAAGAGGTGCAAGAAAAATGCGTGGTGTGGTAGAGAATGGTATAGAATGGTAGTTGAGGATGTCCTAGGAAAGCATGGCACGATGAAATTACACAAATACGTATGTTTTGTCATGACTTTGCTCCAAATCATTCATACATCCAGCTAGTATATAAGAAAAAACACGCAAACAATTTCCATAATTATATTTAATATTCTTTTTAATAATTTAGGGAATATAAGATGTTCACGATCATACCGACATGTAAATTCATTATTAAAAGTATGTAAATCATATCACAGAACATTAAGAAATAGGCACATGTCAATAAATTTTAAAAAAATCAAAATTATTTTAATAACAAATAAAATAAAATAAAAGATGTTACACTGGTAATAAATAATGAATAAATTTTTAAATTATCTTTTAAACCTTCTATTTCCTTGTAGTAAAAATAAGCATAAATTGATCTTTAATTCCTTTATTCAGAAACGAGATAAAAGTTAGCTTTTATGTCCTTTCAAATTATGATAGTTCGAAGGAATAATTAAGGTACAATGTACAATGTGAAACACCCTGATCATGTTTGAGCTAAACGAAACCGAATAAATTAATAAAAAATCGTGGTTTTAAACAAAATAATTGTTTTATTTTATTAAATATGTCAAACCACAAAGTTATTGCTTTCTAAAATAATACCAAATAAGTTTTAAGTGCTCCCAGCTGTTACAACTGAATTAAGTTATGATCATCAACATACAAATTTAAAAATGTTATGGAATTACTTATAGATAAATTATAATTAATAACTTAATCATGTTTAAGAATGTAAATTTTAATTTCGAAATATATGGCTAACCCACGAGAAGTTGTGGAGGTTATATATATATAATATATTATATATCCGAAACTATATTTGTCGGAACACAAAATAATTTGTATTTCAAAGGATTCGAGATATTCAATTAACTACCGACGGATTTTAAAGAAGCCAAAGCCTTGCAGCTTTTCGTGGGTTATGCCTAAATGCCAACGTTTTTTAGATGTAGTATAAAGTGTGCCTAAATGTCAAGAAATAAGTTGTACACAAAAGTAATTCTAAATATATTATACTAGATGATCTGGGCAACAAGTATGCGGGTGCTTTTTTGTTATTTGTTTTTGGGGTATTATGCCGTGTTGCGCTAACTCCTTCTTTAGCCAACGTTTCGGACAGCATTGCAGTGTCCATCATCAGGGCAGATGTCTTATATTACAATAAGACATCTGCCCTGATGATGGACACTGCAATGCTGTCCGAAACGTTGGCTAAAGAAGGAGTTAGCGCAACACGGCATAATACCCCAAAAACAAATAACAAAAATACTTTTGGCCGTGAAAATCTTAAATCATATGCGGGTGCTATTGAATTATTTATTGACTCCATTTATAGAATTAAGCATTATCTATACCAACACTTTGTCGAATCCTACAAATTAGAGTAGCGTTGGTAAATTAGTTTTAATGATTTGTCTTATTGTAGTGTTGTTTTAATTTCTTTTTTTACTTTATGTTACTCTTACGTTCTACTAATATTGCTTCATATTTAGTTTTCTTTTTCTTTTAATTATTTCTTAATATTTTCTCATTATACTTGTAATCACAATTTTACAATTATTGTGTATTTTGTACTTTCTTTACAATATAGATTACATATATTTACTGTCAGTATCTCCTGTATAATATAGATATTCTCCTATGTACACTGCATCATGTATCACTTCTGTGTAAAAGCTTTTTTGGGCGTATATATAAATAAATAAATAATATACAAACAAAATAATAATAAATACACTTGCCCTAATATGAAATCTGGGTATCATTTCGACGAGCTGAAGGAAACCACGTGGCCTTAATTTTGGCACAAGGAATGCTTTGAATAAACTATAATATCAATCGTAAATTGACCACCGAAGAGCGCACATTGAAATAACCAGACCAAGCGCAGAAAAGTAATGTTAGCTAAAGTAAGTCAAATATTTGCAACGCTCTCCATTGGTGAACTTTTCTGTGCAGAATCTGAAAGTTCCTTCCTAAACAAATCGCCTGACGTATAACACATTGTAAAAGTGTCTAACTAAATATTGTAACAAAATATAACATTTTAGAAACAAGCCCGAACTTATTTTTACCTGATTTGCTACAAGTAGTCAAGTTTTTAACGCAACCAGCAATTTGCGCTGCATTGTAAAAAGGACTAGTAATTCGTAAGCAGATTTTTTTTCGAGGACCGAATGGTGATATTACAATGCGATTTGCCTATATACTGTCAAATTCATATATTGACAAATTACCAAAAGTGGGACGGTCACGTATTTCTTGGTTTGTTCCCTTTTTTGTCTGATTGGATCGTCTATTAATTCGAATGTAATAATGGAAAGGGTAGCATATCAAAGACTGACGGCCGCCGTGGTCGCCCTGGCTTGAGACCATTATTCAGAACTGACATGTTGATTTAAATGGCTTTAGCCGTGTTTAGTGACAAGATCTGAATAGCCAGTTACTCTCTCACCTTCCTCTTGCTCATTTCCTTCCCTTACCACTACCTTCAGCCTCACAACATACCCCAATTATAGGGGATGCCATAGTCTCACTGGCTCTAGTCGGCTGGGATTCTAGTGGAAAAAAATAATTTAAAAAATCAGCCATTTTTAGCAAAAGTAGCTACTTTTTTCTCATAATAATCAGTTTTAACGAAACTTTAGTACAATTTTACATTAATCAATGTAAATTCTCCTTGAATTAATCAACTGATTTATATATGAATCAACATTCTCACTACCAATAGTATTATAGTGATTTATTTTTGGGGTATTATATTATGGTTTCAGACAGCGTTACAGAGTCCATCATCAGGGCAGAAGTGTAAAAGATGTGTAATGATTACAAATTTGCCCTGATAACGAACACTGATGCTATCTGAAACATAATGCCCACGATGCAGGAATCTAGATTATTGGTTGCAAAACTCCAATTGTCTTGGAGACAGCATCGTTGATTACGTAAATGTACGTTTTCCATAACAGAATAAAGTATTGCCGAAATGTAAACAATGAAATAAGGAACACGTCGCAAGGGTCCTTTTGTTTAGTTTAGTGATTTTGTAAACACAACGTCAAGGACTTTCCTGATACGGAGGAAATAGAAAATGTTCGCACAAACGTGATGCCCAAATTTGTGAATTTCGTCAAAGCGATAACATGGCTTGTCTAATAGGTCATGGATCTTTGTTGTCAGTGTTGAGTTTAGCGAAATAGTTATAGATTGTGTCCATTTTAGTAAGAACTAACACAGACCCGTGAAAAATCACGGGAAAATTGAAATAAATTAATAAACGTATTTTTAAAAACGTTAATGTCAAAAATGTGATATTAAACATCTATTATGACTTATCGATAAATGCTTATAATGATAACCAAATTTGACGGCCTTCGTAGTCGATGTGTAAGGTTCTCGGCTAGCAAGCTGGAGGTTGCCGGTTCAAATCCCGATTTTATTTGTTTAATTTGTGTTATTTCACAAATTTCTAATCTAAAATAACATATATTATAGTTGCGGCATGATCCAGAGTGGAAGATACTCTCAGTATTGCCCTGGTGTAAGACCAACATTCAGATTTAAAACGTTATTTGAAATGGCTTTTGCCGCGTTTGGTGACCAGATCTTCCCACCTTCATCTTCCTCATCTCCTTTCTCTACCCACTACCCTCGGCCCCACAACATATCCCAACATCCCCAATGCCATAGTCTCCAGGTTAGGAGCAGTTGGGACCCTTGTGCGGTATTTACCTTAAAATACAGGGTTTTCCAATAAGAGGTGTTATTTTGATATTGGTTCGATCAATGGTTTCGTTACTGTGTGGCACGTAGCGCCGTCTTGTTGAAAGTAAACGTTGTCCAGATCAATACCATCCAATTCCGGCCATAAAAAATCATTAATCATCTCTCGATAGCGCAATCCATTCACCGTAACTGTTGCTCCAGCCTCATTTTCGAAAAAGTAAGGTCCAATGACTCCGCCGGACCATAAACCGCACCAAACAGTCACACGTTGAGGATAGAGAGGCTTTTCAACAATAACTCTTGGGTTTTCCGAGCCCCAGATGCGACAATTTTGCTTGTTGACGAAGCCACCGAGGTGGAAATGGGCCTCATCACTCAAGATGATTTGCATTTGATTCACTCAAGTGAATTTTAATAATTTCAATGCGTTGTTGAAGCGTGTATCGTTCCATTTTTATTAAAAACGTAGTTTCTGCTTGTCAAATGTTAAAAAATGACAGCTTCAAAAGTAACATCTACTGAAATAGCCGGCTATTCAAAATAACACCTCTTATTGGAAAACCCTGTATTAAAATGAATGTATTTTTTTAAATAAAGATGTCTTCCTCGTTATGTGAATTTTAACATCTACAGTCACCGTGCAATAAATGTTTATAAAAATAACCAAATGGAGTTTCTGTTTATTCCATCATATTCATTTCTGCACTCCTGGTAATTTGTTCTTGTCGACAGATTTGCTTTTTGGTGATTATTATTATTTTGTGTATTGTGTATAATTGTGACAGTAGCGACAATGCGGAAATTAATACAAATTAATGATTGACATTGTTTCCCTGCTATTTTGTTCCTGTCAGCAGGTTCACGTTAACCTATGAAAAATTACGTGTATTTTGAATTCTCGACAAAACAGTTCCAATTTCGGAAATGGCAATTATTGCAATAATTTTCTGTCAAAAATATAACACTATAGTTTTTCATTTGACGAATTCATTTGATACACGGAGAAATGAGTATAGCTAATTAATTAAAAAATCTCTTTAAATTATTAGTAATCCGATTGAAAACGGGATTGCAGGCCGATTCCTGATAAACTTTTAGTAAAATCCCAATACATCGGAATACGTATTTATGCACCTGCTTTTTCCTTTATAATACTCGTATACAATGACGAAATGCGGAAATATTATGATTTTATGAACACGTGTTCTGAAATCGTGATAATACATTCGTATTTTACAAAAAAATTACTAGGAAACTTATGATTCATTCGTTAAGCACCTGCAATCCCGTTTTTAACAGGATTCTAATGAACAAATTCTTAATAAATTAACATTATTCAATTTTAGTATTTTCCAAGAATGTCTCTGAATAATTTTTAACTGAGCAGTTAGCGTTGCGAAGTCCTGTTTTAACGTTTGGCATTTCATCTATCTGTAAATTTATTTGGTACGTTTCGGTTCCGTTTTAAGATGGTGGCCGTGTCGGAATTGGAATAATGAATATTATGGTACCTACCTACCGACCTGAAAAAAGTTTGAAAAAAGAAATGTCATAGATATGGTGACGTTTCATTGGACAAATTGGTATGTATTTAGTAGGTACCTACTTACATACCTTCAGGGGTATTTTTTGATTTTGATTTATTAAATAACATAAAATTAGAAGCTTGCATTTTTGGACGCCGGGTCTACAATACTCGAGTTACATCTTGATAAATTGGCATAAAGGTTGACTACCCCATTCAAATTTTAATGTCAATATGACACATTCTTTCGTAAGTTTATAGTTCTTCTGTCATTAATATATCCATCAAAACTTATGGAAATTTATGAAAATAATTATCCTTGGAGAGTTAATAACTCGCGTAATTTCCTACCGATCGCGTAATATCGCTGTTTTGGAAGGTTAGCCGAATCATTTCACTTTGGCCACAAAATAAGCCAATGGAAAGGTTTAATATTCCCACGGTACGGGTTTTTAAACACGTGTTTATATTAAAATTAATTTAAAAAAAAAAACATATTTTTAAATATTTATTTTATACACGGTATCCGGGCTAAAGTGCACAAATTTTAGGAGGTGGTTTTTGATGATTTTACAAATAAATGTGATGATTTTACAAATAAATGTGATGATTTTTTTTTTCGAATTAATATAAGTAGGGTTATCGTAAATTTTTTTCGTACACAAGTTATGTTTACGTATTCTATTTGTAATATTTATAAATTATCAATTAAAAAGTATTATTTTGGTTGTGTACACAACATTCTAAAATTTGAAAATTTTTGGTAATAAAATTATTAATTAAAAAGAAATTATTTTATGTTAATTTGGATTAACATTTTATGTCAGAGGGTATTTTTTAAATAGTAAGGTAAAATAAACATAACACAAAAGTAATACAAATAACTGAATCATGTCAAAAATGTACATTTACAATGTAGTGATAATCTCTAAGGTACAAACAAATAACATTTTAACTAAAATTCATTCAGAAATAAAGAAATAATCTAGGATAACAAATCTTTCGAAATTCGCCATACTTGTAGAAAACATGTCCGTTACTATCAGTGTTAATTTGAATGAACATTGAAATTCATTTACAATATTCTTGCAAATGACTGTGAACAGTGAATTGAACTGATGTTATTACTATAGAACACATCTTAATGCGTTAAAATATTTGTAATTTGAGTAGAAAATACTGATATGTCACCTTAAATTATGTAATCAATGACGGCAGAAATTCTATGAAACTCACAATCAGCAGATGTCAAAATATTTATCGTTGTTGTGGCGGGAATAACGATTTCAACAGAGCGGAAAAAATGGACGCCACAGAAATGATTACAAGCTATAAGAAAACAAAAACATGGTTTTTATAAATCGCTACCGTTACGGTAAAAAAAATCACAAAGTTCATGTTATTTTGAATTAACATTGGGGATGAAAGGGTTAAATGTCCTTATTTTAAAGGTGGTGTAATGGTTAGCATAGTTGCTTTACAAGCAATTGATCCGGGTTCGCTTCTCGGCCGTTGTAATAGTTTTTTGTGGTTATTTTCAAATAAATTATTTTTGTTATCTTTTTTATTTTAGTAAAACAAAAAAACGTGAAATTAAAATATTGTTAATGATGCCTGTGTCAGGCGTTCATCAAGATTTTTTTGGGCGTGGCCTAGTAAACATATAACAGATTACATGTTTTCGTGTCACACAAAGCTATAGTTACGGCAGGAGATGGAGTCAGATCAATCGGGGAGCTGTCGCGGAATATAAATTATTTGTAACGGTCACCTTGACGGCTGATAGCTGCGTGACAACGGCAGCTCCCCAACTGATCTGATAAGCATCATTTTCAAATATCGCCTGGCTAGTAGATAACGGCATATCATCCATCACCACGCCCACACTTATAACACATCATCTGTCTGGTGTGACAAGTCTTGCGATATGGTGATTTGGGACACGCCCAAAAAATGTTCGTTGCGTGTGAAATAGTGTGACAGTACCATGATAGTACAAGATGTTAATATTAAACTTCTTTTATATGCGCATTAGGTACTTTAAAATGGTCTCCCTCTCTTTGCATTTTAAAATTTCATTATGTAATCTTTAAGCGAAAATTTGAGACAGAAAAATTACAAAAAAGATACGGTCGCATCAAGGAATTGAACCCAGGACCTTAGCCTTGCCGGGGCGCTGCTCTACCACTGAGCTAATCCGACTTCATTTTCTTTACGAATTTTTTTATTGGCTGCTGTCTTTATGTATGATCATTATATAATTTTTTGTGAACTCGTTCAATTTTGATTACAAAACTTCATTAAAAAAAGCGGTCACTATTTAAATGCAATGTCCTAATTAGGCTTTGATCTTCATAGGTTTAAACAAAGTTTACCTTATGCGGGACATTTCGCAATTAGGTTAAGGTTTTCTTCATAACCTTGACTATTTTGATGTTAAAAATATGAATAATCAGGTGGCACCAATTTTTGCAATATCTAATAATCTGCATGTTACGCAAAATTATGACACATCGGAGGTCACCAAATAAACAAAATATTATTTTCCTGAAAATAGCGCCAAAATTACTCGTTTCACATTATCTTTTTACGTATGGAATACACAGCACATGTACTGAATAAAACATAACAGTGACAGAGCAGAACAGTCATAAAAAAGAACAGTAACAAAACAGGACAGTAATAAAATAGAACAGTTATAAAACAGAACAGTGACAAAACAGGACAGTAATAAAACAGATCAGTCACAAACCAGTACAGTAACAAAACACGACAGTAATAAAACAGAACTGTTACAAACCAGGACAGTGACAAAACACGACAGTAATAAAACAGAACAGTTACAAACCAGGACAGTGACAAAACAGAACAGTAATAAAATAGAACAGTTACGAAACAGGTCAGTGAAAAAACAGGACAGAAATAAAACAGAACAGTTACAAACCAGGACAGTGACAAAACACGACAGTAATAAAACAGAACAGTTACAAAACACGAGAGTAATAAAACAGAACAGTTACAAAACAGGACAGTGACAATACAGGACAGTGATAAAACAGAGAAGATACAAAACAGAGCAGTGATAAACAGAAGAGTGACAAAATAGAACAGTCACAAAACAGAACAGTTATAAAACAGAACAGTGAGTAAACAGAACAGGGACAAATCTACATGAAAATATTTGCTTAAGTCAGGTTACGAAAAAATCATCAGACAGAATGAATGGGAAATGAAAAAGATATGAAGTACTTAGATATTCAGAATGGTCACCAAACACGGCTAAAGCCATTTCAAGCAACGTTTCAGTTCTGAATGATTAGAATTATCAGGAATGTCCAATTTTTATGTGAAAACGCACAAAAAACACACTAACTGCTCCCAACAGAGAACTGCAGCCAGTGAGGCTATGGCATCCCCAATTGGAATATATTGTTAGGCTGGATGTAGTGGGGAGGGGAAGGAGATGAGTAAGAGAGGGTCAAGTACCTGGCTATTCAGATCTTGTTGACAAACACAGCTAAAGCCATTTCAAGCAATGTTTCAATTCTGAATGGTGGTCTTACACCAGGGCGATACTGAGAGTATATTCCATTCTGGAACGTGCCACAAATATACTTTATATTATTATAAATGAGAAATAACACGAATTTATCAAATAAAATTCACCTCCAGTTTGCTAGTAGAGAGCCTTACCCCTCGATTACGGAGGCCATCAAATATTTTTTTATATGCTACAATATTAAATTAATAAATTGTGAAATAACATAAATTAATCAATAAAATTTACAACCGCACACCAGGATTTGAACCTGAAACCTCCGGATGTAAAAAAAAATAAAATTTTTGCGGCGTGAATAAAGTTAATTTTTTTTCAGGTGACAATCGTATTTCACGCTGCAGCCACAGTGAGGTTTGACGAGAAGCTATCCCTGGCAATGTCCATCAATGTGGAGGGGGTGAAAAGCACCCTGGAGCTCTGCAAGCGCATGAAACACCTCAAGGTCAGTACCAAACTACCCCAACCATTCATCCCTGTGATAACACAATCCGATCTTCCACGAGGATTCTATTAACCTCAAATGTTTTATCACTAAAATTGGCTTTCCGACCGAAGTCAGAGCATATAATCTGAAACCTAACTGAAACACGAATGTTTTCTACAAAAATTAGCTTATCGACTGAAGTCATCTCTATTATCTCTAAATAGTATAAAACAAAGTTGCTATCCGCGTCTGTCTGTTTGTGCGTTTAGTTCGTCTAAACTACGCAACGGATTTTGATAGTTTTTCATTATCATTTAGAGAATTTCTTCCGAAAGGTTTGCACGATGTTGAGAAGTAAGAGCTTCACAGATGCACTCATAGAGGGCAGTGCATAGAGCTTGCGTGGAAGTCCGCAAGATGGCAGCTAGTAGCCAGTAGTCGCCAGGACCAGTTAGAATGCTCCCAGACAAACATAATGTTTCAGATCTCAATTAGCCAGCTTCTAGTTAAGTCGACTATCGAATCACCATTGTAATACGCGAAGTATTAATAAATCCATGATTTATCACAAAGAACCATTTATTTATAATCTCCTTCCACGAAGAGTTGGAGAACTGTTTGTGGGAACACAACAGCTGGCGCAGCCGGTAGGATATAATCTGAAAACTTACATAAGGCACATTATGACAAGCGATCGCTCAAAACGTTTTGAAAACATGGCATTGTACCTATGCCAAAAATCGCACGGGTGGAATCTACTATTTTTCCATCTTGCGTTGTTGAATATTTTGTTTTTTGATGGTATGCTCATGTAGATGTTCTTTGCATAAAAAAAACATGTGAAATCTCATCTTGAAAATAAAAATCATAAAATAATATGTTATCTTATGTTAAGTTATGACATTTTTATAATACTTACCATATTATTGTAGAAATTCTATATTAACGTGCCAATATCACACTCCTATGCGACGGATTCAACAGCTAGGAAACAAATACTCCAATGTTGTTGATATATTTAGTACATCAATTTCTTTATATAAGCATACATTATTGAAGTTTTTTCATCAAGTAGGGGAATATTTTGATAAAGCTATTTAAATTTACAGTATTACAGTATTTTGTCGGCTGAAACAAAAATATTATTTTGGATATTTTATATTTATATTTTGTACCTACATATTGTGTGGATCAAATTCAACAATATTTTTTTTTATATATGTGTTTTAAACAGTCATTTCATGCACTATTTACGAGCATAATTTCTTAAATATTGTTATATATGTATGTAAAAGCCTTAATAGGGGTAAAATAAAATAAATAAATATGAAAGCTATATTTTTCTTTATCCTATACCAGGTCTTTGCCATAGTTTTAAAAGTGACTATTATTTTCCTCAGTCTCTGGTGCACGTGTCAACAGCTTACACCAACTCCTTCAGGCCCGGCGCAGTGGACGAATGCTTCTACAGGTATCCCGTGAAATACGAAGATGTCTATCAACAGGTATCCAAGATGAACGACAAGGAACTTGAAGAGAATACCCCCAAGTGAGTCAAAAAATTTGAAGCCTCATTTTATTAATTACATTATTGTTTAAGAAGATTAATTTATTATAACGTACATGTATTCAACTGCACGGAATATAGTTACAGAAGGCTATAATTACATACCTCAATTACAATAATCAATTTTAGGCATGAAAATGTTCTTTTGCGTGGGTCCTATATCATATTTTACTACATCTAAACTATTGACTCCAGAAATCTTATGTATTATTTTATTAAAAATATCATTCCTAAATCCAAACGTTTCATAAAATTGCTGACAGCCCTGAATTATTAAAACCAAATTGCGATACCTGCCCCGCTATTCCAAGTAGAATTATTTTAAAGGTGACAATAAACTCACTGCTAATTATTCTATTGTAATATTTTGCTAGATTATACACGTTAAAAAGTCACTTTTTATTATACATGTTAACATTCTGTTCAAATAAAATATTCTCTGTTATTATAACATTTTATACCTTAGTAGAGTTTATTTTATATTATTTACTATCTATTATCATACTTCGATTTATGTCGGGTCTTATACAAACCTTGTATTCATTCGACTATTATTACATTAGTAGATGTTTCTTTTAATCATGTATAGTCTCACTGCACTTCTATTAACAACTGTATCACTTGCAATTATATTTTTGTGTACACATTACTTGTTCTGTAATTTATTACTAATATTCTCCTGTGTACCACTGTATGCTTATAATCCGATTTGTGATTCTATTGAAAAAGCCATTTTATGGCGTTTAAATAAATAATTTACATACTATTACATATTTTCTTGCTGTGGCTCCTACAATATATCTTAAATCTACCAATTGGTGCAAACTTTATATTTTCCGGCAGCGCATTATAATATTTCATCTCTTTATTGGCGTTGTCCCCTTTTGTCAGTCTGATTTCATTGCACATCTTTGTGTTATGTATACGAATGTCCTTATTGTATCAGAGGTCCGAATTTGCAGTTTTCCAGAAATCCACGTCTCAAATTAGCAGATTTTTAGTTCTCCAAACAAACAGATTTAAATTTTTAGTTTTTTAAGGTCTCCTGGGGGGCTTGGCATGTAAGTCCATCATTACCAATGACATGTGATAGTTCACATCGACAAAAATCTGCTTAATTTGCACGACCCGTCGGTCTACATAGCTTTTATTTTAATGTCATATAATAACAGAATTTTTCTTTCAGAATCTTGGGATCATGGCCCAACACGTACACCTTTACCAAAGCTTTAGCTGAAAATTACATAAGGGACAATTGCAAAGGCCTACCCATGGGAATGTTCCGCCCGGCCATAGGTAAGTGAATCTATTATTTTTTTAACTTTAACTCTACACAGGAGGTGTAATCGCAAGGCGAATCAAGAATGGACTGTAAAATTAATTGTGAACTTGAAGTTGACACAACGATGGTTAGAGATGGTGAACAGGGAGTAAGGAAGGAATCCGACTTACCCCTTTGATGTTCGTTAACGATGTTGCTGGTTGGTTTCACTCACAAAAGATGATTTATTTCACACGCAACTTCCACAACATCTGGGTTGGGTAAGAAACACACTGATGGGAACCGAATATATTCACAGCACAATATTCTACCCCGAGTTGATATCAATAAAAGCACTGATCATAAAGAGATGTTAATCAAACCGGCTTCATCAATAAACTGATTTGACAGTCATGTTTATTGTTGTAAATGTAACACAAACGTGGGTACAGTCGGATAATGACAGGTACTTGTAGGTAATAGGGTGGGAAAATTTCAAGGACAATGTTAAAGGAAGATAGTTGCGTCAACAGGAGGTTTTGAAGAAAACAATTTTCTCCGGGTTTTTGTCACCTTGGAGATGCTATGTGGATGGTATTTTTAAAGAAATTTAGGAAATGAAGTAAATGTGGGTCGATTGAGTCCGGTTGGAGAGGTCAAAGGGTCTCTCTCAACCGGCCTCTACCGATCGACCCGCCACGCAGCTGGTGGCCCCCCAAGACCTAGACAAACTTCACCTCACGTACCTAAAATAACCTTGTTAATTTACCGGCCGTAGTGAACCACTTGGGGTGACCCATGGCAGAGGTGTTACCTAAGGTTATCCAACGAATAGTTCCCGGGGCGGCGGTACACATTGTCTACACTACCCGCACTACCTCCATTTCCCATGTTAATTGATGTCCTAACACTCCCAACCTCTCCACCACGGAAACATAAATCAGAGGTCGATGTATAACCTTGACTTGACCCACAAAACGTACACTCAGCAGATGTCCTCATAAATATATTTTTTTTCATTTTAATTATTCTGTCAATATTGTCAATAGTCAATAGGCACTTAAAAATATTCTGATACTTGTATGAAAACATGATTTTTTATTTGTATGCTTAGTCTGAAATATCAATGATGCTAAAGCATCGTAAAAATAGGATAGCCATGGACAGCACTATTAAGTTCTCGTAGAATAACCATGGAGAGCATTATTAACTTCTCGTAGGAAAGACATGAAAGCATTATAAACTTCTTGTAGGATAACCATGGACAGCACTATTAACTTTTATTAGGATAGCCATGGACAGCACTATTAATTTCTCGTAGGAAAGCCATGAAAGCATTATAAACTTCTTGTAGGATAACCATGGACAGCACTATTAACTTCTCGTAGGATAACCATGGAGAGCACTATTAACTTCTCGCGGGATAGCCATGAATAGCACTATTAACTTCACGTAGGATAGCCATGGAGAGCACTATTAACTTCTCGTACGATAGCCATGGACAGCACTATTAACTTCACGTAGGATAGCCATGGACAGCACTATTAACTTCACGTAGGATAGCCATGGACAGCACTATTAACTTCTCGTACGATAGCCATGGACAGCACTATTAACTTCACGTAGGATAGCCATGGACAGCACTATTAACTTCTCGTACGATAGGCATGGACAGCACTATTAACTTCACGTAGGATAACCATGGAGAGCACTATTAACTTCTCGTAGGATAACCATGGAGAGCACTATTAACTTCTCGTACGATAGCCATGGACAGCACTATTAACTTCACGTAGGATAGCCATGGACAGCACTATTAACTTCTCGTACGATAGGCATGGACAGCACTATTAACTTCACGTAGGATAACCATGGAGAGCACTATTAACTTCTCGTAGGATAACCATGGAGAGCACTATTAACTTCTCGCGGGATAGCCATGAATAGCACTATTAACTTCACGTAGGATAGCCATGGAGAGCACTATTAACTTCTCGTACGATAGCCATGGACAGCACTATTAACTTCACGTAGGATAGCCATGGACAGCACTATTAACTTCACGTAGGATAGCCATGGACAGCACTATTAACTTCTCGTACGATAGCCATGGACAGCACTATTAACTTCACGTAGGATAGCCATGGACAGCACTATTAACATTTAACGGGTAACATTTTATTGTAAATTATAAAACGTGTAAATTAATAAAACACTTGTACATTATAGACAAAATGTTGCCCCATACTTAACATATTTATATTGTTTTTTATATGAATACAGCACAAGAGTCCCAACAGCTCTCAACTGTCTGGAGCCAGTGAGACTATGGCATCCACAATTGGGGTATGTTGTGAGGCTGAAAAGGTGAGCAGGGAAAGAATATGGGGAAGAGGAAGGTGGGGGAGTATCTGACTATTCAGATATGGTCAACGTTTCAATTCTGAATTATGAAACAACAAAAATTCGTTAAATAAAATTTTCATGCGCACGCCGGGAATTGAACCCGCGACCTTCGTATTGATAGTCTTTACCTTACCCCTTGACCACGGCCAAGCTTATTTAAAAATAAACATCACATTATTTATTTACACAGTACTTCCAAGTACCTGCAGATTAAATAGTAAACAGATTCTTTTGTCTATGGTTTTTCAGAGTCGCGGAAACGCTCACGCGAGGCAGGTACTTGTTTTATATTTCTATTTGCTATTTCTTATAACATTCTTTGCATGGGAATACTGCAAACTTGACCTTTAAGTTCATACATGTCAAGACATCGTTAAATAAAAAGATAAATTCTCTTTCAGGTACATTTATAAAGAGTGGTGTCGTCTAATTTCCGTAACACTACGTTTCTTCAATACTATATGTTGTTATAAAAATATTTGAAACAAATCATTTATTAATCAATAATCAGCGGTTTAATTTTATAATTTTTACAGAATTGTATAAAACTAAGCCATCATATTGAATAATATAACAAAACACAGGTGAATATAATAATAATACACAGAATGAATGTAATAAATTTATTATAAAGGATTAATGTAATAATAATATACAGGATAAATATAATAATAATATACAGGTGAACATAATTTTTTTTTTATTCATTTTTGGGAAATTGACAGTTTACATTTAATCAGTTTGTACATAAGTGTTATTTAGTAAAATATAACCAATTATGGATTTCCTCCTTGTGACTTTAACTGAGACAGCATAATTTAAATTTGTGAGAAAGGAATATGAATTAAAAAAAAAATATTCAAAACAACAGATCATATAAAACGAAAAATTTACAAAACAATACATTTATAGCCATGGAGAAAGGTTGTAGATATAAATCAAATCATAATAGAGATATAAACAATTTAAACAATAGAGACATAAATATTATTCACAAACCATCAGAGAAATATTATTTTATGGACCTCTTGTATTTGTAAGTTCGCAACTGAAAAAATCAACCTTAGATAATACGCTATTGTAATTATTGCATAGTCTGTTCAGGCAAGAATTCTGCTTAGAGTTCGTTTTACTTTGATTAACCCTGAACAGGACACAAGAGCGTGTTGAACGTGCAGGTACATTGAATGGAATCTTGTTTAGCAACTATGGGCATTGAATATTATTGTTAACTACAGGTGAATATAATAATAATATACAGGATGAATATGATAATAGTATACTGGATGAATATAATAATAATAATTCACAGGTGAATATAGTAATAATATAAAAGTAATAAAAATTTAGGCGTATTAGATCTATCAAAAAAAATTATATATAAAAATGGAAAAATTTGTCATTTAAAAAACATGTAGGATTACGAAAGATTTTTTAAATATTTATGTTGAGGGATCAGTAGGATTTATAGGCCCTGTTAGGAGTTCTACCGAGCCGAACCCTCTGATATGAAAATATGGAGTCGGTGAATTATGTTCCCATTTGATCTCTGGTGATTTGAAGTGTTGTTCTTGTATTGTTTTGTATTTATTATTCTAATATAATGCACTTGCATAATATGGATTGACTAGATGATCATTTGTGGAAAAGTGTGTGGAAGGGTTTAGTTTTTCCTGTGGGGAAGATTTAACCCGGACATAAAGTCGGAAAAAATATACAGGGTGAATATAATAATAATATACAGATGAATATAATAATAATATAAAATAATATTAAAACAACACAAAAGTTACCTTTTTAATATTTATTCAGTTCTCAATTGAAAACTTCCACTTCTCTTCTTCTTCAATGGCGCTACAGCCCATTTCGAGCCTTGGCCTCCTTTAACATGAGCCTCCACCGCCCTCTGTCCTCGGCCGTCGTCTTCCAATCTGCAACATGGAGTAGTCCTCTTGCATCTTTCCTGACATCGTCCTCCCATCTCAGCCTAGGTCTGCCCGCCTTTCGTTTGCCTCCCGGGTGTCCTGTTAGAACCTTCTTTGGTACACGTGTGCTTGGCATTCGGTCCACATGTCCGGCCCATCTTAGTCTTTGGAGCCGTAAATGAGTAGAGAGTCTGGGAGCTTGGTAGATGTCATATAGCTCCTTATTGTGGCGGATTCTCCATGCCTCTGCCTCTCGCACCGCTCCTAAGATTCTTCGAAGTACCTTTCTTTCGAAGGTGTCCAGCCGTTCCGCAGACTTTGCTGTCAGTGTTCCCGCCTCACATCCATAGGCCAAGACCGTTCTAATAATTGTTTTATACAGGATTATTTTGGTTTTCCTATGGACGTTTCGGGATTTGAACACTGGCAGCAACGCGAAGTAAGTGTTGTTAGCGGCTGTGATGCGCTTTCTTACTTCTACTGGGTCTTCGTTGTCCTGCGTTATGATGGAGCCCAGGTAGGCAAACTCTTCGACCACTTCAAAGTTATAGGAGTTTTTAAAATTCACTTTATCTTTTAAAGAAAACTTCCCTGGCGTTTCTGGAGGTTATACTTAAAAAATAGACATATACCAATGCGGACTTTTATGTAGGCCTTTTTAAGATACACAATTACATTGTTTATTATTTTCATTTTTCTCTACTTTCTATAAATATAATATGCCTCTATTATACACATACACCTGCCGGAAAAAAATCTCCAATTGATAGTGAAAACCTTATAAAAATACGTTGCGTACTTTAGAAGAACTAAGCGCACAAACAGACAGACGCGGATAGCGACTTTATTTTATACTATTTAGAGATTATTACATAGTTTAAGCAAGAAATAGGTTGAAACACCCGCTCGAAGTCCCCTCTTACCCCACAGTAGTTCTATGATATAGTACACCACTACACAAGCAACAATCTCAACAATGATTCTACTGTAGGTACCTATAATTGACATTTGACAAGTAGAAACTACGCCATTAATAAAAATGGAACAATACACGCTTCAACAACGCATTGAAATTATTAAAATTCACTTGAGTGAATCAAATGCAAATCATCTTGAGTGATGAGGCCCATTTCCACCTCGGTGGCTTCGTCAACAAGCAAAATTGTCGCATCTGGGGCTCGGAAAACCCAAGAGTTATTGTTGAAAAGCATCTCTATCCTCAACGTGTGACTGTTTGGTGCGGTTTATGGTCCGGCGCAGTCATTGGACCTTAATTTTTCGAAAATGAGGCTGGAGCAACAGTTACAGTGAATGGATTGCGCTATCGAGAGATGATTAATGTTTTTTTATGGCCGAAATTGGATGGTATTGATCTGGACAACGTTTACTTTCAACAAGACGGCGCTACGTGCCACACAAGCAACGAAACCATTGATCTTACGATTGAATATCAAAATAACACCTCTTATTGGAAAATCCTGTATAAACCGTTAAGTTATACTGCGCCTGTAAAAATGATTTTCCGCAAAATGCATTACTTTTAACATAATATTTTGAAAGACAATATTTCAGCGCAAGGTTAAGAACTGAAACTGAAAAAAAAAATCAGAAAAAGAAATGTAGGGGGAGAATGGAAGAAAAATTCGAGGCCGCCTCAAGAAAACACGGCACGAAAGAGTGATTCAAATACGTGAGTCGGTACCTACCGCAGAATGGCGTATATTAGGCGAAGTATGTAAGAAAGCAAGGAGTATTACAATATGATGGTTTACCCTCTATGCCTACCCTTCCAAGGAATCCCGGTATGCGAAAGCAAATTTTATTTGATTTGTGTTATTTTACAATTTATTTATTAATCCAAAACAATATTTTATACAGTATATTTTTAGATTATTATCACCTTCCTCTCTCCCACCTTCTTCTCCTCCCACCAGGACAGAGGCAAATGGCGTCTGACGCTAGTAAAAACCTCAAGGGTGCTGTTTTAGGTGTTAGGTATTATCAGCGCCTCGATTCCTTAGCTCCTTGGCGCCTTGGCAAGTCAGCGCCTGGAGCAGACTGCTCCAATTGCGCCTGCGGTCTGGCCCTGCTCCCCACTACATTTAGCATCACAACAAAGTATCATGTCATGATGCCATAGTGTCACTGGCTCCAGATGGTTGAGAGTGGTTGGGTCTCTTGTGCGGTAATTCATATAAAAAAATTAAAAGTTACTTACGACTATCTCATCAGCAAAGAACACAATTCTTTGTTGTGAATAAATAAAATAAAATAAAAATAAATATACAATAAATAAAAAATCTTTATTTTTCTGTTTCCGACTTTATGTCCGGGTTAAATCTTCCCCATAGGAAAAACTAAACCCTTCCACACACTTTTCCACGAATGATCATCTAGTCAATCAACATTATGCAAGTGCATTATATAAGCAAAATAAATACAAAACAATACAAGAACAACATGTCAACTCACCAGAGATCAAATGGGAAAATAATTCACCGACTCCAGATATTTTCATATCAGAGGGTTCTGCTCGGTAGAACTCCTAACAGGACCTATAAAACCTACTGATCCCTCAACATAAATATTTAAAAAACCTTTCGTAATCCTACATGTATTTAAAATGACTGATTTTTGCATTTTTATATATAATTTTTTATAGATCTAATACGCCTTAATTTTGAATGAGAGCTAGGTATAATGCCAAAAAATAATAAAAAAATAATGGTGTGAATTCAACAAAATTTGCTGTTTGTTTTGTAAAATGTAAACGTTGCTATTTGTTCATAATTTGATAAAACAATACAGAATTAATTTTTGTGTTGTTATTTTTTAAGTTAAATATTGTACTTACATAAGCAACATGTTTACTTTTCCTGCTTTAAACAATTCATTTTATATGTTGGATCATGCCAAGAGTTGAAATGACAGACTAGTATGTATGATACGATGTGTGAATGTGAATGAAGCGACGAGTGTGTGCCGAGACAGAGTTGTGTGTTTAATCTATCCTCTCTGCCTACCCCTATGGGCATAAGTAAGTATATGTGTTTTCCTCAGAATCAAAAAAAAACATTCTGAAGCCTCATCCGTGGACACGGAGAATGAGAATTGCTAATTTATAAAAAATTTCTTAAAATTATTTTTAATCCGATTAAAAACGGGATTGCAGGCCATTTACTGATAAACTTTTATTAAATTTCTATTATATAGGAACTCGTGTTCATGCATCTGCATTTACCTTGATAATATAAAGTGACGAAATGCGGAAATATTAGGATTTTTATGAACATGTGTTCCGACATTTTGATAATACATTCGTATTTACTCAAAGTTTTATGAACATGTGTTCCGACATCATGATAATACATTCGTATTTGACTCAAAGTTTTATGAACATGTGTTCCGCCATCTTGATAATTCATTCGTGTTTGACTCAAAGTTTTATGAACATGTGTTCCGACATAGGTACTGATAATACATTCGTATTTGACTCAAAGTTTTATGAACATGTGTTCCGCCATCTTGATAATTCATTCGTGTTTGACTCAAAGTTTTATGAACATGTGTTCCGACATAGGTACTGATAATACATTCGTATTTGACTCAAAGTTTTATGAACATGTGTTCCGCCATCTTGATAATTCATTCGTGTTTGACTCAAAGTTTTATGAACATGTGTTCCGACATAGGTACTGATAATACATTCGTATTTGACTCAAAGTTTTATGAACATGTGTTCCGCCATCTTGATAATTCATTCGTGTTTGACTCAAAGTTTTATGAACATGTGTTCCGACATAGGTACTGATAATACATTCGTATTTGACTCAAAGTTTTATGAACATGTGTTCCGACATCGTGATAATACTTCTTATTTGACTCAAAGTTTTATGAACATGTGTTCCGAAATCGTGATAATCATTTGTATTTGACTTAAAGTTTATCGGGAAACCTATCAATTCATTCGTTAAGGGTCTGCATTCCCGTTTTTAACCGGATAACGGATAATTTGAAGCGATTCTTAATTAATTAGCATTATTCAACAATAGTACATTTTCTCTGCGTAACTTGCACAGTTCGTATCTTCCTGCGTTTGTTTCGTGTTGTTTTGTGGAAAAAATCCTACTCATTGCGATAATTGTATTAAAATTTTGCACTTCATTACAAATACCACGTCATCTTATATCAGTTGTGTAGTTTGAACGAAGGTACATAAACATTATGTCCTTATTTGTGTCTAATACGTATTACTCAGTTTTCTCAGATTTCCGTGACCATTATTTGTTCATTTATATATCGTCTTTTGTGTTTGTTTATGCTGTGATTTATATCGTTATTTACACTCTATGTCGAGGTCTTCCATTGAAGTTCCGAGCACACACGGAATAGCGATATTCAAACTTTGTTGCTTTGCAGAATTTATGACAGCTTCGCTATTAAAAAAACTTTGTCAATAGACTCTCGCGAGAAAAATAATATGGACCTAAGTAAATAAACGGTTACGAGTACACATATATGCAAATAATGTACTTGGAAAAAATATAACATTAGAAACAGGGTTGCGATTTTGGAAATATTTTTAGGGAAATGAAAAACTGAGAAGAAAAACTTAGTTTTCATTCTGATTATGATCACAGCAGCTGGAAGACCTTTAGATGACCTAACTAACCGAAACTAAAACTATTTGTATCAGGCTATTTGTATCAACTATTTATTTCAAAGAAAGTATTTGTATTACGCGATTTCCGTCAAAGAAGATATTTGTATCGGGCTATTTGCATCTACTATTTGTATCAAATAAAGTATTTGAACAGTCTGTTTGCATCAACTATTTGAAACTATTTGTATCAAAGAAAGTATTTTTCTTTGACACAAATATTGCGTCTACATGATTGCGAAATTCAAACGGGATGGCTATATACAGCCATGAGACAGACTCCGTGCTAAATGGTCTACAACCAAAAGGTTCTAAGTCAGTGGCACATTTGTTTGTATTCAAATTTGCAGGGTACCTACAAACATTTTCATTTATCTATTTGACTGTTGGATTAGAATGTTCGTATGTAACCTAATATTAAAAAAAACATAAATTACCAAATCTTAAATTATTATTAATATTTAAAAATGAATACTAATATAAATGATTTTTCCCAGCCCTGATACATCCTAACATGGTTACTGTGTAAATCCGTGTTGTCCGTCGGTAAATATTAAATTTTCTCCTTCAACAATGTTTCTAGCCAAATTTACACAAATAATTAATAATTCGTCACAATTCACGAATAATGTTCCATGACAGACTATCACATTTCGAGGAAATCAAAATTCGTGAGTCATTTTTAATGTGATCTACGCACCGAATTCCTGTGCTTACGTGGTTATAATATTTATCACGTATGCATATGTCGAAATTAATTTAGCACAATAATTAAATCATGTAACACGATTAGTGTTTATTTTTTCAAATGTTTCTGGATTTTATCCTTCAAGGGTGTTATAGGCCATCATTTCAAATTATCGAAAGAGGGGAGGTGAATTTTTATTTAATTTTCGATAAGGCTTGATAGGAGACAGGATATTTGTTTAGAGATGGACAACTAAAAATAAATGATCATGACACCTAATATCTACTGCCAAAAGAACGTCCATGACACCTAATATCGAGTGCCAAAAGGACGTCCATGACACCTAATATCGACTGCCAAAAGGACATCCATGAAACCTTATATCGACTGCCAAGAGGACGTCCATGACAATTATTATCGATTGCCAATCGGATGTCCATGAATACTAATATAGACTGCCAAAAGGATGTCCATGACACCTAATATCGACTGCAAAAAGGACGTTCATGACACCTAATATCGACTGCCAAAAGGACGTCCATGACACCTAATATCGACTGCCAAAAGGACGTCCATGATACCTAATATCGACTGCCAAAAGGACGTCCATGACACCTAATATCGACTGCCAAAAGGAAGTCCATACCTAATACCGACTGCCAAAAGACGTCCATGACACCTAATATCGACTGCCAAAAGAACTTTCATGACACCTAATAATCAATTAGAAATGCTCTTATAGAATGACAACACCGCTCTAGTGAGACCACCACATGACTTTACCAATGGAAAGCTATAGTTTTTCAGGTTTTGAATATATCCATTCATCATGCGCATGCATGTAAATCACTCAGGAAACAAAACTGTTTATCTATTTCTTGGTGTAAAAAACGCCAAAATATATTTTATTTTATTTTAAAATTAGATAGGTCACAATTTTATTAATCTATAGCACCTGACATGGACATTGATAGCATCAAATAAGGGACGTTTTAGATACCTTTCTTGTGGTTACCTAAATCATATTACCAAAAACTGTCATTTTTGCTTATTCTATCATAAATCCCAGGAGACGATGAAGCCCTATGTCAATGCGATATTGACGGAATCCGTCACCTATGGTCAGGTAGCGATATTTGCGAGCACGGTCAGAATATGATTCAGATAGTCGGAAGTCAAGAGTCAGAATAATAGAAGAGTATGTATGAGACGATGTATTAATGTGAATGAGGCAAGGAGTGTGTGCCAAGACCGAGTTGTTTGGCGGTCCGTCCTCTCTGCCTACCCCTGCGCAGAAACGGCGTGATGGTTAGTTAGTTAGTTAGTTAATTAGTCGGAAGAAATAAGTCGCTACTTTTAGCGCGAAACCCAAGGTAAGCTAAGCTGTCAATATGCACAATTCTTTTGATTATCTTGTTCGTTATAAAAAATGACTGGCTTGTTAATGAATGGGGGTGAACTAAGCTCTTAGAATTGAAAAAAATCATACAAGCGATCTATAGGCTTAAATAATTCATCTAAGACGCGATCAATTTGTTAGTTGTGACTAATGACCGCGTGAACTTACTAACTCTCTTTTTAATGTCAAGGAATACCTACGTGCGGACCACAGACATAGGAATTAATAGACGAGAAGATAATGGCGAGGGGTAAAATCAACTGTTGAAGAACGAAGGGAGTGAAGCTGACTGTGATTCGTCAATAAATCAATCTGACAGTAAATAGGCATCTCGCATTATAATATCACCATTTACTTCTTAAAAGTAAAATCTGCTTTTGAATGAATAGACATTTTTACATGGGAGCGCAAATTACTCGCCACGTTATGAACAAATTTGCGAAGTCCAAATTCGGCAAAAAAATTCGGTTCTATTTTCAGAGACGAATATTTCGTTTAAGTATTTAGTTAAGACACTTTTATAAATGTTCATAATTTACTTCCCAGCAACCAACCAGCTTTGTGTTTCGCGTCCAGACGTTTCTCGATGTGATAGTAACAACTGATTCATATTATACGATGTGAATATGCTTAAAATAAAGTAAAATAATACTTATATATGGAATGTAATACGAAAATTGGGTTTATTCTCTTTTTCACATCTATTTTTACAAGTTTTCATAGTACAAGTCAACATTTTGCCGTGTTATTTCGTAAAATGAACCGATGATGCCTCGACCATAGTTCGCACAAGAATGATGACGTCACGTTTTCAAATTTCACTTGAGGCCATACGCGAGCACAGCCGGCTCCAATGGAACCGGTATGGGGAGTGGGGATAATACGCTTTTAATCACTTAGGGCAGGTCTACTAATATTCATATGTCTATGGTGCGGACTGACAATGTTTACGACATTGTCAATTTATTGGTATTTATAACTTTTGCATAGCCGTCTGACGTTTAGGAATGTCAATTCATAGAGAGATGCGCCAGTCTTGCCAGCATATATCGATTTCTGACGTGTTGCGTTATCGACATCGGTCTGGATATCAACAGCCCGACCGTGCTCTTGAAATCGGTATTAAATCATCGGTGATTACGCCTATCGGTCAATATTATAATGTTTTCGGTACTAGACCCCCTGATATATTTTTATAGAGGACTTACCTGGCGGACTTAAGCCAACGACACCAGATCTTATTTAAATAAAATTTATTCATTATCGGAAATTTTTAGGTATGCTTAGATAAATAACAACCCATAAAACTTACAAAATAATTAAATAATGTCATTTTACACCACAACAAAAACACTATTAACATTACTTCCACCGCAAACAAATACCTCATTACCGCATTTTATATGTAGGTACACCACATAATTGACTTGAACTTATCTGGGCTGACCTCAGAACTAAAAAACATCAGCTAAAGCAATGAATATTGTATACATTTTCCATACACAATTGCTAGTACTACCTGTAACAATATGTAATTTCAAATTTATTGTTTCTTTTTATATCATATGATGGTGATACTGACTTTACGGTACACTGAAAAAACTGTGAAATAATGAGTAAAAATCTCAAGTTGTAATATTTAATTATTGAAGACAATATTAGCGATTCTAATCTAGGACTCGAACTCAGGACCCTTGCCTTGCCGGGGCACGGCACTACCAACTGAGCTAATGGGACATAAGAAATAAAGATAGCTCCCAGTAAAAATGTTCTTTGAGAAAAATGAAGACAATGTTGGTAGTTCTTATTCGAAGTATGATACAGTTAAATATGACCGAAGGAGATAGGGTCCCATTAGCTCAGTTGGTATAGCGGTGCCTCGGCGAGGCAAGAGTCCTGGGTTTGAGTCCTAGATGTGACCGTATCTTTGTTTCAAATTTTCTTTTAGGAATCGTTAATAATGCCTCGGCAAGGCAAGGATTCTGGGTTCGAGTCCTAGATGTGACCGTATCTTTCTGTTTCAAATTTTCTTTTAGGAATCGCTAATATTGTCTTCAATAATTAAATAATGAATTATATATTTTTTGTTATTTGTTTTGGGGTGTTATGCCGTGTTGCGCTATAACACCCCAAAAACAAATAACAAAAATACTTTTGGCCGTTAAAATCTTAAATCATATTTAATGAATTATATCATTTGATTGCAATAACTTCCTTTAATGACTTTTGAAAGTTATACCCGTCAATGTAAGATAATATAGTTTATTCTGAATTTGAAATATGAGATTGAATATAATGACGTCAAATGGACGAGTGGTTAGAGGTGTTGTCCCGGTAAGACAGACATCCTGGGTTCGATTCTCATTTGAGACCGTTACCTTTTTATTTTTCTGTGTCTGGTTCTGTTTCATGTTTCGTTTAGATTTATTAATATTATCTTCTTATTGAATGATATAATTAATCTGTTTTTAAATGTTTATCTCTCCATGAAATATCCGGGTGTCGAGCACAATCGATCAATAAAGGATATATAGATAACTTGTTCCTGAGCTCGATTGCAGATCGCTAACGTCCCCTATCCTGTGATTTTTCACGTGTCTGCGCTTTATTGTAATAAAATCTAAAAAAACTTATTTCCACCTTAATTTATTAACATTTTAATTTTTTTCAGTTACATCGACGTTCAAAGAACCAGCTGTGGGATGGATCGACAACCTTTATGGACCTACCGGAGTCATAGCCGGAGCTGGTGAGTTAATACTGTTTACTGCACCAAAGGTTTCGTTTTCATTGATTTCGGTCCCTCACTGTCACACCTAGAGAAACTTTTAATACGATTGATTTAACTGATTGAATCCTTACTGACCGATTATTAATGTTAGAAAATATTCTTAGATGGCAAAAAATGATGCAAATTTATTTTTCTTGAACAACACAGAGTCTAAAAAGTTTTTTTTTGTTAATTTAAAGGAACTGGCCTACTTAGAACCCTCCATTGCAACGAAAAGCTGCACGCCAATGTGGTTCCTGTGGACTACTGCGTAAACGCTCTTCTGGCTTCAGCCTGGGATATCGCTAATAACTGCAACGAAAGGTAATATTTGCACTGTCCAATCGTCTACCAAAGATTTTCTTCGTCTTGTATCAGCTTCAAGGGGGGTGCCACAAGGTTCCCACTTAAGTCCGATTCTTTTTTTTACTATTTATCAAAGATATAATTTCTATATTTCAAGGAGTTCATTTCCTACTGTTTGCTGATGACTTGAAAATTTACACCATTTGGATTCCAGTTGCTCCAACCCCTTTGGATCATCAGTTCATCTCGAATTTCGCCAACTGAAGATTTTAACTGTCATTGTTGTTTGTGATACGTGCCCAACATAATATTTCTCGTAATAATTATCATGTCTCGTGGAATTCCTTTCCAACTTTAATACTCATACAATTAATAAAGATTAATAAGTATGTTCCTAGGTTACTGCCACATTTTTCTCTGTGGCTATTTAATCTCGTTACACGCGCTTATAACAAACATAGGCCACATCTGCACATCTTGCATCCAAACCTTTCATGATCACACCAAATTAATATAAAACAAAATAATTATAATTGCAGGAAAGAAAACAACATGTTGATTTACAACTACGTATCTAACGTGGAAAATCCACTCACCTGGGAGAAATTCTGTTACCTTAACCGAACCCACGGATTTAAATACCCCTTCGGTACGGCTACATGGTAAATATACATTTACTGATTAAATGACACAGAAAATAAATAATATTTAGTTCAATTGATATTCGAAATGATATTTTATGTGACATCTCACAAAAGCGTCCTTGTCTGTTTAGGTTAAAAACAGGAGAACTATATCTCCAACAGTTTGGGCAGCGTTGTAGGGCCTGTAGGAAGGGATGTATTAATGCTGGTCTTGAGGTGACTCGGATTATATGAAGAAAAACACATGCCGGTAGCTCGTTCCACATACCAGCAGACTTACACAAAAATGAGTCCAAAAAACGACTCTAATGAACAACAACTGTAAATTGTGAATTTCGTGTACCTGCAGCGGAGATCAGTATTGCTAGCTCATTGGAGTAGGCTCCGTTGAAATACCAGTATAACAGACTCAAAACGTCTACATTGGGTCCGTGCATTAGATGTGGCAAACGTTCTGTTAATAACGGATTGTCAATCAGACGAATCGCCCTTCTTCGAATATAATCAAGTCATTTGGGGTTCCAACCAAGAGGTGGCTCCCAAATTCAATAGTTGAACATAATGGAGATTTGTGTAGGATTAGCAGCTGGTAACTACTGAAGAATATGCTAGCCTTGTACAAAACGCCCAGTTTCTTGGAAGCCAGATTTACTCGGGCTTCTACAGAGCTGGTCTGAGATACTTCCTCCAATCACTTCAATGGAGTCTTTATTGGGGAGGGTGCTCCTATCAAATTACACCAGCATAAGAACTTCTTTAATGATGATAATTATTTTTAAATAAATGTATTTTTCCAGGTATTACACGTTGACCCTTAATAAGTCGGAGTATATGCACAAACTGTATTCATTCTTCTATCACTACATCCCAGCCATATTAGTCGACGGAATCTCTGTGTGCATCGGACAAAAACCTAGGTAATTAGTACATTTATAGTATTACTTTATATTATTATTTCTACAGCTGCGCGGCCTTTTTCATGCAAAACTTAAATTTGGATTTGGGGCCAAAATACCCAACCAAACCTAAAAATTTTTTCTTTACGATCAGACAATACCCTAAAATAAAGTCCAGAATCTTAACGACGTAAGTAAAAAAGCCGTGCACAAAAATATGCGACGCGAGACCCTACTGTATTGGACAGTCCTGCGGTTGAATTTCCCCTAACAAATTTGTAGAGATTCTGGACTTTATTTTAGGGTATTGTCTGGTCATAAAGAAATAATGTTTCAGTTTGGTTGGGTATTTTGGCCTCAAATCCCAATTTAAAGTTTTGTATGAAATATTCCTCGCTGCTGTTCCACTTTAGGCTAAGTTATTAGCGTTCAAAAAGAAGAATATGATTATTGAAGACGATTTGAAAGGGAGATATGAAAAAATGGTAGAGATATGATTTTCCACAATGTTTTTGTTTCGACCGGTCTCGTTTAAAATTTCATTTTAATACCAACCACAATCACAACCCGCACAGTCTAAGATGGCAGACATTATTTGACACATCTGTTTTCCAAAATTAACCACTATTTAATTATTGTTGTAATTTACTGTTTTTTGTCATTCTTATTTATTATATTTTTTGGTCTTCAATTTTAAATGTTGTTATTTTTTTGGTCAATGATTGACATAACCTTTTAATATTATGTAGTTTATTTGGTTTTATATTTAAAACTAGCTGTACCCCGCCACTCATTGCTGTGGCTGAGTCTGTCTGTGCAGATAGAAAAACAATAGCAGCTGTTTTTTTAAAAAAAAACATGTTTTTACATTTGACATTTATATAATGTAGGTTTATAAAAACACACGCGTATTCGAATGCAACGTTGTATCAAAATTTCAAAGCAATCGATGAAGGTGAATTGGATATTTACGATTTTGAACCAACGAACATTTTTTACTTTTTATTTATGTATATCTGTGTACAAATACAATAACGTGTATTTATTACTGATTGTGAATTGTTAACGTATATGTGAACAAGTTTACTCGCTATAGTTATTGTTTTTAAATGTTTTAATTTATTTAAAAAATATGTATATTAACTGAATTTTTTTAAATTTTTAGATTATTAAAAATGTACCAGAAAATCAACAAATTTGCCGATGTTATTTCCTATTTCTGCACGCACGACTGGGACTTCTCCAACGACAATGTTCAGAGCCTGTGGAGAAAATTAGATGAAAAAGACAAAGGGGTAACCTTATTACAAACTATATTCATATAAAATATCAATTAGAGTCAATTTCATACACTTGTGTTGAATGCTATGAATTCCACCAAGAAAAAAATAGAATGGTGACAAAACAAAACATGATAAAGTAATTCGTTAAGATATCGGATATCTGATCTGATTAAGATATCTGAATTAGAATAGTTTTTCTTCGATGACCTGACAATCGAGCCCCCGACAGTTGGCCCCCCAACAGCTGATGTCCCGGACAGTTGATCCCTCTGCCAGTTTATCCAGCGGATACTTGATACCCCACAGGATTAGTACTGCTGTACGTCCTCATTGGTAAAGTAAGTATGTAGAGAGAGAGAGAGAGAATATACTTCCGTAGGTATAAAAAAGTCAATATACTTATATCTTCAAGCCTTTATAACAATAACGGCGTGTCCCCGAACGCATGTGCAGTGATATAGCGGATTTCAAATCAAGACGCCTACAGTATATCGACTTTTGATATTATACGGCTGTATATCCTGTCTGCATACTTTACCAATGAGGACATACAGTAGAAATAATCCTTTGGGGGATCAAGCTTTCGAGGGATCAACTGGAAGAGGGTTCAACTATCCGGGGGGTCAACAGTCATTACGTACTTTTCTTCAATGTTCTGTTTTGTCATGGAACCGAATTTCTTTAATATCTCCTAATGTGGGCACCACAACTAACTATATCTCCTTTTGTGACAGCTGTTCCCGTTCAGCATGAAGGACATGGACTGGGTGCACTACTTCACTTACTACATCAAGGGAATGAGGACCTATCTCTTCAAGGAGCAGCAGACCCACGAACAGGCAGTCAAAAAATGGAAAAGGTAAAACTACATTATTTTATTTTAAAATATCTTATCTCATCTTCTTACCTTTGTCCTATTCAGTTCGAAGACCCTTCAACCAAACACGGCTTCCATGCGTCCCTATGCTGCGTTACCAAATACCCTAGAATATTAATAATACGTCCATCCCCAGTAAAATATTGGCATCATTTACTTGTATTGGACGGCAACTCTGGCCGCTAGAAGCGCTAATTTAGCATGGCATAATCACGATTCCGTGATAACTAAACGCAGTGACAATTCTATACACATTTAAAAGAGGTATAAAGTCAATAAAAGCGATGGAAAAAACTCACACATAAACCTAACCTCTGTAACCTAGTTTTTGTTTCATCACATTTCATGACTTTATATCGCTTAACGGTGTACTGAATTTTAATTATGTTGAGTTATCGTGGCACCTATGTCTTTTGTTATATTTGTTTTGTGTGAGAAAGAGAGAGAGAGAGAGAGAGAGAGAGAGAGAGATATCAATAATTCGGCTGTCAGCATAAATACATGTTTCTATCGTTTTATTATTTTTCTACCTACCTCAAAATGAACATCGTATCTGTAAAACTCACAATGCCTTACGAGATGTAGACATTTTCAAGTGTAACTTGAAAACACATAAAATGCTACTTACTAAACTGATAACTTAATTTTTTATTTTGTGAAATAATCCTGTCATCTTTGTTTATTTTATTGTTTTTATTATAATCATTCGAAAACTGAATTACTACTAACTGTCTTTAATTGTTTTTATAACATTTTGTAATTCCATATAATGTTTATTCTTAATATTTCTTTGTCATTTATAAATGTATTGTATAGGTGCAAATATTGAATCCACAACTAGAATTAATGGAACATTATTGGTCTAATATTGTAAATAATTGCTGTTTATGCTAAATATATAAATGACTGTTTTTTTCCTAAATAAAATAAAAAATAACCTAAAATGAAGTCATGGAAATAGAAAAAACATACAATAGATACGTAATAAAATTATGTTTATTTTTTCAGACTTTACATCCTGCATATTCTATTGAAAACCACCAGTATCGTCACCCTGTCCTATGCAGCATGGTCACTCCTTTACAGATTATTCCTTAAAGCTTCCTAAGTAATATAAGATAATTATTAATAGTATATAAGGAAACCAGATTTTGTGGACATTCCGCGGAAGTCATTAACTCAAACTGTTATCGAAACAAACAAAGGGAGAACAAATAAAGGGAACTGACTAAGAGCAATGCTGTCATAAACGGGTTTCTGAAAACCCTTAGTTCAAAATCAGATTTCCAGAAACCCATTTATAAATGTAAATATTAAATAAACATTCGTTTAATGCTGATGTGTTTTATGATGCTTGATCGAATATTGCTAACAAAATATACACAAGTTAATTGCTTCTTCTTAGTTCTCAACACGGATACTGTAACAATGATTTTTACTGGAACATCTTTTCTTATATCCATCAATTTAATATATCATATAAGAAGAAAATAGTACTAATAAATCGAAACAGACAAGATACAGAAAAAATAAAGTTGAAAAACCCTGGATCATACCGGGACAATTTCTTTAACTACTCGTTAAATAATATTGTTAATTCTGAATTTGAAATATAAGATCAACAAATATGACAAAAAAAATTAAATTCCAATGGTCGAGTGATTAAAGACGATGTTCTTGTAAGACAGAGATCCTGGGTTCGATTCCCGTTTCGAGATCTTTTTTATTTTTTCTGTTTCATGGTTCATTTAGATTTGTTAGTATTATTTTCGTTTTCAATGTTATGCAAAATGATTATTAAAAAATAAGAAATTTTCATCTCGGTGAAAAGAATTTCTTACAAAAATCAGAGTTTTTGACCTCCGCTTGAATGTCGCGACAAAATATCGACATAATATTGTCAATTTGCTACCAATATCAGTACATATTCTAAAAATAATATTTTTTATATATGTGTGTCCTAGAAATCACCTCTGTCAAAGTTTTCTTTTGCGAAATGTCACAATTTGGAAGCAAACAGACGATATTATTATGCTAAGTAGACATATGATTTTATAGGTTATTTTTTGCTTTCATAAATCTTGACGTTCATAAATTAACTAAGTATTTAGTTAATTTATGAACGTAAAGATATTGGAAATGTGTAAATAAAAAAAATAAACCAATCCACTGGTGCTGTGTAATATAAGAATTATCCTTAAGTTTTCATTATCATCTTTAGTGGAATAAGATTACATATATTTATTGATTAAAATTTCTAAAAAAAGAAATTAAAAATAATTTTTAAAAAATATTTAAATTTAATGTGGACGAAATTGACTTATTTGAATTTGAAGCTAAATAGTTTTGGACAGAATTGTGCCTGTTTGGGTCATTGTAATGACTTTATTAGCAAATAAAGTGATTTAGATATAAAGATATTTTTAATATTCTTCCACCTCAAAGTTACTAATAATTTTCAAAAATACTTTACCTAACTTTTTAGTAAAATGCTTCATAATAACATAATAAGTGAAGTACTTATTGGCTTTATAAATAGCTCAAGGTATTGGCATAACGAAACAGTAAAATAAATATAAGTACTTATGAATTGGAAGAATCTGTGAGTTATACAGGATCTTTTTCAGATCCCTGAGGTACACCACTCAATTTTATAATATGACATAATAATCTATTTAGTTACAATTGATTTTTCTGATATTGTAATATGCAGATTTATAAAATAATTATAATGAAGCGCTCAAACAATATTTTTGTATTGTGATATTTTTTTTATATACCTACAGTAAGATAATAATAAAACAAGATAACAAATACATAATAAAGCTGTTATTGTATAGAGAATTTATAATGTTGACTTTTATTACATCCGAATCCAAAACCATAAGTTCTGTGAACAGCAGAAATCGCCTCCAAAAAAGTATTTTTCTAAATTTCCTTTATTTAATAAATGAAAACCTAAATTTTCATTGAAATTATAAGATTTGTTCCTATGTAGGTACTTTAATACCTACCTACTTCAGTATAAACCATGTAATATATACTTTATGTAACATTTTATTTTTTTATTTCAAACTAGCTGTACCCCTCTCCGCATTGCTGTGGCTCAGTCTCTCTGTGCAGATAGAGAAACAATAGCGCGTGATGGCGCTGTTTTTTTAAAAAGCATGTGTTTTTCTGTCACTGGTGACATCTTTATAATGTAGGTACCAATATAAAAACACACGCATATTCGAATGCAAACAGGTATCAAAGGCAAAAAAACAAAAGGATTTTATATGAAAAAAAACCCCGACATTACTACAGTTTGTAAGACAAGGGGGTTAAGTTAACTTGCCAAAAAACCAATAGTTACTCAATGCCTGTTGTGTAAAAATTTCATAGCAATCGGTGACAAACTTTTGGATATTTAAGATATCAAACAAGCAAACATTTACATTTTTATTTATATAGATAAGGAATTACACCATATGTCCAAAAAAAACATCACTATCTCAATGATAATTCTTTTTTCAAACTTTCTTCAGGCAGGTGGATACCATAATAATTCAAGTCAAAGTTAGCCATTTAGTCAAAGTAAGGATTGCCTGAATAATAAAGTGGATGCAGCAGATTTTTTAAACTGGAAACGGAACATGAGTACAAACAAATTTCCAGACAGATGAATCATATTGAGTCTTGAATAAATACCATTGATACAAACATTTACTTGCTGTAACATCCGACCTGCTGTAACATCTGACCTGATGTAACTTAACATTTTTAATTTTATATTTTTTATATTTTTCAATCATGTCTTTTGAATTGTAATTCAGTAAACACTGATTTTTTATTTTTTCAATTTTATTTTCTAATCTTCTACAAACATTATGTATGTGAGTAAAATTTTAACTGTTAATAAACACAAGTATACCCACGAACTGGCTATGTGGGATTTTTTTGGTTAATCTGCTAAATGTATTATTCTATACTTTTTAACTTTATAAATATTTAAAAGTGTTTCCTTTATTGTAAAATTATACCAATGTATGTACCAGAAAAATTATTAATAAAAAAAATAAATAAAAATGCTGAACGATCGAGAACAGGACATCGTTACACTCAGTCAAAAAATTAGAAATTTGTAATTTTTAATTATTTTTAACTTCATCATCAACACGACGCTGCATTCCGAGTAGTATTTGAACTCCACCACAAATGCTCTCTACTGACTGCGGTCTCTTACTGTACTCCTCCAGTCGTCATTTCCGTCCTGCTACAATCCTCTTCCACTGTCTTTTTTGATCTGCCCGAGCCACTTCTACTGGGCCACCCACTTGGTCATAATTTATGGTTTTCTGTCATCTAGCATTCTTTCTACATATCCAAATATCTACATCAAGGGTGGCCAACCCGCGGCCCGTTGGGTGTCTACTTGTGGCCCGCGGAGCATTTTTTTCTTTTAGTATACATAAAACTACCAGAAGAATATTCCAACGTGCGTAGTTCATATAATATCTCATATATGAAAGCATATCAGTACAACTATCAACTATCAAACTATCGTGACAATTTCTTCTGTGGTATATTCGTGTTAAAAACTATTACTAGGCGTGTCGATGACATTGGAAAACATATTTATTTATTTATTTAACGCCCAGAGGGCTTTTACATGGTTGGTAGTATAATTTTAATTTGACAGATACTTTGAAACATAAAAAATAAGAATAAAATTACATTTGATAAAAGCTATGCAACAAGTCATACAAACACAAGAAACAAAAACAGAAAATTACAGCTATTTGTAGGTTTACATGATGTGTTTAGGAGTATTGTTGAAATAAATGTTTTAAATGATCCACAAAACTTGCCAAGTTGGTATTGAATATGTCAACATCACCCAAGTAATGATTTCCCATGGTGTGAAGTCGTTGTATCGGAGAGTGGGCAATGTATTAAAGATAATTTGAAAAATCTAGCATTCAAGTTCATATTTTATGCTCTAGCATTGGATGAAAGCACAGACCTAATAGATACCGCCCAAGTGGTGATTTTTATCAGGGGTGTTGATGTCCATTTTAACAAAATAGAAGAATAAGCGGCACTGTATCCACTTAAGGACACTGCTTGTTCACGAGATTTGTTAGGAGCTGTTACATCGACATTCAATTGCTTTTTGTTACAACTCAGCAAGCTATCGGGCTTAACAACAGATGGTGCTCCAGCAATGGTTGGGAAACACGAAGGTTTAGTAAAATTTATTGAAAATGAAGCCTGCAAACTTGGTAATAACACTTCGATGCTAAATCTTCATTGCATTATTCATCAGGAGAATTTATGTTCCAAGTCCCTTAAAATGGATCATGTCATAAAGGTGGTCATCAAAACAGTGAACTTTATTAAGTCGTGAGGGTTGAATCACCGTCAGTTCCAAGAGTTTCTCAAGTCTTTGGATTCACAGTATAATGACGTTACATTTTATGCAGAAGTAAGATGGCTGACCCGTGCCAAAATGTTGAAAAGAGTGTTTGATTTGAAGCAATCATTCTTCGCATGCAAGTCAAAAAGTATCCCAGAATTTGAAGACAAGAAGTGGGTTAGCGACTTTGCATTTCTGGTCGATATAGTTAGCCACCTAAATGCTGTTAATACTCTTCTACTCGTCAACTAATTAATAACACATATGATCTTATTTCCGCATTCCAAATGAAACTTGGGCTTTGGGAACAACAGTTAAGGACAAAATCTTCGCTCACTTTCCTAGATTGTTATTGCAGCCAGACGTCACACAAATGGCAGCGGATAAATACGCTTCGTTGATATCCGACTTGAACCAGGAGTTTGAAAATCGATTTCAAAAAGCATTGTGTGTTTTTCGCTGCATTTGTAGAAGTGAATTTATAGCCGGGAATTTTAGAAATGGAACACATTGTGAAATATGTTGTGATAAAAGTTAAAGGAGAAATTCATTCAGGTTGGTTTGGAAGAGTTTTACAAAACATATTTGGACAAGAAGAAATATCCTGCATTTTACAAACATGCTCTATCGATGATTTCGCTATTTGGAAACACTTATTAAACCTCAAATGAGAACACGAATCATTGATGAGCATTTGGAAAAGTGTTTACCCACAGCAACAACATCAATGTAAGAAAGGTTTTAGGTGGTACGCCTGCTTTTTGAATATGTAAGAGCGAGATGACAGATCGATGTATAAAAGACGATGGATGCATCTGCTCGCTCTCTTATCCCAACCGACAGCTAAGAAGATAGCAGTAGACAATCACTTCTATATTGTTAATAAACGTTCAATCCGCATACGCATTCTAATTATTGAGTACCACCAAGTCTGTACATAACAGTTATCAACATTGATGCACTTAGTTCTGACAAACAAAATCAGACGTCTCACTAAAATTTATTATATTATTATTATTTTTTGTATTGCCTAACTCTAATCTAATAAATATGATTCTCATTTTTGTTATATCTTCTAAAGAGAAAGATATATTTCTTGTTTGCTTTGAATAATAAAATAAATTTTGTTGTACGGCTCGGTAGGAAATACCATTTCTAAAATCTGGCCCGGCTGCTGAAAAGGTTGGCCACCCATGATCTACATGTTTTTCAAGTGCATGGTATTGTTGAGTACCCCGTACAAAATGTAAAATATCCCCCCACCAAAGGTATTAAGGGTATACTTAAAGAATTTACAATCTGCTCTTTCATTGATAGCGCTAATTTAATACATTTTTTTCAGCGTACATACGCAATATGAATAAACAGTTTTGTCCCTATAAAAACTAAATTCTTTCAAGAAAGGTAATAAAAAATACAATATTGCATCGGTGATTCAATCTTTCTTGAAAATAACCTGTCTATGCTCGTGTCCACTGGATTTTTATTTTCACTTGCTTTACTAAATTATGTTCTAATCTTATCTTTAGTTCTTATCTCTTGTCAACTTTTTTTACCACATAAAAAGCCAATTTTTCAATAGGTAAACAAGCACAGTTTGATTTTATCTGAAATCTTATCGGGGGCGGATTAGCAAATATTGTAAATTTGCCATTTGCAATAGGACATTTTCGTCAATTAAAGAAAGATTTCAAATGCGTTCAAATTTAAAAAGAACGTAGCAATTTTTCGTTGTATTATACCCTGCGTTGCCCGAAATTTACACAGAGATTTGCGAAATCTAATGTAGACAGTCCCCTTCCTCTTGTTTTGAAGGGCAAGTGTGCAAATTTCATCAGCCTCGAAATAAAACTGTAGATTTGTATAAAATATAGGCAGACGCCTGCCCGATGTCCGCCCGAATGCCACAAATACACAGATACTCTCCTTATATAAACAATAGATTGTGGAATTGAAGTGTTTTACTAACCAGAAAATAAATCTTCATTGATGTTTAAAGAGTATATTAAAAAAAGGCCATGTAACTTCTAATAAGTTGTCAAAGGCTTAACTAAAATTGGGTTATCTTTTTTAAACATGAATTTAACAAACTATCACATTTAGCCAAGTGACGTGCCCAAACTAAAATCAAATCAATTTCACAATTTCTTTGTCAGTTTTAAAATCTTGAACGACAATTTAAGGCCGACCAAGTGTTGCCATTGATGTTAAATTGCTCTTCCTCCTTTAAATTAATATTCTCTACATAACTATAATGTAATATACGAATCTAGAATAATAAATCTACTTCTACACCAACCATTAACCAAAAACAGTTAATAAATGGACTCTTCGTTAAACAGACGTGTTGTCGCTGCGTAGGCAATCGGTTTGACCGCTGATAATTGGCGTAATGATACTAATTTTAAAAAGTGCAGGGTTTTGTAAAAATAAATACATAGATAACAAAATTCTTAAGTCTAAGTCTTTTAAAAATTTGATATTAAATTTTGAATGTCATTAATTTATTGGTCAATTATGTAAAAACACTGTAAAATAGGAATGAAAAAAAAACTATGATGTAAAAACTTTGGTGTAGAAACTAACAAAAAAAAAACAAAAAACTAATTCCCCTCTGGAATTATAAACGAGTAAGTAATAAGATAAGATATATTCGAATTGAATTAGTCTCATATTAATTTGCTAAGAAGCACAAGGTGTTTTGATAAAATTATTAAATTAATAGTCCTTTTTCAATAACTTGTTGTATAATTAAGGCAGTTTCACCATATAGCTCCATCATGGCTACCCCGGTCATTCCCTCCAACCCGAATAACCGAGGTGAAAAAATGATAATTTCGCAAGGAAAGAGTGGCTACCTGGATATAAAGACAATTTTTTTGGAAGAAGGAGGTGAGAAATTTGATAATTTGTTTCATAGCCCTTGAGGTGTTTTTGCACAAAAACGGCGCTATACAAGTCATCCAAGTATTATTATTATTATTATTATTATAGATTATAGAATACTGCTGACGTGTAGATACATAGCCTTGCTCGGGATTTTCTCTAGTAAATAGTATAAAATAAAGTCGCTGTTCGTGTCTGTCTGTGCGCTAAGTTCTTCTAAACTACGCAACGGATGTTCACTATCATTTAGAGAATTTCTTCCATAAGCCGACGTTTCGGACAGCGTTGCAGTGTCCATCATCAGGGCAGATCCGGTAGATCCGAAGATGTGTAAATTTTGGTTGTCGAGTTTGTGCTTATTTATTTGTGGCCTGGGCCCGTCCAAGTGCAAAATGCCAACGGAAGTGGCGACATCTTGTGGCGAATTCTGAAAGCACAGTATTTATGATAGCCTAGGGCCCATCCAAGTGCGAAATGCCAACGGGCCTAGGCCACAAATAAATAAGCACAAACTCGACAACCAAAATTTACACATCTTCGGATCTACCGGATCTGCCCTGATGATGGACACTGCAACGCTGTCCGAAACGTCGGCTAAAGAAGGAGTTAGCGCAACACGGCATAACACCCCAAAAACAAACAACAAAAATGCTTTTGGCCGTGAGAATCTAAAAACTTACCTTCTTCCATAAGGTTTATATTGTATATATATATATTATGAAAGCATATTATATTTATAGAAAGTAGAGAAAAGTCGATGTTATCAAGTAGTTAAATATATTTTCGAGCGCTTACATTGCTAACGCTGGCTAAACCTTACGAGATACGTCAACATAATTTACTACGGAATTGTATATCTTTAAAAGGCCTACAGAAAAGTCCGGGATGGTATATGTCTATCGCCTAAGGATAATCCCCAGCAACGATGGGTACACATCAGATAGTTTGTTTAATATTATAGAAACAAGCAGTACGTTGGTCACAGTGATGAAACAATGTAGAGATATTAAATATTTCAAGGAGGGTTCCTATCACATTTCCTTGTAATGTCTAATGCTACGTATACATCTGCGAGCCGAACTGCCGAATAAAACCTCAACTTATGGGAAATAAATGAAGCAACCGCAAATGGCGCGAAACGCGGCTTGCAGTTGAGTCGTTCCTTTCCCGTAATTTGTGATACGGTTTGCAAATGTATACGTAGCCTTATATGTGATATGTATATTCAGCAAGTAGTGTATAGGTGTGTGTGTGTGTGTGTGTGTGTACATGCATGCGCATTGAACAGTTTATATCATTGACATAATGCTACTATTAAATTTAGGCAGTGATCTGAAAAAATGTGAAGTTAAAGTTTAGACAAATAATGTTATGGAATATATGAAGAGCATGATTAGTTGGAGAATTAGATGTTGCATTTGTTTCTTAATTGAGCGCATGGAACAGCACTGTATGTCTTAATAATAGTATGGTTTTGACTTTGTGAATTCTACTACACAGGGTGTAATTTTATATGAATGGTTTTGCACACACACGCCTCAGGGAGTTCAATTCCATAGCATTCAGCCTACTTTCATCCCTTCTCTGCCAGTTCCATGTCTCACTGCCATCAGAGATGTGCTTTATTTCAAATAAATCCATTTCAAATGGAAATGCAAAATGCAAAATGGGTATTTTCCATTTTGCATTTTAAATGCTTTTCTCAATGCATTTTCCATTTTAAATGCTTTTTTGCAACATTCTTCCTACTATCTCCACTCATCTTTTTTTCATAAGCCCCAAATATCAGTCGGTCCTCAACCTCGCTATGAGAGATAATTTACATTTGTCAAGTTGCTGCCTGGTAGGAGCCCTGGCAATTGAGTGATACCATTACAAAAAATACTGATTCAAATACTGAACATGGGGCCATGACGCTGTAATATTAAATGTTAGATAGCAGTTTCTATGTTTTTACGTTGGCAACATTAGTCCCGCGCAAATTTTTTGTGGTTTCATAATCTGTAGTCGTGGTGTTTTTGGACTTACCATCATGTAATATGTTTGTTCTACATTGATGTCTATTATTAAAAGACAAAACTATTTAATAATTATTTTAATTCTTTGACTTGAGAAACCATTTTGCATTTGAATGCATTTTGAAAATATGTATTTTGCATTTTGCATTTGAAATGCTTTTCTAAAAACCATTTTGCATTTTGCATTTTCAAATGGAAAAGTTTGTACCCATTTCCATTTTGCATTTCAAATGGTTTTGGGTACCCATTTTGCACATCCCTGACTGCCATACATCAGTTTTGGTATCAACACTTCAACGTGAACTGCTAGCTTCGCTTCGTTGAACATCTTTTTATTAGCACCAACGGCGTTCAGTCCCCTATTAATGGAGTTAAATACACTACTTGTGACTTTTCCCAAGTATTCATTAGTTGTCCACAAAAATGTACTTTTTAAGTAAATTAAACTTTGAACATCTTTTTGTAACATCAAATGCAACGGCAAATAATGTTGAAATAAGGTTGGAACGTATAGCGACCGACCGAAACTACTCAATAAAGTGTTTCTTTTTTCCCAGTATGTTAGATTTTTTTAACATAAATTTAATCTTTTGCGGCCTTTGACCTCGGAAGTCAAGTTGAAGTATATCACATTATTACTGTTAAAAACAACAGTTGGAATTAATTCGACCCGTATCGAAATATGTATAAACACACAATAAAAATCCAAATGAATATGTTAGATTTAGAAAAGACTAAAGGAAAATCTTTAATAAAGGTGCTCGTAAATGGCCAACAAAAATTACTCACTTACTGGAAATATAGCTGGGCAATGCTTTCGACAACACTGGACGTGAAATAACTGGGCAATGTGGGGTACAGCGGCAGTGTGACCAAATGCAATCTTTCCTAACCCACCTAGGGCAACAATGGCCGATAACCATGATGTTCTTGTATCAAAGTGAATTTCAATTATAAATTCAATTATTCCCCTTTATGCAAATGACTAATTAAAAAAAAATCTGTTTTTAGACGGGGGATACGTTCCACAGAATAGCGTGTAAAAAAGAAGTACATAATGCATATGAAAGAGGAAGATTAATTGGATGTTAAAAAAGAAAACAGATTAAGGTTTTAAGATTATCAGTAAGGTATTGTGCGTACATGTTGAGTCGAATGTAAGATTCTAATAAGAACGGATGTTACTATGTTACATTATTGGACCTTGTTTTATCAAAATCGTGTAAAATTACTGTTAAAACAAAGTTGTCTGTATACTGAGGAGGTCTCTTCTAGGGTAAAAGAGGAGGTACCATTATCTCTATAAACTCATGGAGGAATAATATATAAATTAAAAGTAAAACAATGTTTAAATTTCAGAAAACAGAACGCCTCAAATAATCTTCCAAACACGTGGAGGAACGACTAAACCTAAGAAAATATTAAAATGTGAGGATTGTGGTTACTTATGTGAAAGACAATCATATATGTGTCGACATGCCTTGACCCACTCCGGCGAAAAACCATTCAAGTGCGTGGAATGTGACTTTGCATGCACCAGGAGGGCAAGCATGAACATACACATGCTAAAACACAACGGAGAAAAACCATTTTCATGTTCCAAATGCGACAAACTATTCACAAGACGGACCGGCTTAAGGCAACACCAGGTCATTCACACGACTCAAAAGCCATTCACATGCACAAAATGCTCCTTTGCAAGCAGGCAAAAGTTCAGCCTTGACCGACATATGGCAACTCACATTGCTGAAAAGAGATTCAAATGTACCTTATGCGAGTACTCTTGCTCTCAAAAGCAATCTCTAATACGGCACATGCAGAAACACACAAACACGCAAGGCTCCATTTCTTGTACTGTGTGCAACTTCAAGTGTTCTCGTAGGGATTATTTGGCGAAACATATGGCATACCACCAAAATGTGAAGCGTTATTCTTGCCCAGAATGCAAGTATACTTGTACGCAAAACTCAGCCTTGACAAAACATATACTAATGCATTCAACGGCAAAGAAATTTCACTGCGACCATTGCGGTCATTTGTGTGCAAAAAAGTCTAACTTAAGCAAACATATTACTGCGACACATAAGGAAATGTTCTAAGTGGTCCTTCCTTATGTAAATAATTTACCATATCTATGCGCTGTCGCATGTAATTCACGAAGTTTACTAAAACACATACAGTGTGTCAAAAAGTACTGCGTGATGGGATAGATTGCATTGAGAAGGTCAGATTTGTAAAGGGTAAAACTTTACATTTTACAAGATCAAGGGTTATCAAAACAGTTTCTGCATTAAATGTGCCCAGAGAATTGTGTTATTTTAATAAATATAAGATGTGTACAATGAAAACAGTAATTAACAAGATTTGTTAGGTTTTAACCTATGGCGCCAAAGTATGTGTCTTGATGAAAAGGCTTAAATAACGATAGTAAAATTATTTTTCAATATCCCCATAAATGTCAAAGTTATGAGCTTTCTAAGTTGACATTGACTTTTTGATATAGTGGCATACAGAGCTCCGGGCCAAAAAGGCCCCTTTCTCTTTCATCATGAGTTTAAATTATGGTTGTTGGAAAATATTTGATTTAGTTTTTGTGAAAAATTATTTGCAATGGTACATGGCTGCAGTTAGGGGGATATTTAAAATTTACGTAGGATTTGTTTGGGTTTTTTATGTTTAGTTTTGATATTTACATCGTACCGGGAAAGACAATTGATGGACGCGTTTTCATGGGTTGGAATGACCAAATAAAAAGATTCCGCGACACGATGTGGTCTTTAACCTTCCAGCGGGCGCGTTGAAAAAATTTCCCTTGAGCGGGCGCTTGTCGTAAATTTTACGTCATCGAATTTTCTCCATGTAAGTGGTGTTTTCTTTATACAAATGTTAGGGATTTTTTTTAAGGATATGAAAAATGATAATAGGCATTACTTAAAAAAAAAAATTGACTTTCTAAAAAAAACGAAGCAACACTCTTAACATGTTAATATTTCAAAACAAAATATTTTATCGACCTATTTAGTCAGAATCAATAGTCTCATCCTTACAATTGTTACAAACCACCTCATCTGAAGAATGGTTCTTGCATGTAAAGGACTGGCAACGGCAACACTTCATTGATGCTGGGGATCTTTCCTTATCCAGTGCACATAACCGACAAACACCGCGTTTTGGAAAGCTTCTATTTTCTTCTTCTGTTATCGGTTCAACTGCCCTACCGTAATTCACTTTGAGAAAAACATTTATATCTTGCGGTAAATGTTTGACATTTGATTTGACTCTAGCATAGCTTGAAGCTCGATGCTTACGACTAAGTGGAAAGAGTGGGGGAAGCGATAAGGCGCGTCTGTCGTAAATTTTACGACAGCGCGCCCGCTGGAAGGCTAAGGAGAGGGACTTCAGAGTCCCGTTGGGTAGTTGACATTGATAAAATGTGTGCAGTGGAGAATACCAGTGTAAAATATTATGGCTTAAGAAATATTTATTTATATATTTATATTTATTGCCAATTCAAAAATGAATAAAATACTATCTCTTCAAAATGCCCTGCTAGGTTTTGGCATCACTGCATCAGCTGTTTCTAGGATCACGTCGCATATCTACGCAGGTTTTAAATTCTCAGATTGTATTAAAAATTTTATGAAATATTAAGGCGATGCCATACGTCATGTGACATTTTGAATCAAGCCGCTAACAATAACACCCCTTATGTAGATGGCGATAAGGTTTAAATTCCCGTTCAACACCATCCGTCTTTTTTGATAAATACAAGAAAAAAACATCGCCAAAAAGTGGCTTTTATTTTATTTTGCGGACGTTCAGGCACAAATATTTAATTGTTTTACGATCATTTTATAAATAACTTAATTTTCCACATTATACAATAAATCCGTAATCGAAAATGCATTCGTAAGTAGGAGATTTTGAACTTTAAAGCAGTTTTTATAGGCCTGATACATTATTTTTTCTAGGCTTTTTAAAAGACTTATCTAAAAAATACTGGATCATTTCATAGGCCAAAATGTGTTCTACTAGCAGTATTTAATTATAGCATCTAAAACATTTCTAAGGACGGGTTGTTTCGGAGAATCTGAACAATTCATCAAATTTCAACGTTCATTTTCGGGTTCTGTGAAAGACTTATTCAAGTTCTGTTTTTATTTCAGTTTTGTCAAGCAACTAGCCTACAATGATATAAAAACAGAACTTGAATAATTCTTTCACAGAACCCGAAAATCAACATTGAAATTTGATGAATTGTTCAAATTCTCCGAAACAACCCGTCCTAAGTGATCAAATTTTCAAACCAAAAAAACATGAATTTTTCATTGCTACGCATGGCATCGCCTTAATACCAAATAATAACAATTACAAATATAAAAATTCTGATATCAAAGATGGAGGAACCTCTTTTACGATTATTTTGTCGCTTTCCTACCACTTTTTATTGTAAACTGTAGAAATACCACTTTATATGAAACTGAAAACTTTTTTAATTACACAAACGTATTTCAAAGTTTATTGTAAATTCACTTTTTTTCATTTCATATAAAAAAAGTACAAACTTTGGCAAATATGTTAAGTTTTAAAGTCAATGACTTTTTTTAATATATTATAATTACTAGCTGTACCCCGCCATGCGTTGATGCGGCTCACTCTATCTGTGCAGATAGAGAAACTATAGCACTAGTTGCTTTTAAGTCCAACAGATGGCGCTATTTAAAAAAACGCATGTTTTTACCGGTCACAGGTGACATCTATATAATATAGGTGTATAAAAACACATGCGTATTTGAATGCAATGTTGTGTTGTGCAAATGTGGTGTTATTTATTTCTAACAAGACAGTTTTATTCTTAAAAATCATCTTCTGTTTAGCTATCGCTCAAGGAATGAGCAGAACTATGCAAATTTGCGTAGCATCACTCCAGTGGTTAACAAATGGCTTCAAAGCTGTTAATGACAAACAAATAAATAAAATCAACTGTCAAAATTGTATCACCTGCAATCAAACATACATCCAAAAAAAACAATGGTACTTTTTTAATATTTACGCTTGATTAAATATATATTTTAATATACATAACTTTAAAACTTTGCATTATGTTTAATTATTACTTAAGTAAATAGATTTATACTACATAATAAAAACAACAAAAAATACTCATTTTCTTTTTATTTCCTGTAAAAATATTGCAATAATAATTTAATCGAAAGATGGAATTTGCAGTAATAAAAAATTGTTTTCTAGTGCAATGTCACGAAAGAATCCAAGAAAATAATTTAATCTAATTCTACGTATTGTATTCCACATCAGGGCAAGCAAAATGAAAACAAATTATGCTTTGTTATCAGTAATCCTACGTAACAAAAAAAGTACTATGTAAAAAATAAAATGACTTTTACTACTGCAAATTCGAACATAAGTGCTTAGGTATACAAAACATAATACAAGTAAAACTACCTATCATTGGTGTACTGGTAAAATCCATTAACTCCTCAGGCCTCTGCATATTCTGTCAGAAGGAATCCAAATAAATGGAATAATTCAGAATGCATCTGAAGACTAAAAACTATTTTTGAAAGGTGGTGAAATATGCTTTCAAATTTTATAATTTTGAAATAAAATATAATTTTTGAAATATTCAAATTTTTTAAGCCAAGAATAAAAAGTTTTAAGAGTGGCTCAGTTATGGAAATATCATAATTTTTTCTCAAATTGCCGTTGAAATAAAATAAATTTTTTGAAATATCCAAATTTTTCTTTGGTTTCATAGAAGTGTACATTTTAATTCTTCCGTGGTTAACTTCTAGATTTGAATATAAAGCGTGGTGAATTCTATTTCTAACCATGACAGTAAGGCAGACGCAACAATTTCTACAAGATGATAGGAGCTGTTCCCAAAAGCGAACACATATCGCATTCCAATATTTGCAATTTTGGAAATTCTGAGTATTGTACGTGTACAGTACAAAATTGACTTAGTAGGGATTTTACTTGTGTTTTGACAATCCGATGTATTGCTGTCATAGAGTCAAATTTTAGACTCAATATGTTTCTCTCGTCAATAATTTCAATTTACGACTTATGGTAAATATTAAAACATATTCAAATTGAAGACAGTAAAACATACGACTTAATGGAGTCGAAATGCCAGTCGAAAGGGGACAATTTTTTATATAGGATCTCGTACTTGAGTCAGTTCATGAAAAAATGTGACTCAATGGATTTTGCTTGTAAACCGACAATATTTCATAAAATGTAATACAAAAAGGTCAAACCAAATGTTTTAATGTATTTGTACATTAGTTCTTGGATTAATTCACAATAAATTATTAATAATTCAAATAAAGACACAAAAAAAAATAAGTTTTAAAGATAATTTTCTTTGGTATTTCAGTTCAGCCATAAAACAACATTACATAGGTAATAATATTAAATTATTATAATTAATTATACATAAACTGATATTGCATTTTCATTTCTTATCATCACAAATAATCCTGGTTCGATATAAATTATGAAATCAACCATGTTGTAAATTATTGCAGATATAAAGAAATATTATTGCATTAGATAGATAAAACTAATAATTTGAAGACTGGAGGAACTAAGCAGTGACTCATTCGCAGTTGGTGTCAGCAGCATGGCAATGAGTCGTTTCCTCTCTCATTTAATCTTGACTTCTTTAATTTTTGCAATTAAAAAAAAAAACTTGCTCTTCCAGTCTCAAAAACACCCAAATGGGTAGCAATATTACTCCACTAGATTTACACAGTATAGATAAGGGAGTAATTACTCTATTGAACACTTTTGAAGACCACAATGATGATCACTTGTATTAAATTTTTTTAAATACAGAATAAATTTTCGGGAAAAAACAACCCCAACAGGTCTCAGACCTTGAAAATTAAAAAAAGTTTTAATTGGGAACAGGAGTTAGTGTTGCGGCCAGCATTTCAATAGCAATAGTCATCCTGTGTAAGCGATCCAACTGTTGTCTCTTGTACTCGAGTTTCATATTGTAGTATTGCTGCTTCAATTCGTTTTTGGCTTTTGCGGCCAAAATGTCTGAAGCACTGACAGTCTCAGAGGGATTGACAGGTCTCCATCTGCTGGCCCTGTGCTTGGGTTTGGCAGGAGTTGATTCAGTTAGGATAACTTCTGGGATTGTGGCTTCAACGGTCGGAAGGGCAGTTTCAACGGCTTCAACCGTCGGAAGGGCAGTTGCAACAGCTTCAACAGTCGGAAGGGCAGTTTCAACAGTTGGAATCGTGGCTTCAACAATCGGAAGGGCATTTTCAACAGTTGGAATCGTGGCTTCGTTTGTTGGGATTGAGGGTTCAATGGTTGGGTCAGAGCGAACAGTGGTCAGGACTGCGGCTTCAACGGTTGATTTTGTGGGTTCAGCAGTTTGGTCGGTGGGAGCTTTGTTCAGAATTGTGGATTCAATGGTAGAGATTGCTGATCCAATGGTCATAACCGTGGGGACAGTGGGCACCGTGGTAGGGGCTGAGATAAGGTCTGCGGGGATGGTAACCTGATTGAGGCAACAGGTTGGTGATTCACAGCATGTGCCTTTTGAATGTTTGGCTATGGCTGCCTTCCTCGCTGCCGAGTGCAGATCCTGCCATATCTGAAATAAACATTGAAAATAGTTAATAGTTACTCATTTATGGTGCCAACTTGCTGTCATGATGGGAAGAAGGCTAAGATCTGTGGATTCATGTCGTGGAAAAGAAGACAACTCAGGTAACTTTATTGCTACAGTAAAAGGAATAATATGGAAGATAGCATCACGGGCCCATGGCCTGGGCACTTACTGGAGCTATGCAGAATGTTTCCAAATCAATAATAATGTTAGCTAATAGACAACAGAATACCCATTAACAAAAATATGAACTGAGCAGAATGCTGGCAGGCCTGTGAAAGGGGGATTGCTTGTATAAAATATGACGACAAAGTCATCAGAAGCAGAATGCCATCAACTATAACAAAACTGGAGTAAAGGAGAATGAGTAAAGTGGTTATGATTTTAGTAAACCAGTGGTTTTAAAGTGAATTTAGCAATCGTCGTGGATAATAACACGTTTTGAAATGAGTAGGTAGTACCAAAACACCTTCAATGTTCTATTATAAGTACCGCATGAGCAAGAATATTAAATAGATTCATGTAAATATATAAATCATGCAGGTATTCATAATAATAGAGAATTATTATCCCAATCAAACCTAAACATGGTTAGCCTGACCCAATCCAAAATATGGCATAACACTAATGATACGACGCACCAAACTGCCCAGTCAGAAGTTTTATGTCCGAGACACCGAAAACCTAGTTTTCAAATTTTGTAACGTATTTTCATGAACTTTAAAAGTAAGTTATAGAAAAACAGTAGGTAAGAACATTGGCAAAATATATTTTAAAACACTAACCAGTCTCCATTGCTTCCATTCCATACTTTGTCCCGGGATGTCGTTCAACCGTTCCGCAATGGCTGTCCATCTTCGCTGGGATCCTTTGGTATTGGCCGTAAACTTCGTACGTAAAAGCTCTTGGTCGTTCGACACCAACTTCACCAGCAGATATTTTTGATCTTTGCTAATGCTTTCACCAGACATTTTTAGTGTTTATAAAAGCTTTTGTAACTAGAAACAAACCGAAACAATTAAACGTCAACAAAAGTGTAAATAAACAACAGAACCGCAAATGAACCACTCACAACAGAACTGTGACAGAAACGATCCGGAAACCAAATACTCGCAGCGGGAAATGAACCAATCAGCGAGTTGGTTCGAGAGATCAAATTCCATAGAAACTTTACAAAACATAGATAGCAAAATATTCTTCGTTTGGGTACTTGACTACTTGCCTATTAAGGCGGTGCACTACGTCGTGTAATATTTTAAATAGAGCCGTTATCAATAACATTCCTTACGTAAATGGCGATAAGGTTTAAATTTCCGCTTAACACCATCGGCCTGTTTTGATTTATGCAAAAAAAAAACATGGCCACAAAGTGCCTTTTATTTTATTTTGTGGATGTTCAGGCATAAATATATTTTTTTCCGATCATTTTATAAATTACTTAATTTTCCACATTATACAATAAAATCATAACCGAAAATGGGTTCGTAAGTAGGAAATTTTGAACTTAAAAGCAGTTTTCATATGCCTTATACATTTTTTTCTGGGCTTATAAAAAGGCTTATCTAAAAAATACTCGATTATTTCAAAGGCCAAGATGTATTCTACTCGCAGTATTTAATTAAAGCATCTGAAACATTTCTAGGCTACCAAATTTTCAAACCAAAAACACATGATTTTGCATTACTACGTAGTGCATCGCCTTAATTTCAGTTAATTCTGCGTTTTTCATGTATAGGTACTAGGGTTTAGATAATTTGGGAGGCGGGTTTGGGTTCCACATTCCATTAACCATTCATTGGAACCATACCACTGCAATAGGTCACCGAGTGATTCGCTACGTTCGGTGACTTAGCAGAGGTACCTGGGTTCAAGGGGTAAGGATTGTCCATACTTGATGGCGGACGCGTCTGCCCACCATCTGCATGGTGGAAAGGATTAAAAGAGGCTGAATGAGTGAAACCCTTTGATTTCTCAAGCCAGACTTTCTCATCCCAAACGCCTTGCATCACACAGGGTGGGACGGATTCATATTTCACTCCTGGATTCACTGACCCCCAGATTCCTATCCACCTTTCATACCCTTTTCCTTCCGAGAACTTCCTCTCCTTCCTTCTTTTAAGAAAGACCCTGAGCATAGCAAAGATTACATAGGAATGAAATTGTTTTCTTCAAGGCCTCTCCTATGTGGAATTAATGTAAAAAGGTACCTTCTACAAGAGTGTGAAGAACATTATTAATATAAATTAAATTTATAATCCTAATGCCATGAAAATAAGTCTTTTCTTACATAATAATATTAATAAAAAGTTTCATTGTTGCCTCGGCAATAAATAGGTACTTATTGATCACCCATTACCATTCAGATATCGTAATTTTTTGCTGGAGTTCTTTATCACAATTTCACATTTTTTTCTCAAATATACTATTTTGATGTGTTCAATTTAAAATTAAATCGCTGGCTGAAAACCCATGAACTAAGACGCCATAAAAAATAGCAACACAAAAACAAACATGGCGTAACAAATCGTTTCATCCGTCAAAACATGTAGCAGAGCACAAATAATGCTCCAATTACATATAATTTCGTTATTGTTTACTGTATATTTCGTTTGCGCAGGTAACTAATTGATATAACATTCATATTGTATATCTCATGAACCAGAAATGGCGTAATTCTTTGTTTGGGAATCAAACAATTACATCGATCAAAAGTATCTACAGAACCTTGTTCTTGATAAATGTTTTTCTATAGCAGGTCGCGAATAAGTAAGATATGCTCACAAAATCAGTATGAATTTTAATTTTTAAGGAATAAAAATAAATTCGAATGTAATATTGTAGTATTGTTATCAATTTGTTGACACAGAGAATTAAAATCACAAAAATGCAAGAGCATGTAGAGTTATTTTCACGCTTTATCTTGAAAACTACAGAGATAGGCACTTAAATTAACAAAGTCTACCTACAATATACTTTAATTTACGCTCGCCTTGGTCCTCTTTCATAAAAGTTCTGAATAATTCATACACTAATGAAAATTCTAACCTCATGTGAGGTAAACCTCTTATAGCTAAGTATGTACTATAATTATAAAAGAGGAGTCAAGCGAATTATTTAAGACAATAAATTGATGACTGCTAGTTTTGATCTACAAATAAAATAGCCTTAGGTACCTACTTTATGTAAGTATTTGTTAAATGTTTTAGTATGTCATCAAAATGTTCTTGCCAAAAGTCATAAAATTTAGTTTTATAATCAAATAATTCATTCGGGCACAATCTATATGATCCGTTTAACCTTTACAGGTGATGTAGATGTTTATTAAACAAACAAAAAGTACATATATTAACCGGTCGGTGGCTGAGTTGACATCTCGTTTGGGTCCCACCCAGGCGTAGTGTGTTCAATTCCTCGGCTGGCTAAGTCCTCCATCACACCACGAGCAACATTTTCCGCTTACTGTGGTGGTAGTAGGAGATTTTCAAATATTGTCAGGATATTCATAACCCGGCAATGTTTGTCTTACTTTTAAAACAATAAAATAAATATTTATGTTTTAAAATCACCCGTGAAAGAGAATTCTTCAGTTACCGCATCAAATACAATACTAATCACAATCTGATTTACACTCACATTTCCCGGTTTTTACACGCACATTTTATTTAAATATATTCATTAAAAATCGATTGTTTACCTGGCGGCCATTGTTATTTATGTGAAAGTTTTAAGGTTGGTTTTTTTCTCTCTCATTTAACCAAAAATATATGAACGTAAGAACCTAAAATAAGTTCTCAGTTTGGATTTAATAGGAATAGTTTTAAAAAATATATTATTATGTCAAAATATGGTGTGAAAAAATTACATCAAATTATTATTAGTTATTAAAATGCATTATTTTCCATTTTCGGTTTCTGAGATAGTTGTTTCTTGTTGTTATCTAACGGATAAGTGTTTTTAAAATAAAATGTCCTTATTAACCATGCCTTTGGTGCCAATGTCCCACTCTGTTGGGAACAAGGCTCAGATACCTGGGAAGACACATTGTAGAACCAGAAGACATAGCCACATATCAAATGACAACCCTGGTGAACTTTGTTAAAGATACCGGGTTACTGTTAAAGGAATGAGGTAAAATGGGAGATAGCACAATGGGCCTATGGCCTAAGTGCTCACGGGGACCTTACGTCAACCGTCTCCTATATACAAAAAAAAAAATGTCCCACTTTTCTGCATATTTATCTATTTCCCAAATTGGGGATGCCATAGTCCCACTGGCTCCAGCCAATTGGTACTCATAAACGATCTGGGCTTTGTCAATGTGAATTTAATGTATAAAATAATTAACATATCTGAATTAATACATAATTGTATTTTGTACTATAGGTTGGGCCGAGCCTGAGTTGGAGCAGCCGTCCTACCTTGAGATCAGTGCTGTAGATCAGAACACCTCGGAAGGGCTGATAGTCAAGGCCGTCAATGACAACCTCACCCTGTCCTGCGCCCTGCTCAGGGACGGCAAGCAGCTACCCATCAGCAGCATGAACCTGCAGTGGTCCATTCCTAGACAGGATGCCAACAGGTACAGCTACGGCTATATACTTACATAATACTGGGTGCTGACGACTATTGGAAAATCGGCAACGTTCACGATTGTCAACCGTTGAGCAGTGGCGGCCAGCTAATATGTGCTCCCGAGCGCCGAACAACCAACAAGATTTCCGACATGACTAATCACAATACGAAACTCGGTTCGGTTCTAATATCTCATTCAAAAGGTACCTACTTATTAAGCGCCCTTAACTTGCAGACCGAATTTGACTTGTGCCTATGTTCGTAGCAGTTCGTTTTGGATTGCGATCCAAAATTTAACTGCTTTGTCGCATATTCTGTGGAACAGTCGAAAGCGTGGGTACATACCAGTTCATACTATTCTTTGCAAATAATACCATATCATGGACGGCGTTCGGGGTTTTACCACCACATCAGAAGGAACGGTTTATTCAGTAGAAAGTTAAACTAAAACGCGTATGTTTAATGTTATTGTCGATATCGTGGTTTCAATTTACCATCTGCTATTTTCAGCGAATGTTTCGCTTCTTCGATACAAGCATTTAAGATAAAATTTGTCATTAAGAGATGAGTGATGGTCAGATTACTTATTATCAGTTTAGTCAGTAGGTACTTGCCTTTGCCGGGCACGGTCTGTTGAATTAAAAAAATTTCTTACTCTGCGAAAGTTTTTAAGTTTAATTGCAGGTTATATCGATCTTGTATATCAATTATTAATAAGGTATATCAATTGCAGGTTATACTAATTTACGATTACTTTTGTGTTTGTTCAAAGTATAAATTAAGAATGATGTCACGTCTGATGTCATCCTGATGAGCGTCTGATGAGCGTCGGATGAGCGTCTGATGAGCGTCTGATGAGCATGGACCCTTGTCAATCACCAGGGCTATTATGGGGCTAAGGCAAGAAGACATAATGTGTAAAAGCATTGAAGAACCTTGATCATGTTGTCACGTCTGAAGGTGTTTTGAGAGTCCGCCAGCGGTGAGCAGGTTGCGCCGGGTAGAGATTCGTCTGATGGAGTGCGCGAGGCCATCCTCAATTAAACAGCATCCATTGAACGTTTAACGGAACAATGATGATTCATCTTTGTGTCACCTCGACAGCATGCTTGGTAATCCAGTGTAGTCTCCAAGGAATTACGCTTCACAAATAAAACCATTTTTTAATCCAAATAACCGATTGTATATTTTCATCTCTTCAAGCCACAACACTCGAACAAGCACAGGCCGATCTCACACAGGAGTCGAAACGTTGGTTATGTGTTTTGTAAATTTAAACGGAAAGTCTCCAAAGGATAAGTTCAAGGTATCCGCGCGATCTTTTTCTCAAAATTTCAATCTCCATTTTTTTTCGCCTAACGCCACGCGCACCGCGGAATCGTCCTCCCGCGTATTGTTCCCAATCTACCTACCCGCGTAATTTTTGCTCGCCCCTCAAACCGGTCGCAGGGCAGCCACCCGAAAAACTCTCAACAAAACAATAATCAGGCACTACCGTGGCAATCCAAACTTGCACAATTCTTTGACGTTACAATTCCCCGCAACCCCCGGAAATTTTACGCCGCGAAGTGAAGTAAAATTACCAAAACAAAAAAAATCACGCAAATACCTTTCTTTCCCGGACATGTACATAAAAGACAAAGCTAGTAGAAATAAATAAGCTTTTACAGAAAACCATAAAACTAAACAAGTTATAAACCAAGAAAACGAAAAGAGAAAACCAATTCGCAGATTGGTGTTGCACAACCGTTATTATTATTAATATTTACATGAGGATTGTACCTTCACTTTTATATCTCTAATATGAGATTCGCAAACACTTACTCACTTATCGAGAGATAATCTCTCTGAGACACCAGTGAGTATGGAGAACTGAAGCTCCCACTTTATTCTTTGAAGAAGAAAACAAAAACACATATATATTTTTAACAGAAAATAAATAAAGTAACTACCTAAACTCTCTTTCTCTCCCTATGTTTATATAAATCAAAATTACCATTCTAAGATAAAAACTTGAAACAATAGAACTTAACAAAATAAAAATCCACTAAATCTCTAAGGGATCTTCACAAAATCAATTACAACATTGATTTAAAAATGTTCAGTGCAGGATTTACATAACTTAATGCCAAGAATTTTAGATGAGGTTTTACAATCAGAAGATAAACCTGTCTATCGTGGTTGAATCAGGGTTTACATATAAAAAATACCTAGCATATTCTCTTCGAATGAACATTGCTTGCTCAAGAAATATGACTAAGGAAGTAACCTAGATGGCATTCTAACAAAAATTTCACTTACCATGTAAGCAAAGAGTCGAAATTTCTTGGACAAACAAAATATAATTGGTGTTCAACTATGTGCTTTAGATAATTGACACAGGTTACGAGGTGTACGAGCACAATTCAAGAGATCGACACTTGTACTACAAAATTTACAGCATAACACTGGTACTAGCAATGAGATACTTATGCATATATTACTTATAACTAACCAAATTGTACTTATGACTAACAAAACTGTACAAAGACACACTCTTACGTAGCAGAGGTAAAACGATAATATCCAGACGGAATTATTTAATAGGTAAGTACGCCAAAGCAGTATGTACTTCCCTTTGTTTGAAACAACACAATTTGAGAATTTCCTTAAGAATCTAAGACTTAAAAATATATATATTAAACTAAATATATTTAATCATAAAACTAGTACATTGAACAACTAAAATAGAAATTACATAATCTTGTGTATGAAAAATTGCTCAATTCTTTCACACACAAAAAAAATAAGAATCCTTCTTTCCAAGTCCCCTGGAGACTCTTTGGATACTAATAAAACTTCGATAGTTGACAAAAGTATAAGAAAACTCAAATGAACTTGTGAAAGAAGGGTTCAGACCAAAGGATAATGACAACCAAAAGTTATGTCCATTATGTTGACGGGACGTCAGACGTGACATTGGCGCCCAACGTAAATAAAGTTTTAAAACAACTTTAGGTGCTCGTATTTAAGCCTATGGCAAGGGGATACTCTCTATCGTATCAAATTTAAGATTAAAAATTGTAATTTAATAATTTTTAATGTATAAATTCTCTAATAATATGCTTAATGTTTATATATAATGTGCATTACGAAGTACTTATATGTGTGCATTGCGTGGTTGCGTTGTGGCTTCGTTCGCTTTACATTGATGTTTTGTTCGGTAGACGGTGTACAATGTTGACGTGAACTAGCTTCGTTCGCTCATTTGCTCAATATATATTTTTTTAAATTAACTACTGAATGATATTCGGGTGCTGTTGTTTTAATCCACTGGTAACACGGACCTGTCAGTTGATATTGTTTTGAACATAGTGACAGCGATAATGTTTATTATTGTCGATCATTTGATATGTCATTACATTTGTAAATGCGAGCTATACACTTATATAGAATTTGAACACATTTGTTACGACTTGCGGTAACGTGTTAGTGTACCAGATTTTTTTTTTTTTAAATTTAAGAGTTAATGTTTTTTAAATAATTTTTGAAAAATTTCTCAAAAATTTTTTTTTCCTTTCAATTAAAATGGCGATTCCTAACATCAATAGTTGTACGAGGGAGGAGTTGACTGTACTTTTAGAAGATAGAAAAATTGTTCCAGAAGCAACCCTTACAGCAATGAGACAACAGGCACGTAATTTTAATCTATCATTAAAGGAAGGGGGCTCCGAATCAATAGACAAATCCTTGGATCCTCAAGTAAATAATATAACAAATAACTACTATTATTCAGCAAGAAAGGAAGATGAAGTCTATTCATGGCAGTTACGTTTTGACGGGACGTCAGACGTCAGGGATTTTTTGTACAGGGTCGAGGAACTGAGTAGAGCCAGGAAAACTAAGACGGACAATTTGGTTTTGGGTTTTGGTGAACTTCTTGAAGGAAAGGCGGCCAACTGGTTTCGTGCATTAGATAAAGAGAATTTAAATTGGAGTACATTGAGAAATAAGCTTATAGATCGCTATGAACGCGAAGACAGCCAGGTAGAAGCAACGCGATCAATTTACACTATGCGACAGGACCCTAACGACACTGTTGCTGATTTCGTGGACAATTTGAGAATAGCGAATTCCAAATTACTAGAACCCCTTTCTGATCAGCAGTTAGTGCGTCTGGCAAGGCATAGTCTTTTAGACAAATATGCAAGTGTATTAGCCTCCAGCGACACATCCGATCTAGAGTCCCTAGTTTCAGCTTGCACAAAAATAGAGATGTACACTTCAAAGCAACCCTCACATAGTCAACCTCGGCGAGCTGTTCATTTTGAAGGACCGACTTCTTCTTCTTCTTCTTCTCGAAATAATTCTTCCCAGAACAATAGATCTTTTTATTGCAATTTTTGTAAATTACAGGGCCACTCTTGGAATAACTGCAGGAAAAGGCAAAATCAAAATCAACCTCGGTTTTCAAAAAACTAAAGGGCGGTTTTCACCATCTTACGTACGAGGATGAGGGGAACCGTACTTTGTTTTCATCTTTAGAGTGTTCTAAGACACGTGCAATGCAGGCATTCACGCCTCTGGAACATGCTAAGGATGACATCAGACCACATATTAATATTAACATTGCAAATAGGATCTTTTCATGTTTATTGGATAGCGGCGCTTCGGTTAGTTGTTTTGGGGGAAATATTTATAATTTTTTTACTAGTTTAGGATTTGAATTAAGATATTTAAATTCTTTTGTTACCACTGCAGACGGTAAACACCAAGATGTAATAGGCACGATGCGAATACCTGTTACCTTTAATGAAAAAATTAAAGACATTTTATTCTTTGTAATTCCGTCACTTTCACCTACGATTATTTTGGGGGTCGACTTTTGGAGACAGTTCCAAGTAGCTCCGCAACTGTTTCCAGAAGTAAACATCACAAGTTATGATTTTGAGAGGGGCATTAATGAAATTAGAAAAATTACTGCAGCTTCTTTTCTCTCTCCAAAAGATAATTGGAAGTTAAAAGAAATCATCAAAAAATTTGAAACAATTTCATTTGAAAAATGTGGGTTAGGACTCACCCATCTTGTGCAACATCATATAGAAACCACGGGACCACCGATAAAGCAACGTTACTATCCTTTGTCTCCAGCGCGTCAACGCTTATTAGAAGCTGAATTAAAGGAAATGTTAGCTTTAGGTGTTGTTCGCCCTTCACGATCGGCTTGGTCTAGTCCAGTGCTTCTAGTAACAAAAAAAGATGGTTCCGCAAGATTCTGTCTTGACAGTCAAAAAATCAACGCAATTATGAGGCGAGATTCATATCCACTACCATACGTGTCACGCATTTTGGACAAGCTTCGTGGCGCGCGTTTTATTTCGTCTGTAGACCTCTCGAAAGCTTTTTGGCAGATTGCTCTAGATGAGTCCTCAGCTCCTGTCACAGCATTTGTTGTACCTGGTTATGGTCTTTACGAGTTTACGCGTATGCCCTTTGGCCTAAAAAATGCACCCAGCGAATTACAACGTCTAATTGATAAGCTATTTGGCCCTGAATTTGATGAAAATGTGTTTGGATATGTAGACGACTTAATATTAATATCGGTTGATTTTGAATCTCACTTAAAACTACTACGAAAGGTTTTCGAACGATTAAAAGAAGCTGGTCTAACAATAAATTTAAAAAAGAGTGAGTTTTGCAAGAAAGAACTAAAATACTTAGGTTACGTGGTAGATTCAGAAGGACTACGGACAGATCCGGTTAAAGTTGATTGTATCAAACAATATCCAATCCCGAAAAACTCAAAGCAAATTAAAGCTTTCATTGGATTGTGCGGTTATTACCGCAGGTTTATTAAAGACTTTTCCACCGTAGCAGCACCGTTAACTAAACTTACTGGCTCAAGAAAAGGAGTAAGTAATTTTAAATGGTCTCAAGAAGCAGAGGACGCATTCAACAAATTAAAAGAAGCCCTCACAACAGCTCCCGTAATGAATTGTCCAGACTTCAAGTTACCTTTCATTATACATTGCGATGCCAGCGCAGTCGGAATTGGTGGAGTTTTAACGCAGAACTTTAACGGCGAGGAACACCCAGTGTCTTACTTTTCGCGTTGCTTAAATGTTCATGAAAAAAATTATGGTGTCACAGAGCGCGAGCTTCTTGCAGTTTTGGACTCGGTTAATCACTTCAGACCATATATAGAGGGGACTCATTTCACTGTGATTACGGATCACTCAAGTTTGCAATGGTTGGTGTCTCTTTCGAACCCTACCGGTCGGTTAGCTAGATGGTCTACGCGATTGTCGCAATTTTCTTTTGATGTCATACATAGAAAAGGCAAATTACATACGGTACCTGACGCACTATCCCGTATGGAAGTCTCATTATTGTCGACGGGGGATGCGCCTGCTCCAGTTCCCACAAGTACTGATACATGGTACAATAACTTGTTCTCTAATTGTCTTAATGCACCTCAAAGATTTATTAATTTCAGAATTCTGGGTAACGAACTATTTAGACACTGTAAGACCCGTTTCGCCCTTTGCGAAGATACGGCGTGGAAATTAGTAGTACCTGCAGAGAAACGTATAGATATCTTGAGGAAAGAACACGAATCAGACCTTTCATGTCATCCGGGAATATTTAGGACTTACAAAAAGGTTCATCTACATTATTATTGGCCTGGAATGTATAAGGATGTGAAAAACTTCGTAAATCGGTGCAAAACATGCAAAGCTCATAAGATTAATACAGCTGCACCGGCGGGGATTTCTGTTAATCCAAAAATAGTCAACAGACCAATGAAAATGTTGTCCATTGACCTTGTCGGTCCACTGCCAAGAAGTTATTCCGGATTCACATATATTTTGTCAGTCGTAGACGTGTTTTCAAAATACACATGGATTTTCCCACTTAGGAACGCTACCACAAAAAGCATTGTTAAAAATGTAGAGCAGTACATTTTTCTCATTCATGGGGTCCCACAAACATTTGTTTGCGACAATGGCAAACAATTTATATCTAATGAATTTAAAAAATTGCTATCTGATTATAATGTTCCGGCATCTTTCTATAATGCTTACTACACGCCACAAAATAACGTCGTAGAACGTTATAACCAAACGATAGGTACTACACTGTCTATTTTGACCGAGTCCGACCAACGTAATTGGTCTAGGTTTCTGCCACAAATACAGTCAGCACTTAACAATACGGTTAACTTCGCGACAGGTTACACACCTTTTTTTTTAATGCACGGGCGTGAACAAATAATTGATGGCAATTTTCATAAAAATTTGATCTCTAGCGGTGCGGATTCGAATTTAGAGGAATCAAGAGATAGTTTTGCTAAGAAATTAGAGGACTTGGCTCCGATTTACAATAAAGTTTCGGAGGCCTTGTTGCAGGCTTATAGGAAAAATGCTCAACATTATAATTTACGTAGGAAGTCGGTAAATTATGAAGTTGGAGATGTGGTGTGGAGGAAAAATTTTGTCCAATCGAGTGGACCCAATTTCTTTTCGCACAAATTGGCTCCGAGGTTTGTGCGAAACGTTATCAAAAACAAAGTTTCTAATTTAGTGTATACCCTTGCAGACATGCAAGGCAAGGTAGTAGGAAATTTTCATGTTAAGGACATAGTTCACTAGCTTATGTTAAGGACATGTTAAGGACATAGTTCGGCTAGCTCAGTCGGTAGAGCATGAGACTCTTAATCTCAGGGTCGTGGGTTCGAGCCCCACGTTGGGCGCCAATGTCACGTCTGATGTCATCCTGATGAGCGTCTGATGAGCGTCGGATGAGCGTCTGATGAGCGTCTGATGAGCATGGACCCTTGTCAATCACCAGGGCTATTATGGGGCTAAGGCAAGAAGACATAATGTGTAAAAGCATTGAAGAACCTTGATCATGTTGTCACGTCTGAAGGTGTTTTGAGAGTCCGCCAGCGGTGAGCAGGTTGCGCCGGGTAGAGATTCGTCTGATGGAGTGCGCGAGGCCATCCTCAATTAAACAGCATCCATTGAACGTTTAACGGAACAATGATGATTCATCTTTGTGTCACCTCGACAGCATGCTTGGTAATCCAGTGTAGTCTCCAAGGAATTACGCTTCACAAATAAAACCATTTTTTAATCCAAATAACCGATTGTATATTTTCATCTCTTCAAGCCACAACACTCGAACAAGCACAGGCCGATCTCACACAGGAGTCGAAACGTTGGTTATGCGTTTTGTAAATTTAAACGGAAAGTCTCCAAAGGATAAGTTCAAGGTATCCGCGCGATCTTTTTCTCAAAATTTCAATCTCCATTTTTTTTCGCCTAACGCCACGCGCACCGCGGAATCGTCCTCCCGCGTATTGTTCCCAATCTACCTACCCGCGTAATTTTTGCTCGCCCCTCAAACCGGTCGCAGGGCAGCCACCCGAAAAACTCTCAACAAAACAATAATCAGGCACTACCGTGGCAATCCAAACTTGCACAATTCTTTGACGTTACAATGAGTTTGAATGTAGAATACATTAAGAACAATAGGTCGAGTTTTGAAAACAAAGTGATAATAAACAATGCCGGTCCACCTAAAACCTGAACTGATAATAAAACAAGAGTGAAAATCTGGATCGAAGAAGTTTACTCGATCATTTAACAAAACAATGTATAAAAAAGCTTCGTAGCTCTGTGCATGTGATCAATTGAATAGTTTATTTTGTTTTACGTTTTGAATTTACGATGTTGATTCAGTTTGGACAATCAGCGGTGTTACTGATGTAACTCATCTTTCTGAAAAAATCAAAAAACATAATTCTTGTCATTTACATTTACAAAAAGTTTTGAGCTTAAAGGTTTTAGGAAAAGTTGACATCGGAATGCAATTGGATTCAGGCTATCGTGCCTAAGTTAAACACCATAATGAGCCATTTAATAAAAATCGATACAGGTCAAATTTCCCAGAACATGATTTCAATGTGACGCTTAAAACGTATGACTTCCTAAATAAAGTTAAGTAAAAGTGAAATCTGTGCAATTTACGCCCGCGACGATTTTTCAAAAGCTAACGGCGCTTTATCAATTTTACAAATTTTTTATAGTACTTGTTTATTAGAAGACTTTCCCGAGACTGTGAAATTACTAAAACTTTTGTGCACCATTCATGACCTTTGGAATGACCTCAGCTGAAAGCTAAAGATGTTTCTCAACGTTAAAAAGAATAAAATCTTTTTTAAACACGTTGAGCCAGGACAGACTGAACGCACTATCAGTGTTAAGCATTGATAGAGGTCTTCGCTAAACAAAAGGAGCAGATAATAGAACTTCTTTATAAATAGGTATCTACCTTTATTTAATTTATTTTATGACTTAATGTTGTAATCCGGTGAACCCCAACATATTTTGACCACCGGCCGCCACTGCCGTTGAGTATAACGTTGGAACTACACTTCAACTATAGATATTCAAATTATTAGATTTGCCCTAACACCTATAACATAAGTCGTACATTGACCACCGAAGAGCGCACATTGAAATAACCAGACCGTGCGCAGAAAAGTAAAGTTCGCTAAAATAAGGCAAAGGTTTGCAGCGCTGTTCATTGTGAGACTTGTCTGCGTAGGATCTGAATGTTTATTCTTAAAATGAATTGCCTGACGTAGGATACTAAAATTGAGTGAGGTGACAAAATTATAACACATTTGTAAACTTGTCTAAATAGTGTAATAAAATATTAAAATTTGTAAACAAGCCCAAATATTTGTTTTCCCGATTTGGGATGTGTAGTTATGTTTTTTACGCAGCCAGCAATTTACGCGCCATTGTAAAAAAGGCTAGTAATGCAGATTTTATTTTCGAGGACCGAATGGTGAAATTACAGTGCGAGTTGCCTGTATACTGTCAGATTAATTTATTGACAAATCACCGAAAGTGGGACAGCCTCCCGCGCTCCGCGCAAGTTGGTTTTTCTCCTTTCCTCTTTTGGCTCGTCTATTAATTTGGTTATCTATGACACCAACCCATTTTCCCTTTTAATTGCCAGAAGGTATTGATATGGCTGTGCACGGCTGACCGTGAATTTTTTAGCAACAAATTAGATCACTGTAAAGATTCTTTTAAAGATCACTGTAGATCACTGTAACGATCACTGTAGGTCACTGTAAAGATCACTGTAAAGATCACTGTAGGTCACTGTACAGATCACTAAATATCACTGTAGATCACTGTAACGATCACTGTAGATCACTGTAAAGATCACAGTAGGTCACTGTAAAGTCGGTAATATTGATAAACTAATATTGAGATTAATAAGAGCACATGTACTATGGCACAGAACCTGTTGATTAGGTCAGTTATTTTTTTTAGAATTTTGAATTCAACCCTTTCTATGACCCGAATCCAGTGTAGGCAATCATGTAGAAGAGGAATGATATAGTGTTTGGTGGCACTGCGTATTAGACGAGCTGTGTTATAAAATGCCATTTTAAGGATCAGATTGGTCCCTCTATTGATTCTCACGTCAAGACTACTTTAAAAAAAATCAACAGTTTACATTTATTTCAGTTTGTACATAAGTATTATACAGCCAAAATAAAACCATTTATGGATATCCTCCTTGTGACTTTACCTCTACTGAGACAGCATAATAAGGAATAAGTAAATTAAATTTGTAAGAAAGGAATATGTAATCAAAAATTTATACATAACAAAAGATTATATAAGACGAAAAATTTACAAAACAAAACATTTATCAATACACTTGTAGCCATGGAGAGAGATTGTAGATATACATCAAATAATAATAAATATGTAAACAATAGAGACATAACATTATTCACAAACCATCAGAGAAATATTCTTTTATGGACCTCTTGTATTTGGTAAGTTCGCAACTGAAAATATCTACCTTGGATAATACGCTATTGTAATTATTGCATAGTCTGTTCAGGCAAGAATTCTGCTTAGAGTTCGTTTTGCATTGATCCACTCTGAAGTTGTGTTAATTTACATTAGAAGATGACAATAGAAAGGAAAATCAAAGAAATTAACATTACCAGTGAACAATACAAGAACAGCATGTATAGCTTCAGACACACCACAGACAATCCTGATGAGAGACTTGAGCAGTGGGACCCCTCATGTTCTGTTTAAATATACAACAGGCAGGCCAGCATACAAACTATTGCAGTAGTCCAATCTGCAAAACCATTTACCAGTCATAGCAGAATCTCTCGCACTAATGTGTGTCTCCTTAACTGACAGGTCCAGTACGTGGGTGGACGGAGGGGCGCTGTGGCTGTCCATCACGCAGCTGACGGCCAGCGACGCGGGGCAATACATGTGTCTGGAGCGGAAGAACCGCGTGGCGCTGGCGCGTGTCGCTCTCGTAGTCAGGGCCAAAGGTACGTCACAACACATCAGTGTTATCAATGGTACTATGACAACTTTATTGAAGAAAAAAACCTAAACTAACCTCTATTATTTGATCACGTTTTGCAGTATATTCTGTTTTATCCGGTTACCAAATAACAAAATATTCTCAGAGTTGTTTATTTGTCATGCAAGTAAAACTTTTTACTTTTGGGTATATATAATTTTTTTTTCTTTAGTAAAAGATTGTACGAATAACAAGCCAGAGAAACGAACCATTCTCACGACAACGACATCATGCAGGTATGGATGTTCCGCTAAAATTCTCGCTGGTGCACTGGGGTGCAGGGAAATAATGCTGATAGTCCCTCCATAGCAGTCTCTATTGAAATATCTGTGAAACAGACTAATTACAATTGATCTATTGCAATACTGTGCACAGTCCATTTCTGGGTTATCCAAGACTCTTTATTTATTAACGCCCTTTTTAGGGATAGTAAAAATTACTGCCTCAGTAACAATCTATTGTATTTGTTAAGTGATAATGAAGATGTCCACTGACTCAGTATAATTATTACCCTCCATTAGTATTCTGGCCAGTGAGGAATACATATGGTAGTTAGTCCCAGAATTTCTGCACTGAGATAAATCCTAACTTTATAGAATTTATTCTTTATTCTTTCATTAGCTTGTACATGAATATTGTAATGTGGGTTCCAAATGGGAGAATTGTACTCAAGTTAACTTATAACAAAGGCAAAATATAACAGGTTATGTGCTGTAAATTTTATACAATTGATAAACTTACATGTAAAAAACCTTACCAATAGAATCTGAAATTTAACAGCCATAATTCATGGAAAGATATATACATTGTTTATACAGACAAAGGGGGTTGTTTATCTGTTGTATAAACTTGAAATTGTAGTCTTTATTCAATGTGTAACTAAAACAAAGGTTAGTGGTTGGGAAATGTTTTTTGTTATTAGTAAGGCTATTAATATTGCATTTTGCAGGAACCTTGCTATCTTTATTCACTTCTGAATTTTAATGTTTTAATACTTTAGATTATCTTTCAGCACTAGGCGACTTTTCTCAAGATTTGTTTTTATTTTATTAATATTTTCAGGGGTATACCCATATCCGTACTGCAGTTCAGTTCTGATGTTCCTTTGTGACAAGGCAAACAGCACCATGCCCGGCGCCAAGTGCGTGCCCTACAGTTTCCTATGCGACGGGCGGCCCGACTGCCCCAACGGGCGTGACGAAACCAGGGACACATGCCAGACGGACGACCCCTGTCAAGGTCGGTGCTATGCCTTCCCACACAAACTTTAATTACCAACAGCAGCGTGACCCAAGTTAATAAATTACAGCCAAGTACGTGCCCTGAGGCTTCCTTTGTGACTGCCAAAATAGCTAATTGCCAAATAGCAGTAATTTGCATTACTGGCGAGAAAAGGTTTAAATATGCACTATGCATATAATCCATATAATGTTTAACCGTTTGAGTGCCAAAAAATTCATACATTTGCTTGTAAAATGCCACCAAAAAACATTATTTTTTATGAAACTATATATATTTTTAAAACCCCATAAATTCTTTGAATTTTCAAGGATTTCGATAAATCAAAATATGATATTGGTTTAGAATCACGCGGAGGAGTATCCCGAAGTCCAGGCGTTTCGAAAAAATGAGAATTTTCGGTAGAAAAATTGGTTCCGGGAGGTACATTTGAAAATGAGTAATTTCCTGTGTTACTCTCCATTTCTTGGTCACGATCCGAAGAATTACTGGAAATTCGCATCCTGCGGTTGGGAAACACAGGTATGACATCACTGACATCACTCTCATCAGAGCTACTCTTACTCGAACTTGAATTAGAGGAGTGGAAATCGTCGCTCCCGCTGTCAGACATTTCAGAGGAATTTTCAATTAACTAAAATGAAAAAAATAATAAATGAATCTGAAATTTAAACGGTTTACTACGATCTTACAACTATTAAGATAATACTAGCTTTTTGCCCGTTGCAGGCAACTGATGGGTAAAAATTAATCGCGCGGTGTAGTATTTGAATGTAGATGAGGCGAGGGTGTGGGACTGCAGATTTTTAAGTAACATAAATTGCCCCTTAAATAACGCCTGCTCGCGTCCCCTTAAGAGTTACATCCCAGTTTTCAAAAAGTATGTGGGCTACGCTAGGTTTGTATAGACTGGTTTGTGATTTGATTCAAATACCTGTTTTCCATGTTATTTTCTGAAACAAAAAATTGCCCCTTAAATAACGCCTGCTCGCGTCCCCTTTAGAGTTATATCCCAGTTTTCAAGTAGTTTGTGGGCTACGCTAGGTTTGTATAGACTGGTTTGTGATTTAATTCTAATAAATATTTTCTGTAACAAAAAATTGCCCCTTTAATAACGCCTGCTCGCGTCCCCTTTAGAGTTACATCCCAGTTTTCAAATAGTATGTGGGCTACGCTAGGTTTGTATAGACTGGTTTGTGATTTAATTCTAAAACCTATTTTCCATGTTATTTTCTGTAACATAAATTGCCCCTTTAATAACGCCTGCTCGCGTCCCCTTTAGAGTTATATCCCAGTTTTCAAGTAGTTTGTGGGCTACGATAGGTTTGTATAAACTGGTTTGTGATTTAAATCTAATACCTTTTCTCATGTTCTAACCTAATCTTACCTCAAAAACACGCAAAATTTAAAAACTTTTAAAAATGTAATATGTATGTTTGCATGTGAATGAAGCAATGAATGTGTGACCACAAATTTATTCAAATGTATGTATGTTTGAATGTATGTGCCTAAAATTAGCTTTTGGCCCGTTGCAAGCAACTAATGGGTAAATGTACTAAGCCATTTGATGTTTGGGTGTAGATGAGACGAAGAGTGTGGGACTACAAAATTAAAGAAAGAAATATACTGATCATGTTTTCAGTACGGGGTGACAGTACCCATATGTAAAAACTTTTAACTGAAAAAAGGTTATTTAAAAAAAAAAAAAACAATTGAATAAACCGTTTTTAATAGTAAATTACTTTCCCAAACGTCTGTGCTCCTGGTAGATTACAGCGTCACCGAGCTAATTTTTCGCAGAAATGGCTTTATAAGAATTATCATTAATTTAATAAAAAAATAAAAATATATGCAAAACGAAATATGTTACCTACTGGTTAAAAAAATAAAGAGATCATGCTATGTATGAATGGCTCCCGGGGCGACGGTTCTCATGACCGCCACCCTAAATTAAATGATTATTATTAATCGCGAAATGCAAAAACCTTTAATAAAAAAAATCGTTACTTCAACCTACTTAATATTTATAACGCAAAAAAATTATTCGTTTTAAAAAAAATCAGAATGTGAATGAAGCATTACCTATGTTATTTTTGATTATTAAATGAAAAATCTTTATCATTGTATGTGGACCCAATTTATTGGAAAACGTTTTTAAGTTTGATTAGCCATAAATATTTTTCTCAAAACACTGGTTGTTTATCGATCATCGATCTATTTTATCATCGATCTGTGGTTTCCATATGTCATTTGAACTCAATATTTATGTTTGAAGTGTAGGATGCGCATTTTTTTGCAGGTTAATAATAATTATTTCATAACACTTCGATTTATTTTATAGTTTCTATGAGGCTGTGCAGTTTAATGTTTATTATACCATAATTTGCAGCAAAAGCTTACGGGAAATGCACTGTGTTTCAGTAAACTCTTTGATACAAAACGTCAAATTCGTGCACATAAGGAAGTCTTTTTAAACTTTAATTTAATAAAAATAGAATTGAAATGCATCTTTTACAATGTATTCAAAATTAATTTGTCGTTTCGTGTCATAATTACGTTTTAACGTAGTGTGTATTCCAAAATCTGAGCCATTAGGTGGACAATATTTACGAATAATAATAATCCTTGTTTCTCCCAGGGTATTTTCATAAGCATTTGCAGGGAGAATAATCTACCATAATACATACGTAATTTTTTTTAATAACCACAAACATATCCAAATAAAGCTGAAACTGAAATCAGCGTTCAACGCAACCAAAATTGCTTGAACGGCTCTCTGATGGCAATTGAATGTTATATTTGAATTTCTATAAAACAACTGGCTTTTAATAATAAAAAAATAAAATTTGGATGATTTGCGTAGCGATGAACAGACTTGTAATATATTTCTACCATCTGTCTTACAGATTGCATTCACCGACTTGTCGATCATTAATACAAAACTATATGTAGGTACAATGTATTTGACCAACAAATCTATGCTGTGTTAAGATTTACACGCTACTTGTAAAAGTATGGATTGTTTCACAGGACTTGAACAATTCATCAAATGTAATTTTTTATTATTATTTCACTGGAGAACTGTACGCAATACTTAAATAATAACAGAATTTGAATATTATCTTTGAAATTCTTCAAATTGTAATTAAAATAATGGGTCGCTTTTCCTCCCTCCTACAACATGAGTCTCTTCAAGGCCTGTATTCACTCTTTTCTTTCCTCAAAAGACCCTCCTCACTGCATCCCCAAAGATGCCATAAGCCCCGAGGGAAATTATTTTCATTCAGGCCTCCTGTGCATTTAGTGTAAAAAGGGGGAAAATAAAATAACAGATTTTGGAAATAAGTAAAAATCAAACAAAGTTTTAATTTCATTAAAGTGTATTTATTTTTTTAAAATCTGATTCAATATAAGTAATATGGGAAGAACCAGAAAGAAACCCATATATCATATTAATTGCGTTTCATATATTCATATTTCATGTCAAATATCAGCTAGAATAATAATATATAATATAATATGTAATCTTACTTCAAATTATTTTTATATTTATTAATCATTGTAAAAAAATTGTATTTACGTATATTGTACAATTATTTTTGTGTTATAACTAAAAAAATAAGAATATGAAGTACTCTCAAGGTATAGAATGTTAAAATTAACAGAGAAACTTTTATTTAAACATATTAAAAATATGTTAAATCGTTAAAACAAACTGTCCACATACAATTTTATTTGTAAATCGTTGAATTCTAGGAATTGTTTTATAAATAAAGTAATATTTATTGATCTACCTTCAAAATTATCTTTGTAAGGAATTTACTGTGCAGGTAAATTATTGGAAATTACCTATGTTAATTCAAGGCCATCTGTTAAATAATAATTTATCTGATCTGACTGCGTATTTTTTCATTTAATAAAGAATTTAACCTTTGATAGAGATAAGCATTTTAAAGTTTGCAATTTAAATTTGATTCAATCTCTGAATATAAAACATTATGCTACGAAAGCTTTCTTCCTAGAAGAGAGAAGGCCAAATGAATTTATCGCCAATATCGTTTTTCAAATTCGCCACAAAGGCCTGTACCTTCAAAATTCTATTCAAGTAACACTGCTCCCCGTGTCAAAGGAAGTTGCGTTACTTTTCAAATATCGCTTTAATAATTATCTAGAAAATGATGAAAAAACATTTCATTAATTGTGCTAAAATAAAACACACTCTCGGGAGATCTTTTTATCTTTCTTCTACTTAGTCTGATAGGTCAGTATGGAAACGATATGCTGTTATTAAGTAAATCTCTGTGATTTGTTTTGGGATATTATGCTGTGTTGCGCTACCTCCTTCTTTAGGCAACGTTTCTATATAAGATATACTTTTTCAAAGTATGTGTGAGATAATTAATTATTCGTTTATCGTACATGTTTACTTTTCTATATTTCATTTTAAATAGTGGTCAAAGATAATTAATATTTTTTTATAGTTAATATGTTAGTCGAGCTATTTTTTTTAGTAATTTTTAGAACAACTTTTGAGTTTGAACTTGTTTTACTTTTTAAAGTTTAAACAGAATATAAAAATAGTTAAAATGCTTTTGGGAATCTATTTAATCTGAAACTAAATTTTCCTAATGATAAAAATCAACAGTTCCCTCAAATAGTGACAAATGTAGGTTTGCGTTATCATCAAATGATAAGTTCAAGTCACACTGTATGTATTTAACCCTGCGAATAAATTTAAAATGGGAAGATTAGTCTTAAATAGATTAAATTTACTGGTTTAAATAGATATGAAACGACAATACCTAATCTAAAATTTCCCTGTAAACAATGTTTTGGGTTGTTACTCCGGCCTGATTTACACCTTGACGACTTCCGTCGACTATTTGAATTTTTAATGAATTTATTGTTTTGACTCTGGAGCAAGCTACATACAATTGTCCATGCGTAAATACGGGTTCTGGTAAATAAACACCAATCTGATTAAAAGTTTGACCCTGCGATTTATTAATTGTCATTCCATAAGCAAGCTGAACTGGGAACTGGCGCCTGTAAAGATTAAAAGGAACAGTTACATCTACGGAAGTATCTAATATAATTCTAGGTAAAAAATGAATGCTCCCCCTTTTATCTCCTGTGATTGTTTCAACCTGTAAAATGTTATCTGAAAAATTTTTAACTATCATTCGAGTTCCGTTGCATAAGCCATTTGCGATGGACATATTTCTTAACAGCATTACTACGGCTCCAATCTTTAAATTCAAGGCATGAACAGGTAAACCGGGTGGATTGAAAGAATTTAAAAATTCCAATGGAAATCTAACCTGCTCCTCGGGATCTGGATTACCCTTGTCATCTCTCGCGGAATCAATACTATAAAATGTTTTCAATGGACCTTCTAATTTTTCTAAGACTTTTTCGTTAATTTTACGTGCATCTACATTTTTGGGACACAGTATCGCTCTGTCACTGAATAAATTGGAATCGGCTATAGAATGAGAATCTCCGTAAAGTGCGCTAATAACATCTTGGCAAATCGTACTTGACGGCAAAACTATTGATGACGGTACGCAATTTTGAGGAGTTGGTAATGTTCCATTCCCCAACTCCAACAACCATTCGGCAAACGCAGTCTGGTCGCTCGCAGTACGCATATTGATATTTAGATGGATCGTTTTAAATAATCTCCAAAGTGGACTCCTTTTGATGGACGATGCAACAATTTTTCCGCGGGAAGCTCTACGACAAACGGGCAAGACTTGTCTAAAATCTCCGCCTAAAACGATAACTTTCCCGCCAAAGGGCAGTTCGTTTCTCATTACATCTCTTATCGCACGTTCTATCATTTCAAAAGCTAAAATAGGAGCCATCGGAGCTTCATCCCACAATATTAATTTGGCGTTTCTTATTAAAGTTTTATTTTTATTTGAAAGTCGACACGTCATCGAACTATTTAAATTTAAAGGCAAATTGAATGCAGTGTGGCACGTTCTGCCACCGGGAATCAAAATTGCGGCTATTCCAGTCCAAGCTACGCTTAAAACGCTGAACCCCTGCGATTGCAACGAATGAACTAATGTTTTGTACAAAAAAGTCTTTCCTGCTCCTCCTGCACCATCGATGAAGAAGCACCTAGAAGAACCTTCAATCGATCTATCCGAGAGCACTTGAAGGATTGAATCAAACACTTCTCGTTGTTGGGCGTTCAACAATGACTGCATCTCAGATGCCAGGTTTCCTTCATTTACATTGTCTGCACGACTAATGTCTATATTCACAGTTCTATCAGGTTCCGGTAGACCTTGTGCGATGCAAGAAGAACCTTCGTTCAGGAGGGCGTCACTTATTTCGAGAAGTGCCAGATTCACCGCCAAGTCTGCACTATCAACATTTCTGAGAAAATCTTCCGACATGGCTGATTTGAAAGTATTCCAAATTTGCAGTGGATCAGAGGGAAGACAGTGAACTAAAATGACAACAAAAAGATTTCTAAGTGCCTTCGGCATCATGAAAACAACCCCTTCTTCTAAACACTTTACCCATTCGTTGATATTATCCGTCAGTCCCAATTCACGGGCTGCATCACTGAAAGTAGGAAGAATGACGCCGTCAACCGTTCGGAGATGTTCATAAGAAGTAGCACCTTTGACTTTCAATAAGAGAATTCTGAGATGATAAAGTTCTCGATTGCGTGGTGAAACGGAAACAATTCGCCCGATAACTTTGTCGCCCCCTTGTTTGCGTTTTTTCCAGATCTTATTGCTGTTGAAAACAAAAAAATTCGGGATATCCTGGTAAAAATAGGAATGGGCAGAGTCATCTAATCGATTCAAATTGTACCAAGCAGTTAAAGTCGTAATGTGGCTGAGCGCTAGTGCTTCTTCTTCATTTCCTTCTCTGAAATAAACCTGTTCTCCGCCCGGCAAATGTACGCCAAGTAAAATTGTGGTATGGGACTGACCGTGAATTGGATTTTCGAGAATACGCCAAGCTGCTTCCGGGGCGCTGATGAACCTACAATCCAAAAACTGACTAATTTCATCATGAACGATCGCACTGTTGCTGGTGCTCTCAGCTGCTTCTTGAAGAAGTCTTATTTCCATGCGAGCACAATCGTGACCCTTAGCGAGATACTTATGAATGTACTTAATTGCAACGACGGAAGAACAAATTTCAGCATTAATGTGGGCGTTGAATTTTCTTGTCAGATATGGGTTGAAGGGCACGACAAACCTATTGTCTACTTTGAGACTACGACACAAATGATCCTCTGCACTATTGTCACGCCGTTTGTACACCGGGTAGCCGTTTAAATCCGCTTCAGTCTCTTCGCGAAATGCTTTAGGAAATTTCTTAGAGCATTTCCCGTCAACCATACAAATTGAGTTAGGATTGACTGCGCCGCATGGACCGTGAATATTATGCTTTAGAATCGTCCTATATAAATCCTGGTCCCTCTCTCTGTCGGGTAACTCTGCACTGATGACACTATCTATATCGGACGGGGAATACAACTTGTCTGAATCACCAAGAGTGAACAAACCGTGAAGATGTGGCAAACCTCTCTTTTGTTCCTCAATTACGTAAACGTACGCTAAAACCTTACCGAACACTTCCCTTTTAACAATATCATCGATGAACTCCTCAACCTTCAGCTGGAAAACTCGCGCCACTAAATCTGGCCTATCAGAGGCACTTTGCCATGGATGGAGCTCATTAACTATTTCATGCCATTTTGGATTACAGGTTAACGTTATGAACAGGTCAGGCCGACCGTATTTTCTGACCACTGACATAGAATCCTGGTATAATTTAGACATATGCCGAGGGCCACCGATGAAGGTCGACGGCAAGATAACGACGTTTCCTGCACGAATGTCACGATCTACATGCCTATTGTTCAAATGATCCAACAATCCCTGGTAACACTCGACGCGCAATTCCTGCTGATGTAACCTCAAATAACTAAGTCTACTGGATTCGCAGCGAACATACGAATTGACGATGTACTGCTGAAACAACTTTCCTGAAGAATGAATGGGGTTGAAAATAGCACGCCTAATTGCAATTTTGTGCGAATAAAATTGGAGCAAAGTGACATTCTTCCGAACTCGAGTCGCAAAATCTGGGTGGTGCTGAAGATCTGGTGACCACGCGCATTCTCCTGAAGGAAATAGCAAAGGAAAGACCATGGAATCTAAATTTGGAGATAACATACTGATGCGTTGGGTGCTATGAGGCCTATTATTGGGGAAAATGGCTATATCAATTTCGGCAGGCAGATTGCCTTGATGGTCTTGAACAAAAATCACAGCGACATCGTTCGGACTCGTTGGAGCATTATATCGGCGCTGATCGTCGGATGAAGAACGCGAAAACAACAAACTAACGATACGCTGTGGATCACCGCTTTCTCTGCAACGTGCTTCTTCTTCCTCAACAGCCGTTTGAAGATTCATATAGCTACCTGCATAAGGACTAATTTGACGGATTACCCTATCTACAATGGACATGATTTCCTGGACACAATTCACGTTGGCCGGATGATTCATTCGAAGAGTGACTGCCGTGTCTGAATCAAATACATATAACTGAGCATAATAGGGGGCTCGATCTGCTTCTGGCTCCATCGTGGTTGAAGTAAGATGACATATCTCGCCTGAAATTTTCAAACAAAACGGACCCCTGCCTGGAACGTTGACAATTTTAGCACCAAAAGAAGCAAAAGCGCTGGCATTGTTGTATTGTCTGATGAAAGCTCTGAAATTCTTAGCACGGGCACCATTTCCTAACAAAAAGTCTTTAAACTCGGCTGGATAGTCTGATTGTGGGTTGAAGAAGACCTTTCCAGAGTGGCAACAACTATGTTTCAGACGACTTCTCTCTGCTGCAAAATGAACCGCTCGACAGTGGTTTACGGTACATTCACGATCCAAAACTCCTAAATAATGAACAGAAGGAGACATTGCATTTGAAGTTCCTGAAATGGCACATTTGAATGAAGAAACACTGCTCCTATTGCGTGGAAGGACTATTCTGGGCAATAAAACTGTTTCAAAATTTAATACGTCACCAGGGTTAGATGCAGTCACGTTCGTCGCTGGTGTAGGGATTTCGTTGATCGCAGAAACCACATCATGAGGTGATTCACGAACCTCGGATTCTGCAACAGCTCTCGTTGGTGCAGGAGCGTTGGGCGCAAGAACCGCTCCATCATGTAATGCTTCAACTACGAATTCCGCTACACCTCGCGATGTTGATGGACTTTCATCCACCACTGGAACTACATTACGTTGAGCATGTTTAATGCGATTGTATTGTAAATTTAATATGTTACCAGGGTCGGAGATCATCGTCGGTGCAGGGATTTCATTCAGCGCAGAAACAATTTCATCATGTAGTGATTCATGAACCACGAATTCTGCAACAGCTCTCGTTGGTGCAGAATCTTCATTTGGCGCAAAAACTACTTCATGATGAAATGCTTCATCAACCATGAATTCCGCTACACCTCGCGATGTTGATGGAATTTCATCCGCCACTGAATCGACATTACGTTGAGCATGTTTAATGCGATAGTATTGTTTGTCTGTTTGAATTTTTTTTTCTTTCGAATCGATTTTTCTCTGTTTATAAGCAGCTTTTTTATTCAAACATAATTTATTTTTGCGTTCTAGTTCTTTCCGTTCAGCCAGTTTTATTTCAGACAATTTTTTTTCAGCCAGTTTTTTTTCAACCAACTTCTTGCATTCAAATTCTGCATTCTTTTTCTGCTGTCTCTTTTCATACGCTACTTTGTTTATCAATTTTATTTTATTTTTGCGTTCTTCTTCCACAATAATGCTTTTCTGAACATTTTCAGCCTGTTTTTTACTTTCATTCTTTGCTTTTTTCTTTTGATATGCTATTTGATTTAAAGTTAGTTTTTTTTCTCCTGTATTTAATTTACTTTCATTCGCTTTGAATTTTTCATTACCAAACATTTTCATATTTTCATTTTCCCGCCTATTTTCCGACCCTCTAGAACTGGTATCGGCGATACATTCTCCCATTTGATCAATAGCTAATTCCTCTTTCTTATCAAGATCATCTGGCACAACATCCATATCAATAATTTTCCTATCGCCGATGCATTCAGAAGATATTTCACAAATTTGTGTGGGAACACAGCATTTTCGCAAATTTCGCCTTTCACACTGAGCATTTATAGCACACTTACCCTGATCTATCAACTCACTCCCCGAAACACTACTTTGCGAACTTTCATTCATAATTATTCAGTAAAATCAATAAAAAATTTCAGACAATGCGTAAAACACAGCTCTAACAGTCAAAAATCTGAAATCGAAAGAAAGTTCAAAACCATAGATATTGCAATTAAAGTTAGCGTCCCTAGCTAGGGATGTCGACATAAGAATAAAAATGTAACTTGTCACTGTGACTCGGTAGTGATTTTCGTCACTGACAAAATTCAAAATTTAAAAAATAAAGAGATAAGCACTTAATATAAGAATAGCTCCCGGGGCGACGGTACCCATGCCTGCCTCTCAAATTTAATGATTATTAAAAACACGCAAACTGCAAAAACTTTTGATTAAAATAATGTTTATTTTACAAAACAATAACACCGCTTCACCCTATATAACTTCTGCGCTCTGGGTACAATTTATAAATTTGCGTGACGCTATTGATGTAGTTTTTCACTACGGGGCGACGGTACACGTGCCAAATTATTTTTACCAAACTTTATTTTATTTCGTTCAAAAGCACTATCGATTTTTAAAAATATACTGCCAAGTAAGTACCTACACAGTTTTTATTGTTTCTTTGAATTCACAACATTTCGCTGCTTGTCTACGATCGGCTATTATCTCTGACTAACCAAAAGCCCGATTGTTGGCATTTTTTGTTAAAATAGCAAATGTCAAAACTTTGGCCGGTTACTGTGACACATTTTGAACCGAACGCCATCTGTGGGACGGCCGAATAACGTTCCTTAACCTTCGGAGGATGAATTTTTTCGATAATATTAAAGGCGGACGGCGTATTTGCTGCGGATTGCAATCATCAAGTTGAGCGTGTAGATTTTATAAAAAAGCATACCGCGTAGTTTTCGCTAGACCACGTGACTTCGCGAAGCTCTCCCGATTAAATAATTTTTTTGCTTGTCGGGCGAACCTGGCGGCCGGAGAGAGAAATGCGCCCTTTCGTATAGCGCCGCGAGCGCTTCCAGTTTCTGCCGCTAGATGCTACTCAAATTTTTGTCGACAAATTATCCCGAACAAAAAAATTAGTAAACATTTTCATACAAACTTACACTGACTCGAGTTTCACGTTTTTACACGCAAAATTGAACTTGAATTCTATGCAAACAGAGAGGCGTCTCGGTCTACTTTCTCTTGAAGCCTGAAACAAATGAAAGGCAACTTTTTTCAAGCACACGAAAATGAACCTAGAGTGTGAGCGACTTGAAGGTTCAAGTGGTCGATTTTCGCCTAATTTTAAGCGACCAAATAAAACAAAGAAACTGAGTATTAATATATGTATTAGAATAATATTTACCAACGCCGCAGCACCACACCCGACGTACGCGCGAATCAGAACACGACTGACGCAATCGACGGAAATCGACGATCGGCAATCTTCGTTAAAACACGAATCGACGAAAGTCGACGATTGGCAATCAAACGGTTAAACAAAAATTCTGTCGTAAAATAGTATATGAATTAATTACTAATTAATTGCATTAAATTAATTACAATGAAACTCGCTTAAGAAGTTTTGGTCCCTTGGAAACTTCTTAACCCTTCAGGTCTCAGATGGACATTACTAGCCACAAACATCATATTCCATTAGACCCTCTGAAGGACAGATATGACCGGTGCGTCCATACATTATAAAAGTATTTATTTTTATCTTTTTTTCTATGATGCGTAGAAAGGTAATTTGTTTGTGATTGAAAAGGTAAATAATTATTATTCTCAGTTTGTATCAAATATCGGTAATGGATAAAATACATAAAAAATGTCAAAGTGCACGATTACAAATTGGCAGAATTTTTTTAATGACAGTTGAAAGGAAAATATTATTTTTATTTTTTTATTGTATAAACGGCATAAAAAGTGAAGTTATATTTTTGTCACTAATTACCCATGCAAATGAATATGTGCAAAATTATGGACGTTCCGAGTCAAAATGTCTCTTTTGTTAACATTTTCATGTTTGATATTGAAAAATAATGTTTATATCTATCAATGTTTATTTCAAATACAAACATTCAATACAAACAGCGCCCCTGAGGTGATAACTCACAAAAGCGGCGCTATAAAAATTGACCAATATTATTATTAATGCAAAGATAATTTTATCCAGTTTCTAAAATGGTATTTTTTTCAACGACAACTTCAAAAATAAGCAATATGAAATTCCATGAAATTTCACCATGTCTTTGGTACTTGATGGTAAAAATATTTTAAAACCTGATGTGTTAAGAGAGTTTTACTGCATATTTCATTCCTCAGGTAAGCTGATGTGTGGTGATGGGCGATGCATACCTCGGGAGTGGTGCTGTGATACCCGCAGCGGGCACACTTGTCTCACTCACTCTTGCTGTCCACAGATAGCTATCGTGGGTGAGTAGCTGTTGCCTATCTCTTTGCACAACTGTGTACATTATATAAAGGCAATATTAATAACTTGTAATGGGACGAAACCACGCAACCCCGAATACTTTCTGGCTCATACCTATTACGGAATCCATTACACATATTGCGCAGGACATTGTAAATCTCCTACTGATTATGCAAATTATTAACCAACTAATCAGAGGTCAGCTCCACGCTACCTACCAAATTTTGTACCACGGACGGCCTATATAAGTGGGCGCAGGGCCTTGAACGAGCAGATCCTAAACCGGTTGTAGGCTCAAGACCTGATACTGGTAGAGCGAGATGTGTTATTAACCAACTAATCGGAGGCCAGCTCCACGCTACCTACCAAATGTTGTATTACGGACGGCCTATATAAGCGGGCGCAGGGCCTTGAACGAGCAGATCCTAAACCGGTTGTAGGCTCAAGACCTGATACTGGTAGAGCGAGATGTGTCGTCTCTTCCAGTGAGGTTAAAGAGATTTTTACCTCTCTCGCGAATATAGTTATATTGGTTTTTACATGACTGTTTATTGATTAATGTTATTTTTACTACTGGAGTCTTTGTTTCAAACCCGCTTATAAATTAATTATAACTATAAAATCCTATTCTACTCAGATTAATTTATTTTGAAAAATATATTTTTTTACATTTTGTAGAACGAACTGGTGGAGGACTAAGGAGTGGACGCGGAAGGGAGAACAGTAAATCACAATCACTGCTGCAGACCACGCTCTACACCGTCTCTGGTTAGTCAAGATTACGTTTATAATATGTAATAGAAATATCTGGTAAACATGTTTGTACCTTGAGTCGTATTTAGTACTGGTGTCTTTTATTGAAATGCCGTGTTGTGAAAGAAAAATATATCTAAGCACTTGAATTTCATTAAAATCCATAAAAAAATTTGCCGTAAGCTTAATCCATTTCTGTTAGCGTAGACATGACCTGCTATAGCCATCCCAAGCCAAGGTATGAGCTACCGTGCTAAGGCTGAATGACACTATATCTGGTGCCTCCGAGATACGGGGTCGCATCTCCCAGTATTTAGTCCTTACCCCAGCGCTCGGGTCTTTGCTGGGGTGGACCTTGTATTTCTCTAGATAAGCGCGGGACTAAAAATCACCATTCAAACAAAAAAACTCAGGGCCTTTAAAGAACCTGAAGTGGAGAGGAGAGCTGAGACCACCTTGGTGGACTCTTCTCTCGTGGGACCTTCAGGGAACCCAAACAAAGGGATACTTCCAATGAGAAAACCCTTACCACTTCAGGTTCATAAAAATCAAATCCATAGGAATGAGGTGAAATGGGCTCAAGTAACTCAAAGTGCTCAAAGTAACTATCTGTATTCCATCTCCGCTTTAATAATTTAATTTAATAATAAGCTGTTTCCGAGTATGCTATTTTTGTTTCAGTGTGCCTCATGATATTCCTGATAGCCGTCACGCTCCTCATATCTGCAATATGCAAGGCGCGCCTCAAGAGAGCCACCCACTACAGCGCCACCCTCCAGGGGGGGCAGGGCGAAGTGCCCCCCGAGGGCTCGGCCTCCCCCTCCCCCCCCAGCGACTGGGGCTATACCAGGGTGCCCAACAGTGATGCATACAACCCCCAAAACATCGACTCACCCAGAATGGTCTGTCCCACTTACAGTGAAATCAATAACTCCAGCGTATGTAACGTACGCCAAGATTCAGCTGAACTACCGAGCTATTTTGAAATCGCTTTTGAAAATCAGCAAATTAACAATACTAATAATATCAATAGCAGTCCCCAAGCTAGAAGACCGACCGACTTCGGTATGAGCACCCTTGCTAATGCTATATTCAACGCGCGCTATCGCCCCGTCCCGCAAGAAGTAGTCACTTCCTCTTTTAACAACAACGACATCAGTGATTCAGATAGCTCGTGCAGATCTCCCGGAAGTCACACTTTTAATATATACACGTCCCCGGCTAGACGAAATAATAACTTCGCTTCCCCGAGACGGAATAACGAATCCTTCGATTCGCCCCTGAATAGATTCGGAGAGACCCCTGAAGCATATCTGACGAGAAGATCAGCAGAGCAGAGAAGATTGAGAAGAGCAAATGCGTTGGATCGGATTTTGGATAGGTTCGGACTGAACGCACCTTACACCGTCGAAAGGGAATCTTCACAAAGTCAACCAAGTGGCAGTGAAAATGTGGAGACTCCGTTATCACCTGAGAATGAGAATTTGAACGGAAGACGTCAGTTTGTCTCGTCCATTCTCGGTAGATTGAGAAACAGCTTTAACCGGACTCCTAGAGTGCGGGAAACAACCGAAGTGCAAGATATAAGCACCAACAGTCAAGTGGAGTCAAGGAGAAGGCCCGACACTCCAAACGTCTTGGAACTGAGCCTCGAAGAAATGGATCTCGCTAGGAGTGGTAATGGCAATGATACTTACACGTTAAACGGTAGAACTATTCACTTACTAGGAGCCAGTTTTGAAGAGCGGCCTGACCTATATAGCCTCGGTCTCCAAGGATTGTATATAGTGGACGGGATCGTGGAGAATCTCAATAGGTTTGTCAGTTGTCCAGTCTTGCCACCTCCTTACTCCGAGGTGGCTAACGCCGCTCCGTCCAAAGTACTAGGACCGCCTCCGCCATACGTGAGCAGAGAAAATCTCACTACGCAAGGAGACGCCAGCAATGAAAATGCCCAAGCAAGCACAAGCGGCAGTAATGTCGCCGCTACAACAATTTCAAATGATGTTGCAACATGTTCAAATGCTGTTGATAGTGATAATGATCCATCCTGTTCAAGCGGCGATGTTGTTGACAATTCAATCAACAGTCCAAATCAAATTTTAAATTCTGCATCTCCGAATTTTGAAGACGCGATGAATTTAAGTAGAGATTTGTCTGTCGAAGGTTTTGTCAATAATAACAATTGTATACATGATTCTACACCATCCATAAATGTAGACGCTGAAGTCAGTCTATTAAAAGACATATTAAATGGAAACGGTAATGGAAATAATGGAATTCGTCCGTCTAATACTCTAGGAAGTTCGTCGAACGAGGGAAATTTAGAAATAATGTCTAATAGGTTAAAATTAGAATCGGCGGTACTGCATATCGAGCCGAATGACGTCTCAAACAACAACGTCGTGGAACAGAATTCTACCGAGCGACAGAGCAACCAAAACGACCAAAATGATAATCCGTCCTTCGTTAGTGAATCGCTAGCTAACCGTAGTTTAGAAAGCACGACCGGGCCCACTCTAAAAAAGAGCATTTTCCCGCCCATTAGTCTGGAGTTTATAGATTCCGATTGCATCACGGACTGAATTTTCAACCTATTTTTAAAATATTGCACCTAAGCTTTGAATTAAAAAGGTTCGCAAGTCGTCGTTCATGAAAAAAATAGTTTTTGAAGAGCTTGAAAAATGCAATTTAAAAGAAAGTGTCAGAATTAAAACACAAAATCATGATATTCTTTAATTTGAAACATTTACCTACTAATCTGCAGGTCAGAGGATAGGTGAATTTATTTTGTAAAAAAACGACCACATCTTATGATCTGATTTTTGAATTTCTAAATCATTTTCCGAAACTTGTATTATTATACTACTTTGGCTAATGTACATCGTAAGCTAATTCCAAGCTGTTGTTAAAATGTCATTTATGGTAAGTACAGAGTATACAGCGCTCCTCAATGCCCCTCGCAAATACTAATTTGTTTTATGACCATAAAATAAAAGGGGGCCTACTCGGTATCTTTAATGTTAACAAACCAGTAAGTTTGTGGTTTAACCTTTCCTTGCCGGTGCTGTCAACTGAGTGAACCTCGTCTCTAATTACATACTAAAGTATATCTGTAAATACACTAAACACAGAGTTCATAATTTAGATATTCCTCCACAATACATTTATGTATTGCATTAAATATTTACAATATATAAATATTTATCGAGTGTATAGAACCACAGCATGAGGAATTTTTTAACACTGTAGGGGAAGGGCTGATTCGGGTTTGTGACACGGCTAAACCGGCGGCACGGACGTTTTGAGATACATGCTAGGTTCCCAGGCATTAGTTGATCACTTAACAGCAAAAGTTTGCTATGTTACAGAAAGGATTTGCTGGTGTACAGCAAATGTTTCTCGTATAAAAACGAGGATTTCTTATACCACAAAAATTTATATTAAAACAAGGATTTGTTCCTTGACAGCAAGGATTCTTTATACTACGTATAGCAATGATTTGGTAATTGATGGCTGCGGTTTGTTATACAGTTTCCCTCATTACCTGGGTGTTAAGGTTCCTGCAATACGCCACTGATAGCAAAACTGCAAATAATGCGATTAAAAGTCAATATGAAATAATTTTTTAATGGATTCATTGCAATATCAGCCATTTGTGCAGAAATTGTAAATTTCCAATCAAAATGAATGAATAAAAACTTGTATATAATTGCATGTTAAACTTTTGTAACGGTTCCTATTAAGTTTAACAAGAATTTCACAATGTTTCGATAGGGTATGTGTGATGAGAGTTTCCAACTCAGAAGTTTGTTAATAGGCTATCCTGCTAATAATGCAGAGAAATTTGACTTTTATCGCCACGGCTAAAGCATTTCTACATTTGGATTCCGAGCAGAGATATCTTACCAGTGCATTACTGAGAGTATCTTACACTCTCGAACAAGGTATTTGAACCCATGACCTCTGAATCCAAGGTTAAGCAGTTTACTACTCATCCACAGGGTATAATGAGGAATTACTGTATACAGCTATAGTTATTTATCTTTTTGTTATATGGATTTGATAAATCACTCAGAGATTTCAATGTTCTGTGATTACAGCTTAAATATCATGGGAATAGCCTTAGTTTGTTAATTTTTATCTTGTCAGTCTTAGGTTAGGTAATTCGCATGTTATTTATTTGGGAAGGTACCTATTAGAGGTACCTGGAAGGAACAATGTAGGAATTAGATGAGTAATGTTAGTAATCGTGGATGGAGAAGTCTGTAACCCTCAACCGCTACGGAAAGGGATGAAAATGAATTAATTAATTCATATTTAAATTAATTATTATTAAAACTACTCTTTATGTAAATAATATATTATGTAATGTAAGATTGGTTGGATGTAAAAATGACATCTTTTATTGTGTTATTTTATCTTCTTGATTAAAGCTGTCCAATGTAAATAATACTTTAATAATGTATGTTGCAATATTTGTGAACAAATAATATCAACTCTATTCCTTTGCAGGAGTGATCTTAGGTTTGTGAACAATTATCCTGAATAATTTAGCTAACATTGCGTAAATCGTACAGTGATGATCTCCTGAGATGTTTTCCAAGATCGGTGTGGGATAAATTGTGCCATTTTTCAAATTCGGTCTTCAATGGACCGAAACAACCAAACGTCTTAAGCATGAAAACTTCTTATGCGAATTTCACTGTACTAGATTTAAATATCTATTATTTAGGAAAATTAATAACGACAAAACTAAAGTAAAATTCACTTCTCTAAAGTAACGATTTAAAAAAAAAAAATTCTTTATGTACAGCACAGTGAAACTCTCTTATAAAGTTTTTCAAAAGACCCAAACAAACTTCTTATGTGGAGAGACCTTTATGAAGGTACCAATTTTAGGAGCCGAAAAACCTAAACTTTAGCTTGTAAATTTCTTATGTGCAGATTTTACTGTACATTATATGATTGACAGTTTTCAAGCTATTGACCCTAACACAAGTTTTTTGAAATCTCATATAATTAATTAATAATAAATCAATTTGTGAAGAGATAATTTAAAATGCGTTTGATCGACTACATGCTTTTGATTGTAGTGTCGTATTGATGCATTTTATCGGCAATCGAATCCACAGATTCTGGATCCAATGCTGACTCTTTTTCTACTACACAATGAAGGCCTTATATATTTTCATATTCTGGTGATGATCGGTATTTCAAATATTAAAACTGTTGTCATTTTTAACTCCAATCAAGGAATCGCGCGGAACAATTGCTGGAAAAAATTGTCTTACAAAACGAGGCCTTGTTTTCTATTTAGATTCGTTCTAATTAAACTTAATATTAGTAAGTGAATGGCCGTTAGTAGAATTTCTTTTTAATTTTAACACACGCCAGCAGCGTAAATAGTGAAAACTCAATATTACATATAATAAAGTACAAAATCAAATGGTGAAATTGCAGAAAACCGTGTAAATATTACGCTAGCTAATAATACTGTTGGCTTAAAATTGTTTACTTATTATCTAATAATATTGTGTAGGTATTCTTAACTTCTCAGTGTAGGCACTAAGACACCATTGTGCACTGCTAATCTATGTATGTGTGAATACATTTCCTCATTTTCCACCATTTGTGACCACTTTTTAGGAGCAGCAGAAAAACGATAATACAGACGGACTAAATAAATTTGTAGCATTGAAAGGTATGCTGTGATACTCCGTTCCTGTGGGATCAGTTTAATGGATTGTATCTGACTTTATTTCTATATTTCTCAACGATGTAATATGTTGTGATGATAGTATTATTTAAAATGAAACGGTGATTGCTACGAATTGAACTATGCTGGTTCAAAATTTCCAAAGTTCTAGCTTTTTATAAATGTGGAAACAGAATGCTGTATTGTCCTTGTTTTTGACAGGAATTAACAAACAAATTAACAGGAATTAAAAAACAGGACAACCTGAAAATTGTTGCATTGATTATTGGCCTTGCAATTTCCAGACATAAAGCTTTGATAGTTTCAGAGCTCACCGTTTGATAGTTTTGCTGCTTCGGACAAACAAATGTTCTGCTTTATGATTTAATAATGCTATCTTATGATGCCGCAGAAGCACTTATTAGAAAAAATCGAATCTCCTGGACATTTGGCTATGTTGACTTCGCATAGTTAAATTCAGAACGGTCAATGTAACGTTGATTTAACTTTCTTGTTCTACCGGAAGTCGGATAGCAGTAATATAACATGCTTTTGGTAACTGAAATAATTATCCCGTTTATCCGGTCGAGCGATAGAGACTTCTCGGCGTTTGGTTTTGGTTTTGGCCACGCTCATTACAAATACCATACCTCCGAATATTAATATGGAAACTAATCATCTGCTTAACTATGGTTTAAAGCCAATGAATCTACCCATATTTCACTATTTATTCCATATTTTTAGGTCATTTAAAAAATAAATTATAAAACGTTATATTTAAAAATGCATGAATTCTGTATGTTGGTTACAGAAATTGCCCTAACCTTGTACTTATTTGGAACAATATTGAAAATTACTATTTGTTTGTGGTTTACTGGAAATGTCCATAGTCACAGACATTAAAAAAAGCAATTTTTAACATGCCAACAGATGTTCAATTTTTATAAAGCTAGACTACACGATACAAAAAATTATCTAGAATGTTCCATGAAAGGTACATTAGTGACATCTTTTGGTATTCGATAGAAGCTTAATCAAGCTAGTGACTAATCATATTAACTGAATGCAGGAAGTTTAAAATAAATTCATTTTAATTTATAAAAACCAGCTACCCAAATTTGGGTTGCTAACGCTCGAGTGGCTAGGTTTAAAAACAGACCACTATTGTAAAGTGCAAAGGTCAAGTTATATACCTTCGGAGGTATATCACCACGTCTGAGTAAACTATCGATTAGTGCTACTCCTCGAGTAACATATATATATATATATATTTAAATGTGAACACCGCACAAGAGTCCCAACTGCTCCCAACCGTCTGGAGCCAATGAGATTATGGCACCCCCAATTAACGTATGTTTTGAGGCTGAACGTAGTGGGGAGAGAATGATGGGGTGTGGAAAGTACCTGGCTATTTAGATCGGTCACCAAACATGACTAAAGTCATTTCAAGCAACGTTTTAGTTCTGAATGGTGGTCTTGCACCGGGGCGATACCAGTAGTATCTTTCACTCTGGAACATGCCGCAAGTATACTAAATATTATTGTATAATATCACCTAAAATTTATGCGCGCCGGGATTCGAACACGCAACCTTCTCATTGCTTATCGAAAGCCTTACCCATCGGCCATGGAGGCTGTCAAATCAATCTATCGATTAGCACTACTCATTGAGTAATGTATATTTTCTGTTTCACCACTGTTGTGTAATGCTTCCCATCAAGTATCCTATAATTAAAATTAATTGATTAGTAGTTAGTCTCTTATTCTTTTATATAAGATACTATCAGTATCGCCCTGGTGTAAGACGACCATTCAGAATTGAAACGTTGCTTGAAATGGCTTTGGACGAGTTTGGTGACTAGATCTGAATAGATGGGTACTTCCCCATCTCCTTCCCTTCCCCACTACCTTCAGCCTCACAACATACCCCAATTGGGGATGCCATAATCACACTGGTTCCAGACGTTTGGGACATATTAAAAAAAAAAAAAAAAAAACATTACTCGACAGTTTACTCAGACGTGGTGAAATACCCTATTATAAATGAGTGGATTATACAAGTACCTGCATAGTCTGTACTTATTATGAAGTAATATTCAATACACAAACCATTTGTTGGTGAAAACAAGTTATTCAACTTTAAACATACATATCTATATAAGACAATACTACATTGTGGTTCACATACTATTATTATATCTTGTTAATGTCGCACTAGTATAAGAACAGTTTCAACGTTGTTTCTCTGTTATTGTTGATGATTAATATTAAACTTGTTGCTTTTATCATTCGTAGTAATAATATCTGGATAAAACTGCCGTGACCAAGTCAAGCTGTTAGAAAACCTTTAATTTGTTTAAAAAACCATGTTTTTTTAAATTATTGATATTTTCGTTAGCTCACAAAACAAGAATAAAATATTTATTTTTTCTTTTCAAATCTATGGTCTTGTTCAGAATAGATGTATTTTAGTCCAAACAATTTTCACCATCCTGTTTTGTACGAAATTGCTGCATTTTGTGCAGCTAACTTCTGTTTCAACCAACGTTATCCTGATTTTGTTTGAAATTGCTGTATTTTGTGCAGCTAACTTCTGTTTCAACTATCGTTATCCTGATTTCATATGGAATTGCTTCATTTTCTGTGGCCAACTTCTGTTTCAACTACTTTTATCCTGATTTTGTTTGAAATTGCTGCATTTCGTGCAGCTAACTTCAGTTTCAACTATCGTTATCCTGATTTTGTATGAAATTGCTACATTTTGCGTTGATAACTTCAGTTTCAACTATCATTATCCTTATTGTGTATAAAATTGCTATGTTTTGTGCAGCCAACTACAGTTTCAATTGTAATCCTGATTGTGTAAGAAAATGCTACATTTCGTGCAGCTAATTTCATTATTATCCTACACATTTTAATAGTCTTAGCACCGAATATTGTTCTCCCATCTGAATGAGTCTTCAATGTGATTTTGAATCTCTTATTTCCTGCTGTGCCTACAAATTTTCAAAATACCATTTAAAAAAATAATAAATAGAAATGCAGATATCTTGAGACGAGTTTCGACTAAGCATGTTCAAGTTTGTGCCAAGTTGTTTAACTCGCGTTATTCACTGTTTTTAAAATCATTATAAGTTTACTTGTTCTGCAAAAATGTCATATTAATATTATGTTTGTAATCTTTTGAATGTGTGTTAAAATTTTCTTGTAATATTTTGTTAAAATTTTTAAATCTTGATGTTTAAATTATTATTCTTTGTTATTAATTAAATTTTTTAGAAATTTATGTACGTATGTAAAACTTATTTGTATTTTGATAACATTCGGTTAGTTATGGAGCTTCATCTTTACACACTGGGCAAAACTCATCCCGCAATCTGCTACATTAGTCAATTATACATTATCTTGGATTTGATCAATACATATACTACTTTAATAGATGTAATGTTGTCACTTAATTTTTGTTCTATGGCAGTTTTAACGTAGGAGAATTTGACAGCAGAATAAATAGGGTAAAGAAAAGGAGAAGGTTACTGGATAATTTATTGCTGTAATTTAAAATTTTGAAACAATAGTAATGATCATCCAATGTGTCCGGAAACTCAAGTACAAGTGGGAAACTGACTTTCGATTTTTTAGGTTTTTAGCTACTAAAGTGTTAAAAAAAACTTTTGAAGCCAGGTCTACGCTTATAGACATTAAATTACCTAAAAAATTATTAATTTTACCTACTTTTGTAAATTTATTAAACTTACGATTTAAAGAAAAAATATAAACCTTTATATTATAAATTTATTTTGACAACGTAATTATTATTTTTTTTTTTTGTCGTTTGCTGAAACAATTAAAAATGACTGCTTATTTTGATAATCGATAGCTACACTATTTAAGTCATCCTGTAATTTGATAATAATTTAGGTTATATATGGGTGCGTACAAATTGGCATCATTGGAAAATAATTCTATTTGGGATTATTACTGTCACATCATATTATTATTATATTACAGATTATTATTAATAATTGATGTCATTATTAAGAATATTTTTTTGTTCTTACCTTTTGTATATATACTTATATTTTTTACACTTTATGCCATATAATTTAATATTTATGTTAATGGCACATGTTGTACCGTTTATATTTAAATAAATGATTTACTCGATAATGAAAGCTCAAATGTGGTGTAGATTCACCAATTCCGATTTTACTACGAGTTTCTGTACACCGTGTATTTATGCATTAGAAAAAAGTTGATTGCGACATCCAGGATTTGAACTCAGGACCTTTGGATATCTGGGCATCTGCTTTAACCACTGCGCTATCGCATTCTATTTAGATGATTATTAATATTGTTTCAATATTTAACATCATTTTGATAAAAAATAAACACATTTTGAATGAGAGGGTCTTCAATTTCGTGTTGCGATAGTTGTTAATTATTATAAGTTATTAAATAAAAGATGGCCGCCATTTGGGTTGAAATCTTCAGTTAAAAGCGTTCAGATAGATATTTTTCTCCTTTCATCCGTACTACATTATATAATGCACATAGATTAAAAAAGAAACAATGCTAATTGACAATATAACTAATAATAATTTAACTACAGGGAAACTCTCCTATAAGTATCTTTAAAAACTTTTCATGAGGGAATCTTATAGGAGGATTTTACCGCATACATATTATTAATCACAGTTTTCAAGTACCACCAAATGTTACATAATTATACTTTGAAAGCATTCATTTAGTTCACTTAACTGTTGTCCGATACAAGATTGAAATTACACCACAATAGAGGGTTGGAGGATTTAAAAAAAAAGTGTACTGATTCATTTTATCCGTCATTTTCATTTTATTGTGTAAACAAAAACCTACCTAACAACCACTCTGTAAATTGCCATCGCAACACAGGCGTTTCACACCTAGTGAGATGGGCAATACGTCATTATTGTAATTAAATGTTATATTAAAGTAATAAAATAATTATCGTTATAAATGATATTTTTTGGGTATATAACTACATTTGAATTGGTTATAAATTACATTTTGTGGCTTTATAAATTACATTTTCTGGGTTTATAAATTACATTTGGTTGGTTTATAATAACACTTGATAGGTTTATAAATTAAATTTTGTGGGTTAATAAATTACATTTTGTGGGTTTATAATAACATTTGATAGGTTTATAAATAAAATTTTGTGGGTTTATAATAACATTTGATAGGTTTATAAATTAAATTGTGTGGGTTAATAAATTACATTCAGCTGGTTTATAATAACATTTGATAGCTTTATAAATTACATTTTGTGGGTTTATAAATTACATTTTGTGGGTTTATAAATTATATTTTGTTGGTTTATAACTTACATTTTGTGGGTTTTATAATTGCATTTTAAAATTACTTTTCATGGCTATAACTGGTTGTGGTATATTGTTATCAAGTTTAATTTGCAGAACTTCATGTTAATTTAATGTTTTTCTTGTATGTAATATTTATTAATAATATTTTTTAATTTATAACAAACACTTTTTTTGTAAACAAGTTCTGCTCATAATTATTATTACCAATGCCGTTTTTGATTTCTGAGCAAATTATGGGAAATGTTTTATGGTTATTACTATGTAAAGTTACCAATTTATTGTATTGTTTAAATTTGACTAAAGGTCGTTAAAATGAGGTGTTCCGAATTAATAATTTGGATGACTCACTGGGTTTTTTTTCCCCTTACGACTTTCTTTTTCTTCTTGGTCCAGAATTGAACTCAGCTTAAACATAATATGTGGCAAATTAATTATAATATTAATAAAATTTAAAAAAATGATTTTTACTATAAGTAACTAGTTTAGAAGTAATATAAATAAATCGTGTTGTTAGTGGACTCACCACAGTTTGATAATGCCTTCAGAAGGCGAAACTGCTTTCACACATAATAATAATCACACAGCAGAACTTGTTTATAAATAAAATGTTTTTTAATACATCTACTTCAATTTAGATATTGCTTTCTTCATTGGATTAAATAGATTCTTGGAAGTGGAAATAAACCCATTTACTTAGATCGAATCGAGCAGATAAACTCATTATCGATGAAAATTCATTCTTTTAACTTTTGGCGGCAATCACGATTCACACTCGGACATATGCGCATTTCTCTGAAATTGGATGATGTTACATTTCAAAATTTACAGCAGTTAATATACAAAATAAATCTCAATTGGGATTTGGCTTAGGTGCTAGCGCCGTTAGCGGTGTTCACGTATTTTAGTCAGTCCCTCGGAAGGAAAATTCCAATCGTCGGTCCCAAAAAAAAAATTCTTTTAAATTGGCTACCAGCCGGTGATGGGTCAACTAGGTCGAAAATTGAAATTAGATGTATTAAAGTAAATAAATAAAATTATTGAATATACAGGGTTTTCCAATAAGAGGTGTTATTTTGAATAGCCCACTATTTCGGTAGATGTTACTTTTGAAGCTGTCATTTTTTGACATTTGACAAGTAGAAACTACGCCAGTAATAAAAATGGAACGATACACGCTTCAACAACGCATTGAAATTATTAAAATTCACTTGAGTGAATCAAATGTAAATCATCTTGAGTGATTAGGCCCATTTCCACCTCGGTGGCTTCGTCAACAAGCAAAATTATCGCATCTGGGGCTCAGAAAAACCAAGAGTTATTGTTGAAAAGCCTCTCAATCCTCAACGTGTTACTGTTTGGTGCGGATTATGGTCCGGCGGAGTCATTGGACCTTACTTTTTCGAAAATGAGACTGGAGCAACAGTTACGGTGAATGGATCGCTATCGAGAGAAGATTTATGATTTTTTATGGCCGGAATTGGATGGTATTGATCTGGACAACGTTTACTTTCAACAAGACGGCGCTACGCACCACACAAGCAAAGAAACCATTGATCTTTTACGATTGAATATCAAAATAACACCTCTTATTGGAAAACCCTGTACTAAAAAAAACTTTAAAACCACTTCAAATTGTGGAATTTCACATATTGTGGAATTACAGTGACGGGTTTATAGATTACCGTTTGGTGGTTCATTAATTAGATATTTTGGGTTTATCAAATACGCTTTATTGGTTAAGTAAATAAATAACATTTGGTGGTTAAATTAATAACACTTTTTGAGCTTACACATTACATTTTGTAGTTTATTAATAATGCATTGTGGGGAATAAATAGACATTTTGATTTAAACATTAGGTCACATCAATTTAACAATGAGTAAAATGTATAATAATTATGATTACATCGATCTCATGGATATTAAATACATTAATTCTGGATTTGTATACCACTGTAGTTAAAAGAGTCTAGTTAATAAAATAAAACTACTATTCTTGGTCAAAATATTGTACTGTTCATAATCAATTAATAACGAAAATAAAATATTTTTGGTTGAATATTGACAAATGGTTTTTTTATTTACCCCCATAAAAATCATCCAATTAAGGCGATGCACTACGTAGTAATGCAAAATCATGTGTTTTTGGTTTGAAAATTTGGTCGCCTAGAAATTTTTCAGATGCTTTAATTAAATACCGCGAGTAGAATACATCTTGACCTTTGAAATAATCGAGTATTTTTTAGATAAGTTGTTTTATAAGCCCAGAAAAAAAAATGTATAAGGTCTATGAAAACTGCTTTAAAGTTCAAAATCTCCTACTTAAGAACCCATTTTCGGCTATGATTTTATTGTATAATGTGGCAAATTAAGTTATTTATAAAATGATCGGAAAAAAATAAATATTTATCCATGAACATCCACAAAATAAAATAAAAGGCACTTTTTGGCCATGTTTTTTCCTTGCATAAATCAAACAGGCGGATGGTGTTAAGCAGGAATTTAAACCTTATCGCCATCTACATAAGGGCTGTTATTGATAGCCGCTCGATTTAAAATATTACACGACGTAGTGCATCGCCTTAAAGGAAAATGTGAAGATTGAGGTGGTATTTCACTGTCTCTAGATAGCTTATCCATAGGATAACGTATATTCATAAATAAACAGATAAATATTAGGAATAGGTAGAAAACTCGGCCAACGTATCTGATATGATAATGAATAATAAATATATAGCCACTAATCATAGGTTTGTGGCAGCTTTGCGGCAACCCTGCAACTGCGCTATGAATCATCGGCAGACTACCTATGAGAAGATAATATAGGATCGGATTACGTCGTTCGGAATCCTCTGGACGTTTGAGCGCCTGTATAAATTCTGCAATACAGATCGTAGACAGTACACCGTGACTCCTTATCTCTCCGAGCAACACTTCATGCACGAACTCAGTGATTAACAAGATCTGCAGGTATATTATTCAAATAGACAGGATGTGATGAATAGGCATATTCAGTCGTACCAACCAAACGGTTTGTTTTAATGTAATGATGGTATTTAATCGCTTTTAAATGACGATTTATAAACTCTACATAAAATAAAACTTATATTTTCAGAATCAGCATTTGTTGATCTATATGAATACGTATTTTTAGGCCATAATATTTTTCACTGGAGTTCCTTATTATGTTGTATTATTCCATATAGCTGTGATGAAGAGAGTTTGGGCTATTTCGGTATGGGTAGGGGAAGAAAAGGAAGGTTAGGAAGTACCTGGCTTTTCACATATGGGTACCAAATACGGCTAAAGCCATTTCAAGCAACATTTTGATTCCGAATGGAGGTCTTTCACAACTTTCACTAATTGGTATAATGTTATCAACGTATCACAAATAAATAGTTTGCAATATGTATTCAGAGGCGCTTGTATTGCAGTAAATTCAAATCTCCTGGTGGAAAATGGACTTCAAGCTACGTCACGAATTTTTAACTAATCTTTGCTCTACCCCCCATTAGCCAACCTTGTTAAATATTATATATTTTTTACGAATCTTGGCCATAATTCATTGGTTTGAGTCAGGTTCAAGTGCAGAATAGTAAACTCATACTATATAAATAAATAAATCGTAAATTGAAAATACTACGCTATCCTAAATTATTTTTTTTTATGCTTCCGATTTTGTTGTCCGGGTTAAATCTTCCCCATAGGAAAAACTAAACCCTTCCACTCACTTTTCCACAAATGATCATCTAGTCAATCAACATTATGTAAGTGCATTATATAAGCAAAATAAATACAAAACAATACAAGAACAACTCGTCAACTCACTAGAGATCAAATGGGAAAATAATTCACCGACTCCAGATATTTTCATATCAGAGGGTTCGGCTCGGTAGAACTTCTAACAGGGCCTATAAATCCTACTGATCCCTCAACATTTTTTTGAATTTTTTTTTTATTAGTATTATTATTACTGGTAAGTTTTTAGATTGTCACGGCCAAAAGCATTTTTGTTGTTTGTTTTTGGGGTGTTATGCCGTGTTGCGCTAACTCCTTCTTTAGCCGACGTTTCGGACAGCGTTGCAGTGTCCATCATCAGGGCAGATCCGGTAGATCCGAAGATGTGTAATTGTTGGTTGTCGAGTTTGTGCTTATTTACTTTTACTTGTACTGTAATACCTACAGGCTTGTAACGGATTGAAGCTGGCGGGACGGTATCGCTTCCAAGTAAATAAGCACAAACTCGACAACCAACAATTACACATCTTCGGATCTACCGGATCTGCCCTGATGATGGACACTGCAACGCTGTCCGAAACGTCGGCTAAAGAAGGAGTTAGCGCAACACGGCATAACACCCCAAAAACAAACAACAAAAATTATTTTTACTATTGAAATGTTCAATGAATATCATGTATAATAAAAATTATCATGTATTTACTTTATTTATACAAAATAAAAAAAAATCCTTTTGGATAGCCTTGGATAACCTAATCAATAAATAAACCTCTCACTAGATTGATATCTTCGGGCTTTTTGAATCAAACAAATTGGTCCTAAAAAAGCATAAATATGCCAAAATAAAAATATAATATATATATATAACTCGGAGCCTACTTATTATACTATACACCAATGAAAAACTGGTAAAAATTACCCTGGTATACCCCCCTGGCCTATACATACACCAATGAAGAACTCAGAAAGTTTATTCCATAGACTTTTAGAGTTTTTCATTGGTAGTAACCCCCCTGGCCTAAACGTCATTCGTCAGTGTTGTCATATTTTGAACAATATAAGTAATGTCAAATGTCAGAGTAGTACCTACCTAGTTATCATTTGTTTTATCTTTGTCTTGTAATTTTTCTCTGCAGAACTTCTGTCAACTTCTGTCTTCCGTCGGTCTATGGTCGGTCTGTGCTGGTTGCTACCGTGTAGTTTTGACATATTGCTAAATGTCAATAACAATATCAGATTATAAATAACGATTTCGCTGCATTGTATTTGAGCAATACCAGTGCACGTATCAGATTACAAATGATTCGTTAAACTCAATATACGCTTTAACAATACGCGCAAATTGTTCGGCAGTCAACGTCATCCAGTGCAAGCGGCTTCTAAAATGACTCACATTATTAGGTGACCATTAACATCGATGCCTTTTCGATTCAAATTGCTATTCCGCAAACTGTTCGGCAAGAAGATGAGCGGCCAATTCAAGGAAGTTCCCTCGGGTGTGGTGGTCATTCAGAAATTAGCGGCAACATGTTGCCCAAGGCGAAGGTTCAACCGTCAGTTATGGTAAGTTCCTCTTTGTTTTATATTCTGATCGTTAATTAACGAAGGTGTATGTGTAGACAACGTCAAAAACACCCCGTGAATATGGTATCAGTTATAAGTTATAACCATGTACACATAATGACAGTTTCCAAACCATCACATCCTTTATCCAATGGATCCAACACTGTTTATAAAATAATACGGTCTTCATAGCACGTTTTCGTAAATGTTTCCCTAACCGCCGCACTTTTCCTAGGCACAGATTATGGAAATGACACTTCGTTTAAACTTAATTACCACAAGAAACAACGATTTACGTCAGGATAGATGGTAAAAAATGCATTATAATTCCATTTTTATTCAATCAAAGCTCATAATTTACCTCAAAACGATCCCTTTCCCGCCATTTCTTTATGGAGTGACACTTGCGTAAGCTTGTTTCAATGTTAATACGCATAAATTACTTGATTAACCCAAATTAATAACATAATAACCTATTTTGTACATGTACATAATTGTTTCTTGTAGTAATTGTTGAAACAAAGTGTAATTTCCATAATCTGCATAAAAGTGCGTCAGTTAGGAAAATAACTACCAACATGGTTTATGCTGTGAATTCTGTAAAACGTATCCTATCCAAACTGTTAGAAGAGCAGGCAAAATATTCTAAGAATCCTTTTTTCATATTGGCCAGTATGCATATTTATTGGAATTAAAATCTAGGTAAACAAATATTAATAGCTTACACCCCTTATCAATTAAAAGCAAATATATCTGTGATAATTATCACCATAATCGTTTGCTATATTTGTAAACAACCAATACTGACATTGAGGTTATTCACATCACCTAGGTAGGTACTAATGGTGGACTTTATTAGAACTGTCATGATTAATTTCATTGTCAGGTCATTGCACTAACAACACTGTTCGCTAATATGATGCTAGTAGAAGGAATTCAAATATTGTCGTCTGGAATTGATTCTTTAGGCGGGAAAACAGCGTTATGTGGAAAAGTGAGTTCTGAGATGTGGGATGTTGAACATTTCATTTAACTGTAGTGAGCATGTATACACTGAAAGTTAAATAAATTTATGTGTAATAAAATATTGTAATTAATATAAAACACATTTTATGTATTTTAATCCATTCATTCAGAAGTTTTGAGTACAATCAATGTAAAAGAAAAAAATAACTCGTATTGAGATTAACTCGTAATGACTTGTATTGAGAGGGCGCTAATGGCCGTCTCAATAGGGCTTGAGATCTGTTGTTGAGATTTTTGATATTAATGTAGTTCGATATATGGCCCGTAATTTTAATTAATCTGTACAAAAACAGCATTATTTCAATGACGCCGTTTTCCTCATAAGGGCTCAATTATTGTCTTTATTTTTAAAACAAAGGAAAGAGAAATCATTCTTTGTAATATTAGAAAGGAAGGAGTGAACCTGGGTCTCGAAGAGTTGGCCTGAGGTTATGAGGTATAATATCTACACAATAATATCTACATTGTACAAATGTTGGGAATGCATTTGAAATTAAAGGAATCAATGAAGCTAGATCCTGGTAGCACATTCCATTGAAATACTGGTAAAACCAACCAAAAGCTTCCCACCTGACACCTACATACTTTCTAAAGGTTGAAATCCGTCCATTAATATAGGGGAATCCGCCAAATTTAACCCCTTTTACGTAGAGTCGAGTGTTTGTTTTCAAGTATCTATGGGCTCCAGACCAGAGGTGGCTGCCACTCAAGAGTATGGCATACTTGTGATTTTTACAGGTTTGTATCTGTTGTATGTTATTTCATGATAATATAATTGTTTTGATTAAGTTACAATGGCATATTTTTACATTTTCAATTATTGTTTCAAAGCTCCATAGCTATCGATGGAAATGACTTTGTCTTTTGAAAATTGTTTCATCTATCCAGAAATTTCAAACAGAAAAAAACAGTGCAAATTTCATGATGCCAGGGCTCACCGTTCAAGATCATTTGCCGACCTGAACTAAAATATTAGTAAAATTTTAAATATTTCGATTCTGATGTGTGTTGTGATGTACATATATTGTTGAGTTTGATGAACCATCATAGATATCTCTAAGATAAATTAAAAATACAGGAAATGAATATCTCATTGATTATGACACATCAGTAGTTTGTATTGATTTACCTTGACATATCAGCAAGTACTAGAGGTATGTATTACCATGTCTATTAGAAGTTTACCTGTGTAACTAGCTGTATTATATTATTATAAAACATATAATATATAAGTGTAATAGTTTGTAATTGGACAGTCAAGGTTTTTATTTTTCATAAAACGTGTTTACAAAAGAATCTTATAATGAAGACAAAAAAATCTTTGTTCGTCACTCTGAAGGTTAATAAACTGAATATTTCGCATTATGATGTGATCATAATTTCTTTTATACTAAAGTTTATTTTATTTTATTTGGTTTTACGCCCAGCCGGGCTTTTACATGAATTTTAAAAACTGAATATATCTAGTGAGCTATCGAAAATTATCCAAAAAAATTTTTAAAGCATAATATAATAGTAAACTGATAAACTGAATATAAAACAATATTAGTAAAACGTGTAACAGTAACATAAAATAATATACAAACTAGAACAATACTTCATATAAATGCCAATTAATTTCTTTAAATTTATGCTGGAAAATAGTGAAAAAAAAAACATGAGAAAAGTTACATTTTATTTCGATGGCCTAGCGCACATATGTGTTAAGTGTAATTAGTAAATTGAATTGAATTTTTGGCATAATATGGCTAGTTTGCAAAAACGCTTTGAGCAATCCCTTGTCATAATGTGTCTAATTTATAGAACCTAAAAATATATATAGGTGGATTCATTGACTTTAAACCGCAGTAAACAGTTAAAATGGTTCGATACTAATATTTTGAGGAATAATAATAATTGGATGACTTGTATAGCGCCGTTTTTGTGCAAAATCACCTCAAGGGCGCTGTACAAACTTATAATACATTTCTACAGTGATCTATGTTATTACTTAACTATTTATGGAGAAAATATATAGTACAATACTTACCTGGTAGGTCACTTGAGATTAACACTTAATCAACATTATTTAATTGTTTATTAGCAAAATTTAGATACAGGATTTAATTGGACTTAATAGGAAAATTGAATATAACTGAACTTTCACTTAGGAATGGTATATTTAATTTAAGGGTACGACAGCTTAAAAAGGTAAGTTTTTAGTTTAGACCTGAATTCTGTTGGACTTGTTATGGATCTTAGTTCCGGAGGGAGTTTATTCCAAGCCTTCCTTCGGCCCAGATACTCCGAAAGCGCGATCACCAAACTTAGTATTTGGCTTGCGCTTAGGTTCTATCAGTCTGCCTACAGCTGATGATGTTGCTGATCTAAGAGTTGACTGCCTCAGACAAGTGTTTTCCGGGACGCATAGTTCAGAGATGTAGGGTGGGGCCATTTGGTGTGTCCGTGGGTAAAGTGCACAAACTTCTAAAGGTGATTTTACACAATAGTACAAGTAAAAAAGATAAATAAGTTTTTTCTAAATTTCAACATTTTATGGTTGTTTTCAGGTACAAAAGTAAAATTGTTTGTTTGGAGAAAATAATATTCTTCTATTGAAAAATATTTTTGTATTGAAAAAAACAATATATATATATATGTATATACAACCAGTCGTTTTAGTGGAAGAATACTCCAGGTTAATTTTAAGGTGTGAAGCAACAAAATTAATGTGAAAATCCGCTTTTTATCCACTGTAGATGAAGTAAGTAATTTAAATTTCCCACGGAACATCTATTTACAAAGTGTTTTACAAAAACATGTAATTGTTTTTACTTAAAACTGCTCTCAACACATTTGTGCGCTAGGCCATTGACAGTAGTAGTTGAAGTCCTCGGTGTTGTCCGGTCTTTACATATAGTATTTCGAAATCAGATTTAGACGGTAATTTTCTTCATATTTTGAACGTCAAGTATGCGAAATTTCATCAAGTAGCTTAAAAATTAAGATTTAAGGCAGGCATGGGCAACCTTTCCCAGGTATGGGGCCAAATCATCATTCTGTCTCCGAGTCAAGGGCTGGACCAAATTATTAAATAACATAATAAAGTAATATTAAATTAAATAAACACATTGCTACTTCTTATAAATTTTTAAATTTATATACCTAATGAACGACATAATATTAATATTCTATACTGATTACAAAATTTAGTGTGAAGATTGGATGTACTTGAATTACGAGACTGTCAATATTGGCGTTGGTTTTGCATAAGGAACCTACTGTAGGTGTCGTCCAAGCGGTGGTGATCATGAATTAGTAAAGTGGAGCCGCTGCAAGCGCCTGTGTCGTCTCCATTATTTAATCTCTCCCTGAAACTATTCATTTCTTTCTCTATTACTTCGCTGAGATCAATCAGGGCCGCACAAAATAGCTCGGCCGTCCGGCGGTTGCCCATATATGTTTTATGGTGTTAATAAAGGGGGTACGGATTGTTTTTGAAATCTCGTATAGACAGTGACCTTTCTCCTGTTTTGAAGGTCAGGCATCAGGATATCGTTATTTTTCACAAGTTTACTAACGGTCTATTAAAGTAAAGTCTCTCTAATTTGTCAAAAAACTTGTGTAAGACAATAATCCTGAGGCAAATACTTTATAAATACTTCAGTTTCATAAATGATAATATCAATCACAAATCCTACAATTATAATCCCAATCAAAAATCCTACAATCATAATATCTATCACAAATCCTACAACTATAATATCAATCACAAATCCTACACAATTAAATTGATTTTTCACAGGTTGCGCTAGTGTAAGTATGTACAATATAATTTCTGTCTGAGTTGATTGCACATGTTTGGATTGCATATATTGGTATGTTCAGTTGTGCAAATATAACAAAATTTATGTACTACTACAAACAAAACCACTTTTATTTACATGCAGCCAGTTTTTATTTGCTAGTTTTATTTATTTCTAGAACAATAATTTTTTCCACAATACGGTATCGAGTGGAAGATACTCACACGGCCATTGTTCCCAACTTTTAGATCGATCAATCTGAGGCACCGATCAGCCAAGTGGTTTATTCAGTGATGCTCGTTTCGCCTGTTTCCAAACATCTTTATCGTTGAAAATATATTTTTAGTTTCCCCGCCCACTTTCATAGACAATAAAATGACATCAAAGTAAAAGCTTTCAATCTTAAATTAATATTGTACTTATTATTAATACAGATAATTTGTTTTAAGTAAATACGAATACGAAAATAATGCATGAACCAAATGATGTTTGACATTTCGGTGTCATTTTTCACTCTGTTGACACTTTTTTATAACTGATCCTTTTACTGAGCAAGAGGTTAATCCAGTTGTTTGGTTCCTCTAGCTTGTTAGGAGAGTTGCGTTGGGAAGAGCGTAATTGTGCCTTTGAGGAATGTTGAGCCAAATTTTCGGCTCAACAGTTGATCAGTAGGTTTGGGAACAGCATGACGGCTGCTGTATTGCTCTGGTAAAAGACCACCATTCAGAGTCGAGACGTTGTTTGAAATGATTTTAGCCGTGTTTAGTGACCAGATCTGAATAGCCATATACTTCCCAACCTTTCCCTTCTCCACCTCCTTCCCCTTTATGGATGCCATAGTTCCACTGGCTCCGGCAGATTCTTGTGGGGTAGTCACATAATAAAAACCCTTTATATATTTAAATAGACCTAACCTTTTTGTCATTTTAATGAATCAAGCAGCAAGTAACTTATTATCAAACATACTAATTTCGGTTGTCTGTAATGTGCGTAATTCTTGTGTGAAATTATTCACAGTCAATGAACTCAAATTTGCTTTGAACTATTTTTGAAAAAAAAGCTGAAGTGGAAGAAACCACAATAATAAATGACATTTGTCTTAAAATTAAAATTGGAAAGGAGTCAACTATATTAGCAATATATCGATCACCTTTATCTTACAATTTAGATCCTTTTATTAAATCCTTGGATGAGGAACTCTCTTTACAAAAAGCAACTAAAAACTTATTTCTTATTGGAGATCTAAACATCAACATTCTACATAACGGTCATCCCCAAAAAAATGAATATCTACAGAAATTATCCTCGCATGGTCTTAAAAGCCTAATAAATGAACCCACTCGAATAGTTGACAATTCCAAAACCTGTATTGACCATATTATGAGTAAAACTAAAAAACATACCCAATCTGTCATTTACGAATTAACAATAACTGATCATTTTACAACAATCCTAGCTATAAACCAAAAAAAAGAAAGAAAAACTCGAAATAGACCGACGACAATAGAAAAATCTGAATCAAACTGGAATGCCGTTAAATAAAACTTGCAATGAACTGATTGGAATAAATTACATAATATTGACAACCCAAATGATGCGTGGGATAGCTTCATTGATATTATCAAACATAACATAGTGTCCAATACCAAAAAAACTGTAAAGAAAATTTCACAAAAGAATATATACATCAAGCCTTGAATCTCGCAGAATATTATAAACTGCATAAGAAAAAGAGACGAATTACATAAAAAACTTAAGCAAAATCCTTATGATATACACAAACTACGATACTACAAAAGATATAGAAACATTTGCAAAATCATTATTAATACCACAAAAGAATCCTACTATAAAAATAAAATAGAAGCATGTAACGATAATCCCAGAAAAATGTGGCAAATTTTAAATGAAGCGACCAATTCTATATTCACCAGTAATACATCAAAAACCGATGAACTGAGCATAAACCAGGTTCCCACTCTACTTGCTGAAAACCCTGACAAAATTCTTAATCACGTTAATAATTTTTTCACAACCATTGGATCAAAATTAGCAAAACAAATTACACCTGGTGATGATGCAGTCGCACCAAATGAAGTAAGCAATCTGTAAAGGGAACTAAATTTCAAACAAATAACCGTTGACGAAATCAACAACATAATTACTTCCTTAAAACCAAATGTATCATCGGGGGATGAAGTAATCTCAACAAATGCAATAAAACATCTCAGTGAAGAAATTGCCTTCCCACTGACACATCTAATCAATTTGTCTATAACTAAAAGCATATTTCCCACGTCCCTTAAAGTAGCAACTGTCATACCTATATATAAACAAGGATGTAAAAATGATATCAAAACTTTCGACCGATAAGCCTTCTAAGTACCTTTTCTAAAATATTGGAAAAAGTGCTAAAAATACAACTTATGAAATACCTAGAAGATAATAAATAATAACCTATTATCGAAAACTCAGTATGGTTTTAGACAAAACCTGAGTACTACCGACGCCATAGACGATATCATAAATACGATCACGAAAAGTTTAGACAGGGGAAATAAATCTTTGGCGATATTTATAGACCTACAATTTTTATTTTTTATATTTACTCCACACAGGAGGCCCTGAAGAAAATAATTTCCCTCAGGGCCTATGTCATCTTTGGGGATGCTGTGTGGAGGGTCTTTTTGTGGAGAGGAAGGAGTGAACATGGGTCTTGAAGAGTCCCATGTTGTAGGAGGGAGGAAACACAGAGGCCGGCAGTTCGTTCCACAGCCGAGCTGTTGAACTTAAGAACGAATCGTAGAAGCGACCCGTTCTCATGTGACAAGTGTCAACTGTGTACAAATGTTGGGCGCGCGTTTGGCGTGTATCCCGACTACGCACCGGTGCCGAAGGGATCAATGACGCTAGTTCCTCAGAGCATCTTCCATTGTAATACCGATAGAACAAGGACAGCATACCTACCTGACGCCTGTGCTCTAAAGATTGCAGTCCGTTTGTTAAGATTGGGGAATCTATCTAACGGACCGCCCGTTTCTGCACAGAGTCAAGGTTTTTTTCAGGTATTTTGGGGCTCCAGACCAGAGATGGCTGCCAAATTCGACAGTAGGGCGCACTTGCGATTTGTACAGGATGAGCAGTTGTGTACTATTAAAGTATCTGCGGGCCCTGTACAGTACGCCCAGCTTCTGAGAGGCCAATTTTACTCTGGCTTCGATGGAGCCCCCGTACCTGAGCTGGTCACTTATAGTTACACCAAGCATATCAATGGAAGGCCTGTTCGGAAGATTGCTTCCGTTGAAGGAGACTAGATTATCATTTGGATCCCTTTTAGACGTAATCAGACAGGGTTGGGTCTTTGAAACATTAAATTCGACGAGATTATTTTTACCCCAGGAGGAAATACTCTCGAGATAACCGTCCATTCTCTGCTTCAAAGCCCTCCGAGCCGTTGGAGTTTGTGTGCCCTTTGGGGGCTTGTCAAACAAAAAGCTATCATGAACTGTACTGTCATCCGCGTAGCAATGAATCGGTGCACATGTCAAAAGGCAATACAATAGGCCTTTGATACAATAGACCATAAAATCCTTTTCAAGAAGCTAAAAAAAATCGGGATGTCAAACACAACTTTTAACCTGCTAATAAGTTACATGTCAGAACGTACACAGTGTGTTAAAATTGAAAAGCACAATAGTAAACCTCTACCAATAAAATATGGTGTACCGCGAGGAAGTGTCTTAGGACCTTTATTATTTGTGATTTATATTAACGATATCTGCAACTTACGCACAAAAGGAAAAATAATTTCTTTTGCCGACGACACTGTTATTTTATTTAATGAAAGTGATTGGGTAACCAATAACAAAGAAGCTGAACATGGGCTTGTACTTCTGCAAAAATGGCTTAAACAAAACTCACTTACACTAAATGTCAACAAAACGAAATACTTAACATTTTCTATAACGGCCAGAGGACAACCAGCTGAGCATTATGCTCTCAAAATACATGATTGTCAAAGAAAAAACTTAACGCAATCATGTCACTGCTCCACCATAACACACTCCAAAAATATAAAATATCTCGGCGTTGAAATCGATGAAAATCTTCGATGGGACACTCACATAAATAGCATTACAAAAAAACTTACAAAGCTCATGTACTATTTAGAAACGTACGCAATATACTGAATAAAAATGATCTATATAAAGTCTACTAAGCTCTTTGCCAATCACGCTTAGAATATGGGATTATTGGATGGGGATCTGCCTCAAACTTTCACATGAAGGAGCTCGTTAAAACACAAAAAGTAATAATAAAAATAATCCTGAAAGTACCCATAACGACTCCATCAATAGAACTTTAAAAAAAATTTAACGTGTTCAGCATTATAAAACTGTACTAAAAAAATGCACTACTCAATTTTAAAGAAAAATATGAACACCTTGCTGAACAACACACCTACACTACAAGAACGAAATCCTCAAATCTACTAAACATTCCAAAATTAAATACATCTTTCGACCAGAAAAACCACTATTTCCATGCTATAAAATTATATAATGCTCTTCCTATTGAAATTAAAAAAACCAAAGATAGAGAAAAGTTTAAAAAGGACATCAAATTATGGCTAACTAAACATGAAGATGAGGAAATCATTAAATTTATGAAGTAACCCCAACGCAACCTAAAGACAACAAACATAAATACTTTTTGCTTAATATATTTTATATTTTGTGGGAACCATAAATTAGAAGATGAGTAAATCATGATCAACACAAATACAACAAACTACAGTCCGCCTCGGAACAGGAATACCTAGTGAGGAGGACTGAGAACAAACTACATCACTTTATAACTTTTTTTACTTAATATTGTATCATTTTTACATTACTTTATATTGCCGTTAAATAAAGAAAAATAAAAAATTGTAACTGCTTGTACAAAGAAAAATAATTCAGACAAGCAGGTACGCAAGTAAGTGTGTATCCATAGTATAATATTTTAACAGAAAATTATTTTAATTGACTTTTTCAAAATTGGAATTATAATATTCCGTGATTTTTCACAGGTCTAGCAAAATAGATTTGCATCGACACGTTGCGAATAACACTAATATTGGTGATATTCATTGTTACTATGTTCTTTATCTATTAAATGATAAGCAATATTCGTAAACATATTTTACACATGGCTTAAAATTGATAAGCTGCCTAAATGAAGGTGGAAGAACTAGGGAGAATGCGTTACCGGTACTTGGTCACATTTTTACTTATTTTAGACACCATCTTCTTGTATATGTTTTGATTCTTATTTTGATTATTCACTGCTTTGAGTACATATATGTGTGCACATATAAAATGTGCCTTTTATTTTTGTTAATTTCGTACCCCAGTCTTTATTCAACAGATATAGGTCGCTGAAAATTATGGTGTGAGAGCAGGTGGTGGGCACGCAAGACAGTGTTTCCGCTTTACATAGTTTCGCTTTATGTTGCTTCAAACCTCGTAGCAATCGCCTACATAAGAAATTATGAAATAAATGATTTTTTTACTCACTGGTTTTGATTGGTTCCTACCAGAATATCATTCATCCAGTTCCTACCTCTCCGTTACCATCACCTTGCTGGAAAATTATTTGAATTATAGAACAAATAAATAGTGCAAATTCGAGTGTGGTTGTCAAAAGAAGGATTAGGATTACCTTGGAAGCAAGTTGTTGGTTTTTTCGTGTACATTATCTCGTTTTTAAGTAAATTTGAAAAAGGAATTTGTCTATCTTGGAAGTACATAATATAATTTTAAGTACTCATTGGTTGTGTTATAGAGATAATTGCCTCGAAGTATCGTGGTGAAACTCACTATATTGTGGTTGCGTTGTGTGCTTTTTCGCAGAGATACTATGGAAAGTGATTGGTCATCCCGCTTTACTTATATGCCTTGTTCTTTCCTACACATATCTTAATTTCTTTGAATTACTAGTAATATTCAGATTCCCATTTGAATAGTGAAGGCTTCAATAATTTAGACGGTTCGTCTAAAGATTATTTATTTACGATAAAGAATTACAAAATAGTCTTACTGGAATAACTTCCGTTAGTATTTTAGGCTCTTTCAGTCTGTATGATTGACAATACATTGTTAACAGACTGATTGCCATCTCTAATGCACAGACGCAATGTGGGCATACTGAGTCTGTTCTACAGGTATTTTAACGGAGCCTGCTCTAAGGAGCTAGCAGCATTGATCCCCGGTGCACCGGTGCATAAGCATGAAACTTGACGTACACAAGCGGAACACCTGTTCACAGTACATAATATTGGCTTCATGGGAACGGGTCTCTTCTTCGACTCGTTTTTGAGTAAGGCTCGTATGTGGTAACTGTATGGTTACCGGCATCTGTTTTTCCTCCTTCATGTTATCCGGGTCTCTTCAAAACCATCATTAATAAATCCCTTCCTACAGCTCCTATCTTAACCAGCCTCAGGGTGGCGACATAGTTCCCCAGCCTTTACACTGACAGGCGCACCTGTGAGGTGTTACATAAAAAAAAAGTTGACAAAAAAAACCACTTTGAACAATGTGCTGCCTACGATCGGCTAGGGTTCGGGAATCTCCTTCGGAACCGTTCGGAACCAGGTGCGCGTCATCGCTTGCTGTACAAGCAATGCCATCTGTGATTAATTGCTAAAACTAACTTTAACATATTATCGACACTTACTATTATTATAGAATTCCAGCAATCACCATTTCAGTGTCCTTCGTAGTTATATTACTGTTAATGTGACATTCATTCTACCTTAGCATTAATTCCGGTATATGACAAATGTAATTATTGATTATAAACCCGCACTTATAACATGAATTTTGCGGAAATGAAAAACACGTTTTTATAAATGTGTGATACCCATCTGTGACACTAATAATAATTAGTTTCAATACAATTATTATTAGCGGATTGTAATAAGAATAAAATTTAATCTAAAGTCTTTGATATTCACCAGTAAATCGATACATTAGTTCAATAAACAATAGGATCAATCTAATACATGAATATAATATGTGCAATGACGTTACAATATATCTAGACTTGCTATTGTCTCACAAAATTAAGATAAAATGTGGCAAGTAAAAAATGCTCTTGTGTTCCCAGTACATTGTTGCTCATGTATGACAAAGATAAACACTAAACAATTATATGTGTATGAACGGAAACCGGGCGGTGTTTTCGTATTCTAAGGCTGCGTCGAATACCACCTGAGGCCGAATAGAGTAGGGGGCCTGGGCGCCTGACGGATTTTGAGGTGTCAAGTAATTAAGTCAGTTCCATGCCATTGTAGCGATGCTACCAGAATATTCGGGAACGTTCGCCCATGCCAAACGCATCGTAGCTAGAACTCTCTGGATACGATGCACCGGGCGCGTCAAGACGTACTCAGTCAGTCTTAAATCAGCAGTTACAACAGTGATTAACTTGCGGGCCCTGCGAACGCCACTTGGCCGGCCCCCCATGTCGCGCCCCGTTGTTACTCCGCGTTGTTACAGGCCACTGACCTACTCACCCACGCCCGGCTTTGCACGGACCTTTTAAGAGAGGCTACAGATTATCATGGACTCTCGGGATTACATCAGCTCCCTGGCTCCGGATATCATCTCTGGCCTGCGCTTCTCACGCGCCTAGACCCTGCGACACTTCGCCTCGGTCCTGTGACATCGTCGCCGGTCTGCATCTCCCGCGCATCTGCCGACCAGGTCGATCATACCTTCGGATATCCTGTTTCACACTGGAGTACCCGGAAGACTCCACGTCATCCACAGTGCTAAACACATCTTCAAGTCCTGTCTTCACCAGTGTGGTGTCGAGTCACCGACTTTACCGCCTCGACCACTCCACTGCCGTCATCGTGGCTTACACCTGGTGTCATCTTCATCGGTCCGGAGTCATCTCACAACTGCGCAACTGACTCAAAATAAACGCTTTGACATGACAACCACTATCTTTCACTGTCTCACTACCAAATCCCCAAATCATAATAGAGCAACGACAGTTTGTAAATGACAGAGATTCTTGTTGATACTCGTAGCTGCTACTAGCTGTTGTTTTACCACAAGCATAAACAGAGCGATTAGACTATTAGTCTCACTACCAAATCCCCAAATCATAATAGAGCAACGACAGTTTGTAAATGACGGCGATTCTTGTTGATACTCGTCGCTGCTGCTGATGTTGTTTTACCACAAGCATAAACAGAGTGATTAGACTATTTTAAATAGTTGGCGACAGCACTGACTTCGTAATTAGGCTGTTGGCGCGCCCAGACCTTAACTCTAGTCGGCCTTGCATTTTCTCTATGATGCAAAATAAGTAATTTGCGTGTATTTATAAATGAAATGTTATTCCTTGATTTTACTAACGTTTGTCAGGTAATTAAAACACTTTCTCTTCATACACAAGGGCATTTTGGCACATTTTTAAGGCAATTTACTTAGCGATAGCATATGACCTTATGCGACTCAAAACAATTTAGTACTAAAATCAAAAGTACTCCAATTGACATACTTTTTGCTTGTCTTCAGCGCGTCTATATATATTTTAACATCATTGAATATGTGACGGAAAATTTAAACATTCTTCATGGATTGATTCATTCTGATTTTCAACCAACTGGCGTAATTTTTTTTCTAGCCTAGAGAACAATTTTTAAAAACATACTTTTCCCACCTCTTCTTCAATGAATCAATTCATTTTAATTAGCAAGCTTTGTGACTACCCAACAAGAGTCCCAACTGCCCAAAATCAGTGAGACTAGGGCATCCTCAATTTGGGTTGTTGTTAGGCTGAATGAAGAGGGGTAGGCGACGAGTACGTGACTGTTCGGACGTAGTCAATTAACCCGATAAAAATCATTTTGAGCAATGTTTCGACAGAATGAATGGTGGATACTGAGAATATCTACATCTCAGGAAGGCGGCGCAAATATACCATAAATTAAACCGATTAAATTAAACAAATCAGCATTTAGTGTATTGCTAAGATTAAAAAAAAAATAATGAATTCTGAACTCTTGGTGTGTCGATGCAAATTTTTGCTTTCCGCCAGCTGCGTCTATTTTCGTGACAACTTGTTTGTTTTTTGCAAAAATATGTTTTTGTAAATTGTACAGTCTTACCAGATAATGTGTTTATATATTGATAAAAATAATGTATCGTCTACTCACCCGAGCGATTTTTGCCATACTATTTCAAATTCGCAAAAATGTTTTGAGCGATCGCTTGTCGTAACGTGCCAAATTTAAAGAACCTAAAAATATGGGATGAATGACAAAATGTAGGTGGATTCATTGGCTTTAAAGTAGCAGTAAGCAGTTCGTATGTTTCCATATTAATATTTTGAGGAATGATTTAAATTAAACAATATGGTAAATGTATATTTACAACTAATCACTCGAGTGTGTTTTACCCAGAATAGCTTAGAGCCACCGTATCCATATGGATTAAACTCACTGAATGATTTCTTTGATTGAGTATCATTCAATATGAAAATAGTAATTAGACCCTTATAAATTTTCATGACACGTGAATTGATATCTGTTAATGTATTTCGAGTAGTTGTTTTAATCTCTGACTCGTGTTGGATTTTTAATGCTATTGCTATGTCACCACTTAACATGCCGATATCATGCACACAGTTAAAAATTTCACTGCATGTTCGTGGTGCTTGTTAATCTACATAAATACGCTGATAAATCAATCATCTATTGATACACTCACTACAGGACCGACTGATGGCTTAACCCATCGCCCCCTGAATTAGTAAGCGGTTTCAATTGGCCCTCACCCCTGAATTAACTTTTTAAAATTGGAAATACTAAATCTAATATAACTGTTTAAATAATGTATTACTGTTTTTAAATTTACTTGGGTATTTTAAGGTAAAAATGATTATGGGCAACTCGTGCTCCTTGTCAGATGTCTAAATACAAAATAAATTAAAATCTTTATAGGTGTGTACCAATTTATTTAGTATCCATAATAAAATATCATCAAGATTATCATCGAACTCATGCAATTCCCATCCGAAGCTAATATCATCGAACTCGTGCAATTCCCATCCGAAACTAATATCATTGAACTCGTGCAATTCCCATCTAAAACTAATATCATCGAATTCTTGCAATTCCCATCCGAAACTAATATCATTGAACTCTTGCAATTCCCATCTGAAACTAATATGATCGAACTCATGCAATTCCCATCTGAAACTAATATCATCAAATTCGTGCAATTCCTATCGGAAACTAATTTCATCGAACTCGTGCAATTCCCATCCGGCACTAGAAATCTGCCAACCTAGGCCAGCAGAACTCTTGTATTGTAAAAGCATTTAATTTGGCAACGCAACAACTGCAATGGCTTATCTGCATATATTAACTAATAATGAAAATTATTGTGGTTAAATTTTATGATATTATTATCTCTCTATGTACGTCTGTGTAGTGTACACAAATACATTGTACTGCTGGTTAAACAATAACATGTATGTTGCATTCATTGTATTTCTAAAGTCAATGTGTTAAAAAATGCATTATATAATTGTAAATATTTTAAAAGTCATTCTTTTATTTACATTTTTTACAATCTATGAGAAATGAAATGATTAAATTACTAAAATGTCCCGCATTCTATATAGATTTTGTAGATAACCTCAGCATCGTTAGATAAAAGATCACCATTTAGTATCAAAATATTGCTTGAAAAGGCATTTTTCATGTTTGGTGACCAGATCAGATAGCTAGGTACTTCCGGACCACCTTCTTCCCCTTCTCCTTCCTCTCCAAACTTAATTTAGACTCATAACTTATCCCAAATTAAGTTTAGGCTTCCTATGAAAAATTTATCGGCAACATTACCAACGTATTACCTACAAATTCAACAATAACTTTGAGTGTGCATTTTAAACTTTGCAGCAAAGACGAGCAGTAGCTGACTCAATATTTATACACAGAATTTTAAACAATGACATTGACTGTACCAAACTTCTGTCCCTTATTAAGTTTAACATACTTTTGAGACGTACACGACATACAGTGCTATTCCACACGTTTAACTATAAAACAAATGCAGCATTTAATTCGCCAATTAACCAAGCTCTTCATACTAAATAATATTTGTCTTAACCCTTTCACACCCGCATTATTGTTTCCACATATATAAAATATGTAATGCTTGATAATACCTCAGATTATTATTTAAAATTTTTTGGTATTTAATTTTTTTTTTTTTTTGAAACTTTTCTATGTTAATTTGGATTAACATTGGGCGTCAGAGGGTATTTTTAAAATAGTAACCTAAAATAAACATAACACAAAAGTAATACAAATAACTGTTTCATGTCAAAAATGCATATTTACAATGTAATGATAATCTCCAAGGTACAAAAAATAACATTTCAACTAAAATTCATTTAGAAATAAAGAAATAATCTACGATAATAAATCTTTAAAAATTCGCCATACTAGTCGAAAACATGTCCCTCACTACCAGTGTTAATTTGAATGAACATTGAAATTCATTTACAATATTCTGGGAAATGACTGTGATCGGTGAATTGAACTGATGTTATTATTATAGAACACATCTTAATGCGTTAAAATATTTGTAATTCGAGTATAAAATATTGATGTCACCTTAAATTAAGTAATCAATGACGGCAGAAATTCGATGAAACTCACAATCAGCAGATGTCAAAATATTGACGGCCGGCATAGTCCAGTGGTAACGCATTGGACTGCCATTCCGAAGGTCACGGGTTCGAACCCGGCGTGCGCAAATAAATTTTATTTGATTAATTTGTGTTATTTCACAATTAATTAATTAAAATAATATATAGTATATTTGCGGCACGTTCCAGAGTGGAAGATACTACCAGTATCGCCCTGGTGTAAGACCACCATTCAGAATTGAAACGTTGCTCCAAATGGCTTTAGCCGTGTTTAGTGACTAGATCTGAATAGCCAGGTACTTCCCCACCTTCCTCTTTCCCTTCCCCACTTACCTTCAGCCTCACAACATCCCCCAATTGGGGATGCCATAGTCTCACTGGCTCCAGACGGGAGCAGTTGGGACTCTTGTGAGGTATTCACTATAAAAAAAAAAAAAAAAAATTTATCATTGTTGTGGCAGGAATAAGGATTTCAACCGAGCGGAAAAAATAAACACCACAGAAAAGACTACAAGCTATAAGAAAACGAAAACATGGCTTTTCTAAATCGCTACCGTTATGGTAAAAAAATTCACAAAGTTCATGTTAATTTGAATTAAGACTGGGGCTGAAAGGGTTAACTCTAAAATTGACATTTTTCAGATTCAGCCCAAATTCAAACGTGGCATCATGTCAATAATTTAAACTGTTCAATGCGCATACATACAGACACACTCACGCAAGCAAACACTCACACATACATTACACACGTCACACACACACCTATATACTACACACGTCACCTGGTAATTAAGGAATAAACATATCACTTAGCAGACATTACAAGGAAACATGTCACAGGTACACAACATGAAGTATCTTATTCCTGTATATTGTTTCATCTCTGTAAATCATGTACTGTTTGTTTCTATAATATAAAATAAAAAAACACAAAACAATATTTATTACAGGCTTTAAAATGTTTAATGAACTCCCTGTAAATGTTAAGGAAGCTAAAAGTCTTTTCATGTGTTATGTCTTAATGTTGTCTAAGTCCAATTATTAGTACGTAGGTAATATAATAATTGTAGTAGTCTTAGAATAGGTTTGTACTAGATATAAAATGTAAAATTTTATAGCTAAATAAAGTATACAAAAAAAAATTGGGTACTATTTTTGTCCTTTCTTCGTCCTAGAATATATGCGTTTCTTTTACTGAATTTAGATGTGGGGCCAATGGGACTATGGCATCCCCAATTTGGGTATGTTGAGGAAGAGAAGGAGATGGAGAAGGTTGGGATGTTTCTGGTTATACAGATCTGGTAACCATACCAAACACGGTTAAAGTGATTTCGAGCAATGTTTTGATTTTGAATATTGCTTTTCCACCAGGGCGATACTGAGAGTATCTTCCATTATAACTAAGTTTCATGTTCGGCCTTCACTGTTATGATTTTTTTTTAAATTTCATCTAACAATATAGTTTTTGATGACCTCCATTGTTGAGGTAATGGGGTAATGCTTTCGACTAGCAAGCTGGAGGTCGCAGGGTTCAAATCTCAGCGAATTACTCACTTAAAATAATATATATTATACTTGCGGCACGTTCCAGAATGGAAGATACTCTCAGTACCGCCCTGGTGTAAGACCACCATTCAGAATTGAAACGTTGCTTGAAATGGCTTTAGCCGTGTTTGTTAACTAGATATGAATACCTTCCTCTTCCCTATCTCCTTCCCCTTCAGCCTCACAACGTACCCCAATTGGGGATTCCTTACTCACTTGCTTCAGATGGTTGGAAGCAGTTGGGACTCTTGTGCTTTTTTTTTTTCTATATTAACTCCACACAGGAGGACCTGACGAAAATAATTTCCCTCAGGGCCTATGTCATCTTTGGGGATGCTGTGTGGAGGGTCTTTTTGTGGAGAGGAAGGAGTGAACATGGGTCTTGAAGAGTCCCATGTTGTAGGAGGGAGGAAACACAGAGGCCGGCAGTTCGTTCCACAGCCGAGCTGTTGAACTTAAGAATGAATCGTAGAAGCGACCCGTTCTCATGTGACAAATGTCAACCGTGTACAAATGTTGGGCGCGCGTTTGGCGTGTATCCCGACTACGCACCGGTGCCGAAGGGATCAATAACGCTAGTTCCTCAGAGCATCTTCCATTGTAATACCGATAGAACAAGGACAGCATACCTACCTGACGCCTGTGCTCTAAAGATTGCAGTCCGCTTGTTAAGATTGGGGAATCTATCAAACGGACCGCCCGTTTTTGCACAGAGTCAAGGGTTTTTTTCAGGTATTTAGGGGCTCCGGACCAGAGATGGCTGTCAAATTCGACAGTAGAGCGCACTTGCGATTTGTACAGGGTCAGCAGGTGTGTACTATTAAAGTATCTGCGGGCCCTGTACAGTACGCCCAGCTTCTGAGAGGCGAGTGCTGTAGTAATTTAGTACCCTGTTACCTGTTAGATATTGTATAAATATTTAAACTCGTAGGAAAGTTTTCCTAACATATCGTGACAACTAGACCACTATTTATAGAACACATTAACTTTACCTTGGCAGTTAAACAACTCATTGTCTTCTTATCTGAATGATAAAGCATCGAGTGCAGTTACATTACATTGCTTTCGATGTATGCATATTAAATAAAAACTCTACCGTGAATTTCACTAGTATAATAATCATTACCTAAGTATCCCCTTGAATTTATATTTTGTTGAAATATATGACATCTTTTTTAAAAGAAGTTGGATGGATATGTAAAAGCTCCTTAGCTCCATAGAAATAGTAATTACACCCTTATAAGTTTTTCATGACAAGTAAATTGCTATCTGTTATCTCTTCAGGCTAATTTGTTCTGTTTTGGGAGCAAACAGCTAATACCCATAGTGTCAATTTGTTTGCTTTCGGAACAGCTTATATGGTCTCATAAAAATTGTTGTATCTCCCTTACCTTTATAGTTAGAAATATGAACCAAACAGTGTTAGAAAGAGAAAACACCAGGCTTTATATTTTTATGTATTTCATATAGTTGTTTTAATCTCCGACTTGTGTTGCATTTTTAATGCTATTGCTGTCACCACTTAGCATGCCGGTATCATGCATGCAGTTAAAAATTTCACACTTTTCACCGCATGTTCATGTTGCTTTTTCATCTTTGTAAATACGCTTATCAATCAATCAACTGTTTGACAATCACTACAAAATCAGTCTGGCTGACTTAGAAATTTCAGACAGAAAGGCTGTGTAAATTTACCAATATGCGGATTTTCTGATTGAAATATTTAATTCGAAATTGCAGATAACAAACATTGTGTGGTGTGAAAGATACTTTTAGTATTTCCCCTGTGAAATTACCTCATTCAAAATTGAAAAATTGTTTAAATTATAATAAATGATTTGTTATCTTCTTTTTTTTTAATTATTGAAGACAATATTAGCGATTCTTAAACGAAAATCTGAAACAGAAAAATCAGAAAAGATACGGTCTCATCTAGGACTCGAACCCAACTGAGCTAATTGGACCCTATCTCCTTTGGTCATATTTAACTGTATCATACTTCGAATAAGAACTACCAACATTGTCTTCATTTTTCTCACCGCACATTTTTATTGGCAACTGTCTTTATGTATGATCGCAAGATTCAACCCAAACTAAATGCAATCTAGACAGCGTCTTTAGATAAACATATCTTATTTTTATTTAAATGTGCGACATCTATTGACTTTTCTGCAAGTCTAGGATGAATATTTATTTTTTTGAATAACTTAGTGAGTAAAACCTCAAATTGTAATATTTAATTATTTAATTAAATATGACCGAAGGATAGGGTCCCATTATCTCACTTGGTAAAGCGGTGCCCCGGCAAGACAAGGGTCCTGGGTTCGAGTCCTAGATGTGACCGCATCTTTTTCTGATTTTTCTTGACTGTTCTATTTATTTTTTGGTTTTACGCCCAGCTTGGCTTTTACATGGATTTTAAGAACATACCTAATGAGCTATCAAAAATTATACACAAAGTTTTTAAAGTAAGAAATAACTTTAAACTGATAAACTGAATATGAAACAATATTAGTAAAACATGTAACAGTAACATAAAATAATATAGAAACTATAACATTACTACATATAAGACAAATCACTAAAACTAAATTACCAACACTACTATAATTTGTAGGATTCAATAGAGTGATGGTATAGATTATTCTTGATTCTATAAATGGAGTCGGTAAATATTTCAATAGTACCCCCAAACTTGTTGCCCAGATAATGCATCATATTGGTTAGTGAGTGTGTCTTGAGTTGGTTGTGTATGTATTGCAGAAGAATGTTACATTTTGTCTTGTGTTCCAAGTCGATATATCAAAGTCTTGTAAAAAAAGACTGTGCAAACCTCTAAAGATTTGACTTTATTTATTTCTAAACTAACTGACGTATTCCCTGCGTTGCTCCAGACTTATAAATGGTTTGGGGTAAAGTTTTCAGGTTATGAGGCCTTTTGAAGATATGCAATTCCGTAGTACATTATTTTGATGCATCTCATAAGGTTGAGCCAGCGTTAGCAATGTAAGCGCTCGAAATATATTTTTTACGACTTGATTACGAAACATTGACTTTTCTCTACTTTATGTATATAAATATAATATGCATGTTTTATAAATAAAAACCTTCCAGAAGAAGTTCTCTAAATGATTGTGAAAACCTTATCAAAATGCGTTGCGTGGTTTAGAAGAACTAAGCACACAAAATTACAGACGCGGACATCGACTTTGTTTTGTACTATTTAAAGATTGCTAAATAATAATATTTATTTGATAGCGCTTACCTGATGTATTATTTCTTTCTCTCCAGCTACCAGAGCAGCATTCTGTTCCTGACCTACGTCTCCTACATGTGCTACCACTTGACGAGAAAACCCATTTCCGTAGTCAAGAGTGTGCTGCATCAGAACTGCACCAGCCTCGTGCCGCCCCCGGACATCGTCATCGACCCGACCAACAATGCCACGTGGTGCGATTGGGCTCCGTTTGGTAAGCAGAATTTATTTATGTATGAGTTATATAGAAATTATATCCCTAAATATTAATAACTAGCTTACGTGTTCCCTTGCGTTGTCGAATTTTCTCTACTTTCAATAAATATAATATCCATGTATTATATATGTAAACCTTCCGGAAGAAATTCTCTAAATGATGGTGAAAACACTATCAAACTCAGTTGCATAGTTTAGAAGAACTAAGCGCACAAACAGACAGATGTGGAGAGTGACTTTGTTTTATACTATTTAGAGATTCTAGTATATTAAATAACCAAGTAAATTTAACGTTTTATGTTTATTTTTATGTGAATACCGCACAAGAGTCCAAACTGCTCCCAACCGTCTGGAGCTAGTGAGACTATCGCATCCCCTATTGTACGTTGTGAGGCTGAAGGTAGTGGGAAGGGAAAGGAGATGGGGAAGAGAGAGTTGGGAAAGTATCTGGCTATTCAGAACTGGTCACCAACACGGCTAAAGCCATTTCAAGCTATGTTTAAATTCTGAATGTTGGTATTACACCAGGGTAATACTGAGAGTATCTTCCACTCTGGAACGTGCCGCAAGTATACTACACATTATTTTAAATGAATAAATTGTGAAATAACACAAATTCATCAAATGAAATTTGCTTGCGCACTCCGGGATTTGTAACAGTGACCCTCGGCTTGCTAGTCGAGGACCTTACGAGGCCCTCAAATTATTCTATTCTAAACATATTTTCCTTAACCACTCAGAACATTAGAACGTCAAAAGACGTAAATATGATAATAGCGGTCAAGACATTAGAACGTCTTTTCACGTAAACGCATGAGATTTTACAAAAATTGATTTATATCCATCACTAGTATACAGATTCCCATGATTTAAAAAACAGAGTATCGATAATGAATAACGCTACGCGTCTGTATTTAAGAATATCTATGGAACGTAGAGGTGCATTATCTAAGCCGATTGAATCTGTCATCTTGTTCGTTCATAATTTATTGCGTTTCTAAATAATTTATTAAGAATATTTTAGTTTGAACGGTTAATATTTTGAAGTGACTAATAGTTTTTAATTATATTTCTTCAATATATAAAGTGTTATTTCTTTATGATACTCAGAAAAAAGTACATTTTTCAAAGCGTTGAAATAATGGTAAGCGATTTTTACATATTGACGTTTTGACATATTTTGACGTTTTCATAAAATGTATATTTAGAAACGCAAATATTTACGTATAACAACACAATGCGATAGTGGATTTCATAATCTTTCCAAAACATTTTTTAGAATGAAGCTATGTTTTCCAAAACGTGAGTTATGAAGCTTTTAGCAAAACTCGTAAATAACACAAAAATGATCACGTTTTGACAGTTCTCAAAGGAACACATAATAAATTAAAGTCTTTGTCTGAGAGGTTAAACCGTTTATGAGGACCAATTCCTCTACCCACAGTTATTTCTTGAGTAAAAAGAGTGTTGTAAGTTTTTGATTCTAAGAATTGACTTGATCCAAATCATCCATGTGATGCATGAAAGGTTGGATATTGCACGTTGCTTTATTTGTATCACTATCTATACAGATATGATATGATGTTGCTTCAAACATGTGTTAACCCCTATAGTGCTGCCGGCTACATTTGCAGTCCAGTGAAATAATGACTACCTTGAGGTGCACTGCGGCGTGCAGTGCGTAGATCTAGGTTTTAGAATTTAGCATTTTATTACTTTGCAAGAAAATTCCAAAGTTAAAAAGTTGATTTTGTAAAAGTCAAATCTAATTTTCAATATTTAATTTGGCTCTGAGATATTCCCCCTTACTAATAAAAGTGTTTTGAATTTTACACAATAATCAACTGTTTACCATACATTAATTGTTGTTTATCAGTTGTGTAAAATTTAAAACACTTATATCATTAAGGCTCATAATGTATTGGCTAGCAATTAATAGTTCTATGAACAATGGACCTTCCGTAGTGTTGATTATTCCGATTCGACAGCTCATAATGCTCATGCGAACTCTGGCGGAGAAAAAAGGTACTATCTAAAATGGTTACCATCTTGACAGGATTGACTGAATATAGAACACACAAGTAAATTTATAGACAGACGAATTGCAATAGAATTCTTTAGTACATTTTGTTGATGTATCTCACAAGGTTTAGCAGGCGTTAGCAATATAAGCGCCCGAAAATATATTTTTTTGTCTTCATTACAAAACAATATAATGAAGAAGTATGAAAATATTCTTCATTTTTATTTTATTTTCCAGTTAAATAAATGTTCTTCACAATAAATTCATCACTATGACTTTTGAAAATCGGAATTTTTTTTTTTTTTTTTTTTTTTTTTTTTTAAACATACAACAAACGATGTTGTATTCCCATGAGTTATTAAACTCATTAAGGGATCGCCAATTGGTAGTTTTGAAATAGAAGAGTAAAAAAATTAAAAAAAGAGTTTTGTACAGAAAAATTAGATTAAAAATTAAAAATTAAAAAATTATGACGTTTGACATGAAATTTTCAATGCGCTTTTTCACAGATAAAATAAATATGTTTCCAAGTGACGAAACGACAGGCCTGAATAATAATATTAAGATATGTTATTTCTTTGCCAAGTGAATCAAATATATTTTAGTATGCTAGGAGCATTTTTAAGGTTCAAAATACCATAAAATTGAGTCAAGCGCGTTGAGTTTTGCTTCGGATACACTGGTAAAAGATGGAGTTTTAGACACATGGGGAGAATATGGGTATTTAGTATTGATTGCACTGAAGAGATAAACCGATAGAAGTATTGCGTCTGTTTGCCCAAAGTAAGGTTATTTTTATCTTACTTCTGGTGAAATTTTGTTATTTTCATTATATTGAAATTATTGCGAGGAACCAATAATTAATTTCATTGGCTGTTTGTCAGACGACATCAGGTTTCTTTCAAATCGCTATAGATCATGCAACATCAGTTTGCTTTCAAATCGCTATAGATCATACAACATCAGTTTGCTTTCAAATCGGTATAGATTACACAACATTTGTTTTCTTTCAAATCGCTATAAATCACACAACATCAGTTTTATTTCATCAGCTTTCGGATTCGACAACGTAATACTAGAAGTCAGGATTTATTTCAGTGCAGAAATTCTGGGACTAACTACCATATGTATTCCTCTTTGCCCAGAATACTAATGGAGGGAAACAATTATACCAAGTTAGTGGACATCTTCAATTTATCTTCAAACAAATATAAAATGTTGTTAATGAAGCAATTCAGTTATGCACAATAAATAATGTATATTTCTTAATATTCTCATGTAAAAGCCCCGAAAAAGGGCGTTAATAAATAAATAAATCGGTATAGATCACTCAACATCAGCTTTCCTTCAAATCGCTGTAGATCACACAACAGTTTTCTTTCAAATCGGTATATATCACACATTCGGGGAATTTTTTGTTCAACAATTGATTTACACTTCATGAATGGAATTTACATAAGAGACTAAGAATTCGATAAACTCTTTCTTTGGATACCTAATGGAGTAGATAAGAATGCATAGATAATCTTACCTTCATCACAACATGCATCCTCTTAGTCACCCCATGAGTGCATTCCCGAACCTTATTTTGATTTGGTATAACTAAACGCTATATCCTGTTGTGGTCATTTGAATCATTGGCTTTGTTGACAGATGAATTAGGTCGTAATGAATAATAACACATGTTTGTTATGTTTGGTTTCAGATGGGGCAGATAGAGATGCCACGGCTCTATTGGGGACATTGGACTCTGCTTTTCTCTTTGCCTACGCTATTGCCATGTTTTTCTCCGGTAAGTTCATAGATATACAAATGGATAGGCTTGCCGTAACATAAAATCTGGGTATCGTTTCGACGAGCTGGAGGAAAACCATGTGATCATATTTTTGGCACCATGAGGGTTGGAGAACGCCTTGAATAAACTACGACATCACTCGTAAGTTGACCTCCGAAGAGGCGCACATTTAAATAACTAGACCCTGCGCAAAAAAGTAATGTTCACTAAAGTAAGGCAACGGTTTGCAGCACAGGCCATTGTGGAACATTTCTGTGCAGGATCTGAATGTTCGTTTTTTACCGAACCGCCTGGCGTAGCGACGCCAAACATGAGTGAGGTGGGTAAATTATAACGATTCTATGATAACTCAACACCACGACAAATCAATACACCTTCAAAAATGTAATGTTTTATGTAACCTATTTAACCTAGTTTTTTGTTTCACCACTTTTCATGACTTTATTTCACTTTTTAAAGTTGTGTTGAATTGTCACTTTGATGAGTTATCCGGTCACCAATTATAACACATTTGTAAAAGTGTCTAACTAAATACTATTACAAAATATTCAATTCTACAAACAAGCCCGAACTTTAGATTTGAGATTTGTAGTTAAGTTTTTTATGCCGTCCGCAATTTGTGCGACATTGTAAAAAGTACTAGTAATTCATAAGTAGATTTTGTTTTCGAGGACTAAATAGTGATTTTATTATACGAGGGGGTACCCAGAAGAAACTGAACTGATGATGCGGGGGGCTTAGCTTTTGTAGTACCGGGTTTTGCCGGTAGAACCGTGCACAGCTACCTTTCCTCTGTCAGGATGTTAGGCACTGCGCTGGAGAAGTCGTCCATTCGGCTGGTGTGAATTTTTTGGTGATGGTTGTTTTGTGTGCTCGTCGTTATTGTGATGGCTGATTTTCGTAAATAGCGCACGGATGTGGATGTTTTGAAAACTGGCATAGAAACTCTTGAAATGTTAAAAACGGCCTACAAGGATAATTTATGAAAAATTATCTATGCACCAGTTCTTGATGTACATAAAATATCAATTATATGCTGTACTTTTTTTGACAATCATAAATCATTTTTAAAACTGCTATAACTCTCTTATTTCTTGACAGATTTATGAATGACTTATCTTAAAAGGTTCATTAAGTCACCTGAATTATGTTGAAACATGTAAATAAACAATACAATGCAGGACGGCTACAATATTATAAAGAGTAATGCATAGCGATAAATCATGTGTCACCTTACACACACTACCATATTGTTATACCGTCATCCTCTTCAAACTGTTTTATATAAACAATTAAGAATATTTTGACAGCTAGTCACAATTTGATAAAAAGCTAAACAATATTGTTCAAATGTCAAAAATTCAAATGGGTGTTGATCGAGTATTAAACAAGTCAACTTGCATTGATAACAAGTTTAGTCTTAGGAATGTACGAATGTGGACGAAGCAAGTAGCAAAAAGACGTGTTGGTTAGTGTTATTATGTAACATTACTAATTGATATTTGCAGGTTTTGTAGCAGAACGCGTGAACCTTCGGTACTTTCTCTCTCTGGGTATGATCCTCTCTGGCACCTTCAGCTACATGTTCGGCATTGCGCGTTCCTACGACATTCATTCCATCTCCTACTTCATATTCGTACAGGTCAGTCTATTCATTCTCATTCTACTAATACTAAGGACGGGTTGTTTCACAGATTTTGAGTTTATTTTCAAGTTCTGTGGAGGTTCTATTAGTCCTAAAAATATTTAAAAAAAAAAAAATGGCCAATAATGATATAATAACAGAACTTGTACAGAAACTTCACAGATCTTGAAAATCAGCTTTGAAATTTGATGAATTGTTCAAAATCTGATGAATTGTTCAAAATCTTATGAATTGTTCAAAACCTAAGAAACAACCCATCCTAAGTTTTTTTATTTTTTATTATAGCGACTATTTAAACATTGTATATTGTAAGGGACGCCGGTGAGAGGGGGCGCAATTCCCCACGGGGCCCGTCGTAGAAAGGGTGCCTTGGAACAAATCGGCGTTAGCTCAGGTGGTAGAGATTGAGTTCCATGACATCAGGGATTAGGTCAGCCAATTGGGCTTTTACACGAGGGACTGAAGGCCGAACAACCACTCCATATTCGTCAAAGGAAACGCAATGAATGGGATATGAAAGTATATTCACAAAGCACATTTATATAACAGAATACACACATGAAAAGAGTAATAAACATCCTAACATTTCTAGCTTTTCGTTGGGTCAATCTCTATCGGTATTTTAGGTACTGGCTGGCAAGCTTGTAGGTGAGCATGATTCAACATAAAAGGCACATACAGGAGAATTATAGTTATCAGCTTACATGGGTTTTGCAGGATGAATCTCGTACTTGTTGAACCACAATTAGCGGTCATCGGCTGTACTGTACGCGCTATTGCGCGCACGGTTCTTCATCGTGAATTGGCACAGAATTGATATAGGTTTTATAAAGTACTTGTGCGAGAAAACAGTCGTTAATTTAGGCGCGCTTATGTTTGCGTCTCTGTTGGCGGTAACGCTCACATGTTATCAAGGCCGAGGCCAGATTGCGAGTGGGGGCGGCCGTTGGTGAATGCCCGCGTGTGTGGCGTTGTGCAGTTTACCAACCTCACGGTGCACGCATGCGCACCGCGAACAATGGTTACAACTGATAGGTACTAATTTGAATTCGCGGGAGTTTTGAACGTGTCAATTCGTTACGTGACAATATACAAAATATGATATTAAATACAGTGTCCGGATAACTTATCAAAATGACAATTCAACACACCTATAAAAAGTGCTATAAAGTTATGAAAAGTGATGAAACACAAACTAGGTTAAATAGTTACAGATGTAACCTATTTAAAATAGTTTTTGTTTCATCACTTTTCATAACTTTTTAAAGGTGTGTTGAATTGTCATTTTGATAAGTTATCCGGACACCGTATTTAATATCATATTTTGTATGTATACATACTAAGTAATTTAAGGACTACTTTACGCGGGTAAACCGAGAACATTATTCTACATCTTACACCCGTGAAAACCTTAACCATAACATACTAAGTAAGTATATACTAAGAAATACAATTTACTATACATGTATTTAATGGTTCCATGATAACTCCTCAAAATGACAATTCAACACACCGATAAACAGTGCTATAAAGTTATGAAAAGTGATGAAACAAAAACAATGTTAAATAGATTACATATGTAATATTTAATAAAAATATTTGGCACTGAGCTTGTAATTATAGGTATAGGCCTGGCAGATTCTAATTTACAAAATAACAATACGAATTAAGACCGTTTAAACGCCACGGCCTGCGTAGATTCAGATTTACGAAATAACATTTTTACAATTACATGAATTACAGTATAAATTTTCATGCATTGTCTTTTTTGACTTTTAGATATTTTTTTCAAATTATCATGGTTTGAATTACAGCATTGGGTTATTCGTAACTTAAGGCGATGCCATACATAGTAATGCAAAATCATGTGTTTTTGGTTTGAAAATTTGGTAGCCTAGAAATGTTTCAGATGCTTTAATTAAATACTGCGAGTAGAATACATCTTGGCCTTTGAAATAATCGAGTATTTTTTATATAAGTCTTTTTATAAGCCCAGAAAAAAATAGTGTATAGGCCTATGAAAACTACTTTAAAGTTCAAAATCTCTTACTTACGAACCCATTTTCGGTTATGATTTTATTGTATAATGTGGTAAATTAAGTTATTTATAAAATGACCGGAAAAAAATTGAATATTTATGCCTGAACATCCACAAAATAAAATAAAAGGCACTTTTTGGCAATGTTTTTTTCTTGCATAAATCAAAACAGGCGGATGGTGTTAAGCAGGAATTTATACCTTATCACCATGTCCGTAAGGGTTGTTATTGATAGCGGTTCAATTTAAATTTATTACATGACGTAGTGCATCGCCTTAACCATATTACTCTTTTTGTAAACACTTAACGAGATTATATGACAGGGATATGCATATTTATGCAATATCCATTCTCAACTGATAAGGCTAATTGCAGATTAGCAATAAAAATATTTGGCAATAATTTTTGTGTCAATATTTCAGGCGGCGGCGGGCGTAGCACAGACTACAGGGTGGCCCGGCGTGGTAACCGTGGTGGGGAAGTGGTTCGGCAAGGGTAAGAGAGGACTCATCTTCGGCATATGGAACTCCCACACGTCCATTGGAAACATACTGGGTGAGTTAATACAAGTGACAGTCTCCGGGAAGTAAAAACCTGCACCAATATTAAATTCTAACTATAGATAATAGAAACAAGGATAATGGGCCATGAATTAGTATGCATTTCGGCAACATCGTTCACCCATACTACTGCTGCTTGTATGTATGCACAACCGCACACCACCTTTGTTTCTACTGCTAAGAATTGGTTAAACCCCTTAAATTGGAAGTCAGTGTTAAGTACAGGGTAAGTGGGCCCCTTCTTGGAATTGAACAAAGGTGGATTAAGAAATGCTAGCTCAAGGTAGAACAGGTGAATCTAATTCTTCAGGGGTGGGGAACTCTCAAGCTCACTTTCACGTTCCTCGGTCAGAATATGGGAAAGGTCTTTCAATTAACACACGGCAATACATGAGGACAAAGGTTTATTCGAGTAGAGTACACTAGGACACAAATTAACTTTATAGAAACACAATATATAGATCTCTCTCTCTCTCTCGACTGGGTGAAACGGTATTTAAAATGAATTTACGGTTGTGAACACAATTACAGTGGGAATTATTCTGGAGTGCTTACTGTGCGCCAAGTATGATGAGTGCTTTTTCACGCCGTGCTGGTTTGCTTGCGCCCCAAAGGGCAGCGATGCTTTTTGATGCACCCGCGAATTTAACGGAGGTACGGCTCCAACGGGCGAATATAAGTATCCGAAACATGGTTAAGAACGATACGGCAAAATATCGATTACATCAATAATGAGTCTGTTTTTAAATGCGTAAACTACGCGAGATATGGGTAATTGTATTTCATAACACTACCTACACACGAAACGCAGGACTTTCATTCACTCCACTGCATTGATAGTTCATACAGTTTGGTCGTAGCTTTTCCAATTTGGTTTCGGCCGAAACTAGAACAGAAGCTGAATTTGGCTTCAGTTGAAAATATGGTTTCGGTCGGTCATTGACATGTAGCAGTAAAATAAAAGTAATAATGATTAACTAAACCAATTTAATTATTTAATTGAAAGGGAGTCTCAGGTACCAGTGAGGCCCACATTATCAAATAATCTAAACAAAAGTTATTTAAAAACAAAAAAAAGATAAACTACATGCCATCAACGAAACTTCTTATAACAGGAACAATGCGCCTTATTTCATCAAAACACTTATTATTGAATCAATAACACACCATATTTGATGTACAACACTTATTAAATCAACGACACTCGATAATTCATGTATAACACTGCTTATTAAATTAACAACACTATATTTCATGTACAACACTTCTTATTAAATCAACAAAGCTCCATATTTCATATACAACACTTTGTATCAAATCAACAACACTCCATATTTAATATACAACACTTTGTATTAAATCAACAACACTCCATATTTCATATACAACACTTATCATTAAATTAACAACAATCCATATTTCATGAACAACACTTATTATTAAATCAATAACACTCCATATTTCATGTACAACACTTATTATTAAATCAATAACACTCCATATTTCCTGTACAACACTTCTTATTAAGTCAACAACACTCAATATTTAATATACAACACTTCTTATTAAATCAACAAAACTCCATATTTCATATACAACACTTCTTAATAAGTCAACAGCACTTTTTAAACCATAAACAACACTTAGCACCATCCGGATTACTTCTTATTTCTTCAACGAAATTTGTATTTACATATTTTATTTATCAATTGATTTTTACGTACCTACACTAGTGCGGACCTGCGAAAAATCACAGGATAGTATGAATTTTTAAAATCAGTTTCATTTTTGAAAATGACAAATTAAAATAATTTTCTATTCAAATATTATAGTTACTCACATAATTTTGAAACATTACCCTTAAATTCAAAGAAAATTTGAGTTCATTGAACCAGAGTTAGACAGAATACACAGACATCCGAAATTAGTATTTTTGATAGTATATTAAAAACACTACAGGTTTTTAGATTTAAATCATCAAAATTGTGCCATTGTTGCAATGTGTATATGATGTTGAAAACATATCAATTCGAGAGGCGGGTACGGGTACCGCCGTCCCGGGAACCATTAGTTGGATAACCATTACCTTTGCTTTAGGTCACCCCAAGTGGTTCGCTATGTTTGATGACTTGGCAGGAGTGCCTGGGTTCATGGGGTGATGGTTGTCTTGGTCTTGGCAGCAGATGCATCTGCCTACTTACTGTGTGGCGGGCCGGATTTGGAGAGACTGGTCGAGAGAGACCTTTTTACCTCTCCAGTAGGATTCTCTCAACTATCGGCTTGCACCACATTGGGAGGGATGAATTCAAACCCCGGATTCCTATCCACTTCTCGTAACCTTTTCCTTCCCTGATCTTCCTCTCATTTCTTTCCTTAAAAAACCCCCCCACAGCATCCTCAAAGAAGACATAGGCCCTTTCTTTCTTTTTGTTTTTAAAAGAAAGACAAACATTCTCATGTTGTGAATAACCTGACAGTATCTTATTATCTCCTACGTAAGTGGAAATGCTACTTTTGCAATGGAGGAACTTACCTAGCAGAGGATTGAGCCAGGAACGCCTGGATGGAAACCCGACGCTTTTGACCGCTCGACTAACTAACCGTTCAAAAACGCTTCTTGTTTCGTCAACATCCAACATTTATATTATGTAATTCCAGGCACGGTCATAGCGGCTAGATTCGTAGAGACAGACTGGTCCCTCTCCTTTATAATCCCTGGTTTCATCATGGCCGTCACCGGCTTCATAGTCTTCCTCTTTCTGGTGGAAGACCCTCAAGATGTCGGCTTGCAAGCCCCTGACAATGTGTCCGGCCGGGTAAGTCCCTCCCTATTGAATTTGTCGATTATTTTACCAAAACATTTATTTTAAAATTGTCTCAATAAAACAACAATTTAAGCCATAGATAATAGAAACAAAGGGAGATACGGTATGTTTTTTGAAATAGAACTACGGTTTCACGAAAAGCTTGTTGAATTAAATGTAATATTAAATTATCGTAGTTTATTTATTAGACTGAAATACTCTTTACAAGGCCCAATTGTTTCACAGAAATTCAAATGTAACATTGTCATCAAATAGCCTCGTCAAACGCTGATTCTAGGTGCGTTTAAGCTTTCTGTCAAATCGTAATAAGCTGACAAGCTTAACAACATGATAGTTGTCCTCTTCTGCTGATCACAATTCTTTCAAAAGCTGAAACAGACTTAGGACAGGTTGTTTTTAATCAGCATTTAACGGGAACCTTTCAACTATCAAAAAAACAAATTAATGGTCATTAGATGACTTTGTCACATGTGAATTTCTACAAAACAACTGGGCCTAAGGGCAGAAGATAAGTAAGTTTACGAGTGCATAGACAGCCAGGAGGCCAATCTCCGGTCTCTTGTAATGTTAAGTTCTCAATCTGACCTTGAGACAGCCTCGTATGCCTATTTCATACTGTAGGATTAGAGATCTACCTTACTGACTAATTAAATACTCTGTCACCAGTGCCATCTATGCACTGTGACGGAAACTAGTACCTCAAATATCACAGTATGGATGCGTGCTGACTGTCGCCGAGCTACAACCAAACGGCACAGACTATCGAACCTAATGAAAGTTATGCGTTTGGTGTGTGGACCGAAACAAATCATGACCCATCTCCCTTGTTACTATTATCTATGATTACACCAATACCCCAAGAAAATAACAATAAATACCTTAAGTATATCGTAGTACGGATGTGATTTGGGGTGGTTGGCAAATGGGATTTCTTTGAAGTAACACTAGAATAAATGTTAAATTTTATAATATCCGTGAAGTTTTTGATATTTGCGTAATTAAAAATTTTTATTTTAATACTACATATTACGTATATCCACAGAAATTCCAAGATTTATTTGTAGTCAGTATTCTGAGATACTGTAAGATTTGTAGTTAGTATTCCAAGAAGATTTGATTCTGTGCTGAAAAAATAGAAAATGACTTATGTAAAAAAGGTTTGAAGCTATGATATCAAGATTTTGCTCAATAATTCTTAACCTCTCAGACAAAGACTTTTATCTACTATGTGTTCCTTTGAGAACTGTCAAAACGTGATAATTTTTGTGTTATTTACGAGTTTTGCTAAAAGCTTCATAACTCACGTTTTGGGAAACGTAGCCTCATTCTAAAAAATGTTTTGGAAAGATTATGAAATCCACTATCGCATTGTATTGTAATACGTAAATATTTGCGTTTCTAAATATACATTTTATGAAAACGTCAAAAATATGTAAAAATCGCTTACAATTATTTCAAAGCTTTGAAAAATGTACTTTTTTCTGAGTATCATAAAGAAATAACACTTTATATATTGAAGAAATATAATTAAAAACTATTAGTCACCTCAAAATATTAACCGTTCAAACTAAAATATTTTTAATAAATTATTTAGAAACGCAATAAATTATGAACGAACAAGATGACAGATTCAATCGGCTTAGATAATGCAACTCTACGTTCCATAGATATTCTTGAATACAGACGCGTAGCGTTATTCATTATCGATACTCTATTTTTTAAATCATGGCAATCCGTATACTAGTGATGGAAATAAACCGATTTTTGTAAAATCTCGCGCGTTTACGTGAAAAGACGTTCTAATGTCTTGACCGCTATTATCATATTTACGTCTTTTGACGTTCTAATGTTCTGAGTGGTTAATTGTCAATAGATATCTCTATTGTTACCTTGATTTATCAATAAAGCAATAGTAGCAACTTCCTGTTTTATCATTGGAACTGTATATAAATATAATATATATATGTTTAAAACATATATGAGAAGTATATAATGTTATTTATTTGTATTGCAAGTTATCATTACGGGCATATATTATGTATTTCTTATGTGTATGGTGATTAGTTTAGCATTTTAGAACCATTATTGTGTACACAAATTTTACCTTTTTCGTTTTAATCTGGTCTGTAGTTAATGTTTTATGTTATATCCTTAAACATGATAATATCAGCATGTTATGAAAAGGGATTTAGTCTGGACGCACTATGAGGTTAAAACTCCAACTAAGAATATGCTATGCAACAATCTAACTCTTCAGCTTTGAACCATATTTCTAATCTTAAAACATATACTCTTTGTACTAATTATGCAGTAACCTTGATAATCTGAAACATTAAATTTAAATATGGCTTGTCAGCCGCATTTAATTTTTACTTGAAATTTTAAGTACAATGTGATTAGAGATTTTCACGGCAAAAAGTATTATTGTGATAAATTTTTGGGTTTTTATGCCTTGTTGCGCTTCCTCCTACTTTAGCCAACGTTACAAAAACAACACCACTAAAATCCCATTAACCTCTTGAACGCTAGCGTATACTTAAATCATTTATTTATATTCGTAAAATCATTTCTTCGGACAAAACTAGCTATTCTGGAGAAACTATGTACGGTAGATTATATTCTCGTTTTACAAATATATAAACACGTTATCTGGTAAGACAGTACAATTTCCGAAAACATAATTTTGCAAAAAACAAATAAGTTATTACGAAAATAGAATCAGCTGGCGCGTTGCGAAAATTTTGCATCGGCTCAAGAAGTCGGGAGCTAGGCTTAATAGTTCTTTATATCCGGTACTCGACTGTTACACCAAAACTAAACGCCTAAAACCACATTAAATTGACCGGACCTGAGAGGAACACTTTCAATATAGTAGTAACAAGCATAAACCCACACTTCACCACATTCTACACATTTGCCCTGATGATGAACACTGTAACGCTATCCGAAATGTTAGCTAAAGAAGGAGGAAGTGTAATACAGCATAATACATAACTCAAAAATTAATAACGATTATCAAAATGTATACAACGTCAGCATGAATTGAATTAAAACATTGATGTATGTAAATTTTTGGGCATCATGCCTCTTTTATGTACTGAAATAAAATCTCTTCCTCATGCCTGAGTAATGGAAATGCTCTGGTAAGAGAATGCCATTCAGAATCGAAAATTTGCTTGAAATGGCTTTAGCTATATTTTGGATTAACTAGATTGTACTGTATTTAAACTTATTATATCTTGCATTTAATTAATCTTATTATATTATTTTTTATTATTTTATATATATTTTATATATACCTTCCCTTTAATTTACCTAATAAAACTTTTACCCCTTTATTAATTAATAAATGTGTTTTAAATTTTACACAATTGATAAGCAATCATTTACCCTGCACTAATAATGGTTGTTTATCAGTTGTGTAAAATTAAAAATATGTTTATTAGTAAGGCTCTTAGTCATTAATCCTAAATATTGGAATGAAGCTAACAGGCATTTTGATTGGCCGCCTTTACTAATATCCGACCAATAGAACGAGCTCTACCGACGGTTGGAAGCCGGGAAGGGGCGGGGATCCGACGATAGCGACCAATCGGATGACGGGGAAGAGGTGTTGGTCGGTGGAGAGGTAATAAATGTATTATTTTAACTGCATATTTATTAATATTAATTATCATGACAAATCACGGAATATTGCTATCCCGATTTTGAAAATGACAATTAAGATAATTTTCACTCAAATTATTATATTATAAGTAGTTACTTTATCGCTTGTCTGAATTCATTACGTAATCAGTGTCAATTTGAAAATGACACTTAAATTCAGAGCAATGTCGAGTTCGTTGAACCAGAGTTACGCAGGACATATAGACAACTGAAATTAGTGTTTTTGACTGCAGCAGAAGGTCGACGTGAGTCATCGACGAAGAATCTTTATCATGCTGAATTCTTCCATAATTATCTTCCTTCTTACACATCTTGTATGAAAATGAAAAAGACAGAAAATATCGGAATGTCAAATGCTCCAATCAAATACTATTAGAAATTGAAGAATGTACATTCTCTCTGAATTATATTTTATTATTAAATAGTTTGATTAAGAATGGTAATTCTTAGGCGAATCAAGCTGCGACATATGATGCGTATGCAATGGCTTACAGGGAATATCTCGTGAGTTTAACTATATACAACTTATGTCATTATTTTTATATAAGTTTTCGTTAAATGTAGGGGAAATTTTTTTGTCCTTTCTGATCTGATTTAATAATTCTAATTACTAACAATGTGACTGCTGAAATATAATGCTACATATACGTACGCGAGCCGAACTGCCGAACTAAACCTCAACTTATGGGAAACGAACGGTGGTCCTTTCCCATAATTCGTGGCTCGGATATATACGTACTTATCACCTTAAAAATTTTCTTTGACCTTCTGACTTCTAGAATGTAACTCAATCCACAACTTAATATGTTTCATTGATCTTGTGGCTTCTAGAATGCAACTCAATCCACAAATTAATATGTTTCATTGATCTTCTGACTTCTAGAATGTAACTCAATCCACAACTTAATACGTTTCATTGATCTTGTGACTTCTAGAATGTAACTCAATCCACAACTTAATATGTTTCATTGATCTTCTGACTTCTAGAATGTAACTCAATCCACAACTTAATATGTTTCATTGATCTTCTGACTTCTAGAATGTAACTCAATCCACAACTTAATACGTTTCATTGATCTTGTGACTTCTAGAATGTAACTCAATCCACAACTTAATATGTTTCATTGATCTTCTGACTTCTAGAATGTAACTCAATCCACAACTTAATATGTTTCATTGATCTTGTGGCTTCTAGAATGCAACTCAATCCACAACTTAATATGTTTCATTGATCTTCTGACTTCTAGAATGTAACTCAATCCACAACTTAATACGTTTCATTGATCTTCTGACTTCTAGAATGTAACTCAATCCACAACTTAATATGTTTCATTGATCTTGTGGCTTCTAGAATGCAACTCAATCCACAACTTAATATGTTTCATTGATCTTCTGACTTCTAGAATGTAACTCAATCCACAACTTAATACGTTTCATTGATCTTGTGACTTCTAGAATGTAACTCAATCCACAACTTAATATGTTTCATTGATCTTCTGACTTCTAGAATGTAACTCAATCCACAACTTAATATGTTTCATTGATCTTCTGACTTCTAGAATGTAACTCAAACCACAACTTAATATGTTTCATTGATCTTCTGACTTCTAGAATGTAACTCAATCCACAACTTAATACGTTTCATTGATCTTGTGACTTCTAGAATGTAACTCAATCCACAACTTAATATGTTTCATTGATCTTCTGACTTCTAGAATGTAACTCAATCCACAACTTAATATGTTTCATTGATATTCTGACTTCTAGAATGTAACTATTCAATCCAATCCACAACTTCTGGAATGTCACTCAGTCAACAGATTGACACTGTTACATTAACACAGTGACTGCTGGAATTTAGCTGAATCAACTACTTATAATTGCTTAATTTTTCCTGTAACATCTGGAATGTAATTCAATTGACGGGTTAAAGCTGTAACATTGACCTTGCATCTTCTGGAATGTAACTCAAACGCCTTTTACATGTATTATTGTATGATAACTTAACAACTTTGGTTCAATAATGAAAGCATCTGGAAAAGGGTTGTAAAGTATTTTAACCATTGTTATCATGGAATTTAACCCCGTATGAAAGTGTTACATTAACCCTAGAAAGATAATCTACGTCCGTGCGACGCAGACGGCTTTTAAGTATTGCTGTCTCTTTTTAATTACAACACATAGCATCTTGTCTCTCTTAGTCAATTCAGTCATCGACCGGAGCTAACATGAGACAGCAGTGTCGCAACGGTAAGTACTCTAGATACCTAGATATGGCTTTGATGTACATCCGCTAGACGTATGATTATTATCTTTTGTGAAACTTTTGCGAGACAAGTATTTTGTCTAATAAATGTGACAAATAGTATAACTTAATTATTTTAGTAATTCAAAAAGACTGATAAGCATTTAGTTATTGTGAAAAGAGCCAAAAAGTAACAAAGAGAGACTAATATTTTTATAAAATGGTCCTATTATAGAAGTAAAAGATTTTTTTTAAATTTATGAGTTTTTTATGTTCGTAAGTAAAATTATGTAATTAATAAATATAATTACAAAATATGGGTTTAATTTTTTACAATAATACATAAACTAGTGCGCAAAACCTAAAATATACTAAAAAGTACATATACATTTCACATTATGTAGTAATGTCGTTGCATATGTCTCTGGGATATATGATTATCTTTAACGCCATTCAGTATACGATTATCTTTCTAGGGTTAACTTTTCTACTTCTGGAATGTAACTCAAATACCATTTAGCACTTTAACATTATCCTTAACTTCTGGAATGTAACTCAAACACCATTTAACACTTTAACATTATCCTTAACTTCTGGAATGTAACTCAAACACCATTTAACACTTTAACATTATCCTTAACTTCTGGAATGTAACTCAAACACCATAAAACACTTTAACATTATCCTTCAACTTCTGGAATGTAACTCAGCACCATATTGATTTACAAACAGCATAAAGTTGTTGTATTGATTCTACAATGTTTGTTTTTTTTTTTGGTAAATATACAAAAAATAGGGACACGTTTAATATGCGCGTTTTATTTGAAAACAATTTTTAGTAGTTAGATAATAATGAGAAGTAAGTATTTCAGTTTCCAGAAATGGAAAATAATATATTTTAGTAGCTATTTCGTTAAAAAAAATGGATAATTTATTTCTTTAATAAACCCAAACCAAGAACCTAAGTTCCTATTTTAGGATGTTAGGTTCATATTTTGGGTTAAATAAGAGAAGAAAAAAAAAATATTCCTAAAATTTTTGCATCAATAACAATGGCCGCCAAGTGGACAACCGATTTTAATTTAAAAAAAATAACTATTTAAATTCATTATATTCAATTTCCGAAAACCGAAATACTTCTCATTATTATCTAAATAATACAATTTTTTTTATTTTAGTAAAAAAGTGCGTATTAAGCGTGTTCCTAATATCTGTATACATATTTACCTTTTTTATCTACATCTTGATCACAATATTAACAACATAAAACTGACACATGAATAATTTTCTTCATTAATAATTCGGCGAACGGTCGGTGGCCGAGTTGACATCGCGTTTGGGTCCCACCCAGGTGTAGTGTGTTCAATTCCTCGGCTGGCTAAGTCCTCCATCACAACACAAGCAACATTTTCAGCTTACTGTGGTGGTAGTAGGAGATTTTCAAATATTGTCAGGTTATTCGTAACCCGGGAATATTTGTCTTTCTTTTAAAAAAAAAAAAATTGACTTCTGGAATGTAATTATAACTTCTTGTCTGAAATCCAAAAACGTGGACCACATATCATAGATTATTTTTTCAACTTATAAATATGGTCTGGGCAAACATGTTTAGTTCTCATTTAATTATTGTTTCATTCACTTTCATCAATCATTTTACTGCTTCTGTTCCTGTATGTTTTCCCCTGCACTTTAAAATCCCACATCTGCATAAAAATATCAAAACCCTTTACCGTATAATATAACTATCTATTTAAATAAAAATGTTAATGTTTGTCAAAATCTTACATCTCCGAAAGTTCTTGTTTTTTTATACCTGTACCAGCTGTATCCTGCCATGCGCTGCTGTAGCTCAGTCTGTCTGTGCAGATAGGAAAAAATAGTGCGTGTTGTTTTTACGTCAAACAGATGGCGCTATTTAAAAAAAAAGCGTATTTTTACCTGTCACAGGTGACATCTATATTATCTATGTATATAATACACGCGTATTTGAACGCAACGTTGTGTCAAAATTTCAAAGCAATCGGAGAAGAACTTTCGTATATTTAAGATTTTGAACAAACGAACATTTTTATTTAAAAAGATTATATAAATGTCACCTGTGACAGTGAAAAACATGCTTTTTTTAAAACAGTGCCATCTGTTTTCTTTAAGTGCACAGATAGACTGAGCCAAGGCAACGCGTGGCAAGGTAGAGCTAGTTTTAAATAAAAAATTGACTTAGTAAACACCACTTTTATTTTTTATACTTATGCCAACCGGGTTTCGCTACAACCGTAGCTTCTTCAGGATAGTATGATACTGGATTAACATCTAAAATCTACAAGTAACATGTGTTATTAATGTATTAAGCTTTCACTTAGGATTGCAAAAAATTGGGGTGGGTTTCAGTTGAGGAGGTAGTGGGGGTAGGTAGGGGGTTGGAAAGAGAGTGGTATTTGTCAAAAGGGAACAACCTAAGTATTGGGCTTCTATTTAGGTTCATTTGATTGTTGATGACTTTGCTATCAATGTTTTTGGCTTTCCATAACCCTAGTGCCTCCAAGTTATTCAGTCTGTTCCTTGTTTATGAAGTAACCTGACTCCTGTGTTTTTATTAAATTTGTAATCTGCTTCAATGAGATGGTTGGAAAATTCGGAGAAGTCATCAATACTTAGACATCTTAGGTGCTTTTTGTTGCGTAATATTAATATCAATTTTGAAAACAGTATTGTAGCCCTGAAGAAGCTCGTGTTGTAGCGAAATCCGGTCGGCATAAGAATAAAAAATATGTATGGTGTTTACCAAGTTATTCTGTTATTTAAATTAAGTATCTGCTTCATATGAACAAAAAGTTTAATATATTATTTACTTGATATCATGAACACTTTCTTTTTTACATAAATACACCTACTCTTTTTTAAATATATTTTTTTTATTTTATCGGCAATAGTTATTATTTAAGTTGTACAGATTTGTTTGTATAAAACATAGAATAAAGAAGAACCATTTTCAACCAAAGTCTGACCATTTTCCGCTTAAATTTCATACATGCAACTACTGTGTTTCTCTGTCATTGTGAAATTCAAATGGGGTGGCGATATTCAATATCAGTAAGAGAGAAAATGTGCTTACTAAATGGGCTAGAACCAAAAGGTACCAAGTAAGTGGCGACATAGGTTTCCATTCAAATCTACATGGAAGACATTTCTAATGTTCTTCTTTATTCTATGGTACAAAATAATAATGGATTACTTTGTTAGTAAGTTCACTAATTTCTTAATCTTTAAACTACATTCGTCATAATTCATAATTGTGGATGCAATAGAATCCTGTCTCCACCCAGTCTCATAATTTTTGTGAATTGTAACATAAATATTTCAAAAAGCATGGGTGAAAGGCTCTCTGTTCCGTTGCATTGTATTTCTTCTGTTGTTTGGCACTCAGACTACCATTCCCCCCGTAACGGCGTGTACATAGCACTAATGACCAAACGCATGTGTTGTAGGACCACACAGCGTGCAATAGGAGTCACAGGGCACCCAATCAGGAGTACAGCATCAACAGCAATGTAAGTATAAAGGCGTACTGCTGATAGGACTGTTGTAACCTCTCCCTCTTTCTCATAATGATGTATGTCACTGAAAGAGAGGTTCTCAGTGGCAGGACCGTCCAGCATAGTTCCAGACATTAAAGACACTGATATACTTCAGTAATTTGAGCACTTAGATCAATAATTAGTAATTGTATAGACATGCAAGTTTTGTAATAATATGAGATGTTGATTTGAGTGAAGAAGAGTGTATAAGTGTGATCAGATTGGTTTAGAAAAAGTTAAGAAAAGAATGGAAATAAATTGATGTGGATTGACGGAAATATGCAATCAAAGTTAGAATGAACAAGGTTGGGGAATATTGAAAGTCATTAGCCAGAGTGGACTATTTTTGATAAGAATGGGCCTCAGTTGCACAAATGAAAAACATCACAACAAGGTTGGAAAATAATGATTGAGGGTAGTCAAATTTGGATAAGAATGGGTAATATTGGATTTGGTGACAAGACAGAACAAAATTGGATTAGAATAGGCAATAACGGATATCGTTTACAAGAATAGACTAAAGTGACAAGAATGGACAAAATTGGATTTTAGTGACAAGATTAAGTTGACTTCAGTGACAAGAATGAGCATCAGTGTCAAAAAGAAAACAGTTGGATTAGAATAGGAAATAATGAACATCATTAAAATAATGGATCAAATTAGACAATATTGGCAAGAATTGTAGGATTGGACATCACTCACAAAATTGACCAGAATGGGGATAGCCAAAGAAGTAGGCAACAATGAACATCAGTGACAAGAATGGACCAACAGGAAATAGGACTAGCTGAAATGTACATGATTTAAAATAGTGAACGTTCTGTTCATAATTTTGACACAATTGTACACAATCTCAACAGAAATAGTCATCCAAGACCACAGTCTCAGGTAAAAGTAATCATTTCCAATTGTACATAATTCATTTGCACTTGGTACTGTGTCAACATTCTCCACAAGTAATTTTCATAACCTGTCAATCTTCCCATTAAATGCACGTTTAATTTCGTCTAGCACAAAACTGTCCAATTGGTTGTGGTTCGTTTAACAATGTGCATTGTGAACCACTGCACAATCGCACTGTATCTGTGAATGTTCGGAGGTTTGGTGTCTTTCAAATTTACATGCAAAAAAAAGAAACCTTACACAAATATGTACAAATTTCAAGAAAATTTTACTTGAATTTGCATTAATTTCTACAATTTTTCTTGTGAGAAAAGCTACTTTTTAGCCGTTCATATTTGAATACTTTAGACCCATTGTTTGCGTCTTAAAAATATTGCATCATTAACTAACATAACCGACATGTCTATGTATATTGCAGCCCGAAGGCCCCATAAGCCGGCACTCTCCCAGCGAGAGCACCATGCTGTTGGGGATCCCAGTCGCCCCCGAGATGAGGGCCGTGGGCTTCATGGGGGCCCTGCGCATCCCCGGGGTCATCGAGTTCTCCCTGTCCCTGTTCTTCGCCAAACTCGTGTCCTACACATTCCTCTACTGGCTGCCGTTGTACATTAAAGATACTAGTAAGTATAATGTGAGGTGAGCTGTGAGGTTTCTAGCTACAGAGAGATTTTGAGATCATGATAAAGAGGATGTTGGCCTGCACTTGCCAATACTAACTCCGATTTTGTGACTTCCAGCTCACCTGGGTCCGAAGACCTCAGCCGACCTCTCCACGACATTCGACCTTGGCGGCATCATGGGTGCTATCCTGGCCGGCGTGCTCAGCGACTGGAGTGGCATGTCTGCCACCACTTGCGCCTTCATGCTGCTGTTGGCTGCGCCAATGGTGAGTGCTGGATGGCCTATTGAGGACTGGTTTATCTAACTAATTGCATGTACACCCTATTGTTGAATTTGGCAGCCGACGCTAGTCTGGAACCCTAAAATACCTTCTTCTGCTTTCGTATGGTGGAGGGGTCAGAGGGGGACATCTAGGTCCATTCTAGGGCCTCAGGCGTCGCCAAAGATATTAGAAGAACGAGATGTGCTATGCGCAGTTCGTACTGAGTGGAATTGTTTTGCCGAGTGTCGCCGGTTTTGTTCACCAATACTACTGCACACCTTCGCTTGCGCTAAGGTATCCGCACTAATACATAGAACAGATTTCTGTGCGTACACGTCCCGATACCGTTCAAAGTACCCTAATTAGGTAGTACTCCGGCAGCCGGCTACGGTCCGGCGGCCAACATAGCATATCTCGTTCTTCTAATATCTTTGGGCGTCGCCATGTGAACCTCATCAATCCCACCGGGGAATGAATGGAGCAGGCTTTCGTTGACCACATGTTCGGTGGTCTGCACCGCACCACATTCACACATCGCCGACTCTTTAAGGCCCCATCTGTGCATCATGTGGGCACAGCGGCTATGGGGGCACCTTAACCTATTGATGGCGGACCAGGTTTTGCGAGGCAATGAGAACCCAGGCTGTCTCTCGGTGGGGTCCTGTATGAGATGGGCATTTCCCACGTTGGCCGTTTGCCAATCAAGTTTCCACTTATCTTCTGGGGTGAGAGTTAATCGGAGGAGCCTCTCTCCTTCCGCCCAGAAGGGCTTTCGGGACTTCAAGCGGCATGCCGGGTGGGAGACGACATCTTCGTGCAAAGGTATTGTGCTTTTTTGCAGCGCCTTCTTGTATTCCCTCAGTGTTCCAATTTTTCGCCTGATGTTTGGCGGCGTTATGTTTGCAAGTATGGGGAGCCAAGGGAGAGGAGTAGATTTTAAAGTCCCGCTGATGGTTCGCATTGTGGCATTAAGCTGAACGTCTACCATGGAAGTGTGCGTGCTTCTAGCCTATACTGGAGTACAGTATTCAGCCGTTGAGAAAACCAGGGCAATGGATGCTGTTCTGAGCGTGTTGGCGTCACATCCTCAGCTAGTTCCAGCTAGCTTATTTACTAAGTTAAGCCTTGTCCTAGTTTTTTTTACAAATACCTAAAAACAACCCTTGGCTCTGTGCAGAACTGTGCGGGGTGCATTTCATAAATTACCTTATCTCAATAAAAGGAATGCAGTCTTTAGAGTGCAGGCGTCAGTTGGGAATGCTGTCCTTCTACCGGTTTTTCAATGGAACATGCACCGAGGAACTGGCGTCATTGATCCCTTCGCCACCACCGCACAGCACTGGTGGGAAACATGCTAAACGCATGCCCAACATATGAGAAAAGGTTCTTGGAATGATTACAACATAGGTCTCTGCAAGACTCACAAGTTCAAGTTCACTCCTACTTTTCTCAAAACAGAGCACCCACAAGGTGTGCATAGGCCTGAGAGATGTTATTTTTAATTTAATAAAAACTACAATGTTGTCTGTTTGTTTGTCTTATAGATGATGGTGTACCAGTGGTTCGGCACAATCAACTTTGGCATGAACATCTTCCTGTTGATAGTGGTGGGGCTGTTAGTTAATGGTCCATACGCCCTCATCACCACTGCCGTCAGTGCAGAGCTGGGTAACTATTATACCATACTTTAATCCTTTTTCCTTTTTGTGTACGCTTGTTGCAGCTCTCTGGTTAAATGTATATTATTATACACGCGCACTAACCAATAGGATGCACGATCTGAGCAACAGCTTTGGGGTTACTATTGATATATTTACTGACTCCATTATAGTCGGGATTTAATTTTAAAATAATACACATTGAATTATTATTTAATTGGGCAATTTTTAATGATATGTTGAGGTTAATCTGTCGGCCAAATTGCCACCGTGGCTGTGCTGCAGACTTTGACCCTTTTGATCAAATTTTCAAATATTTTTTCATTGCAAACTGGTTCTGCTAATGTTCAATATTATTTATTGTTGAGAACGGTGATGTTCCTGGATTCTCATCGATGCTCGCAATGTTTTCGGCCGACCACACAGGACAAAGACGCGGTAGAGTTTATTGGTTCATAACCGAGTCTTTGAACGGTGGACTCGTCAAGTAAAATATTGATACTAGAAATTTCACAAACTTTTCGAGCAGTCTCATAACATCATGAACAAATCAATTAAAAAAATAATAATTCCCACAACAATAGTGGAGTGGTATAGTCGTCCCAGAAAGAAGTTGTATGTGACGTTATCATTCTGTCTTTTTCATTTTCATACAAGACATGTGAATAGAAATAAGCTAACAGGAAGCTTGTTCATCTTTTATTAGAATCGTTGAAGACAATATTAGCGATTCTCAAAATGAAAATTTGAAACAGAAAATCAAGATAAGATTTGGTTGCATCTAGGAAATGAACCCAGGACCTCAGCCTTGTCGGGGCACTGCTCTACCGTTAAGCTAATTCGACCCTAGCCCCTTCGGTCATCATATCTTCTGTATCATACTTCGACTAAGAACTACCAACATTATCTTCATCTTTACATATGATTGCAAGATTCTTCCCCAACTAAATATGATCTAGATAGTGTTTTGGATAAATAAAACCATTTTTATTTTAACCTTTCCCTTACTGTGCTAAAAAAATCCACGCGTTCCAGTGCTGTGTAGTCAATACACATCTCAAAATAAGCGAAAAATATGAATATTCATAGCTAATCGCTTATGTTTATTATATATTATATCAAAAGTGATAATAATTGTAATTTTAATTGCTGAGAATATGAAAAAACCATCGGCAGATGCTAAAAAAACGTGCGAGGAGTCCACATCTAACGACAGTCCACGACCGACTGGCTGGCACATAAATAAACCACTCGGCTGGCGGCTGGCACACACACAGCTATGCGGTCGTAAGTATCGATGGTCTAAATCAAAATACAACTGCGGACGTGTGGATTTCTCATGTTCCCGCATAGCGAACTAAAGCGGGACATCAATAGCGTGTCATTTCCTCGCACACTCTTCGCGTAGCAGTGGCACACGGTTGATTGTATTGGTGTATTTGTTCACGTTTTTCAACAAAAATCTCTGATTTTTAATTGAATTTGAAAACTATGTAAAATATTATTTTTTAATTCGGTGCATAAATGATAACGGAGGAATACCTAAAATTTTTTTTTTTTTTTTTTAATATTTTTTTTTATTTTATAAAATACAGTATAATGTTTAAATTTACATAGTAAGAGCATATTTCAATAAAAATTAACATGTTTACCTTTACAAGAGTCTAAAACTCGTGTGTAAAGGGAAAATAATAAAAACTTAACATACATATGTAAATAGAAGAAAAAAAGAATCATAAAAACATATAAAGTGAAGAGATTTTAGTTTTTTTATACAATAATTTATAAAATAATATAGTGAGATATCATCGTCATTCTAATTCGTTAAATTATTTATTGTAGTGAAGTTAATTTTATTTTTAAATTTATTAAAATCCGGTTCTAATCTCATCTCAGTCGTTAATTTATTAAACCATACCACTCCAGTGTACGTGTAATAGTGTTGTGCAAAACTGGTATGCATTAATGGAGTCCATAAGCGACCCATTGTATTTTGCCTATTGCTCTCGACACGAACCATGGCATGGTGTGACTTCTTATACAGATCTTTATGGATTTGAAGTAGCGTATTTTTCGTATATGTATTTTTTAGTGATGGGACTTGAAAATCTTGGAAAAGTTGTAAGGTTGGGTAGTCTGATGGTTTTTTTATTAAAATTTTTATTAACAGCCTTTGAGTGATTTCCAGCGGTAAAAGTGATGATTTGTAAGCTCCCCCCCACGCAACGATACCATACTGTATTATTGAATGGGCTAGAGCGTAGTAAATATTTTTAAGAATTTTTAAGTTAAGTATATTTCTTAGACTAATAAATATGTAAATGAGTTTTCTTAATCTATTTATGATATTGTTTATGTGAGTTTTCCACTTAAGTTGACTATCTATTATTACACCTAAATATTTAATTTCATTTTTATTTCCTATGGATAAACAGTCATTATTTTGGCAAGTAGATTTTTTTGATATGCATTTTTTTGAATGTATTTTAATATTTAATGTAATAAAAGGGTTTATTTTGTTTATACTAAAAATTATATAATATGTTTTTTCAATATTTAATGTTAATAAGTTTTTATCAAACCATTCTTTTAACGTATTGATATCATTGTTAGCAATTATTTCAAGTTCATTCAATGAATTCGCTTGAAATATAATTGCAGTATCATCTGCATATGAAATGAGTTTTCCTGTTAATGGTAATTTAAAGATATTATTAACATATAATATGAATAGAAGAGGGCCCAATATGGTGCCTTGTGGTATTCCAAAGTCACTTGTGTTCGGTTCACTGAGAGTGTTATTTATTTTTACATATTGACTTCTAGAGTTCAGGAAACTTTCTATCCACATTTTGGCATTATCTATAATTCCTATTTTGTTAAGCTTGTAGAGTAATTTTTTGTGACTTATGCTGTCGAAGGCTTTCTTTAGGTCTATGAATATTGCAAGAGATTTTTTGCCTTTGTCTAGTGCTTGATGTATTTTTGTTGTTAAATCTATGATTGCGTCCTGTGTGCTTATTTTTTCGCGAAATCCAAATTGTTGGTCACTCAATATATTATTAGTTTCAATAAATTTTAGCAGTTGTTTTTTTGCTACCTTTTCAAAATTTTTTGAGATATTTGATAATACTGATATAGGTCGGTAGTTATTAATTTCTTTAGTATCACCTGATTTAAAAATCGGTGAAATAATAGTTTTTTTGTAAATAGATGGAAAGATTCCTTTTTTAAGACTATTATTTATGATATGTGTAATAGGTTTTTTCAAAAAGTTAAGATTTTTTTTCAGAATTTCAACGGCTATCCCATCAAAACCTGGTGCGGACTCAGTTTTTAGGTTTTGTATTATAACAACAGTTTCTTGTTCGGTTATCGTTTCGAATGTTTTTACCGTTTTATTTAATGAAGCTACTGGAATTCCTGATGTGGTGGTATTATCTATGTTGTTAGTTATTTCGTTTGCGAGATTTTTTCCGACATTTGAAAAAAAATTATTGAAAGCATTCGCACATAGTTTTGGGTTATCAGAAACTTGCATAATATTATTGTTAATGTGCAGCTTTAAAATGTCACTTGTCTTTCTTTTTTTATCAATTATTTCATTTATTGTTTTCCAAATTTTTTTACCACTGTTACCTGAATTTAACATCTTTTGTTTGTAGAATTCTTCTTTGGTCATTTTAATTAGTGCCGTTAGTTTATTTCTGTATTTTTTAAAGTGTAAAATAATCGAATTATTTAGTGGGAATTTTTTTGTAAGTTTAAATAATTTTTCTTTTTCTCTAATGGAAACCACTAGACCATGGGTAATCCATGGTTTTATTTTTTTGAATTTTTTTTTATATATTTTTTTGTGTATTTCACAGCTTGAATCTTTTATATGCTTTTGTAAGGTGTCATGAAATTTTAAAGCACTATTATTTACATCTTCTGTGCAGAGTATAGATTCCCATGTTTCGTGAGACAGTTTTTCATGAAGTATTTGTTGGTTTATTGATATTTTAGGCATGTTAGATTTATTACTATTATTAATGTTTTGTTTTTCTATGTTAAGGTTAAGAATACATGTATGATGGTCCGTTATGTTGTTTCTCCATATTATTGTTTGAAGATTATCAATGTAGTTGGAATTACACCATATGTGATCAATACATGATGGTATTTGATTATTAAATTCTCTAGTATATTTATTAATACAGGGTTTAAAATTTAAAGCGGTCATCATATTAATATAATTGTCCTTTTCAATAGTGTGATTATTTTCAGCAATGTTAATATTAATATCGCCAATTAGAAAATTATTTGTACATTTATTATTTAAAATAATATTATTCAATTCTCCAATAAAAGTGGATATAACAGCAGAGTGTGTCCTGTATATTGATATTATTTGTATAGGTAGTTTATTATTTATGCTCAGTCTTATAATAATACAGTTTGCATTAGTCATATTCGTTTCAGTAAAGAGTACGTCTTTAAATATCGTCTTCGTGTATATAACAATACCACTATTTTTGTTAATATAATGTGAGCTCTGAAAGTAGTTGTAATTGGGGAGAGTTGGGATGATTGAGTTGGTGTTTAAATGTGCTTCAGTCAGTATGATTATGTCAGGATATTTGTTTAATAAATTTAGGTTTACTAGAAAATGATCAAATTTTTTTTTTATAGATCGTATGTTTAGATGCATTACGGTAAATGAATCTGGAGTCGTTTGAAGTATTGTGTTACAGTCATTAGAGTTGTCACAAATTACATTTTTTACGTAAAAATTTTTTTCCAGATGTTGAATAATGTAGTCATCCATTTCTAGTTTTAGCAAAAGGATTAAATAATATATAAGCGTTTGATGCATTTTTGTTCAGTGAAGCGAAGGAATATATTTTAAAAATATTATGATATTGGTAATCGTATTGTATATAGTTTTTAAACGGTTGTGAAATGTTTTCTTTAACACCTCGTATGCCGGGCCCGCATATGCGCCCATACAAATTTAAAAAAAAAAAAAAAAAATTTATATGCGATTTTAACCCTAATGTACAAAGAATTTGTATGGAGAACAAGGTCTTAATCGCTTGAGCTATTCTCGTTCTTTACGCATCATATTTCAGAAACACTTGAAGCTTCTTCCACATCTAATTTTAAATTTTTCTGTGGGATGCCAACTCAACCAAAAATAACGGTCAAAGCAGGTCAAAGTGAAACATCGCGGTTCTATTTTAAAGTGCCAAAACGAAGTAATTTATCAATAAAACGTAAGTAATGTTTTTTTTATACATAGTTTATTGTTCACGGCATGTGTTTCGGTAAATTTAAAATACGAAAACTCAAAATAACCGACAAAATATTACGTCAAAGTATACGCCATGTTTTCGTGATAAAAATGTTCGTTTTATTTCTAGCTATGTTCCATCATATATTGTGTGATTTGCTTTGTTTCGTATCTCATTTTGCAGATAAATCAATTGAGAACATATATCACAGCCTTTGATTTGTCCATATTTAGTTAATATTTTACAAAAAATAATATTCTAATGTCCTCCGCGCTAAAAAAGTGTCCGAGAAATTTTTTGACGTTTCTCCATCAATATTCACGTAAATATTGCCTAATCTTATAAGGATTGTACATTATTATGTAAAGAAAACTATTGAGATTGTGTATAAAAGCCCTAGTTTCGTCAATATTTAGTTAATATTTTTTAATTAAATAAATACGAGACATCGGAAACCTGCACAAATACACGTGAACTGTTTATATGTATGTGTGAGAGGCCATCTTGAAATCATATCCGCGCCTGCGTAAAACGCACTTCGATCTGCGCGCGCAAATATGAACGATTTTTACAAATTCAAATTTTGTATGGGAGCTACAGGGTTCTTACAAAATACATGATTTATTAGAAATATTTATTTCTAATAATATTTATTAGAAATATTATTTTTTATTTATAAAAATGGTAATAAATATCACAAAATTAGATCAGTTATATAGGGTGTGCAAAAAAGTACTAACAAACTTTTTTTTTGTTTAGGTATAAAATATTTATACGCGTATTGATTTTTTTTCTTTTCTTTCTGTCTATAGGAAACCGACCACGTCGTTGCGGAGTTCTACGGATTCACTGATAGCGAGGATGAATCCCTCGCCGGTGATGTAGAACTTCCGTCAATGGTGGAAATGGATGTTATGGATGGAGGATGAGTTGGAGCCTTTGGAGGAGGGGGAGGAGGAGAATCCAGAGGAGCAGACCTTCACCTGGTCCGAGGATTTCTCCACCTTCACGGGTCAGCGTGAGCATTATGCCGTCCTACAGCCTGGCCCATCACCCGACGTGTTCCCTCCGACAGTCGCTACATCTCCATATGACGTCTTCTTATGTGTTGTTGTTTATGGTTTTGGTTATTTGTTGAATGTGTGTTATCATTTGTTACTTGGATTTTGTTATCTGTGATTGTAATTTGGTACTGGTTGTTGTTATTTATGGTTTTAATTATTTATTGAATGGGTGTATTTGTGCATTATTTGAATAAAAATGTTTACTGAAACAAGTGCATTGTGCATCTTTGCATTGTTTGAATTTTCGTTTCCATTCATTGTATCTTCCACTTTTGAGGAGGACAGAAACAGTGTCTAAAAATTTGAATATTATAATAATAAATTTATGTATGTGAAAAATGATTTTTTTCGCAGTCTCTCGACCAAAGATTAAAAAAACGTGTTTCATGTACCTGTTCTAAAACTGAAATAAATATGATGAAATTTTTTTCTTATTTATTTTTGAACCACACAGTATCTGAATTTAAAAAACGCATTTAAATAAATAAATAAATATTAATAAAAAAAATATTAGAAAATTTTATTTTTATTCCCCGAGTCATGATTTTTTTGTCACCCTGTTCTTTCAAACACATCTGTATACATGGGCTGGCCGCCATTGTCCGCAACCGAATTCAGAGCAATGCAAAAAGATCGCGAATTCTTCTAAGGTAAACTCTTACTTCTTTCATTATTTTTGATATAAATTGATTGTGGACATAATAGATTTGAGGTATCATCAGAAAGATAGTTTTATCTACATTATTTTGATGTAATTTTTATAATATTTCACCCAAGAAAAGTGATGAGAATTTACTTCGTAAGAAATGTCAAAATTTTTACGTCCTAATGAATAGTTTTATTATTAGCATTATTTATTTACAGGTTTCTTGTACAAAATAATATTATTAGTAACAACAGTTGTATAAACTACCGAAATCTGGAAGAATTGTTATCATATACTTATAAAATACGACACAAAAAAATTTTAAGTGGACACTTGACGTTTGATTTTTTTTTTGAATAAATGAAAATATTTTACATTTTCAAAGAAGTGTCAATGGCATTACTTCTTCGAAAAAACCTTTGGATTATTTTTTTTCACGAGGGGTGTCTATTCAGGTTTGTGTAGAAATAAAAAAATCAGTTAATTTTCTTATGAATATATTTTTTTTACATTTGTTTGCCGAATGGGAAAATTTTTACACATTTTTTTTGTTAAAGTTAGCTATTCTGGGAAAACTTGTAACAATATTATCATGTAATATATATGAATAATAAGATACATTATCTGATAAACAGAAAACAATCGCAAAATAAACAATTTCTTTGTTTTTAAACGGATGTTTGACCAAAAGGCAGGAGAGTAATTTGCGCGCGGTTTTTTTCAAAAAAGCTTGGAATTTCCGGGCATACAACAGGTTAAACACATTTAAAGTTTTGAAGAATTTAAACGATATTATAATTTGTAGTATACAATGAGAGTTTTTCGTAAATGGAAATAAATTTATATGTAAATTATTGGGAATTAATATATAGAATTTTATATAAAGTACTGAAGGTATATTATAGTTTTTATAATACAATCTAACTAGTAAATTAGTTTTATGATATAGTCAGAATTCTATTTTTTCCAAAGCTATTTTAAGCATTCTTTGATAATATGAGCAAGCTTTATTATTTGCTAGGTGATTTGTTGGTATTTTTAGATTGAATCTTTCATTTGTTGTGGCACAATTTTTACATTTTGGAGAAGTTTCCTTATTTTCACAGTCCTTGTAGGAGTGGTCTCCTGCACAGTGCATACACGACATTTTATTTGTTACCTTTTGTAGGCATCTGCTTGATGTGTGCCCAAATTTAAGGCAAAAATAGCATTGTACGACAGGATTTGTGTCTTCCACGTATATTCGCTGATACCCCAGGTTGATTTTTCCTTCTTTTATTATTTCTTTTCTGACTTTGTTGTTGGTTTCGACAATGTAGCTAACATTGTCATTAAATTTATTTTTTATTATTTTTTTAATTTCAAATAGGGTACTTTTGTTTAGACCTTGAGTTATTATTTTTATGCCTTCATTCTGGTTGATTATGTCCTCAACGAAGTCCTCTTTATTGTAGTCATTGGAAATTCCCTTGAAGATCATTGTAGGTTGTTTTTTCTTTATTTCTTCTGCATTTGCTTCCCTGACTTCGTTATTTATCATACTTGATAGTTTGTCTACATCTTTTTTTTCGGGACACTTTATGACGAGTCTGTTTGATGAAATCTGTTTTATAGCGTTGATACGAACACCTAATTTTCCCGGTTTGACCTTTTCTTGTATTTTTTTTTTCAGAGTTTCACTTGTTTCGCCACTGTTTTTTGGTGTGATAAGAATGCAGAATTCATTTATTTGCTCCGAGTTTTTTTTATATATTGTTGGCTTCAGCGTCATCTTACTGCTTATAGGTTCTGTTGGGATTTGTTTTTTTATTTCAGTATATTCAATTCCGAAGTGTCCTATAAGGAATAATAATTGTTGGGCTTTCCCGGAAATAAAATTTATTTGATCCTTGTTATATTTTTTCTTTTCATCTTGAACAACACTTATCAGTTCATCAATAACTGTCTTAGCTTCATTTAAGTATTTATGAGAGGTTGACATGATTTAGATTTAGTTGATATCTGAATTTATGTTCGGTAGTGCACCAGCTTCCCCTTTTCGTGACAGCGACCGCCTAAGTAACGTGCCCGTAAGCAGGTATATACTGTGTGTTATGTTTACACAATACACATTTATGCGCAAACTGAGACGTTAGAACTGTCGATGAATGTCACAATAATAATATGCAGGTATTTTTCACAATTTTGAACTGTTTGTTTGTTTTAACGGTTTATTTTAATTGAATATTACAAAAAAACACTTGATATTACGTCTGGCACTTTCTCCTAAAGATTTTTATAATTTTCACTTCACTTAGATATGTTTATCGCTTGGTAATTTGATTTTTTTTGTAACCGCTGAACACAAACATCCGCGTGGCTCAACGATTGACTATTTACTTCAAACTCTGAACCCAGAATTTATTTTATTTATAGAATTATTTATGTTATTAGAAGCAATGTGTAGTAAATACACACCACAGATAAGGAAAGGTTAATATGCGACATCTATCAACTTTCTACAAGTCTAGGATGAATATTTTCTAGATGCGACCAAACAGTTTCTGATTTTTTTTGTTAAAAACTTATCTTTTGAGAAAATGTATACATATTGCCTTCATTGATTAAATATTACAATTTGTGCTTTTACTCATTAGGTTATTTGTTCACCGATGATTTTATGATGATTTTATATAATTTTAGGAACACACAGCTCTCTGGAGGGTAACTCCAAGGCCTTGGCTACCGTGACGGCCATCATCGACGGCACCGGGAGCATCGGTGAGTCCAATCACTGTTAATATTGACTGCGCTTCGTGACAGTATCATCAGCTTCGCCCTGGTGAAAAACCGCTGTTTAAAATCAAAACGTTGCTTGAAATGTTGACCAGATTTGGTTCTTCCCAGACTTTCTATTCTCAATCACTCCGCTCCCTCCAACCTCACAACACATCCAATGGAGATGTCAATATCTTACTGGCTTCTTGGAAGTTGGAAGTATTTTGGAGAAACAGAGGAAGATGTGTTGAAGTGATCTATTTCATAGGCGTCCGAAACATTGATGTCCTTAGCTCTCCATGCAGCGCAGTACCACGAGAAGCGGAGAAGCCTTGTTCCCCGGAGAAATTGGAGTGGGAATCACAATTCTCAGACATCTGGGCATCTTATATAGGGCTAGAAGATTCTTCAATAGTAAAAACTTTATACAAATCTATATTTGGAAGCCACCTCTGGGCTGAAGCCCCACAATACTTGATAAACCTACATGATTCTGTGCAAAGAAGGGCGGTCCGTCTCATTGACAATCCATTGTTGATCGATTGCCATCTCTAATGCACTGCCGCAAAATGGGCATGCTGAGTCTGTTCTACGGGTAATTTAATAGAGCCTGCTCTAAGGAGTACACGAGGAGTAAATGCGACGTACACAAGCGGAAAACCCGTTAATGATATATTGAAACAAATTTAAAACTTTTTTCAATATATCATTATAACAGAATTCTACCACGAATTGTCAGTATCAAAAATAGAAATATTAGGAATACCCGTTCAAGGTTGATATTGGCTTCATGAGAACGGGTCGCTTTTTCGACTCATTTTTGTGTAAGACTCTTATGTGGAAAAGCGGCATCTGTCTTGCTTCCTTCATATAATCCGGGCCACTTCAAGACCCGCATTAATAAATCCCTTCCTACAGCCCCTACTTTAACCCGCCTCACAACACTGCCCAACCGGGTGACGATATTGCTCTGCCTTTACACTGTACGGATTAGACTATTTTTGATACTGAAAATTCTCACTATAATATATATCTCAGCAAAGAAGCGACAAGTAAAGAAGATAAAATGCAAAGTGACTAATTGATGAATAATTGTTTAGGTGCGGCGATTGGCCCCATGCTGGCTGCCGTGGTGTCCTCCAGAGGCTGGGCGCAGGTGTTCTATATGCTCATCTGCTGTGACTTCCTAGCGCTCATTCTCCTACTCAGGTAACCTAACCTCCATCTTGAAATATGTATATTGAGATTGTTGTGTGTTTACAGTAAAGTTCAACTGTTTCAATTAAAACAATAATTATCATTTTCACTCTAACATCTAACTAATCTTTTTTTACTTCCCTGCTTCTAAAACTGTTTTCATGTAATCATAACCTGTCAAACCTTAAAAATAGAACAAATTTGAAAAAAATAATTGAACGATAAAAAGTATGAAAGTACCTACCCCAATTTTGTTACATTATTAAAAAAAAACAGAATCTACCCACCTTTTGAGTTTCATTCAAATTTACAACATATGAGGGTGGTCTGAAAAGTTTCCGACCTAATGAAACAAGAATTTTTTTCTTAAGTTTTTTATTTATTTTTCTATATAGTCTCCTTGTAACTCTACACACTTCTCCCAGCGATGCTCCCATCTCTCTAACCCGTCTTAATAGTACTCGGCGTTTTTCTCTGTCATGGAGTTATCTTAAGAAAGTTATCCCAAAAAATAGTCACCATCACTTTCCCAGCCGAGAAAACAGTTTTTGCTTTTTTTGGAGCCGGTTCCCCCTTTGCAGTCCACTGTTTTGACTGTGTTTTTGTTTCGGGCGTATGATGGTGTATCCAAGTTTCATCTACAGTAATTAATTGGCCCCAAAACTCGGATTTATTGCGCCTAAACTGCGCCAACAGAGCATTGGAAATGTTCATTCGAACACGTTTTTTGTCTAACGTGAGCAAATGCAGCACCCAATCCGCGGACAGCTTTCTCATGTCTAAATCTTGATTTAATATGTGACGGACACGTTCTTTGGACATTTTCATAACCTCTGCTATCTCTCTCACTTTAATTCAGCGGTCATCTAACACTATTTGGTGAAGTTTAGCAATGTTATCTTCAGTAGTTGCAGTTTTTGGACGTCCCGAACGTTCATCGTCTCTCAAGATCCTACGGCCACATTTAAATTCAGCTGCTTAAAATTTCACTGTGGTAAATAATGGTGCAGAGTCCCCATACACAGAGTCCAACTCATCTTTGATTTGCGTAGGCGTATTGTCTTTCAAAAACTAAAATTTAATAACAGCTCGATACTCAATTTTTTCCATTTTCACAAAAACACACACATCGACTCACTCAAACGACTGTCAACTAAAAACTGCGTGTCCAAAATGGCCGAAACTTTGGTGAGTAACTGTCAAAAGATGCACAGCTACATTCACTAGAATTGACGAGTACCGCCATCTTTGCGTTGAGGTCGGAAACTTTTCAGACCGCCCTCGTATGTGTGACGAGACTACTAAAAGGAAATCACATGACAACATTATTGGTGCTGGTAAACGAGATAAATTGCCTATTGTTTTGGCCATCTTATCATGCCCCGTCAAGATAACTATAATGTATAAAACATATTCACAACACAAAAATGGTCTCCTGCAACAGCTCCCCCAAATTTGTATAAACTTGAAATAAAATAATTTTTTTTTATTGATATTAATTGCGTTCGAAATTATGCCAGTTTTGGTAGCGGGTCGGTGGCGAAACAGAGACACATATACGTAACAGAGCGAGAAGGAAATAGATTTGGCCTGGCAATATTTTCATAATATCGGTAGCCGAAAAAATCACCGCCAAGACAATCAATCATAACAATGAGGGTTTTTTAATTTTATTTTAATATATATATATTTTTTTTTTCTTTCAGATTAGTGAAGCACGAAATCCAGCGATGTAGGCAACATCGGCCGGGTCCCACAGAATAATTACAAACAATTAGTATTGCTAGCAATGAATTATAACAAATTAATGTAACATACGTTAAAACTGCCCCGCTGACTGGCTCCAACTAGTTCTCTTACTGAGGGCGGGGTTTATTCCAAAATGATGGCAAAACAGAAAACTTAAGTTAAATGAGGAAAAGAAAATTAACCTAACCTTTTATTAATTTTTATGATGTTCTGTTTTGTCCGTTTACCGTATGCCAAACTTGAGACTTTTTTTACGATTTTCGTAACACTGTTCCAGAACAATAAGTTTTAAATTAATATTTTTGTTTGTGAATAATAAAAATTTTTTAATTGAATTTTTTATAATATGTATATGGAGAATGAGTTGTGCTATTTTTGAAAGTTGTTTTTAAAATAAACTTTTTGTTCTTGAAATTGGAAAATCGGAAAAAAAATCTCTGCCTACCACATTTTTTGTTACTGTCATCTAAAGAGGAAGTGTGGTGTGTGAAAAGTTTTTTAAATTGTGTTGGAATTTCTTTAGTCAAATGTGCAAATTCTTCCTATGTTAAAAATAAGATATTATGCTAAAGGGTCTTACTTAATTTTATCCTAGGGCATTATAATTATGATCTATTTTTTCAAATTTAGCTTATAAAATTATTATATAATTTTTTACACGATTTCATGTAAACATCTGCACATTTCTTAAGTAATGTATAATTTTAAGGAAATTAAGTATTTAAATCTTAACCATTATATTCTTTCATCATTCATCTACAGAAATTAGGTGTAGATGAAGCAGTAAAAACTCTTGAATGGTAAGACTGGCATCATGAAATTTGCACAGTTTCTTCTAGTTTAATGCTACTATTTTCAGATCGCAAGAGTCATTTACGTAATGAGCTTTATTGAAAAATCTATTTAAGGGTAAAACAAAATAAGGCACAACCGCCATTTTGATTTTCCATGTTTTTCAATTGTTCAACCAAGGTAAGTGGGTTTAATCCTGTGTGAAACCAGATAGTAAAACTATTATTTTAGTAAAATGAGGTGAATTAAATGTGTTCTTCATATTATTTGATTAAAAATACAAACATACCGCACTCTCTTTTAGGTCGGCAGTATTATGATACCATACAGGGTGTCCTGTACAAACATTTAGTTAAAATGATAATTTTTGTTTTGAATAATGTAAGTACAGTTTCTAAACACCCTGTATCTCAGGCATGTAAAACTTATCTTGGTCCATTTTTGCATCATGTTGATGGCTGTAGGTATCCCAATAATTACAAATACTTCAAATTCCTAACTATTTTTATCGTTTTTTATCAAAAAGCAAGTTTATCAGACTAGAAATTTGTCCAAACGTACGAAAGACTGTCACATTCGCACACTTACGCCCGTTTTCACCAAACAGACTGAATGACGGCTGAGTAGAATTAGAATTTTTTTTTGCATACGCATATTTGGTGTATCACCAACAAGGTTTGGCGTTATATTTTGCTAAATGTTCTCATCTGTCGAAATTGACGTCAATTTTATTTTCAGGCCAATTCTGCGTTATTTTTGGCGAATGATGCTTCATTTTTGGTAAAATTAGCGGTGATATTTTGCAACAAAAATGATGTATTAATTTTTTTGTTATTTTGCAACAAAAAGTGGTTTTTTAACTAATCGAATAATTAATTACAGTACACGGCATGTTCGAATTGAAGATATAAGTGAAGCTAACTTGAATTTTTCAGATCTCCACAAATGCATGAAAAAAAATACATATATGTGTATGTTATTTATTTATGCATTCTTGCATAGCGGATGTAATTATTTTTGGTTAAATGGAATTGAATAATCCTTTGCTAAATTTTCCACTATGTGTATATTTCTTATCAAGTGTATGCTAAGTGTATAAGACAATATTAGCAATTCTTAAATGAAAATTTGAAACATAAAAATGCCCCATAAAATTTGTTGAGAGATTTTAGCTCTATTTCAAACGAGTCGTGTTTTATTAAATATTTTCATAATTTTTGCTTAATTATTATCGTTTTTTAATACATATTAGAGCTCTCCCTCATATTTACATATCTCCCTTTCGTACCATCTTTGAACGCTAACTACGGGGCCTTAAGAATCGCTAATATTGTCTTCAATAACAGGGTGGCCACAGACCTGGAAAACCGGGAATTATCAGGGAATTTTACCGAACTGGGAATTATCAGGGAAATGTCAGGGAATTTTAAAATATTCTTAAAATATCAGGGAATTCCAAAAATAAAACGAAATTCGTTATTTACGATTTGTGAAGTCCCAAAGTTGTGTTTTATTACTTTTACTTGCGGCGTATGTAACAAAAGATATGCCGACAAAGACAAACTAGATAAATATGTATTTTTTTATTATTATTTTCGTAAATAGCCCTTGCAACACAATCATGTCGTAAACCACCCGCCTTGGTTTTTCCCCTATACTATGTAGGTGCGAAATCTGTAAAGAAAAACCTAGCAAAGTTACAACACAGTGTCAAAAGGGTCGGACACCCAGTACGGTCGTAATAAAATTTAAAGATCATCATTATCAACATTTTTACAAAGTGTCAATACAGTAGAACCTCGTTAATTTGAAATCCACGGGACATCAAAAATCAAATTTCGAATTAACGAATTCCCACGTAATTCGAATTTTTATGAAAAAAAAAAAAAATACGCCGAAAATCGATTTTCTCGGCCGCCTCTTCAAATCCGGGTGGTATTTTAGTTGTAAATTCGTATTAATACCTATTATTTCTTTATTTTCGCGGCCGATTACCGTAGCGGCGGGCCCTTTAAATTCAGATATTCGCAATAAATTCGTAAAAATGCTATATATTCACGCGTAAATCGAGATTTCGCTTCCGATTTCGGTCGCGGCCTACCCTTTAAATTGAGATATTCGTAAAAATACGATATATTTCCGCGTAAATCGAGATTTCGCGGTAATTTTCCGTCGCAGCCGGCCCATTATTTCAAATATCTGAATTTAAATTCGTAAAAATACGATATATTTCCTCGTTAAACGAGAATTCGCGGCCGGCTCTTTAAATTCAGATTAGAAAAAAATTCGCAAAAATACGATATATTTCCGTGTAAATCGAGAATGCGCGGCCGATTTCCGTCGCGGCCGACCCTTTAAATTAAGATATTTGATGTAAATTCGTAAAAATATGAAATATTTCCGCGTAAATCGAATTTTATCGGCAGTTTTTCGTCGCGGCCGGCCTTAAGTTCAGATATTTGAAGTAAATTCGTAAAAATATGTCATATTTCGGCGTGAATCGAAATTTTTCGGCCGACTTCCGTCGCGCCGTATTTTTTATCTCGGATATTCGAAGTAAAGTTAGTAAAAATACGATATATTTCCGCGTAAATTGAAATTTCGCGTCCGATTTCCGTCGCGGCGGGCCCTTTAAAATTCAGATATTCGAAATAAATTCGTAAAAATACGATATATTTACGCGTAAATCGAGATTTCGCGGCCGATTTCCGTCGCAGCGGGCTATTTAAATTTAAATATACGATACATTTACGCGTAAATCGAAATTTCGCGGCCGAGTTTCGTCGCGGCCGACCCTTTAAATACAGATATTTGGTGTAAACTCGTAAAACTACGACATATATCCGCGTAAAACGTATTTTCTCTGCCCTTCAAACTCGGATATTCGAAATAAATTTGAAAAAATACAACATTCCAGTGTAAATCGATTCAGATTTACAAAATAATAATACTAATTAGGACTATGTATAACCACGTAAAAATACATTTTTCGGCGTTTTACCGCCACGGCTAACTTTTAGATCAGATTTACGAAATATTATGATTTATTTTCGCAAAAATCAAATTTTTTCGAATTTCATGAACAAATTTTCGTGCGCGGACAAAAATAAATTTCGAATTACGAATTAACGAATTTCGAATTAAAAAAATTTTTGTATGAAAAAATTTTTCTGCGGAAATTTTTTTGGCGAGAATTTCGAATTACGCGTTTTTTCGAATTATCGGGGTTCTACTGTACTTACTTTTGTTTATTTGTCTATTTTTGTCTGGTCTTTTCATTTGTACACAAATTGTCTTCAGGCGAAATATCATAAATATGTAATAAGTGTATTTTGTTTTGAATAGATCATTGTGGTGCAAGGAAATAATAAATGCTTTAGATGACGGAATTCCCTTTATTTATGTATCTGTTCTAATTTTCTGGCGTAGATGAAAATTGTGTTTCAAAAATAAAATTTTGAACGATATGTCCTTATACCAAATAAAACATATCAGGGAAAAATATAGAAACTGCCCTGGAAAACCTGGAATTATCAGGGAATTTTGAAATCCGTTTTTTGTGGCCACCCTGAATAATCAAATTGTATATTTTTTTACTTAAGATAGTCTTGGCTCAGTTTTGATTGGTGAATGCAGCCGTTACTCTGTAAAACCTGGCTTGTTTCTCAAAATTCTCTAATATTTATAAGGAAAAGAAAATTTATCACAAGTATGTCAATTTTTGCAAACTATGTAAAATAAATTAATCTAAAATAAATAACATACACTTTTCAAAAATCCTGCAATTAACATTTGTAATTTTTTTCTTGATCTGCTTTACCTACTAATTGATAATAGAAACATAAGGAGATATGACATGAAAGCGTGCTGACTGTTGCCAAGCTACAACCAAACTGCACAAAAAAGGTCAAAATAAAGGTCCCGCTCGAATTTCTTTAATTTGTTTTAAATGACTATATCTTCGAAAATATTTCAACAAAAATTTATACATAGTAACTCAGCATACCCAAGCTATAAAAGTACTAAATGAAAATCGAATATTATTTAAAATGCAACTCCATTAACCTTGTAATATGTTTATTACGGTCCGCCTATCGGTGTTTGCCCATACCTGCTTTCTTTAATTATGCCCGACATCTCTCGCTCGCTTACACATAGGAGTTGAGTGGGGCGGAACAGAGATAGATCGTTTTGAATCGGGTTTCACGGTCATAAAAATTGTAAATTTCAGGAATTGAATTATTACATTAACAAATAATATACTATCCTTTTGTTGAAATACCGAATGATAAACGAAAGGCACGAAGATAAATATAAAAAGAAGACTTGCATTAAGATTCCTTAATTATGTACATATATTTGGGACCTAAAAGAGATTGGTATATAATATTCATATAAAAATATTGAATAATTTCATCTTTTCTTCTCATTGAAATGAGGCCGGCGCAAAAGGTAGAACTACCCTTCCTGCCGTTAAGCATCAATCGACCGACCGAGCGGGTAGAACTACCCTTCCTGCCGTTAAGCATCAATCGACCGACCGAGCGGGTAGAACTACATTTCCCGGCCGAAGTGTTTTAATAATATTGACCCGTCTCCCTTGTTTCTATTATTTATTGTTGTGAAAACAGTTTACAAAAATTACAGAATCGGAAGTAATTTGAAACTTGGAGGTGAAGGGAACATCATTGGATTACGATAACTTAAAACTGTGTTTTTGAGGTCGGTTGTATCTCAGAACAACAATGTTTTGAGGTTAAGTTGGTGGCATTTGTTTGAATTGGACAGTATAGGAGTAATCTTGGATATAGTGGTCCCAGAGAAAGGTCGTACGTAAGTCATCGACGATCATCCTCTTCCTGCTCACACGTGTTGTATAAAAATAAAAAAAGAAAGAAAATACTAAAGTCACACACTCTTACTGGGGACCACTACATAGAATATTTTTAGATCTGTAACATTGGGCACGTGCATTCACAAAATTACGGGAAGAACTTTAGGAAATACAAAAGAAATAGAAAATGCCAGATAATATTTGAATTGTATTTTTTACAAATTTTATTAAAAAAATTGTTATTGCTTGTGATCCAAGATGTTCTGTGCATAACATTGTTAAGTACATATGTATACTCTTATATGCAAATTGTGACACAAATTTATTTCTTACGTAAAAGTTTTAATTTCTGTGTTATTATCTTATAGATTATAGACAACTTACAACTTGATACACTATCAATTTTTTTTTTAACCTATGATATATTTTTATGTATTACGTAATCAAGTATTGAAGTACGTATTTATTTTGTGTTTATGATTATGTATTTTTAATTTTAAATCCACGCTACAATTTGTAAATAAATTTGATAAAATCACAATGCTTTTGATTTGTAAGTATCTACACCCGGAGAGTAGGCACATGCTCCTTGCTTTATTCACATTCATACATACTCATCTGTTATTCTGCCTCAAGTATTTGTGAATACCGCACAAGTGTTCTAACTGTTCGGAGCCAGTGGGGTTGTGGCGTCCTCAATTGGGTAAGTTGTAAGGCTTAAGGGAGTGGGGAAGGGAGGGTGATGATGGTTAGGGAGGTCGGAAAATACCTAGCTGTTCAGATCTGGTAACCAAATCAAGCTAAACTTTTTGATTCCGAATGTATTTTTCAACAGGGCGATGCTGAAAGTATCTACCACTCTGATATTTAAGTCACTTCTGGACTTTAACCGTTCACTTTTGATTCATAAATTTTCCTAGCACTCATTATTTAATGAGCAGGCAGCATTCTGCTGATGTGCTCATATCTGATTTCGTAATAAATTTAACAGTAATTGAGTTGTTTTAAATTTACAAATATCCTTTCTTCTCTCCAAATAAGAAGCCAATCGAGCTTGTTCCATTCACCCATTACTCTATTTGCAAGGAAGTATTTCCTAGGGTTGGATGCAAAAGGTGTTTTGTTAATTTTTTTGTGTCGGTGGTGAAGATTTCTTGTATGCCAGGGTAACTAAATTAAATTAAAATTTAATTTATTACGAAATCAGATATGAAGAACCGGTTTGTATAACACAAAGATCAACAGAAACCTTAAAGTTGAAAAAGTTGTGCATCACTGGCATAAATTTACCCCGTGCAGGGATGTACTCGTAACTAGGTACCTTCACAAACATATTTATTGGTTTTTAAAACAAAATTGAGTTGTAATACAAAAGAAGATATGAAAAGGTAACAATTTTGCAGATTTTATGACAATTTTACACTGTGTCCGATGGATAGCAAATGGTTCACATAGCCGACAATCTTACACAGGTGGTGCCATAAAAAATATGAATCCGTCCCTAACGGGATAGGAAATTCCCGCCCCTTTGTTTGTTACTACTTACTTCCAGAATAATTCTTGAATAATTTCCTACTACTTTTTAGACCCAGCGACCCATTCATGTATTCATAAATTGTGTTGACAAAATTATTTACTCAGTATATCAGTGAATCCACCTCGCTATAACAGTTAACAATTATATGAAGATAAGCCTGAACTAAAATATGGTTTTGTAATTGCTCATTATAGCCGTGAACTCGCTATTGCCGTTATCGTTATAACCAAGTTCGACTGTATATCAATGGACAAAGGATTGGCTTCTAAAACTCAATGTTGAAAAATGTGCTGTTGGAAAAACTATGAGAAATATTGGAAAAACTAACCCTAAGCTTGCATACAAACTTAATGGTACACCATTAAGTACCATTAAGTTTGTATGCAAGCTTAGGGTTAGTTTTTCCAATATTTCTCATAGTTTTTCCAACAGCACATTTTTCAACATTGAGTTTTAGAAGCCAATCCTTTGTCCATTGATATACTTCGTTTATGTCGTTTTGCAGTTGGTTGTGATGTAGTTGGCAAAGAATTTTGTATCATCTGCGAAACAGCTGGAATCCGCTTTTATCATAGTATGTAGATCTGTGATGTACAAAATAAACAGAACTGGACCCAGAACTGATCCTTAGGGGACACCATTGGTCACATTTCGCGCAGTTGATAGCTCATTGCCAATGAGATTATTCCAATTATTATAATTTATTCCATCTTGTAATTTTCTCTCGGTGAGGAAGGATCCATTTGAGAAGTCATCTTCTTATGTCTAGAAATTTAAGTTTAGCCAATAGTCTATTGGTTGGAACAGTATCGAAAGCTTTTCAAGGTCAAGATATATTATGTCAGTAAGAATTCTTCTGTCACTCGTTGGTCAAGTAATTTATCCTAAGAATAAGATTGGTAATTGTGTAAATTTTCGGTAAAAATCCATGCTTGGTCAAGAACGAGCGTATCTTGTTCACTATTTTTGCCGTTTCATAGTTTTGTAAATGATACTAGTCAAATTTATGTCTGTTTTGAAAACTATTTGCTGGTTTGGTTTGTCTCCTTTCTCATAGATGTGTGTAATTATAGCTCTTTTCCAATCCCTAGAGAGTTTCCCATTTAAAAAAGATTGTTGCATAACCAGAGCAATAGGATGACTGAGAGCAGCTGCATACTTTTTGGGAACAATAGCAGGAATATTATGAGGGCCAGCACTATCTTTTCGCAACCCCATCAAAATATTGTCAACTGCTGATGGATGAATTCAATATCACACAGCTATCTACATACAATACTTGACTATTACATAGTTGGTACATGGTGTCTAGTTCATTGACAAAGGTGTTTTCAAATTGTGTTTTCTACAGGGTTTTCCAATGAGAGGTGTTATTTTGAATAGCCCGCTATTTCGGTAGATGTTACTTTTGAAGCTGTCATTTTTTGACATTTGAAAAGTAGAAACTACGCCATTAATAAAAATGGAACGATACACGCTTCAACAACGCATTGAAATTATTAAAATTCACTTTAGTGAATCAAATGCAAATCATCTTGAGTGATGAGGCCCATTTCCACCTCGGTGGCTTCGTCAACAAGCAAAATTGTCGCATCTGGAGCTCGGAAAACCCAAGAGTTATTGTTGAAAAGCCTCTCTATCCTCAACGTGTGACTGTTTGGTGCAGTTTATGGTCTGGCGGAGTCATTGGACCTTACTTTTTCGAAAATGAGGCTGGAGCAACAGTTACGGTGAATGGATTGCGCTATCGAGAGATGATTAATGATTTTTTATGGCCGGAATTGGATGGTATTGATCTGGACAACGTTTACTTTCAACGAGACGGCGCTACGTGCCACACAAGCAACGAAACCATTGATCTTTTACGATTGAATATCAAAATAACACCTCTTATTGGAAAACCCTGTATATCTCTCTGGTAACTGTTTCATTGGATAAGTTATAAAGTATGGTAGGAGCAGATACCTTAGAAGCAATCTATTTCTGCATAAAACTACTATAAAATGGTTTTTGTGGCCGCTGTAAATCAATTTTTACTCAAAATTTTTTAATTGAGACACAAGATAGTTATTTTTTCCATTTCTGTTCTCTGCACTACTCATTTTCATTATATATATATCAGTAATGAGATGTTCATCGTTGAACAGAACTAAATTCAAAAGATATATTGTTGTCCCTGTATCTTGTAGGTCTGTATAACAATTCTTAAAAAAATTATTGATAATAATAATTTAGTTACTGTTCAGATAAATATACTCAAATAAGGCCTCAGAACTGTTTGAATTACACACTACTGTAATTGACGACACCGGTTTTGAATAATTGAAGGCTCCCAGGATTATTACGTTTGTCAAATTAGCTATTGTTTTTATTTTATGTAAGAGAGTTTGTGATGGTTTGGTGGGCAGTAGACACCAACTAGATAGTTTTGAGATGACTTATTTTCGTATCAATGAATAAAGCGTCAATTTGTGGGTAATTATTACAGCTTTATTCAACTGTGCTGAGATTGTCAGGTCTGCAATTCTTTTCTTTACATATATTGCCACACCACCGCCTCGTTTTTTAATTGGGCAGTTTTTGCAGAAGGATGTATAATTCGTTAGATTTTATTTTATGTATCTGGAATTTCTGCACATAGTAATGTTGTTGGTTTTATAAGGTTTATTTGTGCAAGAACAACATCAAATTGTGAGGTCCGTGTAAGAGAGATTAAGTTCTAGAAAAATGTAAATGTTCGTTTTCTCAAAATTTTTGAAATTTTGACACTTTGCATTCGAACATGCGTGTTTTTATATACCTGTATTATAGTATAGATGTCGCCTGTGACAAGTGTGTAACAGGGTTCCATGATAACTTAACACAGTGACAATTCAACACACTTTTAAAAAGTAATATAAAGTCATTAGAAACGATGAAAAAAGAAAAATTTAAAACTAACCTAACCTACTTAACCCAGTTAATAAAGTTTTTGTTTCATCACTTTCCTTGACTTTATATAACTTTTTAAAGATGTGATGAATTATCATTTTGATGATTTATCCGGTCACCGTGTAACAGCACCATCTGTTGGGCAAACATGCTATTTTAAAAAAACATCTTTTGGACGTAAAAGCAACACGCACTATTATTCCTCTATCTGCACAGACAGACTGAGCCACAGCAACGCATGGCGGGGTACAGCTAGTATCTATATATAAATAATAATAAATGTTCCTTTGTTCAAAATCTTAGATCTCCCAAAGTCCTTCACCGATTGCTTTGGAATTTTGTATTATATAGATGTCACCTGTGATAAGTAACAAGATGCTTCTTAATGAAAAACAGCGCCATCTGTTGGACGTAAAAGCAACACGCACTATTGATTCTCTATCTGCACCGACAGACTGAGCTACAGCAATGCGTGGCGGGGCACAGCTAGTTATAAATAAAACAAAGTACTTAAAATGTATGTTCTTAATTGAATCCATTTATTTTAAAATATATGTATTTCATTTATATATATAAACCATCTAAAAGAAACATTATGCCACTCTCTGTATGCACTTTACATATAACAAATTATCTAACATAGATATAATATATAAACAATTATATTTCATTTCTAAAATGTACAATAGTTTTTCTTTGTATAATAATAATAATATGTTTGTATGCGTACTGTATGTTTCAACTCAGAATAACAGATTGAGATCTTCTACAGTTCTGGACAAGAATTTACACACATCGAGTTTGAATCCAGCAACGAGTACTTGTTGAGACGATAGACGCTTCAAACATCAGTCGTTGCATCTTGTTTCGTTCACTTTCATAATATCATTATTTCATAATATTGACTATTTAAAACTGATTTGACGCTGCCCAGTCAATATTTGGTTTACTTGATCGAGCAATGTATTTTTGGGGGAAAAGTAAGCTAAGTGTTTTAAAAAGAGATATTTTTATAATACGCAAGAATTCGACTGGCAGAAGACCATGGATCAATCATTGGGAATGTGCTTATCTTGAAACGCGGGTATTTGACACTTGATGATTCAAGTGTCTTGGTGAGTTCGTACACTAGGTTCGTGCACATGTTGCCGACATTTTGTAAAATTATCGGCGATGCCAATCTCCCGTGACCAGGCGGGTCACGAGGTTGTTCCGACTAACGTCGTCGAGATTTTAAACGTAGCTTTCACTTGTGTCAGTCATTTGTAGCAATGCGTGCGCTTTAGATCAATATACTAGGAACAAAACAGTCAATAAAAAATTACCGGTTATTAAAAGAGGCGGGTCTCGTGATTTCAGTAGCCAAAACAAGTTGTTTCCACGTGATACACATATCAGATACATGCGCGTATTCCCGTGGAAGAAAAGTATCCATGAAGTTTCGCTAAAACTTGTTAAAAAACATGATAGATTTCATTTAGCATTTAGCGTTAAGCATTGTAAAGGTTAAAATATGAATTTTGGGCGATACTGAGAGCATTTTCAGAATGTTATGATATAAAAAAATAGTATTTTGCACCATTGCAGGATTCAAACTTGGTTTGCGCAGATGCAAGTCTAGTAACTATGTACACGCTTTTGTCTGTCAATTTATCAAAGCATCGCATACACCCATCGCTAATTGTGGTCCTTAAACATCTTTGTTTACAATAATATAATTATAAAATTTTAAATATTGCCATAATATATTCAGTTAACATTTAATTACACCATACAAATCTATACACCATCTCATAATTTACACAGTGATATTATTAAAAAAAAAAAAAAAAAAACAAACAAAAAAAAACCTCGGCTTTACGCGGACATGAAATAAAAAATTATCACTTTAAAAATGCAGTTATGTGAAATAAACTTGAATGTACCGAAAGCAAGTTCATGTTTACAATTTTTTAAAAGATTAACATCAAATTATATTTATGTACAGGCGGGACTATAACCTGAAAGTTATCGAATAAAAAATAAAAAAAACGGAAAACTACAAAAGCTTGTTTTGAGAAAGCAAAATTTGAAGTTTATAAAAAAATACATATATTATCTTGTAGACATTAAAAGATTACAACTTCTAAGGCAGAGCAGTAAATTTCTTGGCTGTGTGATGAGGTTTTGTCTCATAAAAATTGAAATGGTGCATAAAGCGAAACCTTATAAAGTTCTGCCTTGAAAAGATTTATACAAAAATGGCCCAAATAATCTCACTTAACCCCTCCGACTTTTCGCGAACTTGAAGCTAAAATGTCTTTATCGAAATGTCAATTTCACGAAAACGTTGTGTTATTACCGCCTCACAATCAAAGCTCTATAAATGAAACATTACTGAACGGAGCCGAATAGTAAAAACTGTTTTAGAAAGGTTACAAAATAGGCTTTCAAATTGTTGTATCATAAATAAATATTAACATTTGTAAATATTTAAATTTAGAATGGAAACATGAAAAAATTGTAAAAATGACTCACCTGTAATGTTTTATGTAAAAACGATACTAAAATCACGGATAATGTAAAAAAAAAACACTTATTTCATCGTACAAATGTACAATAAACAATTCTGTCACTTCACTTTTTGACCATTTCATACAAAATATATTTTTAAAAAAATAATTAAACTTGCGAGGCGGGTCGGCACGTCAAACGGCTTTCTTGGCGTCGTTTTACGATTTGGCGGGTAAAATTTGCTTCCACTGAGTAGGTCTTTTTACGGGTTTCTATGGATAACTTTGAATAGAAATGTGAAGCTTCATTCAATACGAATATTCTACTTTTTGTTTTAGGGATGTCACTAGAAGAATAACGGAGTTATGACGATTTTTGTGGAAACACACGCGTTGACGTGTAAACACGCTTATTGTACTTGACTGCTATCGTTATTTTATCGCGTATATCTGCTTACGTTGCTGACCGGTTAAGTTTTTTTACGGTCACTTGGAAAACCTCACAAGAGAATTTTCATTTCAGTAGAATATACTCTCAGTATTGTCTTGTTGCGAGACCACCATTCCAGTTAGTGACAAACAATGCAATTGAACAATGTAGTTTTACAGCTTTTCCACATACTGTTTGGTATTAACTCAAAATCAAGCGTATGTTGATAAGAGCTCGCAATTGGTACATTCCAGCTAAACTCACATCACTGTGGACAAATGGCAAATTTCAGGTGTATAATATATTTGTATTATTAAATTTGCAATTTTCTTTACAAAAGCTGTGAAGCCAATTGTTAAAAACCTACATGGATATATTTTCTGCACTTAAGCTGGAATTGAACCCGCAATTTCCAAATAAGAGTGTTCAGCCATTTCGCTACGGAGGTTGTCAGAAAAATAAGGTTTGTATGTACATAATATAATTGGAAGTAACTACGACATTGGTACCCAAATTTGCCATTTTTCATCTTTTAAGAGAACAGTCTGCAAGTGTAAATATAATTTTATTCTGTTTTCTCTGCTTACACGAATAAAAGTTTAAGCTAAAAACAACTTGATAATGATGTTTTTTAAGGGACCAAATATCTTAATTTAATGTAACATTAATTTGCTTAAGACATCGCTTGGATAAAGCAGATATTTCTATCCCAACTTAGGATGAATCAAAGTGCCTGCGTCCAGGCAATAAAAATACAACGATATCTTTAGCTTATTGTGAATTTTTTACAAATACGTATTACATTACCAGCTAAGAAAACAGCATTTCAATGAGAAGACTGTTCTCTTAATGCGATTATAATCTGTTCACCCTTTAATTACATGTATCATCAATATTTACACTAGAATTTTATTCCACATAATTTACAGAAAATATCACTTAAATTATTACATAATGAGTCAACAATCTTATTTACACATACATAATAATTTTTTATCTATCTTTAAACATATAATTTATATATAAAGCATAATAATATAATTTACACATGATTTAAATTAATTTTTAATAATAATAATAAACTGCCATCTATATATTTTTTACAACACTAAAGTTAGGCAGCAGGTTACATCAGAAACGGAATGCTTCCTATCATTATTGCACACGATCCAAGATGCAAAATGGAGAAATTCACAAAATACACATAAGTAATATTGCATTTAGTGATCGGCCAATTTTAAAAAGTAAGTGGCCATCTTGCATTTCAAACGATGTGCCGTCAGAACGTTACATATTTTCCCATATTAACTATGAAAATGTATCACGCCAATGATTCGAGCTGTACTTAATATTAAAAAAATGCAGTGATTAAATTAGTTTAATGACGTTAAAAAAAAGGAAAAATGGAAAGCCATCTGTTGGACGTAAAAGCAACACGCGCTATTGTTTCTCTATCTGCACAGACAGACTGAGCCACAGCAACGCGTGGCGGGGTACAGCTAATAAATAAAATGATTTTTAGAGACTGTAAAATAATTAATTATACTTTTTGTATTGTCAGTGTCAAACCAGTTCAATATTGTTTAAGTTTAATTTTGTCGAATTTTAATTGTAGTCAGTTTGCCTTAAAACGGTTTGAGCCAAACTTTATTAGTTATTAACCAGCTTGTCTTTTGTGATGATTTTTGTAAAGATGTGATGGTATAATTGTGTTAACTTACATTGCGAAATTGTCACAGTACGAAACCATAAAATCAACGGCAATCTTTGCGTGACAAGATGCATCTCGTACAAATAATTGTCAGTTTGATGAAGAGATACATAAATTAGAGCAGAGAATACTTAAATAAACGACAACAGTTGATGAAAAATGAAACGTAGAAGCTAGAAGGGATGGAAACGACACATTTCTAAATTAATGCCTGTAGTCCGACGGCGCATCAAGCAGTAGAAAACATACATTTGAATATTGTTTTACACATTGTTCGCTTTATATTATTACGGATTAAGTAGTAAATAAATAAACATTCACCATGTAAGAAATAATGTTGAGAAGACGGGCGGCCATCTCCACTGTCAGCGTTTGAGCCGTATTGTTATCCAGGAAGGTATTGTTAGTAGCCCCCTAGACAAAAAGAATCGTGTGGCTAAATCGAGGAGAATAGGACTTATTTAACGTTTATAGGTTGTTACAGCTATTTACGTACATTTATATCCTTAGATTTAAATCCTCCACTGATTTCCAAGCAGCAGGACCGACTTCAAAGTTTTTTCGACACTTCCGTACAATAAAAAATACATAATACAGTATTGTTTGATGCAGTTTCAAATATTGTTACAATAATTATATACACAATGCGCCATTTCATGGTGGCGTTTAAACGAGGGCTTGTTGCCAGCGCTATTTTGTAGGCGGAAAGCGACCGATGACGCGTTAGTCTTATTTTATAACCTTATTTTAATGGGGAGTATTAGAATGTTGTACCATTCCGGAATAAACTGTCTTTTCACATTAAATTACTTAAGAAATAGAAAATATAAAAAGTCTGTTTTAAAATAAACTACATTTTAGAGAAGCTTTTGGGTGTATTTCTCAAGAAACAACATCAAAATTTTCATCATCATTATTCAAGCATGCATATTGATTATAAATATCAGAATGTTACCCCAACCATTGGTGATATTTCCAGTTGGACGCCCCATCTTCACAAAGGAAGAGGGCAATGTATTCTCTGAGGTGAGGTAAATAATCCGTGAATAACCAAGGAGCAAATAAAGTTTCTTGTGAAGTCATACAGTATGAATTTGAAAATGATTTGTGCCACATGTCAACTGCAATAGCTTTAACAGATTTAAAACAAAACTATTGATTTATCATAACTTACTTATTGGAAGTTAGAACCTTAATAAGAGTGAGGGTATTTGTTATATTCTCTGTTGCAGCGGCGAGACTGCACTTACGTCAGTTTAATGGTTTGATGCGTTTCAAGTATTAGTATTTGTGTGTTGTAGGTTGCAGCTTTAAGTTGCAGAGTTGCGGCGCTATTGGTTCTCGTGTGTGGCGTGCGTAACGCTGGGTGACAGGAAGACGGTGGTGGGCGGTGGTTTGGGGGGCAATCGGGGCGTTTGGCCACCCTCGCTCAGCGGGAAACTGAAAATAAAAAAGGGTAAATTGTTTAATTGCAAATCGGGATTTTATGAAATGAGTAGTTTTTTATGCTAAGGAGGCAAAATCAATCTTTTGAAAATTGGTTTAAGTCACTGATTTAATAATGAAATTACTTCCTCTGAAAACGGATTTTAAGCCATTGATTTAGTAATGAACCTACTTGTTATTGTTATTGTTGGCGGTGTGATGTCGCCGTTGCAGGATGGCAGAGTGGTGCGGGCGCAGGAGAGCTGCAGGGGGCTGGGCGGGGCGTGGGGGCAGCGGGGGGGGAGAGCCCCCTCCGCGGGGCGGTGGCAAGGGAACACCCTGTACCTGGAACAGATTACAAAAGTTAAAAAATAATAATAAGGGAAAAAAACCTGACCTTTATTAATTTCATATTCTGTTTAATCCATCACTAATTTAATCCAAGATTGGTAGTTAATGACACAACCGTGTCATTAACTACCAATCTTAAAAATTATACAAGTACAGAAAGATTAGATTTTCGCGGCCTACCCTTTAAATTGAGATATTCGCAAAAATACGATATATTTCCGCGTAAATCGAGATTTCGCGGTAGATTTCCGTCGCGGCCGGCCCTTTATTGCGAACATCTGAATTTAAATTCGTAAAAATACGATATATTTCCGCGTAAATCGAGATTTCGCGGTAGATTTCCGTCGCGGCCGGGCCTTTATTGCGAACATCTGAATTTAAATTCGTAAAAATACGATATATTTCCGCGTAAATCGAGATTTCGCGGTAGATTTCCGTCGCGGCCGGCCCTTTATTGCGAACATCTGAATTTAAATTCGTAAAAATACGATATATTTCCGCATAAATCGAGAATTCGCGGCCGTATTCCATCGCGGCCAGCTCTTTAAATTCGGATATTCGAAATAAATTCGCAAAAATACGATATATTTCCGCGTAAATCGAGAATTCGCGGCCGATTTCCGTCGCGGCCAACCCTTTAAATTCAGATATTTGATGTAAATTCGTAAAAATATGCTATATTTCCGCGTAAATCGAATTTTATCGGCAGTTTTTAAGTTCAGATATTTGAAGTAAATTCGTAAAAATATGTCATATTTCGGCGTGAATCGAAATTTTTCGGCCGATTTTACTCGACTCGTATATTCGAAGTAAAGTTAGTAAAAATACGATATATTTCCGCGTAAATTGAAATTTCTCGTCCGATTTCCGTTGCGGCGGGCCCTTTAAAATTCAGATATTCAAAATAAATTCGTAAAAATACGATATATTTACGCGTAAATCGAGATTTCCGTCGCAGCGGGCCATTTGAAATTCAATTATTCGAAATAAATTCGTAAATATACGATACATTTACGCGTAAATCGAAATTTCGCGGCCGAGTTTCGTCGCGGCCGACCCTTTAAATTCAGATATTTGGTGTAAACTCGTAAAACTACGACATATATCGGCGTAAAACGTATTTTCTCGGCCCTTCAAACTCGGATATCCGAATTAAATTTGAAAAAATACGACATTCCAGTGTAAATCGATTCAGATTTACAAAATAATAATACTAATTAGGATGATGTATAACCACGTAAAAATACATTTTTCGGCGTTTTACCGCCACGGCTGACTTTTAGATTCAGATTTACGAAATATTATGATTTATTTTCGCAAAAATCAAATTATTTCGAATTACACAAACAAATTTTCGTGCGCGGACAAAAATAAATTTCGAATTACGAATTTCGAATTAAAAACCATTTAGTATGAAAAAAATTTTCTGCGGAAATTTTTTTGGCAAAAAATTTTGAATTACGCGTTTTTTCGAATTATCGGGGTTCAAATTAACGGGGTTCTACTGTATAGCGGAGATGGTTTACATATATGTAGTTTCCGTGAGCACTTAGGCCATAGGCCCATTGTGCTATCTCCCATTATACATCATTCTTTTAACAGTAACCCGGTTCCTTTTATAAAGTTCATCAGGGTTGTCATTGGATATGTGGCTATGTCTTCTGGTTCTACAATGTGTCTTCCCAGGTCTCACCTCTCCTTTCTACTACCCTTTGGTTCCCCGAAGGCCCCACAAGGGAAGAGAGCTTCATCTCTTCTCTCCACTCCCCTTTGGTTCCCTGAAGGCCCCACAAGGGAAGAGAGCTTCATCTCTCCTCTCCACTACCCTTTGGTTCCCTGAAGACCCACAAGGGAAGAGAGCTTCATCTCTCCTCTCCACTCCCCTTTGGTTCCTTGAACATTTATAGCATTACTTTAAGTACTGTTTTTTGGTGGCATTATTGCATTGTTGGCAATCATGTATTATTTTTAGATTGATCAAAATTTAGGAAGTGCATAGCTCCAACACTCCTTAACGCTAGCCTCCTCTGTTAACAAGTGAAAAGAAGTGGATTATTAGATGCGCAAGCAGCTGTGGATTTCACAGGAGGAGAAACATCAATATAAGGATTTACTTCCTTTTTGCAAGTCTAGTCAAATCTCATAGTAGTTTTGTTTACCGTCCATTAATTTATGTGAGTGTTCTTTACCTGTGTGGCAGTGGGGGAGGGCTGTGGGGCCAGGGGGGTGGAGTCTCTCCTCCTGCGCGGGGGCAGGGGGGGCGGCGTGTGAGGCACGGGGCCCACTGGAAACAAACAGATAAATAATGCACACCATACAATAAATACACCATTCTTATACAGATCATTTCATACTTTGGAAATATGTAGAGCTCGCTAAAGAATGCACTTGGCTCTTCGTGTACTGCGCAGCTTTGCCCAAGTTATTTACACTAGCCAAGTTGGATTCTTGAAAGAAAGGATTAAATTATTGTGGATTTAGATATGATATGCCTGCTCATTAACTGGTTACGCCTCCTAACAAAATGGGTTTCTGCGTATCAACCATTAAGTGCTTTCTCTTGTTTAATTCTAATTAAATAGTTTTTTGACAGTTACATGGATATTTCAAGATGGTAATGGATGATGTTGATCTGGGAATGAGTACTCACGCGACTGTGTCATGGTGGGGGAGGGGCGGGGGGTGGTGAGACAGCCCTGCCAGCTCGGAGACACGGCGGGCCGGCTGGGGAAACTGAAGGCCGCCGTGCTCACTGTCACGCCGTGGTGCCTTGATCGTGCAAAAATTCAACTGTTAGTATTTTGGTAAAGATCATCAGTAAAGAGATTGGTAAGGTCAATACTGCCACTACCATAAAACAGAACATCCCAAGAAGCGTGATTATGCACTCTTTGTCTTACAATGTTATCTTTGGGGTTTTTTTGAGGTAACGAAAGAGTGAACCTGGGTCTTGAAGGGACCCATGCTGTAGGAGGGAGGAAACACAGTGACCGGCAAATCATTCCACAGCCGAGCTTTTGAACACAAGTTGTAGAAGCAACTAGTTCTCATGTGACAAATGTCAACTGTGTATAGATCTTGGGCCGATCGTGTTGTCCACTTGTGAACTGATGAAATTCAATATTTGAAAACATTTCAATTTCTTCGCACAACTTTCAATTACATTGAAAGTAATTTGACCTTTCTTTGAGCAAATGGACATGCTTACAACAAGCTTGGATGGGTTTATTTTAATTTTAAATGTACATTAACAGTTTACATATCTAAAAACATATACATCATATTTAGTTAAGTAATACTACAATTATAAATTTTTTGAATGTTCATTTTGTAATGGTTCCATCCTTCTACATTTATACCTATATTGAAATAATGGTTATTTCTCCTGTCCGATCTGCAAAATGTTGTAACATCCTGGTCATTGCCCTTCGATTTTCCTAAGCTGTTGGTGGCGCCCTTAGAGGACTACCTTAAGAAGAAACCCTAGCTAAGTCTTTCGACCCCCGTATGGAATATACGGCAGAAGATCTTAAGATTTAATTCGCAATAATGCCTCTTTTTCAGCGTTGTGTATTTTTTGGTTTTGAAATTCATATGAGATATGAACGGGCTATTAATGCATATATTTGTGGTAATCCTGGTTCGTTTAAATTAGAGTGAATGATCCCTTTACCATTGAAATTTTAAAACTTTCTTATAAGACCGCGCGTTTAGCCTACTCTCGTCTCCTACAGTACCCCTAACTCTAATACAGTAGTAATCAATTGTAAACCTTTCCTTTTAAGCTCTTTCCTACCTTAAATAAATCCGAGGACATGAAATAGTTTCGTTATTGCACAAATTAGTATAGTATGGTATTGACATGCATAGTGCGACGGTTTTCACCATCTCAGCTCCGGGGTCGCCTTCATTCTGTTTTACATATATTAATTTTGTTATTCGACACTTAATCTTTTATATGGAAGGGACGAGAGGGGGGGGGGGGAGAGGAAGGGTAAACTATGTGATCGAAATGTTTTTTTTTGCAAATTACGTTGGCTCCTCCGCTGACCAAATACGAGAACGGTGGATGGTGATCAGAAATCAAACGCTGACTCCGACGTGGCTAGACTATACCCCACAGCTGGCGATCCATTTCATAAAGATACCCTGACCTGTCGGATCCATTCACGTCCAAGAGAAAGCGAATTAAGTCATCACGCCACTTCCGAAATCGCTCCAACGCCCATTCCTCCGGACGAGCTACTTTACTGAGTCTAGATGGGGAAGGTAATTGCATCCCATATCATGATACTAACGCGATAAGTGTGTCGTGTAGGTTTTGCCTGATGAAGCTCAAACTCCCACGTGCCGTCAGACCTACAGTTCACCTCAAAGAAGCTGCTGTAATTCCGCCAAGGGAGCGTTCCAGTTGGCTTACATCAGCCTCTCGGTCGACATCATTGGATAATGTGATAGTGCTGCGGACTTATCCCCACGTCATCTCACGCCGCCGCCCTCCACGTGGATTTTCACAGACGTCCAAAGTGCCTTCGTCCTACACGCCCCAACTGCAGGCCATGTTCCCGTTCATTACCAATTGGCATCACTATTTCCATTCCACTTTCGTGCCCAATAACTCCACACGGCTCCGTCAGAGGGTGTAGTCCATCCAGCGCTTCGTTGGCCCGATCCGTCCACGCTGACAACCCCTCTCACGTGATAGCGTGAGAAAAAAAATCCTTCTGTCTAGTCCGTGTTTGTGAGAAACGGATTTGCAGCGACGCTATCAGACATTACCCAACTATGAAGTTTACTCGAGGGGTAAATTTGGGAATGGGGTAAGGCTTGAGGGTAATTATATTGATATTGTCGGGGAATCCTGAAAATTGACATGTTGGTTTTATGTACATATTAAAGTGGATTAGTAGTAACTGTCAGTCGGCAAATATCAGCTTCACGCGTTCCAAGTCCATCTGGGAATTTGGTTGAATTGAATTGGAAATAAAAACACTTACCCAGTCCCTATCCGCTAAATAACAACATCCGGGTTGGGTTTTACACAACCGTTGCCATTTTGGGCGGGGTGTTCGCGAATATCACTAGATTTACCCTGAGCTTATACATAATATCTTTACCTCCACCTGATACATCCTCAACCTTATTTTCCTAATTTTTATTGTGTTACCCTCTCTACCGGCTGTAACGAATGTGCTTCGATATCTCCTCCCTAACCTGGTAGTTATTGAAAAATTTCGTTGTAACACGGCTTCGATCGAGCCCAAAGCGCGGTAGCAAGATACTTAGGTACATAGATTTCAGTTATAATTTGACTTCGATCCGAGGCTCCATTGAAGCCCCCAATTAAAGTTTTATCACTTTCGTTTAATTTTCTCCGAGAAGAATATTTTTGGTTTATTATCTTTTGACTACAATCTTTTGTTTATGATCCGTGACTTTATTTGAATCCATAACAATCGCGCTCAACTTTATTCGGGAAGAAATTTTAACGTTTATTAATTTTAATACAATTCATTTATAATCCGTGACTTTATTTGAATCCATAACAATCGCGTTCAACTTTATTCGAGAAGGAATTTTTAGCGTTTATTAATTTTAATTACAACTCGTTTATAATCCGTGACTTTATTTAAAACATAAAATCGCGTTCAACTTTATTCGAGAAGGAATTTTTAGCGTTTATTAATTTTAATTACTGAATTTAAACCAATAAAACCTTTCAACCTGAATTTAATTATTACGTCAAGGACACTGAGTCTAATTTCTTCAAACACTGAATTGAACTGTATGTTTTTGACCAGAAAATCTCTAAGTCCGGGATAAGTTATCAAAGTGATAATTTCTCCTAGCGCGGCGCGTATACTCCCTTAAAAGGTCCTCGGCGACTTGTGACAAACTATCTCGATTTGTGCCCGCGCATGATGTTTTATAGCAGTAATTAACTACGCTTGTCATTGCGATCCAACCTTTATTGAAGCGTTACGGTCTTATATTTCTCGCACACTATCCTCTGTGTGACTTAAAACTTATCAGACCTACCCTTCTGCGTTTCTCAGAAAAAATGGGCATCTGCTGTCTCACAACACAGGCCCGTACTGGTGAAATTCTGAAGTTTGCCCCATCCTGCAGGTGCCTTATAATCCGTCAAAATTGACCTGTTTTTCTAATTTAAATTTTTCGCGTTCCTATTTGGTCCGTGATGTGTGTTCTGATGACCTTTCCTTTAGTGCGCTAAGACGTCCTCTTACGCGTAATTAATCAAAATTTTCCTCTTAACTTTCCGTTTTCGTGGATATATCCTACAGCCTACCTCCAATCTTCTTTCTTCCGTGTGAAAATAGAACTCGCAACTCGCCTTTTGTCGAATTGAATGCTGTACACGTCCGTTCCTCCCTTTACCTCCCGAATCGATCACTTCTGACAACCATTCCCCTTCCTCCGTATGATAAGTCCCTTGCGTAAGGTCGCCTCTTACATTGCACATTTATTCACCTTCCCCTTTCGTAGTTTAGTATAATAATCACACTTTCCACTGATTATTCCAAGTTCCTAAGGCCTTTTCGGTACTTGTTCTAGTTGAAATGTCCCAGTACACATCATATCGCTCACCCTTTGCCTTTCGTCCGAGATCGCATCGGTTTGATAACCTGTTTATTTCTTTGGCCAGTTTCATTTTAAGAACTATTACTGAATTTTCACGATTCCTCTCTGCAATTATGGGTGTTGGCCTTAATGATTCTGTCACACGCCTATCTTCTCTCTTCGTCCCTCAACTCGTTTCAAATCAATCAGAGTTCTCAAGTTCCCTTCACAACAAACCCGTATGTACTCGGTCATAATTCCTCTGCCAAGCGTCTATACATTAATTTTAATGTATTTTCGTCTTCCATAAGCCACGTATAAAATTAAGTACTTTCGATAATGGTTATTACCGACTAAATGACGCAGAACCATGTTCGAAATTTTCCCAAAATCAACACTCTCAAGTGTCTGAAATTGGCAACCCTCTTACTTCTCTTAACCTCGAGTAACAGGCCTGTTGCCACCAAATCTCGCTCCGTCCGAGTGCAGTTATGCGTTCAAAAAAGGTTGTGAACTCCTAGAATGTCAAGTGATTTAACCTTGATCCTAGCCCCGTTCGTTCACCTATTCATTTTGTGGGAATATTTCCAAGGTCGATGCTATATAAATCAAAACCTAAACACGCCCCCTATCTGTAATTCCCTTTGTCCTGTCAGAAAGTCACGCCTACCCCTTTCGTCGCAACCCTAAAGGAAACTCCCCCACCTTTGTATGCAGTTCCCTGTAATTCATATGCGACTGTGCCGACAGATAGCGCTACTATGACGGATTATATCATCTACCTCGGGAGAGACCTTGATTCATCACAATTTGATAAATAACTGAGTCAGGGGACAAGTTATTTAAAAGCAAAATCATTTTTCCGAGCGGCATTACTAATGGTAGGTTAGTTCTGCATGTCAGAACAACAAAAGTCGTGTGACTGCAAGCTAGCGTGAAGTTGTCAGGAACAAAAAAACTAAATTTTTTTAATAATATCAGGACTGTTTAGAAGATTATGTGCTGTTGTCAGCAAGCAGTTTTCCTTTATCGGCGAGGCTCTTTATAGCCAGCACACCGGACAGAGAGGCTATAACCAGGGATAATACTGGAAATCTCAAGATATAAATATCTTAGAAAATTTTATAGTGATTTGTTTTTGGGGTATTATGCCGTGTTGCGCTACCTCCTTTTTTAGCCAACGTTTCGGACAGCATTACAGTGTCCATCATCAGGGTAGATGTGTAATGGTAGACACTGCAATGCTGTCCGAAACGTTGGCTAAAAAAGGAGGTAGCGCAACACGGCATAATACCCCAAAAACAAATCACTATAATACTTTTGGCCGTGAAAATCTCAAATCATACCATCTTAGAAACTTCTTTTGCACTTTCTCTATTAGAGTAAGTAAAATTTGGTCCTCATATTACTATACTAAACTATAGTACGTTATATAACTTCAGTGCTGTGAACACCCTATTAATTTGATTGGATTGTAAAAATACCTTTCGTAGTTTTGCACGGAGTTAGGGACGTTGACGTGTGGACTCAGCGGTGGCTGGTGATAGAGTTCATTGCTGACTTGTGTGGGCAGCAGTTTGGGAGAGGTCTCCATGAACCTGTTGGAAAAATCATATATCACCTGAATCAATTCATTGCTGGGATTTCAAAATTTCGCTTTGTTTTGTGTGATGATTTGTGGCAAATTTTGCATTATTTTTGAGAAAATTGGTATTATTTTGTAACAACAGTTATATTATATTGCCTTTTTTGAATCGTCTTCAACATGATCTAAGTTAATTGAACGATCCTTATAACTTATAACAGAGAAAGAGCTACATAAATATAGTTGCTCCACTCCTTTATCACTTATTTAACAAGCTTTTATAGAAGTTGATGAACAAAGAATCAGCAACAACATTTCATTAGTTCCGAATTGAGTTACATATATATGTAAATAATACAACCTACCTTCCAAAATTAGCAAACACATCACTCGGGCACACTTTGGGGCTCTGACTGTGTGTAGATGTTGAAGAATCTTCCCCGTCCACACTTCCCTGCTTCGTCAGCCCGCTGTTGCCGTAAATGTTGCCCCTGGGACTAAGAGCCGGCGGGCGTTCCGGCGGAGTGGGAGGCTGCTCTTCCTCATTGCTCCAACCGTCTCCCGCACCAACAGTCCCCGCATTAATCGAACCAATCACCGAGGAACTGATCACACTAGATGAAACCGTTATGTTTGAATTCGTCACATTTGTAGAAACCATACTGCTTAGATTCGAAGTTATACTGGAACCGGTGGAACTCAAGGTATTAGTTCCTGAATATATCGGCTCTTTGGCAGAATTGATCGACTCGACAGTGCTGCATGAAAGACCGCGCAACCGTGGCAAAATCAACGGAGGATCTTCACTGTCGCCTTCGCTGACACTGCTCAGTTCTCCGTTGGTTCGACTATTCGGCAAGAGCGTCGGTTTTGTCGTCCGGTCGACTTCCATATTAAAGTTGTTTCTCGCGGCCGTTTCGTCGTTACTCATCCGATTGACACAATTCCTCGGGCTGATTGCCGGTGGTTTTCCCCCCATTCTCATGTCACCGTCGGAAGTGTTGTTTAGACAGTCTCCGTTGGTCTTCATTTGCTTCTTGTATGCGTTTTCAAAGACGTGCAAGACGCTGTTGTTTGTGCCATAGAAAGAGTTTGCGTCGACGATGGGATTACGCGGGCTCAGTGCGGGAGGTTTGTGTGTGCGTTGCGCAGGGTCAGTTGAACCGCCAGCGTTGGAAATGATATCGTTGACGATCTTGTGATGTTTTTCTTCGCTGGACATATTCTGTAATCTGGGCGGTAAGGAATCATTGTGAAATGCGGAGTCTGAAATCCAAGTCGGCCATTTGGGACCGTTGGGGTTTCTAAACTCGACCATTTGGTGGTCTGGCGAGGGGAAGGATCTAGGTGGGGGAGGCGGGGTTTGTTCGCGCGCCAGCGACATGGCCCCGGCGTCGTTGGAGCCCTTGTTGGGGGCGGTGGTAGCGGGGTTCTGAAGACGAGGGGAGTTGAGGGGCGCGCGGGGCAGTGTGGATAGAGGGCGGGGCGACACAGGCGGCGGGGCATTGCTGAAGTTGTCCAACATGCGCGAGGAGAGCTCCGTGATGGAAGTCGACGGAAGACGAGGCGAGGTGGACTCGGGGCCAAACGTGCACATGGAGCTCATACTTGAATGCCTGAAAAAAGATAAATTTAAAAAACATTAAGATTTATTATTTGCGATGTGCGGAAGGATGTTTGGTAAGGACTCGGATGGGTCAAATTTGAATCTCATTTTCTGACTTACTCGTTTTTCATACTTAAAAATTAAGCACATATTGTATTTTCAAAACATCACCATTATATTCCTTCTGTTTCCAATAACACACAATTATTTAAATTTAGTTTTTGTTAGTGTACCTGTTTTGTGGTCGGTGGTTTCTAGGCCTCGGAGACAATTCCTCGTCCTGCTGCTGCAGCGAGGCCATGGAACCGAAGGAGGCCACCGAGCCCCCGTCCCACACGGAGGTTGTTGGGGAGAGTTGGGATGTGCCTGTAAAAAGAAGGGAAGAATAGTTATTGCATAGTAAATATTTATTTAATGAATCCTAAATTTAAAAATATTATATAATGATAAAAAGTATTTTATCATTATATAATATTTTTAAAGTTAACGGACTACTTTAATCCGTCTCCTTTTTATTATTAGATAAATAAGAATTGAAATAGGAGGCACCTAAGTTAAATTTGGTAGCGGTCGACACTGACGTTTCGGACACCTCTGATACTTCAGTCCACGGCATCGCTGATATAGACATCACTGTTAGGATTGTCCCCTATAAATAAATTCACCATTTTCCCAATGATGGGTGATAGACTTCAACTCGTAAACGAGTTCATAATGATTAGGTTAGGGAAGCCACTTACTGCTTTGATCGTCCCCGGTAGAGTCTCCGCTCACTATGCCGGCGGCAGGCGCGCTATTGGTCGTAATGTGGCCGTGGCGCGCTCGGGCGGGCTTGATGCCGGGAGACTTCAGCGACAGCTCGGGCCACTTCCGCGGCTGAAATGTTAAGACACGGAGAATGTTATCTCAGTGTCACAGGTAAAGGAGGCTGTCTATTTGTCATACAATTAAGCAAGTCATCAAAAGTTAGTTATCTGAGTGGCTTCTTGTGGGTCGTCTGCAATAACAAAGTAGTCAAAATCACTTAATCCACAAATTTGCACTAAATAAAAGTTTGCACATATACTGAACAGTGGCGGCTAGCTCTAAGGAGCGTTGGAGCAACGCACTCCCAAAATTTCAGTAAATCTAAAAATAATAATGATCAACAGATAATAGTATCATCGAAAATCAAAGCAAATAAGAGTAATAAAAGTAATACCATAAAAGTATTAAGTTAAATTCAACGGGCTCGAATATTCGTTCTTTGTATCACGTGTCATAAGTCACGTGGTGCGAGCGAATACCATATCGCTCATCGAGAAACGTTACCCGGGAACATCAATTATCTATATGCGCACAGAGTGGATGTCGACCATAGTATTGAAATTTCTACGAAACGTGTACAGCGCTCTTAAACTCTTTGGTTAAATTTTCTCCACTTTAGTTTACAGTTCGCATACAGATCATTCCAGCAGGTCAGTATAAGCTACAAAATTGCCAATTGCTAGTATCTTTCACCAGTAAAGGTTTATCTGATCTGATGTAGGGATAGATTGGCAATATTTTTAGGGTACTATCAATTTTTGTGAGTACAAGCCGCCACTGATAGTGAAAAAGAAGTTTTCCAAAAGACTGGAATGAAAAAACTTGTAAAAACCATATATGTGGGATTCATTGTGCCATTTTCCAACTCAGTCTTCAAGGGACTGAAAAACCAAACTTCTTAAGCAAAGTGGTAACTTCTTATACTGCTCCGAATGAGTGGTATACAAGACACGTGAAAGGAAAAGGACGTTTGTCGATGATGTACTAGACTTGTATAAGCGAGTTTCACTGTACGTAAATGTAAATATTTACATAATTAAATACTTGGCTAATGAAGAGGCGATAGCCGTGTGGGTAAAACTTTCGTTAGCAGATGGACGGGTGATACTTATAGTGGTTAACCGCCTTATTCCCTTTTCAACAAAAGTTATGATCAGTGATAAGGTCTGTACTATAAATTTCAGGGTTTACAAATTAACAAATTAAGTGAAATATGCCATTACGAAGGTAAACAAATAAAGGAAAAATATACTTACAAATCTGGGTGCTTGTCTGGCATGCCTTGGTTCAATTTCCAAACTCTTGCTGTACAGATAGTCCCTAATCTCATTATCATCTCTGCCAGGGAAAGGGTCCAAGGTCTCCAGAAAACCCTGAAATAATGGCATACATCATATACAGCTCTTGGATACAAAGGAATGGAGAAGCAACTCCAGAGATTGTGCGAGGATAGGTAGGCTTGCTATGGATGGAGGGACAGGGACGCCTGGAGGCAACATGCCAAGATAACACAGGACAAGATGATGAAACGACATAATGGAGTGTTGGAACTCACCCTGAGGCGCGGCTCCACGGTGAGGCAGTACGGCTGGTTCTGGTACTGCTGGATCTCTCCAGTGATCTCCGCCACCTTCCGCCTCTTGGAGAAGTTGATCAGCTCCGAGTTGGGCAAGAAATCTGCAGGAGGGAACATGGTAAGTAACATTGTACACAGTATGTCAGTTTGCTTAAAACGTTACAAAAGTGTTATGAGCACAAATGGGATTATATTTAGTTAAGTACAGGTACAATCATAGATATAGAAGAATCATACATACACACAATGCCTATCGCCTTCATCCTTTACCCATACTAATACAAAACTCATCTAAACACAGTGGGACCTCGTTTAAAAGCATAATTTTCGTTGCATAGCCGCTTTGATCAGCCATTGACAGCCATTCCATGTTTCTCTTCGTTTTATCTATGGGTGCAGTCTACAATAAACTCATTAGGTAGGTAAGGAAATCAATACATACTTATATATTTTTGACTTATTAACTAGTACAGTAGAACCTCGTTAATTCGAAATCCAGCGGACATCAAAAGTCAAATTTCGAATTAACGAATTCCCAGGTAATTCGAAATTTTATGAAAAAAAAAAAAAAAAAAACGCCGAAAATCGATTTTCTCGGCCGCCTCTTCGAATCCCGGTGGTATTTTAACTGTAAATTCGTATTAATACCAATTATTTCTTTATTTTCGCGGCCGATTACCGTAGCGGCGGGCCCTTTAAATTCAGATATTCGCAATAAATTCGTAAAAATGCTATATATTTACGCGTAAATCTAGATTTCGCTGCCGATTTTGGTCGCGGCCTACCATTTAAATTGAGATATTCGTAAAAAATACGATATATTTCCGCTTAAATCGGATTCGCGGTAATTTTCCGTCGCGGCCGGCCCTTTATTTCAAATATCTGAATTTAAATTCGTAAAAATACGATATATTTCCGCGTAAAACGAGAATTCGCGGCCGTATTCCGTCGCGGCCGGCTCTTTAAATGCGAATTCGAAAAAATTCGAACTAAATTAGCAAAAATACGATATATTTCCGTGTAAATCGAGAATGCGCGGCCGATTTCCATCGCAGCTGACCCTTTAAATTCAGATATTTGATGTAAATTCGTAAAAATATGAAATATTTCCGCGTAAATCGAATTTCATCGCCCGTTTTTCGTCGCGGCCGGCCTTTTAAGTTCAGATATTTGAAGTAATTTCGTAAAAATATGTCATATTTCGGCGTTAATCGAGAATTCGCGGCCGTATTCCGTCGCGCCGTATTCCGTCGCGCCATATTTTTTAACTCGGATATTCGAAGTAAAGTTAGTAAAAATACGATATATTTCCGCGTAAATTGTAATTTTGCGTCCGATTTCCGTCGCGGCGGGCCCATTAAAATTCAGATATTCGAAATAAATTTGTAAAAATACGATATATTTACGCGTAAATCGAAATTTCGGGGCCGAGTTTCGTCGCGGCCGACCCTTTTAAATCAGATATTTGGTGTAAACTCGTAAAACTACGACATATATCGGCGTAAAACGTATTTTCTCGGCCCTTCAAACTCGGATATTCGAATTAAATTTGAAAAAGTACTACATTCCAGTGTAAATCGATTCAGATTCACAAAATAATAATACTAATTAGGACAATGTATAACCACGTAAAAATACATTTTTCGGCGTTTTACTGCCACGGCTGACTTTTAGATTCAGATTTACGAAATATTATGATTTATTTTCAAAAAAATCAAATTTTTTCGAATTACACGAACAAATTTTCGTGAACGGACAAAAATAAATTTCGAATTACGAATTAACGAATTTCGAATTAAAAAAAATTTTGTATGAAAAAATTTTTCTGCGGAAATATTTTTGGCGAAAATTTCGAATTACGCGTTTTTTCGAATTATCGGGGTTCGAATTATCGGGGTTCGAATTAACGGGGTTCTACTGTATGTGATTGAGCATTGAGCAGCACCCAAGATTCAAACCAAAATTTTGCAGAATATACATTCGGAAAAAAATTAATATATGTCAAATGGTACTCAACCCAGGTTTAAAATGTGGCTTATTATTTTTTCCATTGAAATCTCCTATATCTTTAGTTCATCCAGAAACATGAAATAAGTCCCCGATTCTCAGCAGCTGGAAGGTGATCTCCCGCCTTTTAGTCGATAAGTATATCTCTCTCACTCCAGTTTTGTTTATTTAATTTAATATTTTGTCTGAATGATGGCCGTAAATTTAGTATGTGATGGTTCCGTAGCTTACATGTTTATGTTATTGTGATATCCTAGATATTATTTTAAGAGGTTTCCCATATATATTATTGAGACTTAAATAAATACGATTGCAACTTTAAGGTCGAGGTCCAAAAGAATTCCTACCGCCGGCTAATAATAATTCGAGCTAATCGTAATCACAAATAAAGTGTTTGTTGACCCCGGAAATTTTATTTAAAGAGTTTGTGAGACAAACCCGGAGTTACAAGATAATTGTCATTAAAAATTCAAGATGTCAAAATGGAGCAAATGCCAAAGTGGATGTCTGAGCTGATTTGTTGAGTGGTGTATGGGAAAAAGTGATCATTACCTTTATTGCCGTCTTCTATGTGAAGAATGTTGGTTAGGTACATGCCGCAGAAGGGCACGCAGGGCGGGTTGATGCTTCGCAGCTTCTCCTGGTAGCGCCGGAAGTGGTCGGAGTTCAGCTCCCGACACTCCTCCAGGGCTCGCTCCAGGCGGGCAGGGAGCATCTGTTCGTGCCAATAGGTCAAATATGAGATAATTGGAAAACATTGGATACAATGTTTCATTTTGGTAAACATAACGTGTTCAGACACGATCTTCCAAACATTCATCCAACAACAAAATCAGTGCAAATGTATAACTTCTCTACATGGCAAACAGCTGCTAAAAGCTTAAGAAACTGCTACCAATGACTTACCTCAGAAAGGTGCATATGAATGACGGGATTGTGTAGATTTGGTACGTCTCTTTACGCGTTTAAGGAAAGTAACTCCCTGCATAATTAATTACAGATGGGCGAGTGTAATTGTGGATATCGTGGGAGAGTGGACAGTAAGAGTATAGCTTAACTGCCAGACCTATCAGGAGAATGGACAGTCAGTGCTTACTTGCTTGCTTGCCAGACCTACCGGGAGAGTGGTCAGTTAGTGGTTGCTTGCTTGCTAGACTTACCGGGAAAGTGAACTTGAGGCGGAAGACGCTGGCGCTGGCCATGGCCGACACCACGGCCAGGATGCCGTTGAAGTTGTTGAGCTCGCGCAGCACCATCATGACCTCCAGAGCGCGGCACAGCACGGCCGTGCGCTCCTCCAGGTTCTCCGCCTCCACGATGGACTTCTCTATCCAGCGGGTGAACTGAAACCAAAACAAAACCGTTATTTAAAACAGCACATTACCGATGACTTTCTCTTTCGTGAACCTCGTTTGTTATTCATGTGTAGAAGGCTAAATGGTTCTTCCTTTTCTTTAATTTAAAGAAAACATCGGAGCATGAAGTAATAACTTAAATTTAATATCATGAATTACACATGTACCTGATCGGCAGATCAGGCACATATTGTATACTTCATAAAATGATTGGTATGATTTTATACAAATCTGATGCTTTTAAAATATAGTTGTCGGTGTGATTTATTATGCCCGGTTACAAAAAATTATGAAATTCGGATTGACAGGAGGCTTGATATGGGATAAGCAATAACCCATAGAGCAATAAGGAAGTTGAGTGAAAAATATTTTGACTTATAAAAAATATGTTCATGTAGATCAAAAAATATCGATTCTAAATATATAAATATATTTCTATATTATTATTCTTAGAATTAGTTAAACGTTCTTGAAAAAGCATTCAATAGCAATAGACTGTATACGCTCCACGATTGGTCGAAAGAATTCTGACGTCACATGTGTCGTGACTTGTACGTACAACGGATCACCTATTTTTTATTTATTTTTTTTATTTTATTTATTTAAACGCCCATTGGGCTTTTACATACATTGTTATTAGTGTTATTACATTAACTATGTGACATTTAAAAGTTTACGTACATATATAAATAAAATAGTTATTATATCTGTAGTACATAAATGTTTTACAAATAATACAGAATACCATTACGGAGAACAGTTTTTTTTTTTTACTTACTTAGAAAAATAAATGGATTGAAATTAATCAGCATTTATAGGGACTTAAAATCATATTCGAATTGTTATTTAAATTACAATATTAATTTGTAAAGTTAAAACATATATATTAAAGTTAAAAAGTCATAAAAGAAAAGAGTGAAAAAACAGAAGCTAAAAAATGGGTTTTTCACTATGGAGTGGATAAGTCATACATTTCAGCAAAGTGTTTATGTAGATTTCGTTTAAGCACTGCTACGGAATCTCTAAATATATCAACAACATTACCAAATTTATTACCAAAATTTTGTATTCGATTTAACGATATGTGCGCTTGATAATTAGATTTGAAATTGTCACAGAAAAAGGTGGAATTTTGTCTCGTATTTTTGGAAGGTACAAATAATTTTATTGTGGCAAGAATTTCAGGGCTGTCGATTCTATAATTAATAATTTTATTTAGTAGAACAAGGTCGGAGATAATTCGCCTATCTGACAGCGTAATCAAATTTAGTTGATGCATGAGTTGGATATAATTTATATTTTGGATTGGAATATTCAGTTTAAAGTTAATAAATCTTAAAAATTTGTGTTGTACCCTTTCAATATTGTTGGAATGTACTTTATAAAACGGGGACCAAATAGGCGAATTATACTCTACTTGACTTCTTACTAAAGATGTGTACAGTGTGTTCAAACATTCTAGTGACTTGAAGTCACATGCGGTTCTACATATAAAACCAAGCATTTTTAGGGCTTTATTTGTGATTTCATTTATATGCGGATTGAATGTTAACTGTTCATCAAATATAACACCCAAGTCCCTGATTTGAGTGACAGCTGTCAATTTTACATTATTAAGCGAATATTCATAAATTGTATGATTTCGTATTTTACAAAAACGAATGACCTGACATTTTTTAATATTAAGAAACAGAGAGTTGATGATGCACCAACGATATAGTTTATTTAAATTAAGTTGCAAAGTATAACAATCGTCTAGACTGCGTATTGTTTTATATATTTTCAAATCATTTGCGAAAAGAAGAACTTCAACATCTTTAAATATGCTAACAATATCATTAATAAATAACAAAAAAAGAATTGGTCCCAGGTGAGACCCCTGAGGGACCCCACTTGTGGCTTCGAAAATGTAAGATTCCACAGATTTTATTTTGACACATAGCTCTCTTTTACTAAGATAACTATTAATCCAACTTAACAGATTACCCTTGATACCCAACATACTTAATTTTTGTACAAGGATATGTCGCCTAACTTTGTCAAAAGCTTTGGAAAAATCAGTATATATTGAATCCACTTGATGCTTCAAGGCAAGAGAATCAGTTATGTAATTTTCGTATATGATCAAGTTACTTAGGGTGGATTTACCTGTGATAAAGCCATGCTGGTTGGGTACAATAATATTATTAATTTGTTTACATATTACATCTAGGACTAACGATTCAAATAGTTTGGGAATAGCGGACAATATACATATTGGTCTGTAGTTTGATATATCGCTTTTATCTCCCTTTTTATGAATAGGCGTAAGATAGCTTTTCTTCCACTGTTTTGGAAAACACCCTGACGACAAAGACTTATTAAATAGTAAAAATAATGGATAAGTCAAACTGCGAACACAAGATTTTAAATATATTGGAGGGAAACCATCCGGTCCAGCGGATTTATTAGTATCTAATGCTTTTATAGCCTTTTCTATAGCGTTTATTTCAATAAAACAATGGTTTAGGTTAAGTGATTCTTCAAGTGATATATCATTTGGGATTTCATTATCAGTAATATTATCATCATAAACACTTTTGAATAAATCTGCAAAAAGATTGACAATGCCTTCGGTATTATCCGCACAATTGTTATTCAGATACATAATATTTGGTAAACTACAATCATTTTTTCGCTGAGCATTAGAAAAGTTCCACAATTTTTTAACATTATCATGAACCTCCATTTCTATTAAACTAATATAATCATTATAACATTTTTTAGACAATTCTTTGCACTGCTTTCTTATGTTAGTAAACATTATATAATCATCGACGTTTCTAGATTGCTTATATATTCGGTGAGTTTGTTTTTTAGTATAAATCAATTCTTTTAATTCTTTTGAAAACCATGTAGGGTAAAGGGATGCAATAAAATTAACTTTTGGAACATGACGTTCTTTTGAAGTGTTTAGGATTGAATAAAATTGTTGGACTTGATTCACAATATTGTTTTCATCTTCTAGAAATGACCAGTCTATATGGTCAAGATAATCAATTATATTTGGGTAGTCAGCTTTTTAAAAATTGTACGATGAAGTTTTTAATTTCTGCAATTTTCTAGACTCATTTGTGATAATAATATCTAACGCCGGATGGTGTTGGTCTATAGGTAACAACAATTCATCCGATTGTTCTACCACTGTCCTTAAGTCACTAGAAAATACTAGGTCAAGCATTCGGTTATAAGAATTATGCACTTTATTTAACTGTTTTAGTCCTAGGAAAAAAGACATATCAAGCATTTCCTTAGATTTGACACACTGCACTTCTGTTTCGTTAATAATCACTTCATTGTTCTTATCGAAAGACCAGTCAATTTTCGGAAGATTGTAGTCGCCTACAATTATAAATTTGGCTTTAGGATATTTATATTTTAGTGTTTCTACATCCTCGATGTGGTTCTTGTATATTTGCAGATCTGACATTGGTGGAATATAAGTACAAGCGATAATGATTTTTGTGGATGAAATATTTAGCATTACAAACATCTGTTCAACGCTTTTGTGTTTAACTGGCAATTTTTTAGATGAAATGTTTTTAGATATGCACACCATTACACCTCCTCCTTTTGATTTGTTGCTTGTAATGGGGTTACGGTCAAGACGATAGATGTTGTATTTATTGAGACCTAATTCCGATGAATTGATGTCCTCATTTAACCATGTTTCTGTTAATAACAAAATATCATGTGGGAATGTGGGAGAAGTTATTTTGAGATGTTGTAATTTGGTTCTCATTCCGCGAACATTTTGGTAGTACCCAAACAATTTTAGGTGCTGTTTAAGTTTTTTGGCACGTTTTTTATTATTTTTGGAACAGAGTTTATGTACTTAATTGTTATGTTTGTTTCCCCATCCGCTTTTCTCGTTTCAAACTCTTTCCAAACATCCGTCATTTGTTTCCTTTGCAGCTCCGTGAGATCTTGTTTAACTTTGATGCCATTTTTCAGTTTATTTCTTTTTTTTATTTCTTTTTATTTATTATTATTTATGATTATTTGCTTAGCTTGATATGAATCTTGGAGTTCTACTATGGTGCATCTCTTTCTATTACATGAGAGATGGTCGGTTTAGATGAGAGAGGTGTATAGGCCAAACGTTTATTTGGGTATGTCAAATATATGTACGTATTTGTTGTTGTTATTATATGAAATGGATTTCTAAAGATACATATTCGAAGTTTTTATTATTATACATGTCACATAGCATGTGATACACTTCAGGCCGCCGGCCGCCCAGAAAAGTCTCACAGTGAACTGGGCTGTAAACAGTTATTTTACTTTTGGTCTTTACTTTTCTGCGCAGTAGTCCTGAATTCGCGCGGGGCACCTCAACAAATATCGACGGGAATACCGTACCGGGCGGGAATAGCAAATATTCTAACTTAAAATATTAATTTAACTATGAAATCTTAATCAATTTTCATTTTTTTTTAATAACATCAATTCTAATAGACGGTTAACATTGGTAAAAAAATTACTGGAATTCCTCGTTGAAGAATTAAAAAATTTTCCATACAAAATGCTTAAGCGACGTGGTTTTCACAGTTCGAATGACGTCACACCCACACCCCGCCTCTTACCGCTCGGATTCCGCTCGTTTTGGCGGGCTTAATAAAATTTAAACTTTGAGAATTAATTTAATTATGAAAACAAACTTTAAAAAAAAAAAAAAAATACCAGTATTTAAGTTTGAATGCGAACATTGATAAAAAAAAATAATAAAAATGGACTCAACTTATTATTTATTCTTCTTCCTTATTTTGAGAATAAATTTCTCCCAGACGTCAAACATCCATAGTCTTTTTAGGAGATATTTCTCCCAGCCTGATATGGAAAATTCATACTCATTTTGTATTACGGTGAGATAAATGATTTAAACAGTGTTAGAAAGAGAGAACACCAGGTTTTCTACAGTTTGCATACAAAAGATCTATAGACGCTCAAGAAAAATTAAAAATAATTTATGATGATAATGAATAAAAATTATATGAAGTGAATAACTTATTTAATAATATCTTTATCTAATTATAAGTATTTTTTTTGTTTCGTGTAAAGTGGTAATTACAGTTTACACAATAAAAACCATCGGTAAGCAATTTTAAAAACTTTATCTTTGTTTGTGTTCAAAATTTCAATTTACGTTCAAAAATGTGCGAATTTACCTGGAATCGAATGACATACAAAATTATTTCTCAAATTTATCTGGAATTGAATAACATATGAAATTATTTCCCGAATATATCAGGATGTCATAAAAAATTATTTCCCGCGCAATCAGCATTTTGATAGTTCACTCAAGAGAAATACATTGCAACAGATCAAATTGAAAAAGGTCAATGAAGGCACTTACATTATTGGTGTGTTTGATGATTCTGAGAAGATTGGGACTGGATGTTTCTTTGTCCTTCTTGGTCCAAACAGCGCCAACTAACTCTGAAGGTTTGACCTAGCAAAAGACAAACAAAATATTAATCATTTTTGTAATAGCCATAACTTAAAAAATATATAGATTGCTTCAGTTTTTCCACCGTACGAAAGAGAAGAATCCACTCACCGTCCGGTACATGTCAAACTCAAGCAGCGTTAGCTGACGTGCCACCTCGATGGGGTGCAGCGCCAGAATGTGCCAACCGCGGCGCTCGGGCTTACGCGTCTGCCACTCGAGCGGCGGGGGCACCCGGTCAAACACGGGCGCCGGAGCGGGCGCAGGGGGCGGCGGTCCGGCGTCCGCTCCCTCCCCACCCGCGCCGGGCGGCGAACCCAGCTTGGCCTGGTCGAGGCAGCCACTCTGAAAACAAACATTCACAATAAAGATGAAAGCACTCAATTGACCATCTAATAACTAATAATAATCACATTTGATTCCCATCAAATCGACCACCACTTTTGATTGACGTTTAAACGCTCCTCATTAAACTCCAGTTCTCGGCCTATTTCAGCTTTTCTTCAAATGGTATAACGGGACTCTACTTGAGTTTACGTTCTCATACCGCAGCAGTTTATTAAAAACAGCCCCCACCTATTCAGTAAAAATAATTAAAACAATGATTTTTGCGCTAAATGATCAGATTGTTTCATTCCGTAACTGGATAAAACAGAACTTGATAAAATAACAGGTTAGGTTCCCTTCTTCTCTCTAGGTTCCATTTCTTCAATGTTCTGTTTTGTAATGCAACAGATTCGTTCATTTAAGAATACAGCACAACTGTGTTATCCATTTAGGAAGAGTTCTCTCACCTTTCTCTGCACAATCTTGATGACGCTCTCCACCCATTTCTTCATGGGCTTGCCCGTGATGCTGGCCAGGAAGGTCCTCAGCGCGTCCAGCAGAGACGGATCCCTCTCAAAGTCGTAGTAGTGCTGGTCCACCCAGTGGCGCAGCACGTTGAGTACCCTGCACAAAATAATGGAATAATTCTCATCAATTACACAACATCTTCGCTAAACAATTCAACGTGGCCATCAACAAATCTCAATCCACACATCCCACAAATAATATAAACAGAATAGACGAATCACTGAGAGTTATCTCTATCCAAAATCACATTGTTCACGGCTGTCGCGAATAAGAGTGCCACCTTTCCGCTTGAGGTAATTTATAGAGGTAGTTTATATTCATAAACAGCCCGTTATATTTTGTACATTCCAACATAATATTCCACTAATGAGCATTATACTTTTACAACGGTTTTCAAACGAGTGTGAGTTTTAATTTGAAAATATCCTGACAGAAAATAAATCTGTTTTTAGGAATAAAACTGGTGTCGATCGGGAGCTGCTTATGTGGGGCAACTTCACGAGCATGCGTTTCAACCAGTAAGTCTCCCACTCCTTTGGGATCATAATTAACAGTAGAACCCTGTTAATTCGAACCCCGATAATTTGAAAAAACGCTTAATTCTAAATTTTCGCCAAAAAAATATCCCCATAAATTTTTTTTCATAAAAATGGTTTTTTATTTCGAAATTTGTCAATTCACAATTCGAAATTTATTTTTGTCCGCACATAAAAATTTGTTTGTGTAATTCGAAAAAATTCGAATTTGCAAAAATATGTCATAAAATTTCGTAAATCTCAATCTGAAATACAGCCGTGGAGGTAAAATGGCGAAAAATGTATTTTTATGTGGTTATACATCGTCCTAATTAGTATTATTATTTTGTAAATCTGAATCGATTTACACTGGAATGTCATATTTATTGGAATTAATTTCGAACATCCGTGTTTGAAGGGCCTAGAAAATTAGTTAAAATATGCGGAAATGTGTGGTATTTTTACAAATTTACTTTAACTTGAAAGGCCAACCGCAGAGGTAATCAGCTGAACACGGGAATAATTCGTATCATTATGAATTTACTCCAAAGATACTACCCGAATTTGAAGGGGCGTCCGAGGACCTCGATTTTCAGCGTCCAGCGTTACAGCGTTTTTTCATAAAATTTCGAATTGCGTGGGAATTTGTTAATTCGAAATTTGATTTTTGATTTCCCGTGGATTTCGAATTTAGGAGGTTCTACTGTATGTGCATATTTTAGACATGTTTATTGCGTGGCACGCATATTTAGCACGGTAATTACAATGAAACGCACTTCTCTACAAGTTCTCACATAATAAATAACTTTTCATGTGAACATTCATTTTGGTCCCTCGGAAAAACTTATAAGTTTCACTGTATTGTTAACCTTCCAGCGGGCGCACTGTCGTAAAATTTACGACAGACGCGCCATATCGCTTCCCCCACTCTTACCACTTATTCGTAAGCATCGAGCTTCGAGCTATGCTAGAGTCAAATCAAATGTCAAACATTTACCGCAAGATATAAGTGCTTTTCTCAAAGTTAATTACGGTTGGGCAGTTGAACCGATAACAGAAGAAGAAAACAGAAGCTTTCCAAAGCGCGGTGTTTGTCGGTTATGTGCACTGGATAAGAAAAGATCCTCAGCATCAATGAAGTGTTGCCGTTGCCAGACCTTTACATGCAAGAACCATTCTTCAGTTGAGGTGGTTTGTAACAATTGTAAGGATGAGAATATTGATTCTGACTAAATAAGTCGATAAAATATTTTGTTTTGAAATACTAACACGTTTAGAGTGTTGCTTCGTTTTTTTTTTAAGAAATGAAAAATTTTTTTTTTAAAGTACAGTCTATTATAATTTTTTATAACCTTTTTTTTTTTATAGTGAATACCTCACAAGAGTCCCAACTGCTCCCGTCTGGAGCCAGTGAGACTATGGCATCCCCAATTGGGGGATGTTGTGAGGCTGAAGGTAAGTGGGGAAGGGAAAGAGGAAGGTGGGGAAGTACCTGGCTATTCAGATCTAGTCACTAAACACGGCTAAAGCCATTTGGAGCAACGTTTCAATTCTGAATGGTGGTCTTACACCAGGGCGATACTGGTAGTATCTTCCACTCTGGAACGTGCCGCAAATATACTATATATTATTTTAATTAATTAATTATGAAATAACACAAATTAATCAAATAAAATTTATTTGCGCACGCCGGGTTCGAACCCGCGACCTTCGGAATGGCAGTCCAATGCGTTACCACTGGACTATGCCGGCCGTCAAAAACCTTAAAGAAATTCCCTAAAATTTGTATAAAGAAAACACCACATACATGGAGAAAACTCTATGACGTAAAATTTACGACAAGCGCCCGCTCAAGGGAAATTTCTCAACGCGTCCGCTGGAAGGTTAAGGTAGGGAGGAAAGAAAAGCAAATTTTCACATAAATCCATCAACCTTCGTTAAATTAATATGATTAACAATCAGTACCGTGCTGAATTTTAGACACCTAAAAGCGGTCCCCATTAAACGCTGATTCTCAGCCCCCTGCAGGGTTTAATAAAATTTCCGTCAGTTGTCAAACTATCAGGCTTGACGGCTGATCACAATTTGATCAATAACTGAAATGGGTGGAGAATCATCAGTTAACAGAGACTGTGGGGATAAACTGCCAATTGGCTTCATCTTGTGCATTACAAGAGTTATTAGTATCATTCTTTACCTGAACTGCACGGGCTGAAGGAATTCCTTTCTATACCGCTTGAAATCTTCCCTCGATGAGTTTTTGCTAAGTTTCTCAGTGTCGGCGACCACCGTCTCTGCTTTCTCTGTAAATATTAAAGCAAATATATACTTATTATATTATAAGAGGGAGGAAACAGAAAAAGCTTCCATGACCACAAGGACAAGTCCATGACAAAGAGATCAATAAGATGATCATTTAGAGTAAAAACCCTTTAGGACACAGAATAAACTTTTCTATATAAGTATGAAGTCTTATTACCTAGATCCGGTGAGCCCTGCTTAGATTCTGAACACCTCTTTTTCCTGGGAGCTTAGCAGCGTGTAAAGCAAGTTGTTATTTTCATCAATCAACATTTTGAATTATTCATTCTTTTATAAAACTTGCTAAATGACTTTGACTTGAACCTATTTGTCATTGAATAGAAAATAAACAGACGAGAACCATAAATCCAAAAATTGTTTAAACAAGAGGATGACATACCTGGAGCATCGTATACCAAACTAGGGTCCGGTATGTTGAATCTCTCTATGAGGAGATCGAGCAATTCGGGCGGGCGGCAGAAACTGCGATAGGTTGTCAGGAAGGTGCGTACGAATGCCGGGTCCGCGTAGATGTGATACGTTAGTCTCTCTACGAGTTTCAGAAGAGTTGCTCCCTGTAAAAATCCAGTAAATCAAAGTTAAAAAAATATTTAACAGCGGAAACGGCATGTTTCAAATTGAAACAGATCTACGAGAATTCAGGACAAATTTTCCATTTATTTAAAGAATAGTGTCTGTGGTAGAAGGCGTGTATTTGCTTTTAATATAGATCTACAGTTTTATTCCGAGATTGATGAAATTTTGCACACTTGACCTTCAAAACGAGAGGAAGGTCTCTGTCTGTATGAGATTGCGAAAAATTCTGCGTAAAGCCAGGGCAACGCCGTGGACTCAGCTAGTGTAAATTTAAATGTCGATTGTAAACATGTTGGTGTATGTATGGATAATGAGTATTTTAGCCTTCAAAATTAAATTCCTAAACAACAAACCGGGTATATTGTAAAACTATGCTAACATTCATCTAGATAATAGTTTTTTATGTTAGTATATATTTGGTACAGTGTTACATTCAAAGTTTTCTTTGGTTTTCACTCAACACCTATATATTTTTATTTTAAGTTATTATTGAAATGGCGTGCGTAAAACAATCCCAAACGTCGCAATGTCGGTTAGGATTGAGTTACACTCAAGAATGACAGGTTTCCGTGATCAGCCCAAGCCAGTGAACAGTCAAGAATGACAGGTTTCCGCGATCAGTGAGCAGTCGTAAATGCCAATTTTCTTCAACCCTTAGAAGACGGCTAATATTTTGTAAATATCTCAAAGTCAAATATAATGTTGAAAATTATATTTGAAATAATTGACAGCCATCTACAATGTCAACGTGTCACTAAGGAATTTTCATGGACAATATTGAAATGCATTCAAAACTTCTAAAACCTAGGTCTATACACTGCACATTGCAGTGCATCTGAAGGTAGTCATGATTTCACTAAACTGCTATTGTAGTTGGTCGTATCCTAAGGGTTAAACAACTAATAAAATAAACTTATAAAATGACCCGCAAAGAATATTTTTTTTATAACTTTTAACCTTTTCTTCCCCTAGGCACATTTTTAGGAGAACGGAATCAAAAAAACGGCCTCCTTAACAATTTAGCGTGTCATTTAGGAGAGTTGTCAGTGACAGAACTATTGGGCTTTTACATAACGATTATAAATTAAGTTGTAAACAACAGTATAACATAAATAAAAAAAGATATAAAAAAAAAATAGAATACAATACACTCGTTAAGTTATTGTTATACTAACTTGATAGAACCCTTGAAATTTATGGAATAATATACACAGGTAATAAAAAAAAATTAATTTAGGAAGATATTGTGATTACTCGTTATTCACATTAACTAAACAGTGCTGAACTAATTTGGCTTTGAATTTGTTGAAATTTAATTCGAATCTACTATTTCATTGCCCGGTATATAAAAGAATTGAACACAAAGTTATTGCTGTGTAATAATATATTCCATCTAGTACGCTTCGGAGGTATATGTAATGACGGCAAATTTATAGCGTCAGGGCAGTCAAATCTTCAATTAACAATAACAACAATAAAAGGAGATCAAATATTTTTCACCTTTCAGATGATTTCGATAAATTGAGTTTGTAAATTCGTAAATTTACATAATTGATTTCATTTATAGGAATACATACCAATTAATAAAGGGTAAAAAATTATATGACGCAAATGCGAATGGTAGCCGAAGTAGGGGACGCCCGAGCAAGACATGGCACGATAAAGTGAATATGTCAAGAGTCAGAATAATAGATGAGTATGTATGAGACGATGTATGAAGGTGAATGAAGCGAGAAGTGTGTGACAAGACCGAGTTCTTTGGCGGTCTGTTCTCTCTGCCTACCCCTGCGGCGAAACTGCGTGATGGTTAGTTAGTTAGTTTAAAAATTATTTTGAATAGAAGATGATTACCACACAAGCGGTTTTTTCAATTGGTTGCAGATAATGATTTTTAGTTATTATAATAATAGATGTACCTTTATAAGCGGAACTCCCGAGTTCTGCCTTTCCTCCAGCACTATATTATCAGGAGAGTCGTCCACGGCAAACCTGTACAGCGAGGGCGGGGGCAGCTTCAGCGGGTGCTTCTTCTCCAGGTCCAGGAGTATGCTGGGAGGAAGAAAGCCATTGGCATTAGTCCAAGTCAGGTGAGTGCTAATGAAATCTAATTGTCACATGCTTCAGTCATTCTTTTTCCATGTATGTACATACATATGAATTAATTTACAACGCTGTACAACTTTTATGATTCTTTTTTTTATGTTTATACTGCAAAGAGAGTCCCAACTGCTCCTCAACCATGGATCCTGATGGCCTCCATTGTTGAGGAGCAAGGCTTTCGACTAGCAATTCGAAGGTCGCAGGTTCAAATCTCGGTGTGTACAAAGCAAATTTAATTTGATTGATTTGTTGTGTTATTTCACAATTTAATCATTAAAAATAATATAAGGTATATTTGCGACACATTCTAGAGTGGAAGATACTGTCAGTATCACCCTGGGTGTAAGACCACCACTCAGAATTGAAACATTGCTTAAAATGGCTTTAGCCATGCCTGATGACCAGATCTGAATGGCCAGGTCCTTCCCCACTTCCTGCTCCCCTCCCTGCTACCTTCAGCCTCCCAACATACCCCAATTGGGGATACCATCATGTCTCACTGGCTCCAAGTGATTGGGAGCAGTTGGAACTCTTGTGTGAAAAAAAAAGTTAGACTAAGGAATATGGCCACAATCAAAATCAATATCAATCACGGCCTACTAAGAATCCCCGAAACTTTCCATATTTAATTTCCAAATAACCAACTTAACCTTCCTCCCAACTTCTAGTGCAAATGAGAACGATAAACCTTAACACATAACTACATTAACATTTCTATTATTTACATTTATTTTACCTACTGCTTATCCCTTTGCAACCGGCAAAAATTTTTAAAATTGTGATGGGCCACATTGTTAAAGCTCTTAGTTATGATCTCATAGGGCTGAGCGACTTACTGGTTGAAACATGTGCGCTTAAAAGTACCCTAAATAAGCAGCTCCCGCACGTTCAATTGACACCGACACAAAAACAAATTTATTTTCTGTCTTCAAACACAAACTCACTCTCGTGTGAAGCCGGTTGTAAAGGGTTATATATTACTTTCCGTTGATAAAATTATATACTCATCTAATTTATAAACCAATGTACACAAAACAGTCTTTCATGTATTTCTATAGTTATAGTTTGAAAATTTGTCACAATAAAGATATTATATTATTATTAATGTGGCGACTATGTACATACCATCCACTGTAGTGGCAAGATTCCAGACATATTTTAGCGATAGCCCACAGAATTTCATAATATTTCTCGAATCTCTTGTTTTCATTGTTACATTTTGTTGTACACCGTTATTGGAAGGTTGGTATTTATTATTTGTCTGTTGCGGGCATTACGAGGCTCCTTTTCAGATCTTCCTCTCAATAATACTCTAAACTCTTTTGCTATTCTTTGTGAGGGACGAGCGCACAGCCTAACACGGGTTTGATTTTTACAGATATCAAATTTGGTCCTTTCGAGAGAGGAGTCTCCATTTGAAATTTGTGAGACAGTAGAAGTAGAAGCATCTACTGGCCGGGGTGATTCGTCTTTTTGACATGCTATAAATACATTTGAGCATTATCCTTCTGTTGGTTCTTGTACGGGATATTAATCAATTATTATACCTGTCGAGAGTCCTGTCCAGCATGCTTTTGGTGTTGAGCATGACCAGGTCGGCCATCCAGCGGTTCTTGTCTATGGCCCCGTTGCAGCAGAGGACCACCGAGGTGCCGTAGCGCGGAGAAAGCTCCAGGCAGTTTCGCAACTCTGGAAATAAACAATAATTTACTAACCCATGAAGAGACGAAGCCTTAAAAACATTACACGAAAAGACGCACGAGCAAAATGCTCATGAAAGTATTTTATTACTTAATTGAACTATACATTGATAAAAACTGATTGATATAAATAAACGAAGTTAACATCTACTTAGTATGAATAAAGGTGTTTAATTAAAACTAAGCAACCAATTTTATGTTCAGTTTATGTTAAGACTCTGTTTGTGAAATAACAAAAAAGGCAGATTTCAACAAAAAATAAGCTCTTTCATTTATCGTTGGGGGTCTATGAGTTGAGAGGTTTTCTGTAAATTGGTGACATCAGTTTTCTTTCGAACGGACACAGAAAAAAGAAGAACACAAGAAATGCGATGTGGGCATGTTTCGTAATCCAAAATTCTGGCTAATCGGACCTTAAATTTCCAACACAAAACTGCGTTTCATTATCATTATAAAATTCAAATGGGATGGTGATATGCAATGTCAGACAAGTAAAAGAGACACAGTGTTTTTAAACAGGCTAGAACCAAAAGGTATTAAGTCAGTAGCGACATTGGTTTAAAATCAAATATACATGGAAGGCAGTTCTAATGGGTGTTATCTGTTCAGTGGTCATAGATTACAATTATAAGGATTAACTGTTCCATAGATAATAGAAACAAGAGAGATGGGCCATGAACCATTCATCATTCACCTACACTACTGTAAAACGCATCTAAAGACAGTGACATCTGTCTTTGTTTCAGTAATGTAGAGTAATAAATGTCATAGCTCGGTGCCATATCTCCTACGTTTCTATTATCTAAGCTTTGTTCAGTGCTTAGAGGGTACCCTTTACTTGACAAGTACAGAATATTGGATGTAATTATTTGAACCTTCAGTGTCCGGCCTGTCGATGATGTCCAGTTTGCGTATATAGAGCCGCTCCTTCAGCTTCAGGTCCTGCTTGGCGGGGCAGGGCTTGCAAAGCAGCAGCAGTCCGTCAAAGAGGAAGGCCCTACGCTCACTGACACGACGGCCGGGGCCCACCTTGCCCAGGGTGTCTTCTGCAAATTACATTAATATTGGTTATTATAAATTATAAAATGGTCTTAGGGGGTATTTCACTATCTCTGATTATGTTCTGACTAAGCACTAATCCGCGGATTAGTCATTTTTTTGTTTTCACTATATCTGAATAACGCTAACGCTCGGGTTAAAGTTCGATTTGACTAATCAGTGCTCGAACCTCACGTTAGGCGCTATTCCTCGAATCAAAGATGGCGTCAAAACATTCCGAGTTTGACAGCGGAGAAGTGAGTCGAATTTTGTTGAATGAATTTGAATGCTTGTATGATCCATCCTGAATTATTTGATTGTGTTCAAAATAAGAAACAATGTATTAATTCGACACGAATCTATCTAAAATGACCTGATAATCAACATAACATGGTGTGCGGACTGTGACGCATGACAGCCGTGGCAGTAGATGGAGTAACTGCAAACATTTTGCGATGTTGCCAGACTATTTCGAGTGTTATTTATCCGGAAGCTCGGAAACAATGGTGAAACGGTCGCCATTGAATAACGAAGTTATTCTGATCTTTAAAGCCAGCCAACGGATAGCTAGTCAGATATTTAGCCCGACATAGTGAAATACCCCCTTATAGTAATAAGGAGGAAAATGGATCATAGAAAGTGTTACCCCTGATGAACTCGTTGCAGCACTGTCCCACGATGTCCTTATTGTCCCAGTTGTCTATCAGCTTGGCCAGCTCGTTTGTCTTCTCCAGGGCCACCTGCCTTCGGGCCTTGGAGGCCATGCGGCTGGCGGCCTCGCTGGAAAGTACCACAAATTGAACAGTTAAAACAATTGAAAAAATTGAGTATGGAATGATAAAAGATTATAATAACATGTTGATGTATTCGGGATAACCAATTTTGTAATAATGAAAACTTACATTTTGGGACCATTCCCCAGTGCCAGAAGAAGAGATTTCTGGATTGGCCTCATCAGACCCTCAACCTAAAAAAACAAATAATACACACAGTTAGTTTAAATTCCAAGTTAATCTAACCGGATTTGACGGCCTTCATGGTCGAGGAGTGAGGCTCTCAACTAGCAAACCGGAGGTCGCGGGGTCAAATCATGGCATACGAAAGTAAATTTTATTTGATTAATTTGTGTTATTTCACAATTCACTCGTTTAAAATAATATATAGTATATTTTCGGCACATTCCAGAGTGGAAGATACCCTCAGTATAACCCTGGTGTAAGATATGTAAGATTAATCAAAATAGTGATTTGGCATTAAGCTTCGCCTTAAATAAAAGATCTCAATGGATTTGATGATAATTTGACGCATTGTTTGATGATGACGTAGTCAGTACCTGCTGAAAGCTCTCCATATCCTCGGTGCAGGGGGCCAGCTTCAGCAGCATGGCCACATAGTCGAAGTAGAGGAAGGCATGCGTGATGGGCGAGGCCAGCAGCTTGGGGAGGTAGTACTTCACGGCGAGGCGGAAACCGTGGCCAGCCGTGTCCAAGCGTTCAGACAACTGCAATAAACAGATACATATATTTATTTGGGTTACTATATTATGTAGATCAATACATATATTTGGGTCAAATTATAAAACTAGATATAAAAAAAAACAGACCAGCAAAATTGAGAGAAGATTTGTAAGGGTTACCTTATGCAAACTTACTTAGGAAGATATCTCTACACCAAACACCTTTTACTAAGAAACCGCATCTCAGGAGACAAATGCAGTTGTTATAGTAGAACACACCAATAGACGCAGGAAATGTGAAGAAGATGAAGACACTCAAAGTCCCGCCCTGATGGAAACAAGACTCAGATATCTGGGAAGACATGTTGTGGGACCAGAAGACATAGCCACATATCCAATGATAACCCTGGTGAATTTTATCAAATAGACCAGGTTAAAGGAATGAGATAAAATGGGCCAACAAGTATTCACGGAAACTATCAAACTGCGTCCGCTTTATAATAAAAAAATAAACAAAATCCCAAAAACTTTTTATATTTCTTGCCAAAGAACCAACTTAACCATCTTGTAGTGGCAAAATTACAGACATATTTAGCGATAGCCTCGAGAAGTTTACTAAAAATCACTGTGTTGTCTCTTGTTTCTTTTTTTTATGTTAATCTCCGGACGTGTCTATTTAACAACTAACGATTGGATAACGAGCAAGTCTAAGACGGTCGACAAAACCAAAATCTCCCACCTCGAGTGGAATGCCGGGCATATGGCACGATTAACAGATGACCATTGGAACAACAAAAAGGAGCAGAGGTTGCACACAGACGAGATGCACTGACGATCTTAAACGGACAGCAGGCTTCAGATAGATAAGAACCGTTCAGGATTCGCAAACCTGGGAGGGAGGCCTATGTTGGACAGAGCTGAATGCCAGAAAGCTCCTGAACAAAAATAATTATAATATTACATATGAACCAGACCGTGTTCCGAAGACAACCATAATATTAAAGTTTCTAAGATATCTTTATATGAGAATGCATGGAGGGTACACGCGATTTATGCATCGCATGGATTAGCTCTCCAATATACGCTGCGAATGTCTCCAATCTAGGAGGAATGGGGCCCTTACAGTAACATCATTCAGATAATCAACTAATTTATTGACAGCCCATACCTCCTGGAATGCTATAAATTGTTTGTACTAAAGAACTACCGCCAGGGTCTACACCACGACTTGCTCTATATTCCACGTGGCAAAACAGAAGTTCTAGCCCAGCATAGCATGACAAGAGGAATGGTTCTGCTAAATGAAATGTCTAGGTTTCTTGACATTTTCAGCATTGGCGTTGGAGGTTTCAAGAGTCATTTTAGGCAAGGACTCTAAAATATATTATTGTTAAATTTTAGGCAAGGACTCTAAAATATACTCTTGTTAAATTTTAAGCAAGGACTCTAAAATATATTGTTAAATTTTTCATTTATTTATTTAAAGTAATGTAAATTATGCGATGTGTATTGTAATAGGTAATAAAAATCTGTAATAAAAAAATATTTAAAAAAATAAATAAACAAAGCACAAAAGACAAACCTTTCGATGGGCAACCACAATAACCAAATAATTTGACACGCACAAATGAAAAATAATTCATTTGCATGGCTTGAATTGAACTTATAACCACATGGTTTTGGAGATACTTAAAAAAATGTTGATAGTAGTACTGGACACTTGAGACAAATATTCACAAATGACGGAGGAATATAATGTGACCACTAATTTCAATATGCTTGAATCATGATAATATAATGTGATTAATAATATTAATCACATTAATAATATTTATCATGAATCATAAAATATGTATTTAAATTTGTGTGGATGGACATCTAAAAAGGAAACAGTTAAATTTTTATCAAAATCGACAATCTATTGATTCAACACTTGAATTATAGCAGATTAAGATTTAGAAAAAATTGCAACTAACTTAAATTACAATACATATGAATTTTCACACGAGATAAAGAATATTAACACACTTCAGGTGGATACCTTTTGCGCTGGCAGACCGCTGGTGACGAGCGAAAATAAAGGTCCCGAACAAATTATTTTAATTTGTTTTAAATCGCTATATCTTCGAAAATAGTGAAAATATTTCAATAAAAAATTTCTACATACTAACTCAGCATACGCAAGCTATAAAATGACCGAAAAATTACTTATTTCGTTAATCATTGCTTGTCAAGTGTCAGGAGTTACTATACCTGGAGCTTGGAGTTACTATATCAGACCAGCTCAAGTATCGGGGATCCATAGAAGCCCGAGTAAATCAGGCCTCCAAAAAGTTGGGCGTCTTGTACAGGGCTAGGAGATTCTTCAACAGTGACCAGCTGCTGACCCTGTACAAGTCTCAAGTCTGCCCAACTATTGAATTTGGGAGCCACCTTTGGGCTGGTGCCCCAAAATACTTAATAACCTTGCTTGAATCTGTGCAAAGGAGAGCGATCCGTCTGATTGACAATCCGTTGTTAACAGACCGATTACCTTCTCTAATGCATAGACGCAATGTAGGCATGCTGTGTCTGTTCTACAGGTATTTCAATGGAGCCTGCTCCAAGGAGCTAGCAGCATTGATTCCTGATGCACCGGTGCACGTGCGCGAAACTCGACGGACACGAACTGAACACCCGTTCACTGTTGACGTTGGCTTCATGAGAACGGGCCGTTTTTACGACTCGTTTTTGTGTAAGTCGGCTCGTATGTGGAACGAGCTACCGGCATCTGTTTTTCCTCCCTCCTATAATCCGAGCCTCTTCAAGGCCCACATTAACAAATCCCTTCCTACAGCCCCTACCTTATTCCGTCTCACAACACCGCCCAACCGTGTGGTGACATAGTTCCCCTGTCTGTACACTGCACAGGCAGGGACACTCTTGTGAGGTGTCACATAAAAAAAAAAAAGGAATTCAATAATAAAAGGTCCCTTTGTTGAAATACAGATGTATACGAAAGACTCGAATATAAATATAAAAGAAGAATTGTATTGCGATTTGATAAATATGTACATATAGTTGGGATCTTTAGAAAGAGATTGGCATATAATATTCTTACAAAAAAATTGAAAAATTTATTCTTTTCTGCCATTGAAATGAAGCCGGCGCAAAAGGTAAAAATACCCTTCCCTTCCTTAAGCAACAATGGACCGAACAGGTAGAAATACCTTACCCATCCGAAGTGTGTTAACATGTAAAATTATACAGTGAAACTTTCTTAACCCCTCCCGTGTTTGAGGTTCATATATGACCGGGCGTCCATATTTTATAAAAGTATTTTTATCTTTTTTTCTATCATGCGGAAATACTTAATTTTTTGAAGTTAGAATGAGAAATAATAATTCTTTCCAATTTGACTCAAATATTCATACTGGAATCCATTAATAAAATCCTAAAAATAGCCAAAATGAATAATTCATATTTCGCACTGCTATCGTAACAAATCCTAATTTCTGTAAAAATGTACTACAAACACACTCATCCTCTCTTCAAATCTTACAGCAAAATATTAGATCAATTTCCAAGAATTTTGACGAATTCTTGCTACAACTTGATAATATTGGAACCTCTTTTCATATAATTATTCTTACTGAATGCTGGATACCAAAAAATTATGCTCCTAAAATTTTGAAAGGGTATGATCACTACAGCACTTCAATACATACTAAACAAAATGATGGAGTTGTTGTCTATACCAGAACTGACCTGATTGGTTTATCTGTCAAGGAAATCCAAGTCAGCGGTGCAAACTGTTTGCAAATAACTCTCAATAATGACACATGTATCTTAGCAATATACCGTTCTCCATCCTCTTATAATATTTCACCATTCCTAAAATCAATTAATAACTGTTTAACTGAATTATGTAATATTAAAAATTGTATTATTGCTGGTGACCTCAACATAAATATTCTGCCCACAAACGAACATTCTCAGTGCCAAGAATACTTAAATACGCTCACATACCATGGATTCCAAAGCACCATAAACAGTCCCACACGTGCTACATTAGACTCCATTTCATGCATTGACCACATCATGGTCAAATCCAACTGCTCAGTAATATCTATTGTATATGAATCTACACTTACCGACCACTACACCACTATTCTTTCCATACAAACATGCAACAGAAAAGACAAACATAAAAACACAACAAATAAGAAAAAAATCATTCAAATCAATTATGATTGTGTTCGCCAATCTCTGATGAGTAAATCGTGGTCAGAATTACTTAACACCATAAATCCAGAAGACGCCTGGACGTACTTTATCAATTACTTACAGACTACCATTAACGAACATACAAACATAATTATAAAACATATACCAAATAATATTTTACCAATTAAGCCATGGATTAACCACACTATTATTAAATCTATCCGTAAACGTAACAAACTCCACAAAAACGTTATTAACAATCCTTATGATATACAACTTCGAAACTTTTATAAAAGATATAGAAACATTTGTACCCAAATAATAAGAAAGGCTAAAGAGATATATTACAAACAGAAAATAGAAAACTGTAATAATGATCCTAAAAAACTTTGGAAAACACTTAAAGAAGCCACTCACTCTCAACCTAATCCTACGAATGACTTAAAACAACTAAAAGTAAATGATAAAATATTTAGTTTTTCTAGTAATCCCGATATTATTGTTAATCATGCAAATAAATACTTCTCAAAAATAGGTGAACAACTCGCAAAAAATATCGATGTAAACCATACTAACTCCAGTTCACTAAGCTGTAATACAAATTTGCCCAACAACTTGCATTTTAGTCTAAAACAAATTTCAAATGAAGATACTAGATTGATCATAAACTCATTAAAAAACTCGTCTTCAACTGGCTTGGACGATATATCAAATATTGCCTTAAAAAAACTTGTATCAGAAATAACCACTCCCTTAACATATCTTATTAACCTAAGCATCCTAAAAGGCCGATTCCCTGACAAACTAAAACACGGAATCATAATCCCAATACATAGAGGAGGCTCTAGAGCGGACATAACTAACTATCGTCCAATTACATTACTAAATTCACTATCTAAAGTCTTTGAAAAAACTTTTAATAATCAACTAATCGAATACCTTGAACAAAATAACATACTATCACTCAACCAGTTTGGATTCAGGAAAAATAAAGGCACCTCCGAAGCCCTGGCAACAGTTATCGATTTTCTAAATGAAAACTTAGACAAGGGATCAAAATGCATATCAATATTCTTAGACCTGTGCAAAGCATTCGATACTATCTCTCACTCTAAACTTTTACAAAAACTATATAATATTGGTATAAATGGTGATGAACTTGCTATTATTAGCGATTACCTGTCAAACCGAAAGCAAAGTGTGAAAATCAACAACTGCAATAGCAATCAATTACCAATTAGCTACGGCGTGCCTCAAGGAAGTGTTTTAGGTCCTACCTTGTTCTTAATATACATAAATGAATTATGTAATCTTCAAATAGATGCCAAAATTGTAAGTTTCGCTGATGATACGATTCTCCTCTTCAAATCAAGCAATTGGAATGATGTATACATAAAAGCTAACAGGGGCATAACTGTGGTTAAAAGATGGTTAAACAATCATACACTAACAATGAATGTGACCAAAACTAAATACATTGAATTTAGTATTAATCCTTCCTTAAGAAACCCAGAAAATCAAATTAAAATATGTGCTTGCAACCTGACAAATACGATAATATGTGATTGCCCTTATTTAGAACAGGTAACTAAAATTAAATACTTAGGTATTATTTTTGACAGCAATTTAAAGTGGAAACAACATATAACCACTACAGCAAACAAACTTAGAAAATTCATTTACTTTTTTAGACAAACTCGCAACTTTCTCAACCTAAGCCAGCTCAAAACAATCTACTATGCACTTTGTCAATCTTTAATAGAATATGGTATCATAGCATGGGGAGGAGCAAACGCTGCCGCCATTGATCCAATATCTAAAGCTCAGAAACTTATAATAAAGATTATCCTCAAACTACCAATCACAAGCAGTTCGGATGAAATCTTTAGGAAAATCTGTGTTATGGACATTAGGCAACTTTATGCTAAAAACATACTAACATACCTCTTCAAACACAAAACTACTTTTGACAATATCCAAACTGCTCGTGATACTAGAACCAAAGGACATAATTTCTTACAAATCCCTTTCGCTAAAACAACTTTTGGCCAGAGAAATTTTAGATATTTTGCAACAAGGCTATATAATGCTCTCCCACTAGCCATTAGACTGAACGAATTTTTTTTGAAATATAAAACAGACATCAAGTATTGGATCATCAGCCAAGACAGATCCATGATCAAAAATTTTATAAAAATCCCAACATAAGTATGTACTCCAACTAGATGCTGATTAACAAATTTATCATTTATTATTTTTATTTATTATTTTGTATCTTTTTCACAATGTCATTTAATGTAATGAAATATTTTGTGTATCAAAAAATATGTAAACATTAATTCATGTATCAAATACGTCTGTCTCGACACAGGTTTATCCTAGTGACACAGACATCGAAAAAAAAAAACCTGTAAAAAAACTTTATATTGATAATAAAAAATAAAAAAAATTAAAAAATAAAATAAAATAAAAAAAATAAATAAAAAACAATCGGCTTAACTTTAAAAATTGTTTCTAATTTTATATTACATGAATGAGATAAAAGTGAAGGTACAGTTTTCTTACAAATTCCCTAAACAAAACGAATGTTTTTCGAAATATCGAGTTCGCTCAATTTTTAGCAAGTAAAAATGTAGTTGAGTATTTCTCAAAAAAAGTGTACATTTTGGAAAAATAAAGTGTGCCTACAAACAGTTCAAAAATTTCACATGTTTTTAATTAATCATACAAAAAAAATATGCACCATTTTGTAGAATAAATATTAGGCTTTAAAATATCGAAAAATAAACATTACAATCGTATCAATTCGCAAACATTTTAATTTTTTTTTAAATATCGATTTTTACCTTCCATACAAAATAAAATTGCCACCCTACCCACTTCATTTGTTTATACTTCATAAAATGCGATAATAACGTTATAATATGTGATTTTTTGTAAGTTTTAGGGTCTTAATTAAATGTAGTTTCTGTAAAAAGGTAATTTTCTATGGGGTTTCATAATAAATTAATAATTTATGCACAAAAAACAAAATGAGACATCACCATTTACTTTTTAGTAACTACTCTTTAGTTACGTTTTATTAGTACTTCCACCGTAATTTTTTAACCCATTTGTAAAATTTAACATGGGCAACACTAGCCTCTTTCTGATTAATTGTTGGTCTGACTTCTCCGCCATAACATTAATTGTTAAAATCAGTAATAACGTGTTTCTTTAGTGGGACCACTATTTCGTAACAGAAAATATTTTAGCCTTTTTTCACAAAACGGTAAGTCTTTTTCTACTCATCTTTTTGTAACATGTGCGGTACGAACATTGCTAAGCTTACATATTAACACTTTTAAATTTTATCAAACCATTGACTTTTTATAACATAAATTCTTATTACAATTTCGTAACGTTTGTTATGAATTTCGTAACGTAACGAAAAAGTTCAATGTAAAGCTGAGTGTACACAGTTACAACGTGATTAAGAAAAGTAAGTATATTGTAAGTGTGTCTAGCATTTTTATGAAAGTCTTATGTAAGTTTAGTAATAATGTAATATATTATGCACAATGCACAAATATACATATGTATTTAGATATAATAGGAAAAAAATAAATATTATTATACCATAGAGCAGATCTGTTGATGGCGCTGGAAAGTAGGTAGGTTGTAATACATAGGATGCGCTGGAAATTCCTGATGGTCAATGGCAGAGCAGGTGTCGTCGGACTTGTATGTTTTATCATCGCGATTATATGGCATTATACATAATGACAAGTACTTGAAGATCAAGCTGAGCCGTCCAATACTGGTTTTATTTTAAATAAGCGTGAGGCACTCATACACACTATCCGTTCTACAGGCGCTCTATACAATATTTATAAGTGCCTTAAGTTTTTTATAAAAGCTTATTTAAATATAAATTTATTTTTATTTACTCTGATAAAACCATAACTACAGCATAATTTTTTTTAAGGAATGCCCCCAAAAACCAATGCCAAAAAGCAAAACGCTTACAGAGAAAGACTGAAAAAGGAAAATACAAATAAATATGAGGAAATCCGAATTAAGCATTTAACAAAAGTTATAGAAAATATCAAAAATAAAAAAATAAATTCTTACAGAAGAAGAAAAAGAAGAGCTACGGGCAAAGTGGAGACAAGCCAATGATAAAAGAGCTGAAAGAAAGAAAAAGGCTAATCCTACGACACAAGACAATAATACATTTGAACGTAGAAAAAATAATAAAAAAATCCTAAAGGAAAGACTACAAAAGCTGACTGAAGAAAATACTCGATTAAAAAGTCGAAATAAGAATTTAAGACAGTGCTGTAATCGGATGAAAAGGCAAGTGAATATTCTGAAAATATTATTGCATAAACAAACTAAGACTAATAATGATGCTATTCCCATCGAAACTGGATTATATAATAAATCGGAGATGTTATAATAGGAAATAATAATGCCATAGAAAATAACACTGATACTGAAAATATGTGAAAATATAGTGAAAATGAAGATTCTAACAAAATCAAAGATAAACCATGTGGAGTGACTATCTTAAAAACGAAAAACTGGAAAATATTCATACAAAAAAGAAAGTGGTTTGTAAGGGCCTTATCTCTAAATCTCTATCACTAAATGACTATATTCATGCGCCAAAGCGGAGTGATAAACCAAAGACTGAAAAACTGACCAAATGTGTCTCGGAAAGATTTCAATTATTATAAAGATGAGGAAGAAATTTATAAAACGCTAATGGATAGTGATTCAAACTAAATAATTGTATGTTATTAATTTTTTAATAGTTTAAACAGTGCCTGTTCTTTAATTTCTTAAGATTTGTTGAATATTGTGTTAGGTACTTCAATTTGGGAGCTGATAATTTGATTAAAAAACATTTATTTATACTCCCTTGTTTTTTTTTAAACCCCTTTGGTATAACAAAATACAAATATTTGGGTCGTGAGTTTATGTATGTTTGTAGTATGTACAATAAATAAAAAAAAGTAAAGGATAATTACTTACATTTAAAAAAGACGACAACTAATTAAATTGAATAAATAATAAAAAAAGTAAAATAAAATTTGCCATTGTGTAAACAAGCCTTATGTTTACTATTTAGTTACGTCTTATGACTATTTCGTAACACTATTTCGTAACTACATTTTCGTTACGTACATTTATTTTGAGAAATACTCAGTTAGCGTTTTTGTAATTTTTTTTTCACTTTTGATATTAAAATTGTAATATTTAGAAATAGTAATGTTTATTTTAAATGCATTCAACGGAAAGATAATTTTATCTAGTTTCTAAAACAGTATTCGTTTTTACGGAAAATTAAAAAATAAGATGTATATAGCGCATTTGAAATACACAGAAAACATTGCAAACTGAACAAAAGTGATGAAAGTACTGAAGGGTTAAGAAGTTAACCGGACAAAAAAAACTTCTTAAATGGGATCCAAATTTTACATATTTGCAAAAGAATTTTTTTTTTTACTAGTTTTGTGTTCATAGTTATTAGTGTTATTGTTTCTGGCTGTTTTCATATTTTTTCAATCATAGCAAACAAAAATCCCAAGCTGCAACTGTGTAACTTGCGTAATCAGCTTCAGTGCATTTTATGACTATTGAAAAAGGGTTAATTTCAGATACCTATGTTGTGACGTTAGTTTATGATGGTTTTACTGCCGAACTTCTAAAACCTTGTAAATGGGATGCAGAGAATAACTTCACTTAGTTATAATTTATCTTTTGCAGGAAAAAGGGACATTTTCAGGTATATTTTGCCACTAGTTTTCGTTTGTGATGGATTCACCACCGAACTTTACAACTTCATAACCGTATTTTTTGCGGTTTTTGGATGGAATTTCAAGGGACCGAAAAAACAAAATAAGCCTGAAAACTTCCCAAGTGGGAACTTCTTAACCGAGTTTCACTGTATACCATTTTGGAATGAAAACTGCGAAATTTTATATTTTATATACAGGGTGTTTACTTGACTGTAAAAATGTTAAAAAAATTATGGTCTCCGGTGACATTTTTTGTTTTTTTTTTTCAATTTAAAAAATCAGTAGGTATTGGACAGTTACGGGCGGTGTGAGGTGTTGGGCTGTTGCTCGGATGAGCGACCAGTGATGAAATTTGGAAGAATTTTTTTTTGGTTTAGTTTTGAAGAAAAAAATTAGAAAAAAAAAATCATCAAAAAGGTGTCACCGGAGATCAAAGTTTTACTCCAAATAATGTCAGGAATCACTGGTGAAAGTAAGTCAAGCACGTCCCTAAACAACAGTACAGCAAAACTTACCTAAGTTCCACATAAGAAGTTTTTATCCTTAAAAACTATTGTTTTTTCGGTTTCTTGAAATGAAATTCAAAAATGACCCAAATAATCCAATATGAGTTTTTTCTGGTACCTTGTAAAACCTTCTAAGCCCCGTTGTTCCACTGGCACGGAAAAATCCCACAGTGGAAACCGTAGTGAACTTTACTTCGCTATGCGGGTCTCCGGTTTTTATCGATTTCGTACCGTTACCGAGCCTGTGGGACGAAGGGTTTAGAGAGTTTCACTGTATTTCTAAGAATTTTACAAAAGAAAACATAATAATGAGAAACATTAAAAGCTTATTTAAAGGATTAGTGCCTACCTTAATACGCTCGACGAAAGGAAGAACAAATAATAATGAATAACAGTAAATTTCCACTAAGATATCTACATTGTTATCAGTGTGGTTTAAATAATCTATGTACATCACAGGATGGACAGTAAAAACCTATTTTAAAACCACAACTGAGAACAATGACGCTGGGTTTGCAATTCTAACGTTGTCATAGAGCACGAACTTGCATAGCGCGATGCAGTCAAAGAACCCTTATACAGTAACGTTGAAAATGTGCTAATGTACTAAAAAATTTACCTGAACGTGAAGAAATTTGTGAGAAGCGCCATATTGTTATCGTTTGTCTTATCTAACGATTAGTCTAACTGTTATGATATATAGTCATATTTCAAGTTATGTTAACCATTCAGTAATTTCAAAACTTTTGTTCAATTTGAAACCTTTTCTGTGTATTTCAAATGCGCTATATACATTTTATTTTTTAATTTTCCTTAAAAACAAATATTGTTTTAGAAACCAGATAAAATTATCTTTCCGGTGAACGCATTTAAAATAAATATTACCATTTCCAAATTATAAAATATTAATATCAAACGTGAAAGATGTTATCAAAAACGTTAACCACGTTTTTACCTAATTTTTTACTCCAATAGTAGAAAATTTGAGAGAACTCGATATTTCAAAAACACATTCATTTAGTTTGAGCAATTTGTAAGAAAACTGTTACTACACTTTTATCTCGTTCATATAATAAAAAATAATTTTTAAAGTCAGACCAATTTTTACGATAGCGACGCGAAATATGAATTATTCATTTGGCCATTTTTTTTGATTTTATTAATGGCATCCAGTATACATATTTGAGGCAAACTAGAAAGAATTATTATTTCTCTTTCTAACGTCAAAAAAATTACGTATTTCCGCATGACAGAAAAAAAGATAGCAATACTTTTATAAAATATGGACGCCCGGTCATATTTGACCCTAAAACGCGGGAGGGGTTATTTGTTCTGAATAAGTTTCCGTAATTAGAATTTTACATGAGTCGAATTTAATACTACGTAGCGTTGATAAATGTAAAAATAAAACTAACCACTTGCGGCCTCTTAATTTACAAGTATTATACAATCGTATTTCAACTCTTTCGGCTAATTTGCTCACTTTTGGGAACAATTCATAAGGTCTCACAGAAATCTTTGTGTTTTCCTTATCGTTGTGGTGAGAAATATGATATAAACAGGGTTAGAAAGAGAAAACACCATGCTTCATATTCAAATCATTCCGCAGCCGAGGTGTTGCACTCATGAATGAGTCGTAGAAAAGATCAGTTCTCATGTGACAAATGTGAATTGTGCATGAATGTTGGGAGCGGGTTTGGCGTGTTTCCCGACTGTGCACCGGTGCCGAAGGAATCAATGACGCTGGTTCCATGGAGCATCTTCTATTGAGATACCGGTAGAACAAGGACAGCATTCCCACCTGTGGTCTAAAGATTGCAATCTGTTTATAGGAGAATCTATCAAATGGACTGCCAGTTTCTGCACAGAGTCTAGGGTTTTTTCAGATATTTTAGGGCTCCAGACTAGAGGTGGCTTCCAAATTCAACCGTGGGGTGCACTTGTAATTTGTACAGGGTTAGCAGTTATATTAAAGTATATGCGGACCCTGTACAGTAAACCCAGCTTCTATGGAGCCTGCGTACCTGAGCTGGTCTCTAACTAGGATGCTTTTCTTGCTGTGTTCCATAATTCAAACAGTTAGGGGAAGGTAGCAGCTGGATAAATGACATTCCGGTAGGAACCAAACATATTCTCATTTCAAAACCAAACAGACTTTGTTTATGACGTTGTGAGGTGGGTGGGGAAACGAAGGACATGGGGAAGAGATATTGGGAAGTACCTATTCAGATCTGATCACCAAACATGGCTAAAATCATTCTAATTCTTTCACTAGGGCGATCCCAAGAGTATCTACAACTCTAGAATTGTATCTATTTTATTTTAAAGTTGCAACACAGCTAGAACCACCCAGTAGCTAAATAAGTCAACAACAAACAAATGCTAAAGACAACTAGTTTAGTTTTTTTCCAAGTTTCAGAGGCAGAATGTTTTCCTCAATGGTAATGTTGTGACCACAGAATTAATGACCAACGGAAATGCCCAATACCTACACAGTTATAATGAGAATTGATTGACTAACTGTTAAAAATATCTTGATTAACACATAGCGAAATATTTAGAATCATCTAATCATTGATTGATGTATATGATACGAGGGGGCGTAATTAATTAGGGGGCGTTCGCGGAATAGGTAGGTGATTAGTGGGGGTGTCGCTGAATTAGGTACTAATTGAGAAACTCATTATTAGTATAAATACCGGGTTTTATCATAATTAGGTCATTAGACTATGAGCTATCGTAGACCAAACAAGTCAATCAAGGGGAAAATCGAGTTCCGCGCTGTTATAAAATTCCTTACCAAGCAAGGAAAATCAGTTCAGATCATACTGGAAGAGATGTCATACGTTTACATTTACGGACTCTTGTCCAAGTAAAACTATGGTTTACAAGTGGCAAACCCTCTTTAAACAAGGCAGGGAGTCGCTTGAAGACGACCCACGGCCAGGAAGGCCTATCGAGATGACCACTCAGGAAATTATTCAAAAAGTCGAAATATTAACAATAGAAGATGCCCGACTAAAGAAGAAACAGCTCGCAGAAATGGTTGGAGTATCAGATACATCCATTTTCAAAATTCTTCACGACCATCTTGGCATAACTAAGTCAGCGCAAGATGGGTGCCGAGAATGATCACGCCGCTTCAAAAACAATAGCGCGTGGAGTGTTCTCGTGCATTTTTGGACCTCTGTAAGGAATACAAAGATGGAGTGTTGGCTCAAATTGTTACTGGTGATGAAACTTGGGTTCATCATTATGAACCTGAGTCTAAACAGGACTCTATACAGTGGCACAAGAAAGGCACACCACCACCCAAGAAGTTTAAGGTGTCACAATCGGCTGGGAAAATCATGGCGGCAGTCTTTTGGGACTCCGAAGGAATCCTGTTGATCGATTACCGGAGTTTACTACGCTTCAATTCTAGACCAATTAAAGGAAACCATCAAGGAGAAAAGAAGGGGAAAATTGACCAAAGGTGTCCTCCTTCTGCACGACAACGCGCCTGTTCACAAGAGCCGTGTTGCGATGGCTGCCCTGCAGAAGATGGGCTTCGAAATTTTGCCACATTCACCCTACAGTCCTGACCTGGCTCCTAGTGATTATTACCTTTTTCCATACTTGAAAAAAGAACTTCGTGGGAAAAAGTTTTCAAGTGAAGTGAAGTATACAGTTTCGGAGTATTTTTTAGACAAATATTTTTTTTTGAGGGTATACATAATTTAATTAAAAGATCCGAAAAATGTATTAGGGTAGCTGGTAAATATATTGAAAAATAAAAATAAATTTATTTCCACTCCTTACCCCCCATTCCGCGAACTTCAAAACGTTCCCTCCTATGTATCTGATTCATTTATACCTGAATAATTTATATTTATAAAATAATTATTGGTGTAATAAAGCGAAAGGCCCAGTGAGACTGTGACATCCCCAATTGGGGTATGTTGTGAGGATGAAGTTAGTGGGGAGGGGAAGGATATGGAGAAGAAGAAGTTTGGCAAGTACCTGGCTAATTTGGGCAAAAAACATGGCTAAAGCCATTTCAAGGAAGCAGCTGGGGTTTGTATGATTATTATTAACAATGGTCTCCGTGGTCGAGGGGCAAGCCTCTCGACTAACTCTGAAAGTCGTGGGGTTCAAATCCCAACGTGGGCAAATAAATTAATTATTTCATAATTTATTCCCATATTATCCCACAACTTAATAAAGATTTTTAAGTAATTTAAGCTTTTTTATTTGCGGCACGCTCCAGAGTGGAAGATACTCTCAGTATTGCCCTGGTGTAGGACCACCATTCAGAACATTGCTTGAAATGGTTTTAGCTGTGATAACAAGGTACTTCCCAGCCTTCTTTTTCCCACCTCCTTCCCCTCCCCACTACCTTCAGCCTCACAACATACCCCAATTGGGGATGCCATAGTTTCACGGGCTCTAGATGGTTGGGAGCAGTAGAGACTTTTGTGCAGTAACTAACTAACCATCACGCCATTTCCACGCAGGGGTAGGCAGAGAGGAAAATTCTACAATACAGCTTGCCAACTGAGCTTAGCAGGCTAATAGCCCTATGATTCCCACGTTCCATACGTGGCCCTTTACCTTTGTATAACGGCATGATCATAGCCCTTCTCCAATCTAAAAGCGTGTAACCCTCATTTAAACATTGGTTAAAAAGATTGCACAACCATGTGAGATTTACACGGCAATCTCCTTTAAAATATTCAGCAGCAATATTATCGAAACCGATTACGCCTTACCATTCTTACATTTAATCGATCTTTTTATCTCATCCATGCTGATTTCGGTAAGATTCACCCATTCATCATTCATGTCTGATTCGCCGCTGGAATCACTGTCACTCAGGTCGCTTTCGAAGACTTCCTCGAAATACTTCATCCATCTCTCTTTTATTTCTTCCTCATTTGTCAACATTTTCCCAACTTTCGATTTAATCACTTTCATGCTTCCGTTTTCTGGACCACTTCGGGACCTTTTGACTTCCTTCCAAAATAAGTTAATGTTTTCTTGGAAGTGGTTTGTCATGTTGATTCCTTCTTCCTCTTCCAGGAGTTTCTTTCGTTCTTTCACTCCAACTCTTACCTTTTTCTTACATCCCTTATACACTTCTTTTGCTCGATCCTTCTCTTCACCGGAAGCACTGCAAGCTGCAATCAGACATAACCTTGCTTTCATTCCTTCTTTCTTTAATCTCACCATCCCACTATGCATCCTTACTTCTCACATTATCGTTTTGCAGTTTTTCTATTGACTCTTGTTGAAGTTAATACCGTTTTCACTTTAGAGCACCAACCGCGAAAGAGGTTTAGTCTCTACACTACCAGAATGTGGTCAGTTTCAACCTCAGCCCCTCTGAAAACTATTTAGTCTTCGGTAACAGCTCTCAACCTAGAGTCAATTACTGCAAAATCAATAATTGACATCTCATTTCCTCTTTCCCACGTATATAAGAAAGTATTCGACACAAACAGGTTCCACTCTTAACATACTTCAAGTAATCTGTTCAAAAAAATGATCAGTTGTTTTAACCACTCAAATGATTTTAGGCATATTATGGCAAATTTTCAAAACGTCTTGAGCGATCACTTGGCCATAGAACAGAACCTAAAAATATGGGATAAACGGTGAGATCTAGGTGGATTCATTGGCTTTAAAGCGCAGTACCCCAGTATCACCCATCGCTCGAGTGATTAACCGATTCCGTCCAAGCCGCCACAATTTAAGGTGTGTTTATTTTTACGTAAAAAGTAGAATGCATTAACATCTTACGGTTGTTTTTTGTACTAAGATAGCTTAAAGTTAAAGGGTTCTTTTACTTAAGGTCGAAACCAAAGTGTTTATGGGTTATTCCCGCGGTCTGTGATTTTACTTTGCATAGGCTTCGCAAACATGGCTGAAAGAAGATTGAATTTTAATGAAATCAGGGATATTCTGGCAGAGTCTTATGAATCAGATATCCAAGACTGTAGCCTCGACGATCTTGTGGAGGATACCAGAGATTCGGAGTCAGAAACAAGTGGAAATGAATACTTTAATCTTCGACGTCAGTGGCGAGTACAAGTGATGTTCCCCCTTCTAAAGTGCGAAAAACGGATACTGAAGTGTGAGAATGGAAAGATTTGTGAGATACTGCGATATCAAAGATAGCGCCAAAATAAATTCAGTCGCTGTGGTCAGTTTCAGTCAAAATAATTTCGAATGGGTAAGGTTTATTATAATAATGAATGTAGCAAAATCTTACCTCTGGGTTATCCACAATGTTCTGTAGTGCCTCGCGTGATTCTTGAGTGGTTACATTGCGTGCGTATCGCACATACACGTCAAACTCTTCCGCCTCGGCCAGCTCTGGAACACAAATAACTTGTTATTGCACAACATTGTAAGATAATGTTTTATTGTATTGACAGTCAAATATGTATCAATAAATTCAGCAAGGACTTTTCATTCCAACCCATTTGTCCTTAAAAATAAAAGCAATGAATTCTTTACGGGGCTTTTAGTCAAAATAATTTTGTCCGAGAAAAGTGTTTCGACACGGGTTGCATGATAATACAGTTTAGAGAAACGTTGTTTTGCAACACACCAGTGAGTAATTACGAAATGACTGTCACATGGCGCACAAAACGTAATTTTACGGCTGGCATACAAGAGGGGTTTGTATTTGTATTGCGGGAGCTTGGCATACCAATTAATGTTGATGTTATTGGAAAAATAAATAAATTAAGAAACCCACCTTCAAAGCAGATCCCAATGTGAGGCATTTGAGTTTCGGAGGCGCTTTCCACCGTATCCTCGAGAGAGCCAAGAAGGGTCACCGTCAGCTCATAAATCTCCACCAGGTTGCCAAAGATCAACTCCACATCCTGGAAACAAGAAAACACAATTATTATAATAGATTTGGTGTGCTCCCTGGCGATCTTTCAGCGCTGCACCACCTCATGTAACACAATGAATGATATTGAAGCTAACGAGCGGGCTGACGGACTAGCAAGGAAGGGTGGAAGCACCGCTTGCAGGAGCCATGCCGACCGTAGCTTGCCGCACCAATGAATGGTGGATCAATTCCTTGCACTAGAAGGAAAGGGAGAGGGAACCTGGAATGACACAATCCAAAGTATTCATAAATGGACCAGATCCTAGATGAACCAGGCAACTACTCTATATGGACTGAAATTTATTGAGGGAACTGGTAGGACAACTAACAGGACACTACCACCTCCTGAGACAGTAGTTGTCTAGACACATGCAGCTGTTGGGAATGGAAAACAATAGATGCAGGAAATGTAAAAAGGATGAAGAGACTTCTTCTTCTTTCTTATGGTGGGCCGCACCACATTCACACATCGCCGACTCTTTAAGGCCCCATCTGTGCATCATGTGGGCACAGCGGCTATGGGAGCACCTTAACCTATTGATGGCGGACCAGGTTTATGAAGAGACTCCAATTCACCTACGGTGCTGATTTTCGGCCCCGACGGGAATAAGCTCAGCTACCTTGGAAGACTCTTTGTGGAACCAGGAGACAGCCGTATATCCAATGATAACTGTGGTGAACTTTATCAAAGGGACCAGGTTACTGTTAAAGGAATGAGGTACAATGGGCAATGGCCTGACTGCTCACGGGTACTACATTTGGCAAACTGTCTCTGTAAAAGGAATACTTACGTTGGAATGCGGCGGCAGGATGTTGTTGGTGAGCTCCTCGCGGAAGACACGGATGATCATGTGCAGGTCGCGCAGGTAGTGCTTTTCGTCGCTCATGAGGTCCTTGACCAGATCTTCGTAGGTGAGGCTTGCGCGGGGCGTGCGCGAGGGCTCCAGCGGGCGCGCCAAGGTGGCCTCCCGCGCGGTCTTCTCGCGCCTCACCACCTGCTCCTGGTAGAACATCTCCATCAGCGCCTGGAATCATGTGCATTATGTTGTGTTAACGGAGTGTTTTTTATGTTGTCTCTTGTCTTCACTGTGTTTAACCAGGGAAACACCGAACGGACAATCCCCAGTTCGATCAATACAGATTTGAAAGAAAAGTGATGTCGCCCAATGAAAGGCCTTTCGACTTTTGATATGTGATCAATTTTAGCAAAAGTAAGGAACAATTGAGCTTACTCAGGGTATGCGGACACGCCCTCAACACAATTCTCTTTCTCTTCTGGGTTTCTTTCTGAGTGGGCATAAAATAAAGATGAATACAAGAAATGAGGTGTGGGCGTGTTTCAAGATCCAATAGGAGATATGCAAAGTCAGGCAAGTATTGTGAGAGAGACAGGGCGTGTGCTGAATGAGCTATAACCAAAATGTATTAAGTCACTAGCAACATCAAATTTACATTCATATCTACATTGAAGTATTTATTTTACACATGATAACTTTTATATCAAAAATATTCAATATTGGGACGCATGAGAAAGTCAGTATTTAAAGGTTTCATTGATATACAGGACGACTGGTAATTAATGCAAAATATTTAAGGACATAATAATAGAAGAGGTATTCGAGCGAAAAAAATGTCACATAAACATAATGTCGCACAAAATGAGTGTCGACACTTGGCAAGTTTAAACTTGGATGACCGAATGGTGTGGAGATTAGCTCCGAATTCTCGGTAGGAGAGACAGAAGAAGTGAATGCGTTTCTTTTCAATTAAAATTATTGTAATAGAGATTAATCATACATTTAAACATTTTTTTTGGAAGATTAATCAAAAAATTTGTAATTAAATTATAGTGATTTGTTTTTGGGGTATTATGCCGTGTTGCGTCAGTATGGAAGTCTGCCCTGATGATGGATACTGCAATGCTGTCCGAAACGTTAGCTAAAGAAGGAGGTAATGCAACACGGAATAATACCCCAAAAACAAATCACTATAACACTTTTAGGGGGTGAAAATCTCAAATCGAGTAATTAAATATATAATTTGCCATTTTAAGAATTTCATTATAGAGCCATTCCTCTTGTCATGCTATGATGTGCTAAAACCTCTGTTCTGCAAAGTGATATCATTAACAAGTTGTCGTGATTACTATGACTGAAGTTTTCAGACACATGTGATCTATCATTGCAAGGGGAATGGGCTATCAATAAATTTATGCACTATATTAAAAACTAATATTGCAAGAATTTTAGCAACTGGCAAGACTCTACCAAAGATTGTAGCAACAGTGATGTTGATACTACTAACCATCGGTAATTTGTGCCAGATATTTCTGCCAACTCCGATGGGCGCTTTTGCATTTACTCCATTTGTTTTTATTTACAATCATAATACGCAATCGTTTATGCATTAACATATTCATGGACACAATTGATGTCGTTTTAGAGGAGACGTGATATGACACAATGTGCACATACATCTTTTAGTCAGGGACGGACAGAGAAGTGAAATTATGTATTTGTGTCCATGTCCATTTGTGTCACAATGCGTACACTTCTATACTTGATAGTGTCACACCCAAGGATTACATTTTTTATTTACATCTTGTGTCATGCGATATGACATGTGTGACAGCTTGTGTCATATCACGAACTTCTGTTTTCCGGCAAGTGTCGGTCAATGTGTTAAAACATTGCCTCAAAAGCGAATGTACATACCTTGTGCTGAATTTGCGACGATTTGGTTAGTTGGCGTGAAAAAGAACAATGTACATAGTAGATATAGATGAAAAAACATTGAGCCCAATATAAACGAGCTAGTTTACTGCCAAGAATCTCTCAAGATTGAATGAATTGATTGAATGAAATCAAAAGACTTTTCGTACAATTTTCTGTACAATATTCTGGGCAATATACTGGCCTAGATAAATTGGGCTTTACAACATAAAGCTATTTACAGTTTAGTAAGAATATTATCAAATAAATAAATGCCTCAGGTCATTTTTGACCTTCAGTTATTGTTTTGTACATACTAACATAATTAAAATTTATTCATCAAAAGCCATTTTCTTTACTGCAAAACATTACTTAGTTTCTGACACTAAATTAGAATTTAAACCATATCAAAGAGAAATTCTCGAGGAATAATAATAATGATAACAGTTAATTTGTGTATGCAGCGCAGTTTTGTGAAGGTACGCATCAAGTGCACTCAATGCTCCTCGATTCTAAGGTTTATTGAAACAGCAAGCAACTGACAAATGTGAATATCCCAAAAAGAGTCCCACTGGCCCGAAACAGTGGTACTATGGCGCCCCCTATTAGGAATGTTGTGACGTTGAAGGAAATAAGGTAAGAGGAAGGATGGTAAATTCACATCCAGTTACTACACGTAGCTGCTAAAGCCATTTCAATTGATGTTTCAAAAGTCTCTCATTAGGGCGATATCGTGTATATCCATTCACTCCAGAGTCAAAGATTTTACTGATCTAGTTAGTTTCTCACCAACTACCCTTGTTCCCAAAGGGTGGGCTGAGAAGATCAGAGCCTAACCAAAACCAATGTTTTTGGTTTATAATTTGATTGCTTAGAAATGTTATAAATGCTTTAATTAAATACTGCGAGTGGAACACATCTTGCGCTTTGTTGCTATAATGTAGCAGTATTCACGCAATATATATGGGATTGGTAGGTGTGCATTCGCAGACTTGCTGGATAGGAAGTCTCAAATCCTGCAATTGTCCTACCTATCTAACCCATCCCAAAATGTCACCATGACCGGTTTAATTGTAGAGTTTTTCATTGGTGTATAGTATAATAAGTAGGCTCCGAATGATAATTTTACAGTCTATATATTGGCATATCTATGGTTTTTTAGGACCAATTTGTTTCAAACAAAAAGCCCGAAGGTATCGATCTAGTGAGTGGTTTATCTATGGCTCAGTATAAAGTAGTACCTCAGACAGGGAGGATTGACGTATAACATAACCACAATAGTGGAATAAATTAGTGTAAATATAATTTAATATTCATATTTTGAGTGCATCCAGAATCTGGCAGACAGGCCCCAACTGCGACGGGTGAGTTCCCTTTTTATCCTATAATCCTATCTGGGCTTTTCTTATGTTCCAGAAGCCCAGGTTAAAACATAGGGGAATACTGTCTATCAAGTTTAGCGGATGCATTTGAAATTAATTGTTCCATATTATGTTGCGATGAACATAGTTCTGGGACTGGTCCTTTGGGTGCATTGCGTAGGGCTTATTCCAGCAACACCAACTAATAGAGTGGAGTCCCAGATACGCGACACCAATAAGCCTAGAAAAGTATCAGCCCTATAAAAAAGGCTTTGAAATGTGAAATCTCCTACTTACAATATGATTTTATTTGATAATATGGCAAATTAAATCCTCCATATTACGATCGGAAAACATTCTAATATTAATTAAATCCTTTATATTACGATCGGAAAACATTCTAATATTAATTAAGTCCTTTATATTACGATCGGAAAACATTCTAATATTAATTAAGTCCTTTATATTACGATCGTAAAACATTCTAATATTAATTTCTGGATGAACTTCACAAAAAAAAATTAAACATGCATTTTGGCGATTCTTTTTTTGCATACATCAGGCGGTTGGTGGTAAGTGGGTAATTTAACCCTATCGACATCTGCGTAAGGAATACTTGATTTTGCCCAAATTCAAATGTTACACATCGAGATGCATCGCCTTAACGTCTCACTGAGCCTAAACCAATCTTTCAAAATTATAAACAATAATGCAATATCATATTGAAATATAAGCTTAAAAAGCAGTTAGTTGGTGCTCACATAAAAACAGTAAAGCATTATATTATTAACACCATCAAATAAGTTTTGCATGTTTGAATAATAATCACAACACAGTACAACTCTCCGTATTCCAACTAATTAATCATAACTTCAAGTAATCTAAATTATAACCAATCCATTCTAAAATTTGGATGTCATGAAATTTACACAGTTTTTCTTTTCTTATTCCAGCCCCAATTAATCACAACCTCAAGTAATCAAAATTATAACCAATCCACTCTGAAATTTGGATGTCATGAAATTTACACAGCTTGTCTTTTTGTATTCCAGCCCCAACTAATCAAAATACATAATAAAGCAGAAAGTCCGTTCCGAAATTTGGATGTCATGAAATTTACACAGCTTGTCTTTTTGTATTCCAGCCCCAACTAATCAAAATACATAATAAAGCAGAAAGTCCGTTCCGAAATTTGGATGTCATGAAATTTACACAGCTTGTCTTTTTGTATTCCAGCCCCAACTAATCAAAATACATAACAAAGCAGAAAGTCCGTTCCGAAATTTGGATGTCATGAAATTTACACAGCTTGTCTTTTTGTATTCCAGCCCCAACTAATCAAAATACATAACAAAGCAGAAAGTCCGTTCCGAAATTTGGATGTCATGAAATTTACACAGCTTGTCTTTTCGTATTTCAGCCCCAATTAATCACAACTTCAAGTAATCCAAATTATAACCATAAAGCAGAATGTCATGAAATTTACACAGCTTGTTATGCTATCAACTATTTTCAGGTTACAAGATCGTTTCCATCAAGAGCTATGAAGCTTTGTAACATTTATTTAACTGTCAAAAATAAGACAACATGCCATATTTTTTTCAATTATTGTTCAATATATTTCAGATAAACAGTGTTAGAACTTGGGTTTATCTATTTATACAGGGTGTCCGAGGGTAAAGTGCACCAACTTCGACGGGTGATTCTACATGATGGTAGAAGTAAAAAAGGTGAACAACTTTTTTCGATATACCATTGCTTTTTTTTCAGTACATAAATATTTTTTCAAAGTAGATTATTATTTTATCCATACAAACAATTACAACAACCCGGACACCCTGTATAAAGAAGAATGTCTGTGGCTAGCGGCGTGAATTTGATTTTTATTATACAAATCTAGTTTCATTCTGATTGATGAAATTTCGCACACTTGACCTTCAAGAGGAAGGTCGCTGTCTACATCTGATTTCGAAAAGCTCTGCATAAAGCCGGACTTCAGCAAGTACTGTATAAATTCCCTGAAACTCGTTAGATTGGATTATGGAGGTTGTACTGTAAATTGCAATAAGTTGGAAATTTTGTGAATTACTTTGTAATACCACAAAGCAGTGTCGACTCCTGATTGAGTAATAGAGTGCTAATATTGATATAAAATGGCATTATTGATGTTGTTGTAGCCATAAACGTGTTTTTTTTTTTTAAATACCCCAAACTAGGTAACAGCCTGTAACATTAATAAAAATAAGAACATATGACATATACAATAACACAAGCATATACATATATGTAGTAAAACTAATAATAATAATATAAAAACAACAATAATAACGTAATACAATATGGTCTCATAGAAATCATTGTCTCCCTTACTCTCATGGTAAGAAATATGATCTAAACGGTGTTAAAAAGAGAAAACAACACGCTTTGTATTTAAATCTAGAAGTTAGCCACAGAAGAATGAAAATGTACACCTCTATGAAACAAAAGGTTCAGACCGCAATTTGAATAAAAAAAATTAAACTTTTTATGAATTATTTTTATATGAAACGACAAAAAAGTAAGGTGACTAAAACATTTATAATGCGTTGTCTTTCATTAAATTATTATTTCATTTATTTTTCATTGTCAGTAATTTTGGTTAGAAAAATCGTAAGGTGAGCCATTTTTAAAGTTTACATTCAACATTTTAACATTTAAAAAATTATGTATATTTCTAATAATAAAATTTGAAAGTGTATTTCATCACCTTTCAAAAACAATTTTTAGTTTTTGGATACATTCAGAAATATTACAATTATTTGCAATTTATCGCAAAGCAGAAATACTCCGACCCTCTGACAAAATATGCCAGAGGCCTGAGGAGCTAAGATGTAAATAAATAGATTAAAATAAGTGTAACTCATATTTATAGTTCTTTCAGGGAACTGGAGAATAGACAGAGGCATGAAGGGTTGAATTGAGAACCCCATAAAGCGGTTTTATTGTAATCATAAAACTGTAAATTAAGTAATACACAAATATCGACCAAATGTCGACCGGTCAGTGGTTGAGTGGGCATAGCGCTTGGGTCTCACCCGAGCGTCGCGTGTTCGATTCCTCGGCTGGCTAAGTCCTCCATCACAACACAAGCAACATTTTCGGCTTTCTGTGGTGGTAGTAGGAGATTTTCAAACATTGTTGGGTTATTCGTAACCCGGGAATGTTTGTCTTTCTTTTTTAAAAAAAAAAAAAAAAAAAAAAAAATGTAGTTTTGTTAATAAGGTCAGAAAACGTTGTCAAATGATTATCGTATGTTAAATTAGTTAATTATGTCAGGTTAAGTTGTTAAATTGGTTTGTTAAATATTCACAAAGCTGTAAAATCAGTTAAGGTGAAACAGATGTGACAATTCCCATACAATCTATTTTTCAGCCACATTTGAAAACTATAGATAATATTTTATTTATTTTAGTACCGAAAAATAATACTCGTAATGAGTTTATCGCGAACGAAAATTTCACTGTTCTATCACTTATAATAACCAAGTAATTAAATTAACAAAAGTAATTATTTTATGCGGGCACCGCCAGCCGAAATGCCCGAATCCGTGTTAGAAGGAGACAAACATATGTGCGAGCCATATGTTTCACGTGCACGCTATTAGCCCATTCCTACGGTGTTAAAGTGGTCAGTAAATTTGTAGTAAAAATGTCAATTTGCGCGGCTTGATTTGTTATTCTGATAGAATGTTCGTTTTGCTTTTTTACGAATGTTCCAGTATTACTCGTCGCAAGGAACATTTGCGGTTTTGGCACGCAGTAAAAAAGGCAAAATTAACTGTATAATAATTATAGTGAGAGCGGTTGTAATTATTTAGAACTTTCTTAAATCTGTAACTATCACTAGCTAGACGCCCGCCAATTCACATTCTCTCATTCATTTGAGCGGCCGCTACACTACTCGCTTCGGCGCTTCGACGAAGTCCTCGACGAAGTTAGCCGAAGTCCGAAGTGCGTGCCCACACACTCGTGCAACTTCGCGAGTAGCTCAGTCTCTCGGAGTCCGTGCACTAGGCAACATGGACGTTCAAGTGGCAAATAAAGGATGAAAGTAGATTAAATGCTGTTGAAATGAGATCCCTGAGGCGTATAATAATAATAATAATTGGATAATTTGTAAAGCGCCGTTTTTGTGAAAAATCACCTCAAGGGCGTATGTGTGGTAAAACCATGTTTGATCGTGTGAGGAATGTGGAGATCCGCAAAGAGGGCAAGGCTGATGTAAGCGTAATGAGTAAGATTAAGAAAGGGACGCTTAGATGGTTTGGGCATGTAGAGCGAATGAGCGAAGATAGGAGTGTAAGGAGGATATATGATGCAAATGTGAATGGTAGCAGAAGTCGGGGACGCCCGAGGAAGACATGGCACGATCAAGTGAATCAGATACTCGAGTCGGGCCATGTCAAGAGTCAGAATAATAGAAGAGTATGTATGAGACGATGTATGAATGTGAATGAGGCAAGGAGTGTGTGCCAAGACCGAGTTGTTTGGCGGTCCGTCCTCTCTGCCTACCCCTGCGGGGAAACGGCGTGATGGTTATTTATTATTTTTTTTTTTTTATAGTGAATACCTCACAAGAGTCCCAACTGCTCCCGTCTGGAGCCAGTGAGACTATGGCATCCCCAATTGGGGGATGTTGTGAGGCTGAAGGTAAGTGGGGAAGGGAAAGAGGAAGGTGGGGAAGTACCTGGCTATTCAGATCTAGTCACTAAACACGGCTTAAGCCATTTGGAGCAACGTTTCAATTCTGAATGGTGGTCTTACACCAGGGCGATACTGGTAGTATCTTCCACTCTGGAACGTGCCGCAAATATACTATATATTATTTTAATTAATTAATTGTGAAATAACACAAATCAATCAAATAAAATTTATTTGCGCACGCCGGGTTCGAACCCGCGACCTTCGGAATGGCAGTCCAATGCGTTACCACTGGACTATGCCGGCCGTCAAGTTTATTCAACGTTAGTTAGTTAGTTAGTTATCTTTATGGTCCCTTTCAATTGGGTCCCAAATAACCGCCTCGGATTGGAGTGTTTCTAGGAACAAAAAAATTAGGTCCTGTGACCACAGTGTAGAAGCCATATTTTATTACGTATAGTCACTATGACTCTGCGCACGCACAACCACCAAACACGACGTCTCGAAGCGAACTGAAGTGAACCGAGTAGTGTGGGCAGAAACTTCGTGTTCGAACTTCGAGTCCTTTGACTCGGGCGCATTTACCGACAACAATCGGAAGTCGGGCGAAGCGAAGCGAAGATGACCGAAGCGAAGCGAAGTTCGTGCCCACACTATCGTATTCGGTCAACTTCGATCAACTTCGCGAGTAGTGTAGCTGGGCTACAACAGTCATTGTCTGCCGCGGTTTGAAGTGACTTTTTTCGATTTTGTACAGCATTGTTATTCCATAAAAATGAGGCGTGCCCTTTATAAGAATCATCAGTATTCCGGGAAAAGAGTGAATCCAAGACTAAAGCTGCTGCCACACGCAAAGCTCACATCAAAAGTTAATGTACAGCGCATCATCTTTTCTACCGACACACGACGCTATCAAATATTTCTTCCTATGGTAGGAGAGGGGGTCAGTTGAATTCGAGAGCGGCCGAGGAACATAATTTCATTTGTCAAAGTGACAACTTTACTTACTGACAGCTTGAGCACGTTTTCGAAATGGATGATACTTGTCGCCTATTGCTGGATCTGTTGGACAGCTCATCCTCAGATGAAGATGCCGCCAACTATATAGTTATAAGTTATAAATGCTATTTAAAAAACTTTTTAGATTTTAAACAATCTGCGCGTAAATAGCGCATTTTCACATAACCTGACATAACCTCTCCGTCGAATCAGGAAATTCGCAGTTCGCACGCCGATCGACGAAAGCGACATATAATAAATTATTGTAAAATAAGCTCAACTTTCGTCCAAGCCGTCCAACTTTATCAAAAAACCGAATGATATTACCATATAAACATACTGAGATTAAAAATATGATTAATTTTGAAAGGGCGAAAATTTGTTTACTTCAAATTCAAATATTGATTATATTTATATTTTAAATATATGTTAAGTATGTTTGCCAAATAAAGTTTTTTTTATGTTCCTAAATTTACTAGCACACATGACGATATGAGCTAACATAATAAAAAAGAAATGCATTATTAGGCTCCTTATGTCATGGCTGTCAAAGGGAACACGGAACTTTGTTGGTAGCTCCGTAATTTAAAATGACCCCCTCTCCTTTTTACGGCGGAGAGGGGGACGCATAACTTTTCAAATATCGCGTCGGGAGCGGTTACGTAAAATAAATTCGGTTAGCGAAGTTCAGAACCACACTTATAGCGCGTTATATTTTTACGTGTGTCGGGTCTGTATGGGATTGTATGGCGAGCGCTATTGTGCTTTATATTATCTGTTGATGTGAGCTTTGCGTGTGGCAGCAGCTTAAGTGCGAACGGGATGAAACGTCAGCACGGCGAATCGGAATACAGGTAAGTATTATGAAATTATTTCAAAATATTTTATTATTTTTTAAATATTTTCTCGGTACCTACCTAACTAACTAACCATCACGCTTGTTATTTTATGACCCATGTCGCTCGTTTGGTATAGGGTGATTCATATGTAATGTTGCTCAAAAATTATACTCCTTTAATGCCTTTATATTATATCTTTTAGTTCCCACAAACACTGGCGCGGAAATAAAGAAAACAAGTGTTCGAATGACGAGACCCCTAAAATTAATTTTTGTGGAGAAATCCAGGACTGCTTCTCTGTGAGAAAGATGATGAATTAATTGGACAAAGTAGACCAATTCAAGCTATCGGACAAAATATTAAAACAAACATTGAAAGAAAAAGGATCTTACAAAAAAAAGAAATATGGACAGAATATGTGAAAAGAATAAAAAATAAATAAATAAGTAAATAAAAAATCTTTTACTATCGTCGTTCCCGCCAGGCATCGTGAGTTCAATTCCACAGCTGGCTAATTCCTCCATCACGACCCAGGCAACGCTTTCCGCTTACTGTGATGGCAGTTTTACAACTAGTTTATGGACACCGTGTATAAGATATTTGTACAAAAAGTTTTTTTTTTCAATCACCTTTCTGCCCTATAAAGGATTTACTATTATTTACATGACATGTTTGTCATTTGTGAAAATAAAATATACCCATTTACAAAATACAAAAAGTTTTTTAATGTGAAAAGGCGACTTCATATGCACACTGTAGGCATCGTCTTTGTGGACACTCATATATTACGACGCACGTGGCGAGCTGATTTCAAAACAATGCCTATATTATTTAGATGCTTGATATTACGAGAGCCCTTTCTGACTTATGCATATGACAAATTTGTTTCTCCGTCTGGCAATTCTAACCACTTCGTTGGTTTGATGAATGCGCCCCATAGAAATGTAAGAAAAAGTGTAACCTTTTGACTTATTCGCGAAATATTTGTGAGCAAGCAAAAGCGCGAATACATGGTTACTATGTAGGTATATACCTACATCGCTTGGTATGATTATGTTCATTTAGCAAAAGCGGCATTTAAAAAAAAGGTCCAGTTAACGCCAGCTCCCGGCACACATACCGTTGTTCCTAGCCGGCTCCTTTTATAAATTATTTAATCTTCCCAGGCATTGATTTAGTTTAGTGAATTGAACAAACCTCTATCTCGTGTCTCTTTCATACTCATGCGAAACATCGTAAATTTTTTGAAATGGAGTCTTTTTCGCAAATGGTTTTGGTTGGGTAAATAAAAATTTCCTGTACCAACGCGCGCGGAGCTGCGTGAAATGTCTTTTGTACGTATTTTTTGCAATGAAATTGTGTATTTTTCAGCCGTTTTCTACGATTATGTAATTATAGGTACCATAAAAAATTTATACAGATTAATATTACTTATATACGTTCGCAAACCAATAATTCATCTCAATATTATAAAGCATAACGTGTTAAAAGTGTTTTATTAGACGATATTGAAAATAACACCATCTATCGGCGTAAAGTTTCGAAAAATGTTTTGAGATGGCCCTTAATGTTTTGGGTTAACACATTGTTCGCGGGGGTTTGTTCGCCATTCCAAAATGAAAATGGGTAATTTTTTAAAAACAATTAGTAAGAAAAATTACTCTTCACATAAAATAGCTAAACTTTTGAACTATTGCTTCTAATTTCTAACCTTGTGTTGACAATTTTTTATTCAAATTAAGATAATTACGAAATATGCAAAAAAACGTGTTTCTTCATCTCCCGTAAACAATGTGTTCAAGATGGAGAAATGTTGCAAAATTGAAGAGTTAGTTAGTTCATGAATTTGTTATGTGAAGTGCTTGGGTTAGATTAGGTTGTAAAATAATTACAAAGCTGAAAAATTAGTAATAATTGGTTGTGTTGTTGTTGTGTCAGTTAGTTAATGAATTGTTTTATTGGTTAGAGTGATTGGTTGAAACTACCTTGTCCGCGTTCATGGAGGTCTTGATGTCGGTGCTGGAGATGTCCTGGAAGCCACCGTCGCCGGCCGCCGACACGCCGATCTTCTTGACGTAGTTGCCCGCCAGCCACAGGATGTCCGCCGCTATGTACTCCACGATGGCCACTATGAAGGATGTCACCAGCGTGTCTATCTTGTACATGAACACCTCCTAGAAACGGATTCAAGATATTTTTTTAATCAATCATATTTGTTATTACATTTAAACAGGAAGAGGCCGATAGTATATTTTGATAAATACAGTCATGTGCTACCAAGGCTCTCAAATTAAGTGTCGGAGGACATCTTTAGTTAACAAACATAACAAGCTTAGCTAAATTGGATTAAAGAGAGAGATGGTTAAATGTAGGTAGGTATACAACTGGGACTCTTCTGAAGAATTTTTAAATACAAGGATACCACTAGGACTCTCCCCGAGAATGTTTAAATGTAGGAGTACCAGAGAGACTATCCCCAAGAATGTTTAAATGTAGGTATTCCACTGGGATTCTTCCCAAGAATGTTTAAATGTAGGTAGGTATACCACCGAAACTATTCAGAAAAATTTTTAAATGCAGGGATAACACTATCCCCGAGAATGTTTAAATGTAGGTATACTACCGGGACTCTCCGAGAACATTTAAATGTAGATGTACAACTGAACTCTCCCCATGAATGTTTAAATGTAGGTATTTCACTGGGATTCTTCCCGAGACTGTTTAAATGTAGGTAGGTATACCACTGGGACTCTTCCCAAGATTTTTTAAATGCAGGGATAACACTAGGACTCTCCCCGAGAATGTTTAAATGTAGGTGTACCACTGAACTCTCCCCAAGAATGTTTAAATGTAGATACACCACTGGGACCCTCCCTGAGAATGTTTAAATGTAGGTGTACCACTGAACTCTCCCCAAGAATGTTTAAATGTAGATACACCACTGGGACCCTCCCTGAGAATGTTTAAATGTAGGTGTACCACTGAACTCTCCCCAAGAATGTTTAAATGTAGATACACCACTGGGACCCTCCCTGAGAATGTTTAAATGTAGGTGTACCACTGAACTCTCCCCAAGAATGTTTAAATGTAGATACACCACTGGGACCCTCCCTGAGAATGTTTAAATGTAGATACACCACTGGGACCCTCCCTGAGAATGTTTAAATGGCAACCATGCAAAGAGCCACGCTGTTTCTTTTTGTTTGTTTCCAATATGTTGTCGTCAGACTTCATCTACAAATTACATCATAAATGCTAACACACCCATAATCATTTTATTAATTCCTGCCGTTCAGGGGGAGTTGAGGTTCTAGATTAGTTTTACATATATTTGCTTTGTTTAATAAAAAAATAAATAAAGTCCTTGAGAGCGCCTTGATAAGAGTAACATACTTGTTATTTAGAACAGGGCAGAAAAGCAGTTATTTGACTAACCACAATGGCAAAGCAACAATGCGGCCATGGTGTCCGTCACAAAGTTTGGTGTACGCGTACAAAAAATTAATGAAGAAATAAGCATACCTTCTGCAGCATGTGGTGGATCTTATCTACGGGCAGCACGGGCTTTTTCTTCTTGGTCTTGTCGGTGGCATCTCGGGCCTCCCCGAGCGCCCAGCGCACGATGGGCACGGGGAACGTCTTGCCCACGCGCTCCTCCACATCCTGTAGCAGACACGGGTAAAGTTATAGAGACATTGTGCGCATAATTTATAAATCTTTTTGTATTCAATAAAAATAAAATAAATTATATATAAATCCAAGCGTCGCCATGTCATTTTTGACATGACAACAAATGTTTATAATAGCCAAACCGGTTTGATGCTGTATCAACGATGTGAGAAATGCATTGATGTTCAAAAAAGAGATTACATTGAAAAAAAAAGAAAGATTTTGAAATCGGTCAACTTTTACTAGTTAAGCTCATTTTCCATCAGCCGCCCCTCGTAAGTTTATAAATTAATTTAATTTATAAAGTACACAACAGACAGAGGATAACCATTAAAAATATATATAAATATTAAATACCAACTATCCAATAATGTTGTACAACAATGTATGTAAAACAACAACAGCAAAAACAATAGACAAAGAAGTTTAGGTCAAGTGAAAACAAGAGATTCAAAAAATTTTGTAAAGTTCTGGGGGCTATCGCTAAATATATCTGGAATCTCGCCACATTCGCACAAGAGATTCTTAGTAGACGGTCATTGATATTGTTTTTGATTGTGGCCAAGAGGGAAGAAAATACATGGTTATTTATAATTTTTAAAAGAAATTTGACATTTGTATTTATATAATTATATTTAATATAGTAATGATTAGGCAAGAAAAAATACTCTGCCGAATGTACGATTCAGAATAAGTGTACGGGGGTGTGTTTTGTAGGTTTACCTGCACAGTGTGCGGTGATGGTTTTCCGCACAGCTTGCCCATGAGAGTGAGGATCAGCTCCTCCACGTAGAGCAGGGCCTCCTCCGCGGCATTGAGAGACGGGTGCACCTGCTCCAGCACCTGACGAAGATAGAACAGCACAGTTAATACACACAACCTTCTTATACTGGTTCATACTGCACTCTTCAGTTCTGCAGAAATGCCCATCTCAAACTTAACCCCACTGAGAGGCAGCCTGGGTTCTCACCGCTTCTAAACTCTGACCCTCTCAATAGGTTAGTTAGGTGGGGTTTTGAAGATGTGTGAATGCGGTGCGGGACAGACCACCAAACATACGGCCAATGAATGCGGGCTTCATTCTTTCCCAGGCGGAATTAATGAGGTTGACAAGGCAACTCTTGAGACCTTAGATTTGCTCGCAGACCTAGATATTCCCATCCCATCATACAAAAGAAGTTGTTTCGGGCTGCAGTCTGCACAACGAAGATTGCCCTGACATTAGTCAACCTCCGATAGGTGAAGACAATAAAAGAAGATGTAAACACAACATAGTTTAACCCTTTATAACCCAGATGATACAAGACTTTTTTTTTTAAATCCTCACAGAAAATAAATCTGTTTTTTGAAACGGAACCGGTGTCGATGAAATGTGTGGGAGCTGCTTACGTAGGGTACCTTCACCTAATAAGCACCAACCAATAAGTCACCCAGCCCTATGGGATCAATATCTAAGAGCTTTACTAGTATGGTCAATTACAACTTGGATTTTTTTCCCGTTGCAAGTAGTTAATTGGGTAGCAGGACAACTATTAACATTTTCATTACATTTCTGATAGTAGCCATACCACGCAAAGTTCTTCCCAGAATTCAGAATAACACCACAAGTAAAATTCATATAAAAAGTGCTTATGTCCATAAATTACAAAAGTCTGAATTCTTGTGATTTCAATACCATGATTATTTTAGGCTTTATTTATTACTGTGACAAATTATACAAATATTTAATTACACGATCAATCTGTGTTAAATGTAAAACGGTGACAGGGAAAAAAGTAATTTTTCCTGGGCATTTTCAAAACTCAATCTCTACGGATAAACACACAATACACAAGGACAAGAACCAGAATCAACCACATGTAAGTGTCCCAAGTGACGGCCGGTTGAGCGATGGAGAGTATGATTGCTTGCGTTTAGCGGGGTGTGCGCATCCAGGTAGACATCAGTTTGTGTTAATGGGGCCCTTACAGTAACAGGGTTTAAAATAACAAACTATTTTATTGACAGCCCCATTCCTCTTGGAATGCTATAAATTGTTCGTTCTGAACAACTACCGCCTGGGTCGACATCACAACTTGCTCTATATTCTACACGGCAGAACGGACGTTCGGGCCTAGCATAGCATGACAAGAGGTATGATAGACTCTAAAATATATTATTGTTAAATATTTTAGTGCACTTTTTTAATTTTTCTTTATTAAATAATTAATCAATTTACAGAGCATAATCATTAAAGTTAACTAAAATTAGTTTTCACTGCTTTTGATTTTTTAATGTTTCTCTTCTATAGAAGCTGGCACTTATGTCTAGAAGAGTGGTAAGCATCAAGATGAAGAATATTTAGTGTTTGTAGTTATGATTTAATGAAATATGAATATTAAAAAATATATATGTAAATAAACAAAATAAAATTTATAGTTAATTGGGGTGATTTTGCACAAAAACGGCGCTAAACAAATCATCCAAATATTATTATTTATTATTTAAGATAGTTTCATCATTTTGGTATTTTTACATTGTATTTAATTGCTTTTAGTAGGTGTTTATTGTAATAGGATTATATAAATCTGTAATACACATAATTCAAAAAAGATTTTTTTTTTAGTACAACGTTGGAAGAAATAATGCAGGAATCTTAGTAGTATGGATCAGGAAGTTAGTAGTATTTAATAATAAGATTTAAATGCAAATCAATCGTTTCTGATATATGATCAAAGGTTTGACAAGGACATTCTTGTGAAATTTGTCTTCATTTAACCGTGAAATTTTAAAAAATGTAGAAAATTCTTCATTTTTACAATTTAATTCTGACCTTCCTTAGACGTAGTCAAATTTTAAAAATGAATTGTCTTCTAAATATACATATCGATAATATTGCATGAAGCCATGATGGCAATTTCAATTACGGCTGTTTTCACCGAACGATGTCTGTTCACTGAGGAAAGGCAGCGAACGTTCAATGGTCGCACGCTCCGCACGCCGCCTGCCCCGCAGAACGCTGTACCTCTCAGGCCTTACACTTAGTTGTACAAATTACCAAATATAAAATTGATGTGAACTGTGTACAAAAGTTGGACAAGCATTTAGCATGTCTCCTGGCTGTTGGCAGGCACCGGTGCTGAATTGATGATGCTTGATTTTCAGAGACCCTCACATTTATATATCAGTACAACTAACACAGCAAAAATCTTAGTTTTAATCTAAATAAATAAATGGCAATGTCCGTATGTATATGTCCTATATACTCAAAAACTACTGAACCAGTTTTGCCGGGAGTGTTTAGAGAGTGGTTTGAATCGTAGAATAGGTCGGGGACGCTCGAGGAAGACTTAACGCTTTATCTCTGCACTGGAATGAGATACAGAGTCGAATTAAAGTCTGGATTAATGTTGTTTTTTAAAAGTAACAATGTGGTATACAGTAGCGAATGGTATAAAAAGTCGGAGATGCCCAATGAATCAATTAACCTCTCGGACAAAGACTATTATTTACTTTGTGTTCCTTTGCGATCTGTCAAAACGTGAAAATTTTTGTGATATTTACGAGTTTTGTTAAAAGCTTCATAACTCACGTTTTGGGAAACGTAGCCTCATTCTAAAAGATGTTTTGGAAAGATTATGAAATTCACTATCGTATTGTATTGTTATACGTAAATATTTGCGTTTCTAAATATACATTTTCTGAAAACTTCAAAAATATGTAAAAATCGCTGACCATTATTTCAAAGCTGTGAAAAATGTACTTTTTTCTGAGTATCATAAAGAAATAACACTTTATATATTGAAGAAATATAATTAAAAACTATTAGTCACCTCAAAATATTAACCGTCCAAACTAAAATATTTTTAATAAATTATTTAGAAACGCAATAAATTATGAACGAACAAGATGACAGATCCAATCGACTTAGATAATGCACCTCTACATTCCATAGATATTCTTGAATACAGACGCGTAGCGTTATTCATTATCGATACTCTGTTTTTTAAATCATGGCAATCCGTATACTAGTGATGGAAATAAATCGATTTTTGTAAAATCTCGCGCGTTTACGTGAAAAGACGTTCTAATGTCTTGACCGCTATTATCATATTTACGTCTTTTGACGTTCTAATGTTCTGAGTGGTTAAGTGTGGTAAAATCTTCTGTGGCTTGACTTCAGTTAACTTGTATATTTATATCTATCATTGTATTTTATATAAAAGCTGTTTGTTTCTTACAAAACAAATAAATGAATAAGTACCACTGCTAAAAAAAAAAAAAAATGTGACGAATGTGATGAACGAAGAACTTTTTCAATTCTTTACAATACTATTATTTCTACTTTTAAAATGCACTCAGTTTTCAGATACACTAGAATTCACAACATCAAAATTTTATTCCAAACCGTTCATAACCCAGAACAACACCGGATTAACGTTAATATATTGTATTTATGGTTACTGAAATATTTACTTTGTAGATATTTATGATTACTGAAATATTTACTTTGTAGATATTTATGATTACTGAAATATTTACATTGTAAATATTTAAGATGACTGAAATATTTAATTTATGATTACTGAAATATTTACTTTGTAAATATTTATGATTACTGAAATATTTACTTTGTACATATTCATGATTATTGAAATATTTACTTTGTAGGAACCAATACTTTATATATTATAAACATTCATGTATTAACCTAGCACATTTTGGATATTTCAATACCAAATAATGATCATAATTTGTAATCTCTAGTAGATCAAATTAGGTTTGCCTGAAAATTCTTAGAAAACTATCATAATTTGACAGAGTTATCTTATCATTGAGAGCTAATTTTGAGATAAGAGTTCCCACAAAAGCCATTGAACAATAATAACATGCACCAAAGAGAAATGACACAAAAATAGCAAATATAGCCTTAGCTTGTTAATCGACATCTCAATCAACTTGCAAAAGAGAGGAAGATCTGTGAAAGAGAGGGTATGAATTTGGGAGTCAGTCTGTCCAGGAATGACGGACGTTTGAATTGATCCCTCCCGCTGCGTTGCAACCGATGGGTCGAGGGTCTGGATCAATAAGTCTCTACAAATCCGGCCCGTCACAGGCATCCGCCGCCAAAACCTAGATAATCCTCAACCCATGAACCCAAGCACCCTTGTTGTCTTGGGGTGACCTATGTAGAAGTGTTGGTTATGCAATGAATTGTTCCCGGGGCGGCGGTACCCACACCTGCCACCTAAATTGAGATAAATGGTGAAATCTAGGCAGATTTATTGGCTTTAAACCGCTATAAGCAGTTAATATGTTTCTGTATTATTATTCGGAGTATGATATTAATTAAATCAAATGGCTGAATGGGGATTGTAAGCAGAGATGTGCAAAATGGGTACCCAAAACCATTTGAAAAAACATTTCAAATGGAAATGGGTCTAAACTTTTCCATTTGAAAATGCAAAATGCAAAATGGTTTTTAGAAAAGCATTTCAAATGCAAAATGCAAAATACCTATTTTCAAAATGCATTAAAAATGCAAAATGGTTTCTCAGGTCAAACAATTAAAATAATTATAGAATTTTTAAACAGTTTTGTCATTTAATAATGGACATCAATGTTGAACAAACATATTACATGATGGTAAATCAAAAAATGCCACGACTACGGATTATGAACCACAAAAAATTTGCGCGGGACAAATGTTGCCAACGTAAAAACATAGAAACTGCTATCTAACATTTTATTACAGCGTCATGCCCCCATGTTCAGTATTTGATTCAGTATTTTTTTGTAATGGTATCACTCAATTGCCAGGGCTTCTACCAGTGAGCAACTTGACAAATGTAAATTATCTCTCATAGCGAGGTTGAGAACCGACTGATATTTGGGGCTTATGAAAAAAAGATGAGTGGAGATAGTAGGAAGAATGTTGCAAAAAAGCATTTAAAATGGAAAATGCATTGATAAAAGCATTTAAAATGCAAAATGGTTTTTAGAAAAGCATTTAAAATGCAAAATGGAAAATACCCATTTTGCATTTTGCATTTCCATTTGAAATGGATTTATTTGAAATAAAGTACATCTCTGATTGTAAGTAATCCCTTTTTTATGCGAGTACTGCACAAGAATTGCAACTGTCCGGAGCCAGTGCGTCTAAGGCCAGAGGCGGTCCCTGCCTTAGTGCATTTGTGCACTGCACTGCCAAACATCGATATACGTCAGAAATGTAAAATCGTATATCCACTCACGAAGAATTCCCGCCAGATCATAATATTCTTACCAATCAAAGTTTGTACTAGACTCCCGCGCATGCGAAAAACAATGTAATATAGGTATCAACCCGTGCATATTTCGCTTTGCCGAGGCATGCCATGTACCTTCTATAGGCACTATCTCTAGAGGCCGGAACCGTGAAATGAGCGAGACAGGTAGAGACCCATAACGGCTGTTGATGTGTTAGAGCAGTGGAGATAGAAGGTGGTCGGTGCATTATCGGCGCATGCGCCGAAACATCCTGATCTTTATCAAATACCTTAAACATGCGTAAAACGTTTGGAATGCATTAGTTAGGATTGACATATTTCGAACTAATTAACAATGTTATAATATTCTAGCGTTACCGGCGCGATCTACATATCTGCAAACTTGACAGTATTCAGTTTTGGCGATTGACGCGGCGTTTTGACGGTTTTTGCGAGTTTTGCTCTGCAAAAAGCTTTTTAAAAATGAGTGCTAATGAAAACATTGCGGTTAACATTGATTTTATCAAAAGTAACCGAAGTTCATTTACTCCCAACAAACTAGAGATGATTTTGCGAATGCTGACGGAGCAATATCAATTTTACAATTATTTTACAAGTGTAACTTGGTGGAGTGTTTTAGTGAAATAGTGAAACTGTTAAAAATAATTTGTACTATTCCGATGACAAAACTGTCGAGTGCGAAAGGTGTTTTTCTACGTTGAAACGTGTAAAAACATTTCTGAGGAATACTATGTCCCAAGATCGTCTCAATGATGATCTCGTCTATACCAGACTTTGATAATCTTGTAATTGAAGAATTTTCTCAAATGAAAGAGCGACGAATGGATTTTCTCTACAAATGAATTATTTGTACTGGGTATGTAGTTCCCTTTAAATCACTTTATTTTCCTATTTTACATGTTACCATTATTTGTGAAATGCACTGCTGGCAAATTCTGTCACGAGCCGCCTCTGTCTAAGGCATCGACAATCAGGGTATGTTGTATTGCTTAACCCTTAGGAGTCGGAGCCCTGCAATTGCAGTGTTAAAGAATTGTGCCCGCGCATGTCACGAAGCACAGCAATTGCAGTGTCGACCTTATACATTAATTTTGCCTGTGGTTATTACTTGTACTGCGTTTGTTAAACACAAAAATAAAATATCATTACCGGTCGGTGGCCGAGTTGACATTGCGCTTGGGTCCCACTCGGGCTTAGTGTGTTCAATTCCTCGGCTGGCTACTCCATCACAACACAAGCAACATTTTCAGCTTACTTTGGTGATAGTAGGAGATTTTCAAATATTGTCAGGTTATTCGTAACCCGGGAATGTTTGTCTTTCTTTAATAATTTTAAAATTAAAAAAAAAAAAATCTAGTATTGTTTCATTTTTGGCATTAACAAAAATGTATTTTTATGTATTGAATAATATTGCTGGCTCCTGTGGGTTAAAGGAGTGTAAGGAAATGAGTAAGAGGTAGGTTTAGGTGTACCTGGCTATTCAGATCTGGTCACAATAATTTTTTTCAGTTTTCAATATTGGGAATGTTAGAAATAAGGGGGAAGGAAGGAAAAAGTAAGAGTCTACTATTCAGATCTAGTTACTATATATAACAATACAGACCGTTAGCATAATATTTAACAGAGAATAGACATAATATTGCCGCCATTCGGGCAAAAGTCACAACACCACAAACCAAATTTTGAGACATTGAAATTTAATGTTAGAGAAATAATGCTATCACTTTTTTCTATTGTTTTGCTGGTTTATGATTGAATTTACCTTGACATCCTATCTTTTAAAATGCAGTATCTCAAAAATAAGTGTGGTTTGGTGACTTTTCCCTAAACAAGGACGATATTTATTATCATAATTATGTACGTTGGTATAAAACTACAATATAAATTAGATTTTGTTACATGTATGTGTATTTGCAATCTTTATAGCAGGCGCGGTCGCTCCATGCAAGCTTTGGATTCACCGCATCCCTTGTTCTAGACTGTAGAGACAAAAAGCTTTAAAAAAATTTCTAGCCGTAAACAGAAATACAGTAATTTACATGATGCATGGAGCAAATCAAAATACATATACATTCTCAATGCTTGAATATCTTTGCGCAAATGCACAGCGCAATACAAACATACTAGCAACAGCGTACTCAGAGGCTCGCCACGCTTAACACACACAACACAACGCGAATGTTTGAATATCTATGAACTGCGTACACACAAACCAGCAACAGTTTGGATGCTATCTTGTCCCTAGTATCTAAAAAGCTGCAAAGAATTCGAATTTCGCACAAGCGTATTCACTCCTGCCTGCCTAGGCCTTTCAAGGCCAAACACGGATTTGGCTAGAGCATCCAACATGCGAAAAACGATTTTAATGCTTACGTGTATAATGCACAGAATAGCATACCTTATTACAAATCGAGTGGATTGTTTTTAGTTTATGCTTGCGTGATGCATTCAACAGTTTGGCTTTAATAACTGTAGTTAAACATTTTTGATGCATTGAATATACTTCAATTAGTAATTTAATTTAGGATATGTAATTGATGTTGCAGATCATAAAGGATTTATAGAGTTAATTAGACATTACCATTTATATCAGTAATTGCATCTTGTTTGTGGGCTAGTCTGTATATTTGACAGTAGATATATACCTACTTATTGTCCAGCATCCCTTCTACAAAGTCACCGACTGCCATTGGTATGTAAGTGGTGTTAATTACTATAACGCAAGAAGCATCCAGCCAACCGTTTTTGTGAAACATCACTTAAAGGGCGCTGTACAGATGTATATTTTTAATGGTCTTGACAATCTATTATAGTGTTGATGTCATATTTGGCGTGTAGTAATTATACAAAATAAATATAAATTTAAAAAAGAATTATAACTTTGTACTATGTATTACTTTTAATTTGAAAATGTCATAAAAATTGAAAACAGGTGCCATTTCATTGTAATCTGACAGAAGGTTCATTTGTTTGTCATGATTACCAATGTACTTAAGATGTTCATAACGTCAATCTCCATTACGACAGCTGCGAAGTTTGATGGACTTTACAAAATGGTAATACAGCTGTCGCTGGTGACATTGATAGATAAATAAACCTTCGGCCATTGGAGAGGTACAAATTTGTACTTTTTAATCAACTTATAGTTATTTCGGAATAATAAGGCGAAATGTTGTAGATATTTCAGTGAAGAATGGATGAAGTTATCATTATATCGCTAGTTATATTAGGTCGCATCAAAATCTGCCATAAAAAAACATTCATTCGGTAAAACGACTAGTCTGGAATGTAGTTTTCCTGTACATTTTATGGTATTTTGGTTTAATCTCGTATTCTGGTTTTGATTAACCGACCACTGGAAAGACCGGCGTCTAGAGATAATAATAAATCCGATCAATCGGTGAATTTCATTGTATTTATTTTGACAGTGGGAACATTTTGGAAGGACAAGATAAGGGATTTTTTACCTTTCCCAGGGAGTTTGAGAACGTGCCCTTCCATTTTTCGTAGTTGTCCGTCTTTAGGAAGTCATAATCCACATGCTCGACCTTGTTTGGGAACATTTTACACTAAAAATCGGCACCAGAAAAGGCATTTAGATTAGATACATATTTTTCCGGCCATGTTTTTGTTTTTGTGTCAGAGCTAGCGGCACTCGGACAGACCCGCGGCGGCACTGCATTTCATAACGACAACATAATGTTTCGATTTAACACTTATTAAATACTCATTGCGCTCTGAGAAATGTCAATAAAAGTGATTCAGTCGCTACCGGAGACACGGGTGCGGAATACGGTCGCCATCTTGATTATCTCAAACTGATACTTTGGATGACGACTCGGAGAGCTCGCAGCTGGACTGAAGCTCAGCTGTTATAACAGCGATCCGTACGACACGGAGTAGAACTGAAAACTTCACGAACATGGAAGAATATCGTTGCAGAACGACAAAAGGATTTTAAAGATTGATTTTTAAGTAATTTTTCATAGTAGGTGGACACGCTTAATACTAATAATTTTTTGAAATAAAACTTAGATTTAACTTAATTACTAAAAAATACAACTATTTACGTCGGGGGAGATAATAAAAGTGGCATTTTCATTTTTTATCAAAATTTCATTTGTTTTTACAGTTGCGGCCATTCTTTTTTTTTATTATTTGGCGTATTCGTATTGTGTTAGCGATTATAAATTTTTACTGATTTTTGGGATTACTGCCGTGTTGTTATTTAGTCAATATTACGAACAGTCTTACAGTGTGCATCATCAGGGAAAAGTTGGTTCTGAACGTAGCGAACGATAATTTCCTACTGACTACAATTTCCCTAAACACTTTTCAAGTTCTGTTTTTATTTCAGTTTTGTCAATCAACTAGCCTATAATTATATAATAACAGAACTTGAATAGGACTTTAACAGAACCCAAAAATGAACTTTGAAATTTGACGAATTGTTCAAATTTTCCAAAACAACAACATTCGTATAATTTTTTCTGCCCAAAATATTATACAATGGGGATCATTTTTGCTTACCTACTTCTATAAATTATTTACATAGTATTACCTACACGATAAATAAAATTAGAAAACTAAACAATCTTTTGTCGATTCGGTACAAAATACAAATAATACACTCCGCAAGACGGCGCTGCCGAACATGACGATCCCTCAAACGTATGCGAACCGAAGACAGCTTCTCGTATCGTTATCCAGAGTATTTGAATATTTGTTTGACAGGCTTGTCGTTCGATGCTCGACCGATGCGAGGCCACTGATTGGCTGGAATACCAAGACACCAAGTAAAAAAGTACCATACATTCCCTTTTTTATGATAACAACAAGATATTTTTGGTCGAGTATTGTTACTAAGTTGTCTCGTAAAATTCTTTCGTAATAGGCCGTTTTTTTGCGCAAGCTCGAATACAAAGTCAATCAATATTTAATTCGCCGATTCGTTGGTTCGTGATATTATTATCTCGAGACGTCAAATTCTCTCTAGTTTTCGACAAATTGATTAATTACACGATCTGGGTCCATTTGTACCATCCAACAAATAATTTATTATTATTCCCAAAATTCCAACATCATTGATACTAATGCATAATAATTATTTACTTGTGGGTAGGCTGTAGGCAGGTACCTACCTTGTACATTATACTTATAATAAATTTAGAGGGGAATGGAAAATTAATTTATGGCTCCTTATACTTACTGCACTGCTTTTATTTAATAATAACACAATATTTTGTTTTGTACAAGTCCATAAAATGTTTCTGTACAGGAGACCAAAAAAGAATTATGTACCTAGCTACTTAATAGTTTTTTTGTAAGTAAATTATTTTTTTTCAATCCAAAATATCCACGGGAGCGACGCCCCCGGCTACACAGATTACTATGTCATAATTATGTAATGCAGAAAGGATCCTGTTTTGCAGGGCCAGTCCTGAGCCAAACGGCGCTTGGCGCTTGTAAAAACCTCAGGGGCTCTATATTAGGTGTAAGGTTAGGTTAGGTTCTTGGTTCCGTAGCTACTTGGCGTTCTGGCAAGTCGGCGCCCGGAGCGGACTGCTCCAATTGCGCCTGCACAGGACCAGCCGTTTTGTTTGATACATGCTTACCGCAAATAGAGGATAATATGATACCATATACCTATTGGCTCTCCACTTCCTATTTATCTTTGACTGATGATCAAACATTTGTGAAAACTTAAAAAATTATTCAAAAAACTGACTTACCTTTTCACTAAAGGCCCTTACACAGCTTCTTACAATCTGTAGCGATATAGAGAGACTTGTGGTGGGGATAAAATTACCGTCTTCTCTACACACACACCCTGTCGCAGTGTGAAACTGATTGTGCAGCAGACCCATTACATTTTAAAAGCTCGTCGATCAAGATGGCGCCAACACTTTTCCAAACATCAAAAAAGATTTGGCTCTGGAACTTTCTAGTGTGCAATTATGTAAAAAAAAAAGAAAAAGAAGATTTGAGTGAAGAACTTGTAATTTAAGCCACATGATTATAAAGAGAGTATTGGAGCCAGTAGTCTTGAAGAATTTTTTAAGAATGGATATGGAGTGTTTTGAGGAGTTACTCAAAATGGTGACTCCATTAATCCAAAAACAGGGGAATCGAAAAAAAAGCGAGAATCGAAAAAAAAACAAACCGTCTCTAAAATCAAATAGATTTCATTACAAACTGGGTGACTTAGGCTCTCCAACCTGATATTGTGGGTTCGCCCATCCTGATTTCGGAGTTGAGGGGAATAATAATTACTGCAACGATTTCTCTTCTCACACGGTAATCAAGGAAGCGATCTAGGGCGCTCCCCACCACTGACCTGATATTGTCACCGATTACAGGGAGGTATGTCGGGCTTCTAAGTCATCAGTTTGAACATGTGTAGTATAGCCAAAATAAAACCAATTATGGATTTCCTCCTCCTATTGAATTTACCTGCTTATTTTTATTCAAAGCATACCCATTACAATTTGATGTGTTGACCAAACGGCCAAAGACACTTAACAGTTTTTGGGAAGTGAGTTAGCTAAGAGCTTCACAGATGTACTCATAGAGGGCAGTGCAAAGAGCTTGCTTGGAAGTCCGCAAGATGGCAGCTAGTAGTCAGTAGTTGCCAGGGCCAGTTAGGTTGCTTCCAGACAAACATGGTGTTTGCATTTAGCCAGCTCCTAGTTAGGTCGACCATCGGAGTCACTCTTGTAATACGCGAAGTATTGAATAAATCCCTGATTTAATATAAAGAACTTATTCTCTAAAATCTCCTTCGACGAAGAGTTGGAGAACTGTTTGTGGGAACACAACAACAGTCATCTTAATTTACTTTAGTTTTAAATTTCAATTCAGTATATTATTCTAAAAACATTACAAAATTGTTCTTTTTAGTGTGTTTTTAAATACATTTGTGAAGAAGAGTTGTAGTAAGTTAAAAGTTTAATACAAAAAGTAGGTAGTATATCAACTATACTAGTGGTAGCAGATCTTGCCTTTTAAAGGCAGCTTCATTGATGTTAAATATGTTGATATCTGAATTGATTCTGTTCTACAGCAAGATTGCTCTCCCCACAGGCATGACCATTGGCAAGTTAGTCCTGCAAACTGGGCGATTAAACAGTCTATTGGTGATGGAGGTAACCATTGGGAACATTGAAATTAACGCTCTCCATGATAGCTGAGTTTTCAAACTATCCACAAATCAGTCTGAAGAAGTGTGTAGTAATGTGTACATCCATTCCGACCCGCAGATGGTTCATTCCGAGCATACCCAAAAGAAAGTCAGTGGGATAGAGCCACGGGTAGTAGCCGTATCTCAAAAATTTCTTCTGAACTCTCTCCAACATAAGTGAATACTTTACCTGGTGTGGACTCCAAATTACACTTGTAAGTTTACACTCCTTACTAAGGATTTAAATAAAACTAAGATAGGCCAGATATCTCTGAAATTCCTTGCAGTGCATAGAACAAAGTCCAGCTTTCTCAATGAAGTGCTACAAGCCATCTCAATATGAGCATGAAATAGTCAGCCTACTGTAAAACTTGATTCGAAGATCCTTCATGGTGGAGACATGCTTTAAACTTAGGGCTTCCATTGTATACCGGTAATACCAGGTGTGACACTCCCTAGTGAATGATAAAATTAAAATAAATCCGATTCCTTTTACATCGGTCAACAATTTCATCTATATCTGACGGGAGTTGAAAGATACGGATTAGTTACATACCCAGTAGCCCAAAGCGGTGAGTTCCCATCCAGATATTGCGGGTTTAATCCTCTGCTAGCTAGGTCCTTCTCAGGCACGTGTTAAGTGGGCGTGCAGGGCGTGCACCGCACATGGGCGGCACGCTCAGGGAGCGGCAAATACAGAGATGTAATAATGTTCAAACTCACTATCATTAATCATTACAGCCTTGGGCCTAGTGCTACCAACATGTAAAATGATCATATTAGTATTGAAATCTTGTTTTTCTCTAATTTCAGAATTTCTTTAGCCATTATTACCCCTCTAGGATACCGGAAATTAATCTATTCCCAGTTGGGGGTGGCATGGTCGGTTTTACATGCAGGCGTTCAGGCGGTTAGCGGCGGTCCTGATCCTCTATCATTGCACAAGCATTATGCACCAACTATAATGATGCTAGTAGGAGGAATTTTAAATAAAGATATAATATTTTCTTTTCCTCTTTGGCGGTCAGCTATCTTACATCCTTGCTACAAGTCCTACCTAGCAGAGCTGTCTCAGTTATATGAATTTTGGTATTGATTAACAACTCTTCATAAAGTTCTTCTAATACCTATGCTTTCATTTTTCTTTGTTAAGGCCCAGCACACTCAGCTGTAGCTTAAGACTGGTCTGATAAGTGCTTTATAGAGATTGGTTCTTTGCAAGAGGTTTTAAAATATCTCAAACAGTGAAACAGTAGTAGCATCTGTTGGCTAGTGATCATTCTTTTGTAAGTTTCCTGTTGCAAAAAGAAATCCAATGAAAAGAGATTGAATGCATTCCAACTAACACTAACTAAATAACTAGTCTTATACATACTCTCCTGTTGATTTTTGACGTATCTCGTTCATTTGATCTTCCTTTGGGAGTCCATGATTTTTTCTACCATTCACATTATATAGACTTTCTCCATGGCCGAAGGGTAAGGCTTTCGACTAACAAGCTGGAGGACGCAGGTTCAAATCCCGACATGTGCAAGTTAATTTTATTTGATTATTTTGTGTTATTTCACAATAAATTCATTTTAAAAAATACATAGCATATTTGCCGCACGTTCCAGAGTGGAAGATACTTTCAGTATCGCCCTGGAGTAAGATCACCATTCAGAATTGAAACGTTGCTTGAAATGGCTTTGGCAATATTTAATGACCATATCTGAATCCCAACCTTCCTCTTCCCCACCTCCTTTCCCTCCACACTACCTTCAGCCTTACAAGATACCCCAATAATTGGGGATGCCATAGTTTCACTGGCTCCAGACGGTTGGGAGCTTTTCGCTTTAAAAATATATACATATATTCTCACTACACTCCTTTCTCTGTTCATTCGCTCTACATGCCCAAACCATCAAAGCGTCCCTTTCATAATCTTACTCATTACGCTTAGATGAGCCTTGCATTCTTTGCAAATCTTTACATTTCTAACACAATCATTCATGGTTTTACTACACAAAGCATCATCTTATTTCTAGAGCATTCAATCTAATTTCATCCTTCCTCTGCCAGTTCCATGCTTCACTGCCGTACATCAGGGTAGGTGCCAGCACCCCTTGTGGACTGCTAGCTTTGCTTCTTTGGACATTGACTGAACTGACTACATCAAAAGCATAGTATTTGGGTAGTTGGTAAATTAAATAAATATGGTAAAGTAAATATGGTGAAATAACGTAAGCAGAAACATTTTAATTATTATTCATGCCCGACCGAGGGAGAGGTGGATAGAATGCGGGGAAGAGGATTGAAGCAGGACGGTAAGGACTGAGGACTGGAGACGAATGATGAGGGACCATAGTCAATAAAGAGCGCTTGTGGGGGAGGTCAAATCCAAGCCTTTTATGAAGATTATGAGTTCAGACATTGATTTTTTTTAAATTATCAATAGCTTTAAATAAAACACATAACAAATTATACATTTCAAATATTTTATTTATTTAAACCGACATAGACACATTTATTAACCACAATAATATTATTTTACATTTCTGATAATCATTCTTATACAATACATACAACCAAAATCTAAGAATTAAGTACTTACATAGAAATAATTATTATAATAAAATATTTTATTTGCTCGAGAGAACTGTAAGTTTTATCAAAGGGAATAATATACAAAGTGAAAATGGTCATATGTATTATGTGTTGAGTGCATTTTTCTTTGACCGGTGCATACAATAATGCTTATGAAGAATTGCAATTATTAATAATATATTAAAAGTACTTACTTTATACGGATTGTATTAAGTAAGTAGATACTACTCATTTTCTTTGTGTGCAACATTATGCATTCCATTGGTTAAGCTGGGATCCCACCAGATCTATTTCATAGAACGAACCGTTTGAAAATGGAAAGGAATTGTTGCGCACAAGTTTACACAATGCTCTTTTTTTATTTCGTTTAAACCTGCTGTATTCTATGATTGATTCTATATTTATTTAATTAATTTATTCATGTTCTTCATAAAACGGTTATGCACCAATATATTATGGAGAAAATTACAAATTTGAGGTACATATAAGTGTAAAAGGTCATGAAGACAGTTTTACTATTTTGTGACATACGTCAAAAGATAGTTCCTAATCTGTCTGTAGGTAACGTTAAAAATAACAAGAATGGATAGTGTGTATATTCTCTCAAATATACTCTTCCACCTTCCCCTTTCCCACCTCCTTCCCCTCCCTGCTATCTTCAGCCTCACAACATACCCTAATTGGGGATGCCATAGTCTTGCTGGCTCCAGACGGTTGGGAGCAGTTGGGACTTGTAAGAAAGGTTTTAGGTGGTACGCCTGCTTTTTGAATGTGTAAGAGCGAGATGACAGATCGACGTATAAAAGATGATGGATGCATCTGCTCGCTCTCTTTTCCCAACCGACAGCTAAGAAGATAGTAGTAGACAATCCGTTCTAAAGTGTTAATAAACATTCTATCCGCACACGCATATAATTATTGAGATCCTCACAGTACCACCAAGTCTGTATACACGGTGTCCGGAAACTCGTAGTACAAGCGGGAAACTGGAGAATCTACACCACATGGGGAACCCAAAAAAACATAAAGTTTTTTGATTTGAGCATTTTCAAAAAAAAAAAAAAAACCAAAAAAAAATATTTTTCGGCTATTTTAGGGTTAAAGTTTTTTCTGGTGTTTAGGGTTGAATAACAGATGTTTTAACCCTGCAGAGCAGAAATATTTTATGATTACACCGGGTTAAATGAAGGGTGATTTCAAAATAATGCTTCAAATCCGAGTTTCTTCATTTGTTTTACTTTTAAATAGTTTTAATTAGTTGGGTACTTTGATCTTCAGTAATAATTTATAAGAATTTGATTAAAAAAAAAAAAAAAAAAAAATCAACTTCAAACTCGATTTACTCGATAACGAAAGCTCAAATAAAAAAAAATATACTACAAAATCGACTCCAAATGTGATGTAGATTCACCAGTTTCCCGCTTGTACTACGAGTTTTCGGACACCCTGTATAACAGGACTCATGTGCGGTGTTCACAAAAAAAAAAACGCATAAACCTGTTTTGTCCTTTTTCTATTTGTAGAATACGGCATTGTTCAGAAGGGGCTGAAATAATGGAGCTATATTCCAGGATACTGAGAATGAGGTAACGAAACAAACTAACGAAAGTCGATGTTGATTCAGCATCGGGTGTCTATTTTTATAGCACAGAAAGCCTGTTCTTACTGTAGATCATAGAATAGATGAGGTGGGAACGTGCCATTACAGCTATGTATACCTCTTTATGCAGGTGGGCAAAAGAGGAACTAAAGTTGTCATCTTTTTTGATTCGCTGTCAAAATGTTTCATGTTTCAGGAGGCCAAAAGAGGAACAATGTTACATATTTGTTACTTCGCTGACAATTAGTTTCAAGTTGCTATCGTTAATTGTGTTTGGTTTGTATTTTTATAATTAAAAGCAGTAAAACCTGTGAGTTCATGGACGTTGAAAAACTACAATAGCATCAATAATTTGATAAATATCAGCTTTGCTAAAAAAACATACTACATAAATACAAAGTTTTTTTTTGCGCAGTTTTGTAAAATTGTTCATCTAAATGTAAAGTTTTTTATTTATTTACATATTCAATTGTGTTGTCCTATCTGAGGCCTAGGAGTTGAAAGGACTTATGTAAATTGACAACATCTTTTTTATTTTAAATCAGCACAGATCTTACTTCGAGGAATTATTTGAAGTGAAATAGACCAACGTTTGTTAGTCCAAATAAAGCCAGAGTTGATTTTTATTTTTCATTGGTAAAATCAATATTCATAATAGTGATGCCTGACTGTACAGTAAAGTATGTCGATCTGCAGTTAATTGCAATCCGTATAACTCTTCTTGTGTTTTACATGATTTCTTTTGATTTGAGATAATCTCACATTCACAGTTGATGTCGACTTCCTGAGAAGTGGTCGTTTCTCTGATACGTTTTTGCCTCTTTTGACCTCTTCAAGACCTGCATTAATAAATCCCTTCCTAAAGCCCCTACCTTAACTCGCCTCACAACGCTGCTCAACCGGGTTACTATATAGTTCCCCTGTCTTTATACTGTACAGACTGGAGCTCTCGTGAGATGTAAGATAAAAAAAAAGTCTGAGCAATGATTAGTAGCGATTTTGTACATTTAATGCCATAATTTAGTCTACTGTTTAGCATAAAAGATTTTAATTTATCTGAGATCACCTTAATTAACCTACTCAGTGATTTTATTACAGAAATATAAAATATTTATACATACACATTGAGAATAATATTTTTTAGTAAAGCACTAATGAGTATAGTAATAATTATGACTACAATAACTTAAGCTAAAATGTACAAATGGTTTGGTGTTATTTATTTACACTGGTAAACTAAGCCCGTCGTTTGAAGGATCGGTAAGCAATCGACATAAATCGAGTGCTGTAAGACCCGATGCAGAAAACTAGGTTCGCTATGTAACGGATTGCAGCTCAGTTCAGCGTGGAACTTTCCTGTGCAGGGTCTTACAGCATTTGGTTTATGTCGATTGCTGACTGACCCATGGGACGACGGACTAAGACGTATATAAATATTTTAACATAGCAATACCTATTATTTATTTAATGTAGAATAGTTCACAATAGAATACATAGATATTAGATATAATTAGAAGCTTGAATTATTTTAATAACTCATAATGTTTTAGTACAACCATTAAATAAGAATTTCTTTGAGTAAATACAAAAATGTTGTGTGATAAACCCTCAACTTCCTCATTTGGTGCTTTGATCTACATCTAGTGGCAAAATTATGAACTAAGCATTTACATTTATAAATATTATGTTTAGCAGATGATATTAAATACACACATATATTTCTGGTAATTGGCGAGTTTACTGTTTGATCTGTTCAAGAGTAGGTGATTGCTGATGAGTAATGGCAGATGCTTAGTTTGTTTGGACATTTAGAGTGGATGAACAAAGAAAACATTTGACTTGAAAGTTATATAATATCGATGGCCTAGCGCACACATGTGCTAAGTGCAATTTATAAGAATGAACCACATTAATTATAATATGTAATGCAACTAATTAATATAAATATCCGCTTTTTATCCAGTCTAGGTGAAATAAGTAATGTAAATTTCCCACAAAACGTCTATTTATAAAGTAAGTAATCTTGTTATGCTATACAAAACCAGTAATTGTTTTTACTTAACACACGTGTGTGCTAGACCATCGATGTATTCATTGTTAACATGAATTTGAGCACATGATATGCAATCACAGAACCGCCACACGTGAGACCAGCATTCAGAACCGAAACCATTTAGACGGCATTCTGACTACCTTCGGATTAAGTGATTACGATTCTTGGCTACGCGTCTCGAGGTCGCGGGCTCAAATCCTGGCATGCACAAGTAAATATTATTTGATTGATTTGTGTTATTTCACAATTTATTCATTTAAAATAGTATACACAAATGTATAGTATATTAGCGTCATGTTCCAGAGTGGAAAATACTAACAGTATCGCTCTTAATAAGTTTCTTAGTAAGGGGAGAGTGTTTATCTTTTTTTAAATACAAAAATGTTGCTTGGAATGGCTTTAACTATATTTGTAATAAGTTCTGCATTAGTGAATAACAAAATATTTCCCTATGTTCCTCTTACCTCCTTTGACTTCAAGCTATTCCCAAATATTGGGGTTGCCAAAAAAATCATGAACAAACAATTACATTTTATAATAACAGTAGCCCAAAAAAATGACTTCGTACACGTGGGGCAGTGTACTGTGAATTGAACACCTTTACGTTGACGAATGTCGGCGGACGGCGAATAGCTGGCTGAATAACTTGAAATTTCCGTAGCGTGGTGCATCCTTTTCCCTCACAACGCCACAACTGCATGCCCGCCCTTCTTAACTAAAATTGATTTGCTGAGACACGTTTTGCATCAACTTCATATTGAAATTTGTCCCAATTAAACGGAATGGTGTCCCAGATAACCGTATTTAAGTAAATCAGTATTAGGCTGTCGTCCCACGGGTCACTAAGCAATTGACTTCAACCGAATGCTGCAAGAACCTCCGCAGAAAATTATGTTCATTATAGTAATGTTAATGGTTTGCAGCACGGTTTCAGTGCGGAACTTTTCTGCGCAGGTTTTGCTTTGGCATTTGGTGTCGATTGCTTACTGTTCCTTGGGTTTTGGCCCAAATAATCGGCTGTCCCGATAGACTGTACCAGTTACTAATAATGATTACTTCATAACATGATATTTTACAAGTGTTAGCATAACAATAGATACCTACGTACATCTTAAAAGTAAGATATTTATATTTATACAATTACTAACTAAGTATTTAATTATTATACTTATTCAGATCATTTAACACACAGGTCATGTGACATTAATCTCCTCGTCGCTCCCGCTAGCATTCTCACTATCATAATCATCAGCCATGGCATCATCGGCGGCCATTAACGAATAACTCCTGCCGCCAATGAAGTTATTTCCCGCCGAAACGCTACCGTCGGCCGATACATAATGCCTGTAAGAGTTGACTCCATCTTCATTATTCAAGAGTTTGGACCCGTCAAACTGAGAATCGAATTGATTGTTTGAATTTGGAATGTATTTATTATTTTTCTTAACGTTTTCAGATTCTGGGGTTTGTTGTTCTTGGCTGGGGGAAGCAGGGGACATTGGAGACAGTTTTGGGCGGTCAGTTTCCGCGTCGGACAGGTCAGGGTGGGGGTTGTTTTTGTTGGGGAGGGTCTGCTCCCTCGAGCCCCCGCTGGCGAGGAGTTCACGCTCTTTGGAGTTCCTCCACTTCATGCGGCGGTTCTGGAACCATATTTTCACCTGGAAAGAGATAGCAATAGGTTAGTTATTACAATTTTTATTTCATAATTGACTGAGCATAGCGAAGCTCAGTTTTAACACGACCGTTTGGAATTTCATCTGTCTGTTAATTTGTTTGTAAGTTCCGTTTCCGATTTTGAAAATCTGCTGCATAAAATGTATTATTCAAGCAAGCTTTACTGTGACTGGATGGCTAACTTGGACTAAGCTTTTCCATACAAGGGACCTACCTGTCTGAAGAAAGCTTGAAAAAACAATTGTCTTACAAATCTTTTTGAATTTTTGAAATTTTGTTTTATTGAATATAAGAAAATTAGAAACATTGTTTAGTATGTTATGTTATGTTTATGTTTATGTTTATGTTATGTTATGTTTATGTTATGATTATGTTATGTTTATGTTATATTTATGTTATGTTATGTTATGTTATGTTATGTTATGTTATGTTATGTTATGTTATGTTATGTTATGTTATGTTATGTTATGTTATGTTATGTTATGTTATGTTATGTTATGTTATGTTATGTTATGTTATGTTATGTTATGTTATGTTATGTTATGTTATGTTATGTTATGTTATGTTATGTTATGTTATGTTATGTTATGTTATGTTATGTTATGTTATGTTATGTTATGTTATGTTATGTTATGTTATGTTATGTTATGTTATGTTATGTTATGTTATGTTATGTTATGTTATGTTATGTTATGTTATGTTATGTTATGTTATGTTATGTTATGTTATGTTATGTTATGTTATGTTATGTTATGTTATGTTATGTTATGTTATGTTATGTTATGTTATGTTATGTTATGTTATGTTATGTTATGTTATGTTATGTTATGTTATGTTATGTTATGTTATGTTATGTTATGTTATGTTTATGTTATGTTTATGTTATGTTATGTTAGGTTTATTTATGTAACGTTATGTTATGTTATGTAATCAATTTTACCCTGTAATTTGTTGTATTTATTAATAAGAATAATGTTGTAATGTATGGCCAAGATCACTCTTAATGGGTGAAAGCCAATATAAAGAATAAAAAATAAAATAAAACATAGTTTTTTGGATGCAACTACTAAAGACAATAATTTATACAACAGTAAACTTGAGCAGATTAATTGGTGAATCAATTTAATTTGATAACAGTTTTAACAAGTTCAACTAATTAATTGCTTTGGTCTTATATTTTTTTGTTTTACATTGTATTTTCATGTTTTACATTGTATTCTAATGGCATAAAGATCATAAATGGATGACAAGTAGGTACTTCTAATGTCCAAACTTATCAGTACAAATATAAAAATGTGCCTCTTTTTCCTCTTCTTTTTTGAAAAGAAAGACAAACTTTCCCGGGTCACGAATAACCTGACAATATGTGAAAAACTCGGTGACCGGATAAATCATCACAATGATAATTCATCACATCTTTAAAAAGTTATATAAAAGCCTTTGATTATATAATAAAAGCATGGAAAGTGATGAAACAAAAACTTTATTAACGGGGTTAAGTAGGTTAGGTTAGGTTAGGTTAAAAAAAAAAATTTTCACCGTTTCTAATGACTTTATATCACTTTTTAAAAGTGTGTTGAATTGTTACTGTGTTGAGTTATCATGGAACCGAAAAACTCCTGCTACGGGACAAACGGAAAATGTTGCTTGTGCAATGGTGAAGGACTCAGTTAAGAGGATTGGACCCGCTAAGCCTGGACGGGAACCTGAGGCATTTACCCACTCGGCTACTAACCTGTATACTTCCCTATTGCCGTAGATATTGTGTTAAAGTTAGATTAGGTGCACAGAAATGTTTATAAACCTGTAAAACTAACTTTTTGGGTAGATACCTACCTATCTTCCTTCAACCTAGAACTTTTTGTTGAATGAATGGTGGAAGATATGTGATTTAAAAATAAAAAATTAACATATTTATATATATTTATGCGAAACTGCCCAAGAGTCCCAACTGCTCCCAACCGTCTAGAGCCAAGTGAGACTATGGCATCCTCAATCGGGGTATGTTGTGAAGCAGAAGGTAGTGGGGGGGGGAGGAGATGGGGAAGAGGAAGGTGGGGAAGTACCTGGCTATTCAGATCTGGTCACTAAACATGGCCAAAGACATTTCAAGCAACGTTTCAATTTTAAATGGTGATCTTTCTTTAATGCGATACTGAGAGTATCTTCCACTGTGGAACGTGCCGCAAATATACTATACTATATATGTAGTAAGTAGTTTGTGAAATAACACAAAATATTCAAATTAATTTTACTTGCGCACGCCAGGATTTGAACCCGTGACTTCCAGCTTGCTAGTTGAAGAGTCTTACCCCTCAACCACGGAAGCCATTTGTATACGAGTATAATGATAAATTGACTTGAGGAGAAAATGGACAACGACTAATTTTGGTGGTATGAATCTGTTTTTATAATTCCTTTGGGGAGACAGCATGCATAATAATTATTTATTGCAAAGTAAACTGTAACGTTTCGATTTTTTTCTCAATCGGTTGAAACCATAGACATATGAATATTAGTAGACCTGCCCTAAGTGATTAAAAGCGTATCATCCCCACTCCCCATACCGGTTCCATTGGAGCCGGCTGTGCTCGCCGCGTATGGCCTCAAGTGAAATTTGAAAACGTGACGTCATCATTCTTGTGCGAACTATGGTCGAGGCATCATCGGTTCATTTTACGAAATAACACGGCAAAATGTTGACTTGTACTATGAAAACTTGTAAAAATAGATTTGAAAAAGAGAATAAACCCAATTGTCGTATTACATTCCATATATAAGCATTATTTTACTTTATTTTAAGCATATTCACATCGTATAATATGAATCAGTTGTTACTATCACATCGAGAAACGTCTGGACGCGAAACACAAAGCTGGTTGGTTGCTGGGAAGTAAATTATGAACATTTATAAAAGTGTCTTAACTAAATACTTAAACGAAATATTCGACTCTGAAAATAGAACCGAATTTTTTTGCCGAATTTGGACTTCGCAAATTTGTTCATAACGTGGCGAGTAATTTGCGCTCCCATGTAAAAATGTCTATTCATTCAAAAGCAGATTTTACTTTTAAGAAGTAAATGGTGATATTATAATGCGAGATGTCTATTTACTGTCAGATTGATTTATTGACGAATCACAGTCAGCCTTACTCCCTTCGTTCTTCAACAGTTGATTTTACCCCTCGCCATTATCTTCTCGTCTATTAATTCCTATGTCTGTGGTTGAAACCTAATTATGTCTTCACTACAGAAAAAATATCACCTTCAAATCGGACGGAATCTATCATTTTTCAAATCATTTTGCAAGTAATAACTACTGAACTAATTTGTCTGTTAAAAATGGCACCGATACGCTTTTGAATCAATTAAAAAACGGCCAAAATCATCGATTGACAAACGGTTTGAATGGTTGGTGCTGTCAAATGTCAATCGGTGATTCGGGTTTTGATTAATAGATGTCAGTCGGTGGGTCGGTGGCTTTGAACCGATCTGTCACGGAAACATTAAATTTAACAGATGGCGTATTATGTTGTTATTTTTATTATAAATTATTGATGATGTTTTGTTTTTTTAAAGTTGAGAAGGTAGGTTTTAACGATGCCAGTAATGCACCATTAGTTAAAATTTTACCAAGTGGTTTTCTACGCTACAAAAGCAAGGGGGTGAGTGTCTTTGTTGAAGAATAAATAAGTTGTTTTCAAAAATACGTAGGGCCAGCCCTCCATCTCTTGTTACGATGTTAGATTCAATCGCAGATCAGGTATATGCTATAACTCGCAAAAATTTGAAAGCAGATCTGCTACAGTAACATATGAATCCATTTTTCTTTCGATTTCAATATTTTAATTTCTAAATTAAAATCGCTAATACAAATTTTAGTTTATTAAATAAAAATCGATCGATAATGTTATGATAAATAGTGAGGAAGAAGAAAAGAGGTTTGTGGGTATTACATCAACTTTTTGAATCAATAATAGTTGATACCACAATAAATCGTAAGCATGGCGGGTGAAACAATACAAAACATATTAATATTGGGTAGGTACTTTATGTTACATGAAAAAGTATAATATAATGTATGTTATAATGGCCGTTTAGTGAACAAATGTGTCTGGCTGTCACTCAAGCGTCTTGGGTTAAATTCCTCTGTTAGCTAAGTCCTCCATCATTGCACAAGAAATGTTTGGCGCAAATGATGGTACTTATCATAAATAAACTACTCACACCTGCTAAGGGCTTTTCTAATATTGCCAGGTTTGTAACACTGCAATGTTTGTCTCTAAAGAAAACGCGTAGATAGGAACAATGTAAAATTAAGAAGTAGGTAGGTACTGTCGTCTACCCAGATAGTTGATTTATGGTCTACCCTACATACCTATTATATCTTGGGTGGTAATTTGTATTTTCAACGCTGACAGCACTATTTTATCATTATTTTACGCAATAATGTCACTATTCACGACACAATATGGCCGAAATCATTCGTCAGCCGATCGACAAACAATCGATCATCAGCACTGGGCGGGAAACGAGTGATTTGTCAAAATCTACAATGGAACAAGACGGGCTTTTTACACAAATGCGGAAAAAATGCGTGCAGAGGGGCATCTCCATTGTGTTACGTGTCCACGACCCAATAGGTAATAAAATTATATATAATATCGATGCCCATATTCGACGATGACTTGTGATGAAATTCGTGCTAATGACGTAAAAATATTATGCGGCAAATGTTAACTTTATGATTTTTTTTTAATATGACGAAATAAAAGGGGTGAGCAATAACGATGTGTGCAGAGTGAATACCTACCTATACCAATAGCCAATTTCTAGGATTTGTTTCGCCACGGCGATGCTGAGAGTGCGTACCACCATGTGCGACTCTTTGTACGAATTCAATTTATTATTCCCAACACTTTTCCTGTCTTATCCTTTGTCATGATAAATGAAACTTTCAATATGAAAATTTGAATGTCTTCAAAGGCAATACATACAAAGCGCTAATAACCTCGATTGCACATCATCAATGCAAAAGTAAACTTGTAAATATTTCTGGGTTTTTCCCTTTTATTCCGAACACTAGTTTTAATATAATAATTAGAATAACATTTGGAATCGCTTGACGCCACTTGTACTGCAGTAAATGCAAATCTTCCAGTTGAAAACGTACTTCTAGCTATGTCTAATTTTCTAAAGTATTATAAGCGATAATTAGTCTCCTGAAATATCAATACAAATTGAAAATATCTCCTATATAATAAGCAGTAATTGTTGATTGAAGTACTAGTACATATTGAATTATTTGGCGTGTTGGAAATAAGCCGACGTGGCTCAGTGGTCCAGAGCATCTGACCGGACATCAGAAGGTGCGGGTTCAATTCCTGTCGGCGGCATTTATTTTTACTCGGGAGATATTTTCAATTTGTATTCATATTTCAGGCGACAAATTATTCCTTATAATAATTTGTTATCCTTTGTGCTATGCATAAAACCTTGTCTTATAAACATTAGTTTATCATTAAAAAAATAAGTCTAATTTTCTAGCTAATCACCGTTCTACACCCTCGATGAGCTAACCTTGTTAAATTCGTTTTCTACAAACGTTGCCCCCGAACGGGAATCAAACAAACTAAAAATAAAACCAATAAACAATAACCATAGACAATGCATTACAAATATGTTTATTGTTTTTTGTGGCCACAGAGTTCATTGCAAGTTGGTACCTACCCACGACCGGGAAAGTACCCGGTGCCCTCTAATAAAAACCCTCTCTTGAAAAACAATTACGCGGCCGCCTCTGTTTAAAATTCAAATTTGGAAATTCCGAATCTCGCCGCCATGTTTTGTTTATTCAAATTTTATTTTCATTTTCATATAGCTCCATAAATATTTATCACGAGCCGCCCGGCGCCGCCCGCGATTATAATTTGAAAGTCGTCTGCCGTTCAATTCAATTGTTTTTTTTTCATCCTGATAACTCAACTTAAGTATTTTATGTAGTTAATACAAGTTAGGTAGAAAGGTGAAAAGATTCCTTGCTTTTGTATGAATCTCTTGTGAGACGAAAAAAGAGTATGCGAGTTGATGTTTTAAGCAAAATAATCATGCGCTCTCTTACTTTGAGTTCTGGCTAAATGATTTTTTTTCTGTTCGGAAATTTAATTTAAGACATATTACTTCCAGCCACCAATCGTCGTAATATGTAGTCTGTAATGGAGGGCTGGATTTCGATGTATATATACCAGCATCACTGTATCCCTGTGTCGCCACCATGTACGAACGTGGCAAAAATTTATTTGATTGTGTAGATGTTGAATTTATTTAAATTGGCTAGTAACGTCATTGTAATGGTTTTAAGGATGTGATTGTCAGAAAAGAAGACTTTTAAGTTTAACTCTGGATAACAGTTTTTTTGTTAATTCATATTTTGGCAGCCTGCACCGTTAAATAGGTAGGTACCTACTGTTACGAATTTGGAGTAGGTACCTTTTAACTATTTTAATTTTTGGCGTGTGAATTAATAAATGCGGAGGTCTGTGTAGCTTTATGTGGTCAATGTTGTTTATGGCCATTCAATTGGGCACTGTTATACAAATGTGGCTAAAAATACGCCAAAAGTATAAAGGGTTGTAATGTGGGGCAGTTAGAACGGCGTGTCCCTCCACTGCGGTAAAAAGGGTTAAAACAGCCCCAACCTAATTGTATGCATATTATTTTTGGAATTAATATGCAAGGGAATTATTTAGGATTTTTTTATCTGACGCTTTTTTAATCAAGTCAGTTAAATTCTCTGATTTTTATTTGATAGTTCCTATTTTGGCCTATGAGGTTATCTCCTACAACGAAATTTCATGTTATTTACTTATGTAAAGGATGAAAGTAGATTCAATTAGATGTAGAAATGTTTGTATAAAACCACGTATGATTTATTTATTTATACTATGCGTCCATAAGGGAATTGTGAAGTAAAATCTTCTATTAAAATTATATAGAAGTCACGAATTATAACTATTATTAAGGCTTGTCATTATAGCCTTCTTGTAACTATATTCCGTGCAATTGAACATATCTACAATTTCTGCTAATGCATTTCCAACTGCATGCAGTCTAGCTACAAGCGAGTATCAAAATGACTCGGTCCTATTGTTATTTACGTCGTTGTATGTCGAAGGTGATTAGGCTCATTAAATCAGGTCTGTCTATAATTCCATTAATAATTTAAAAAATAAAAGTCAAATAATCGTGTGAGAGATGTGGAGATTCGAAGACTGATGTAAACGTGATGGTAATGAGTAAGATTAAGATGTAGTGATGATTTAGGCATGTAGAGCGAATGAACGCAGAAAGGAGTGTAAAGAGAATTTATGATGCGAATGTGCCAAGAGTCAGATTAACAGAAAGGTATGTGTGAGACGATGTATGAATGTGAAGGAAGCAAGGAATGTGTGTCAAGATAAGAGTTGTTTGAAGAAAGACCATGACCATTCAGAATCAAAACGTAGTCTTAAATGACTTTAGCCGTGCTTGGTAACCAGATCTAAATAGCCGGGTACTTCTTCATCTTCCTCTTCCCCATCCCAACTACCTTCAGCCTCACAATATACACCAATTCGAGATATTATAGTCTCACTGGCTCGAGACAATTTGGGAGCAGTTGGTACTTTTGTGCGGTACTAACATTAAAAAAAGAGATTGTTGCCTAGAAATATTTAGGAACGGTATTTTTTTAATACCTTTATTTTTCCCAATTTTTACATTAATTGCATACATATTTAAAAAATCAATAAGAATAATGGGAACCCACTAAGGCGCAGCCTGTGCGTGGGTAATATAGTTAAATACATTATATTATTGTACCTAGAAAGAAACAAACTGTGGGCATATAAAACAAAAATAAGATTACAATTTGTCTAAGCGGTTTGCATAAAAAAGTGTTAGTGAAGTTGTAAGTGTTTAGTGTAATATTAAGTGAATAGTTTATGAGAAACATAAAGTGATACAAATTAAATAAAAAAAGTTTCAACTGCTGTATTGAAAAGCCATAATTTTAACACTTTTAAATATTGAGGAAGTTTAGTAATCATTTGAATATTTTTCGGTAAAAGATTGAAAGTACGAGGTCCAATGAAACTGCAGTTTGTTTGCATTTGTTTTGTGTTCGTTTGGGAAGCATAAAATACATTTTAATTTAAAAGGTTGATTCTGTTTTCATTTATTTCGAATTTATTTTTGTTTTTAAAGATATATTTCATAGTTTGCAAAATAAATAGTTTACGGAGACAGAATAGTTTAGATTCTTTTTATAACTCATCTGTTGAAAATGTTCTTTTCCGATTATACATAACTTTGATGATATAATTTTGAGTTATTTGTAAAGGTTTTATATGTGCATGAAGCGCACCACCCCATCCTATTATTCCATATATGAGTGAAGATTGCACCAAAGAAAAATAAATAATTTTAATTTTTTTAATATCGAACACTTCTTTTAGTCTGCAATAAATGGATGTTTTCCACAAAACGGTAACCTAACGCCAATAACAGCAATTGCGCTTCAACCACGATTTACCAAACCCCGTGTATAAGTAACGAGACAAACTTATATTAAATATTTGGCTAGCAAACAAAACTTTGCAAATGTCAGTAGTAAAGTAGGTACATAGTTTAACAATGTTAACATCAGAACAAACATTCGGTTATCTAATATGTTTGCCTGTTGTGTTTGCCTGTCTAGTAGGGTGGGCCATCAAAGCTTGTGGGTACGTCAGGGGTCTCAAAAGAGGTCTCCTAGTTCAATTACTGACAATGTACAAACTGCGATCGGTGAAGTTTTAAATTATTGACTGTCCTGTTTTAACTCGACCGCTTTGCATTTTATTTGTCTATAAATTTGTTTGTGTCTTCCGTTTTTGTTTTAAGATGGTGGCCGTTTTAATCGTTCATCAAAGATTATTTTTTCAATAGATATTTGGACTTAATAATTCACATTTTTATGCTTGAAGAAAATATGAAAAAAATTTCATTGAGAATTGCACGAAATATGTGGATTATAATTAAGTAGGTCGCGGGCACAAATCCCGGCGTGCGCAGGTAAATTTTATTTCAATATTTTGTATTATTTCACAATTAATAATTAAAAACATTAAACAGTATATTTGCGTCACGTTTCAAAGTGGAAGATATTCTCAGTATCGCCCTGGTGTAAGACCACCATTCAGAATTGAAACGTTTCTTGAAAAAGCTTTAGCTGTGCTTGGTGACCAGGTTTGCATAGCCAGGTACTTCCCCACTTTACCATACTCACAACATACCTCAATTGGAGACGCCATGGTCTTAATGGCCCCAGGAGCAGTTGGGACTCTTGTGCGGTATTCATATACAAAATTGCAACTTTTGGGAAGACGATATTTATTAAAAAAAACTTGCATACTCGATGATCCACCCTACTGCATAGTGCCACCCTATTACACAGTGTCAACCTACTATATGGCGCCAGTTTACTGAACTGTAGCTACATCATGCCAGCCTAGTGTACAGTGCGAACCCAGTGTATGGTGTCTGCTAGTGTTTGCTATGCTCATTGTATCGGAGCACTTTGTAACCGGAGTCGCGAATCACAGAAGTAGTTCCAACTTCTAACAGAGGCTTGTCTATGTCAAACAATTAGCCAAACGTTTATCTATGAAACAGGGGTGTATTAGAGTATAGAGTATATAGAAGAATTTCCTAATAATGCTTTTTCATTACAGATGCCACTGATATTATCGTTTAAAATCTTGACACAGCACTTTTTAGTTGAGGTGATGCCATACGTACTAATGCAAAATCATGTGTTTTTGGTTTGAAAATTTGGTCGCCTAAAAATGTTTCAGATGCTTTAATTAAATACTGCGAGTAGAATACATCTTGGCCTTTGAAATAATCGAGTATTTTTTATATAAGTCTTTTTATAAGCCCAGAAAAAAATGATGTATAGGCCTATGAAAACTGGTTTAAAGTTCAAAATCTCCTACTTACGAACCCATTTTCGACTATGATTTTATTGTATAATGTGGAAAATTAAGTTATTTATAAAATGATTGCAAAAAAATTAAATATTATGTCTGAACATCCACAAAATAAAATAAAAGGCACTTTTTGGCAATGTTTTTTTCTTGCATAAATCAAAACAGGCGGATGGTGAAGCGGGAATTTAAACCTTATCGCCATCTACGTAAGGGTTGTTATTGATGGCGGCTCAATTTAAAATATTACACGGCGTTGTGCATCGCAATAATGTAATGTAAATAACGAGTAACATAATTTATATATTAACAATATCCTGCATGAACATGAATAAATAGTTTTGTCGCTGTACAATCTCAATTCTTTAAAGAAAGGCATACAAATACAATAATGGATTGAATCACCGATAATAAATTATTATAAGTAATAATTAGTCATTTGAAATATCCAAAAAAATTGAAAATATCTCCCGAGTAAAAATAAATGCCACCGAGGGAATTGTACCCGCACTTTCTGATGTCCGGTCAGGTGCTCTGAACCACTGAGCTACGTCTGCTTATTCCCAACACGCCAAATAAGTCAATATGTACTAGTACTTCAATCAACAATTACTGCTTATTTTATTTTTATTACTTTACCCATACATTATTGTATTTGTAAGCCTTTCCTTGAAAGAATTGAGTTTTTAAATGGAATTTTTTTTTTTTTCATATACCTATGGTATGTACAGCCGCAAACAAACAATTATTTATCTTAACTTTTCTTAAATTTTGAAGCATAACTAGAAAGTGTTTTTTTTTTTCAAAAATAATTAAATTCGCGCCATCAATGAACAAGCAGTTTCTTAGTATTTTAAAGTTTATTTAAATTTCGCTAAATCCTTTAATAGTTTTATTATTGCTTTGTTTTTAGATCTTCATTAATTAGCAATCTATTATTTCTCATTGAAAACCGTTTAGCACGAACATTGATAAGAAGAAATATCGGATAATACGCAATATAGTGCCACGTTCCTAATTCACCCCTCAAACAATTCATTTAGTCGTGTTTCAATCAATTATTCCTTCTCCCCTAGTTGATGTATGATGTACAAGGAGGTAGGTAGGCAGGATTTTGGGGTGGTCCGGGGGTGAAAGAAGTAAAGAGGATGCGTTGCGTTGTAATTATCAGTCTGCAAATAATATTTTAAAAAAAGCGAACGTTTGAAAAGCTTGATGACACTTAAAATCAAAGCTATTTTGATTTCATTGATCGTGAATAATTTCAAGCAGAAATAATGCACATTACAATTTGGGAGTAGGGTTTGGGTACCCCTGCCCCAGGAACCATTTATTGGATAGCCAAGACCTATAGGTCACCCCAAGTGGTTTGCCACGTTTGGTGACTTAGCAGGAGTGCCCGGGTTCATCGGGTGAGGTGTGTTCAGAATGTGCCTGCCCATCAGTTGCATGGCGTGCCAGATCGGGAGAGACTGGTTTGGGGTGACCCTTCGACCTCTCCAACTGGTCTCTATTGACCTATCACCTTGCGCCTACTGGGGGAGGGATAGATCGTTCCTGGTAGATTCCTACCCACCCATAATACCTTTTTCCTTCCCAGAACTTCCTCTCCTCTCTTTCCTTAAACAGACCCTCCACAAAGCATCCCCAAAGATTATCCCAAGAGGGAAATTATTTTCGTCAGGGCCTCCTGTGTACGTTAATATAAAGACACTAAAAGTACTAACACACTAATAAATTACGTCTAAACCACTTGCAGTGCCGTATATCCCATACTGTGTAAGACACTGTGTTTTTACTTATAACGGTATTATATTGAACCCTATTACGATGAAGATTTGTGTTAAACAAACCAATTTTTGCAAACTTTTTTTTAAACAATACAATTTCTTTTATCGCGTTTAAAAATATAACTCATGCGTATGAAAAGTATTTGGTGACCAGATCTGAATAGCCAGGTATCTCACCACCTTCCTCTTCCTCATCTAATTCCCCTCCCCACTACCTAAACCCTCACAACGGTTCCATGATATTTCATCAAAATGAAAATTCAGTACACCTTTAAAAAGTGACATAGAGTAATGAAAAGTGATGAAACAAAAACTGGGTTTAATAGTTACCTATGTAACCTAGTTTTTGTTTTATCACTTTTCATGACTTTATATCACTTTTGGAGGTGTGTTGAATTGTCATTTTGATGACATACCCGGTCACCATACTTAATCGTTTGTCTGAATTATTTTTCATTCAATTTTGAAAAAAGACATAAATTCAAAGCAAAATTTGAGTTCATTGAACGTGAATAATTTCGAGCGGGAATAATGCACATATTGCACATCACAGACAATCGAAGTTAGTATGTTTGGTGATTACCTCTGAGAGACTTTTCACCACTCAGTGTAGTCATCTGTTAAAATGATTATATCAATTTTCATCGTCTTGCTGCATCCACTTAAGACAAATTGGTGGCACATGATATGAGGGAGGTCTATACACCAAACGGTGCCGAACTACAATGATCAGAGCCTGGAGTTGAGCAGAATATTGTCTCGTCATACAGTGTTCAGTGTTGCTAGTTCTAGTCTGTTGTTGAATGCCTTCCCAGCAAATAAACACGTATGGCAACACTATTACAAATGGAGGAAAAGTATCGAATTATCAGATATGTTCGGATATTGTTCAATGTTGAGATTCTCTTTGTTGATTGATCGGAATGCAGTTGCAGGGACAGTGGGTGTTCTGCGATGATGGATGGACAATTATTAATAATAACAATAATGGTATTTATTCCAGATTATTTAATAATTATTCAGGCCACAGATGGCCTCCGTGGTCGAGGGATAAGGCTCTCAACTAGCGAGCCAGAGGTTCAAATCCCGGCGGTGGCGTGCGCAAGTAAATTTTATTTGTCTAATTTATGTTATTTCACAATTTACTGATTTATAATAATATGTAGTGTACTAGTGTATCTTCTGCAGTGCTTCGAATTTGCTAATGTCTTTCTCAATATCTTCAGAAGATAGACATATTAGGAGATAGACATATTAGGAGATACACATATTAGAAGATAGACATTTTAGGAGATAGACATATTAGGAGATAGACATATTAGGAGATTAGATATATTAGGAGATAGACATATTAGGAGATAGATATATTAGGAGATAGACATATACCATCACAGACATTCCTGTAGGCCTTTTTAATCTGTACAATTCCTTGGTACATTGTTTCTATGCATCTCAATGTAATAGCCAATATAAATAAATACTTTTTTACGACTTGTTTACAAAACATGGACTTTTCTCTACTTTCTATAAGTATAATATACTTGTGTTATATATTTAAACAATTCAGAGGAAATTTTCTAAATGATCAGTGAAAACTCTATTAAAATCCGTTGGGTAGTTTAGAAGAACTAAGCGCACAAACAGACAGACGCGGATAGCGACTTTATTTTATACTATCTAGACAAGAAACCATTATACTATTTAGAAACCAGAATTTAACTCAACCATTTGGAATGCATTTTATAATATAAGAGTTTTATGTAAGGAAGTTAAATTTTGTGGTTGTATGTATTTTTGGATGAGAAATCTCGACAACAGCGCCACCTATCGGGTCAAAAACTACCTTATATTTCAAGCTGGAACCAACCGTACGCATTCATAAAATTTTATTGAAATCGGTTGGACAGTTTCGAAGATTAGCGTGTAAGAACACAGTGACACGTGATTTTTATATATATTAAGATTTGCGGCACGTTTCAGAGTGGTAAATACTCAGCACCATTCAGAATTAAAACGTTGCTTGAAATGGCTTTGACCGTGTTTGGTGACCAGATCTGAATAGCCAGGTACTTCCTTCCTACCTCTTCCCCATCTCCTTCCCCTCCCCATTACCTTCAGCCCCACAAAAACTGGGGATTTCATGGTCTAAAGCTGACCACCACCTCGAGGAGGTTCGTGCCTTGGGTGATGCCAACTTGGGCAGTTTCAACGTCTCAAAAACCCAAGCGTGTCTGATTTCAGCAAAGAGGGAGATCAAGGACTGTCTGGTGCAATTTGATGGAAGCACCCTCCCCAATAAAGACTCAATTGAAATGCTTGGAGTAAGTATTTCAGATCTGGTCTAGTATCGGGGCTCTATAGAAGCCCAAGAAAATCTGGCTTCTAAGAAACTGGGCGTCTTATATAGAGGATAGCTGGTTCTTCAAGAGTAACCAGCTACTACTAACATTGAATTTGGGAGCCACAGCGAGCCTATCTGCCAAGTTTCAGGTCGATTAGATGTCGAGAAGTGGGTTAATTTATGCTTCCAAGATGTTCATTCTTTCATCACCGAATACAATTTCAATTAGATGTATTTGAAAAAGCGACAAAATATAATCTTTAATCCACGTGTTTCTGAGCACCGCTTTCGCAAAACCACTTTTTACTGATAATCTCTAAAATCATTACAATCAACAAATAATACACAAACCACAAAGCAAACAATATACTAAATAGGTCTAATGTAGAACGATTATTCCCCCTCGTAGTAGTTTTTTTTAACGTTGCAAGGGTGTTTCGTAATACGAAACACACGCGTTTTTTGAGCGCAAACTTTTCGAACCCTAAGCCCTTTAAATCACTTTACCACTGCTCTCTCAAACACACGTCGTATCTTCATCTTCCCCTGTGGGTATGCAGAGATCAAATATTGTCCAAGCACTTATAGCCCTATGCACTTGAATATATATATTTTTAAGAAGAAAATACTAATAAAACTAAACGAAACCAGAAACAAAGAAATTTAAATAAAAGTTAACTGTATTTATTTATTTTATTTTATTTATTAATTTTATTTTAGTAATTTGTAAATTTAAGTTTACAAATTACTAGTTAATTTGTTACATATAAATATACTATGTTTTTTCTTTCTTGTTGTGGCTCCTACACAACATCTTGAACTTTCCAATTTGTGCAGACTTTAGGTTTTCCGGCAGTGCATTATAGTATTTCATCCCTTTATATAGTATACTATTCTGAGTATTTGCCTTGTCCTTTTTTGGTAGCCTGATTTCATTGCACGTCCTTGTTCCATTGGGCCAGATCGTCTAGTCTTACCTGGACTGACATCTCTTCCAACTGAGCTACTGTCACCTCATTACTTTCCGCCATTTTCATAATTCTCATACTTCAATTTTTAATTACTAAAATATTAACCATATTTTTATGCTTCCATCATTTGGTGTGATTACAAAGTTCTCTTTCTACAATAAGATGTATTAGCTTAAATAAGTTGTTAAAAACAATATATTTAAGTGGCATATCTCTGTGTCTGTGTGTAACTCTGGTTCAATGACCTCTCTCAACGGGATTTGCATTGAATTTCAAAATTTGGAACGATTCAGACAAGCGATAAAGTACGTACCAAAATTATTTTATTAATTTATAATTATATATACGTATTTGAAGTGTGTATTTCTTTTGTTTAAAAATTTGGCAGCAGTCTTAATTTTAAGTTTTAATAACGGTGTTCATTCGAAAGGTAAATTTCTGAACGTATGATGATGTTTTTTTTTCTAAAGGCAATTTTTTTAAAAATACTCACAAATTCTTCAATTATAATTTCCCGTGATTTTTAACGGGTCTGCGCCAGTCCTTGATACATTTGAATATTCATTCTAAGCCCATAAAATGTCAACAGATGTTCCAAATATAAAAACACTAATTTTTACAATCGGATAAAGTGACACCCGGCCTTGCCCGGTAGAATCCGATAATTCTAAAACAGTAATTTTTTCAATGGTGAGAATAAAGGGAAGAGGAGGGTGGGTAAGTGCCTGACTATTCAGATCTGGTCACCAAACACAGCTAAAGCCATTTCAAGCAACGTTTCATTTCTGAATGATGGTATTACAAAATCAACTAAAATTTACTTGCTCATACCGGGATTGGAACCCGCGACTTTCGACTTGCTAGTCGAGAGCATTAACCCTCGACCACGAAGGCCGTTACTTACAAGCATACTTAATAATGATATTGATATTTAAATTTTTGGCGTTTTAGTTCTGCGGTACCCAGCGCCCCGCGAAATATGGGGGAGTTTTAAATGCCTTTGAAGTCAGTTGCAGACTCGCCGGATAATAGGGAGCGGCGCGGATAATCGCGCGCGTGCGGACGACGTAAGTATCTGTCACTTACACGCTCGCACCACGCCGGGAAGATAAGTGTGGAAATGTATGTCATTACACTGGGCACAAATTATCTACACAGTATAGATTTTGTAAGTGCGATGTACTTTATGAAGGTTAAATTGCAATGATATTACCGTGGAAAGTAAAAAATCACCATTCAGAATCAAAGCATTGCTTGAATTGGGTTGTCATGTTTAGTGACTAGATCTGAATGGTCAGGTTGATGCCACAGTCCTGCACGGAGAAAAATGGGTTTTGCTAGTTTATTAAGAATCTCTTCATATTATTTGTAGTTCGGTTAAAAACGGGATTGCAGGCCATTTCCTGATAAACTTTTAGTAATTTTCTAATATATTGGACTCACGTCTTCATGAACGCGCGTTTTCTTTGATCATGACGAAATGTGACAATATTCGGAATTTCATGAACACGTGTTCCAACATCGATAATTTATTCCTGATGATGATGATCGTTACGGCCTGAAATTCTGTTTTTAACCGGATTACCAACAATTTATATCAAAGATTAATTATTGGCAATACTCATTTTTCTTTGCGCAGAGTGGAAAATATTCTAAAGTAAAAAAAGTAAAGTATGTATTGCTTGAATTGGGTTAAGCCGTGTTTAGTGACTAGTTCTGAATAGCCAGGTACTTCCCGACCTTCATCTTCGCAATCTTCTACACCGCAGTTGGGGATGCCATTAGTCTCTAGTGGAAAATATTCTAAATTATTGCCCTAGTGAATGACCACCATTCCGAATCGTGACATTGCTTGAATTGGGTTAAGCTGTGTTTACTGACTAGATCTGAATAGCCAGGTACTTCTTAATCTTCCCCGTCTCCTTCCCCTCCCCTCCTACCTTCATCCCCACAACGTACCCCACTTGGGGATTTCTAAGTCCCATTGGCTATTTCTGATGAATATAACATTTATGTGAATATTGCGATCGTTGGGCAAATATATTTTAATGTCGCATAACTCGTGGGAAATATTTGTTGGTCGGTATCGTAATATTATGAGGTGTTAAATAACATTTTAGTTTGCAATCAATTAGATACTTCATAGTGAAAACCGTTTAACACGAACATTGATGCTATGAATTGTTAATAGCTCTCTTAATTAGCGACGTCTTATTTACTTTACATTGATAACCGTTTAATAAGAACTCTGATAAGCTGAAATATCGTTTACTGCGTAATTTAACGTTGCATAGCGAGGTTTCAGGGTCGATTCCAACCGTAAGCAGTGTAACAAATATGAATCTGATATAAAATATATAATAAACGAATTTAAATTAAATATATATAATCATCAATTGATCATATTTCTTCTATTTACATATATAATAATGATTGTCTGTGGCGGGTGGCTTTTCTTCGTTTATTTTCTCCATTTTTATTCAGAAATTCAGACCTTCAAAACAAGAGTTAGCTTTTGAATGAGATTTATAAAAATCATCTTAAGCCCTTGGCCAATTTAGGAAGATATTCTTCATGGACCACACACACCCAGAGTCTTATATCTCCCAGCCTGATACGATCTCATAAAAGTTATGCTATCTCATTTTGTAAATATATTTAAAATATACGATTTAAACATTGTGAGAAAGAGAGTTTGAATGTTTGACTTTCGATTTGAACACCATAGAATTTTTATATAATTCTACGAAACAACATTTACCGTTTGCAATTTTTTAAATAAATATTTATTTCTAAAATGATAAAAGTGAAGTGACTGTAAATTTTAAATATATATTTAAAAAAATATATATGTCAATTGCATTACCAGCTGTCGAAAACAGTATTTTATTTTGAAATACATTTAAAAACAGTGAATTTATCTGGAATTGAATGTAATGCAAAATTATTTTTCGCGCAATTTTCCCTCTGAAATTTGACATATGAGAAGTAACATTTCAAAATGTCAGAGGCTTAAAATATATTTTTTTATACTTCCTGATGTAGTTTTCCACACTTGACGTTCAAAATAAGAGGAAAATACTAGTAATAATTACTGTGGGAATTTGAAATTTTTTTCGTAAAGCCCGAGTAACTCCGGGGACTTCAACTAGTATTATATATTTTTAAAAAAATCCGGGTGAGAAATGGAAATTATTACTGCTGATTTATTAAAATCCCGTTAAAAACGTGATGGCAAGCCATTTCCCAACCAAATATCAGTAAATTCAGAATATAGCGGAACACGTGTTCCGACATACCTACTCACAACACATTCGTGTTTAGCTGATAGTATATTTTAGAAAATCTGTCAATTCATTCGTTACAGGTATGCAGTCCAGTTTTCAACAGGAATTCGAATAATTTTACTAGATTTTCAATAAATTAGCAATATTTTTTATCAATATGTTTTCTCTGTGTACGTTTTACCAATAACCGATAGGTACGCGCAGAAAGATACATTACAATATAATTATGAAATATATAAGATAAGTAATTGAATAATCACCGCCATACATAAGGATGTGATTACGAAATAGGCGAGGGTGTTTTTCCCATCCCTGAGTTAACCATAAGGTGCCCATCACAGAAAAGGGGACTGGGGGTTGGGATTGCGGAAACTCTAATAAACTCCCCCTAAAACAATTTGTGACTAATGGACAAATACCCTATCAAAGCATATCATTTTACCGACGGTATAAAATACGCAAGTTCAACTTCATATCTATTGCAAAAACATATTTTGATTTTTTTTTGCGTTTAACGTTGTAACTTTGTCTCTTTTTAACGTTTTGACTGTTAGAGTTTAGAGTTTGTAGGTTCGATTTCCTTTGGTGCTGATTTCACTAGAAAGTAATATGGAATTTAATAAACACGTAGAACTGTGTAAATATAATTAGAAAACTCATTTATATATTTACACGATTAAGAAAAATCCTAAAACTTCGAAATATTAAAATGGTATACGTTGTTCTGGTACAGTCGGTGTTGCAGTATGGTGTAATAGCATGGGGAAGCATTTATAAAACTAACTCGTATCCGATAGTAATAACACAAAAAATATTTTTAAATTTCACAAAAAAGCAAGAGAAAATTTTGATTAATTTAATGTCCTACCGGTTGTAAAACTAAAAAAAAATGATATCCCAAAAGTTTTTAAACTGTCCTCAACGCGACGCGTAAAGGTGTTTTCTGTTCTTCAAGCAAATTAACGTAAGCGGCGTATCAACCCATCTAATCCTAATTCTATTCTAATTCTTAGTCCTCATTCCATAGTACCTATCTAACCCTAATTCTAAAGTCCCCGTTCCTGGTCCTCATTCCATAGTACTAATTTAATCATATTTCTAAAGTCCCCGTTTCTTAGTCTTCATTTCCTAGTATTTATCTAATCCTAATTCTAAAGTTTCCGTTTCCTAGACCTCGTTCTCGAGTACCCATCTAATCCTAATTCTTAAGTCCCAGTTGCTTAGTCCTCATTCCCTATTATCCATCTAAGCCTAATTCTAAAGTACCCGTTTCTTAGTCCTCATTCCCTAGTACCCATCTAATCCTAATTCTAAAGTCCCCGTTTCTTAGTCCTCATTCCCTAGTACTTATCTAATCCAAATTCTAAAGTCCCCGTTTCTTACACCTTATTCCCTAGTCCTCATTCCTTTGTCGTAATTCCCTAGCATCTACATATATTACCATCTATTCCTCATTACTTAGATCTACTAAATATATTATATTATATAGATACTAAAAAAAACTACTAGAGTTTCATAATAAATACACAAATAATTACGTAGAATTCTTTTGAAGACATAAGGATATAGTTATGAAGTCAAATAATAATTGGTGACCTCAACCGTGATTGTGATTTTTAACATTTTACGCCCGATTTCTCATTTAGTGATGCTTCTACGAACATGGTTCAAACGTATGCAAGTATGAACAAATCAAAAACAAATAATACACGAATCACTGAAGGCACTATTACGATCCTGCTACCGAGAGGATCATTGAAACATATTTCTGTTACACACGTATTTAACGAGAAAGAGGGAGAGGAGGGCAACGGAGCTATCGGCGGTAGTCTCATAGGGTGGATATCCCCGTATTAACTGGTCGTCATCTGCAAATGACGCCCCCCGTTCTACTTCTACGGGGTTCGAACCTGAGACGTGACGGCAGGCCTGAGGGACCTATCAAATGCTAGCTGATTTATTTTCACACTTGGTTACAGTAATTTTATAAGACTAAGGATGGTCTGTTTCAAAGAATTTGAATAATTCATAAAATTTCAACGTTCATTTTCGGGTTCCATGAAAGTCCTTTTCAAGTTTTGTTTTTATATCATTATGGGCTAGTCGCTTGAAAAACTGAAATAATAACTGAACTTGAAAAATTCTTTGACAGAACTTTGACAGAAACGGAAATTTGAAGAATTGTTAAAATTCTCTGAAACAACCCTCCCTAAGTTGCATGTACATACTCTCAGTATTGCCTTGATGAAAGACCACTAAACATTGCTCCAAATGGCATTACATTTTTCTAAGTGAACCAATCTGAATATCCAGGTCCCTTCAACCACAATGGCCCCAGTGGCACGTGCAATGAATTGATTCGTTAAAACATAGTATTTTGACACAGGTAACGATATTTATGTATTATAATATGACTTATTATATTATGATGTCGTATTTAGTCTATGCCGTATGTAAATAAATAAATGGCAAATATTAACGCCGTGCTGGTGGTCCTCAGGTTTCCGTTATGTCTTCTTTGGGGATGTTGTGAGGAGTGTCGTGGTCGTAAAAAAATGCGTTCATTGTTGGATACGCTCCTTGGTGTGCCGAATGGAGCGAAGTTTTTATTTATTTATTTATTGGTTTAAATAGGTACAGTTATAATGTATACAGATTACAAAGTTGTTTTTTTTTTAATATCAGAAAGAGCAAAGAAACACATCTTTTCTTTGAGCAAACGCTCGTGTTAAAAAGGTGGAGAAACGTAATTAATTACTATTTTAACAATATAAAAAAATCTAAGAAAAATAAAATACAATTTACAGAAAATTGTTGTAAAAAATAATAGAAAAAAGGAGGAGAGAAAAAAAGAAGAAAGCAGAAAAAAGGATATCTAATATTATTTTAGAGAATTATGATATTATTTTAAAAGTGTGATAATTAAAGAAATACTTTAGTTAATATATTTTTTTTAATCGTTCAAATCGTCGACGGCCTCCGTGGTGGAGGCGTAAGGCTATCGACTACGAATCCAGAGGTCGCGGGTTCAAACCCTGGAGCGCTCAAGTATATTTTTATAAATTAATCTGTAATAATTATCTGTCGATAATTAATTAATCAAAAATAACGTTCCAGAATGGAGGATACTCTCACTATTGCCCTTGTGAATGACCATCATTCAGGATTGAAACGGTGTTTGAAATGGCTTTAGCCATGTATGGTAACCAGATCTGAATGGGCAGATACTTCTCCCTCTTCTTCTTCTCTTCCCCGCTACTTCAGCCTCATAACATACCTACATAGTAACACCCACCAATAAATTGGGGACGCCATAGTCTCACTGGCTCCAGACGGCTTGAAGCTGTTGGGGAAAAAAAAACAATGAGAAAGCAATGAATCTAATAGATAATAAAATTTTCCTCCTATTTACGTTCCAATGTTTTTGAAAAATGTGTATTTGTAAAAGATATGTAGGTAGTAGATAAGTAGGTACTGCAATTTTTTATCAATAACAATTTGGTCCGCTAGCAAAGGGTCAGTTCGGAAACATGCCGATGACAGTTAACACTTCGCGAGCGGGGGCGACGCGTGGACTTAGTTATTATTATTTATCGCGTTTGTTATTATACGTCACGTCGCGCGCGCAAGATGGCGCCACGCGCGGCGCACGTGCGTGAAATCCCGAATTAACTGCCCACCTTTGTCCCAGATCCTTTAATATGTTATTGTGATGCGGCCCTTTATTGTGTTTTTGTTTTACAACATCTGGATGTGAGTCCCCGCCAGATAATTGATTTATTTATCTGTTGGGAATATTTAGGGATTACGTGGTGTTCCGCTTTGATTGTAGATGGGGGTGAATTTGAACATATTTTCCATAGAATAAAGAAGAAGATAATCTATCCAGCGGAATTTTCTACTAGATACTGATGGAATTTTTATCTGGTTGTTCCTTTTTAAAAATATCTTTTTGAATTTCGCTTTTGTTTTCAAGAATGATTGAATGCTCATCTTGGAAGCGGAAATTAACCTACTTTCTGATATTTGATCGAGCTGCAACTCGGTAGATAGACTCGTTGTCGATGTCAATGTATTCTATCAACTTTTTGTGGTGCGTACACATACGTGGACATATACGCATTTTTCTGAAATAGGATCACATTAAAGCAGTTGATAGGTATACGAAATAAATGTCAATCCTACATGCTCGTCATCTGGCGAGGATTCCAGTACCAGGGTAGGAAGGTTCAATCCCCAGTCAAACCATTTTTAATTTTTTTTTAAAGTTATTTTTTACGGATTGATTTTTTCATCTTGCCGATGAAATTCTCTTTTTTTCTGCGGAATATTATTATTCTGACCACTGAAGAGATAACTGGTAGTATAAGTGTGCTGTGGGGGTGTCCATGTGGCCAAAGTTGCTCTAATTCTATTAAATTGAATTGAAAAAGTCTCATTTAAATTGACGACATTGTTTGTCTTTCAACTCGGTAAGCAATAAGTGTGATCTTTACCGTTTTTTATTGTTTTTCTGATGAAAAAAAACATGGTTTTTAAGAAAATTTGATATTCGTAGGTCAATAAAATTGATTATCGGTTCAAAATTTTATTTGTAACAAAAATCGACAAATTTAATATTTTAATATACACTTAATAGCCCTGACGAAAGGCCCGGTAGATGTTAAACATCGACATTGATAATTATTAAAAAGGAAGTAAAAAAGTTTTTTTTAAAAATATTTTTGATAATAAAGTAATATTTTAATTATTATTAAAATACAGAGTGTTAATGGGACATAGGTACTTGGCTTAATTTAATTATGCTTAATGATGCTTGCTGAATAAATCGTAGATCTGTACATGAGCGTCATCCCATTTAAGTGCAAGAGCGTCATCCCGTCTTGCCACGCTTGCTAAGTAAGAGTCGGTTTCACCCCTCTGAGCGCCAAAAAATGTTTCACATCGAAAAGGTTCTACCAAAACGTTTCGACTATTAGATTTCCAGACACCCCCTTTCGCAATAATGTAAACGTCAGATTTCTGGATAAATCCATCGCTAAGTTGTCTTAATACAGTAGTAGTAGGGACCAGGGACTAGGGAGCAATCGATCGAGACACATGCTGCCATCTAGCGGGGGACGGCCAGTTTACGGTCTTCCATACTTTAGTGATGGTAATGGAGATGACGTTTAGTCGCCTTGGAAAAATAATGTGAAAGCAACACGCTGCGTTATCTATGGTTATTCTTGCGTCGATAGGGATGTTATTATTACAATTTATGTTTTGGTACTTCGAATTGTTATTGCAAGAAAAAGTTGTTGACTTTCATGCTAGAACGATACATGTCTGGCTCTTTGATAAGCGCTAATAAAAAAACGATGAAAATTTACGGGCATTTATTTATTTTTTAGTTGTTTTAGGTCCCGGTTTTAACCCTGCCATATCCACGATGTAAAGATTGCCTACCATACTCATAAATATTTAATATATCCTTAAATACGTTTAACACATTTTTCAATAAATTATGCACATCAAATATTTTTAGAAAAAATCCGTGATAAAATCCAAAACCCATAGAGTAACGCTGCGTTACAGGACGGTATGACGAAGATTTTTTTAACAGTGAAAACTTAAAAATATTTTTGTGTTATGTACAACAAAAATCTTGAACGCTGTGTTCCGGTTACAAGAATTTCGCTACGACGAACATATTTTCATCTCGCAAAGAAACATTAAATATATCATGATTAGGTGGTTTTGTAATATCCGTTCAAAAAATAAAACTTCCTTTTTTATGGAAGAAAGTTATAATGATATTTTAAACCATTAAAGGGATTCCACCATGAATTAAAGTTTTCAAAGTTAAAAATAAATATTTGAATGTTAATATTTTTACTGTTTTGTTTATGTATTCAAATGAAAATTAATAAATAAATTAATAACCTTGCTGAAGATTTTGTAAATCAGACGTGGAGAGTAATTTTCGTCTTATTTTGAAGTGTGCAAAATTTCATCAAAATTCTGATTTGGAGGGTGGAAAAAGGGGATGACCTTTCTCTTGTTTTATAGGTCAAGTTTGCAAAATTTCATCAATCTTAAAATAAAACAATAGATTTTCACAATAAACAATGCCACGCCGTCTGCCACAGACATACGCGGAGAATAATGAGTATTGATAATTAATTAAAAATCACTTCAAATTATTGGTAATCCGGTTATAACATGGGATTGCGGACCGTTTTAATAAAATAATAAATTTTAGTAAATTCCTAAAATATAGTAACAAGTGTTCATTCACTTGTCTTCATAATGTATAAAGTCGAAATGCGAAAATATTAACATTTTAATGAACACGTGTTCCGACATCGTGATAATACACTCTTGTTTTACTAAAAGTTTAACAGGAAACATATCAATTCATTCGTTAAGGGCCTGCAATCCCGTTTTTAGCCGGATTACTAATAACTTAAAGGGATTCTTAACAATTTAGCAATACTAACTTTTCTTCGTGTTTAAATACATATATACATAGATTAGCTAATTCTATGATATTATAATATGGAAAAGAAAATCCTTTCTTTATTTTTCATCTTCTGTTTGATGAAAGCAAAACGCCCCTAATCGTAGATCTGTAACAATGACGGCTGCCCGCACGTCCCCTCTCGGCCGGGGGTTGGGGGGAGTTGGGGTGGTGTTTGTGGGGGTGGGGGCGCAATCCTTCTCAAGTGAGACATCTGTGACGTATCGACCAGTGTCCCGCTTGCCCCCCCTCTCCCTCACCACACCGGGGACAAACGGAGAAGGAGAAGTGTATAAGATGAGAGGTTATATGCGATTTATTGTATTAGAAGAGATAATTCGAAGAATTAAATGCAATTTATTATTATTAATTTATTATAAGGAGTTATTTATCATAAGTAAGTACCTACCCTCTAAAAGTTATTTATAAAGTTCTTACTCGCGTTCGAATTTTATGTAAGTGCTTATACGAAAAACAAAAATCGACGTCGATTACATACATTTATTAATATAATCTAGAAATACAAAGAAATTAAATTCACGCTGGTTTAAAAAGGGTTAGTAAATAAATGAAATTTTATTGAAGAAGATAATAATCGACGGCCGGCGTGGTCTAGTGGTATACGCTTTTGACTACAGATCCGAAGGTCGCGGGTTCGAACCCGGCGTGCGCAAATAAATTTTATTTGATTGATTTGTGTTATTTCACAATTAATTAATTAAAATAATATATAGTATATTTGCGGCACGTTCCAGAGTGGAAGATACTACCAGTATCGCCCTGGTGTAAGACCACCATTCAGAATTGAAACGTTGCTTGAAATGGCTTTAGCCGTGTTTGGTGACCAGATCTGAATAGCCAGGTACTTCCCCACCTTCCTCTTCCCCATCTCCCTCCCCTCCCCAATACCCTCAGCCTCACAACATACCCCAATTGGGGATGCCATAGTCTCACTGGCTCCAGACGGGAAGCAGTTGGGACTCTTGTGCGGTAATACTGTAAAAAAAAAAAAAAAAATAATAATAATAATTCTAAACGAAACAAGAAAAAGAACAACACCCATAAAAATGTAACGGTCCCAACTGGGAAACGAGCCCAGAATCTTTGTCTTACCGGGACTAATTATTATACGTCATTTTTGTCTATATCATATTTTAAATTGAGAATAGAAAATATTATCTTGCAACATTTTTTTTCAATATTTTTGAATGATTACACAGTTCTATAGAATTGGTCTGTAACCTAGATAGTTTCTCAGATAAACGTATCCGATTTTAATGTATATTTATTTATTTTTTTATAATATAATATTGATTACATTTTATGATTTTGACTGTCCAACTAGGAAGGATTCCCGTTTCAGGACAGTCAAATTTACAAGTTTCAAGTTATCCTAGACGAATACAGGATTTAAAACTAGCTAAAATAAGTATGTTAAAACGAAGATACATAAAAAAGATACATAGAGGCGTTCGTGATTTCAAATTAAATTTTTTAGTATCATTTCGGAATCAGTCCTGCCTAGATCCAACAACCATTTTGTCACTCTTGGACCGAAGAATGACAATTCACGCAGTTTCAGCTGAGAGGGGATTTTATTATACATTTTAGGACCGAGATATGAGAATATTTTTTGATAAGCCGCTCTGTTGCTTGTTGGAACCGAAAGGTCATTCCTTCCCTTACTTCTGGTTTGATGTTTGTGTTCGGCTGTTTTCATTTTGTTTTTATTTTTATGAACATGGATTACAATTTTTTTTATATAGCACTGTCGGACAACTAGTACATTAAATTCCTTGAAGAGAGCGTCACTCGAATATCTGAAAGGTTTCTTCATAATAACACGTAAAATAGATTTCTGTGCCTTCAATAACGGGTTTAATGTGGGACACCTATTGGCTTTTTTCTAAAACTTTAAATGAATATTCAAATTTTATTGGAACTTTTCTTTAACTTTAGTGACATTTTTCTATTATGAAACATATTTCATAGTAGAAAAGCTTTGTAGCCGAAATCTGTAATCTCAAATGCTGGAGCAGCAACACCTTTTAAACCGTGAACTACAGCGTCATGAAATTCGCAGATTTGTTTCTGACTGCTATATAGAGGGTTGTTGAAGCCTGGTTTAAAAACTACAAATAGAATTACCTATGCATTACTTAGTAGGTAACTTCATACAGATTAAAATAATTTCTTGAGACCTAAAGGTTATTGTTAAGACTTTGTTGAAATGGTTAATATCCCAATGAGTAGGTCCAACTGCGCCCAACTATCCGAAGCCAGTGAGACTATTGCATCCCCAATTGGGATGCAATAGTCGTGAGGTTGAACGCAGTGGAGAGGGGACTGAGATGAGAAGAGGAAGCGGAGAAAGTACCTGATTATTCAGATCTTGTCACGCAACACGGCTACAGCCATTTCAAGCAACATTTCTATTCTGAATGGTGGTTTTTTACCAGGGCGATACTGAAAGTCTCTAACAATCAAAAATGTACTAGGTATGTATTATTTAAAATTAATAAATTGTGAAATATCACAAATTACGATCAAATGAAATTTAATTAACTTGCGACCTCCGGATTCGTAGCTAAGGATCGTAAACACACAACCATGGATGCCATCAAATTAATTTAATTATCTATCACAAGTCTGTAGGTATTTTAAGCTTAAATAAAGGATTTAATTTTATTTCATGAAATTAAATTATAAACAACTGATAAATAACCATTAATGTATTGTAAACTTGTAAACTTAACTTGTTTATAAGTTGTGTAAAATTTAAACCACGTTTATTAGTAAGGGGTGTATATATACTAGTCCCGAAGAGAGGTCGTATGTGACGTCATCGTTCTAGCATCTTCTTATTTTTTAAAAGAATCCCTTTAAATTATTGGTAATCCGATTAAAAACGGGATTGCCTGATAAAATTTGAGTAAAATTCTAATATGTCGAAATACGTGTTCATGCACCTGTGTTTGTCTTGATAATATATAAGGAAGAAATGCGAAAATATAAGGATTTTTATGAACATGTGTTCCGACATCTTGATAATATATTGGTATTTTACTAAAAGTTTATCTGGAAACCTTTTAATTCATGTTTAATCAATGGCGTACATTTAACTTACACAAAAATAAAACCACTACATTTATAAATATAAAATAAAATGATAAAAATTTCATATTAAATACGTATTTTATCAAATTATCACATTTCGATAAAATTGAAAAAGTTTCTCTCTGAATTCCCTCCTTTCCAATGATTCCAATCAATGAGCCGAAGTTCCACAGAAAGAGTGGAAATGATTAGCCAAATACACACTGCGATAGACTCTTTGATTCCACAGAATCTTGGAAAAAGAGACCAAGTCAATAACATGCGTATTAGTGTCGTATAGATATTTAATATTAGAAAATAAAATTGATAATGAATCATGATGTAGATTACTTTTTAATGATAAACTGATGTTTATAAGACAAGGTTTTATGCATAGCACAAAGGATAACAAATTATTATAAGTATTGATTACTCGCCTGAAATGTCCATTCAAATTGAAAATAACTCCCGAGTAAAAATAAATGCAACCCACGGGAATTGAACTCGCACCTTCTGTATGTATATTTCAGGCGAGTAATTAAAGCTTATAATAATTTGTTATCCTTTGTGCTATGCATAAAAACCTTATCTTATTTACATTAGTGTATCATTAAAAAGTAAAAATATTTCAAAAACAAATGTAGATATAATATATCTCAACGCCATCTAGTGGGGAATTCAGCACTAACAAAGCCTTTCCTACAAAAATAAATTTGGTTGTTTACAGGTGAAAAAATATAATACGCAGCAATTGTCGATTGAAGTACTTGTACATATTGAATTATTTGGCGTGTTGGGAATAAGCCGACGAAGCTCAGTGCGGGTTCAATTCCCGTTGGCGGCATTTATTTTTACCCGGAAGATATTTTCAATTTGTATGGACATTTCAGGCGAGTAATTAATGCTTATAATAATTCATGATGTAGATACTTTCTGATATGAAAAATTGCTAATTTATTAAGAATCTCTTCAAATTATTCGTAATCCAGTTAAAATTAGGATTGCATTCTCTTAACGAATGAAATGATAGATAGGTAGGTCTGTGTTGGTATTTATTATTATTACAACTTATTATAAGACGTTCAGGGGATATGATTTAAGGAGTTGATTGATATTTATAAGTATTGCGAGTATCCTCGGAGTTTAAAAAAATATATATATATGTGCTCCACACAGAAAGCCCTGAGTCAGACGTATGAATCCATCCCTCCCACTGTGGTACAATGTGATGGATCGAGGGAGTCCTGCTAGAGAAGTCATCAGATCTTCCTCAACCAGTCTCTCACACAGTAGGTGGGCAAACGCATCCGCTGCCAGGACCTAGACAAATCTCACCCCACGAGCACCCCTGCCAAGTAATAAAACGTAGCGAATCAATTAGTATGACCTGTGTTGGTTACTAATGAATGGTTCCGGGGCGGCGGTACCTTGACCCATCTCACAACTAATGATATGTGCTTTAAGGGGTTAAAGGAATGACGATTATAATCTTTTTTTAAATACTTGGTAGTTGTTCCTTTCTATCTGGATAACGTTCTTTGCCATTTTGCACATTTTTTTCGGAGAACCCTCCCAGACAATCAAATTTACGATATTAAAAAGTAAAAGGCGGAATAAAGCCGAGAGGGAATTAGGTACCTACCCTCTCGAGGGTGGGGTGTGGTGGAGGGGGAGGGGGAGGAAGGAAAATAATCGCAGTTGGCTGGAGGGGGTTCCATCGTATTCAAGGGTTGTACAGAGTTACCCGAAAAAATCACATCATTTGGATGTTATTAATCTAAGATCATTTTTAATATGACAATTTTATATGATGTATCGCAGTAAGGCATTGAACTGGTATGCTGTAGAAATTAGATCCCTGAGGCGTATGTGTGTTGAAGCTACTTTATTTTTTTTAAATAACGTTTCCAGGTTACGAATAACTTGACAATATTTGAAAATCTCCAACTACCAGCTCATTAAGCGGAAAATGTTGCTTGTGTTGTGATGGAGGACTTTCCAGCCGAGGAATTGAATACACTACGCCTGGGTGGGATCCAAAAGCGATGTCAACTCAGCCACCGACCGGTCATTATGCATGACTGCTTGAAAAATGTAGGGATCCGTAAAAATTTCAAGGTTGATGTAAGCTTTAAATGGTTAGGGCATGTAGAGCGGATCAACGAAGAAAGGAGTTTAAGGAGAATATATGATGCGAATGTGAATGATGGAAAAAATCGAGGACGCCTGAGAAAGATATGGCATGATCATGTAAACCAAGAGTCGGGTCATGTCAATAGTCGGAATAACAGAAGGGTATATATATGAGACGATGATGTATGAATGTGGCTGAAGCAAAGACTGTGCCAAGACCAAACTGTTTGGCGGTCTGTCCTCTCTGCCTACACATGCAGGAAACGGCGTGATAGTTAGTAATGTATTTACATAAAATATATATTCTCATTGAAGTCAATATTAGCTATTCTCAAACAAAAATATGTATTATCTCATTGGAGAAAATATTAGCTATTCTCAAACAAAAATATGTATTATCTCATTGGAGACAATATTAGCTATTCTCAAACAAATATATGTATTATCTCATTGAAGACAATATTAGCTATTCTCAAACAAATATATGTATTATCTCATTGAAGACAATATTAGCTATTGTCAAACAAAAATATGTATTATCTCATTGAAGACAATATTAGCTATTTTCAAACAAAAATATATATTATCGCATTAAAGACAATATTAGCTATTCTCAAAAAAAAAATTAAAAACGAAAAAAAAATCAAAAAAGATAGCAGCAAATAGTTAAGAAAATGAACATACTAATGGTAATTCTTAGTCGAAGTATGATACAGTTAAATTTGACCAAATAAAATAGGGTCGGATTAGCTCAGTGGTAGTTAGCACCGGCAAGGCTAAGGTATATTTTTCTGATTTTTGACATGGCCCGATTCAAGTATCTGATACACTTGATCGTGCCATGATTTATCGGGCGTCCCCGACTTCTTCCACCATCCACATTTGCGTCATGTATTCTCCTTACACTCCTTTCTTCAATCATTCGCTCCATATGCCCAAACCATCTGAGTATCCCATTCTTTCTTACTCGCCACGCTTTCATCAGCATTGCATTCTTTGCGGATCTCCACATCTCTCACACGATCATACATTCGTCTCAGAGATCTTATTTCTATAGCATTCAGTCTACTGTCATCCTTCCTCTGCATGTTCAACGGCTCACTGCCATAATTCAGGGTAGGTACCAGCACTCCATTGTGGACTGCTAGCTTCGCTTCTTTGGACAATTTTTTGCTAGCGCCAACTGCGTTCAGTCCTCCGTTAATTTAGTTACCTGCATTTACCCTTCTTTCAATATCTCTGTCAGGAACGTAAATCAATACATTTTTAAGGTAGATTGGTACGTAAATCTTACAAATCTTTTACAAATCTTCGAAAATCTTCTTTCTTTCTTCCATCCATTGTGCACTGCTAACTTCGCTTCTTTGGACAGTTTTTTGTTAGCGTTCTGTCCTTCTTTAATAGAGTTCCCATATCTCTTGTAAATATACTTCCCAAATACACAAACTCATTTACCTGCTCCAAGAATTCCCCCTTTCTTAACCACAATGATTTGCGAATGTTGCGGCCAAAACATACACTATTTCAAGTTGAGAAAAGACATTTTTTTTAAATACACCCTTGATATGAAAAATCTCAACTCAATGTTGATTTTTTGATAGGTGGACTTAACTAAAAGTAAGTACCTACCTAAATATAAGTTTACGTGAAAATAAGTGTTTGGGTAATAAACCTACAATGAATCAGTTCATAATAATTATAAATATAAGAATAAGTTATATCTATCCGTGATTCAAACCATAAAGAATATAATATCTATCTTTCCCCACCTGGGTAAGGGTGGTATACAATAATGAGAGGCATATTTGAATGCCCGCTGTTTTCAAGGCGGCTTCTTAATTACACTAAACGCTAAGCTGTACCTGCAGCCCCCTTTTACACCCCCTCCACCAAACCACCCCCTCGCTCCGAGACAGCCCGACTGCCTGACTTGTGGGGTGCTAAATAAAAATTACAATAGATGAGGGTGCCGCCCAACGTTTTCAGGGCTGCGCTCTCAAAACATATAAATTTAAAACATTAATCAATAAGTTCTTAATTTACGATAAAAGGAAAAGTTATTTGAGCAAACATTATTTTCCCACGTTTAACGTTGGAGCATAGGCGTCAGGTAAGAATGCTGTCCTCGTTCTACCGGTTTTTCAAAGGAATATGCTCCTAGGAACTAGCGTCAATGATTCCTTTGGCACTTTGTGTCTTCGTTTTCTACGATTCGTCCTTGTGTTCAACAGCTCGGCTGTGCTTTTTTTATTTTTTCTGTTTTTCTTGCTCCTACAACATGCAATCTGCAATTCCTATGTTCACTCCTTTTTCTCCTCGAAAAGATCCTCCATACAGCACACAGTATACCCAAAGATGACAGAGGCCGTGACAGAAATCTTTAATTGTTTTTTCGGAGTTAATGTAAACAAAATGGTAAAAGATCACTATTCATATTTGAACGTTGCTTGAAATGTATTTAGCGTGTTTGTTGACTGGATCTGAATAGCGAAGTGCTTCCAACATTATTTTCCTTTTCCTCTTCCCTTTCTCACTCCCTTAAGTTTAGCAATATACCCCAGGTGAATTTGCCAACGTCCCACTAGATACGGGCCGTTGGGACATTTAAAAAGAATAGTTTTTACGATTTTGAAGTTTTCCTCCTTAAATGATGATCCTTTTTGACCCATATCAATACGTGATCAAAATTTATTCAAACGCTGACACGGGTAGATATTTAAAATGAGAATAATCCACAAAATTTGCCAATTGACATTTCTTTGATCTTTTAAACTGCCCAATTAAATAAATTGGTCTTTGAGTCCATCAAATTCGCACCAGCCCTGTTTGTACTCGAGTCACCCGAAGGCGGGGGGCAGGTAGCTACTAGCTACTAGGAGCGCGAGGCGTGCCTGCGAGGCACCTAGCCGCTCGGCGCTCGTTGGAAGGCGGTGTTGCCCCTGTTAAAAATCACCGCCGCTGCATCTGACATCTGTCGGAGGGGACGGGAAGCTCGGGGAGAGCCCGCCGGAATGTTATTTTATTTATACTATAAATTTTTATTCTGGAAACACTTAAATGTGTAAGAGTGCATTTGAAGCGATTTGAATTTTGAATACAGTTGAATTAATACGAATCCTTTTTTTATAAGTTGGAGGGGAGTTTAAAATTTCTTTTATGGGGTCTCAAATAAGTTATTAAAAGTAAATATCCATGGTTCAAATAAAATAAGAATATGGATGTTGCTATATGTATAAGGAAGTGAGTTCGCCGAGACATAGATGTGAAACGTTCCATCTTCTCCTACAACTCTTGACGGGAAAAAGGCGTTATGGTAAAATAGTTAACCTAAAATTTCAAATACCACAAGGTTTAGTTAATATTTTTACAAAATAGGTTCATGACAGTGCAATTTCCCCTATAAGTTTTTCTTGCAATCAATAACCAAGGAATTCAGTATTTATTTATAATTTTTTTAACAAATTTGTAAAAATATTGTGTATTGCCTAACCTAACCTCACTTGTTTGCTTTCCTAATATCTAATAACTTTGGGGGAATTTACATTAAAATGTGCCAACGTCTTTGTTTGGCTTAATAACACCACTAAACCTCACTTGTTTTCTTGCCTAAGACCACCTAACCTTACTTGTTTTCTTGCCTAATAGGTAATTGTGCAAATGCATATTTAATGAAAATAAGCAAAAACTCTCGCTTAGCTTATTATATATAGCATAGGTCCCAGGGACCTAATAGTTATCACCCCAAGTGACCCCAATAGAGAATAGGGTAGTCCAGATTCCAAGAGTATGCAAGAGTCCTTGGGTGCAAGGTATGACTTGTAGAAGTGCGAACAACTACCTATCACGCAATAGGTAAGCCAATGAAATGTCCGAATATACACGGCGTCCGTAATGCAAAAGGAACCAAAAAAACTTTTTTCAATCTGAACATTTCGCTTTGGGAGACGTTTATGGGTATCGCCGCCCCGGAAACCATTTATTGGATAACCAACACCTCTGCCATAGGTCACCCCAAGTGGTGACTCACCGTTTGGTGACTTAGCCAGGATGCCCGGGTTCATCTGGTGAAGTTTATTCGGGTCTTAGGAAGGCCGTCTTGTGAAGACCCTTTGGTCCAACTGGTCTCTTTCAACCTATCGTTTTGTCCGTCACTCCTGGACACACTGACCTCTAGATTCCTACCCACCCATTATACATTTTTCCTTCCCAGAACTTCCACCCAATCCTTTCTTTAAAAAGATCCACCACACAGCATCCCCAAAGATGAAATAGGCCCCGAGGGAAATTATTTTCCTCAGAACCTTCTGTGTGGGGTTTATATGCAAAATGATTTTTTAAACTATTTTTTCGTAATCTTAAAAATTGTCTAAAAACTTTTTGAGCCGGGTCAAAAAGTTTTTCAAAAAGCCGGAACACATGTGATGAAGATTAACCAGCTTCCCGTTAATCCTGCTTGTACTGCGAGTTTTCGCAGACCGCGTATTTTACCATGGTCACAGATGATTTAATACACTTTGTTTTGCCCTTTTTTGTTAGTTGGGAATATATTCTGTGCGTTTTGTGATGTCTGGATGAATCTAATATAGAACAGGGAACTCAGCCATTATGTGTTGACTAACCTAACCTCACTTGTTTGTTTGCCTACTGCCTGCCTAGTTGCCGCGGCCGGTAAAGGGATTTCTTTCCCGCCCAACTCCTCAGCCCCCATTGGTTACTTCTGACAGGCCAGTATTTAAGGCCACGCCTACTGAGCCTTACCGAGAGACCGTATATTTTATTGTGTTTCTTTTCAAACAAATAAAACTTACTTTGCTCGCAATTGAAAGGTATCTAGATACCTACCCGCATCTGTAATATTTTTTCGTTTGTTAAAGTTACGATCCGCTCAGTGTTAGGCTAGCATTACACTTGTAAGTTTTTTCGTAAATTTACGACTTCTAGCCAATGGGCATCTTGCATTTTGAAAATCCAATGCGCCCATTGGCTAGAAGTCGTAAATTTACGAAAAAACTTACAAGTGTAATGCTAGCCTTACTCACTCATTTATGTTTTAGTATTTTATACATATTTATAGCAAAATTGAAACTTCATGCTCCGGACAGAAATTGAAAAATTTCGCAGTGGCAACACTGATTCTTGCAGAATTACGACATTTCATAGTTCACCGACGTTCAATTATTTTTGCCATGTTTTAGAACATTTGTAAGTAGGTACCACGGAGGAAGGAAAACCTCCGTGGTAGGTACCTATGTACTTACTTAACTTAATACATTTCCATATATTTTTGAAATTTTAACATTAAAATATCAAGTGGCATCCCACAGGGATCACACCTTGGTCCAATCTTGTTTATCTTGTTTATGAATGATAGGTATTTCAAAAATATTTCATGATATCTCGCTTTTTTGAATATTTTATATCAACAAATTGTTAATTTGGTGCAGTGAAAACAGACTGTACTTAAATATGTCAAAATTTCAGAAGTCATTTCTCGAATTAAAATTTTAGTGGATCTTTAATTATTGCAATACTAGCAATACCCCGCAACGCATTTCTGTGGCTCAATCAGTCTGTGCAGAGAAATAAACTATAGCGCGTATTGCTTTTACGTCCAATAGATGGTACTGTTTATAAAATACTTTTTAACTGTCATAGGTGACAACTATATAATATAGGTATATAAACATATACACGCGTACTCTAATGCAAAGTTGTGTCAAAATTTCAAAGCAATCGGTGAAGAACTTTAGGAGATTTATGATTTTCAACAAACGAACCTTAACATTTTTATTTATAAAGATTGACAACTATGTTCTTGAGACATTAACACAAATCAAAGATTTATGACGTTATGTTTGACAGAATTTGAACAATTATTCATATTTCTAAGTTGATTTGATTTTTTGTTCTGTGAAGGTTCTTTTCGTGTTCTATCATTATATCATTATTGACCAGTTGCTTCACAAAGCTGAAATAGTAACAGAACTTGGATAGAACCTTCACAGAACTTGAAAATCAACTTTGAAATTTGATGATTTGTTCAAATTCTATGAAACAACCCGTCCTAAGTCTTTAATTCATCACTTTTCAATCAAAGCTTTAATTTGCTAACCAAATTACGGGAATCCCAAGGTCTTCCAAGTATTTTTTCTATTGAAAAGTAAATTTCGGTAACACGAATAAAATAAATATATATGGCTTTTTTGAATTTTGCATATGGCTTTGTGAATGATATATATGGCGTATATTTTTGTGCAATCTTTATTCCAGCGAAAAATACCGAACATGTAGGTAATGACAGGTTCCTTTTCGGTTCTTTTGCTTGGACTATGATCCATTATTATTTTATGGTCATCTTTATATTCATGCGTGTTACACTGTAAATCAATATTTTATTAAATTAATCAATTGTTTGTGGGATAGGTTTTTCCTTACTAATACAAAATAACCCTAAGGCCTAAAAATATTAAAAATCACAACTAGAAAAAATCAATAATAATTTTTTAAAGTGTTATCAAGCGTAAAATATGGTATTATATATTATGTGAAAACAAAAGTGCGGCACTGAAAGTGTTAAATAAAATTTATTCGGTACCTACTCACCACAAAATTAATTTAAATCCAATAAATTGTGGAATAATCTGGGTGATTGACGAACAGTGAATGCGTTTGAAAAGTGTCGAGTTCCCGCGAATTATAACCACCCACCGCTGTTTCCGTGGCTTTAATTATATATCCATTTAAATCCAGCGCTGAATTACACCCGCCCGCCAACCACGCCAGTACCTGCCTACCTATAATAGTACCTACCCACAGTACCTACCTGGGTCTATGGATGAATTACGCCGATTTAGGTAAAGGGTATCTACGCATATTATTTCTGGGGCGGGTTAATATTGAAACAAAAAATTAATTAAACAATATTTTAAAAACATGTTCAATCGTTCGTTATTCCTCCTTTACCGCCTTAAAAGTTAAGTGTGTTAATCTGTATAAATAATCTAATTTGAGTGTCCGTTTGGTTGAATATAACATAACACAAGGCATCGGGTCACTGGGCAAAAATTCCTCTATAAATTTTAATTCAAATTTGTTTCGCACCTAATAATAAAAAATGACAAGGATAGAATTAGTTTTTCGCACTTTCTAATTCAACGAATATATAAAATTACTGTCCCTTTTCCGCAATCTAATAAGTAGGCTTAAACGAAATAAAGCGCATAACTGGAAAATCAATATATTTTTATTTGAATTTCACTTCTGTTTTCGGTTATGAGTGAATGCAAATCTTGGAAGCGGAAATCAACTTACTTCCAGACGTCCGATTGAACTGAAACTCAGCACATGGACTCGTTGTCTATTAAAATGCAGTGGCAATCACGTTCACGCACGTGGACATAGACGCATTTCTCTAAATTATACATCACAGCAGTTAATATACGAAATAAATGTCGGTCCCACCCGATCGGCATTTGGCGAAGTTGGTAGGGTTGTCGACAGTTTCTGGGTAGGGAAGTTCAATCATCAGTCAAACCAAAATAATATTTCTATTCATTTTTAAAAGATATTTAAAAATAGAAGTAAAAAAAACTTTTGGTCATGGGTTGATTTTTTTAAAGCATTAGGTTGATGGAAAATCATTATCCTATACATTTATTAGTATCTAGTAGTCCAATGAGATTAAATAAACTAATTTTAACAGAAAAACTGCCATAAGTCAATTTATTAATAACAATGCGGTCTTAAAATTATAAAACTCAGATTAATTTACTCCCGATATCATATGCACCCGATCAAATTGGAAGCAATATGAAAAGGAAACGCTGTAAGCTTACTAACAATATTCTTATACGACCATCATATACACTTGCTGTACTTCTTCCACTGGTGGTAATACGTGGGCGTAAACAAGATAAAGGGTCGTTCCTTGCAGGTGGAAGTCTATACCGATGCACAAATACGTAAGCTTTTATTGGAGTCATAGACGTCCAAACTGATAGACTTGCACTATCCATCACTTGCAATTACCATATTTTTGGTAGTAGAAGGTTTGGAGAATGCTATGAATAATCTACGACATCGGTTGTACGTTGAACGCCGAAGAGCGCACATTGAAATATCCAGACCCTACGCAGAAAAGTAATGTTCGCTTAATTGAGGTAATGGTTTGCAGCGCAGTACATTTTTGGATCATTTCTGCGCAGGATCTGAATGTTAATTTTTAACCGAACCATCTGGCGTAGCGATGCTACAAATGAGTGAGGTGGGTAAATTATAACACATTTGTAAAAATGTAACAAAATATTCAGTTTTGGAAACAAGCTCGAGCTTTTATTCACTTTTTTTATTGATTTGGAATTTGTATCTAAGGTTTTTACGCAGCCAGCAATTTGCGGGCCATTGTAAAAAGAACTGGTAATTCGTAAGCAGATTTAATGGTGGCAGCCTAAATGGTGATATTAGGATGCGAGTTGCCTGTACACTGCCAGATTCATTTATTCACGCCTCCTCCCGCTCCATGCAACTTGGTATGTTCCCGCTACCCTGATAAGCTGCTCTATCAATTTGGATGTATATGATTGAAGTCAACTCTCGACACCCATTACACCGATAGTGCGGTCAAGTTGCATTCAATCGTCATAATTTGATTTCCACTACCATTAATTGACATTTTTTTCTATTGAAATCAAATTATACGTAGGTAACATTGGTATGAAGTACTTACTTTAATCACTGCAATATTGATTATTAGTTGTAGGTTGTAGTTTCAATACCGCCCAACAGATGTTGTAGAACTAAGACATTATTATTCAATTTATGTAGTTTTAAGATATTTCTATTTTTGGCCGTAGTAACGCCATATGACAAAGACAACATGTTGGCAGTACCCAAATGATTACGAATACAGCCGATGCTAGCCGATACCCAGGCCGGCAGCTCAGTTCGAGTTCCTTTCCCTCGCTGGAATAACTCTCTAATATAGTAACAGTCTCTTATAGAACGGATGTATGTCCTGGAATATATATATTTTTTTTAATTGTAATTAACGTAAGATAATAAAGTAAATCGTAATTTTTGACGGACTTATTTAAAAAAAATTAAAGTGTATTCCTATTTAAGAAGATAATTAACAATAGACTGGTACATTACAATCACAAAAATATATTGTTATTAATATTTTAATTCCGCGGTTAGCTTTTGAACATGTAGCCACCGCGGTGCGAATCCATTTAAATGATAATCACCCTCCGGCGGCGGTCGTGTCGGAAACACTTCCTGGCCGTGGCTACCATCCGTGCACCACTTCATTTCCATCCACCCCACTTCCACTATACATCCATTCGATTCGATTTTAAGTAAGCAATCACCGAACCCTTCGCTTGTCGTAATAAGGTTTAAAAAAATCTCAGAAGTCACGCTGAAATCTCAAATATATTTTCCTAACTTTTATAATATCTAACATTATTTACTGTTATTTACAAAGGTAATAATAATAATACTATTAGACCATAGTAGAATTAAAAATAATATTAAGATTAAATTTCAAACTAGGATCAATCAAAATTTTAAAATGCAATCTTTCTGTTAAAAATTTAGTAAAAGCAATAAATACTTGGGCAATACCTCTATTAACGTACTCATTTGGCATAATTAAATGGTCCTATACAGATTTAGATAACTTAGAACGATTAATTAGAGCTACGCTAACAAAGTTTAGTTGCCATCATCCAAATTCAGCTATAGAACGAATTAAATTACCTAGAAATTTAGGAGGTAGAGGTATAGTCAAAATAACTTCTTTGAAACATAATCAGGTAGAAATGCTAAGAACTTTTTTCCATAGGAAAGATCATAGCTCAGAAATGCGCAAAATAATTTGCAAGGCAGATAGAAACATTATACGACGAGAGTGCTAATATTTTTATAAATCCCAACCAGGAATTATTAGATTCCTGGTCAATAAAATTTTACACGCAAAACACTTCAATTATCTCAACCGAATGTTGATAAATGGTGAACAAAAAAATATGTATCAAGCAGTAATTGTTGAATGAAACACTAGTATATATTGAATCGTTTCGCGGGTAAGAGATAAGCCGCCATAGCTCAGTGGTCAGAGCTGTCGACCGGAAATCGAAGGGACACGGGTTCGAGTCCCGTTGGCGTCATGTATCTTTTATCAGGAGATTTTTCAATGTGGATGAGTGTTTCAGGCGAATAATTATTGCTTGTAAAATAATTGTTACCCTTTGTGCTATGCATAAAAAACCTTGTCTTAAAACATTAGTTTACCAAAAAAATAATAATTGATTTTTTAAATATCTATGCTGAGGGATCAGTAGGATTTATAGGTCCAGTTAGGAGTTCTACCGAGCCGAACCCTCTGATATGAAAATATCTGGAGTCAGTGAATTATTTTCCCCATTTGATCTCTGGTGATTTGACGCGTTGTTTTTGTATTGTTTTGTATTTATTATGCTTATATAATGCACTTGCATAATGTGGATTGACTAGATGATCATTTGTGGAAAAGTGAGTGGAAGGGTTTAGTTTTTCCTATGGGGAAGATTTAACCCGGACATAAAATCAGAAGTAGAAAGGTTAAAAAAACAAAAGCAAAACACTTCAATTATCCAAACCAAACACATGTTGACAAATTTTCGTCAAACAAATGGTTGAGTATTGGGGAGTTGAGAGCAGAAATAGATGGATTTATGCTTGCCATTCAGGATAGAGTCATTAATACTAAAAGTTATAGGAAGCAAAGGTACAAATCAAATTGATGATTCATCTAGAAAATGTTTGGCTTTTCCGGAAACTATAGAAGATATTATATCGGGATGTTCTATATTAACACCATCCGAGTATACATTTAGGCATAGTCAAGTTTTAAAAATAATTCACAAAAGTTTGGTTACTAAACATAACTTGATTGACTGCCGTAATATAATACCATATTATGAATACGAACCAAATTCATTTTTAGAAAACGAATTTTATAAAATATACTAACAGACCGAACGATTAGTCATAATAGACCCGATATAGTTTTACATGACAAAATTTAAAAAATAACTTATATCATTGATGCCGCTATTCCAAATTCCTGTAATATTCAAAAATCTGTTAATGAAAAAATAAGAAAATAAACAGATTTAGGAAATGAGATAGAAAGAATTTGGCATTCTCAGACTATAAAAATATTACCATTTGTTATTTCGGTTACTGGAATTATACCTAGCTCTGTCATTCAAAAATTAGGCGTATTAGATCTGTCAAAGAATTTATATATAAAAAATGCAAAAATCAGTCATTTTAAATGCAAGTAGGATTACGAAACATTTTTTAAATATTTATATTGAGGGATCAGTAGGATTTATAGGCCCTGTTAGAAGTTCTACCGAGCCGAACCTTCTGATATGAACATATTTGGAGTCGATGAATTATTTTCCTATTTGATCTTTGGTGATTTTACGTATCGTTTTTGTATTATTTTGTATTTTTATGCTTATATAATGCACTTGCATAATGTGGATGGACTAGATGATCATTTGTGGAAAAGTGTGTGGAAGGTTTTAGTTTTTCCTGTGCGGAAGATTTAACCCGGACGTAAAGTCGAAATAAAAGTTATATTATCTTAATTTTTGTAACAGATAGAGATAATGATATCTTCACTAGGATCTCCCATGCTGAGGATTTAATTAACATGTTATTAAAATCTAGTAGTACGGATAAATTAGTAATTATAAATATATTATATAGTATGTTTTTCTGAAATAATTTTAAATGTATTACATGATGTTTTTTTCAGTTGAGTGGTTTCAGTTTCAGTCTTTATTTGGTATCAGTGTCTTCCCTTATCTTTTCTATTATCTCTAAATAGTATAAAACGAAGTCACTATCCTTTTCTGTCTGTTTGTGCGCTTGGTTCTTCTAAACTATGCAACGGAATTTGATATGGTTTTAATTATCATTTAGAAAATTTCTTCCGGAAGGTTTATATATATAATACATCCACATTATATTTATAGAAAGTAGAGAAAAGTCGAGCGACGCCGGGTACCCGTCATTTTGTATTATCTATTTCTGATTTTACTATGTATTAGGCGTTATATCCTGCTTTATATTTGAGATTTAAATGGTATAATATTGTTCTGAGTTTTGAATGAAAGTGGGATTTTGTTGGGATATTGTTAATAATTAAACGTTTTTTTGCAAAAGCAGTGTGAATTGTAAAAATAATTTGTTCTTATCTAGTCTTTATGGAAATTAGGATTACATAGGCTGTAAAATACGTAGGATACAGACCAAGACCCAACGATTTACAGATCCTGAATTGAAAATTAATTTGCCGAATTTAGCCGAAGAGACGACGTAATATAATAATTATGCAGGGATAGTACTTACACCGCCATCTCTCTCTACCACTTATAACACTCTTTCCCCCTAAACCCCGTGATAAAAGCTACAAATCACTAAACGTGTCTATTGAAAGAAGGGGACTTTTGTTTCAGAACTTATTAATATTTTGGTCAACTCAATGTGCGTACCCCTACTCGGGATTTTATTGGAATTATTTTATAAATAAGGGACTAAAGTGATCTGTCTCTCCCTAACTAATAATCTCTTAATAACCTAACCTAACCATATTTAAATTTCCGTAACTTTTCCATAAGTTTCCTTTGAATTCCTAAGGCTTCCCGAGGTTTTCCATAGGTTCCGCTATGTTTCTCTAAGCTTTGAGAGGTTTCCCTAGGTTTCCTTTGACTATGCACAGTTCTATGAGGTTTTCTCTAGTTTAAACGTAGGTACCTGTATCATAGATTCAGCTAGGTGTCCCAAAGATTTCAAAGGTTTCTTTTGACTTCCAAAGGTTTCCTCTAGTTTAAATCTCTAGGTTTACTATGGGTTCCGTTTGGTTTCCCGAAATTTTCTAAGGTTTTCCTAGGTTTACTTTGAGTTTTACTAGGTTTACTAGGTTTTTTCATACTCTCCCTTGGTTAGCTGTGAGTTTTATTACATTCCCGAACTTAATCTATCCTTTCTATAGGTTTTGTTACCTTTTTTATCGACTTAATCAAGGCTTGACTAACTCTCTGTAGTTAATCCTGAGTTGGGATACTTTCTCCAAGTTTCTCTCTAGAGGTTTTCCATAGCCTTACGCTAGGTTTCTTCTGGTTTTCCACTGGGTTACGCAAGTTTTCTTTTGGCTTTCCATATGGTTATGCAAGTTTTCCTTTGATTTTCCATTTGGTTACGCAAATTTTCCTTTGATTTCCACTGATTTACGCATGTTTACCTTTGTATTTTCCACTGGGTTACTATAGTTTTTCATTAGGATACGCTTTTTTCCTTTCGAACTCCCCCTACATAAAAATCCAATGGTTTTCTCTTACCTGCGAATCCTTGAGCCCCAGCTTCTCGGCCAGCTTCTTCCTGTCCGGCTTGCTGATGTACTTCTGCAGTTGGAAGCGACGCTCGAGACCGCGGCGCTGCGTGTCGCTGAAGACCGCGCGCCGCATCATGCCGCGGCGGGGCTTGCCGCGCGCGCCGCCCGCCCACGGGAACGGACCCGCGCCGCCCGCGGGGATGAACACGGGACCACCGCCGCCCCCGCCCACTAGAACAACAAACACATCACAATCATTAAATACAGATAAGCTGCAATACATAATAGCCCAGTTCATATTTTGATTTCTAAGTAGGTAGTCATAGTAATTATTTTAGTTCTTATCTGTTCTAAGAAACCAATCATTTGCAAGGCAGTATATTTACTAATCGCGTATTGTTATAATGTTGGTCGTTCGATACATAACGTCAAATTACAAAGATTTTTCATTATGTTATATTTGTTCATTTGTACAGGTACTCAAACTGCGAATAGAAAAAAAAGAAAAAAAAGTTTTTTTTATTTGTAATTTTTTTCAACAAATAGAGATAATGATATACTCACTGGGATCTCCCGTGCTGAGTATTTTTTCATTTACATGTTATTAAAATTTAGTGGTATTAATTAATATTAAGTAATTATAAATATATTATGGTATGTTTTGTATTCCGCTTTTTATTTGACATTTAAATGTTATAATATTTTTGTGGGTTTTGAATGAGAGTGGGATTTTTTTTGTAGATTATACCATAGTATAAGAAGTTTTTTTTCTTGTTGGATATGTTGTCGACCCTGAGATTTAGCATTTCTAATATTCGGGTTAATTGTTATTTCTTGTGTTTTGTATTTATGAATGTAAAGGAGTATTGTTTTAGAATAGAGTAGTTTAACTGACATGATGTTTCGATTGTTAAAGATTTCGTCAGTGCTAGTTTTTACAGGGGAATAAATAAATAAAAGCGAAAAGAAAACTAACCACTAGTAATAAAATAAAGATCAGATTTTAATATATTTTTTCCGATTATGTCCTGCCAAATCTCTTATACATTTAACTATTTTTGTACCAAAGGATACCAGTTTACACAGTTTCAGATATGAATAGATTTTATTATATATATTTTCGATCCGAGGTACGAAAATAATTTTTGATTGTGTTGCTTATTGGAATAGAAAGGTAATTTCTGCGATAATCATATCATATCTAATGTACTCGTAATCACGGATACACGGAGAAAAATGATAGTCATTCAGAAAATATCGAAAACACGTGTTTTCTTTTAGTAAATATCATGATGGAATGCGACAGTATCAGTGTATCTATATCAATATCAATTTTTGTATGAACACGTGTTCCGCCGTCGAATATATAAAAACACGTGTTCACGCAGCTGCTCTTTTCCTGATAAATATAATGACGAAATGCAACAACATTAGAATTTTGATTAACACTGTGTTCCGATATCTCTTTAAATGCCTGCAGTCCCGTTTTTAACAGGAAAACGAATAGTTTGACCAATTTTTTAATAAATTAACAGTATTTAATATTAGTAAGTTTTATCCGGGTGCGTTTCTATGTTTCTTCCTTGAGGCACAAATCACGTATTTCTTGGTTTGAAATTGTGATCGCATGTATTTTAAGATACTTTTATTAAATACTGCAAGCACCACACATATTGCCCTTTGGAATGATCGAGGTTTAACTGGTGTAGTTTTATTGTGGCAGATTAAGTTCTTTAAATTTGAACTTCAATGTTTGATAAACAATCAAATTTATTTATTGCATCTTACTATGACTAAGCCTGTATCGAGGTTAACTAATTGTTAATCAACATCAACATCGCATAATATAATAAAACACACGTTGGGCGACTTTTTTTTCTGGCAGAAATCGAAAGAGGCGGCTGGCCATCTACATAAGGAGTGTTATCGTTAGTGGCCCGATACCAAATGTTTAAAGATTTGGTGTATCGCCTTAAAAGTTAAAATTTTTGTTAAATATCCCGCATCCAAGTGTGGGAGTAGGTAGTGCCCAAAATTACTATTCTCCTTATATTAGCTTAAATACTTGACATATCATTTTAGTATTTTACGTATTTGTGCGCAAATACATAAGTTACCATTAATAACTAACTGAATAATTGGGATTTCTATAGTTTAAAAGCCAATAAGACAGAAAAATGCACGGGGTCGTCGGAAGACGCACTAATGTGGAGATGTTTTGTTTGGCATCTTGGCCTGTCAAGAGTTAACAGCATCATAATAAAACAAATATTTTCATATTATAAAATACAGTATATTTAACATGTAAAAATAATCAAGAGAAAAAATGTGTGTAAGGCCCTTGGCTGTATAAACCGCAGCGAATCCATCGAATACCATAAGCCTCAATTCAAATTTCTACCCCCCGTACAGCGCAATAGGTGACTACCTGTACCAAGCCTAAGGGATTTTCCTTACATCAAAAAGATCAACAACACACAGTCTCAAAAATGTTATTAAATCCACAACCCCATTACAGAGGAAGGGTGGTCTTTTATAAGTTAGAGAATTATTTCTTTGAGGTGGATTTAACAGGTACTGGATTAATTTAAACTGATTTTTTTATCTTGTGCTTTTGATATTTCGCAATAGTTTAAAACACGATATATAAACACTATAATACGGTTTAAAAAAGGGTCGTGGGTGTTCCAATATTGTGTAACTCTTTATCGTTTTATTTCTCACGTTTAAAGATTAACGTTACGTCTATGCTATATGTTAGAAATCTGCCAACATATTGTTGAAAATAATTTCCCTCTGGGCTTATGGCTTCTTTGGAGATAGTGTGTGGCAATTTTTTTAAGGAAAAGGCAGAAGAATTTCTGGGAAGGAAAAGGGTGTGAGAAATGGGTAGAAATCTAAGGATTACCGTGTCCTGGAGTGCTGTACCTACGTCTAAATCCATCCGTCCCAATGTATCGCAAGGCGATGTCTCGAGAGAATCTAGCTGGAGAGGTTTAGAGGCCACGCAGCTGGTGGTCATACGCATTAGCTACCAAGACCTGGACAAACCACAAGCCATGAACCCGTGCACCCCTGTTAATCCACCAAACCTCCCACTTGTATTGTAAGTTTCTCCCGTCCTACAATGAGTTTTATAACTCCTCGGGATTGCTCTAGCAAGAAAAAAAGAAGAAAAAAAAAAACATTTTTTTTGTCTTTGCCCTTTTTTTACCCACTTCTAATGAAGATCCTCAACGTCATATCCAAAGGTATTTAATTTGTATGGCATCTTGTCAAAACATCCAGTCTGTTATTGGTAATAGCAAGCTGTATGCATTCAATTCTCAGTACCTACGAGTGCATTAAATTTGATCGGCCGATGTTTTCTTAGCGTGTTTTCCGCTCCATTTATTTATATTGGGTATTAGCACGTTAACAAAGGGACCATAAAGAATCTGTAAAGCCAAAACGCAAACAAAATGCATCCATTATTGTTATTTCACCTTTTTATAATAATGGGGAGATAAAATTCACCCTGTGTCGGAATAACTATAGAGGACGAGTTATATCTTGTTGTAATTTGTTATTCTCATCACTCATGACGGGAGTTATATTTTATTTAATGTGATTTTATCATGACTGATCAAAGTTATATTTTATTTAATCTGAGATTCTCATGACTGACCAGAGTTATATTTTATTTAATCTGAGATTCTCATGACTGACCAGAGCTATATTTTATTTAATCTGAGATTCTCATGACTGACCAGAGTTATATTTTATTTAATCTGAGATTCTCATGACTGACCAGAGTTATAGTTTATTTAATCTGAGATTCTCATGACTGGCCAGAGTTATATATTACACAATTTGAGATTCTCACGAGAGAGACTGACCAGACTGTTATATTATACGTAATTTGAGATTCTCGTGACTCATAATCAGAATTATATTCTACGCAATTTTAGATTCTCATTATTTTATTTTATGTATTCAATGTTATTATTATTAAATTCGCAAAAAAATAGTATAATTTTAAATAAATTCTGCTGTGTAATTATTATTACGCATGATAGCTGTTTCGCCCTGCCTTCAGTGGGCGAAACAGCTGTCCTTTTTAAATTTAATAATAATACTAATGAATATATAAAAGAAAAACCAAAAATTAAAATGGAATTCAATTAAACTTGATAACAATAAATTAGACTCTCACGACTGTCCAGAGATATATTTAATTTGGTTCCACGATAACTCATCACAGTGACTATTCAACACACCTATAAAAAGTTATATAAAGTCATTAAAAACGATGAGAAAAAAATTTAAACCTTACCTTACCTAACCTAACCTAACATACTTAACCCAGTTAATAAAGTTTTTGTTTCATCACTTTCCATGACTTTATATAACTTTTTAAAGATGTTATGAATTATTATTTTGATGATTTATCCGGTCACCATTTAATTTTATTTACGATTCTCTGATTAATCAGAATTATATTTTATGTTATTTGAAATTCTCCTTCCTCTCTTAAAAAAATACCCACCACACAGCATACCCAAAGATGACAAAGGCCTCGATAAAAATTGTTTTCTTCTTTGGAGTTAAAAAAAACTGAGTGATAAAAAACGAATTTAAAGTTAAATTCTTAACATCCCGCAAAAATAAAAGCTTTGTAAAATAATGTATGTTAACAATAAATACTTATTCGTATTTGTAAAAGAGATGCAAAAAATTATTTAGAGATCTCCTGATAAACAATCTTCATCCTCTACAGCTTTGACGCATAAAGGTACCAACCCCAGCCACTCAAATAGCAAAACGAATAAAAAATCGTTTAACAAAAACACTTACAATCTGACGACTAGAGATGGCTTGCTCGGTTTGACTGCGTTGTCCCTTTGTTGGAGCTAATCCCAAATGAAAATATTGCACCATAAAACATATAAAAAATATCTAAAACGGTTTTGTTTGGTAGAGTTTTAATTTGACTCATTCTTCCATTGAGTGTTTTTTTTAATACCATATTATTTCTATAGCTGCAAATATGTATTGAGGTGATGCCCACATCTTGGAATATTTTGATCGGGCCGATAACAATAACACTCCTTATGTAAATGTATATAAGGTTTAAGTTCCCACTTAACACTAGCCGCCGGTTTTTATTTATGCAATAAAAACCATCGCCAAAAAGCATACTTTAAATTATTATTTGAATTTGAAGCATACATAATTAAATGTTTTACGATCAATTTCTAAAAAACTTAATTTTTCACATTATATTATCAAACCATAACGGAAAAGAGGTTCGTAAGTAAGAGATTTTTTATTTTTCTAAGCGGTTTTTTTGGCTTGTAAAAAGATTTATCAAAAAATTAAGATACAAGATGTATTCTACTCGCAGTATTTAATTAAAGTATGTAAAAGGTTTCTAAGTATCAAATTTTCAAACCAAAAACACATGCTTTTGCATTACTTTGTGGTGCTTCGCCTTAAAAATTGTTTTATTTCGTAGATTTTATAGAACGTCATTTCGCAATTAAATTAACGTAAGGATTCATATCAATCTGGTTTAGGCTGGCCGAATACATACGTTTTCCGTATTCGATTTCCGAATTCATTTTCCGTATTCGGAATTCCGTGAGACTAGCGCAAACGTTCGTTTTTCTTCATTCGGAATGTATAAACGTCAGAACCAGTGTTGCCAACAAGGGCGATATATCGCCATTTAGGCTACTCAGAGCGAGAATCGGCGCCGAAAAAATCTAAAAGGCGACTGGTCGCCAATTAAGCTACTTCAAAAAAAACAATTTTAAACATGTCCCGAAATTCTCTAGCCACCCCCCCCCCCCCATGAAATTTATTTTTCTGGGGACAAATTTTATATTTTCTTGAAATTCTCTAGCCACCCCCTATGATTTTTTTTATTTTCTGGGGACAAATTTTATTTTTTTGAAATTCTCTAGCCACCCCCTACGAAATTTTTATTTTCACGTAAAAAAATCAATTTTAAACATGTCCCACCTAACATCAAATTCGGCTACTTTACGCTACCTTATGTATGAGAAACGGCGATATTAGGTCAAGACCCGTTGTCAACACTGAATTACTGACAGGAAATTTCCGAACGTTTGCGTCGACACAAACAAAATGTATGCAAGAGCTGCGTTCCACATGACGTCATTAGGTTTTTTTCCATTCGGTTTCTCCGAACGCGCCGGCTTGCATTCGGAACGTGCGTAAGGAATTTGTTCCGTTCGGAACTAAAACGAACGTGTGCGGCAGTTAATGTATTTTCTACTGATTCCGTGCATTCGGATGTCCGAATACGGAAAACGAATTCGGAAATCGAATACGGAAAACGTATGTATGCGGCCAGCCTTAGGCACAATTTTGCTTTTCGACTCAAGTTTTGCTTGTACTTATTTTATAGTAGTAATGCAAAATCATGTGTTTTTAGTTTGAAAATTCTATCGTCTAGAACTATGTTAGGTGCAGAAGTATCAGGCCTATAAAAAAAGCTTTAAAGTTAAAAATGTCCTACTTACGAAACCATTTTTGGTTATTGTTTTATTGTATAATGTGGTAATTTTAGTTCTTTTGAAAATTATAGTAAAACATTTAAATATTTGTACCTGAACTTCGAAAAATGAAATAAAACACACTTTTTGGTGATGTTTTTTTCTTGCATAAATCAAAACAGGCGGTTGGTGTTAAGGGGAATTTAAACCTTATCGCCATCTACATAAGGATTGTTATTGTTAGCGGTCCGATTCCAAATGTTACACGACGTGGTGAACAGAATGCGTATATCTTTAAGTTGCAATGAGAAAACCCGTCCAAATTTCGTGACGCTATACTTCAAGATCATTTTTTGTGCTTCAGACAGTAAGATTTTTTGTGATTTATATTTTGATTTTGTTACATTTTTTAAAGTTTCACCACTAAATATATCTACGCTTTCTGATATGAGTTACATTCTGAAATTTGAGATTTTCCATGTAAATTCTTCGTACAGTATGCACCATAGATAATTACGAAGTAAGGGAGATATGGCATGGAAGCGTGCTGACTGTCGTCGAGCTGCGACCTTAACTGCACGGACAAGGAAAGTTATGCATTTGGGGTGAAGGTAGAAACAAATACGAGGAGTCGCTGTGCATAGATGTGACTTGCAGTGTTGGGTGAACTGGTTCATGGCCCATCCCTCTTGTATTAACTGTGTTGTCCATTTTCCAGGTTTTAATTCAACACAAAACAATGCATAAAACATATCGACAAGGTTGAATATAAATATTCAACTATTGATATCATTTTGACTATGTTCGACAGGAGTCGAAACCGCTTTCGCAGAATCAAACCAGATGCCATTCAGCTGGACTCTTTAGTCCACTTTATCAATAACCACAAAAAATAATACGATTTACTTTATGACAAGAATAAAAATATAACCAAAACACGCCACCAAACAAAAGAAAAGACTATAAAAATATTAACAACAAATCATTTTTTGCTAATAATGGGGCCCCATTCTAACAACTGACAACACGGTCCTTTTTAAATCCGGGATAATCCATGGCTGTATTGTTCGACTTGCAGACCCCTGGGATTTCACACTTCATTATCATGGGTATAACAAATTACATTTCAGCCCAAAAGGGCCCCGCTTGTTACGCCCATGGAGCTGTGTTTGATGGCCTTTTTAAGGTTTTTATATCGTTTGTTAATAATGTGTATTGGCGTAACTTTTTTTCGAACAATGGACGTTATTGAATAAGTATGAATTGTTTATTTCATTTTTTCGTTGCTGAATTACAATTTAATAGATGTATTTTTCGATTAAATTATTTTTATTACTGTACGATAGTTTATTAATCAATTTAAAGTACAACCTTCTCATTCTGACACTCTTAATATCTGGGAAGATGAATATACAAAAAAGTATTTAAATAGAAATTAAATACATCCAAAATTCCACTCAACAGCGCCATTCCTCTTGTCATGTTATGTTGTGCTAAACATCTGTTTTGCCGTGTGGTATCTTGAATAAGTCATGGCGATGACTACGGCTGAAGTTTTCGGGCACCAGTAAGCCATAAAATTCTAATTATGAGAGCATTGCGTATTCAATATAACTTAATAATTTATTTATTTATTATTTTTTATTTGACACCAGGTTCAAAATTTGTTACTTTATCTTTTTTATTATTATTTATTTGCTATATCGACGATCGACCTTCCTGACGTAAAGAATAAATATTTGCAAATCCTGAAGGTGTTCAGCCATCCAGTAAGTTACATTGCGTTTGTCTCAAAGTTACAAATAAAATTTACAATCAGACTGTATGAAAATAATAACTATTTTAAAAATTATGTGAAATGCTTTTTGTATGTTTATTCGGTGCTATTTTGGTACTATTGTATCTGTATTAATACCTGCAACGGTAGTAAATGATACCTCACTCGACCTGGTTTGTTAACACGTATTTTTAAAAATTCACCTCCCCCCTCCCTAGTTATGAATTATATTAAAACTAAGATTTGAGATGTCGATCGAAGAGATTTGCATAAGTCTGATTTCTGGGCTAAATCTATTTGATTTCTCAAGTAAGTCTATATGGTGTATGGACCTCGGAGAAGTTCTGTGCGTCCGCATTTAGACGTACCTGAGGATTTTTGCATAACGTCTAGTTTCTGGGCTAAATCTATTTGATGCCTCAAGTAAGTCTATATGGTGCATGAAACTCTGTGCCTCTGCATTTAGACGTACCTGAGAATTTTTGCATAAGGTCTAGTTTCTGGGCTAAATCTATTTGATGCCTTAAGTAAGTCTATATGGTGCATAAGGGTACCTACCTACGTACCTGAGGATTTTTTCTGGATTTGAGCATATTTTAATATTTACAAACAAATACTTGGTAATATTGCCATATTTAATGTTAACTTAGCCAATTTTGAGGATCACATAAAATATGTATTCCAAAACCACTATTAAAACTTCTGACAATACAAATTTTGTGAATTTATTTGATCATTGTATTTTTGTTTTTGTATTTTTTTTACATTTACCTATCATCTGGAGTAAGAGGAGATCGAAGGATCCTCTTTCCTTCAATCCAGATGGGACCCCAATAATCAGTCACGATAATCGCTTGGCAAAAGAATGCCAGAAGATCAACTTCCGTTGAAAATTCTTAGTGCGATTTGCGGGCGGCGGGATGAAAGACGACATCATCGCACAAAGGTAATGCACTTTTTTGTAACGGACACTTTTACGCTGAACAAGACGTTGGCTAAAAGATGAAGCACTAGACGGTATAATACCTCAAAAATCAATCACGATAATGGCTAGATCATGTTAGAATATTGACTTCTGCTGAATATTCTTAGTGCGATTCCTTCATAGGAATGATAGGTATATACCTATCGTAGAATATCATAAGAAAGTGTGTGACTTACCGGTGAGGTAAGGATGTTGCCTGCAGTGCGCCAGGAGAGAGTGCAGATGCGGCGGGAAGCTGGGCGGCCTGGAGGCGATGGGCTTGGCGATGGGAAAACCGGGAAGTGCAAACACACCTCCGCCATGCACCGCGAATCCATCTGTAAATACATTAACAGTCTTAGAAGAGTGTAAACCAGAAGTTAAGATGAAGTACAAGCAGGTAAACTCAAAACGTCCATACGAAAAACTCGTGCACTTCTTCTTGTTTGATCTATTGAAACACAAAGTATGCCAAAAATACATGCTATTGATTTTTAAGAAAGAAAAACGCAAACCCGTGAATAATCACGAAATATAATATGCATTGAACATAATATCCGAACAAGGACAATTTCTGCAGAAAGATCAAGAAAAAATATACTATTGGTGAAAAAATATACACCTAAATGGTAAGTAGTTTATCGCTTGTTTGAATTCTTGACACAATCAGTTAAAATTGCTATTGTTAATTTATTAAGAATATCTTCAAAGTAAGGAATTGCAGGCCTTACCAATGAATTAATAGGTTTCCTGATAGACTTTTAGTAATAGTATTCGTAAGGCCTGCAATCTCTCATTATCCGGAATTACCAGTAATTTGAAGATATTCCTAATAAATTAGCAATAGTAATTTTTCTTCGTGTAAAAATGACACTTAAATTCAGAACACATCCTAGTTTATTGAAACAGAACCATTCATAGATAGACAGACCCGAAACCACAACTGAAATTAGTATTTTTATTATATTATGTTAACAACTGTAACATTTTCTAAACAAATAAAAATTAAGACGCTATAAAATTTAAACATTTTATTTTTATTTTATTTATTTGGGAAAATCAACAAATTATTTACATATATAAGAATAAACTAAATAATAAAGATAAAATCCAATAACAGATTTTCACTTAAAATTATAATAATAATAAAGAGGTTCTGTACCCGTGGCCTGAGAGATTTAGAAAAAATACAATATTGTAAATAATAAATAAAAAATAATAACAGATCTAGGAACACAAATAAATTGAAATTTAAAGTTAACTGATATACTAATAAGCAGCTAAATTTCAAAAATTTAAATTTAACTGATATACTAATAACCAGCTAAAATTCAAAATTCGCATCACATTTCGCGGTCACATCTGGGTTCGAGTCCCAATATGTGACCGTTTCCTTTTCTGATTTTTCTGTTTCAGATTTGCGTTTAAGAATCACTAATATTGTCTTCAATATTTAAATATTATAATTTGAGGTTTTACTCAATAAGTTATTCCGAAAAATAATAATTCATTTCTAGACTTGCAGAAAAAGTCAATAGATATCGCACATTAAAAATAAAAACAATAAGATAGGTTTATCTATAAGACGCTGTCTAGGATTGCATTTAGTTCGGGTTGAATCTTGCGATCATACATAAAGATAGTTGCCAATAAAAATGTGCGGTGAAAAAATGAAGACAACGTTGGTAGTTCTTATTCGAAGTATGATACAGTTAAAAGTGACCGATGAGGATAGGGTCCCATTAGCGCAGTTGGTAGAGCATTGTCCCGGAAAGACAAGGGTCCTGGGTTCGAGTCCCAGATGTGACCGTTTCCTTTTCTGATTTTTCTGTTTCAGATTTGCGTTTAAGAATCACTAATATTGTCTTCAATATTTAAATAAAATTCAAAACATAATGTATTGTAAAATTTCAACACAGCAGCAATCAATAAAAGCACTACACAATAGCAATAATAACAATATGTAGTGGTACGCAACTACTTCATTCGAACGAAATTCTAGAAGTCTCGATTTTTCCAAACAAGCTTCTTGGATGTTCTTTTATTTATTTGCTAGGAAAATTCTACATATCAACCAAATTGTTCCAGAAGCTTCTTCACCTTTTAAAAGCGACAGCATGAAGAATCTAGTTAGTCAGTCAGTCATCAATCTGCCATCAGTTAACAAAATGCTCAACGAGTGATAATCCGCGCACTTCACTTGCGCGAAGGATATTCTTCCCGGCTCTGCTCATGGACTCCATCGGGATATCATCATAGCGCTTTGGCCCAGATCGCCGTCCCTGGCCAACGCTACATGGATTACAGCGCCCTGGTTCCAGCGTCTCTGACCAGCGCTTCATCCACTCACCATGACCACCACGAGGACACGTAGCATCCTCACTGGTCTACTCAGTTCCCGCTCAACCGCCTACAAGGTCCACCGCACCTTTGGCCTTCCCGTCAGCACTGGAGTACTGATTGCCAAGATCGCCAGTGCCTGACAGTCAACGAGTCCGGCCACTAGCGCCCGGCGTCGACTCACAGACCCGCGCTTGACCTGCCATCACCGCCTGCATCCGGAGAATACTACATCTGTCCGACGTCATCTCATCACGGCTACCTGACTCAGGTCAGTCTCGGACCTTGTAGGCGGTTGAGCGGGAACTGAGTAGACCAGTGAGGATGCTACGTGTCCTCGTGGTGGTCATGGTGAGTGGATGAAGCGCTGGTCAGAGACGCTGGAACCAGGGCGCTGTAATCCATGTAGCGTTGGCCAGGGACGGCGATCTGGGCCAAAGCGCTATGATGATATCCCGATGGAGTCCATGAGCAGAGCCGGGAAGAATGTCCTTCGCGCAAGTGAATTGCGCGGATTATCACTCGTTGAGCACCTTGTTAACTGATGGCAGATTGATGACTGACTGACTAACTAGATTCTTCATGCTGTCGCTTTTAAAAGGTGAAGAAGCTTCTGGAACAATTTGGTTGCTATGTAGAATTTTCCAAACAAATAAATAAAAGATTATCCAAGAAGCTGGTTTGGAAAAATCGAGACTTCTAGAATTTCGTTCCAATGAAGTAGTTGCGTACCACTACAGGATCATATAATAAATGTATACCTACAACTAAATTGAACACATGAGTATAAATTGGAAGGTAAGTAACTGGAAAGGATTCAAAGCAATAACATGATAACTTCCAGTAGAATATTTAAAATTATTTAATGTTAGTTATTACATATCTTTTAAAGGTTCCTAAATTACTTGTGAATATGTCCATATCATTAAAATTCTTATTAAATATACTACAGGCTCTGAATATAAACGCATTTTGTCTGATATTAGTAGAACATTTGATTGTTCTCCCCTTCTGTCTGAAATTAATTTTAGAGTCCCGAGCGTTAGAACTAGAGAAAAATCACTTTTTCATCTCCATAAATGTTCAGTCATTTTAATAGGCGGACTTTTTAATACCTACCTAAAAACTGTAGATATCTTTTATCTTAGAATCATTTCTTTTTGCGCTTCTGAGCCAATTAAACCAACAAAATTGAAAATATCGTACGACATTGAAAAATTAGTTTTTCATCCCCTGTGCAAACAATTTAGAGTAAATGGAAAACACCTTGTACATAGCGGAAAGGTTTCCCCGTTAATCAACCGATTGCGCAATGCAAACATTCTCAAACTTTTACAGAACGAAAAAAAATGAATTAATGGTGGCCTCTGTTGGACAAGGTTGACAGATGACCTTTGAATGCAAAACCATTTCATTGGTTCGTTTATACAACTAAAATAACTTTCAGAGCCATCTGACGAAGTTCTAACATCAAGTTTTTAAAGTTTTCATTTATTTTACAAGGTTCTAACGCCACTTTGAACCTTTTCAATTGCCATTTTGTTTGTATCTGACAGTTGATCTTTTTACGAGACGCAGTGTAGTCGTCACATTAGTTAGATAGAGTTCTAATTTCGCCTTACCATGTTCTGAGGCGTCAAAGTTTGTGAAGACGATTTTTCAAAATCTATCTAACATTTTCTGATATTGAGGTTCAATCTCGTGTAAAGTATTTAAATTTATTATTTATTCATTTATTTAACGCTCAGAGGGCTTTTACATGTAGCTGGTACAATTTTAATGACAGTTTTGAAACATGAGAAAGAAATGTTAAAAATAAAAGAACATAAATTAAAAAATACAGCGATTTGAATGGCTTACAGAAATATAACTTCCATTTAGGAAAAGTCTTTAAATAAGTATTTTACTTAATCGACAAAATTCGTAAATTAAACATATTTTAATTTGTGGCCACACCTTGAAATGACACATGGGAAATGTAGTTCTAATCTTATGTATTTAATTATTATGCCCTAACTGTTTTCAAATGGCTCTATCTGCACGTTTAGTTATGTTATAAAATATTAAGTGTACGTCTTATTTAAATGTAGGATATATATATATATTTACATCGAGGATATGGAAAGACAAAGAATAGCGATATCCGTTAGAGCAGGTATGCTGTCAAGGCGTTTTCACTTTTGCGGTACAAACAGGATACTATCAACGCATTATGCACTTTGCTGTACATGTCAGAATTATGGGTAGATTACACTGCATCCCAATGGCATAAGCTACTAGCCGCTTACAATAATGCTTTTCGTCAACTATTCCGCCTACCAAGATACTGCAACGCTACGGAAATATTCCTGGAGGGACGAGTGCACGCTTTCAGAGCGCTTCCGCCACCACATGGGAAGCTTATGGCGCAGACTACGTCAATCACATAAAACTATCATCACTGCCATGGTTGCCTGGATGGAGTCCCCCCTGATGGCCCTCTGGAGACGGGAGATGTTCAAATATCCTCCATAAACGGCTGCTTCCACACATTTTTCACTTCTATTCCGCATTGCCTATCGGTGTGTTCTGATTATTTGTCTGTTATTTTAAAATATGGAATTTATTGCATTGCACTACAAATAGAATATGAGAAATCGTCTTTGCAAACTATGACACCTCATATCTCAGAATAAGATAAGTGAAGTTAAAATGTTATGTACGAAGACTATGCGTACATAATATTATGCATGATTCACTTTGGGTTCAGGCCAATTTTCAACCGGTACAGATACAAATCTGAAGTAGCAAAATCTAAAAAGATGGTGGCCACTCGATCGAAAAACTGACCCGAATAACAATAGTAAGTTGTGTCCTGCAATATCTATTATTTGCCAGATTCGATGAATAATAATATTATTTCCATATTTGGGAAGCTGTGCAGTCCGCAGTAGTTACGGGCTGCATTTGGCCGACGCATTCGCAATGTGGGACAATATTATTATTTAATTTGGTTGCATTCCAACTGCATTCACAGGGTTGGCTAAATGGCTGTCGAATCAAATAGGCAATAAGTAAATATTGTGATTCTGTTTTCATGTAAGGCAAACACACTGTGACTTTATAAATTTGAGTAAAAAACAGTTCTATTTAATTTTTCAATAATTGTGCTTCTTACTAATATAATGTAATATTGGGAGTGCCTCAAGGCTCTCACTTGGGACCACTTCTCTTCGTGATTTTGATAAAATAACGATTAATCTTTACTTTTCATTTTTCTTATAAGTTTATTATTTTAACAGGCGTCTCAGGTTTTAAGACGGTTGAACATTATATCTATCAATTATGTAGTCATCTTTAAGCAAATTCATCTTGATTCTCTTAGAATTTTGCAATGACATTGGGTATTGTTTGAAACGCGGTCGTTCGTCTTTGGAATGTACATGTGTTAGTCGTAAATTATTAATTTTTATATCATTGTTCCTTGCGACAGTTGCAAAATAAATTTAAATTAGGTTTGTCAAACGTAATACCTAACTATAAACAACACAGCCGTACTATAGATCCAGGAGAGATCGCCATACATTTAATGACTACTACGGAGAGCTTCAGTAAGCGGACTGGGCCACTGCTAAAGGAATAAAACGAAACATGACAGATTGCAATGAGCGTTGAAATAATAAATACTATGTACATAACTGCTGCCGTTTGAAGCAATACTTTGATTTTGAAATGAGACCTCTCAAAAGGGTGACTTTTTTAATTCGTAGATATGTACCGTGTGTTCAGCGTACAGCTCTACAACGGAGATCGTGAAATTGAAACTATTCACATTCGATATAATTATTGTTGCAAGCCCTTAGAGCAACTAGCGCAGGCGGAAGCGGATATGTGTTATGGGAGGCTGTGCGTGGAGGGGTGGCTGGTGAAGGGTGGTGGGTGGGAAGGGGTGTGACAGCGTGTTGACAAGTGTTTTATTGTAGTGCAATTCCCGCGCAAATCACCGCACACTGCACTGGCCCGAGTAATCTATTACGTGCATCGACATGGAATGGACTAGATGACTGCACTAGTTTCTGACAAGCAAATATACGGATGAATTTGATCAGCAATTTGAAATCTTTGGATAAACACTGGAAATAGCTGGGAAATCAACAATTACAGTAATTATTTCAATGAATGCTACGGTATTTCAAATCAAGACTCTTCTCTTGGTACAGGTAAAATATTACCATAATGCACAAAATAAATGACAGAATTCGTTCATCATTCATTCATTTCGTATAATAGTCATTCATTTTTCTTGGCAGTAGATTTGATGATCTACAGAGTCCGCCCAAAAAGTAGTGGAAAAGAGGGGGCATTTAAAAAAATAAATGTTTTCTAACTAGGTGGAGTTAACTATATTTTCATGGGTGCTGAATTGAAAGAAACCATTCCCAAGTCGAAATTTGTTAAGATGGTTTTAGAGTAGAATTTAATATTTCTTTTACATACTCAATAATATTATTTTTCAATTTATAAAAACAGTTTATTTATAAAAAAATTCTGATATTTAATTATTATTACGTCTGAAGTCATTATCAGAGGGCGAAACACGTAATAATAATTACATAGCAGAACTTGTTTATTAATAAACTGTTTTTATAAATTGAATAATAATATTATTGAGTATATAATAGAAAAAATATATAATGGAGTTCTATAAACTAAACTTCAAAACAATAAATAAATGAAGAATTTGATTTATCAATTACTATTTTACCTGTACTATCTTTCTAAAAGAGCCAAATGTATTTTGTAATGGACGGGTGTACTGGTTAATTATTATCTTGCTTGTATGGATAACACTTAAAATCGGGAATATTCAATAAATACTTTGGCTCGTCAAAGATTACGAGTAATTTACTATCGTAAGATAATTATAATGAATATCTAGCAGGATAAACGTCCGTTCTATCAGAGGCTACGAATTATTTTAACGCGGGAAGTAACTGGAACTAAGCTGGCTAACCATTCGCGTACAGCCGACATGATGTCTCTGTCATGTGGCTTAAGTACTACAATCTATTGTAATACTTTAAAGCTACATTAATTGGATAATAATAAATTAGATCGATACATTCTATCGACATCAGATAGGAGGAATCGAAACTACAACCACATAACAACACAAACCATTTCCATGTACAGCCTAAAACCTACGCACGTAACGTTCTTACTTATAAACCATCATCCGCCAATAGATACTTCAGCTTAGAGTGTTGGATTTTAGACATTATTAAAATAACTTCTGAGGATAAATCTTTGATTAAAGTCAAAAACAGTCATATTTTCCGATCCCAAAGAAATCTGATGTGTTTACCACCAATGGTTCTTTGAATTGCATCCGCGAGGTGTATTCTACGAGAGTTGTTACTTTTAATTATTGCAGTAATTGCTCACGATCGATGCAATACTGGAAAATAAACATTTTAGAGCTACAGATTAGCTAGACCGTTGAAACTGTTTTTCTCAAAAATGAATGGCAGATATGTGAGCCTCTTTCTGATAATTTTATTAGTTATCGTGTGTGATAACGCGTGGTGGCTCTATTGTCATTTAATTCGCCCCATGTACCATAATTATATTGAACTACCTAAAGTCCCCGATGCTGCCCGGGTTTTAGGCAGTTGAGTTTTACGTCATCAGATATAGACTGTAATTTTGCCTCTATTTTCAACCTCAATTGTGCAAAATTTCATTAAAAACTATATACAATCTGCTTAAAGCAAATGGAAAAGGGAATGGAGGTAGTTTAAAAGTGTGCATAAATCTCGGAATAAATCTATGGATTTGCATAAAACAAAGAAAACACACCACCCACTACAGCAGACACTCTTCTTTATATATAAAATAAAATTTAATAATATAATGTAAACTTTCTATTACCGTATTTTTTGTATCAAATAGAGAAAATTATATATACTTCGTATACTAAATTTGAATAATGGTACCATAGTATACGAAGCTTTTTTACAAAAATGTTGTATTTGTAGTTGCTTGTTGGATATGTTTTTGACCTTGAGATCTAGTGTTTCTAATTGTATTTTATGAATGTAAAGGAGTTTTGTATAAATCTTCTTCAGTACCATAACCACAAACAGCTTCGAGGTCATCACCATAAACAACTTAATTTAATCTTTTATTTTATTTGCTTTACGCCCAGCTGGGCTTTTATATGGATTATGAAAACAGAATGTACCTAGTTTTTACACAAAGTTTTTAAAGCATTAAATAAGATTAAACTGATAAACTGAATATGAAAAAAATAGTAAAACATGTAAAAGTAACATAAAATAATACTATAGAAACTAGAAAAATACTACATATAAGACAAATCACTAAAACTGCATTACCAACCTTACTATAATTTGTGGGATTCATCAAAGTGCTGGTATAGATTACGCTTAGTTCTGTAAATGGTGTCAGTAAATATATCAATAGTACCCCCAAACTTATTGCCCATATCATGCATCCTATTGGTTAGTGAATGTGTCTGATAGTTGGTTGTATATGTATTGCAGAAAAATGTTATATTTTGTCTTACATATATTCTAGTCGGTACATGGAATTCAATAGTGGCGTCGATGGCAGGGCTGTCAATTGTGTTGTTTTTAACTCTGTTTAATGCAACAAGGTCTAACATAATTCATTATCTTCCAAATAACGGATTAGGGCAGACAGACCAACAAGTATCAGTATCAAGGAATATAAATTTGGCTGTCTTTCACCTAAATATGTGAAGATATTCCACATATCTTATAGAAGATTACATACCCTGCATAATCAGTTAGTTAGTTAAGCCGTGATCACACCTGATCTTTCAATTGTCAGTGAGAACCAGGCTTTTCTATAGAAACCCAAAATTGAATCAATTTTTACTTTCGTTCTGTAAATTGATCGTAGACATAGATGCGAGTAAGGTTACTTTATAATATTGAGCGATAGGTATTATAGAAAGATTTTCCATTAAACGCAAATCGATGATCTTTCTGACTTAGTAGCGCGATGATGGGGAAAAAATAACAAGTCTAGGAAGGTGGCAGTCAGCGTGGGAGGATATTATTTATATCTTCTGACTCCAGCAGGTACTGGCGGTGGGAGTGAGGGTGCCAGGGGAGGGAGGTGCGAAGTTGATGGAGCGTATGAACGTTAATTTCTTCAGGGCGCTTGCCGCCGCGGGCTGAGCACTGAGATGGCTGCGACCAAGTGGAAATCCTCATCTCAGGAAACTTAGGAGAAAAATATCCTTACTAATAAACTTGTTTTTAATTTTACTCAACCGATAAACAACAATTTTTATACTGAAAAACGTTTTTTACCAGTTAGGTAAATTTTTTAAAATGTTTAACCCCTTTTTTCCCTTATTTTTTGATTAATTTTATATTGATTTTAATCTTATTTTATGCTTAGCTGGGTTTGTACATATAGGACAGAATATACCTAATGAGCTATCGAAAATTATAAAAAAATGTTTTTAAAGTTTGAAGAAATGTAAAACTGATGTATATAAAATAATACTAATAACAGCACCATAAAATGAAATAGAAAATAAAACAGTACCATAAAACAAATCACTGCAACTAAATTAACTACGCTATTATAATTTGTGGGACTTAGCAAAGAGCTGGTATAGTTTAATTCTATAATTGGGTAACCTATGGTACCCTCAAACTTGTAGCCTAGATCATGCATCCTATTGGTTAATGAGTGTGTCTGATAGCATTTGGTTGTGCATGTGTTGCAAAAGAAATCATTGAGTAATTAGCACTCCTTTTGGGATAAGTTCAATGTATCATGAACATAATTAGTGAGGTGAATCTTGTTCAGCACTTAGACTTTAAAAGAACTTCGTTTGGAAGAGCTGAGTTTTTGTGAAATAAATAACTTCACTTCACATTAGAAGTTCATTATTTTACTTCATATACTTTATTTTTAAGGTAGCGTTTAGCAGATCTTTAAAATAAGTATAATCGTATTGCTACGAATCTTTCCCATATACGGGTGATTGTTGATTACGATGTTTGTTGTGTGTTACAACACTGGCTCTACAGCATTCATGTGTTTTCTGGCGTACAGCTTTGAGCATAGACCCACCTAAATTGTATCCAGCTGATTTAATGGCAGCTATCGCCCATCGAAAACCGACAGTACGTTTCTATTCCAAATGTAAGCGATATCAAGTTGTTGTCTCGTTACCTTCTGGATGTCTATTGAATCCTGCACAATCTTCTCCAGAACCATAATTCGAGGTAATCTCCACAAAAAAACATAAAATAATATCTTACAAATATTAGATTTCGGCGAACATATCAACAAGTATTGAAAGACGATTAATTTGGCTGTTTTACCTAAGCGTCTGAAGATATTCCACATGGTACAACATGGTTTGGTTACCCCACAATGCTGTGATTAAGGTGCCAAGGGCGGCAGTAAGGCGACTAGCCACTGCCGGAGGTATTATAACGCGAGGATGAAAGTACAGAAGGGTAGAAACACCCCAAGTTAAGGGTAGGAGGGACTGGAAGTCTGATATGTTTGTTTGTTCGGGAGGAGAAAAAGGGTGGCTGCGAGTGGAAGTAATGGAATAAGTTCTGGGAGGGATGTTGCAGGGTGGTTGTTGTGCCTTGTTGAAGGCTTCATTTCCAGTGATAAATTGATAAATGCGTCTTATTTAGTATGGAAAGATAGGTATGTTACATACCCAAGTGGAATATGTAAACTTTTAGAATGTGAACGTTGCGTTCATTCATTGAATTGCGATTGTTATTTTTATTGTGATGGTTTTATCTGTTTAGTTTAAAGGTATAAAGGATATATCCTTTCTAAACATCTTCTTCAACTTCCAATTCTGCTTTGTCTTCATCAAACTTCTTTTTCAGCCTGACAACATTTCTCATAATCGAGATTTTTTTATGTGCAACCAACTACTCCCAATCGTCTTGAGCCAGTGAGGCTATGGCATTCCTAATCGGGGTATGTTGCGAGGCTGAAGGTAGCGGGGAGGGGAAGAGGAAGGTGGGGGAGTACCTGACTATTCAGTTCTGGTCACCATACACGGCTAAAAGCCATTTCAAGCAATGTTTCAATTCTGAATGTTGATCTTACAACAGGGCGATACTGAGCGTATTTTCCACTGTGGAACGTGCCGCAAGAATACTATATATTAGTTTTGATTAATACATTGTGAAATAATACAAATTCATCGAATTAAATTTACTTGCGCACGCCGTGATTTAAACAGTCAGTTGGAGACCGTCAAGTGATGCAATAGTTCCACTACCAGTGCCTGGCGGTTGTAATGTTGGGACATTATCTCATAAACAAACTTCCTAACAAATCATTGGCCCGACCGATATCACAGTTTGAAATGTAGATAATACACTCGTATAGGTGATGCATTCTCAAAATACTTTTGAAAGATACGGTAACTAAATCAGAAATTCTCTATGGAATTGAAATTTCATTTTTAATTTGTTGGATAAATAAGAAAATTTGTGGAAGATTTGATCTGGGGAAGATTAGAGGAAGTCATTATTGCTCCATATTTGAACTTCTGCACAACAATTATTTTCTAACATAATAACAGAGAACAAAATAAAATTCTCCAAAATAGAGCAATTAGAATAATACTAGATTGAACAATAACAGAACTTGAATAGGATTTTCACAGAACATTGAAATTTGATGAATTGTTCAAATTTTGCGAAACAACTCGTCCTTAATTGGTTACCAGTGAAAAGAGGCAGATCTTTAACGCGATGATATTTATGCATAAAATAATAGACATCCTGTTATTAAAATATTTTAGGACGTTCACAGATACAACAAAATAACGTGCATTGAAATTAGGCTACCAAAAAGGACAAAGTCAATACAAAAATTAGTTTACTATACAAAATAATGCAATATTATAATACGTTGCCAGAAACCATAAAGTCTGATTGAAGCTGGATTGTAGAAGCCATATCAATCAAAATAAAATGTAATGAATAATAAAAATGTATGAATGTAAGTAACAATAAATTAAACATTTGTAAACATGGATGTGCAAATGGCTTATATAAAATAAATAAAATATAGCGTAAGAAGACAGCACCTCATCGCTTAGAAATCTACATGACTGGCACGAGTAAGAAAATTATCTTGGTGTTAGTCAACCTTCGATATGAAAAGTCGCAATCAGAAAAAATAATTAATACATAGATAATTCAATCAGTTATCGTAGGAAACCCTTTCTTTGTTCTGCAGAAAACATTGCATCTTCAAGTTTGCATCACTATATTCAGTCTACTGAATCTTCAGCTGTGGTTGGGTGAATGGTTCATTCATCCTAATCTAACCTGGATTAAGCTCTTTGTGTAGTTAACCGCTAAGCGAAGTTTATAATTAACGATCACACGGCAAACACACTTTACCGATGTAATTTGTACGGGATGCTTTCTGTTCAGAGGCTTAAACTTTAAACGCAGGTGACAGAAAACCCTTTGACGTTAAGTGCAAACTAATGGAGGTTTGTTTGTGGATCCGGCTCGAAGGACCAACTTTATGGAGATTGCTGTTTATTTATTTTTTCTTAGGTAGGTACTGAATCGAAAAATCTGATGTTTTGTAAAAAAATTTGAAGCCTACACGGAAAAAACGAGTATTGCAGATTTATTAAAATCCGTTTAAAAAAAACTATCAATTCATTCCTTAAAGGTCTACAATCCGGTTTTTAATCGGATTACGAATAATTATTTGAAGAGATAAATTTATTTTCAATATTTTATGTACGTTTTATCCGTGGTGGGCGTTACCATATACTTGGTTTACCAATAATTTTCCTTTGACACGTGTTCCGACCTCACGTTAATATATTCCCTTTTTACTAAAAGCTTAACATGAAACCTATCAATTCATTCGTCTAGGGTCTGCAGTCCCGTTTTTAACAGGATTATGAATAATTTGAAGAGATTCTTAATAAATTAGCAATATTTTATATCAGTAAGTTTCTCCGTGAATACAGAAGAATATAGAGAAAACATAACGACAAACCGTTCTGATTATTAAATTTGAGAGAGGTCGAGAGAGTCCTGATGAAGAGAAAAAAAGATCTCCCTCAACCAGTCTCTCCAAATCCGGCTGCCACACTATAGGTGGGCAGACTCATCCACCGTCAAGACCAAAACAACTCTCACCTCATGAACCCGGGCACCCCTACTAAGTAACTAAACGTAACTACCACCATCTGTTTAAAAACTAAATTCTTTCGAGAAAGGCATACAAATACAATATTGGACCGATGATTTAATGCAATATTGTACATATTTGTATGTGCCTCTCTTGAAAGAATTGAATTTTTATACTGACAAACTATTTATTCGTATTCATATTACTTATGTACGAGCGCAAAATTCATCTTAATATTTTAAAGCATAACTTGCAAATAGTGTTTTTTACTAAAATAATTAAATAAGCGCCATCTATGAAAAAGCTGATTATGCCAACAAGTTTAACACTGTTACTCGTTTCTTTAATAAGATATAATACAATAAAACACCATAACATTCTGTTAAATTATATGAACATGCTCAAATTGTCAGACAGAAGAATTCTCACTGACTTGGTATTTCTATATAAAATTGTAAATGATTTAGTGGATAGTCCGGAATTCCTAGAATTGATAAGCTTTCGGATTCTACTACGTAATACTAGAAGTCAGGATTTATTTCAGTGCAGAAATTCTGGGACTAACTACCATATGTATTCCTCTATGCTCAGAATACTAATGGAGGGAAACAATTATACCAAGTCAGTGGACATCAATTTCTTTTATCAATTTATCTTTAAACAAATATAAAATGTTGTTAATGAAGCAATTCAGTTATACACAATCAATAATGTATATTTCTTAATAATCATATGTAAAAGCCACGAAAAAGGGCGTTAATTAATAAATAAATAAATAATCCAAATGAAAACAAGGAGCAAGATACAATAATAATGATGTTCATAGTCGGTCTGTCCGAAAACAATGGTAGTAATTGAACATACCTCCCGGGGGTGGGAGATGGGGGTTGGGGATGGGGGTGCGCGCGCAGAGGGGAGGAGCCTCGAACCTTCGAATCCAACCTCCTTATCAATATGTATGAGTCGTCTTGACATCTTACCAGTACTGTATTATATCAATATTATATATGGTTATACACTATACAGTAACACATCTACGCTATTTGGCGCTGTGTTCTACGTTTTCTTCTATAGTGGAATCAACCGTTAATTTATCCAAAATTGACTGTACATACAATAATTACTATAGATGACGGCCTCCGACTCTCTTGACTAGCAATCCAGAGGTCGCAGATTTAAATCCTGGCGAGCGCAAGTAATTTTTTTTTGATTAATTTGTGTTTTACATATTAATTTACAGTAATATATAGTATATCTGCGGCATGTTCTAGAGTGGAAGATACTCTCAGTATCGCCCTAGGGTAAGACCACCACTCTTGAACTTGCCTGAACAAACCTGAATTGAACGTTTCTTGAAATATTATTGTAACCATAGATAAATATTATTTGACTAGTCGTGTCTGAATATCTCTCTCAGATAAAATACTCAAACTGAAGCGTTGCTTGAAATGGCTTTGGCCATGTTTGGTGACTGGATCTGAATAGCCAGGTACTTTCCCACCTTCTCTTTCAATCTCCTTCACCTCCCCTTTACCTTTAGCTTCACAACTTACTCTGATTGCGGATGAAATACTCTCACTAGTTTCATATATAAAATAAGATACTGTGCGTCGGTTAAATGCGGTGTATGTATCGATATCAATGACCGGATTAAAATACATAATTTTATCATTGAATAAGAAGATAATACTAATATATCTAAATGATACATGAAACAGAACAAGACAAAGAAAAAAAAAACAGTCTCAACTGGGAATCGAACCCAGGATCTCTATCTTACCGGGACAACGTTTTTAACCACTTGACTATTGGAACTAATTATTATAGGTCAATTTTTTTAATCTTATATTTCTAATTCAACTTTTTAATTTTATGTCTCGAATAAACACATTCGATTTTATATCGCTCGAGTAGCGCAAATGTAACGATATTCGCAATGTAAATTGGATGGCATAAAATAAAAGACAAATTAACTATAAAGATTGATATTAAAAGTATATAAAACAAAAAGATAAAACATGTCTTGTGAAATTTTGTTTTTGTCGGTTATGATCTTTTGACGAGCATGACTCGCTTTGTCAATCCTTAAAATGCAACAAATAAAAACTCTGGAAACCGAGTGATGTGTACCTATATAAAATGTATATTTTATACTGGTAGGGTAAGCACTTTGTATTTGTCGAATTTCTCCCGATATAAACGATTTAAAAGCCCTTACGGCGTTCGTTTGGCGGGAAAATCGCCTGCAAATGGCCGCCGTAAAAATAAAAATGGCCGCCCGCCCTTCCGATGACATTACCCTTTCATAGGTGTTAAAAAGGTGAACGGTAGGTATATGTGGCCATCTACCGGCGGAGGTGCGAGCTACGAACATACCTCCCTATTGAGCAACTTTTCATACAGGGTGAACACAACGAAGAATGTGATTTTAACAATAATAAATTATTATAGTCTGAAAAATTGATGCACATGGTGGAAAATATTTGAGAGCACTTGAATGGCAACACCAAGAAGATTCAAAGAAAACATTAGTAAGTACAAAGATAGTGATATAAATAATGAAGAAACATAAACTAAAACATAAAACATATTATACAGTGATTAAAATATGCATTGCTAAAAGGCTTAATTATTACAGCCTTATACTTCAATAGAGGCATATTAAAAACATCAGCTAACATAGCATAAAAGTAACCAATGGTGTGTAACCCATTTATAACAGAAGTGTAGCCTGAAACCGTAGTATAATTGTGACAATAATACACACTACGGAACTTTTATCTAACGGTAGGAACGTATTATTTATAGGTATTATTTGTTATCAGTCGGTTAAATGTTACTAATAAACTAAAATAGAGTGTCTATGGCGAGGTTGTTTGGTTTTATTTTTTGATAGATGAAATTTTGCACACACGATCTTTAAAATAAGAGGGAGATGACTGTGTATGTGAGATATTGAAAAAAAAAACACCCAAATACCCTATTACCTCCCCTTAACGCAGAATTTTGGTACGTCTTAATTTTGCACACTTTGACGTAAGAGGAAAATGACTGACTACATCTGATTTCTACGGTTTTACAATAACTATACAAAATGACAATTCAACAAACCCAAACAGTGATATAAAGTATGAATATTTTCTTTAGTCATTAAAAGCGATGATAAAACTAACCTATAAATCTAACCGACGTAACTTATTTAACCGAGTTTTTGTTTCGTCACTTTTCATGACTTTATATCACGGAAGTTATTATCCGGTTAACGATTTCTACATTTGAAAATAATATACTTACTTCCATAAATAAACCACTCACTAACTAGATCGATATCTTCGGGCTTTTTGAACTAAGCAAATTGGTCCTCTATTTAACCATAGATATGCCAATCGGGATGGTCCGATGCTCTGTAGGAAACTCGCTTGCACAGCGCGGGTGTAAACTGTGCACCCTAAAGTTTAAGTTTAGACTTACGGAATTTAAGACAAATTTTATGCGTGCGAAAGAAGTACTTCACAAGCCATAGAGATTTCCGTGTCTTTTTTACGGTCCCACTTTAGGACAGGAGATATAGCCCCCTGCTTGCTTCCAAAATCAGTGAAAGTTGATGTTTCCAAAGTTGTTAAAAAAATTTAAAATTTAAATTTCGAATTTTTACTGTCCAACTGACCATTATTTCAACGGTAGGTACCTAATTCCTATCAATATCAATAATAACTCCAAAACGTAGGCCGGTAGGTACCCTCAGAGGCGGATTTGCAGTCTTGGCCGCCCTAGGCCCAGACCATGTAGCCGCCCCTTTCTCAGTACCCATCACATTGACCAGGAGTATCCAAACTTTTCAGTAAGTTCCTAGGGTCAAAACCGTTTTAATTTTCCTGCCATTATCATTCATGGTTCATGGGGTGAGATTTGTCCAGGTCTTGGCGGCGGATACGTCTGCCCACCTGCTGCGTGGCGGGCCGGATCGAGAGAGACTGGGTGAGGGAGGCCTTTTGACCTTTCCAGCCGGACTATCTTGACCCATCGCCTTGCTCCGCAGTTGGAGGGATGTATTCATACGTATGTCACTCCTGGACACACTAATCCCCAGATTCCTACCCACCCCTCATACGTTTTCCTTTTCAGAACTTTCTATCCTTCCCTTCCTTAAAAAGACCCTCCACACAGCATCACCTACATTCATATCGCATCATATCGCTCGCCGTACATTCCAAATTTTAAAGTATGGCGAGCGATATGCTGAAATACGCCATCCCACGCATATTATAGCTCTGTGTGTGAACACGCTATTATGCATAACAATACCTAACGCGGTTCAGTCACTAGCACAACTGAATCACGGTAGGGATTGGAAATACGCGAGCGGGCAAGCGACGGAGCATGATAGGTGTTTCGAGGGCGGCTGCGGGCGTGGGGGCGCGCTGTGTGCTGTGTGGGAACACGCTCTTGCATATCGCTATTTCGTACGTAGAATATTTAGGAACTTAGGAAGTAAGTTCTTGTTATCATCTGTGACTTTTTTGTCACGATTGGCCGCCCCTAATATCTGGCCGCCCTAGGCCCGGGCCTACATAGGCCTAAGGGCAAATCCGCCTCTGGGTACCCTCGCTTTGTTCACAGGTTTAACCCTCCTGTTTGCCTACGTAGATGCTTACCTACATATGTGCACAATCCTACGTAGGTAATAGGTAGGCAAGTATAGTGAGAAAAACGCTTTCTACCACCGTTCCACATATTACGGGAATATTTGAAGAGGATAACTTCAAATGAACATAACATCGGAGTATATTTTTATGAGTGCAAATAAAATTTAACGTCCCAACTGTCAGTTTATTGATCTTTTATAGCCTAGTTGGAAATAACTGGCGACTCTAAGCTGCATGGAACGGGTCCGTAAACTGCTGAGTAAATGTTCCATTAGTGAGTTCTTATTCTTTCAACCAGTGTAGATATGAATGGAAACCAATGTCGCCAATGACTTAGTAAGAATAAATATTTAATTTATTTACTGAGCCTAGCGAAGTCGAGTTTTAATTTAACCGATTTATTGGTCTGTCTGTAAACTGAAGCCATTTTAATGGTTGTATGATAGTTTTTTTTTGGCATACCTATTTTTATTGTAATGGTACCTAATTTTTTTTTATTTAAAAACAAAGACAAACATTGGGGTTTTACGAATAACCTGACAATATTTAAGATTCTCCTAGTACCACAATAGTAAGCGGAAAAAGTTGCTTGCTTGTGATGGAGGACTTAGCCAGCCGAGGAATTGAACACACTACGCCTGGGTGGGACCCAAACGCGATGTCAACTCGGCCGGTCGGTGTATGCTGGTGTAAATATGTGGTTTATAATTAGGAAGGTAGGTATTTAAGTACCTACTTACAAATCAAGGTTTTGATTTATACGAGGTCCACTGTTGACATAACTGCTAGTAAGGAATACATACATAGATTAGTAAAAAGGTTAGTCCTGATAAGAGTTGACTTTCTTGAGAGATGTTGATAGAACTATATATCAGCATCTCTCAATTATTTATTATTTGGTTTATAAGCTTCAATACAAATTGCGCTTGGTTTGATGAAATTGTTTTAACCCACCTCCATTAATTGGAGATTAACCCACTTCCCGACATCTGATGGAGCTTATATTCGGAGATAGACTAGGTGACAACACATTCCATCAACTTTTGGTGGCATTGAAATGTTTTCTAAGGAAGGAGGTAGTGCAACGCGGCATAGTACCTCAAAAAATTACCTAAATAATTTACTGTAGATTTTTAATAAATTGTCAAGTTAAATCGGTTTTGCTTGATGCATTACGTTTTTCCACATAGGTATATATAAATCGAAATACTTTTGCGTTTTCAAACTGTGCACTTTAAGGACATAGGTACACAGATAGTACGTTATATTACATAGGTAAGGTCAGTAAAAAAATATAACTCTAAGTTTACTAAAAAAGTTACGCCAAACCATGTGTTTTTGGTTTGAAAATTTGATAGCTTAGAAATGGTAACCGGATAAGTCACCAAAATGACAATTCAACAAACCTATAAAAAAGTGCTATAAAGTTATGAAAAGTGATGAAAAAAAAACTAGGTTAAATAGGTTACATATGTAACTATTGAAGCTAGTTTTTCTTTCATCACTTTTCATAACTTTATATCACTTTTTATAGGTGTGTTAAATTATCATTTTGAGGAGTTATCATGGAACTCTTAAAAATATTTTAGATCAGGCCTGTAAAAACTGCTTTAATGTTCAAAATCTCCTACTTACGAACTCCATTTCGATTGTAATTTTATTGTATAATTTGTAAAATTAGGTCATTTAGAAAATGATACAACACTCAAATATGTGTGCTTGAACTTCGCAAAATAAAATAAAAACATGTTTTTTTTCTTGCATAAATCAAAACGGGCGACTGTAAACCTTATCGCCATCTGCATAAGGAGTATAAGTGTCAGACGAAGTGGTACATCGCCTTAGATAACTTTCATGAAATAAGTTCATATTTAACCCTTCAGTACTTTCATCTCAATGTTTTCTGTGTATTTCAAATGCGCTATATACATCTTATTTTTTAATTTTCCTTAAATAAAAATACTGTTTTGGAAACTAGATAAAATTATCTTTCCGGTGTATGTATTTAAAATAAACATGACTATTTCTAAATAATAAAATTTTAATATCAAACTTGAAAAATGTTGTCAAAAACGCTAACCACATTTTTAATTAATTTTTTACTACAATCATAGAAAAGTTGAGAGAATTTGATATTTTGAAAACACTTTTGTTTTGTTTGGGGAATTTGTAAGAAAATTGCACCTTCACTTTTATATCGTTTACATTATAATAAATATTTTTTAAAGTTAAGCCGATTGTTACGATAGCTGCAAGAAATATGAATTATTCATTTTGGCTATTTTTAGGATTTTTTTAATGGATTCCTGTATAAATATTTGTGGCAAACTGGAAAGAATTATTATTTTTCTTTCTAACGTTAAAACATGATGTATTTCCGCATTATAGAAAAAATTATGAAAATATTGATATAAAATATAGACGCCCGGTCATATATGACCCTATTACGCCGGAGGGGTTAACTAGAATCAATGCAATAAATACTGATTTAGTTATTTCTAAGAAATTTAAAGATTCAATTACCTTTTAACATAACCTCAATCTAAAACCTTGTAAATCTGCTAAACATTTTAACAAAATACCATTTGTTTAACCCTCCCATCAACAAGCAGTCATATCCATCAATGAGAAAGCCCTTTTATTTCACATTTCCACAGATGAGTGTTCGAATTAGTTTATTTTCCAGTTTTCCACTGTTTTCCTGGCCATTCCCACAGTTTAGCACCGCGCGGGTGTTGCCAACTACTTCCGTTATCCTTTATCGGAAATGTCCCCTCGGCTCTATGCCGCTTATTCCGTGGAATTCGCAACCGAACAGCAGTGGAACGGTGGAACTGCCGGCAAACTGAATAACACTTTTATCTTTTATTATTTTGGGATATCGGTTTAACTGATGCCGGCCTGTTTTAGTGTTGTGATGAGCGCGTTTATTGTTTACGAGCTACGCGGGGTGACTGCGAAACGAAAGAAATCACTTGTTCTTGTTGCAATGGAGTTTTTCGTGAACTCAAGCAGTTTGTTGTAATTGTAGACCATTATCCACAACTCCTTCCACTCAATGAAGCCACGTCAACTGCCAAGTGTGAAGATATTACGAATGTTTAATATTACTAAATCACTGCCATGAGTTAATTGATGCTAATTATTGGTTCTTTGATCAGTTCTGGTCCTGTGCAGGCCCAATTGGAGCAGTCCGGGCGCCGACTTGCCAAGGCGCTAAGGAACCAATGAGTAAAGGCGTTGAAAACACCTAACACAGCGCCCTTGAGGCTTTTTCTAGCTTATTGGCCTAGAGCCGGCCCTGATCACAGTAGCTGACATTTTGACATGATTGTGGGAAAAATAGCTATAATACCTACAATAATTGTAGCAATACCAACCTATATTGTGCGGAAAGAAAATGAGAAATATGTTCTTATATATAAGGTATATTATTCAGGGTTTTTGCAACATATATTTGTGTATACAAAAGAAATTCATTCACCGCGTTTCACACATTTTTAACACTTCATACAGTGATTGGACTTATTCAACGCATCACTTCACATTTTCAAAACTAAAATCACACATATTACTCAACACAGACTCCATCCATCCCTTCCTTTCTCCCTCTCACCATTCCCTCACCAGGCTAATGTAAATCTTAGATAATTCTTATTAAGGCGATGCCATACGTAGTAATGCAAAATCATGTGTTTTTGGTTTGAAAATTTGGTCGCCTAGAAATGTTTCAGATGCTTTAATTAAATACTGCGAGTAGAATACATCTTGGCCAATGAAATAATCGAGTATTTTTTAGATAAGACTTTTTATAAACCCAGAAAAAATAATGTAAAAGCCTATGAAAACTGCTTTAAAGTTCAAAATCTCCTACTTACGAACCCATTTTCGGTTATGATTTTATTGTATAATGTGAAAAATTAAGTTATTTATAAAATGATCGATTTTTTTTAAATATTGATGCCTGAACATCCACAAAATAAAATAAAAGGCACTTTTTGGCCATGTTTTTTTTTTGCATAAATCAAAACAGGCGGACGGTGTTAAGCGGGAATTTAAACCTTATCGCCATCTACGTACGGGTTGTTATTGATAGCGGCTCAATTTAAAATATTACACGACGTAGTGCATCGCCTTAACCTAAGATACATAAGATACCTTATTATACATCAGTGAAAATCTTTTTCGGTTAAATAATTACACATATTTAATCTGCTTTAGAAAATATTACGACTGTTGGTTTTTCAAAATAAAAAAGTAGATGCGTATAAATTTTCATAATTATTAATTCCTTCGAATAAATCCCCCAAGGCCCATGTCATCTTTGATGGATGCTGTGTGGAGGATCTTTTTATGGAAAGGAAGGAGAGAAAATTCTGAGAAGGAAAATATGTCAGGGGTGGATAGGATTCTGTGGGTCATTGTGTCCAGGAGTGACAGACGTATGAATCCATCCTTCCCACTGCGGTGCAAGACGATGGGTCGAGAGAGTTGGAGAGGTCAAAGGGTCTCCCCAAACCAGCCTCTCCCGATCTGGCCCGCCACGCAGCTGATGGACAGGCGTATCCTGAGCACACCTCATCTGATGAACCCGGGCACCCCGAGTTTTTTGATTTAAAGTGAAATTTTTGGTTCAATATCTGGTAATTCGTGTGACCATTATATGTAAATTTTGCATAAAATAGTTGTTGAATCACACCTTAAGTAACTAAAAGATAATAGGTTTGATTTCAATATGTTTTATTTACATAATTTCTTTTATTGCGTAGCGATAATTTTTTAAAATATGGGAATAATATACAAAGAATCCAATGTAAGTAATCCACTCTGACCATTTTTTCTAATGTAGCGAACAATTTGGGGTGACCTACGGCAGGGTGTTGGTTATCCGATAAATGGTTCCCGGGGCGGCGGTACAAATACCCGCCTCCCAAATTACAAACCCCTTTTCTGTGGTGGACATACAATTACTTATAAATTTGATTGCGTAGTACCATATTCAAGGCTTTATTTGTTGAAGACATGGTTTTATTAGACGCGTTTTGAGATTGTATTAGAATTTCGGAGTTTTCTGTCCAGTGGTAACTCTACTAACCACCTTCTGCACTATCATTTTTTTTTGTATTACGCAATTCAACCTAAAAAGAGTGCTATGTGCCGTTAAAGTTAAGGGAGATGGTTATAATTTTATGGGAAATCTATACGGGAATAGGAAATCTCAAATATTGAAGTCATTCAAGTCTATGAACTTGTATAGAACTGAGAAAATGCGAGAATTGTTTGTTCTTCTATATTCCAATGCACCACGTCATGTAACATTTTTGGAATCGTGCCGCCAACAATATCACTCCTTATGTAGCAAATTATTATTAGCAATAATTAGTCGCCTAAAATATCAATACAAATTGAAAATATCCCCCGAGTAAAAATAAATGCAGCCGACGGGAATTGAACCCCTGATGGACCACTGAGCTAAGTCGGCTTATTTCCGACACGAAAAATAATTCAATTTGTACTAGTACTTTAATCAACAATTACAGGCGATTAATTATTGATTAAAATAATTTCTTATCCTTTGTGCTATGCATAAAACCTTGTCTTAAAAACATTAGTTTATCATTAACCACCGACCGGTCGGTGGCCGAGTTGACATCGCGTTTGGGTCCCATCCAGGCATAGTGTGTTCAATTCCTCGGCTGGCTAAGTCTTCCATCACAAAACAAGCAACATTTTCAGCTTACTGTGGTGGTAGTAGGAAATTTTCAAATATTGTCAGGTTATTCGTAACCTGGGAATGTTTGACTTTCTTTTTAAAGAAAAAAAAAATAAAAAATACACCCTACGTATATAGAGATAGATTACGTAGATAATGAGATCCCTGAGGCGTATGTGTGGTAAAACCATGTTTGATCGTGTGAGGAATGTGGAGATCCGCAAAGAGTGCAAGGCTTATGTAAGCGTAATGAGTAAGATTAAGAAAGGGACGCTTAGATGGTTTGGGCATGTAGAGCGAATAAGCGAAGATAGGAGTATAAAGAGGATATATGATGCAAATGCGAATGGTAGCAGGAGTCGGGGACGCCCGAGGAAGACATGGCACGATCAAGTGAATCAGACACTCGAGTCAAGCCATGTCAAGAGTCAGAATATTAGAAGAGTATGTATGAGACGATGTATGAATGTGAATGAGGCAAGGAGTGTGTGCCAAGACCGAGTTATTTTGCGGTCCGTCCTCTCTGCCTACCCCTGCGATGAAACGGCGTGATGGTTAGTTAGTTTAGTAGATAGAGATAAGGTTTAAATTTCCGCTTAACACCAACCGGCTGTTTTGATTTTTGCAAAAAAAAAACATCGCCAAAAAGAGTGTTTTATTTTATTTTGCGAAGTACAGGCACAAAAAATTAAATGTTTTATAATCATTTTCTAAAAAACCTAATTTGACATATTATAAAATAAAACCATAACGTAAAATGGGTTCATAAGTAGGAGATTTTGAACTTTAAAGCAGTTTTACAGGCCTGATACTTTATTTTTTTCTAGGCTTATAAAAAGACTCTTCCAAGACGTGTTCTAATTGCAGTATTTAGTTAAAGCATATAAAATATTTGTAAGTGATCAAATTTTCTAACAAAAAACACATGATTTTGCATTACTACGTTGTGCTTTGCCTTAATTACACAATTATGATAGTTTTTAACCCTTTGCGTTTACTGTTTAACGTTTAACCCCCATTGGTACAAGTCTAGAAGCACAGGGTAGGTGGGTAGTTACAACAACTTATGCACGTGATACCTCCTCGGGGACTGGCAACACTAACCGCTAACCTCTCACCGCATTCGTTCCGGGATGCCACACACCCCTCTCCACTCCACTGCGCTCTACTGAAGGTGGAATCACTACAACCAACAACCAACACCCAACAGCCTTGAATTCCTTCGAGTAACAAACAACCCACAGCTAGGGGCACTACTTCATCCTCATTTCATTACTAATAACTAGTAATAATAATAATATAATAAAATAAAATTTAAAAAAAAGAAGAGATTTAGGAAATGAAATTAAAACAATTTGGCATTCTCAGACTATAAAAATATTACCATTTGTTAAATATGATTTAAGATTTTCACGGCCAAAAGTATTTTTGTTATTTGTTTTTGGGGTATTATGCCGTGTTGCGCTAACTCCTTCTTTAGCCAACGTTTCGGACAGCATTGCAGTGTCCATCATCAGGGCAGATGTCTTATTAATAAGACATCTGCCCTGATGATGGACACTGCAATGCTGTCCGAAACGTTGGCTAAAGAAGGAGTTAGCGCAACACGGCATAATACCCCAAAAACAAATAACAAAAATTACCATTTGTTATTTCGGCTACTGGCATTATACCTAGCTCTCTCATTCAAAATTTAGGCGTATTAGATCTGTCAAAGAATTTATATTTAAAAATGCAAAATTAAGTCATTTTAAATACATGTAGGATTACGAAAGATTTTTAAAATATTTATACTGAGGGATCAGTAGGATTTATAGGTCCTGTTAGAAGTTCTACCGAGCCGAACCCTCTGATATGAAAATATCTGGAGTCGGTGAATTATTTTCCCATTTGATCTCTGGTGAGTTGACGTGTTGTTCTTGTATTGTTTTTTTATTTTTTATGCTTATATAAATGCACTTGCACAATGTGAATTGACTAGATGATCATTTGTGGAAAAGTGTGTGGAAGGGTTTAGTTTTTCCTGTGGGGAAGATTTAACCCGGACACAGAGTCGGAAAAATAATGTGCTACATGGAGTCACTAATATTGTTTGTGGTTTTATTGTGGACTCATACCATATACGAATCAACTGTTGAGGGTACAGTTAGATTCATAAATAATGAAGGAACAAGTTCTCTGCACCGGTTTTCTTAACACACTGGTCGTGCATATTAAATTGTTGCAATTTCACCGAATGTAAGTACTTCACACTGTCAGACAGGGGCAGGTAATTGGATGGAAGAACGCATGTGTTTAAAGGAGATGCATATAGTTGCGTCAACAGCTATCTATTATTGCTACCTACAAAAACCACTGAATTTTACAGTTGTTAGTACAAAGTGAAAGTAGGTAAAGTGGAGTTCTAGTACACATTCAGTGACATCTTTTAAAATTAATTGATGAATTTAATGAAATTTATACAGATTATTCGGTAAAGTGGTAAAAGACGCTAAAAGCGCTCTCAATAATGAGTTATGAAACTGATATCTTGGATTATAAAGCTTAAACCGAGAATATTGTAAGTGAACTGTTTATTATTGGTGCAACCCTACCCCTGGGAAGCCAACAACCCCAGTCCCTTCGTGCAAACAACATCCCCCGGAGCAAGAGGGGCCTAATTGACCCCTAATGGGCGTAAAGTGGCCAAGGGACGTGTGTGGAATGGAAATCACTGGAAACCACCTCTGGAAACCCGAACATTCTGATATAGAGCGAATGAAAATGTGGTCAATGAAAAATACATAAAAAATATGAGTTCGTTCGTTTTGCAGTAGGTACTCTCTCTAAATCAAGTGTTTTTTTTAATCGATTGTTTTTATTGTTGAGGAAAGAGGTGTTGATGCCGGGAAGGTAACATATAATTAAAGTTTAGTTTTTTTAATAAAATCCGAGGAAAACATTCACAGTGAAGGTAATTCAAACAACATTGGCTTGCTGAGACATGACTAAAGGAGTGTTGTCAATAAAAAAGATCTATTCAAAATATTTACTTTGTGGGTTCCCTTTAATAATCGATTGTTTGTAAAGGGTGTTAAGAGACGTGCTTGACTTACTTTGACCAGTGATTCCTGACATCATTTGGAGTAAAAAATGTTTTGTAAATTTTGGTGACTATTTGAAGTTTTTTTTTTTAAAAACTTCAATAATATTTAAGTAATTTATTAAAATTAGTAAGTCAAGTGCGTCCTTTAACACTCTGTATATATTATTTAGCGTGAAAACGATAGTCAAAAGCCGAGAAACGGTGGAGATCCTACACTGTAATTTAGTGTTTTGTAAGGTAATACAAAAGATTAGATAAGTATTACCCTCGAATTTGCTATAATGATTGAGTTCTGATTTTCGCCGTTTAGATCTGTTTTGGTTTCCATCAAGTCATTATCTTACTAATAGTAGGTAGTTTGGAATAAAGGCACGAGGAGAGTACCTACGCGTGATCTACGCTACGAATTAAACACTGAATTGCTCACAATTCGGTTGTGTAATTCGTTTTGTGTGTCAATAATCTTAAAAGTGACAACATTATGAAGTGAAAAATAAATAAAAAAAATTTGTCTGCGTATGTTTGTCCTCGCAAAACTTTAAAAGTAGTCGACCGATATAGCTGAAAATTTCAAAGTTTGTTCTTATTAGTGCAAGGAGTGTATAGAGAGTGGTTTGAATGAAAGAAGAAGTCGGGGTCGTCCGATAAATACTTAACGCAGTATCTCTGCAATGGAATGAGATACGGAGTCAAATTAAAGTCGACGTAATGTAGTTTTTTAACAGTAACATTGAGTTAATTAACATGAGTCGGCGATGTGTGAATGTGGTGCGGTGCAGACTACCGAACATGTGGTCAACGAATGCCCGCTCCATTCATTCCCCGGCGGGATTGATGAGGTCCACATGGCGACGCCTGAGGCCCTAAAATGGCTCGCAGATCTAGATGTCCCCCTCTGACCCCCCACCATACGAAAGAAGAAGAAGAAGAACAGTAACATTGTGGTATACAGTAGTGAATGGTGGAAAAAGTCAGAGACGCCCGAGAAAGACATTAGCAATAAGCGAAGCATTGCGGGGTGCACTCTTAGTTTATAATTTATAACAGTCACACTGTTAGCGGAATGTTTAGTTGTTCAAGTCTTGACTACTTGGGATGGGTTCTTCAAATTTCAAAGTTAATTTTTAAGTTCTTTTATTATTTTGGTTCTGTCAAGCAGCTAGCCTATAATGATATTATAACAGAACTTGAATTGGACTTTCACAGAACTCGAAATTAACGTTGAAATTTTGATGAATTGTTAAAATTCTGCGAAACAACCCGTCCTTAGAGCTTTTGTTAGTTTACTATTGCGAAAGGACCTACCCACATTCGTTGAAAAGTGCAGGTAGTGTTTGGGCAAATGGAGATTTAGTTAAAACTTTGAATGTTGAAATACGAGATCGGTGATTCAGTTTGTATATTAAAATTTGAGAAAGCCTTACCGTGGTGTCCTACTTTCATGATGCTGGCCCCTGCGCTCCTCTCTCCGTCGTTGCTCTGATCATTCCCTAAGATGGCACTAACACTAAACTTCAACACTGGTTTTTGTGGCACCGGGTGACCACTGTCCAAACTAGTCCTTTTCATCATCTCCAAGTGCCCCTCCTTCAACATCCTGTCGTCCCCCATACTTATATCACTCCTGATCGGGGACCCGTAAGGCTCTGTGTTTTCGTTGTTGGATATCCTTCTTTCAATTCCCTCGAATCTGGCTAAACCCAGGTTCCCTGCGGAATACCCTCTACAACTAGGAAAGAAAGGATTGCAGTCGTATGAACCACAGTAAGCGCATGGGTTTTTTAATCTTTCTCTTTCTACTCGGCTTATTTCAGGGTCTGAATCGTTATTTGGGTTTGCGTCTGCATCATCATTGTAATCATCTTTTCTTCGTTCTCCGCTTCTATCGTCTTTCTTGCTTTCTTCTCCATATTTTTCTCTGCGTTCTTGTTGAAAATTGTTGCCGAAGTACCCCTGATGAGCGAAAGATGTTGGAGAGAGTTGATATTCATTTTTAACTGTGTTGACTCCGTTGTTCAATGGAGATCCCACTGGGGAGTCTTCTGTGAATCTATCTTCCTCGGAATGCGAGTTGTCTTCTCGATTATCATTGTCTTCGAAGCTTCTAGAATTCGGTTTCTTTTCTGAATCACAATTTGTCTTTTTAACACTGTCACTTTCAACGTCTAGAATTTTTGAGTCTTCTCCCTCAACATCACAAACCTCTTTACTACTATTTCTTTTCAGCCTTAAACGTTCGTCATTTTCTTCTTCATCGTCATATTCAACTCTTGGAGATTGTTCGTTGGAGTTTGGAGTATTGGCTCTTGAGTTATGTTGTGGTGAGAAACTGTTGAGTCTCTCAAGGGCATTCTTTCTGTTAAGTTCTTCGTTGTTCAAATAGCTTTCTTGCAGGTTTGAGGCTGCATATTTCAAAGCTTGCTGATGCCGCAGCTGGTTCTGATGCATCATGAACTGGTGGTGTTGTTCTTGGATGTATGAATGCAGCTGTGAGTTGACGAATTGGGACTGGAAGTTGACTGCTTTCTGGTGTTGGAGGAGGTTATCGACGAAGAACGGAGACGCCATGGTGGTGAGGGGATGGTTGTTGTTGATGGACTTGATCATGGCTGGAGGGTACCTGATCGGCACAGCGGGGAGGGCGTTGCTGATGTTTGGATTGATGAATTGTCCTGGTGCAGAAGGATTAGGATACATTATCCGACTTTACAAAACGTTTCGCTTTTTAAATCTCCCATTTATCTAGAGATTTAATAACTTCTTTACACTTGCATTTCACTGTCGGTTATTATATACCTGTCGCTTACTGTCAGTAAGTTTATTTTCTTAGTTCTGTAGGTCATACAGATTTCTTTGTTTATTCCTAATCATTCACTAATTAGATTATTAGAAGTTATTCTGTAAAATTATTCAATTGTTTATGGTTCACCAGTTCGGAAGAAATATTTTCTTTAGTTTGTTTTTAATTCACTTGACCGTGAAAAGTTCTGAATATCTATCAATACGAATTTGTTGATAAACGTTGTTATGGACGTTAAAGATAAGTTGGATAATTCAAAAGGCTAATTGACTGGTTTTCTTAAATTTAGGTAATAAGTTTGAATGTTCTTCGTGTAATGAGTTGAATGAAGGGAAAATGGAAAATGATTTCTTTTCTTAGGACCTGAAACGCATCAAAAGTTCTTTACCGCGCGTTCAAATTAAATTAATTGTGCGAACTTGCAAACACCTAGCGCAACTTTTTCAATCAAATGGTAGAATTCAAAATATTTCAAGTCCAATTCAAAAAATAACTTTATAGTTATTCTTCAACGAGATCTTTGGAAATCACACTTTTAAAAGCTTTATTCCAATGCAGTTAACATTTCGTTACCACTAATGCTTAAAAAGATATATTGAAAACCTTGAATATGTAGGTACCTAGCAGATTAAGCGCCAGCTGTTTCACAGAATTTGAACAATAGAGAAAAATTAGAATTGCTAATGTATTAAGAATCTTTTCAAATTGTTGGTAATCCGGTTGAAAACGGCATTGTAAGAATTACGAATGAATTAACAGGTTTCATGAAAAACTTTTAGTAATTTGACACGTGCATTTGCAAATATTCGGATTTCGTGAAAATTTACAATCCTGCCATCCTGTTTTTAACTGGTTTACCAATAATTTGAAGAGATTCTTAGCATAGCAGCATCTACTCAATTTTCTCCGTGTTCTGTGAAAGTCCTTTTTTGTATCATTATATGTCAGTTGCTTTACAGAACTCAAATGATAACAGGACTTGAATACAATTTTCACAGAACTTAAAAATGAACTTCAAAATTTGTTGAACTGTTCAAATTTTGTGAAATAACCCATCCTAAGACGGTGTATACGTAGGAAAAATGTTAAATAAAAGATATTATAACAAAATTCATCGTAAAGGAAAACAAAACAAACCAATCTCCAATTTTCCAAGTAGACATATCCTATTTTTAATCATTTTCTATGCCTATTTAAAAAAAAAACTCTAATTCTGTTCACGAATGTGGACAGTTCGTCTATTCTGTGCACGAATGTAGACAGATCGTCTATTTTGTGCACGAATGTAGACAGTTCGTCTATTCTGTGCACGAATGTGGACAGTTCGTTTATTATGTGCACGAATGTGGAAAGTTACTTTAATTGGTTTTAGTAAAATATGCCTACTCTTTCCCGTACAATATATCAATTTTTCAGAGTATAAAAATTCGTACTTCAAACTTATCTACAATTGACAATAATAATTTGAGATATCACGCCAAGAGACAATTTGAGATATCACGCCAAGCGAATTAGCGTGATTAATTTTTGGGTTATTATACCATGTTGCGCTTTCTCCTTATTTCGGACAGCGTTACAGTGTCCATCACATCTGCTCTGACGATGAACACTTGCGGTTCGAAACGTTGTCTAAATAAGAAGTAATCGCAACACGGCACAATAACCTAAAACAATATCATTCTAATGGTTGTACGTAACAAATCAACTTGAGGCTTGTTTTAAATAGTGAGCAATATCAAAATTTTATCATTATAAAATTATTTTAGATCATTGATAGATAATTGATGATAATTGATGATTTTCCGAATACAAAACGAATAGATGAACTTTTTTTTTAGCTTAATAATAAGAGAAAATGATATTAGTAATTTTTTTAAACAATTAAAATCATTTCGATAAAATGAAATAATAATAAAAACATCAATTACAATCACTTTGACAATAGCACAAAGTACGCGACGAGTCACTAGTTAAACCCGGCGATATAATCTCGCAGATATGAACCGCACGATGATACGAATGGGACTAAATAATCGAGGGGTGACTTCACCCCCCCAGCGCTGGGCGGGGTGGGCACCTACCCCCTCCATAGCCTGTGGGGTGGCAACACTCCCCCCCGAGTGGGAGCGGCCAAGTATTTTTAACCAATGGCAACATTGCAGCGGTTTTTTCGACGGGTTCTTTCTTTCGTGTTATTTTTTTTCTCTGTTTTTTTTTTCTCTTTCAACTTTGCGGAGCGGGATAAGGCTTCGTCTGGAGATTGCGAATTTTTATTTTATTATTATTGGAGGTGAAGGTATCGGTGGCGCAGTGGGAAATGTTGTGACTATAAGTGCCGAGGTCATGGGTTCAATTTATCGGGAGAAATCTCAAATATCTAATAACCATGAATATGTATCACACATGTAGGTATGGGTAAAAAGAAGTATTACTAATTTATTAAGAATCTCTTCAAACTATTCGCTATCCGGTTAAAAACAGGATTGCAGGCCCTTAACGAATGAATTAATAGGTTTCCTGATTTATTAAGAATCTCTTCAAACTATTCGCTATCCGGTTAAAAACAGGATTGCAGGCCCTTAACGAATGAATTAATAGGTTTCCTGATTTATTAAGAATCTCTTCAAACTATTCGCTATCCGGTTAAAAACAGGATTGTAGGCCCTTAACGAATGAATTAATAGGTTTCCTGATTTATTAAGAATCTCTTCAAACTATTCGCTATCCGGTTAAAAACAGGATTGCAGGCCCTTAACGAATGAATTAATAGGTTTCCTGATTTATTAAGAATCTCTTCAAACTATTCGCTATCCGGTTAAAAACAGGATTGCAGGCCCTTAACGAATGAATTAATAGGTTTCCTGATTTATTAAGAATCTCTTCAAACTATTCGCTATCCGGTTAAAAACAGGATTGTAGGCCCTTAACGAATGAATTAATAGGTTTCCTGATTTATTAAGAATCTCTTCAAACGATTCGCTATCCGGTTAAAAACAGGATTGCATGCCCTTAACGAAAGAATTAATAGGTTTCCTGAATTAATAGGTTACCTGAATCCTAATTTTGTTTGGTAAATGACAAATATTTTATCACGATGTCGAAAGACGTATTCATAAAAATCCTAATATTTTCGCAATTCGTCATTATATATTATCAAGGCAAATGTAGGTGCATGAACACTTGTTCCCATATATTAGGAGTTTACTAAAATTTTGTGAGGAATCAGCCTGCAATCCCATTTTTTACCAGATAATAATATGAATAGATTCTTAATAAATTACCAATATTCGTATTTCTCTATGCACCACGAGAATATATTAATTTTACACTATCCAAACAGAAGTTCCCGAGGAAAAAAAATACCTCAGGGTCAACGCCATCTTTGGGGATGCTGTCATTTTAGGGAAAGGAAGGAGGGGAAGTTCTGAAGAGTAAAAAGTTATGAGGGGTGGATCAATGTGTCAATGAGTAATAGACGTATTAATCCATCCCTCCCACTGCGATGCAAGGCGATGTTCGGCTGGAGAGGTCAAAAGGTCTCCCTCAACCTGTCTCTATCGATATACCCAAAAAATCTCAGTTCAAAATCTTCTACTTAAGAACTCATTTTCGGTCACGATTTTACTGTACAATGTGGAAAATTAAGTTATTTAGAAAATCGTATAATATTTAAATATTTGTGCACGAACTAAAATAAAATAAAACACAGTTTTGGGCGATGTTTTTATCTTGCATAAATCGAAACAGGCGGCTGGATTGGAAAATTAAACCTTATCGCCAACTATATAAGGAGTGTTATTGTTAGCATCCAGATTCCAAATGTTGCAAGACTTAGTGCATCGCCTTTAGGAAAGTATGTAATATTTCGGAAGAAATTCAGAATTGGAGTCATAAGAATTTTTTATTTTTTATCAAATGATTTCATAAAAATACTAAATTTTTAAGGGGATTTTACTGCGAAATGTGTTATATCAATTGGGACTCTTGGATTTGGAAGAAATAAAAAAAGATTACATATTTACTGTTAATCATTAGATTAGATCAACTTATAACTCTTCGTGGCTATTATGAAGCAGCTACAAGTATCGACTTTCCAAAATGATTTAGAAGTCAAAGGAATAAATGCTACTAATAAGTTGATCCAATCTTTAGTAGTTAAAAGGAATCTACAAGCCAAAAATGTGTATATTGTTGGTATGCCTTATATCTTCACGAATATAGTTAGGTAATAGGAATTAAAATCGCTTGACAAACAGAGTCTAGAAACAATCAAAAGTTGTTTTAATTTATTTTGTAAACAATTTTATGATAAAAGCAAAAAAAATAATCAAGGGAAACTGTCACAGATAATCTTAGCTATAATATTGTATTTTTTTCAAGTTATTTCTTTTATGCGCTCATAAATTTCTAATGAAAAAAATAATATTTTAAATGTTTTCGTATGAATTCGGAGGTATGATTTTTATAATAACCCAACGAACCAGCCTCGCTAAACGCATTTTATCGTAAATATCTTGGAACCCCAGTGGTTAAGTAAATAGTTTTTTAGACTGTTGATAGGTAGGTACCTTATTCTAGTTTTGTAAATAACTTTTCATTTTATATTTTACTAAAGCTGTGCTCTATAAATAAGTCAAATATTAATAACATCAGGGTGACGATTTTTAACGATTTCTATCTCATTCTAAGTCTGTAGGTATCCCTCCGTGGTCTTTTGACTACGAATTCGGAGGTCGCGTAAGGTTCATTTTATTTGGTCGCCTTAGTGAAATAACACTATTCAGAACCGAAAAATTGCTTGAAATGTCATTACCCGTTTTTGGTAACCAGATCTGAATAGCCAGATCCTACCCAACCTTCATCTACTCATCTCCTTTTACTCCCCACTACGTTCAGCATCACAACATACCGTACACGTCAAAAAACAGAATTTCTAATTTATTAAGAATCTTTTAAAATTATTTGTAATTCCAGTTAAAAACGGGATTGCAGGCTTTACGAATGAATTAACAGGTTTCCTGATAAAATTATACTAAATTAGCAATATATTATACAGTGTAATCATTATAATATTTGTTAAAGATCTGCAATCCCGTTTTTAACCAGATCACTAATAATTTGAAGAGATTCTTAACAAATTAACCGTACCTACTCATTTTGTCATATGCCATAGTCTCACTGGTTCCAGAAGGTTGGGAACAGTTGGGACTCTGCGGTATTATGTATAAATATAAAACAAAATAATCTGAATCGAAGCATTGATTGAAATGGCTTTGATCTATCGTAAGGTATAAAAAACACAATTATTTTACATTATATAAAGTTAATTGCTACGTTGTCAAGTTAATATAATAATTTCTCACTGGATACCCCCACATAACTTTATCGAAGGGTTGGTCCTGCTACTAATTCTCGATGTTATGTGAAATTTATGTGAAATTATCCTCGCAAAATCGTCATATTAATTCCTGCTTTTATCGCCATAATAATCTGCCCATAAAATTTATGCTCCCCGAAGCAGTTTCAGAGAGAGACACCCTAGCAATAAAACCTTACAAAAATACCGTAAAAAATGAGACACAGATATGCGAATCTAAAGCGCCAGAAAGGGACGCGGATACTTTTAACATATGGAGGCCACCCATGTTTTCATCCCTTTTTAACTACATACAAAATCTTCTATTATGAATTGTACTAGAATCTCATTTACAGAACGTCGTAACTGAACGGGAAAATGTACGCATAAAATGCTTTTTGGCTTCGTGCCAAACTTTATATGAATTCTAATAGGAACTTGATCCATAAAGTCGTATGCGACAAGGTAAATCTATGAGAAACGGTCTTTTTAACTTCTTCGTAAGATGAATTCTGTGTTTGAATTATATCAGCAATCTTATAAACAGAAAGACGTATGTGTACCAGAAAATGCATGAAAAAATAGGCGCTATTCATATGAAAATACAAACATATTTTCATGTCAGAAATTCTGGATTAAAGAAATGGATTTAGACCATGCGAGCATGGGTTAAAAAGGCTCAAGCGACAACACGTTTTCATGGAAATACATTCACTATTTATACCGTCTTAAGCTTCATTTTTGTTTGTATAAAAGTTAAGATCGCCGGAAAATTTAAATTATACAGGGTTAGAATGTATCAACTGATTCTATATGAGACTTTGAATTTGTGCTCTATTTGTTTCACGTTTAAGGCTGTTTTTCCAGTGAGTTATTTGAAATTTGTTCGTGTTTTAGTTTTGAGACGATGTGCAATTTGATATGTTTTTGGTTGGCAGCGGAATGCGGTCCCTATTTGTAGAAGGCATAGGGTAGAAAATGGTTGCTTGAAGCAAGCACAATAGATTTAATATGAAGCAATCATAGAATACTTTCTGTTCGGATAATAAACAAGTCGTGAATTGTCTCGGAAAAGGGACGGGATAGGCAGGGGGGGATCGGGGAGATACCAAACATTAAATTAAATAAAATAATATATTTTAATCGGTTTGTTTTATTTTAGGCACGTACGGCAATGAGACATGGAATTGGCAGAGAAAGGATGATAGTATGCTTTAAAAATGAGAATTCACTGGGGCGTATGTGTGGTAAAACCATGAACGATCGTGTGAGAAATGTGGAGTTTCACAATTTTGTTATTTCACAACTAATTCATTAAAAATAATATACTTAGAATATTTGCGGCTAGTTTCGGAAGAAATCAACAAACATGAAGGTGAGGTCGACAAACTTGAACTTGAAGAAATCAAAAAACACGAAGGTGAAGAAATCAACAAATATGACGTTGAAGAAATGAACAAATATAAAAATATGTTCGACAAACATGAAGTTGACAAAATAAAAAAATAAAAAACATGAAGACGAGGTTGACGAACAGAAAGTTGAGTAAATCAACACAAATTTAGTTGAGCAAATCAACAAAAATAAAGGTGAAGAAATCAACGAGGACGTTAACAAACATGAAGGTGAAGAAATAAAAAAACATGAAGTTGAGGAGGTCAATAAACATGAATATGAAGAAATCAACAGACAAGAAGATGAAGAAATCAACAAATAAGAAGTTGAGGTAGTCAACAAACACGAAGATGAAGAAATCAACAAACATGAAGTTGAGGAAATCAACCAACATGAAGATGAAGTCAACAAACATGAAGTTGAGGATATCAACCAAAATGAAGATGAAGTCAACAAACATGAAGATGAGGATATCAACCAACATGAAAATGAAGTCAACAAACATGAAGTTGAGGATATCATGACGTAACGCCTACGCTACAACCTACAATCTGCCTACTAACAGGAATCCGTGAGGAGGATGAATATTGAGGAGGACTGTGAATAAACTACTATACCACGTATTTTAATAGTCATTGATAAAAAAATACAGAACTAAACTTTATAACCAAAACAAGATCGACGGCAGTCCAGTTCTCTACACCAGCGGTTCGCAACCTTTTTGGAACAGCGACCCCAAAATCAAAGAACGTTTTTTCAGCGACCCCAGAAGAAGAAAAAAAAAACTAAATTTACCCGGTACACAACGATTGGTTCGGATAGACGTCAAGGTAACATCTGGTTCTAGCAGTTTTTCATAACTTCATCTATTTTTTTTTCTAAAATAATATAAAAAGGGACACGAAAATATTCACATTTTATAAGCGTTAAATAAAACGACCAAAAAATTGTACATTTTATTCAATAAAATAATTTGTGTAAACCAGCACACAAGTAAAAACATTGATTCATATTCTTAGTGAATATTAGAAAAAGCCACTATTATCTCCGGTTCTATATTTTTAGTTTGGAGCGATATTTAGTTTTTATGGCAGTCGAAAAAGATGTCTCACACCGGCATGTAGATGCAAATGGTAGCAACTTCATCACGATTTTTTTAATAACAGTGGATAACTCTTTTTCAGTCACGATCGAGAACTTGAAAAGACATGTGCTTTTGTAAATACCTCAAAGCTTTCATTAAACATTAAGTTTATCAGCTGATCGTTTTTATTTTAAGTTGAAATTTACACAATTAAGATCACAACGAATGGATTATTATTTAAAATTTTATTTCCGAATCGTCTTGACAGTAAAAATAACTCTAAGAAGAAAAGAATAAGAAGATTACAGAATATGGCTTCAAAAGGGAGATACGTTAATGCGAATGATAGAGGGAGCGCGCTAACATTAAAAAATGATTATAATTGATAGGCGTAAGCGACTGCTGTGAAAATATTTAATAAAACACGACTTTTTAAAAATAGAGCAAACATATCTTAACATCTGATTAAATCACATTTTTAACAAAGTTAAAAATGTGATTTTTTTCATAACTATAACATGTTAAATAACAGAATCAGATTGAGCTTTTTTTATAATTTTCGACGCATACTTTGCGATTCTTTTATGTCGAGAATATTTCATATAAATCCTTTTTCTGAATAGAGATTATCTTAAAAAAAATAACATATTATGTTACTTTAAGAGTTTAAAAAGTTGAAGTGTTCAAGGGAAGTGTGTTATTTGCAATAGCTAAATAAAATACCTCAGAGAGGACTTGGCTTACCAAAAAAACTGTCTGTCCAAACGGTAGCAAAAAATGGCCGCCAAGATGGCGGCAACGCCGGACCGTTTTCATGATAATTATTCATAGGCTTGACATTTCAGGTTGATATTGCAACAATAATTATTTCTTACTTATTAATGAGCAGGCATTGTTAATTATGATTCGTGATCCCATTTGGGGTCGTGACCCTGAGGTTGCGGACCGCTACTTTGACATATGATAATGATTTGTAAAACTTATCTTCAACCATAAGTTATTGATATTATGCTATCCAATCAAAACGAATTCTCCGGCCCTGCCCTTGTTCGAGAGGTCACATTAGGTCCCCATAGCTGGAAGAGTGAAATAACGCTGGCCCTCTCCCCTCCCCCCACTGGGGGTTGGGGTGTTGGGGTGGTTCAACCGGCGCGGCTGCGGGCGAGGAGCAAGACGTAATGCCGACCGCCGTAAGGGACGGCCAGCTAGAAGAAAGAGACGAAGGGACTTTATGGATTAGACTTTATGGATAAGAGTTGTGTTATGGATGTTTGGCTCGGTAGGTACTGCCTAGGTACTTACGTTAGGGGTTAAATAATCCGCAGAAGGCTTCGTTTAACTTCTAATTTAGAGTTTACGTGTTTGATTCCCGTTGCACTTAAAGGCTCGCAGTAAGTGTTCAAAAAGAAGAAGAAGATGATTCAAAAGGGAATTATGTAAATACGAATGTTAGAGGGAACGCGCTTGTATAAAAAAAACACTTGGTCACGATTCCATTAACTAATATTAATTTCTCTAACGAATTATCAATAATTAAAAAAAATAGCGTCTAATAATGGATACGATCCAGATTTTATTGATAGAATTTTAAGTAAAAAACTAAAACAATTAGCAGTTAAAAACATCTTATTCGCGAGTCCACATAATATTAATAATAATAATCTTCCTTTCCAATGGCGCCGTATTCTATTCATTAATAATTTTTCTTCCTGTAGTATAGTAAACCTTCCTTCTGAAGTCAAACCGGCGTTTTATACCAACAACAATTTAGGTAAATTTTTAGTCAATTCTAAAGATAAAGATGACACACTTAGTCATGCAGGAATTTATAAATTAAATTGTAATAATTGTTCAGCGTTTTATATCGGGAAGACAACGCGCAATTTCAACAGTAGGATTAAAGAACATCTAAGATGCCTAAATAGCAATGGCTTTTCAGAGTTTGCCAATCATCTTATTGAAAAAGATCATACCTTCAATAAAAGCACCGGTGCTAAGATTCTCCATAAAAAAGACCATAGTAACAAATTGAATAACCTAGAAACACTAGAAATAAAGAAAGCCATTAAAACCAAAAGTTTAATTCTGAATAATCAATTAGATTTGTCAAAAAGCCCAATACTGGGAATATTCCCTGTAAACTGTAAAATTCCCAGTATCCCTTAATCACCTTACAATTATTAATGCCTTTTCTCTATTATTATAATATTTATATACACTAATCGTTTTCTTTTAATATATTGTTGTTTCATTTTGGTTTTACTTTCTCTCTCCCTATGTATGTATATATAATGACACATTTTGTATTATTGATTAGTTTAATTTTGTACCCTGACGATGCTCGAGTGAAGCGAAACCGGTCGGTCTTAAAATTAATAAAAAATCGTGGTTTTAAACAAAAAATATTGTTTTATTTCATCAAAATGTTAAACCACAAAGTGATTGCTTTCTATGAAAATAGAAAAAAAATATATATAAAAAATAAAAAAAACGCTAATAATTAAACGAAAATTTTGCAAATATTTAATAAACCACGACACAGAAAATAGAGCAAAAAAACTATCGACAAATGCCCAAATACATCTAAAGATATCTACGATTTTTTTCTATCGAGAAAATTTCATATAATTATTGCTTGGACTATTTAAGATAGACATTATCTTAAAAATTGTCATAATTTATTTATTGTTGTGGTGTTTGATTTGTAGAACTCCATTTAATTATTTTCTTATGTGAATTAAATCAATTTTAATAATGTTAAGCATAATTAAGTTGTGCAAATATTTTAGTATTTATTACTGTGACAGTTTTATCGGCGTTTAAGGCCATTATCAAACTGTGGTTACACAATATTGAGACAATTTACTGTCCACTATTACGGGATACGCGACACAATTGAATGGGTGGAGATATTTAACATCCCTATATAAAATAATAATAAATATAATATTACGGTAGGTAAGTAGAATCATTTGGAATGTCGGTCTTTGAAAAGCGAACACTATACGAACGCATCTTTGTAATACCATGTATAGTAGGTATAGGTATATGTAGTATGCTGTAGAAATGAGATTCCTGAGGCGTGTGTGTGGTAAAACTGAGTATGATCGTGTGAGAATTGAGGAGATTCCCAAAGAATGCAAGGCTGTTGTAAGTGTAATGAGTAAGATTAAGATAGAGACGCTTAGATGGTTTGGGCATGTGGAGCGATTGAACGAAGAAAGGAGTGCAAGGAGAAGATATGACGCAAATGTGAATGGTAATAGAAGTCAGGGATGTCCGAGGAAGACACGGCACGATCAGGTGAATCAGATACGTGAGTTGGGCCATGTCAAGAGTCAGAATAATAGAGTGTGTATGAATGTGAATGGAAATAAAAATCTGAAAAAATCCAGTACAAATTGTGCTGGATGGTGTTTAAATCCATTAATGAAATGGCCCCACCCTACATCTCTGAACTATGCGTCCCGGAAAACACTGGTCTGAGGCGGTCAACTCTTAGATCAGCAACATCATCAGCTGTAGGCAGACTGATGGAACCTAGGCGCAAACCAAATACTAAGTTTTGCTTTCGAAGTATCTGGGCCGAAGGCTTGGAATAAACTTACTCCGGAACTACGATGCATAACAAGCCCAACAGAATTCAGGTCTAAACTAAAAACTTACCTTTTTAGACTGTCAATACTTGCCTGACGGTAGCATTCTTGTATTGAATCTAATGCATCCTAATCACACTTTTATTATTAGATTTACATTATTCAAAGCCTTGTTCCTCAAATTGTCTCATACCGAGAGACGAATCACATTTAGGAAGATAAATTCTAATTCATGGACTGTGGTTACGCCTAACAAATCATTTGCTTTTCCTCTCCTAAATACGTTCATTAGCTTTATTTATTATTAAACTAAATACCAGAATTAATAATGCCATTTCTAATTAGATGTGTTCCAGTCGTGTCCTCTGCGTGCAAATTGCATCTAAATTTCTTTAATTAACAATAAGCTGTGTTAATATCAAGTCATCTCTCAGATAAGCATGGTCCTGTATATTACCTGCCTGTACAGAATATAAACCAATAATAATATATGTAAATTCTAACGCAGCATCACATTCATTGGTCAAATACATTGTACATGTAGTCTTGTGTTAGTGATAGACGAACCGGAGGATGCAATCTGTTAACCATAAGTTGATAACAGTTTCTCTAGTAATAAGACTATGATGCAATTTTCATTGTCTGTCCTCTTTACACTCAAAAATTACTGAACCAATTTGCTGAAGATTTAAAAATTTGTTCTTATTAGTGCCAGGAGTGTTTAGAGAGTGGTTTAAATGGCAGACGAAGTTGGAGTTTTTAAAAGTATCAATCTGGTATACAGTAGTACATTGTAGAAAAAGTCGAGGACACCCAAGGAAGCCACGAATCAAATAACTATTTGTGTTGAGTGAGGCGTAAAAAGAATGTACGATGTCGAAGAGAATGATAGAAGTAGTCGGGAACGCCCGAGGAAGGTACGGCACGATTAAGTGAACCAAACACTTATACAAGTACTTATTATAAATAAATAAATAAAATAATAGTATTTTTTCCAGGATGTGGGGAGGTTGGTGCAATCCCACAAGTCCCGTATAGATATACATATTTTTTGTAAAATAGATATGTGAAAAATGCAAAAATAGATGAAGAAGAATAAATTATCAATTAAAGATAACTATGCAGGGCGTGGTCTTGAGTGAGCTTGGGCCCAGCGCTCACTCAGGAGTGGCGCTTGGTGCTGGCAGGCTGCGGTCACCAACGTGTTGGCGGAGGCCATTAGGCCGGCGAATCCATTTAGTCTTAATTCTGTGAACATTATCGATGCGCTGCTTGTATTTGGTCAAAATTTTACTCCAAACCAAGGCTGCCCAACCCCAGGCCCGCGGGCCACAATGTGGCCCGCGAACGAATTAAAAGTGGCCCGCGTGAACCATTTTCAAAAAACCCGCCAATCCGCCAATTTGAAAAAATGTCGCGGGCCCGCGGTAAAACAAACAATGCAGCTTGCGCGCGGTCACCAGTGTTGGCAACGAAGGCGAAGCCCCCCCCGCCCCATGGAATTCGAAAAATGTTGTGGGGAATCACATATGATGTTTTTGGGTGCGCGGAATTTTTTCTCAGCGAAGTTCCGTAACAACCCCTCCCCCCCATGGATTTCAAATATTTTGTGGGGAGCACTCATTTTGATTTTTTTTTGTGGGGAATTATGTTTTATAGAAATTCTCTAACAACCCCCCCCCCATGGAAATAGGAACCGTCAGGTATTCAGTGGCCCGCCAGTGATTCAACATCGTCAATTTCGCCCAACTGTTAAAAAGGTTGGGCAGCCTTGCTCCAAACCATTGATATCTCCAAGCTACGTCGGGTACACGTCAGCTGGTATTATATATTTGTAAAGCGTCCTTGAAGTGATTTTCCACAAAAACTGCGTTATATAAATCATCCAAATATTATTATGGAAGAATTCTGTCATATATCTTTAAAATAAAATAAAAAAAAACAATAAAATCAACGAGCAGCAAAAAACTTTAAGAGATTTTTAAGTACCACAGTCTCCAATCGACAAAAAAGGAATAACCTGTCAAAAATATGATATCACCCAAAATAAAGTAAAACAAGATGTCAGCGATAGCTTTGCGTTATTTAAAGCCTACCCTAAACAAAACGAGCGCCCATAATGTCCATTTAACTATGAATAAAGCCGCCGGCAATACTCCACCAGACTTTCCGTGGGGTGAGAGGGAGAGGAGGGGGTGGCTTCTTCCGCGGGGGCTGTTGGGGGAGGGCACCCGACCACCCAACCTTCATCCACCCTATCTCCCTCCCGCACTTATAATCTCCGCCACCCTGCGCCAATGATTCGCGATGTTCTGGTCACTGGGCGACTCGTGGCTTACATTATTTAAATTCTATTAAATTCTTCACAATTATTTTTTTGACGCCATATTGGGCTTTTAACAACAAACAAATGAAAAACATTTTTAAAAATACAGAATAAAAAATAATATTGAAGAACAAGATAATATTAATGAATCCAAACGAAACATGAAACAGAATAGGACACAGAAAAACAAAAATATAACGGTCACAACTAGAAATTGAACACAGGATTACTGCTATTACTTACTGCGACAGGCTTCTTAAGGCGAAGCTTAACGCCAAATCACTATTTTGATTAATCTTTATAACGAATTGGTGTACATTATTAATACCAAAAAATATGCTTTAGATAAATTGAAGGTTTTTCTATCGTTTAGCTTGAGCAGAATACAAATAAAAAATAAATTAATCAATAAAAAATATAAATGTACACTACTAAATTTTTTTTCAATAGAAACGTATGAACGCATAAAGGAAACAAATTATTAAAAATACAGTATTAAAGCCAAGATTATCTGTGACAGTTTCACTTGATTAACTTTTTTGCTTTCTTATAAAATTATTTACAAAATAAATAAAAACCAGTTTTTTTCTTGAAATCGAACGTTTCTAGACTCCGTTTGTCAAGCGATTTTAATGCCTATTACCTACGATATAAGGTATACCAAGAATATACAAATTTTTGGCTTATAGTTTCCTCTTAAACGTCCCGGTAAAACAAGAGATCCTCGCTTCAATTCCTAGTTGTAACTGTTATCTTTTTATTTTTATGGTCTAAGGTCACCCCAAGTGGCTCGTTACGTTTGGTTATTTAGCAGGGGTGCCCGGGTTTATCGGGTGAGGTGTGGTCAGAATGCGCTTGTCCACCCGCTGCGTGGTGTGCCAGATCGGGAAAGGCTGATTTGGGGAGACCCTTTGACCACTCCAACTGGTCTATTCACTCATCGCCTTTCACCGCAGTGGGAGGGATATATTCATATGTCCGTCACTCCTGGACACACTGACCCTTAGATTCCTACCTAACCCTCACCCTTTACCTTCCCAGAGTTTCCTCTCCTTCTTTTCCTTAAAAAGTCCTCCACACAGCATCCCAAAAGATAACATTACTCCTGTGGGAAATTATTTTCGGGCCTCCTGTGTGGAGTTAATTTTTTTTTTTTAATTTTTGGCAGCCCTGTTAAAAAAGGGACTGCACGCCGCTTCCTCATAAGGTGTTAGTAAATTCGTAATAATATCGGAACACGTGTTTATACAATGCAAAAATATTAGGATTTCACGTGTTCGGACATTGTGACAAAATATCGGTATTTGACTAAAACTTTATCAGGATACCTATCAATTGATTCGTTAAAGGCCTACAATCCCGTTTTTAACTGGAATACGAATAAATTGAAGAGTTTTTTTTAAATATATAAGCTAAATTTTTTATCAGGAACTTTTCTCTTTGTATTCTCCCTTCAAGCATCTCTCACATTCCTTATACAATTTTCTTAAATAAATTGTCATTCATTATATTTATAACAAAATCTGAAGTGTATAATTGAAGAACAATAATTATTATATACATGTTATGACAAATTTCAATCTGTAAACATCACCTGCCATAAAACAGGGACATCCTTAGCATGGCGGGTTAACTAATACATATAATAAAATAATATATGAAATAATAATAATAATTCAGATTCGGTGCGCAAATTTAAAAGTAGAATGATGTCAATAATATAAAACTGCTCAAGGTGCATATATATATTCAAACACATTCGCAAGAACACACACCTATACACTATACACGTCACCCGGTACTGACTATATATATTTTTTTTATTATTATTATAATATTTGACGGCCGGCATAGTCCAGTGGTAACGCATTGGACTGCCATTCCGAAGGTCGCGGGTTCGAACCCGGCGTGCGCAAATAAATTTTATTTGATTAATTTGTGTTATTTCACAATTAATTAATTAAAATTAAAATAATATATAGTATATTTGCGGCACGTTCCAGAGTGGAAGATACTACCAGTATCGCCCTGGTGTAAGACCACCATTCAGAATTGAAACGTTGCTCCAAATGGCTTTAGCCGTGTTTAGTGACTAGATCTGAATAGCCAGGTACTTCCCCACCTTCCTCTTTCCCTTCCCCACTTACCTTCAGCCTCACAACATCCCCCAATTGGGGATGCCATAGTCTCACTGGCTCCAGACGGGAGCAGTTGGGACTCTTGTGAGGTATTCACTATAAAAAAAAAAGATCATATGGGTTACATTAATACATACATATTTTGCAAAATATAATATTTAGGTTCATAATTGGTCATGTATACCTTATCAGAAAAGAGGAGCTCTTGTGCCTTTTTTTTAGATTTTTTTTTAATTTAATTTTTTATTTTTTTTATTTTATTTAATAATTAAACAGTTTACAATGTATAATAATATTTAATAACAATAATGATATATAAAAATTAGTTTTCACATTTAAAAAAAAAAATTTTTTTGATGTTACTCTTTTATGGAAGCAGACGCTTGTGTTTAAAAGAGATGTTGAGTATCGAGATGAACATTATTTATGTAAGTATTCTTATTAATAATTTAAGGAGTTAAGAACATTAAAAATATAAATGTATATCAACTATGTACAATTTAACGATTTATAACGTTACATTATTTAATTGACGAATTTCGTTATTTCGATTTTTTTACATTGAAATGTTCTTTGATTGCTTTGAGTAGGGTTTTGTCGTCTTCGATTTTTCTGATATTATCAGGTAGGTTATTAAAGTATTTTTTACCTAGAAATGTGTAATGATGTTGTGCAAATGAGGTGTTACATTTTTGTATTGGAAATATATGTTTTTGACGAGTACATCTTTCAGTTGAAAAACTGTGATTTTGTTTTTCTTTTATTATTTGAATTATTATGTTTTTTCGGATAAGATCATTACATTTTAGTACTTTAAATTCTTCAAATATAAGTTTAGTTGGATAATCTCTCGGTTTTTTCAATATTATTTTAACAATCAGACGTTGTACAATTTCAATAGGTAAGAGATTAGTTTTGTATGCGGATCCCCAACTGGTTACACAGTATTGGAGATACGATTGTACTAATGCGTAGTAAACTGAAGTTAAATTTTCCAATGATAGAAAGTTACGCAGTTTCAGAAAAATATAAATTAATTTCCTTATTTTGTTAATGGTAAGGTTGATTTGATCTTTCCAGTTTACGTTTTTGTCCATTATCATTCCTAGTATTAGTATTATTCAAGTATTTAATTTTATTTGTAATTTGTAGTGTATAAAAATTTATTGTACAGTGATTTGTATTATGTTCTTTTAAGTTGTCGTGTATAATTATGTCAAAATTTTCTGGAATATCGTTTGATTTTATTGCGAATGGCAATACATGGGTTTTTTCGCTATTTAGGGATAGTAGGTTTATGTCAAACCAGTATTTGAGTCGATTTATGTCTTCTGTTGCTTTTTGTTTTACTCCTTCCCATGTATTATCACTTTCGATGAGTACTGTATCGTCCGCGTATGAGGTTATACTACCCAGAATTGACTGTGAGAATATTCCGTTTACATATAAGATAAATAGTAATGGACCCAGTACCGTTCCTTGTGGGATTCTATATTCAGACGTCTCTTCATCGCTGTATATATTGTTTATTTTGACATACTGTGGGCGATTCTTTAAGAAGCTTTTTATTATTATTATTTTTTTTTTTTTTTTTATTTATTTATTTATATTTTACATGTATATTTACAGAATAAAAATATCCATTAACAAAGATACATTATACAATCATAATTGCCTAATTAGCAATTTACATTTAGTAATGCGCAGGTGGAAAATGTCGATGTCAGAGGCTAGTGAGTTAAGAAGGCCTATCATTCTTCCGAGAGGCATTGCTGATGGTAAGTTAGTCCTACATCTCGGAAGAATGAATGGTTTGTGTCTACGCGCTCTTGCGAAGTTATCAGGGACGTAAAATAAAATTTTATTCAAAATTTCTGGATTGTTGATGTGACCGTTCAAAAAGTTATAGGCCATCATCAGCAACGCAGCTTTCCGTCTGTTGACAAGACTATCGATACCTAGCATTCCGGAAAGGAAGGCTGATGGGTATAAATAGGGATAGTACCCGAAGTCTCTAAGATAAAGATAACGTAGAAACTTCTTTTGTACTTTCTCTACCATAGAAGTGTACGTTGCATCCCCTGATCCCCATATTATTGAGCCACTTTCCAAAATACTACGTACTAGGCTAAAATATAGCAAGCGAACCACGGCAGAGCTGCAGAAATGTCTGGAGTTACATAGCACAAATCCAAGCATTCTTAAAGCCCTGCTGCATATCGTTTCAATATGAACGTGAAATGTTAAGTGTGGGTCAAAGGTTATTCCCAAATCTTTCGGTTCAGAAATATGTTTAAGAGAACATTGGGACATCCTATAGTTGAAATAAATCACAGTGTTTGCTCTAGTATAGCACATTATGGCGCATTTCTTAAAATTAAAACCTAATTTGTTAATTTCACTCCATACCACGATAGCATTTATGTCTCTCTGGAGCTGTGCGCAGTTTTCTAAGGTCCGGATTCTTAAAAATAGCTTCAAGTCATCTGCAAATAACAAAAATTTCGCAAACTTTATAGCATGATGAATGTCATTAATAAAAAGGGAAAAAAGTAAAGGACCAAGATTAGACCCTTGAGGAACCCAAGAGTTTGTGGGAAAGTACGACGAGTTAGAAATACCATACGTTACGTATTGCTGTCTACTTGATAAATAGCTTACAAATAAATTTAAAATTTTTACCGAGAATCCAAAACGGTCTAATTTATTTAAGAGTATCAGCGGGTCTACGGTATCAAAAGACTTTGCGAAGTCGTTGTATGAGACGTCAACTTGGTTGTTACCGTCAAGAGCTTGAGATACATATTCCGTAAAGACCATCAGATTTGACACAGTCGATCTGCCAGATCTAAAACCATGTTGTTCGTCTATTAAATAAGGTTCTACTTGGGCGTAGATATATTTATGAATTATTAGTTCGAACAATTTTGCCGGAGAGGAGAGGATCGCTACTGGTCTGTAGTTAGAGACCAAATATTTATCCCCATCCTTATACAGTGGTGTAACTTTAGAGATCTTCCATAAATTAGGAAATGTTCCCGTGCTAAGTGAAAAATTAAAAATGTAAAATAGGGGTATTAATAAAGGCTCTGTACAACCCTTTAATAAAAATGACGGAATAAAATCAGGTCCAAATGAAGTTTTCGCTTTGAGTTTTTTAACTTTTTAAGTTTTTATCTATTTTAAGTTTTTATCCAAAATGCAACATTCTCCTGTTCAGATTATCTAATTTTTTCATAAGTTTTGAGTGAGATATGCTGTCAAATGCTTTTCTTAGGTCTATGAAAATGCCTTAACATTTTTTACTCTTATCTAGGCTTTCGGATATGCGTGAAGTATTGCAATTGCATCTTGTGTGCTGCGCGCTTTTCGGAATCCATATTGGTTATTGTGAAGTATTTTTTTGTTTTCAATAAATTCCATGAGTTGAGATTTAACAATTTTTTCGAATATTTTTCCAATATTAGAGATTAGAGAAATTGGTCGATAGTTGGTAACATTAAGGGTGTTTCCACTTTTAAATGTAGGCGAGATAATTGTTTTCTTATAATTTGATGGAAATATTCCCTTTTTAAGGCTCAGATTAATCAGGTGAGTTTATGGTTTTATCACATAGTTTTTAATAGATTTAAGAATTTGGATCGTTATATTATCATATCCTGGCGACGAACCTCCGTTCATATTTTCAATTATTTTTGAAATATCTACTTAACTAGTCATTTTAAATCGGGACAGTGAGTTTATATTTTGTATATCTTCAATAATTGGTTTTGTAGTTGATCATTTTGTCACGTTAATTTTTTTGACGAGGTTTTGTCCAACTTTGGGAAGAAGGAGTTGAATACATTTCCCCATCTTTTTGTATTTACACTATCGTTTATTTTTACTTTATTTTCATCTTCAATTTGATTGATTGGTTTATTTTGTTTATCATTTTCTATTGCACAATTAATTGTTTTCCACATTATTTTTGGGTTATTTTCGGAGTTTATTATTTTATGTTTATAATACTCATCTTTACTGATTTTAATTATGCGTGTCAGCGTATTTTTGTATTTTTTTATATTTGCAATCCAATTCTTTGTCATTTGGGAAATGAACTGTGCATACAACATATAAGACATTGCAAGGAAACATATAATTGGTACCCACTTTGAAATATTTAATATCTGTAAATGTTTTATCACTGTAACCAATATACTGTTTTTCTTCTTTTTGTTTAATCATTTTCAAATAAATACATGAATAGAAATATATCAACGGTACATTTTTTTTGGCATCGAATAAAAAAATTTGAAAAAAAATCCTTGCACGCCACTGGCCTTGATAGCGAAGGCATTCTGGCCATATGCATTAAGATATCGTCTATTATTCTGCTTGTCAAGCACAGGCCCCGAGCCGGGCTCTCGCTCTATACTCGTCTCCCTCACACCCCCTCCCCCAAGGAGCACCCACCCGGGAACAACACGGTTTTGAGTTTTGCGAATTTCGCCATATGATTGATTGTTTTGTAACTGGAGGCATTTTTCTTTCATATGGTGTGGAAATGCAGGGTGGGATTTAGACTCAATAGGGCAGGCACAATGCTGAGGCGCCGTATTTAAATAATTCGGCCAATGAATACAGTGCTCTAGTGAAGTTATAATGACACCCTGATGAAGAACACAATTTATTTATTTAGAATTTACGGCACTAGTGCCATTTAGTTTTTAAAGTGTCGTTAAAATGTGTTATTAGTGCAGCTTTATACTTCATAAGGGGCATTCAAAGATGAAGCTACAAGCCAAAAATGTGTATATTCTTGGTATGCCTTATATTGTAGGTAATTGGCATTAAAATCGCTTGACAAATGAGTCTAGAAACGTTCGATTTCAAGCACAAAACTGATTTTTATTTATTTTTTACATAATTTTAAAAGAAAGCAAAAAAGTTAATCAAGTGAAACTGTCATAAATAATCTTAGCTATAATACTGTGTTTTTTTGAAGTTATTTACTTTACGCGTTCATACATTTCAATTGAAAAAATATATTTTTTAGTAGCTTACATTTATATTTTTTATTGAATAATTTATTTATTTATTTGTATTCTACTAAAGAAAAACGATAGGAAAACCTTCAATTTATCTAAATCCTATTTTTTGGTATTCATAATGTACACCAATTCGTTATAAAGATTAATCAAAATAGTGATTTAGCATTAAGCTTCGCCTTAAGAGTATCTGCGATTTTAGCATAAAAGTTCCCAAGTGTGTGCAATTAATTTATAACTCAACTGAGTTATAAATTAATATACTTTTGTGTATAATTGTCACAATAATACATACTAGAGGACCTTGATCTAATGAAATCAACATTAATATATCAGGGCTATCCAACTGATAATTTATAATTTTATATAAAAATATAACATCAAAATTTTTTCTTCTATCACTTAACTTAAGCAATTTCAATTACATATTTTACATTACAAATTTTGTAATAAAAAATTATAATCTATTGTTTCTAAAGCAATTCCAAGACTAAAATTAATACAACTCGAAAATTTGCGTTGGTCCATTTCAACGGTATTAATGTGATTATTAAAGACAGGTGACCAAATTGTAGAGTTGCGATACGTTGTTTGGATATTGCCCATTTGCCGAGATTGGTGAGAGCATACAGGCAGCCCACTATCACTATTCAGTCCTCAAAAAATCTGCCTACAAAATAGTAGTTCTTTTTAATTGCGCAAATTGCTGGCTGCGTAACAAAACTTTGCTAAGAATCCCAAATCGGGTAAACAAAAGTTCGGGCTGTTTCAAAAACAGAATATTTTGTTACACTGTTTAGTTAAACAATGTGTCTTAATTTGCCCACCTCACTCATTTTTAGCACGATTGCATCTAGGAATTGAACCCAGGAATTGCCAGGGCTTTTCTCTACCACTGAGCTAATTCAATCCAATTCCATTCCGTCATATTTAAGTCTATGATAGTTCGACTAGAACTACCAACATCATCTTCATTTTCTTAACGCATATTTGTATTGGCTGCCATCTTTATGTATGATTGCAAGATTCCAAAATTCCATAACTAAATGCAGCGTGCGACATCTATTGACTATTTCTACATTATCTTTCAATCACTGAAGACGATATTAGCGATTCTCAATCGAAAATTTGAAACAGATGCCAGACGGTTCGTTTAAAAACGAACATTCAGATGCTGCGTAGAAAATCCTTACTTTAGCTAACTCTACCTTTCTGCGTAGGGTCTGGTTATTTAAATGTGCGCTCTTGGGCGGTCAATGGACGACGGATGTTGTACTTTATTCAAAGCATTCTATGGTTACGTGGTTTATGAAAAAAGCTCGCCAAAAGGATAGGGCAAGTCTATTGATTTGGAGGTCTGTGGTAGGTACCTACCAACAAAATTTTCGTGTAAATAAATTATACACAGGTTAGTTGCTATGGAGGTAAATAATGTGGGAACCTACCCTACTCCTGCCGCCTTCCATTACTTTTTGCTGTAATTTTGAGAATCATTGGCTCCCAAACACCTCCCATCGGAAGATGTGGGATGGGAAGAAGAAAAGAGAGGAGGGTGGGTGATCAGGGTGGAGAAATGGAGAGAGGAGGTGATTTGTGAACTACCGTTGGGAGTTCTTATCCACACTTTTCTCTTATTATATCAGGATTTCATGGGCGGGGGAAATTATTGGACGGAATAGCTCTCAATGTTTTAACCATCAGATTTTTATCTAAGTTAATTTTTTAAATGTATAAATGGTTCTTTATGCAGTGGCGGGAAGTGCTCATTATGAGATTAAATTTACTCAATGTGACTATTACATCATAATTTTACTACACGGTGTTCGGAAACTAGTGGTACAAGCGGGAAACTAGTGAATCTACGTCACGTTGACGACCTCCTTGGTCGAGGAGTTAGGCTCTCCATTAGCAATCCGGAGGTCACGGTTCAAATCCCGGCGTGCGCAAGAAAATTTTATTTTGAATAATTTGTGTTATTTCATAATTTATTCATTTTTAAAAATTTTTTGTGTTATTTCATAAATTATTCATTTTTAAAAATATTTTTTGTTTTATTTTATAATTTATTTTTATTTTTTGTGTTATTTCATTATTTATTATTTTTTAATTTTTTTGTGTTATTTCATAAATTATTCATTTTTTAATATTTTTTTGTGTTATTTCATAATTTATTTTTATTTTTTGTGTTATTTCATAATTTATTATTTTTTAATTTTTTGTGCTATTTCATAATTTAGTTTTTTGTGTTATTTCATAATTTATTCTTTTTTAAATTTTGTGTGTTATTTCATAATTTATTCATTTTTTTTCATTTTTTGTGTTATTTCATAAATTTTTTTTTCGTGATATTTCATAATTTACCGCACAAGAGTTTTAACTGCTCCCATGCTGGTCTGGAGACTACTCCAGTGAGACTGTGGGGTATGTTGTGAGGTGGAAGGTAGTGGTGGGGGAAGGAGATGAGAAAGAGGAAGGTAAGGGAGTATCTGGCTATTAAATGGCGATACTGAGAATATCATCCACTCTAGAACGTGCCTCAAGTATGCCATATATTAATTTTTAATTAATAATTTGTGAAATAACACAAAGTCATCAAGTAAAATAAAATTCACACACGCCGAGATTAGAACCCTTATGATTTGAGAGCCTTAACCCTCTAAAACGGAGGCCGTTAGTTTAATTATATATACAGGGTTTTCCAATAAGAGGTGTTATTTTGAAGAGCCCGCTATTTCGGTAGATGTTACTTTTAAAGCTGTCATTTTTTGACATTTGACAAGTAGAAACTACGTTTTTAATAAAAATGGAACGATACATGCTTCAACAACGCATTGAAATTATTAAAATTCACTTGAGTGAATCAAATGCAAATCATCTTGAGTGATGAGGCCCATTTCCACCTCGGTGGCTTCGTCAACAAGCAAAATTGTCGCATTTGGGTCTCGAAAAACCCAAGAGTTATTGTTGAAAAGCCTCTTTATCCTCAACGTGTGACTGTTTGGTGCGGTTTATGGTCCGGCGGAGTCATTGGATCTTACTTTTACGAAAATGAGGCTGGAGCATCAGTTACGGTGAATGGATTGTGCTATTGAGAGATGATTAATGATTATTTATGGCCGGAATTGGATGGTATTGATCTGGACAACGTTTACTTTCATCAAAACGGCGCTACGTGCCACACAAGCAACGAAACCATTGATCTTTTACGGGAAAAGTTTCTTTGAATATCAAAATAACACCTCTTATTGGAAAACCCTATATTTCTGCACGTTCCATAGCGGAAGATACTCTCAATATCGTCCTGGTGAGACTATCAATAACAATAACAATATTTTTTTATGTATTAATACCGTTGTTTGCCGTCAGTTATGATAAAAAATATTAATCATCAATTTAAAATTCTAATAAAATTCAACAGCAGGGCCAACAGTAATATATTTTTATTGAAATTAAATGAGGTACGGTTAATTGGGTGTTTTGATCATAATAAAAATATGCGCTGATCCTAATATCCGGTGATAATTGCAATTATATACGCGGGGTGCAAGAGTCCTGTATGAATTCAGTTTAACCCAATTTTACTCATTTTTGTACCGTGTGACCAGAAAAGACTGAACTGAATGTTGCTTTTAAAAAATTGAACTTAACAACTAAATTCTGTTTGATATTGTCTCTAAAGAGCAAGTATTGGAATGGAAATATTATTTATAACTAGATGTAAACACCTTCAAATAAACCTGTCTGTAAAAGAAACTCAAATAAAACTGTCTGTAATAAACCTGTCTGTAAAAGAGTTGTCAAATTAACCTGTCTGTAAAATAAGTGTCAAATAAACCTTTCTGTAATAAACCTGTTTGTAAAAGAGTTGTCAAATAAACCTATCTATAAAAGAGTTGTCAAATAAAACTGTCTGTTAAAGAGTTTTCAAATTAACCTGTCTGTAAAAGAATTGTCAAATATACCTGAATCTAAAAGAGTTGTCAAATAAACCTATCTGTAAAAGAGTTATCAAATAAACATGTCTGTAAAAGAGTAGTCAGAATCAAAAGGAGTGTAGATTGATGAAATTCTGAAAAATTTACTTTTAAATTGTAGATTTTGGAAATCTATTTTCCCACCCCTAAAAGCAGAATTTTTTTACTTTTTGATGAAATTTTGCTTACTTGATGTTCAAAATAAGAGGATAATAACTATCATTGTCTAATACTATCTCGAAAAACTCTGCTCAAAGACCGGGCAACGCCGGGGAAACCATTTTATTATGTGAAAGATCAATTAATATACAAAACTAGCTGACAATTTGAAAACTTGAGTGGAAGGAGAAATGTAAGATGAAGGATGGGTTTGTTTGTTTGAGTTTAATTTACTATATTTTCCTAAGGGCCTATGTCATCTTTGGGGTTGTTATGTGGGGGTCTTTTTAGGGAAAGGAATGAGAGGAAGTTCTGTGGAGGAAAATGTATGAGGGGTTGGTTAGGAAACTGAGGGTCAGTGTGTCCAGGAGTGACGGAAGTATGAATCAATCCCTCCCACTGCATGGCAATGGGACGAGAGAGTCTTGCTGGAGAGGTCAAAAGGTCTCCCTCAATCAGTTACAGTAGATGGGCAAGCGCATCTGTCAAGACCTAGACAAATCTCACCCCAAGAACCTGTTCACCCCTGTTAAGAGGAAGCTACAAGCCAAAATGTGTATATTCTTGGCATACCTTATATTGTAGGTAATTGGTATTAAAATCGCTTAACAAACGGCTTAGTAAACTGGTTCTTACTTATTTTGTAAATAATTTTATAAGAAAGCAAAAAAAGTTAATCAAGTGAAACTGTCACAGATAATCTTAGCTATAATACTGTATTTTTTAAAAGTTGTTTCCTTTACGCGTTGGTACATTTCTATTGCAAAAATATATTTTTTTAGTTGTTTACATTTATATTTTTTATTGAGTAATTTATTTTTTATTTGTATTCTACTCAAGCAAAACGATAGGAAAACCTTCAATTTTTCTAAAGCATATTTTTTGGTATTCATAATGTACACCAATTCGTTATAAAGATTTATTAAAATAGTGATTTAGCATTAAGCTTCGCCTTAAGGCGATGCACTACGTCATGTAATATTTTAAATTGAGCCGCTATCAATAACAACCCTTACGTAGATGGCGATAAGGCTTAAATTCCCACTTACCACCATCCGCCTGTTTTGATTTATGCAAGAAAAAAACATGGCCAAAAAGTGCCTTATATTTTATTTTGTGGATGTTCAGGCATAAATATTAAATTTTTTTCCGATCATTTTATAAATAAATTAAATTGCCACATTATACAATAAAATCATAACCGATAATAGGTTCGTTTAGTAGGAGATTTTGAACTTTAAAGCAGTTTTCATAACATACTACGTATGGCATCGCCGTAAGTCACCAAACGCAGCGAATCTCTTGGGATGACCTATATTGGTGAGGTTTTGGTTTTCCAATAAATGTTTCCCCGGTATCAGGTTTAAACATGTTAGCACCACCCTGTGTATTTCGCCTTCTTACCTAACTAGGTTATACATTTTTTTTAAATCAGATAAATTACAAATTACGATTATTTTTAACTGTTGCAAAAGTGTCAAAACAGCAATTTGTGACGCACAGCGTGGCGGCATTAGTCACGGGGAAACCCTTCTGTCCGTCCCTAGTCGCGATTCAGAGATTAAAATTCGACACGCCATACCACTGTCAAATTGGAATCCATTTATAGGAATTAATTTATTTATCTGCTGGATTTAAAATACGCTTTTTTTCGTTATGTCAAGACTACAAAAGAGTCCAAACTGTTCAGAGTCATAGAGAGGTTAATTTATTATGTGAAGCGGAAAGAAATTAAGGAAGGGAAGGGGAAAGATTTTTCATACAATAAAAATTCATACACGGAGAAAAATTAATGTTGCTAGTTTGTTTAAAAACTCTTCAAATTATTCGTAAATTCTTCTTATTTTCCCACATATTATTCTCAATAGGACAAGCCATCACTAACTTACTGTAAAGTAATTGAAACCACGTTAGAGTACCTGATGTTAGCAGAAAAATATATCAAGTGTCAATAATAAAGCGAAGCTAGCAGTCCACAATGGAGTGCTGGTTCTTTCTGGCAGAGGAAGGATGTCAGTAGACTGGATGCTGTAGAAATGAGCTCCCTGAGGAAAAACCATGTATGATCGTCTGAGAAATGTGGAGATCCGCTAAGAATGCAAGGCTGATTGATGTAAGCGTAATGAGTAAGATAATCAAGGGACGCTTAGATGGTTTGGGCATGTAGAGCAAATTAATGATGAAAGGAATGTAGTGAGAATATATGACGCAAATGAGAATGGTAGAAGTAGTCGGGGACGCCCGAGGAAGTCATGTCACGGAGTCCGGCTATGTCAAGAGTCACACGGTAAAAAGGGGTATTGTTAATTTATTAAGAATCTCTCAAAATGATTGGTTATCCAGTTAAAAACGGTAGTGCAGGCCTTAACGAATGAATTAACAGGTTTCCTGATAAAAGATACAAATACATTATCACGAAATCGGAACATATACAGATGACGGATGTCTTCATGAAAATTCTAATATGTATTTTTGCATTTCGTCATTATATATTGTCAAGACAAGAATACGTGTTCCGATAATGTATGAATTTACCAAGAGTTTATAAGGAAATTAAATTGAAGAGGTTTATAAAAATGAATTAGCAATACTCATTTTTCTCCGTGCGGAATTATAGTTGTCGAATATGTATGAGATGATGTACGAGTGTGAATGAGACAAGTAGTGTGTGCCAAGATCGAATAGTTTGCGGTCCGTCCTCTCTGTTTAAACCTGCGGGAAACGATGGTTAGTTAGTTGGTCAATAAAAAAGTGATTTGTGTAAAGATTTTACAAGCCGCGCAAATATTTTAGATTTATACAAATCATCATCACAAATTCAAGATTATACATCCTTGTGTAGTGTAGGTAAGTTTTTAGATTCTCACGGCAAAAAGCATTTTTGTTGTTTGTTTTTGGGGTGTTATGCCGTGTTGCGCTAACTCCTTCTTTAGCCGACGTTTCGGACAGCGTTGCAGTGTCCATCATCAGGGCAGATCCGGTAGATCCGAAAATGTGTCATACATCTTCGGATCTACCGGATCTGCCCTGATGATGGACACGGCAACGCTGTCCGAAACGTCGGCTAAAGAAGGAGTTAGCGCAACACGGCATAACACCCCAAAAACAAACAACAAAAATCCTTGTGTAGTTATCGTGGGTTACAAATAAAAGATCTTCCCAACTCAGGTATAGCGTTTATTGATAAATTGAAAGTTGATTTTTACAGTCGCAATGTTACACGTTTATTATTCACAATACTATGGAATGCTCGCGAAAGTGGGTCAAAGTTTCCGTAGTACGGTTGTACGTAGTAGTAGCCGGCGATAGTAGAGACTGAATACTGGCTGCTCGCTGCGTCGGGCTTATTTATTAAGTAGGTCGAGCGGTTTATTATTAATTAGTCAATCTGGATTCTTCTCGATGCCACACTTGAATCAAATCAAGTACTCCTGGAGCAGACATTCAGAACTGTCGATTTCTTTGAAAAATAATGATAATTTAGCCCTTAATAAAAATTTCATTAAACTCGTATAATTTGATGTCCTTTCAAATAAATACGCCACCTCTTTAGGCGATCATAATATCATAAATTAATTTGAATCACACCCCAATGCAAAATGCATCCATATTTTACAAGAGGGTTAAGTTCCATCATGGCGAAGCTGGCGAGGATGTGTAGCATTAGTGACATCACAAAATATATAGCACCGTTTTTTAAATATCATAAAAACTTTTCGCAATTAGGCCTTACACCTTCTTACTACATATGTGAACATCGCACAAGAGTCCCAACATCCCGAAGCCAGTGGGATTATGTTTTGAAGCTGAGGCTGAAAATCGTGAATATCTAATTTTAATTTATTTTTTAATTATATTAATTATTCAATTCTTAAGAAAAACAATTTTTTTTTAAATAAGTTCTGCTAAGTAATTATTATTAGAACATCATTGGATCTATTTGAATAATTCGAATAAAATAGCTTTGTATTTGTTAATTTTTTTTAAATTTCACTTTTTTTTGCGAATGAATGCAAATCTTAAAAGTGGAAGTTAACCCACTTCCTGACATCCGATCGAGCTCAAACTCGGGAAATAGAATTGTTGTCGACGACAATGCGTTCAATCAACTTTTGATGTCAATCACTCACACACACGCGGAAATATATGCATTTCAAATTCGATGACGTTACAGAAGTCAAGGTACGCAGTAAATGTCAGTCTTATCGGAATTTGAAAATATATGATAAACTATTGTTTATAAGACAAGGTTTTTTGCATAATTATAAGCAATAATTAGTCGCCTTAAATATAAATACAAATTGAAAATATCTCCCGAGTAAAAATAAATGGAAATAAGCCGACATAGCTCAGTGGTTCAGAGCACCTGATCGGACATCAGAAGGTACGGGTTCAATTCCCGTTGGCGGCATTTATTTTTACTAGGGAGATATTTTCAATTTGTATTGATATTTCAGGCGACTAATTATTTAATAATAAGATATACGTGCGGGTAACAGTATTATCACTTACCTTAAAATTAAAATGGAGTTTATAAAGAGCGCTACTGTCTGTACAGTGTAAAGGCACGGGAGTTGTGCCACGCTGTGAGGCGGGTTAGGGAGGGGCTGTAGGAAGGGATTTATTAGTGCGGGTCTTGAAGAGGCCCGGATTATATGAAGGAGGAAAAACAGGTGCCTGTAGCTCGTTCCACATACGAGCCGTTTTACACAAAAACTAGTCGAAGAAACGGCCCCTTCTCACGAGTCCAACATCAACTGTGAACGGTGTTCTACAAATTAATCTTGGAATCAATAAAAAAATAATGTTTCGACAAATTTCTATAAGCAATAATTACTAGCCTGAAACGCAAATATAAATGGAAAAAATCTTATGAGAAAAAATACTTGGCGCCTTCTAAAATAATGTAATAATAATTATTATTTGCCGGATAAAAATAAGCCGACTTCGCACAGTGGTTTAGTGTACTTGACTGGCAGTCAGAAGTGAGCGGGTTCGTTTCCCGTCGGAGGCAATTTTTTTTTCTCGGAAGATTTTTTAAATTTACATTTGTGTTTCAGTCTAATAATTATTGATTAAATTATTTGTTATCCTTTGTGCTTTGCATAAAAATCTTGCATTGTAAACATAAGTTTAGCTTTAAAATATAGGTTCATCGTTGTGCTGTATTCTCTACAACTCCGCCTATAGGGGTATATTACACACATTTCAATTAAATGCTTAGTTATTCACCCATTTGATTTTATATCTGCACGGGATGCAGCTCTAACATGAAATCTGTAAAAGTTAGGTTAGTTACACAACTATATTATTGAATCTGTCACAGATGATCTTAGTTATAATACTGTATTTTTTTAAGTTGTTTCCTTTATGCGTTCATACATTTCTATTGAAAAAAAATAATTTTTTAGTATTTTACATTTATATTTTTTATTTGTATTCTATTCAAGCGAAACGATAGGAAAACCTTCAATTTATCTAAAGCATATTTTTTTGGTATTCATAATGTACACCAATTCGTTATAAAGATTAATCAAAATAGTGACTTAGCAATAAGCTTCGCCTTAATCCCCAATCGGTAATGTTGTGAGGCTTAAGGTAGTTGGGAAGGGAAGAAAACAGGGAAGAGAAAGGTGGGAAGTTCCTGGCTATTCAGATTTGGTCACCAAACACGTTTACGCAACGTTTCAATTCTGAATGGTGGTCTTACACCAGGGAGATACTGAGAGTATCTTCACCAGTTTCAATATATATATATTGAAAAGTAACTGGTCTTCTCTAGTTATTCGTCATTCTTCCCCTAAGGAGCGAATTGTCATATTGGGCAACATATTGCTTGCGGGGTGCGCTAGGCGCTGGCCATCTTATCTAAATGCCGCCTGAGAAACATTATTATTTATTTTTGAGATAAGTCACACTTGAATTATTATTATTAGGGAACATATTTTATTACCAACACTAGCGCAGACCCGTGAAAAATCACGGAATAGTATAAATTTAGGGGATAGATAATTGCGTGTAAAGCTAAAATACGCAGACACTTGAAAAATCACGAAATCTGACGCTCATCAAGATCATAAATCAACTTCTATAGATTGATAACTTCGTGCTTTTTATATGAAACATTTTTTTCTTAAAATACCATAGATATGCCAATATATAGAGAGTAAACTTCTCATTCGGAGCCTACTTATTATACTATACACCAATGAAAAACTTTTAAAGTTTATTCCATAGATTTTCAGAGTTTTTCATTGGTGGATATAGCAAACATATGACGTCACAATATTTCGAATCAAATTTTCGATTGGAGTTATACCCCCTGATCAAGATTACTTGTTAAGATTTAAAAAAAGAAGAACACATTTTAAATATAGAAATATATATTTTTAAATTTAATTTAGTTCCAATTTTGAAAATGACGGTTAAAACAATTTTCTGTTAAAATTTTATAGTTTAGATAGGCACTTTATCGCTAGTCTGAATTCTTGACAAAATCAGTTCCAATTTTGAAAATCACAAATCATTTCGTTTTGTTACAGACAGACAGACTAACTACCTAAATTGGTATTTTTGATAGTTAGGTTAGTTATCGCTGGTCATATTTTTATAACACATCAGTTCCAAAATGACTCTTAAATTCAAAATAAATCAGAGTTTATTGAATCATACTTTCAATATCTCACAAATTATTATGTTTGATGATCAGGATAGAGGAAATTCCTTATTTTGTCAAAAGAAATATTCCCGGGTTACGAATAACCTGACAATATTTGAAAATCTCTTGCTACCACCACAGTAAGCAGAAAATTTTGCTTGTGTCGGCTCGAACTCACGACGCCTAGGGTGAGATCCATATGCGATGCAAACTCGGCCAATGACTGGTCAATCTGCCTTTTATTATATTTTTGATATTTGCCCATGATAAATTAAATAATCAATTAGTCCATTAACAAAGATAAATGGACTCAGTTTGTACTGATTTTAGAAAAGCCTTTGATACAGTTTCCCATCAAATTCTCAATTGGAAATTAGACAAGCCAGATGTTAATTGGTGTGTTCTTAATTAGCCTGGTTTAAGAGCTATCTTACTGGTACACAACAAACTGTTAAAATAAAATTCTACCAGTCGGAAAAAAATAATGCAATAAGTAGAGTTCCACAGGGCTCACATCTTGGTCCAATATTGTTTATAAATGATATTACAAAAATATTTCATGATACTTTTTGCTGATGACTTCAACATTTTTAAAATTGTTAAAATATTTGTCATTGTAATATTCTTCAAGATAAAATCAATTAATTTTTAATCAACTAATTTGGTACAACGAAAACAGACATTACTTAAATATCTAAAAATGTCATAAAACCAGCGATCTTTAATTACAACATTGACAACCATACTCTTGAGACATTAAAACAAATACTTCTCTTACCTATGCAGTTCAGCCCATTTTTTATAACCCACGGTAAGTCATAATATATAACACATATCACAGTAGATTTAGTAGAGTACTATATTGCCCTAACGAAGCCACGAAGCGCAGTTATTGTTTTATTTTGCCTCCTATATCTCAGGGTCGTGGGTCAGCGAGTATTGAGCTCTGCCACACGGAAAAAATGAGTATTGCTAATTTATTTAAAATTCCTTCAAATTATTGGTAATCAGGTTGAAAACGGGATTACAGGCCGTTTTCTGATAAACTATTTGTAAATTATTAACATATTCGAACACGTAATGATAATATACAAAGACGAAATGGGGAAATATTATAATTTTTATGAACACGTGTTCGGACAGCATGATAATAGTTCGTATTTTACTAAAAGTTCATTAGGAAGTCTATCAATTCAGTTGTTAAGGGCCTCAATCCCGTTGTTAACCGGATAACGTATAATATCAGTAAGTTTTCTCAGCGTACTGAGGTCATCAAGTCAAGATGGTATTCTTGTATGGGCCTTTGGGTATCTAGCACGATAGATCGGCAAAACTCTGTATCAATAAGATATTTATAAATTCGTCATCAATGGTCAGTTAGCGATATTTGCGAGCACGGTCAGAATATAATTCCGACAGTCGGTAGACAAAATCCGCTGCTTTGAGCGCGGCATCCAAAGTGTCAGATAAGCTGCCAATGTGTACAGCTTTTTGGATAATTTCATTCGTTATGCAAAATAACTGGAAGAGAACTAACTAAGCTCTAAGAATTGAAAGAAATCGTATACACGATCCACAGACTTTATTAATTCGTCTTAGATACGATCAATGGATTCCGTTCCAGCTTCGAGAGACAAAGGTTGTTAGTTATGAGAGTCAAAGTATATTAAAGTTATAATTTCAATTCGAAATTGTCAATTTTTTAGAATGTTTAACTTTTACGTAGCCGTCTAATGTTTAGCAATGTCAATTCATAGACAGATGAACCAGTGCATATCGATTTATTATTTATTGTATTATCATTATTGGTTTGGCTATCAGCAGCGCGACTGTGCTCGGAAAATCGGCATAAACTATCTGTGGTTACGTGAATCGATCCGTTATTGTAAAGTTGTCGATTTTGAAAATTAGTTCCATTTACCAAATCCTTAACCAGAGCTAGAGGGAATATGTAATACATTAATAAAAAGGTTAACTTTTTTATTTTTTTTTCTTTATTTGTAATATAAACATATTTAGTTAATCAATACATAGTTTACGTAACTAGAATAATTGTTTTGTTTTGAGGAAAGAGAGAGAGATAAATATTCCATAGATAAAAAAAATGTTAGCTCTCTCTCTCTCTCTAACCTCATGAAACAAAATAACAACACAATAAGCCTTGCTAATACAAAATCATTTCCCAACCGTTTAACGGTGTTTTAGGTAAAAGGACCGTACAATTTTAGTTTTGTTTTGGTACTGATCGTTTTTTGTTCATATATTTAGAACTCATTTGTGTAATTTTTCGTCAGTTTTAGCCAAGTTTTAAATTTTTGTAAAATGTTGTAAATTGTAAAATTATTTTATCTCAAAATGACATTGAATATTGAAATTGAATTTTATAAGAATTTCGTGAAACTGTTATTATGATTTTTGATATGAAAGACATAAATGCCTAATGCATGATTAGTAAACATTTACAAAAATAAATAAATGAGATGTGCAAGTAATGCGTTCAAAATTACAATTTTTTGTCATATATTATTATATTGTGATCATAATAAATATATTTTAATCAAATTTACAAACACATTACAATAATTTACAAATAATTAACAAATAATTGTAGATAATAATTAAGAGGAAGCTACAAGCCAAAAATTTATATATTCTTGGTATACCTTATATTGTAGGTAATATGCATTAAAATCGCTTGAAAAACAGAGTCTAGAAACGTTAGATTTTAAGCAAAAAAAACTGATTTTTATTTATTTTGTAAAAAAATTTATAAGAAAGCAAAAAGTTGATCAAGTGAAACTGTCACAGAAAATCTTAGCTATAATATTGTATTTTTTTTAAATTTGTTACTTTATGCGATCATACACTTCTATTGAAAAAATCATTTTTAATAGTTTACATTTATATTTTTTATTGAGTAATTTTTTTTATTTGTATTCTACTCAAGCGAAATGATTGAAAAATCTTAAATTTATTTTATTTTATCTAAAGCATATTTTTTAGTATTCAATTAATGTACACCAATTCGTTATAAAGATTAGTCAAAATGGTGATTTGGCATTAAGTTTCGCCTTAAAAAATAGTTATATACCTAGATGATAAATTTAAATAACATAATATGTTGATGACTAATCTGTACACACACAGAGTAGGAATATAATAAGCTTCGGTGGATGACAAAATACTAATATCAGTGCCAAACAGAAAAAACATAAATAAATAACTCAATACAAATATCATTAGAAGACAGATAATTACAAACTTTAAAAATATAATAGTTATTAAACTCAGAAGAAATAGAATAAAAATAAATGGACTTATTAGGTAGGTAATGATAAAAGGTAGGTACATAGATGGTTGTAAATTGTTGACAATACGCGGTCCCTCCAAACAATAGGTCCCATATTTTTAAATAGGAATTAGACAAATTATAAGAAACAAAAATAATAATAAAAAAAACGAAATATATATGAACCATTATAAAATTTTTAATTAAACTGAATGACAAAAATACACATTTTAACGATAATATAAATAATATTAAAAAAGTAATTATTTTGAATGCAACTTACAACTGCTAGAATTAATACAAGAGATATTTTCAATATTTTTAATGTTTCAAAACATTATCCTAGCAACAAAACCCAACAATTTCATGCCTAGCAATCGCATAATATGATATAGGTCAGATAATTAAAGAATATTAATATATAGTTAGCAATCCCGATGAATTATTTGATCTCATTTTGACGAAGTACTTTAATTGAAATTATCAATTATTGATCAACGAAATATCAATACAAGTTTTGCTTAAATAATATTGTCAGTTTTCTTTGGGCGCTGTACGAATGTTTGGACAAGTTGGACATTATAATTTTTTTTTTCAAACCATTTCAATAATTTTATATTATCCGCGTCATTAGGAATTAAAGGAGTACCAAGAATGTACATTTTATCTACTGTTTGGTCAGGCACTGTCCCACTGAGCCCAGAGGGTGTATAATGCAGGGAAACGAAACGCACAAATAAATTACAGACATAAGAAATGTATAACGGTTGACTTAAAAGAGGACTTCGCTACGCTCAGTTGATTAAAAACTTTTTAAAAATACGGTGAGTCGTTCATAAATGAGCGGCAAAATTGAGCTAGCTCTTTTTAGTGAGCCGCATTCGTACGACTCTCGGTAAATCGTACCACGGTTCTATTGAACGGTTCATTTTTTTTATCATGAGATATTTTAGATAAAATAACGCCATTAAATTATCAAAGTATTATTTGTTATTACATACTCAGATACGTGAACGGCGTCTGACAGTCCAATATATGTACCTACACCTACTAACTACCTAGTATTCACATTGCTCGTGCGCTCTGAGCTTACGGCTCTCATTCAATTGAGCCGTCGTTTAATTGAGTTAACTCCTTGAGCCGTACGAAAATGGTACCGTGGCTCCCGGACTTAATAAAATTAGCGATAACCCATCGCTAATACGAGCCGAGGTATTTACCTGTGTTGGTCACTATGCGACGAGGGCCGCTGGAGTAAGACGGGACAACGCAATAGGTTCCCTGCCCGAAACGAGGATTGAAAACAATTGGATTGTGATTGCCGCCGAAGGAGAGCGGGACACCTTCATAGGTTGCCTGCCGGAAACGAGCATTGAATTTAGTAAAAGGATTGTCATATTTAAAATCAGGGAATCTTTTTTTGAACTCTGATAAATTATGCCAAATATTATGTTCAAGAATGGACGCTCCTTTATGAATAAGATACTCTACTATAGACCATTCTCCCAGGCAAATAGCCTTAAAAAGAGTTCTACCACCATCCGCGTTAATGTTAGCTCCTCCATCCAGCAGGACTATCACCGTTTCCCATCTCCTACTGTGCGACGCCACTGTTGTTGCGGTCCACTTCTTCCAGTCTACTCTGTCAGGGTTCGCCCCATGCTGCAGGAGGTACTTCACTAACCCGATATCGAATTCAGCCGCTACGTACAGTGCAGTCTCACCGTTTTTATCTATAGATTCGATATCGGCACCACCTTCTATGAGACATTGTACTAATGATAAATTTCCCATACTTGCCGCTATATGTAGCGCAGTTCTGCCGTTATCTCCTTTAGAGCTGGCCTCAGCGCCACTTTTTAGAAGATACTTTACTAACGATTGATTACCGCCAGATGTCGCTATATGTAGTGCTGTGCTGCCATCATTTGCTTTAGCGTTGACATCAGCACCGCTATCAATTATATATTTTACTATCGATTCAATACTGCCGAGGATTTTACCTAAAACAATTTTTTTGGCATTAAATCGAGAGTTGATATTGAGACCAATTTTAATGAGATATTTTTGAATCGGTGTGTTTTCTTCGTCGATCGCATACATCAGAGCAGTCATACCCTTTTTACAGCGTCTATTAATGTCTGCGCCGCTCTCCACAAAGAACTTGACAATATTTAGGTTATTATGCAAAACAGCTACGTGTAAAGGAAACTTTTTATCATCATCATACCTTGCCATCAATATAGTAAAAAGATGAGAGGTTTGCTCGGCGAATATTTTAACAACTCTGAGAAGTTCGCACTCTACAGCCAAATGGAGGGCAGTATTCATTTTGTGCTTTTTTTGTTTCATCAATAATAAACAGAATCGTTCGACATTACTTATTAATCGTTCAGATAATATTTGTGTCACAAGACATAAATCATCTCTAAATACAGCCTCCTCAAACGTAATAATTTCTAATTCAACTACTTTTACTCTGTTAACTACTTTTTTTAATACTGTTGAGGTGTCACTACTTATGCAATCGGATTTCAGTAAATAATTTAAAACAAATGATTTGGAAATATCTCGATTAAATAAACACGCAAATAAGATCTTTTCCTTAGATTCATGGGAAAGAATTTCGATGTATTTCAAAAAAATTGTCATTATTCTGTTACTTGATGATAATGAGTCTCCTTTAGTTTTACCGTAAAACATCGGCTGATCCATTATATGCAGTGCTGTGTCATTATTCATATCGTATTGTGTAATTAAATAGATGTAGGTTTCCTGGGTATTTTCTATGTTCAATCCACTGAGCAGAAGTCTGAGGATGTTTTCATTCCCTTCTTGTACCGCAATGTGCAAAGCGGTTTGATGCTCCTCGTTCCTAAATATGTTATTTGTTTCAAACCACAAACGATTAATATATTCAGCGTTTAATTTAAGTGTTGCATCTGACATTGTTATTTCTTCTAGTTCAACATTTATAAATAACCTAATAACCTTACAGTCAGGGAGCAGTAGTATTTGCGGCAGAAGTATGTCTTTGATCATTTGATACTTAAAAGTACTGTATTGTGGAAAAAGTTCTGGTTGATGGAGCCACTGTATGATTAATTGACCACAACAATACTCTGCGTAAGTTCTGTGAACAAATTGGAATTCGCCATTTCCCTTTGATTCAATTATTCCAATCCTATTTAATTTGTCTAGCACCTTATCAGTAATGGCTTCAAAGTACTTATCATAAAAATCTGAAAATAATATCCTAAAACCGAGTTCACCGTGTGCTTTGGTTAATGGTTCGAGATACTTGTTTATGTCATCGTTGTCCAACACCGTTCCTATTGATGTTTTATGGTGTAAATAAATTTCATATTTCTGACGCATAAACCTCTGATACAGATTTGGAGCATTGACGATATTGATTTGTGTAAATAAAATATCCGTCGACTGGAGCAAAAGATCACTTTGAGGCCTGAAGACTTCGGCCAGCATCCTCAGCTGTAAGGGGATGCCCATAAAGCTGTGGATGTCTGGCCCCAGTACTTGCTTGGCCCGTTGGAGAACTTCTCCCGCATATTCTTTTAGCCCTTCCTCCTGGTTCTCTGGTCCGATTTCCAGCTCAAGTGGGAGAAAGGATCGCCAAAAGTTAAATAAAAAATCTTGTTGCTCTTGTGTGTTGATCGTTGTGAATGATGTAGAGAATTGACTTGATTTTATTTCTAATGATTCTTTCAAATATTTTCGAGCCGTCAGAAATACTTGAATCGTAGGTTTAGTTTTCAAAAAAGCTAAAAGTTTAAAAAGTTTATCTTTTGAAGTATCTTTATTTTGAATATAATCGTCTAACTCATCAAAACCGTCAAATAATAAGACGACTCGCTTGAAACACGTATTACTTTGCAGTAAATACTCTAAAAATAACTTAGCCAGATTGTCGTCAGTACTAGAACAGCAATTACTCAAAAGAAAACTTGCTACGTTTTTAGGATTAAGATGATCTGATAAACTATCAATTTGCGCTTTGAATTGTTTTAACTCCACGTGTATAACCCATGCTGTTTCAATGAGCCTTGACAACCTTGCCAGGGACGTTGTTTTCCCCATCCCGGGCTCGTCTGTTATGATCACCATGTTGCGCTCGGTTCGGCTCAAGGTTAGTTCATCTATCGCCTCGAACGAGTCAGTGGACAAAAAAGGGAGAAGACTCTTTACCGATCCGTGGGAAAATCTCCACTCTAATTCAAATCCTTTTACACTCTGCTCAATCTTTACGTAGTGAATATTTTTATTTTCATATTTCTGAATTACGTCTGCTTCGCATTTTTTTGTGGCCGCAATCTCTAGATTTTTTGAAAAATGTTCTCTTTTCTCAGAATTATCGATCAATTCCAAAAGTGACGACTTATGTTCCTCACTACAAACAACAAAGATGTCATCGAATTGCATATGCATAGCTTCCGTGAACGGTTGTAAGTTAATGGACGCACGGTGGATAAACTTCCTGGGTACATACAAGCCACCGTTAAATATTTGTTTACAGTAGATATCTTCCTCGGATACTTCTAGCAGGTAAATAGTTTTGTGTTGGTTCTTATTACAAGTGTCTTTAAATATCAGCTCTACATCCCTTTCGGCAAGAATGAACTCCTTCCCCACGAGCTGCTCCCAGCCAGCCCCGGTCTCCAGATCCCTGCGGTTCAACCCGCTGATTACGACCAGGTAATTAGGTGAATCTAAACAGTTAAGAACATATTCCTTGCTTGTGAAGATATTTGTTTTGATTATTGACATTTGAAGATCACTTACCAACGGACGCGTGTCTTTTATAATGATTACATAGTCTTCGTTAGTCGCGATTTTTTTTAAGCAATCCGAACTAAGTAATAGATTGATTTCAGGAATCGAACAGTTTTCTCCCAACAAGTATTTTATGCTATTTAGTGTATTGCCTGTTAATATTAATCTTCTCTCAAGCAATTTTTTTTGCGACTCGTCGTTGAAGTCCAGGCAATTAATTTGACGGTCAGTAATAAATATTTCGGTATTTTCAAAAGAATTAAACAGATCTATTGGATGAGATGATATAAAAACAATTTTTTTCAAGTTAGTAGGACAGGTTTGTAAATATTTTTTTAAAAAAGTACGAAGTTCTAAACATACATTTGATAATGAACTACAATCGACCACCATTAGGTTATCTTGGTCGATTGGTGAACCGCTAATTTTTAAGAGTTTATGTAGTCGTGGCCAATCTAAGAAAGTGTAGCGAAATTCGTTTGTATATTTATTAATTGGATGAGAACCGTTAAATCTGTCTTTAATTTGTGAGAAAACATTCTGAATGCGGATCATCTCGAACGCATCATTTTGAGTAACGATAGAGAAAACTCGTTTAGTGTCCGAAAGCAAGAAGTCCTGAAGGCCTATTGAATCTGTGAAATCCAATGTAGACCTTTGCAATGAGTCGAGATAGCTCTCCCCCTCAACGCGGTAAAATGTGTCAACAGCTAGAGGAAACTCCGCAATCTGCTCCTCCATTGCCTTTGTGAACTGTGGCCCCAGCCACCGCATCAGTTGCTTTAGACGCCTTGTAAGTTCACCTAACAATTGCTTGGTTTGGCACTTGATTGTTCGATTAGCATGATTGATTTCAAAGTCGGGAAATAATTTATCATTTTGAAAAACGAGTTTTTCAAATTTAAGAAATTTATTTAAGACCTCTAGGTTTGTTTGATGCTTTAGACAAATTATCAAATGATAAAGAATCGGCAATTCCGATTCCGAAAAAGCGTTTAAATGCATTGAAAATGAATTCGATGGGGCGAGAACACTGTAATGTTTTATGATTTTATCCAAATATTCTGTTTTTGTCTTTTCTAAATCTATGTGGTAATTATTGGACAGGTTCAATGTTTGATCCTTAAAAAGGGAAATATATTGTTCGGTGTTTTTAGCCCAGTCCAATACTTCGCTTATGTATGATGGATTTTTCTTGAAAGCTTCAACAAAATTACCGATTGCGTGAGTTTTCTCAGTGTACTCACGAATATTCATTTCTTTGCAGCATTCAGAAAAATCAATCAAAACACGATAGATTGTCCCGAGTTGCTTACCACAAGTGTTAATACAGTTTGGCGCTGAAAGATAAACTGTAATGTCTAACCTGTCCAAAACATTGGTCCCATAGTTAGTGAAATAATCAACCCGGATTTTATCCAATATATTCTTTGCGCCTGGGCTGTCAAACACTACGACCTTTGCGTGGACTCCACTGTCGTAGTTCTTAAACGCGCCGGCCGACACTTTCAACCACTTTACCGTGAACGCTGTTATTTGTGACAGCCAGCCCCCGAGGGAGTGGCCTGTTATGGTAAGGTTATAATGCCTTCCATGTTGAGAGTTCACTAAATGAATGACATGCCTGATTTTGTCCACGAAAGTAATAGCGGAATTCATGCAACTAGTATAATTGTTCATGTATATTCCATTAAAGTCTGTGTACAGCGGTCCTACCTTAGATGCAATGGTGCCCCGGTGAGCAATTACCAACTGTTGCAACTTGGTGTGTATGAAGCACGCCCCGAAGTACCCGTTGATCAGGTCCGGGTTGCACCCAGTCAGCAAGAGACGCCAGCCATCGGGAAGATCCAACCTCTCCCCGTAAACTGCGTCTGTTTCCTTTGGCTTTTTTTCGGTGTAAACAGCGGCTGAAAACAGCGCCAGGGTGAGGTCACTGGGATGAAGGTCCGTGTCCAGGATGTCCAAAGGATGCTGCTCGTAAGATTCCAAAAGGATGTTTATCAATACATCCTCCGAACGCTTCAACTGCAATTTATCGTCGAAGTCCATCTTTAAGAAAGAAGCGCGCTGAGAATCAATCACCTGTAACAACAGTAACAAATAATGCCACGTTATAATCAAACATTATACTGTCACATGATCAAATATGGTGCAAAATAACGTCACGTTATGCCACTTTGTTTAGTTGTTTCACGATATTATCTTTTTAACCCTAGAATACAAATGATAGACTAAGAGGCAGCCCGAATTTTTTTTAGGGGTTATTTCAAATTCTTTTGCTAGAGAACAAGTTGAAGAAAACACATAGATCCTTAATATTAAGCCCCCTCATACCCAATTTCTACTGATTTATAATAAGTTTCTCGTCTCTAACTCCTGAAGTTTTTAAGTTCCAAAAAATAATATTGTTTATTTTTTAACATAATAGCTATACATTTGTTATGCCGAAATGTTAATTATATGAAATTCCTTCTATAGAAAAAAAGAACGAGACACAGACACTGGCGAAGAACGTGGGTCTTCAGGTACTCCAGTGCTGACGGGAAGGCCGAAGGTGCGGTGTACCTTGTAGGCGGTTGAGCGGGAGCTGCGTAGATCAGTGAGGATGCTGCGTGTCCTCGTGGTGGTCATGGTGCGGGGATGAAGCACTTGTCAGAGGCGCTGGAACCAGGGCGCTGTAATCCGTGTAGCTCTGACCAGGAACGGTGGCCAAGGCGCTAAGATGATGTCCCGATGGAGTCCACGACGTGTACGGGCGAAGCCGGGAGTATTGTCCTTCGCGCAAAGGTGCGCGGATTATCACTCGTGAGATTTGTCAACTGACGGCAGATTGATGACTGAGTACTGCTCGCTGCGTCGGGCTTATTTATACTGTACGACCGGCGGCAACAGTAGGTAGGTGGAATTGCAACTAAATCGGAGACACTCGCTCAGTCTGGGTCTTTCGGGAACTTTCGGTCGCGCTGCGTTAACGCATAGGCGATAGGCTCGAACATTATGGTGAGTTGTCGTAATGTGCCAGACCGACTTGCAATCGTATTGTCGCAGGTAGGCAACTAGATACTTGTAGCAGGTAGGTTGCTTTGTTTACAATTTAACTGTCAGTAGGAACTCGCAAGTAGATACCTAAGTAGGTCGAGCTGTTTATTATTAATGACGCTACAGGTAGATGGCGATAAGGTTTAAATTCCCGCTTAACACCATCCGCCTGTTTTGATTTATGCAAGAAAAAAACATGGCCAAAAAGTGCCTTTTATTTTATTTTGTGGATGTTCTAGCATAAATATTTTTTTTTTCGATCATTTTAGAAATAACTTGATTTTCCACATTATACAATAAAATCGTAACCGAAAATGGGTTCGTAAGTAGGAGATTTTGAACTTTAAAGCAGTTTTCATAGGCCTTATTTTTTCTGGGCTTATAAAAAGACTAATCTAAAAAATAATCGATTATTTCAAAGGCCAAAATGTATTCTACTCGCAGTATTTAATTAAAGCACCTGAAACATTTCTAGGCGATCAAATTTTCAAATCAAAAACCCATGATTTTGCATTACTACGTATGGCATCGCCTTAAGTAAATTGCAAATGTACACCCAACCAAATTTTAAACTGCTGATATCCATAAAATAAAAGTATAATTTTCATATTCAAAGCATTAAATTTAAAAATACATTTCGACTTACCCATAATCGCGGTATAAATATTTCGCAAACATTTTTATAAATATCGCGGTAGAAGGTCGAGAGAGTCGAGAACTATATTATACTGTCAAAAATCGCACGAAATTTTATTCGCAGTGCGTACTAGTTGTAATTCCGATCGCGGAATATAATTCGCGCGAATTTAAAACGCGCGAATTTAAAACGCTGTGCGGACAGGGCCTAAATCGTTACTATTAATCGCTGCGGCTACTAATACCTTGCCGTTTTAGTAGCTGTCAGTAGAGCGCCGACATTATGAACAATGCCAGAATTTAGCAATATATCGATCTGTCGCGTAATCAAAATGTAATATAATCTGTAATTCTCATTTGCAACACTATTGGAGGGATATTTTAAGTTGATTTACCAAGGCAAATTCGGGATGCACATTCGTATTGGTCGGATTTCGATTCAAATAAAAAAAGACCGAGTCAATGACATTACAAATTTCATCTGAAGAAACGTGAAGCACAACACACGAAATGCGAAAATGACCGTGTTTTTGAGGTTTCAAACAAAGTGATGTCGGTCTAGAAAAATAAGGAAACGTTTTTAACCCGAGCAGTACACGACCCACTTCACCGTATAGCACCAACGCTCGTACTCGTATTACAGATTATTTATAGTTAAAACTGTTATATTATCTTCTGAAACAAAACCGAAACGCGAACCGTACCACTAATTATGGGAATGGAACGAATCAACTGCAAGCAGCGTTTCGCTCCATTTGCGGTTACTTCGTTTCTTTCCCATAAGTTGAGGTTCAGTTCGGCAGTTCGGCTAGCGGATGTATACGAAGCATAATTGACTCACTGAAATGAATACGTTGTACATTGTATTGAGATAACCAACACAGCTAATCCACCATAAACGTTATCAAAGAATGATTCGAGTATTTGCTATCATTTGACGTAAAACTCTTTTTCAAAGTATTTGGGCATTTTCGAAAAAATTTGTATTTTGCCTTTTGGTCATGCCTCGTAATTTTGACTGATTTATATAGTAGAATATTGGAAAGTTACATATTTTTAACAGGCAAATTTATCCATATTAAATTCAATTGTTATTTTTATATATCACAAGAGCTGGATAGCATATACACTGGACGGTGTAACGGCAGGGAAGCTATGTCGCCATCCGGTTAGGCAGCGTTGTGAGACGGGTTAAGATAGGGGCTGTAGGAAGAGATTTACTAATGTGGGTCTTGAAAAGGACCGGGTTACATGAAGGAGGAAAACATATTCCGGTAATACGTTCCACATAGGAACCGTCTTACACAAAACGTGTAGCAGAAGGGGTCCGTTCTCAGAGATATATAAATACGAATGTTAGAGAGAACGCGCTAATATTTTTAAAAAAATCTCTCCACAAGTTGCATTTAAAGATACACTGTGCATTTTTTCATACCCACAATATAAATAACCGAAAAAAATGTGTTTTTGAAAATTTTCATTGCATATTTTGCGATTTTTTTCTATCTAGGGAATAACGTATAATTAACGTTTTGACTCAACAAATGTACAGATATTATCTTCAAAAGAAATACATATTTTTTTAGGTAGAAATTCGGGGCGTTAAATAAACGACAAAATAAACTCACCGAAATTGTGAAGAATACGCCGCTGAACTGTCGAAGGATTTGTCTCCAAATTAACAACTATTTATTTATTCACTGACGTTTGATAAAAAGTATTATGTAACTTGTTGTATCTATGGAAAAATCATAGGTGTTTTGGATTAAGGTAATTATATTTTAGCCTTCGACGGGACGTGATGGCCAAAAGATTTCTACCGTTCTGCCACGGACTACTTTCACACCGTTCTGCCACAAGTACTTTCAATATACATTTTTTAAAATTATTAATCTACCCTATAACAACTTGGGCGACAGATTAGATAAGGAAATTTAGGAACAGCGCTTTGACTGACATAAAACGGATGAACATAAGCAGGGCAGAAAAACCATAAAATATTTATTGATCTTTTTTAGCAGGAGTATCATTAAAAGATAAAATTAAAAGCTCACGCATTCGTGGTAGCCTGGGTGTCACTGACATAAACAGTAAGCTAGAGGAACGACAGTTAAGATGGTATGGGCACATAAGACGGAGACCACCAGACCACACAGTGAAGCAGGCAATGTCTATAGAGCTTCAAAGACAATCATCCAGAGGTAGACCAAAGAACTCCTGGATGACCCAATGCTCCAAAATCCTACAAAGAAACGGCCTAGATGAAAGCGACACTCAGAACCGAAGAAGCTATAACCTGAGAACGAGAAGAGCCGACCCCAACAGTCTACCTAGGCAATGAGTTGGGATAGTGCTAGGAAGAAGAAGAAGATTTATTGATCTTTTTTATCTCATTAGTCACTATACTTATTTTAGATATGGATTTGGGTTAGAGATGCACAACCAGCGACAAATTTAAAATTATATATATAATATTTCGATACAGAAGATTAAGCAGCGCTTCGACTATGTTCACGGAATCAGGACTAAATGGATTTGTCGGCCTGATGAAACACCGGGTTACTGGAGCCAGAATGCGGCTAATGGCCTCCGCCAACACGGTGGTGACCACAGCCTGCCAGCACCAAGCGCCACTCCTGAGTTAGCGCTGCGCCCAAGCTAACTCAAGACCACGCCCTACATAGCTGTCCTAAATGATAATTTATTGTTCTTCATCACAGACATAGGAATTAATAGACGAGAAGATAATGGCGAGGGGTAAAATCAACTGTTGAAGAACGAAGGGAGTGAAGCTGACTGTGATTCGTCAATAAATCAATCTGACAGTAAATAGGCATCTCGCATTATAATATCACCATTTACTTCTTAAAAGTAAAATCTGCTTTTGAATGAATAGACATTTTTACATGGGAGCGCAAATTACTCGCCACGTTATGAACTAATTTGCGAAGTCCAAATTCGGCAAAGTAAATTTTTTCTGTTTGCAGAGTCGTAGTTAGTTTCAGAGTATTTAGTTAAGACACTTTTACAAATGTTTCATAATTTACTTACCCCAGTAAACAACGATGAGCACACTTGAGAATCGCTACATTGTGATGTGATAGTATATGTTGTAATGTTTTTAAAGGCGAGTCCATCACAGTGTTTCTAAAACTGATCCATATAATACGGTGTGAACAAGCTTAAAATAAAGTAAAATAATGCTTACTTATGGAATGTAATACGACAATTGGGTTTATTCTCTTTTTCACATCTATTTTTACATTTTTTGTTTTTAATGAGTTTTATTAATTCACAATGTACATTTGTTACGTATAAATTTTTATAAAATTAGCGACCGGTTTCGACACGTCCGTGTCATTAACTAGCTATTTTAAAACTAAATTTTTAAGTGCAGAAATATGGGGTTTTATTTAGTTTGGTTCTTTGGTGGGAGGGGATTTGAGGGAGGGGGAGGGGGTTGAGAGGGAAGTGGAGGGAGGAGTCAAAATAACGGGGAACATTGTCAATAGAGGTGATTTGCAAGGTGCTATTATTTTATTTACTATATTAATGCTTGAATTAATTTTTTTGTTGATTTCTAATGTTTCTAATGCGCACAAATTAAAATATTTATTAACGTTAGAATGTTTAAACTTAGTTTTATCCCGGTTGAAGCTATGGCCTGTCTCTATCAAATGATTAGCGAACTCGGAGAAATTATTATTTTTTAAACATAGTTCGTGTTCCCTAATTCTGGTTTTGAAATTTCTTGTAGTCATACCTACATACTGGGAGTTACAATCATTACACTCTAAAGTGTATATCCCATTTTTATCTAATTTATTTGAAACATCCTTGTTATTAATTAAGTTTTTTATTTTAGAATTGGTGTAAAAAGCTGTCGAAATATTAACTGGTAACATGCGGGATATTTTTAAGGACAAGTCGCCTGTATAAAGAAGTTTTTTATATATTAGATTTTTACTAGATTTAGTGTTATTATCACCACTATAAATGTACTTTTTAGAAAATATTTTGGTTTGTTTCTTATTAACTAAACGATTAATTATGTCAGGTTTATATCCGTTGTTTATAGCTATTTGTTTTATAATGTTAATTTCATTATTGAATTTTTACAAGTTTTCATATCACAAGTCAACATTTTGCCGTGTTATTTCGTAAAATGAACCGATGATGCCTCGACCATAGTTCGCACAAGAATGATGACGTCACGTTTTCAAATTTTACTTGAGCCATACGCGAGCCCAGCCGGCTCCAATGGAACCGGTATGGGGAGTGGGGATAATACGCTTTTAATCACTTAGGGCAGGTCTACTAATATTCATATGTCTATGTTCTTCATCTATTTTTATCTATTGTAAAATAAATATGTTTATCTATATGGGACGTGTGGGATTGCATTAACCTCCCCACATCCTGGAATAAAAAATATTTTTATTATATCCAAACCTCCAGAGACCGAGCCAAGGGACCGTACAAGCATCTCGTCACTAATGTTATTGTATTGAACCAAAAAAAATGCATCCATGACCGTACCTGATAAACAATTTACCGCTGTTTAAAAACCTGCATTAAAACATTTTAATCGGTTTAAATGTAAATGTGGACCAGAGTTAATGAGAGTTAAACAAATGCATATTTTTTTAAATACCCACAAGAGATGAAGAGATATTCAAATGGTCCAAACAATCCCCAAAATATCATAGACTAACCCACGGATTCCCCGCAATTTGGGGAATTCTTCACGAATTGGCAACGCTGATGTGGTAGACCATAGTTATATTACTCGCGTAGACTGGTTTTGATAAATAAGCCGATTCAGTCTTACCAACAGAAACGGTGAGTTTTAATACGATGGTGTTTTATTCGTTTTTAAATAACGATTTATAAATTCCTCGTATAAAAATCTATATATAAATAAAAATGTAAATGTTCGTTTGTTCAAAATCTTAAATCTCCCAAAGTTCTTCACAGATTGCTTTGAAATTATGTGTTTTTATTATACAGATGTCACCTGTGAAAGGTAAATTCATATTTTTTTTTTAAAATAGCGACATCTGTTAGATATACATGATTCGAACTATATTGAAACCCGGTCTTACGTACGATTCGAATTATATTGAAACCCGGTCTTACGTACTATTTGAACTATATTGAAACCCGGTCTTACGTACGATTCGAACTATATTGAAACCCGGTCTTACGTACGATTCGAACTATATTGAAACCCGGTCTTACGTACGATTTGAATTATATTGAAACCCAGTCTTACGTACGATTTGAACTATATTGAAACCCAGTCTTACGTACCATTTGAACTATATTGAAACCCGGCCTTACGTACGATTTGAACTATAACAGTAAATAAAACGGAGACCATATCAATCAGTTTTGTAAAAAGCCACAGCATTATTTGTACCCACTCCCAAGTGTTGTTCCGAATATTCCGCCAGGGGGAGGTGTGGATAGCAGTGGCGTTCCAAAACTGAAGATTTTTATAGTAATTATTATTTTACTCATTGAAGACAATATTGAACTTTTTTTCGAAGGAAGAAAATACTTTGGGGTGTGATATTATATATTAAATATAAAAAAAATCTTAATAATATACAAATTTTTATTGAATTTTTAATGAAATGACAGCCAGCCAGATTTCGCTTATCACAAGCATCGTCACGGCTCCAGTTTAAGTGATACTAACAACAGTTACATTTAATAGGTAGATATATAATAGTAAGACATTATGTAGTAGTCAGAGCGCGAACAATGAGAGGAACACCCTTCACCCCAACATAAATCTCGTCAATGAGAAAAATGTTTCCTCACCGAAATGATTTCATTTTTAAATCGAAATGAAATTGGAAAATATTTATATGTAATTCGGAAATTACTATTACTCTTACCATTTTTTTCTAAATATATTCAGAATTATTTTATAAGTCCTAAAACATCTATATATTTGTGTGAAATAATATTACGCTCTTGCCAAAAGATTGTTAAAGTAAATACATTTTTTTAAATATGTTAAGAATTATTTTTTTGGGATAAGTCCTAAAAAATGAAAAAAACCAATAAATTCCCAATTTTTAATGGAAATACTAACATTAATATACTTTGTCACTTCGTGTGTACTTTTTGATACTAAACAGGAGTTAATTTGTTTTTGAGGACTTTTGTCATATTTGAAACAAGTAATAAATTGGTCGCGTCTTAGATGAAATATTTAAGTCTATGAATCGCGTATTCGTTTTCTTTCAATTCTATGAGCTTCAATAATTCAACTAAGCTTTTCAATGGTCAAGTAATTTTGCATAACGAACGATATTATTAAAAAAATATATGTGTATATTGACAGCTAACTGACACCATGGGGCATAGCGGCGCCGGTACCTACCGCGATTTGCTTCTAACTGGCTAGGTATATTTTTTTTAATTTTCAAGGAACAACAGAACGCGTGATTGTTTACAAACGTCAAATATTTAAGGCGATGCACTACGTCGTATAATATTTTAAATTGAGCCGCTATCAATAACAACCCTTACGTAGATGGCGGTAAGGTTGAAATTTCCCACCATCCGCCTGGGTTGATTTATGCAAGAAAAAAACATGGCCAAAAAGTGCCTTTTATTTTATTTTGTGGATGTTCAGGCATAAATTTTTTTTTTGATCATTTTATAAATAACTTAATTTGCCACATTATACAATAAAATCATAACCGAAAATGGGTTCGTAAGTAGGAGATTTTGAACTTTATAGCAGTTTTCATAGGCCTTTAAATTATTTTTTTTCTGGGCTTATAAAAAGACTTATCTGAAAATATTCGATTTTTTCAAAGGCCAAGATGTATTCTACTCGCAGTATTTAATTAAAGCATCTGAAACATTTCTAGGCGACCAAATTTTCAAACCAAAAACACATGATTTTGCATTACTACGTATGGCATCGCCTTAACATGTAATTTTGGATATTTTTTATTGTAATAATGGATTATTTACATTCTAAAACACTTTTTATAAATTTAATGAAAATCAACTTTAATAATATAATTATTAAGTTCTGCAAGTATTTTTTCGTTTTTGTTATTGTTACAGCTGTTTCGGCTCTCAAGGCCAATTTCAAACTATGGTTATAACCACGTTTAGACGACTTATTTATATGATCCGTCAGGACAAACATGCTTTTTTTAAATAGCGCCATCTGTTGGACGTAAAAGCAACACGTGCTATTGTTTCTCTATCTGTACAGACTGACTGATCCACAGCAACGCGTAGTGGGGTACAGCTAGTATATAGATAAGAAAATATAACGAGAAAAAGAGACAAAAAGAGAAGAGAACATCTTATTGGTGACAGGAAGAGATACAAATAGAAAAGAGGGAGACAAAATTTTATAATTACATTACTAATGGAAGTGGGAAATTGAATGAATTGTTGAATTGAAATGAACAAATCTGCATCAGATTTGGAGTCAATTTTGTGGTATTGAAAAAACCTTTTTGACTTGAAAAAACTTAATTGAAAAATCAAATGTAAAAACAAACGAAAAACACACATCTCTGAGTGATTAATATACATCGGTTTCCCGCTCGTACCAGCAGTTTAAGGATACCGTGTATAATAGCTGTATAACAGAGGACGAATCTGAAGCTTTTAAAATGACCAACTATAAAGATACAGTATAAACATAAAAAATAAAGTAGATATTTGTCGATTTTCTGAAAAACACCACTTTAAATTTCTGTATAAAACGTATATCTCACCACGCCCTTGACACCACGCAGCCGAATCGCGTTTGCTGGGTCTGAGAGGGTGGAGAGGGGGTGGTGAAGGTTGATGGTGGTTAGGTAGGTCGCTGGGGTGTGGGGGAGGGTAGGGGGCTGGCAGGAGGTGCACACCCTCAGCAGAAAAGGAATAACGAGCTGCCAGGAACAGCGCAACGTTTGCTTCACAGAAAGGAAAATGTTTTATATTATAATGGCGTTCTCGATACGCGCTGGGAAAAGAGAAAGTACTAGAAAGTTGCAGTTAAAAAATAATAATTATTTTTATTGAAATGCGTATTTAAAAATTAATTCACCGTGTAGATTTAAAAGTGTATCTGTGCATGAGGCCAACATTGAAACTAACGATATATTTCTACATAATTAAATCCTTAAGATCCTGGGTTCGATTCCCAGTTGAAACCAGTTTCTTTTTTATTTCTCCTTGCCTCATTCACATTCCATCGTCTCATAAATACTCTTCTATTATCTTGACTCTTAACATAGCCTGACTCGAGTATCTGATTCACTTGGTCGTGCCATGTCTTCCTCGGGCGTCCCCAACTTCTGCTACCATTCACATTTGAGTCATATATATAAGTATCATTGAATCGCTGACAGCCCTGAATTGTTAATGCCAATTGTCGATGCCTACTCAGATATTCCAAGTACAATTAATTTTGTGGGTAATAAACTCATTACTGACTATTATCATAGACACCTCATACATCGACTGATGACAGGTCTTATACAACTATAGTATAAATTAGTTCACCTATTGTTACACTGGTATATATTTCTTTCTTATACATTGTCTTACTGCACTTATATTAATAATTGCATCACTTGCAATAGTGTTTTTGTGTACACATTAATTGTTCTTTAATTTATTGATATTATCATCCTGTTTACCACTGTATGCTTGTAATTCCATTATCACTGTATTGTAAAGGCAATTTTATGGTGTTTGAATAAATAAATAAATATATTCTCCTTACACTCTTTGCGACTCAGGGATATCATTTCTGCAGCATTCAGTCTACTTCCATCCTTTCTCTGCCAGTTCCATGCTTCTCTTCCATACATCAGGGTAGGTACTAGCACTCCATTGTGGACTGCTAACTCCGCTTCTTTGGACATTTTTTTTGTTAGCGCCAACTGCGTTCAGTCCTCAATTAATTTACCTGCATTTACCCTTCTTTCAATATCTCTGTCAGCCTTCCCATCTCTCGTAAACATACTTCCTAAATATACAAACTCATTCACCTGCTCCTAGTATTCCTCGTTCATAACTATATTTCACACTGTTTTCGTACTCTCTCTTTTAAACACCATGACTTTAGACTTCTTATATTCATAATGAACTCATTCTTATTACATACTTCGTTCAAAAATCACTGCATACATAATTCGTTTAAAAATCACAAATATTATCTTCAGTAAATAAGTGCCCACCTATTAGTACCTATGTATGACAGAGGAAAATACATTGGTGAAATTAGAGTGGAAAGCTGAGGCTATTTATTCAGCCAGTCGACGGCATCGGGAGTTACTTGGTGCAGCACAATGTGTTTTAGAGAAATTGACGAAGGAACATTATTCTATGATGTGTTGTTTGTTCTTTTAGGCCCTATTTATGCATCATAGAAGTACAGCATCTTTGACTGCACCGGATACAGACTTAATGAGGTCCACATCTTCCGAGGAAGAGAGAACAATGGTTGTAACACTGGCCCTTTACACCGGCAATCAATTTTCCGTAAAATTATTAAGAATTCTAAGATCCAATCGAAGTTCTAAGATGTTATTAGTAAAAATAATTTAAAAAAAACATATTGCATTTTTTTAATCGGTTTTCATGTTTTACATTCTTATGCTAAACATTTTAATATTTTGAGGAAACTCAATTTGGAAGGCGGATATGGGTACCGCCGCCCGGGAACCATTTATTGGATAACCAACACCCCTGCCATAGGTCACCTCAAGTGGTTCGCTTCTTTTGGTGACTTAGCAAGGGTGCCAGGGATCACGGGGTAAGGTTTGTCTAGTTTGTTGGACCCCCAGATTCTTACCCATACCTTTTTCCTTTCATGAACTTGCTCTCTTTCCTTTCCCTAAAAGACCCTCCAGACAGTATCCCCACAGATGCCAGTTTATTCCTCAGGGCTTCTTATGTGGAGCTAATCTAAATAAAGAACCGATTACATTTGAATGTTTGTAATAATGTATTTAGATAATTTTAATTTAAAATTAAGACACGGAATTCGATAGATAAATGTAGCTATTTGTATTGGGGGAGCAGAACTGCATTTTGGATATTTATTTTTGAACTAAGATCTTTATTTTATAACTTATATCTTTAGTTTATAACTAACATCTTCATTTTTCATCTAAAACCATCATTTCATAACTAGAATCTTCTCTTTATAACTGAGAACTTCATTTTCAACTTAGACCTACATTTCATAACTAGGATCTACATTTTATAACAAAACTTCATTTTCAACTAAGATATTCATTGTATAACTAAGATCTTCATATTATAACTAAGATATTCATTTTATGACAAAGATTTTAATTATGAATTCTCTCGTATTTCAAATAATATGACAAATACAACACTTAGGTTGCCTAATTGAAGCTATCCGTCTCTGACCCTATAAAAATAGGTATTAAATTGTAAAGTAATGATTTTACTGGAGAAATATAAGGCAACTGGAAAGTCGTGTTCCCACCACTCGATCACCCCTACACGATGTATGGGTATTCTCTCCTTCAATTTGATTTCATGGCTTCCACGAGCGTAATACATACATGCTTGCTATCCTAAAGCCGACACGATACACGGGGTCTGGAAACCACAGTCCAATCGGGAAAATAAACGTAATATAATAATTGCTATTATACATAGTACTTATGGAAACAACACCATGGATTATTATCTTAATTAAATAATTGCAATTTATGTAGTGCACGGATTCAACCGGGCAACACCGAAGTGTTTCTCTCGATCGGGAATTTCATAATTTTCAACCATTATTTTTATTACACCTTAGGTTATTTATTATAATAATCGAAGTGTAAATATTACGCCGCGCGTAAGATCGGAATAGTGAAATATTACTTTAATAAAATATTTTTATTTAAATAAATATATATACACGGTGTCCGGAAACTCGTAGTACAAGCGGGAAACTGGAGAATCTACACCACATGGGGAACCCAAAAAAACATAAAGTTTTTTGATTTGAGCATTTTCAAAAAAAAAAAAAAAACCAAAAAAAAATATTTTTCGGCTATTTTAGGGTTAAAGTTTTTTCTGGTGTTTAGGGTTGAATAACAGATGTTTTAACCCTGCAGAGCAGAAATATTTTATGATTACACCGGGTTAAATGAAGGGTGATTTCAAAATAATGCTTCAAATCCGAGTTTCTTCATTTGTTTTACTTTCAAATAGTTTTAATTAGTTGGGTACTTTGATCTTCAGTAATAATTTATAAGAATTTGATTAAAAAAAAAAAAAAAAAAAAATCAACTTCAAACTCGATTTACTCGATAACGAAAGCTCAAATAAAAAAAAATATACTACAAAATCGACTCCAAATGTGATGTAGATTCACCAGTTTCCCGCTTGTACTACGAGTTTCCGGACACCCTGTATAATGTCTTTTAAAACATAAAAAGTGGTATTTCTGAGGATTAAACATTCCTCCCCAAGGACTAGAGTCAACCACGCTAGCAACTGACACAAATCCCTATCAGGTAGGACCGATATTTATTTCGTATATTAGCTGCTGTAATGTCATCCAATTTCAGATAAATGCGTATTTGTCCGCTTATGTATACGTGATTGCTACCAAAATAAATAAAATGCATTTTAATCGACAGCGAGTCTATCTGAAACTTCGAAGATTTGCATTCGTTCATTGAATCGAAATTCTAAAAAATGTATTTAAAAAAAATAAACCCATTCAAAGAGTTATATCTGCTTATCTATACCATAGCTGAACCAGCGCGTAATAATCTAATAAGTAAGACGGATACATTATACAAATTATCCTATTATTGTAATTAGCACAAGGTTATTTATGTTTGTCAAAATTTTCAGGTTCAAGGTTCATCATTTACCAATAAGGTCGGTTCCTTTTTATTACTACAGAAAACATAGAATTTTTTATTACGTTAGCTCTATACTGGAGGCTACCAGGAAAATAAGTTCCCTATTTTCCTCAGGGCCTATGTCATCTTGGTGGTCTTTTAAGGCAAGGTTAAGGCGATGCACTACGTCGTGTAATATTTTCAATTGAACCGCTATCAATAACAACCCTTACGTAGATGGCGATAAGGTTTAAATTCCCGCTTAACACCATCGGCCTGTTTTGATTTATGCAAGAAAAAAACATGGCCAAAAAGTGCCTTTTATTTTATTTTGTGAATGTTCAGGCATAAATATGTATTTTTTTTCAATCATTTTATAAATAACATAATTTGCCACATTATACAATAAAATCATAACCGAAAATGGGTTCGTAAGTAGGAGATTTTGAACTTTAAAGCAGTTTTCATAGGACTTATACATTATTTTTTTCTGGGCTTATAAAAAGACTTATCTAGAAAATACTCGATTATTTCAAAGGCCAAGATGTATTCTACTCGCAGTATTTAATTAAAGTATCTGAAACATTTCTAGGCGACCAAATTTTCAAACCAAAAACACATGATTTTAAATTACTACTTATGGCATCGCCTTAATGCCAAATCACAATTTTGATTAATCTTTATAACGAATTGGCGTACATTATGAATACCAAAAAATATGCTTTAGATAAATTGAAGGTTTTCCTATCGCTTCGCTTGAGTAGAATACAAATAAAAAAATAAAAATTTTAAATGCAAACTACTAAAAAAATATTTTTTCAATAGAAATGTATGAACGCATAAAAAAAGCAATTGAAAAATACAGTATTATAGCTAAGATTATCTGTGACAGTTTCACTTGATAAACTTTTTTGCTTTCTTATAAAATTATTTACAAAATGAATAATACCAGTTTTTTGCTTGAAATCGAACGTTTCTAGACTCCGTTTGTCAAGCAATTTTAATGCATATTACCTACAATATACGGTATTCCAAGAATATACACATTTTTGGCTTGTAGCTTCCTCTTAAGGTAGTGAGAGAAGGTTCTGGAAAGGAAAAATTTTCGGTAGGAATCTTAGGTAGGGTTTAGTGTGTCTAGGAGTGAGGTATAAATCCATCCCTTCCACTGCAAGACAATGATGGGTCGTGAGAGTCCAGCTGTAGAGGTCAGAGGGTCTCTCTCAACCGGTCTCTTCCAATCCGGCTAGTGGGCAGAAGCATCCACCGTCAAGACCAGAATAAAATTCATTCACTGAACCCGGCCACCCCTGCTAAGTCACCAGCCGTAGAGTTGTTGGTTATCCAATGAATGGTTCCCGGGGCAGCGGTACTTGTTCAGTTTCTCGGAGGCTCACCTGTGCTGAACCAAATGACTCCCGATGCCGTTGACTGCAGAACGAACTAAATATGCAGGTTTATTTGTAAAGGTTAAATATAAAGTACTATATTAAAATCTTTTGTAGGCAATGTACAATTAATATCGGGAGTGATTCTCATTTTACAGCCCAAGGGCCTTTGAAAGTTATTAATTAACGTTTTTGGGTAATCAATAAATTATTATGTCTACAATATCATGCAATCAACGCCTACTAAGAAAGCTCGAAACTTTCCATATTCCTTTCCAAATAACCAATTTAACCTTCTCCTAATCTGTTGTATCATGTACAGAGAAAAATAATTAATTGTGATTTATTGAATTCCTGTTAAAATCCTAATTGGAGGACATTTCCTAATATATGTAAATTCAGAATATAATATTTTTGTAGTTGTATAACCTATTGTGTAAAAATGACAGAAACCGATATGGTCGAATTAGCTCAGTGGTCAGAGCAATGCCCCGGCAATGCAGAGGTCCTGGGTTCAATTCCGAGCTGCAACCGAGTTTTCTGTCTTTTATTTTGAATTTTTGGTGATTTATAACGGTTCCGTGATAACTCAGCACAGTAACAATTCAACACACTTTTAAAAAGTGATATAAAGTCATTAGAAACGATGAAAAAAAATTAAACCTAACCTAACCTAACCTAACTTAACCTAACCTAACCTACATAACCCAGGTTAATAACGTTTTTGTTTCATCAGTTTCCATGACTTTATATAACTTTTAAAAAATGTGATGAATTATCATTTAGATGATTTATCCGGTCATCATTTATAACATACTTCCATTGAACACCAAAGACGGGCTGTTTAAATTTGAACAATTCATCAAATTTCAACGTTGAAATTCAAGTTTCCGAAATTTAATAATAAATACAGACAGAGAACGTTTGAATACAACATACCGAAGATATTTAATTTATTACCTGACACTATAAAGCAATGTAAGTCTATGAATAAGGTTAAATATATGGTGAAAAATTGGATATCGGAAAAAAAAACTTTAATATGTATGAAAAAATGTTAATTCTGTAGATATAAGATGTAAATTATAACTTATAAAATGTAAACTAAACTTTAAGCACCTGTTGACAAGCCAATTCAATTGGCTTAGCAGGACTTGTGTTTTGATATGTATTAACTATTTATTCAATAAAATAATAAAAAAAGTACCAAGAAAGTTCTATTACAGTTCTGTTAACATTTCTCCATTTCCGTTGTTTCACAGTCCTTGGATAGTAACAGAACTTGAATAGGACTTTCAAATTACTTGAATATTAACTTTGAAATAAGATGAATTGTTCAAATTCTTAGAAAAACCTGTCCTTAGTTTTACTCTTAAAAATATTTGTCATTTATAAGACAATCTATATATATTTGCAGAGTTAAAAAGTAATTATTATATGAAACTGGACACTTTATAGGTATGAAAAAAATCACAGCCTTTCTTTAAATGCTACTTAAGACATTTGTCGAGATATTTTTGCATTATTTTAAATATTTCATGGTTTATTAAATATTTTCGCTTAAACCTATTAATTATAATATATTTTTTATTATTAGCGCGCTCCCTTTAACTTTCGTATTTACATATCTCTCTTTCAAACCATCGTCTTATTCTTTTTGAACGCTTACCTAGGATGATTAAATATTACAATATTTTTAACAAAATAAAAATGAATTGCACAAGATTTAAAATATAACCAATATTCATACAATTAAAGAAACACGCATTTATACGAAAGGCATGAACAAACTTCTGCCTATTTTGGTAGGTACCTACCTTCAAAGCTTTTTTGTTTTGATTTTTCAATTTGAAAAATATGAAACATAATGTTTGCTCAGAGGGTATGCGATGGGTTGGGAAGGGTTGGGAGTTGGAAATGGTTGGTAGACGTGTTTTGACAGAAAGGGTTCAATCACATGCTTCAGTAACTGTTTTTAATTTTTGAATATGAAAAATGAAAACATCGTTTAGCGTCTGGGGCGGTTCGGATTTAACCGCCAAAAGATTAAATATATTTTTATTATGAATTAACTATATTTACGCAAATACGATTTATTTAACGTGCCTTCTAAATCGGATGTTAACGGTCGTTATGTGCAAAATTTCATTAACATTCTGCTTTTAAGCTGTGGGAAATGGGATAGTGTGGTTATTTGAAATGACCTGTAGACAGTGACTTTCTTTATATCTGTGCAAAATTTCATCAATCTGAGATTTGCATTAAAAACAAAGCCAATCTCTGGACACCCTGAATTTCACCAATAAATGAATATATCATATGTCTCGACGCCATCTAGTGAGAAATTTAGCACTAACAAAGCCTTTCCCACAAAAATAAAGTTGATTGTTTACAGGTGAAAAAATATAATTAGCAGTAATTGTTGATTGAGGTACTAGTACATATTGAATCATTTGGCGGGTTGGAAATAAGTCGACATAGCTCAGTGGATACAGAGCACCTGACCGGACATCAGAAGGCACGCATTCAATTCCCGTTGGCGGCATTTATTTTTACTCGGGAGATATTTTCAATTTGTATTAGTATTTCGGATGACTAATTATTGCTTATAATTATTTGTTATCCTTTATGCTATGGATAAAACCTATTCTTATTAACTTTAGTTTATCATTCAAAAAATAATATGCCAAACATAAATGTTTAACAGTTATCAAAGTAACGATAATGCAAGCAATAATGTATGCTTAACTACTTATCTTTTGATTCTTGGTAAAAACATTTTTTATACATCTTTTATATGATAACAGACTTCCTTCATCATTGATATCAAAGTATTCATTTCTTGCATTAGTGGCAATATTGTCACAATAATATGGTAATAAGAGTCGAGTTGGTTTACTAGGTACATGATAATTTATCAGCGAGACTAGTTCAGGTGAGTCAAACCAGTTACTGTTTATTTTAAATAAATAAAAAGAAATCATTAAGTATTCGTCCATCTTTTAACGATACGAGTCGCAATGTTTGTAATAGAAATATTAGAAGGAATTCCTAATTAAAAATTAATTGATCAGAGAAATTTACCTTGAATCCTCTCAATGGAATTTATATGGCTGTTGTAGGAAGGGTTCCATATAGAGGAGTTATATTCTAAGTGACTTCTAACAAGAGTTGTATAAAGTATTTTGAACGTAAGGATGTTTTTGAAATTCTTAGATATTCTAAGGATGAAGCCCAACATTTTCATTGCTTTAGTAATAATATTAATGTGATTAGTAAATGTTAATTAAGTATCAAAGGTTATTCCAATGTCCATTATCTCAGGTACAGACAATAAACTATGGTTATTCAGTGTATAACTATATCTGATAGGGTTTTTTTATTGTGAAAAAACTCATGATTAGACATTTTGAAGTGAAACTTCTTTAGGCGCGTAATGGATTTTCGATGGACGGAGTAAAACCGAGTCAGGATCGACACGAAAATGCGGGTACCCCCACCACCGCTCACCGTTCACTGTCCCTCTCTCACCATATGCGCTTGTTGAGGTGGGGGAGCCGCTCACGAACGTTCTCTCTCTTCTCTTCTTTCCTCTCTCTCAGACACCAGCGAACTGCGCCACGCCAAGCATCAGCTGCTTGGTTAGTATACTGCGTCGTGAGTGTAATACGAGTGAAATACGTAATTGATTGTGGTTCATACGGTTTAACAAAAGAAGTTTCACTTCTGTCTTGCGTAGGCTTGACACACCCACTTTTTTTAATATTAAGTGTGAGTTTGTTAATGCTACACCACTCTGCAAATTTTTCCGAATTCGATTGTAGCGACAAATAGACATTGATATTTTTTACGATTTTATATATTTTCATGTCATCAGCAAATAATAATATGTTAACATCAGAGAATATGGAATTGATATCGTTTATGAATAATATAAATAATATTGGATCAAGTTGCGAACCCTGAGGCACGCCGCTAATAGCTTCAAATTCGTAAGATAATAATAATAATAAAATAACATAATTAGTTTCTGTGAAAAATTACCCCAGGGAAGCCGTAGATAGATAAACAGATTTGTTCGTTTAATTAATCGTTTTTTTCTGGACGGATTCCTAATCCAAAATTCCCAAATATTTTCTAAAACAAGGTTTCGATATATTTTAAAACTGAACCAGCAACCTAATTACTAAAAATCAAAAATGTAATTGATCAAAATTGAATTTGTAGATACTTTCAGTATCGCCCTGGTGGAGGACCGCTTGCAGATATGAAATGGGTTTAACCGTGTTTGATGACTAGATCTGAGTCAGGTGTTTTTCCATCTTCAACATCTACTTCTTTTACCTACTTCATTATGGACCATTGGAAAAATTGAAACGTTATCAAAAAACGAAATGATAACTACTGATGAAACGTATTTCAGAAATAATAAGGAGCATTTTAACAATGTATAATTTGTGAAAATAGATAATTACTCTAAATAATAATTGTCTTTTCTCTAACATTGTATTTTTTCAGATTCACTGCCCAAATTCAAACGTGGAATCATGTCAATAATTTCAAGTGTTCAATGCGCATACATACAGACACACACACACACACATAAACACCCTCACATACATTACACACACACCTATTTACTACACAAGTCATCTGGTAATTAAGGAATAAACATACCACTTAGCAGACATTACAAGGAAACATATCATAGGTACCCTGCATGAAGTATCTTATTCCTGTATATTGTTTCATCTCTGTAAATCATGTACTGTTTGTTTTTATAATATAAAAAAAATATATTTATAAAAAAAACATTTCTTCAACTTGAGCCCCCTTTATATGTTAAACGTACTTTGCCATATTTTTACTATAAAAATAACAATAAAAGAATACAAAAAAATACTAAATACTTAATAAAGGGGTACAAAGGAGACATAATGGAAACCCCCCTTTGGATATCATGTGTAATAGCATTTTCATAATAATAAATTATATCATTCGTTGCCCCCCTCTATATCATTCCAGTGAGGGTATGTTCATGATGAAAGAACTATCCAAAACGGATCTGTTACATAGTTACATTACAGCTAGGAAAATTGTGAATTAGGCGACCCTGAAAAACTATAATAATATCCAACCCTGTCTTATAAAAGTGTGGAAGTACTTTGGTGATTCTAATATCAACCTTTCTAGTTGTCTTAACTATGTAGAACGATGGAAAATCATTGCGACATTTTATAAAAAGAGCTTCAAAGCCTTTGTTATTCGTTTTACTTTTTCACACAATATTATATATTTATCACACAAACTTTTTAAAAATACAATTTTTATTTATTTATTCAAACGCCATATAATGGATTTTACAATACAGTGGTAATCGAATTACAAGCGTACAGTGGTAAACAGGATAATAATAGCAATAAATTAAAGAACAATTATGTGTAAACAAAAACATTATTTGCAAGTGATGCAGTTATTAATATTAGTGCAGTAAGACAATGCATAATTCAAAAGATATACCAGTGTAACAATAGTTGAGTTACTTTATACTAGGTATGTATAAGACCTGTCATGAGTCGAAGTATGAAGTGAGGTTAGGTGAGTTATTGTTAGCCACAAAATTAATTGTACTTGCAATAGCTGAGTAGGCATTGCAACTTGGCATTAACAATTCAGGGCTGTCAGTGATAAATAATAAATAAGAAATAGTAATTGTATTATATTACATTGCTGGATATATTGTGCCTGTCTCACTAAGAAATCCCGTGTTGAGAACAGGCGTAGTTTAAACCAACAGAAAATATTGTCTCATAATCATAAGAATATTATAGTAATGTAATGCCGCTCGGAAAAAATGATTCTACTATTAAATGACTTGTACCCGGTGTAGATAACATACATAGGTACCTATAACTTTATCAGTGCTAGGCAGTACATGCTTTTTATCTTTCCAAAAGGTATGACCAACCTACCAATGCCGGTTCCTGGGAAGGATGACTATGCTTACCAACTTCCTTTAGAGATAATTCATTTTTCAGTCAAACCACAGTGAATTCATGATAAGAATAAGTATTTTTTGTAAATGTATGTAATTGATCAAAGATATTAATTGTAAATGTTGTGAAATGTTATTGGAATCACTGTTTTTCACAAATATGCATTAAATAAAATATTTTTCAATTTGACGTTGAAAAATTGTCATGAAATGAAAAAAATTGATCGGCTTGTGGCTGAGTTGACATCGCGTTTGGGTCCCACCCAGGCGTAGTGTGTTCAATTCCTCTGCTGGCTAAGTCCTCCATCACAACACAAGCAACATTTTCCGCTTTCTGTGGTGGTAGTAGGAGATATTCAAATATTGTCAGGTTATCAGTAACCCGAAAATGTTTGTCTTTCTTTTTAAAAAAAAATTTATTCTATCAATTCCTTCGTTAAATTTAAAAAGTTAGTTACGGTGTTATATAATATTTTTTTTCATTTTTGTCCTTTCTTAACTATCGACAGGCCAATATGCCAAACAAAACGTCTGTAACCAAGTGGGTCTTCCGACGACCCCATGCATTTTTCTGTCTTATGGGCTTTTAAGCTATAGAAATCCCAATTATTCAATCAATTATTAATGGTAACTTATGTGTTTGCGCAGGAATACGTAAAATACTAAAATGATATGTCAAGTATTTCAGCTAATATAAGGAGGATAGTAATTTTGGATACTATCTATCCCCCAACTTGATAGTTAAATAATAAGATTTTATATTAAATAAGTCGCATTTGATAAAAACTGAATGTCACCCTATCTGTCTTCATTATTGGGAATGATGATTAATGATTAGTTATGGTTCACACATGGTTACAATATACTGTCAAATTACTCATCTGGCCACTCATGTGACGTATTTGTTTCTATTTTTGAATATTTTTTGTTTCTATGTAGTATTACTATATGTTTGTGATTACTCAAAGAGTTAGCTTCACTCAAATGTAAATTGTTAACCTCGATACAGGCTTAGTCATAGTGCGGTTGATTTTAAAAATAAGTAAATATATTAATACGATAAATACTGTGACCAATTCTGTATTCTCTACGTTTAAATAATATTCCAAAGCATTGATACCTACTGAGGGGGGTAGGTACTTACAAAAATTAGTTGGCGAAATATATTTATCATTGTCATTGAATTGCAGTGACTTTTTTAATATCGATTTATGAGTTATCGACAATTCTTTGTCGATAATGCGGAGTTTTTATGTTATTTCTGCGTTTAATAAATCTAATTCTGCAATATTTATGTATTATCGATGTTTTTCATTGTAGTTTATTGTTATATTTATTTATTTTGTTGCTTTTTAATGGGGCAAGTAAAATGTGAATCGTGTGAATTGATGTTATGTGATAAAAATGATAACATAAATAATATTAAAATTCGATCTTTCTTGCACAATTGTGGCAGAACTGATTCAAAATCTGATATACTTGGTTCGAATCCAGCCAATGAAAATGAAACATACGGATAAATTCTGCCCTGTCTAATATGATATCAAATAAAACAAAACAAAAAAAAATACATGAAAACCTTACAGCAAACAATTTTTATATTTTAAAATAAATATGTTTTTACTGAACCTCAGTCAAATCAAAAAATATATAACAAATTATTATAATCAATAAAAATATCTCACAAGTAAAAATAAATGCCGCCGACGGGAATTGAACCAGCACCATTATGATGTCCGGTCAGGTGTTCTGGACCACAGAGCTACGTCGGCTTATTTCCAACACGCCAAATAATTCAATATGTACCTACTAGTACTTCAATCAACAATTACTGCTTATTATATCGACTAATTATTGCTTGTAAAAAATTGTTATTCTTTGTGCTAAGCATAAAAAACCTTGTCTTATAAACATTGGTATATCATTAAAAAAACAAAAAATGTATGTTTTTAAATTAATAAAAATAGATGTATTTATTATAGTTAAACAAAAACTTTGTTTTTGAGGGGTTGATTTTTTTGCAAATTAAATACACATCATCTGACTCATTTTTTCCGTTTTCCAATTCTTTGTGCTACATATATTTTAATATTTTCTCTATTTCATTTTAACATTTAAAAAAAACATGTATATTTTATTATTATCATTGAAGCATATTAGACGGTTGAACAAATAGAGTCAAAATGTTTTTACCATTGTTTATTTAATGTTATTTACATAATGTTTTGATGTATCTGATACAAGTCACAAGTCGAACAAAGGGTTTAAAATATTTAGGGCAATTGACTTCGAATAGAGAAGGGGTTGAATGAATTTGTTTAGTGCAAAATATTTTCATATCCAAATAAGGGAGGCAATATTTCAATAAATATACATATTCGCAACGTGGTTTTGCCGCTGAGATCGCCGTTGTAACCGCTCTTTCGCGTACACGTGTCGTGAGAAAGAGGGAGAAGTTATATCGGCCCTATTGATGCTAATGTATTGAAGGCTTGTTTTTTTTACACTTAAATCCTCAAAATAGCTAGAATCTTAAATCTGAGTAGAATAATTGTAATTGAGATGTAACTATTTTCGGCTGGTAATGAAATTTTTATGATGTGTCATGAAAATATAGATAAAGACGAAGTGGAGATCGACGAAGTGGAGTTAGACGAATTGGAGTTAGATGAAGTGGAGATAGACGAAGTGTAATTAGACGAAGTGCAGATAGACGAAGTGGAATTAGACGAAATGAAGTAAGATGAAGTGGAGAAATATGAATTGGAGTAATACGAAGTGTGGGAAGGTGAAGTAAACATATACGAAGTGGCGTTAGACGAAGTGGAGTTAGACCAAGCGGAGTTATACGAAGTGGAGTTAGACGAAGTGGAATTAGACGAAGTGAAGAAAGATGAAGTGGAGAAATACGAAGTGGAGTCATACGAAGTGAGGGAAGGTGAAGTGAACAAAGACGAAGTAGAGAAATACGAAGTGGAGAAAGACGAAGTGGAGCTAGAGGAAGTGGAGTTAGGCGAAGTGGAGTTACTCAAAGTGGAGTTAGAAGAAGTGGAGTTCGACGAAGTGGTGTTAGACGAAGTGGAGTTAGACGAAGTGGAGTTAGACGAAGTGGAGTTAGACAAAGTGGAGTTAGACGAAGTGGAGATAGACGAAGTGGAGGAAGACGAAGTGGAGCTAGAAGAAATCTAGTTATACGAGGTGGAGGAAGATGAAGTGGGGGGAGGCGAAGTGGAGAAAGACGAAGTGGAGTTAGACGAAGTGGAGTTAGACGAAGTAGAGGAAGATGAAATGGAGTAATACTAAGTGGGGGAACGTGAATCGGAAAAGGTCGACACACCAAATCGCTCACTCAAATGTATTAACGATGTCCAAGCTGTTTCACTACCTACATTACATTATTACTTTTAGTGTGATTTCATTTTTCGAAAACCCATAAAAAACCGCGTTCTGAGGATGACGATTTAACCCTTAGATGAGAAGTTTAAACATACCAAGGTAGGTACTTGACAAATAAATCATCAAAACACGTCATTAATCAATCATTGCAATCATTAGTCAATTTAAAAACATTCCGAGTAAAATGATGACATATTTTAAAAGGGCGTATCTACCTATTCTTCTGAATAAAATATTTTATTTCAACAAAGGTCACATTATACGCGTCGGTGAATAAATTCGGTTATTCTGTGAAAGCAGCAGCTCTAAAAGTTTTGTTGTAATTTATAATAAATTTACAAGAAGAATTCAGTAATACAATGGCGCTAGGTTGAAAAGGAGAGTAATAATAATGATTGCATCATTTGTATAGAGCCGTTTTCGTGATAAAATCACACCAAGAGCGCTTAAAAACTTAGTTAATACATTTAATGTATTCCTATTATTCTTTTTTCGTATGGTGGGGGGGTCAGAGGGGGACATCTAGGTCTGCAAGCCAGTCTAGGGCCTCAGTCGTCGCCATGTGGACCTCATCAATCCCGCCGGGGAATGAATGGAGCGGGCATATGGTATTCCTATGACTTATAACTTATCACTTGTAACTAAGTTTAATAGCTAGAAGAAGGAACGGTTTTGCTGAAATCGGTCGATGTACATTTTTATTTAATTTGATGAAGGTGTACACAGAGTCATAGAGCTTTTCATAAAATTAAAAAAAGTCACGTTTTCTAGTACTTAGTTTTTTTCTTCTTCAATAATTTATGACAAATTTCCTTTTTGCGTCACTTTGATTAAATTTAAAAAAGAAACTGGCTTCGTTCACTATTTAATAAAAAATAAAATCCCTTTGAGGCGTCATTTTAAATAACAAAACTGTTTACATCACTATTTGATAAAACATAAAATCTCTTTGTGGCGTCATTTTAAATAAGAAACTATTTACACCACTTTTTAATAAAACTTAAAATACCTTTGAGGCGTCATTTTAAATAACAAAACTGTTTGCACCACTATTTAATAAAAAATAAAATTCCTTCGAGGCGTCATTTTAAATTTAAGGCGTTATTTTAAATAACAAACTGTTTACACCACTATTTAATAAAAAAATAAAATACCTTTAAGGCGTCATTTTAAATAACAAACTGTTTACATCACTATTTAATAAAAAATAAAATCACTTCGAGGCGTCATTTTAAATAACAAAGTGTTTACATCTCTATTTAATAAAAAATAAAATCACTTCGAGGCATAATTTTAAATAACAAACTGTTTACACCACTATTTAATAAAAAATAAAATCCCTTTGAGGCGTCATTTTAAATAACAAACTATTTACATCACTATTTAATTAAAATACCAAATTAGCTTTGTGGATTTGGTTATGTACCTATATGTTTACACCACTATTTAATAAAACATATTTTTACATTAAATTAAAATATTATTTATATTTGAGACACACTGCTTTTCAAAGTGAAATAATACGTTAGCGAAAAATAAACGTTTTGCGTTTTAAACTTAAAAACGGGGCTAAACAAACGTAGACCCTTTATATATTTTTGCTATTTTATATTCTGCTTCTAAGCAGGCAAAATTAATGACCTTCAAAGTGTCTACATTGAATATGTCGATGAAGACAAAATTATTATGAAAATTCAGTAATTTCTGTTTTGAAACTCAAGTTATTAAGTTGGTCCAAATCAAATAATGGCTTAGTATCAGATCTAACTTGGCACTAGTGGTGAAGGCCTTCGTGGTCGCGGGGTAAGGCTCTCGACTAGCAAGCCGAAAGTCGCGGGTTCAAATCCCGGCGTGCGCAAAGTTTCATTTGAGTAATTGGTGTTATTTCAAAATAAATTCATTAAAAAATATATGTAGTATACTTGCGACACGTTACAAAGTGGAAGTTACTCTCAGTGTAAGTGCTTTGGTGATTCAGAGTTGAAACGCTGATTGAAATGGCTTTAGCCGTTTTTGGTGACCAGGTCTGAATAGTTAGATAATCCACCACCCTCGTCATCTCCATCTCCTTCCCCTCCCCACTACCTTCAGCCTCACAACATACCCCAATTGGGAATGCCATAGTCTCACTGGCTCCAGACGATTGGGAGCAGTTGGGACCCTTGTGGGGTATTCACATAAAAAAACGTAGACACTAAAGATGAAGTTTTTCCTGTATTTGAATTAAATCTACTATTATAATCATATAATAGAGCAATGAGAATACTACCGCGGTAAGTAAAAACACAACGTATTTCTTGAGATTCAAGGAAGACACTGTGTTTTTAGTTACAGCAGCAGAATAATACTTAGGCGAAATAGATTTTCAAAAGTAACTAATGTTAAAGAAACGAAAATGGCTAACAGTGAAACAGATGCCGATCTTGAACGCGATGATATTTATACATGAAATAGTAAACAACCTAATACCAAAATACTTAATAAAAAATATTTTTTTATAAACTATAAATTAACGCCCTATCGGGCTTTTAAAAGGAAAATTGTCAATTTATGTGTGTGAGTGTAACAGCACACCTGGATAATGGCATAACTGTATAAAAAATATAAATATTAATACTATGACAAATAATTATAAGCAATAATTAGTCGCCCGAAATATAAATACAAATTGAAAATATCTCCCGAGTAAAAATAAGTGCCGCCAAAGGGAATTGAACCCGTACCTTCTGATGTCCGGTCAGGTGCTCTGTATCCACTGAGCTATGTCGGCTTAATTCTAACCCGCCAAATGATTCAATATGTACTAATACCTCAATCAACAATTACTGCGTATTATATTTTTTCCACCTGTAAACAACCAACTTTATTTTTGTAGGAAAGGCTTTGTTAGTGCTAAATGATATTTGGCGGCAGTTCCCCAATTGATCTGACCCCCTCTCCTGATGAAGATTATAGCGTAGTGGGTCACCCCAACATATAATACGTATATACCACGCCCAACTTATGCGCGCATAATATAGCGTAATGTGTCTAAGACCTTAAATCTGCACCAACTGATAGATTCAAGCTGGATTGTAGGAGATATATTAATCAAAAGATAAAATAAATTACATCTTTGCGATTCTTTCAAGGATAATGAAACCATCCTGTCACTTCGAATGCAATCAACAATGTTCTCAAAATTTGTTTTGACACCATCGCCATTCCATTGTAAGAATATTATGTACTAAATACACAATTTGGCTGTCCTGAAACGGGAATTTTTCCCAGTTGGACAAACAAACGTTCATTTTGTTTTGTATTGTTTGTAATTTATATATATATATATATATATATATATATATATATTTAAAAATAAAATAAATAATTAAATTACTAAGTTACACGACCGAATTTCAAACAATATAATGTTAAAAATATTATTATTTGTGAAACAGTAAATTAACGCTGAAAAGTCCCTTTCTTTTCGACTTTGGTCATCACAACATGTTTATTAATTACTCCATCCCTACCCAAACCAAAAAAGTCGTAAGTTAATATATGATTGTATTAGGATTGCATTTAACCCTACGGCGACCGGGTGTTCACGCTCGGTGTTCAATGTTTATGGTAACCCTTAGTTCACGACACTTAAAGTTTAATATTAATGGCGCCGGTTGTCATCGCCTCACTTCGCTACACCATAAATAATCCTGCCCATAGAGAGACACCTACCACCTTCCACTGCCTCCCCTTTAAGGGTGAAAAAACACCCATAAGTTGGGCTTGATTCATTTTCATATCCCAAGCCATACGGTTAGTTAGATATTTCACTTAAATGGAAACAAATATAATATGCTAGCTAACGTACCCGGCGTTACTGGGGGTTATTCTTAGCAGATGGAGCTTTTGTTGCGGACTTTTCGGATTAATTAATTAATTTACTGGACATTTTGTATGGCGCCGCTTTTGTGAGAAATCACCTCAGGGGCGCTTTACAGTTAATGAAGGTTTTACAAAAAATAAATATATTACAAAAATTAAGTGAAGGTAAGTCAAGTAAAATGAAGAACAGAAACAGGTGACACGAAGATAGAAGTTGGAGACTCTGCAGCAAGAATTCTAGGTGGTGAAGAAACTATACCAGCTGCTGCAGCGAGAGAGTCCATCGCTTCCACCAACAGTGCCAGCACGAGGTTCGTCATCCGTCCAGGTATGTGTCTGCTGCTAATAGAGCGCTGACACAATATTTTCTCACAGATACCAGACCTTGGCAACACCGCTGTGACGTTCGACGAAGATAGAAGATGGATACTCTGCAGCAAGAATCCTAGGTGGTGAAGAAACTGTACCAGCTGCTGCAGCGAGAGAGTCCATCGCTTCCACCAACAGTGCCAGCACGAGGTTCGTCATCCGTCCAGGTATGTGTCTGCTGCTAATAGAGCGCTGACACAATATTTTCTCACAGATACCAGACCTTGGCAACACCGCTGTGACGTTCGACGAAGATAGAAGATGGATACTCTGCAGCAAGAATCCTAGGTGGTGAAGAAACTGTACCAGCTGCTGCAGCGAGAGAGTCCATCGCTTCCACCAACAGTGCCAGCACGAGGTTCGTCATCCGTCCAGGTATGTGTCTGCTGCTAATAGAGCGCTGACACAATATTTTCTCACAGATACCAGACCTTGGCAACACCGCTGTGACGTTCGACGAAGATAGAAGATGGATACTCTGCAGCAAGAATCCTAGGTGGTGAAGAAACTGTACCAGCTGCTGCAGCGAGAGAGTCCATCGCTTCCACCAACAGTGCCAGCACGAGGTTCGTCATCCGTCCAGGTATGTGTCTGCTGCTAATAGAGCGCTGACACAATATTTTCTCACAGATACCAGACCTTGGCAACACCGCTGTGACGTTCGACGAAGATAGAAGATGGATACTCTGCAGCAAGAATCCTAGGTGGTGAAGAAACTGTACCAGCTGCTGCAGCGAGAGAGTCCATCGCTTCCACCAACAGTGCCAGCACGAGGTTCGTCATCCGTCCAGGTATGTGTCTGCTGCTAATAGAGCGCTGACACAATATTTTCTCACAGATACCAGACCTTGGCAACACCGCTGTGACGTTCGACGAAGATAGAAGATGGATACTCTGCAGCAAGAATCCTAGGTGGTGAAGAAACTGTACCAGCTGCTGCAGCGAGAGAGTCCATCGCTTCCACCAACAGTGCCAGCACGAGGTTCGTCATCCGTCCAGGTATGTGTCTGCTGCTAATAGAGCGCTGACACAATATTTTCTCACAGATACCAGACCTTGGCAACACCGCTGTGACGTTCGACGAAGATAGTAGATGGATACTCTGCAGCAAGAATCCTAGGTGATGAAGAAACTGTATCAGCTGCTGCAGCGAGAGAGTCCACCGCGCCCACGCACATTATGTTGATGTATCTCATAAGGTTTAGCCAGCGATAGCAATGACCTGAAGATATTTACAAAACATCGACTTTTCTCTACTTTCTATAAATTTAATATGCATTTTTTATATACATACACCTTTTGGAAGAAATTCTCTAACTGATACTGAAAGCCCAATCCAAATCCTTTGGGTAGTTTAGAAGAACTAAGCACACAAACAGACAAACGCGGATATTTATACTATTTAGAGATTATGTAAATAAAAATTACTTTAATCATCAAAGAAGAAGTTAATATTAATAAATTTTAACGAAACATGAAACAGAAAAGGACATGAAACAGAAAAAAGCCAACGGTTGCAACTAGGAATAGAACCTAGATCTCTGTCTTACCTCGGCTAAATTGACATGATTATTTAACATTATTTTTGTCAATCTCATATGACATATATAATAAATAACGTAAAATAATTAGATTTCAATTATTTATTTACTAAAAAAAATGTATAGGTATTACACCAAAATCATAAGCCGCTCATCTCACTAGGGAATTTCCGAGTCGAGATGTGCAGCAATACAATTATAGTAAATAAATAAAAATACAAATAAACTTACAATATAAAATGATTTACAAAATATACACTACAGTTATTCGATTTAAAATTACAGCTGGGCAGTAAATTTGAATTTGGCAAACAATAACATTCTACTGACTAAAGTAAGTATTACAAAGTACCTTTGTTGGCTAATCAGCCACAATCATAATACAATGATTGATGCCCTAGCGCACACACGTGTTAAGCGCAGTTTCATATTAAAAAACTATAAGAATGAATAAAAAGAGAAAATTATCCTTAATTTTGTTGCTTACATCTTATAATTAATCTGGAGAATTCTTATAAATTGAATTTTTAATTTGCACTTAACCCATGTGTGCGCTAGGCAATTGATCTTATCTTCTCCTTCAATGAATAAATATTACATAAAAAAAATAATTTTGGAACAACTTTTTCTTTAACCTTTTTTGAAGAGTATACCCATCAATGAAATATATATTAATAATAGCTTATTGTCGCAATTTATTATGTACCTACTCTTGCAATATTATCAGCTCTGCTTCATTCCAACTGAATAGAATAACTTCATGTACTTACCACCTACATATTAATCGAAATATATTAATATTATTTTTATTTTACTACATATTCTTAAATTCATTTACATTTACTGTGTATCTAATTTCGTAACTGCTATATTAGACTATTTCATTATCTCTACTTTTGTTATCATGCTATAAAAGTTTGTTTATTTCTTACTTAAATAAAAACTTTCTTTATTTTCTTTACCTTATGTATACTGTAATGGCACTACTCCCCAATTTAAACACGAGAAACGTTTTTCTCTATCGAATTGGGTAGTTACGTTAAAAAGAAAATATTTTATTGTAAAAAGTTTTTAGAACCATATGTTTTTCTTCTGTAAATTTATTTTTTATTTATTTATTAATTTTTTAAAAACATGACATATTACATATTACAGTGATCTTTGGCTGTCCAACTAGGAGATTAACCTGTTTTAGGACAGTCATAAATAGGCAGATTTATTAAATGCGATTCTTGTTTTGTCTAGTGTATTGACTTTTACTTAATTATTGCACTTTATAAATAATTTGAAAAGTTTTCTTGGTTGATATAAGAAGTTGCTAACTACATATTTTAAATAATATAAACGTAGAGAATAGACTAAAAGAATATTCAAATATGATAATTCAAAAATAGCAATATAGTAAAAAATTATTGACATGTGAATTATTGAAATCTGTCATATGTATGTATTTCAAATAAAAAAATATCATTGAAGGCAAAGAAAATGCTAATACATCTAAACAAAACGTGAAACAGAACGACATTTTAGATTTATTAGCAATATAATAAAAATTTTGGCTAATTTATATAGCGCCTATTACTGGAAAAATCACCTCAAAGGCGCAGAACAAATATATTTATTAAATAAAAAAATACTAAAACTAGTAACTTACATCTAAGGACGGATTGAACAATTGAACAATTCATCAAATTTTAACGTTTATTTTCAAGTTCTGTGAAAGATTTTTCAAGTTCTGATTTTATTCCTGTAAAGTATAGACGATTAAAAAAATTTCGATGAAATGTATATATTTAAATCACCATCATCAAATATGAAGTTATTATCTAAGCACATAATCGAAAGTGACTTTTTATGATTTTTCCGGAAGCGCGCTGTTCCGGCTGCGAATTAAAATTCGCGGCCAAACTGTCGGCCGGAAGCGAAGACTGACAGGTCGGCGGCCATCTTGAAATGGGGGAGATTTAAATTATTGTTACCTTTTTCGGACAGCCTCCGTTACGAATAAGGGAAGGCTGTCGGTCAATATACCGAAAAACAATTTAGGTACCGAAAGTCGAAATCCCGATAGCCAAATACAGAAAATTGTGATGCATTTTTTACACCTGTAAAAAGATAAGGCATTGAATGAATATCTATTTTTTATTATATTTTATAGAGTGGAGACGGTTTACATGTAGTTCCCGTGAGCACTTAGGCCATAGACCCATTGTACTATCTCCCATTTTACCTCAATCCTTTAACAACAACCCTTTTATAAAGTTCACCAGGGTTGTCATTGGATATGAGGCTATGTCTTCTGGTTCCACAATGTGTCTTCCCAGGTCTAATCTCTCCTCTCCATTCCCCTCAGTTCCCTGTAGGCCCCACGAGGGAAAACGATCCTCTCCACTAATCCTTGGTTCCCGGAAGGCCCCATGGGGAAGAGTCCACTTCCCGTTGGTTCTATCTATATATTGTAGGTATATCTTCTTCTTTTCGTAAACTGTAGTCTACCTGTTTGCATAAAAAAATCAAATTTTAATATTTTGTATTTTTGTTATTTGTATTTTAATAATGTAAGTTATTAATTTAGAATTAACGGCATTTGAGCCATTTAAAAACATGATATTGACAGTCATAGTACATTATGTAAAGAAGAAAGAAAAAAATGAGACATAATTATAAGATTATATATGTAAATAAGACAAAAGAAAAAGTAATATAAATTAGTACAAATTTAATGAAAGAAATGTAGAAGAAACAAAAACCTTGCAACGATGTCGTTAAAATTTGCACTGCTAAAGTATTTAATTATTTATATATGCCGAAAAAGGCTTTTACATAAAAGTGATACATGATGCATTGTACATAGGAGAGTATCTGTATTATACAGGAGATACTGACATTAAATAGATGTAATCCATTTTAAAGTAGATACAAAATACATAGTTATAAAATTGTGATAAGTATAATGAGAAAATATTAAGAAATGATTAAAAAAAGAAAGAAAACAAAATAAAAAAAAACTAAATATGAAGCAATATAAGTAAAACGTAAGAGTAACATAAAGTAAAAAAGAAATTACAACAACACTACATATAAGACAAATCATTAAAACTAATTTACCAACGCTACTCTAATTTGTAGAATTCGACAAAGTGTTGGTATAGATTATGTCTAATTCTATAAATGGAGTCCATAAATAAATCAATAGCACCCCATACTTGTTGCCCAGATCATGCATCCTATTGGCCAGTGAGTGTGTCTGACAGTTGGTCGTGTATGTATTGCAGAAGAATGTTATATTTTGTCTTGGATTCCTAGTCGGCACATGGAGTTTGATAGTGGCAACGATGGCAGGACTATCAATTAAGTTATTAATGACTCTGTGTAATGCAAAATCTGAAATAATTCTCCTATCCTCCATTTAATTCGTATACTTCAATAGAGGCATATTAGAAACATCAGCTAACATCGGGCAGCATAAGAGTTACCAGTGGTGTGTAATCTATTTATAACAGAATTGTTCGTGGAGAGCGGCGTGGATTCGGTTTCTATACAAATCTACAGGTTTATTGCGAAGTTAATGACATTTTGACTTTACTTTCAAAACAAGAGAAAGGTGACTGCCTATATCTGATTTATAAAAACACTATGTAATGCCGGGACTTCAGCTATTTACAGATTAAATGTGTATACATTGATTGTGTGCGTTATATTTATTCTACTGATCTTTTATACTCCCACCTTGCCGCCCTTTTGATATGCAAACAGCTCAATCATCGTAAAGAGCGTTCTGATAGAGCACATAATAATAAATTATTATTAATATATTTTAACTAGATCAAAATTCATTAACCCTGGATTGCTAACGTTCGTCAAAATGACGTGCAACTAAATTCAAATATACATGTATATTTTTAATGGTAACCGGAGAACTCAGTGACAAATGAACTGACTTTTAAAAAGTGGCATAAAGTCATGAAAAAACTAGGTTACGTTAGATTAGGTTTGTACACAGAGAAAAATGTGTATTGCTAATTTATTATCCAACTTATTGTTCCGACATCGTTTTACTGTTTTCGAAATGTACTAAAAGCATTCGGTATTACCCGGATTACCAATGATTTGAAGAGATTTTTAATAAATAAGCAATACTTACTCATTTCTTCTCCATGCACCTGTTCGTCGATCACTAATAGAAAACTATAAGTATAATGCATTAGACCAATTAATTAATTTTTTTAATTATTTCACATACATAAAAAACAGCGGATACATTTTATTGTTTGTAATCACAGACATAGGATATTCATATGTCTATGTTTGTAATGCTTTGTCTGCTAATTCACTTTTTAAGATGTCTTCTTTAAAAACTAGTACTTACCTTATTTTTTATGTTATTTTAAAACTTTTACATATTTCATGATTTAGTTTCTTGTATTGCATCTCTACAGTAACTCTTTTGAAATAACTTAAATTTATATTTGATATTATATCTCCACTTAAACCATGGAAATAAGTTAAAAATACTTATAATACCCACACCCAGGCTTCGCCTTCGTGGGATTTTTTTTTTAATTATGTACATTTGTTACAATATTTTTTATACATTTTTCAATATTTTATGTAACTATCCATGTATGTATAAAAAAAATTCAATAATAAAAAAAAAAAGTGATATTGCGTTAGAATTAACATATTATATCACATTTAATGACTATACATTACTTTTCAAAAGCGTGTTGATTTGTCAATGTTCTAAGTTATCATGGAAATATATTCTTGTACAGTTTTGCATAGATTTCAAGATCTGTATGTCGGAGCTGTGATGCGCCATGTCTAAAATCAATGGCAAGACATATCACAAGAAGCCAGTGAAAGAACCTCCTTCCATCAATAGAACGAGATGACTGATAAGCAATATATAAGTATATATGTAGACCGCCGAGTTCATCTACGTATGTCTATTACCTACTTACTGTAATGCAACCGGTGACCAGATAACTCATCAAAATTTCAATTCATAACACCTTTAAGAGGAAGCTACAAGCCAAACATTTGTATATTGTTGGAATACCTTATATTGTAGGTAATAGGCATTAAAATCGCTTGACAAGCGGAGTCTAGAAACGTTCAATTTCAAGCACAAAACTGGTTTTTATTTATTTTGTAAATAATTAGCACAAAACTGGTTTTTATTTATTTTGTAAATAATTTTATAAGAAAGCAAAAAAGTTAATCAAATGAAACTCTCACAGATAATCTTAGCTATAATACTGTATTTTTTTAAGTTGTTTCCTCTATGCGTTCATAAATTACTATTTAAAAAAAAAAATTAGTAGTTTACATTTATATTTTTTATTGAGTAATTAGTTTATTTTTATTTGTATTCTACTCAAGCGAATGATAGAAAAACCTTCAATTTATCTAAAGCATATTTTTTGGTATTCATAATGTACACCAATTCGTTATAAAGATTAATCAAAAAAGTGATTTGGCATTAAGCTTCGCCTTAAAAAGTAATTTAATGTGATGATATAAAAACTAGGTTAAATAGGCTACGTACACGGAGAAAACTTAGTGATATAAAATATTACTAATTTATAAAAAATCAGCTCAAATTATTCGCATTCCTGTTAAAAACGGGGACTGCATGCCTTTAACGAATTAATTGACAGGTTTCCTAACAAGCTGTTATTAGGATGTCGGAACACGTGGTAATAAAAATTCTAATATTGTCGAATTTCGTCATTATATTTATCAGGAAAAGTACAGCTGTATGAACACGTGTTTCGATATATTCTGAATAAAATAATATTTTACTAGGAAATAGATTACAATCAGGTTTTTAACAGGGTCTTAATAAATTAGTCGTACTCAGTTTTCTCCTTGTACGTTAGCTTAAATTGTTTTAATGACTTAATAAAGTGTAATAACACTTTTGAAAGGTGAATTTGAAATGTAATTATGCTGATTTATCACGATTGTCACCAATTCAACCAATTCAACGATTCGACCGATTCAACAAATTCAACCGATGAACTAATAATCCCCGATCATTATGTCTGTGGCGTGATGAGAACGCGATTTCCAGATTTCCCTATTAAATCGTATGATTTCTTATTCTCGAGCGGAGCCGGTTGTTTTCTCCGGGCCGTGGATTTCTCCGTCTGTTTGTGGCGGATCTGCTCCCTACAGCCTCCGGTGCCGCGTACAGGGGCGAACTCAGCGATGGAAACCATTTTTCATAACGACAGATTTCCATAAAAAAAACTGTTATAACGGGTTTCCAACAAAAATCGAACAATAGCCACAAAAACATTTATACAACCATGCAGCTAATTAGCGATGTTTTTCAACTGGTAGGTAGTTATATGCATTGTATATTTATTTATTATTATATACATATTTATATCTATATAATTTTAGTGTGCTATAAAAAAAGTGCCTGTGGCGGTACGGCTTTGTTTTTTATACAAATCTACAGTTTTATTCCAAAATTGATGAAATTTTGCACACTTAATCTTCAAAACAAGAAGAAGGAACAGTGTGATTTTATTTTTAACGTCCAGTGTGCAAAATTACACCAAGAAGTATTAAAATTCTGCTTTAAGGGGTGGGAAAAGGGAGAAGAAACCTTTTTCTTGTTTTGAATGTCAAGGTTTGAGAAATTTCATCAATTTTGAAATAATACTGCAGGTTTATATACAAATCCACATCGCAGCATGCCCGCCACAGACACCCTTCTTTATATATTATAAGAAGAAGAAGATAGATAGGTTTCTGGTTTTTAGTTTCCTGAAATCCTTAAAAAAATTGCACTGACCTAAAAAGCTTGATTCCATTTTGAAAATAAAAACAATTCGTATGTCGTAATGATTTGTTTCAAAATAAAATGTCAGTTAACATGACACAGATAAACCTACCTGGGACTAGCATTTTTGTATTGCTTAGGCTTAGAGCAAGGCTGCCCTACCCCAGGCCCGCGGGCCACATTGTGGCCCGTGAACGAATTATAAGTGGCCCGCGTGAACTATTTTCAATATACCCACCAATTTGAAAATTACTTTGATCGAAAAATATTTTCGTATCATTGCATCATCCATCAGGAGGCGTTGTGTGCAAAGGACATAAAGTTAAATGATATAACTGTATTGCACTGTGCGATGACTTTCAAGGGGCAACATTTTTTCATCTTGAGAGAGCAGGTGTTGGAATTTTTAGAAGAAAAAGGGGCGTTACCTTTGGAAAGCGATTTACTCAAGAATAAGTACTGGTTGAGTTATCTTGCATTACTTGTTGACATCACTAATTATCTCAATATTTTAAATCTCATATTACAAGGCAAAGATTGTTCACTTCCGACTATGTTTAGCCAACGAAAATATTGACCCTTTTCCCATACTCAAAGATTTGAAAGAGAAGCTCAATATTGCCACCATAAAGTACGAAGCTAAAATTAGATGCTTATTAAAGTAGTTTGAAAGCAGATTCCAGGACAAGAAAGTACAAAACAAAATTTACAATTTTTTTTAATCAGTTTCACAGAAATAATTAGTTATCCTGCCAATATCCAGTTGGAACTCACTGAACTGCAAAATCATTCTGCACTGAAAAACCTTTTTGCAGAAAAAATATTTTCAAAGTCCAAACTTCTTCAGAAGAATTTGGAGATTGCTGGAAATTGGTGCCAAAGGAAGACTGGCGTTTCAATTTTTAAGTAGTTTTGGATCAACGTATTTTTTTGAAATTTTTTTTCTAATCTTAATTTTGTAAAGAATAAATACCGCACATCTCTAACTGGGCAACATAATATGTCTTATTTGTTTCTACTGTCAACATCTGAACTGACTCTTAACATAGGAGAATTATTAAAACAAAAACAATGTCAGAAATCACATTGATAGTAATACCAATTACTTGGATTTAGATTTTTGTTACATAAAATGTTGTTTCGTTATTTGGCAGTAGATGATATTTATTTTATTATTTTAATAAACGACAATAAAATTTCAATATGTTTATTTGTTTGTTGCATAAAACAAGACATTAAAAAGCTTAGGTATAGGTAACGCAACGAAAGAAGGAAGCAATAAAAATGCTTAGAATTGATGTATTGGTCTATCTGTGTGAACGTCAAGCGCCGCCCACTAACGCGATAAGGCTCTCTGTCTTGCTTACGCTCACTTATTGTAACTAGTTAGAAGAGAGGCAAGTTTTAACAATACCGTTAAGGGGTGTCCTATTCATTCAGTTCGTAATTTGATTTAAACATACGTGCACCTACATATCGCAAGTGAAATAATTACCAATTTTTGAATTTGAAATAATAAATAGTTTTCATCATTTTTAATTCGAATTAGTAGATTTACAGAGTGTTTTTAAAGTGTGCAAGTGAATATTTATTACGACATCATGGAGTCCTGTTACAAAACGGGACGTGGCAAATCACTGAATGGACAAAGTCGTGAAATTTTATTCCGCGTGTTTAATTATTTTATGCATAATATAAAAAACGGTGGTCAATTTTTAAGCATGACTGACTTATATGATTTGACGTCTAAGGCAACTGGAGTATCGCAGACTAGTATTCGACGTATCGTAACTGGAGTGGAAAAGGAAGCAGAAACACAACCGTCATCATCGTCAACTCAACGACCAACATTCATCACACCAGGGAAGAAACGACGCAGACTATCAACCAAATCAGATGTAGATGATTTCGATAAGGAAGTTATTAGAAGATGTGTGTATGATTTTCATTTAGTTCATAAGTCTTTGCCAACGATGAAAAAGATTCATAGAGTTCTGAAAGGGGACATCGACTACGCAGGGTGTATAACTACGTTAAGGAAAGTTGTTCACAATTTGGGTTTTCGATGGAGAAAAACAGAAACAAACCGAAAGTTGCTTATTGAAAAAAATGATATCCGACTTAAACGTACCACATATCTCACTAAATCAGAAGAATATAGGAATGACGGACGTCCAATTGTGTATTCTGATGAAACATACATTCATAGTACACATACAACACCGCGTGCGTGGACTGACAACTCCAATAAAGGAGCTAAAGTTCCTGTGTCTAAAGGCAAACGTCTAATACTACTTCATGCATGCAGTGAAAATGGTTTTGTACCCAACGCACTGTTAAAATTTAAATCTGATCAGAGGACTGGCGACTACCATGGTGCTATGAATTCTGCTAATTACAGAAAATGGATCACGGAAAAGGTTTTGCCAAATCTGGAACCAAAATATGTGCTTGTTATAGACAATGCGTCATACCACAATGAAGAATGCGAAAGGATCCCGAGATCAAGTTCAAGAAAAGGAGTTATGCTGACCTGGTTGGAAAAGCATGGAATACCGTATCCGATTAAAAACACAATACCAATATTGTATGATATTATTAAGCTCCACAAGATACGAGTCAAGAAATACATTCTGGACCAATTGCTGGAAAAGCATGGTCACTCAGTATTGCGTCTGCCACCATACCACCCGGAGCTGAACCCAATCGAACTCTGTTGGGGAATAATAAAAGGACGCGTAGCTGTCAGGAATGTTACTTTTACGATGAATTCCGTCCAGACTTTACTTGGAGAAGAAGTTGTCGCAATTAATGCCCAGACATTCAAAGACATTTTTAGAAAGGTCAAGGAACAAGAGGATAAATACGAAAAATTAGAACCCAAGATCTATACTTACACTGATGAATTCACAATACATCTTGGGGAATCAGATGAAGATACCTCCGTTGGATCATCTTTGGGATCTTCAATCAGTGGGGAAATAAGTGGTATAGGTGAACTTTTAGATGATTCTGACTAATGTGCTAAAGGTCCAGTGGGATAGTTTTTATCGTAAATTATTGATATTATCTCACTGTTCTTAAAAATTTTGTTGCTTATATTTTCATTTCATTTATTTACTTTTTATCTCCATCATAACTTTATTTATACTATTTTTTTCTCATGTTAAAGTATTTTATCATGTTAATATGTACTGCCTTTATTATTTATGTAAAAGCCCTCTGGGCGCAAAACAAAATAAATAAAGAAACAACTAACAAATTAATGTTCTCCAAAACGAGCTTGAAAATTCTAGGAAACGATAAAATTTTGGAAATGTGGGTTAATTATACTCCTAGGAAATATATCAAATTAACATTAAACATGCTTTGTAAAATAAATATTTCTGGTCAGAATAATAATTATTCCCCGAAAAACAATTAGGTATAAATTCCAATTGCCGTAATTTCCGTGAATTAGGGTCATTATCGATGGAAGTTTGTTATGTACAGCATTCTTACATAAATGACTAAGAATTGTTAGCAATACCATTGTCTTTTTTAAGAATACCTACCCATTTGAATTCAATCCTGAAAATTATCACATTAGTTTAGAAAAAAAAATGATAAACTTCAATATTTCAATAACGATGTCGTAAAACAAAATAAGTTTTATGTGACCGACTTCAACACGCTTTGGCTTAGAGTTCTCAATTGTGAAATAATCATCAATTGTTTTTTTTGTTCAATCTTAAATCGAAACACGCTGTATGTAAGTTTTGCATCTGTGTGAGTACTGTGATGAAGCCAACATAACTTGCGAGACCTATAACAAAAATAGGAACCGCCAGTAGTTAGTGGCCCGCCAGTGACTTTTAAATCGTCAATTTTGCCCAACTGTTAAAAAGGTTGGGCAGCCTTGGCTTAGAGTATATCCTAATTAAACTTGTCTTATTGGATTTACATTATTCGAATCCTTACTCCTCAATCTGTCTCATACTGAGCGAAGAATTACATTTAGGAAGATAAATTGTAATCAAATCCGTGTACTGTTGTGCCAGCATGAAGTTATCAAACGGGGCTATATACATCTTGCAAATATTATTATTTTGACAAGATTCGTTCAAAAATTAATTTCCAAGTTCTCCCCTGGCGTCCCCCACTTGCTATGCACCCCAATGTAATCGAAATCAATTTGTAGAGTTTATTTCGAACCCCCGACTCTCTGATCTGAATAAGTGCTCGCTAATGGGGTAAACACTAAAGAGGATTTCTTATTCAACGTTTATCACAGTGGTAATTAATTATAATTGAAACCAAATTATGCGTAGGTAATATTACTTTAATTACTGTAGCGTTGTTATTTGGTTGTAGTTTCAATACCGTCCCCCAGATGTCGACAGAGTGTGTAGGTCTATGTAATTACTATCCAGTTTATGTAGTTTTAAGATATTTCCTTTTAAGGTAGTTAATTAAGCCACATGACAGAGACAGCATGTCGGCTGTACAGTCTTCTATAAAACGGACGTATGTCCTACTATATATAACAATATACCAGTACATTACAACAATTACTTATCTCTCAAGTGTGTAATGCGTAACGCCATAAGCCTAGTGTTATTATTATTATATTTTTTTAAATTAGGAAAATTTTGAAATAGGTACCTACATCTATTCGAATTATAATTTGGTTTTAATATATTAATTAATGCAAATCTTGGAAGTGAACATTAAAACACTTCCCGACATCCGATCGAGCTGAAACTCGGCAGATAGTCTCGCTGTTGATGACAATGCAATATATCAATGTATCTTTGTGGCAATCATGTACCCACACGCGGACATAAAGCATTATTTGAAATAGGATGATAATACAACAGTTAATAAAAAAAAAAAAAAAAAAAAAACAGTACCTTACTTATTTTAAAATTACTTAAAAAATATATATATACTACATTATACTTTGTTGTAATATTAATTTCTTATAATTAAATTATAATATGTAAATGACATCCTCAGCACGGGAGATCCCAGTGAGGATATCATTATATCTATGTGTTAATAAGAAAAGAAGACAATAAATCATTATTATTATTATTATTATTATTATTAATATCGGTCCTACCCGATCGGCATTTGGCTAGGTTGGTAGAGTTGTTGACTTCAGGTTCTGAGTGGGAAGGTTCAATACTCAGACAAACCATTTTTTTTTAAGTTTTAAAATACATTTATAAATAGATATATTTTAGTAAAAAAACTTGTTATTTATGGGTTGAATTTTTACAGACTGTCTAAGGGTAATATTAATATCTAGCGCAGACCCGTGAAAAATCACGGAATTTATAATTGTACGATTTGTAAAGTTGAAAGTGTTTATAAAAAATACATTTTCCTCAGAGTCATTGCCTTTAAAAAACAAAAGTTATTAATTTTAGAGACGATCAGGATTTTTCATCTTGAAAATTACGACAACATATATATCAAATAATTAAACAAAAGAAACACACACTTCAAAAAAACAATTTTATTAAAATGAATTGTGGAGGATGAATGAATGCATGAAGCAAAGAATGTGTGCCAAGACCGAGTTGTTTGGTGGTCCATCCTCTCTGCTTACCCCAGTGGAAAACGGAAACCTATTACTATTTCCGGCAGCGATATCATCCCAAAAACAACAGTCAAACTTCTCGGTGTCAATTTAGATTCAGACTTTTCGTTTAAAAGTCAAATAAATAGGACTGTAAGCACCGGTTTTTTTCACCTAAGACAACTCAAGTCTGTCCGAAGAAACCTTCCTTCAGAAGCAACAAAATAACTTATCAACTCTTACGTAGTCTCACGTCTCGATTACTGCAACGGCATTTATGCCAGCCTTCCAAAATATCAAATTGACAAACTTCAATCAGTGTTTAATGCAGCAGCAAGGCTCATAACCGGGGTTTCAAAATATTCGCACATTTCAGAACACCTTCGTAACCTTCACTGGCTCAAGTGCCCTGAAAGAATCCAGTACAAACTGTGCTGGATGGTGTTTAAATTCATCAATGAAATGGCCCCACCCTACATCTCTGAACTATGCGTCCCGGAAAACACTGGTCTGAGGCAGTCAACTCTTAGATCAGCAACATCATTAGCTGCAGGCAGATTGATAGAACCTAAGCGCAAGCCAAATACTAAGTTTGGTGATCGCGCTTTCGGAGTATCTGGGCGGAAGTCTAAGAATAAACTCCCTCCGGAACTAAGATCCATAACAAGTCCAACAGAATTCAGGTCTAAACTAAAAACTTACCGTTTTAGGCTGTCGTACCCTTAAATTAAATATACCATTCCTAAGAGAAAGTCCAGTTATATTCAATTTTTCAATTAAGTCCTAAATCCTGTATCTAAATTTCACCAATAAACAATTAGAAAATGTTAATTAAGTGTTAATCTCAAGTGACCTACCAGGTAAGTATTGTACTGTATATTTTCTCCATAAATAGTTAAGTAATAACATAGATCACTGTAGAAATGTATTATAAGTTTGTACAGCGCCCTTGAGGTGTTTTTGCACAAAAACGGCGCTATACAAGTCATCTAAGTATTATTATTATTATTATTATGGTTAGTAAGTTAAAATAATTTTGGTAAGTACCTACTTTATCGCCTGTATAAATTGTTCCCACAAAAAGTAAAAAAAATAAAAAATTTAAGCCAAAGCAAATCAAAGTTCTAGAGTTCATTGAACCGGAGTTACAGACGGAATCACAACCGAAATTAGTATTTTTAATGTTTTAAACAAAATGTCAGCTATGTAGGTAATCTACGACCTCCTCGATTACGAATCCAGAGGCCGCGGGTTCGAATACCGGCGTGAATTATTTAATATAGGTTTGTTAATTAATGTAAAATGATTTATTTATAGAGTACGTACGCATTTGCGACACGTTTCATAGTTGGGACTTTTGTGTGGTATTCACTATAAGTGCAGAGGGTGTTGTAAAAGTTGTTATAAATTTTATTATTACTCCACCCGCCAAGATATTGATGGAGTCAAAATTAGGAATTAAAATTAATACAGTACTAAAAGATATTCATAGATTATTAGAGCATTCTGTTGTAGTTCCTGATACTACCGTTTCCGCATCGCTCGTTACAATAAAATTAAAAAGGTGAGATTCTCGGATAGTAAGAAATCATTTTGAAGAAATATCATAGGTGGCGGTAGTGTCGAAAAGTGTTATAATTACAATTTTCAAAAAGAACGAATACGAAACTATTTTTGATTCTTTCAAAAAACTTTCCTACAGCAGAGATATCTAAAAATCACGCCGAACACCTTTGTGATTTGTCACTTTATCTTCTCGGGATAATATTGGTGTTATGTACGTATTTTGTAATATGAATTTTAATTAAATTGACACCTTTTGGATTGGGACAACATTGCTGATGACAGCATTTCTGGTTTCTACACCACGATTGTTCTCTAAAGCACAGTATTTAATATAAGCCATGAGTTTTAGCATCAGCATGTTGAGACTTTCTCGATTTTGATTAAGCCCTTCGTCCCACGGGTCGGTAAGTGATCGACAAAAACCAAATGCTGCAAGACCGTGCGCACAAAATTAAGTTTGCTATTAGAGTAAGGTTATGATTAGGTTGCTATTAGTACGTTCTGCAGCGCAGTGCAGTGTGAAAGTTTTCTGTGCAGGGTCTTGTACTATTCAGTTTATGTCGATTGCTTACCGACCTGTGGGACGACAGGCCAAGAATGCAAATTAATAATAATAATGTTTTTTTTTTTTTTATCTTCCTTTTTTGTAACAAATAGAGATAATTATATCCAAATGGGATCTCCCGTTCTTATTAGTATGGATAGTATGAAGTAATTATAAATATATTATGTAATGTTTTTTTCGATATTTTTTATTAACTTCCGATTTTGTTGTCCGGGTTAAATCTTCCCCAAAGGAAAAACTTAACCCTTCCACTCACTTTTCCACAAATGATCATCTAGTCAATCAACATTATGTAAGTGCATTATATAAGCAAAATAAATACAAAACAATACAAGAACAACACGTCAACTCACCAGAGATCAAATGGGAAAATAATTATAGTAAATATATTACATGGTATTTTTATTATTGTTGAGTGGTTTCAGTTTCAGACTGTATTTGGTGTCAGTATATTTTCTATTTCTGAACTCCTTATGTTTTGCATCCAGCTTTTTATTTGATATTTTAATGTTATAATATTGTTGTGAATTTTGAATGAGAATGGGATATTGTGTAGAGTTTAGTTCCGTAGTATTCTACCGTGGTAAGTAAATACATAGTGTTTTCCTTCAGACTTTCAAGGAATACACTGTGTTTTATTTACCACTCTATTTATTTATTTTTACAAGCTTTTTTGCCCAAATTTTGTATTTATAGTTTCTTATATCTAGTTTTCCTTATATTTGTGTTGTTATTTATTGTATTTTGTATTCATGAATATAAAGCAGTATCGTTTTAGAATAGAGTTATGTATTTAATTGACATGATTGTTGAAGATTTCGTCAGTGCTACTTATTATAGGGCCTTTCTGAATACGGATTACGGATAACCCCATGCAGGAGGCCCTGAGAACAAAACATTCTCTCAGGGCCTATGTCATCTTTGGGGATGCTGTGTGGAGAGTCCATTTAGGGAAAGGAAGAGGAGGAAGTTCTGGGAAGGAAAAAGGTATGAGAGGTGGGTAGAATTAAGAGATCAGTGGAGTGACGGACGAATGATCTATCCCTCCCGCTGCGGCACAAGGTGATGGGTCAAGAGGGACCAGTTGGAGAGGTTAAAGAGACTCTCCAAACCAGCCTCTCAAGATCCGGCAAGCCACGCAACTGGTGGGCAAGCGTATCCTGAACACACCTCACCCGATGAACCTGGGCACCGCTGCTAAGTCACCAAACGCAGCAAACCATTTTGGGTGATCTATGGCAGAATGTTGGTTATCCAATAAATGGACCCCGTGGCGGCGGTATTGAATTTTTGTTTTACATAGTACTCAACACACCCCAACTATAAGGCTGATTTTAGTGTCACGCTCACCATCAGCGCTCATAGATCAGCGCGTAGTTCGTCAGCGCTGAGGCTCAGCGTGGCTCGTTTCAGTATCGTACTGACCGCCTTACTGTACAGTCGAAGACCAAAATGCGGAGTGTATTAGTTATTACTGCTTTGCACTACCTATCCCAAAAAATAAAAACCGGCGACGACGAAGACTCCATGTTCATCCATTGATTGAGCAGAGAGCCGTTGCTGGAGACTTTGTCTTGTTATATGGCGAACCTCATCGATAACTCGACCTGTATCCACTTCGCGATTCGCCATGACTGTACACGCGATGACGTCTGCTCCGCTCGACACTAGAACGCTTGCTGAAAGCAGAGGCGCTCGTGCGATCGTCAGTGCCGACAGCTACGCGGCGCCGACGCGCGACGCGTACGGCCGCGTAGCCATCAGCGCTGACCACCTTGCGCGCCGATAGCTACGCGTCATTCAAAAACGCTTCCTAGAAGTTCATATATCTCGACCATCAGCGCCGACGGTGCGCGTGCGGTCGGCGTGACACTAAAATCAGCTTAAGATTATCGTCTGAGATTAAAGTCTACTTTTGTAATACGACTGCATAAACTGAAGTTAAAGTCAATGTTGGTACATTTTGTGATGTGTTATTTGTAAAAAAAGTACCTATTTTATTACATTAATATGTTAACCGGGCGGGACGTATAAATACATCAAACGTAAACAGTATCGGGTACGGGTAGGACATATGAATACGTCATTGAAATATATTTTGCGCCCTGGAACGAGCGGGACGTATATTTCCGAGCATATCACACGGAAATTGAGTTTTTAATTTTTTAAATTCAATGTTTCTCTTTTATCTGTGTGCTTTTATTTATTGTTCTGTAATTATAACCTTTTTAATATTTTTTGTAATCTTTATAATTGTTTGTAAATATTCTATTTTTTTAATTCGATGTTTTCACTTTTTTTGATGTATAAATAAAAAAATATGAAATTACGTCCACCGGGCGTGACGTACTGATACGTCCTAGTGAAGGAGTTCGCGCCCGTTATATGCTGCGTAATTCAAAACTGAACTCCCCAGTTAACAGGTTAAGAATGAATGAATGAATATTACATTAAGAAAAGAAGAATTTTTATTACAATAAGATACGTTACTTAAGAATGTGTTACCCGTTCTACTGTTTTAAATATATTTTCCTTTTGATAAAATATTCTTCAACACAACAGACAAGAATTTGAAGATGGGTTGGTTCACATTAAATACATATACATATAGTTGGGACCTGCACAAAGAGATTGATATAAAATTATCAGACAGTAATGAATTTCAGGAAATTAAGTAGGACCGGTGTAAAGTGTATAACTGCCCTTCCCATAGGAAGTGTGTTAGCATTAGTTAGGTTTAATTAATAGATCTAAGTAGCCAGTCTATCTCACTGCATCAAAATAAAAGAAAATTTGGTTTTAAATCATAAAATATATTTGTAAGACATACTTCATTAACACGGCACTATAATTATTGTTTGTTTGGTTCCATACAGGGAGAGAGATAGAGTTAAAGCTAGTGGACGGTGGAGATTCCTTTCTTTCAGTCAGTCTGCATCTTCTGCTTCTCCAGTTGGGCGCTGCAATACAAAAATGGATAATTTATTGTGAGAAGGGTTTTTTAAGTATTTCACAATGTCAAAAACACTTCCATAAATATCAAAAGATACATTCTACAAGTCTTCACACTTTAAATTTGGGAGGCGGGTATGGGTACCACAGCTTTGGGATTGAATAAACAACACCTTCGCCATAGGTAACCCCAAGATCATTCGCTACGTTTGGTGACTTGGCAGGGTTACCCGTGTCGACGAGTGCAAGGTTTGTTCAGATCTAGACGGAGAATGCGTCTGCCCACCGATTGGGCGTCGGGCTGCACAGAGAGAGGCCGGTTGAGGGTTATACTTTGTCCTCTCCAGCCGGACTCTGTCGACCCATCTCCTTGCACTGCAGTGGGAGGGATTGATTCACACATTCGTCACTCCCGGACGCTTATTTGTAAATACCCGAAGCGTTATCCATTTGGATGTTTCGGAAGTGCTCCACTAATAATCATAATCACAAACATGAAAGTAACCCGCCTCACTAGAAGATTTCTATTCTGAGGCCATCTCTGTGAACTCTTCCCTTGGGGGGCCTTCGCCGAACCAAAGGGGAATAGAGAGGAGAGATGAGACCTGGGAACACACATTGTGGAACCAGAAGACATAGTCACATATCCAATGACAACCCTGGTAAACTTTATAAAAGGGACATAGCACAATGGACCTATGGCCTAAGTGCTCACGGGAACTATAAACTATGTAGCAGCCGAGTCACCGCTGCTAGTAAAAAGCTGAATCAACAATCAGATTTACGAAACATCAATTAAAATATCGACCATTGATACCGCGATACGTAAACTGCTGATAATACGAATGTGAAGGAATGCAGGGTGATGCAAAACGTTCATACAATGAACCGAGTCAGCGGTCCTGCGGGTTCGATGTCCAGATGCTGCTTCAACCCGTGGAAGACGAGAACAAAGGAATCAGCACCTATATAAACGGAGGAGGACCTAAGTACATCATCATTCCTCTCGTCATCATCTTTCATTTTCTCACTACCAAGATTCCCATAACTATATTCTACACACTGAGAGACACAAAGGCTCAGAGGTATTATAAATAGAGTAGTCAGTCCATACAGATATAGATTTGAAACTGTGCTCGATCAAGAAGGCACATGGCACAGAGAAGTGGCTCTCATGAACCATGCCGAGCGTCTAGTAACTCAATAACATCCGTGACCTCCCATCTGTTTTATCGCAGAGGAGAACCAAAGCAAGTAACTCACCTCAGCTGTTGATTGAAGTCATCCTGGATATTGTCATCCTCCCAGTTGTCCTCCCACACCGACACATCCTCGTCATCTCCGTCCTCTGTCTCCCATACTACAACAAACAGGCAATGAAGTTAGATTTGGTTAGGTTAGATTTGTATTAAACCGACTGCCTTCATACATCCAAAATTTGATTAGTTACAATTATACATTTTAAGATATGCACAGTACTGTAGCATGGAATTAATAAGTATCATCTTCTCTCACAATATTTCAATTCACATTGTTCTTTGAGTAATTTACACTAATGACGCGTACACGGCGTTGCTCGGGGACTTATAAACGGTTTGGGGTGAAGTTTTGAGGTTATGAAGCCTATTTTAATATTTACAATTCCGTAGTACATTATTTTGATACATCTCATAAGGTTTAGACAGCATTAGCAATGTAAGCGCCCGAAAATATATATATATTTTTCGACTTGTTTACAAAACAACCACTTTTCACTACTTTCTTTTATAACGAGCATGAATTATATGTTTATATAAACATTTCAAAAGAAAATCACTAATTTATGGATTAAATTCTATCAAAATCCGTTGCGTAGTTTCGAAAAACCAAGCGCACAAACAGGCAGACGCGGATAGCGACTTTGTTTTAGAATATTTAGAGAAGCTAAAATTTATTATCCAAAATAGATAACTGGAGAAGGAAGTTCAGAAGTACAAACAATGTAAACAGTGATGAGGAAAATCACATTAGAAATGAAATTACAGTATATTATACCAATATAATTTGAATATGCGACGTAAATTTTATCGTCAAAGGCAAGAACATCGATTTAAAACGTGTTTTACGTTGACCAGACACACTTGCGAGGCAATAAAATAGTAACAATTACTTACTTTCAGCGGGAAATTCTTCAAACTCATCATCTTCCTCCAATAGGCCGAGGTCAACTTTTGGCTTCTCACTCATTTTTAAATGTATATATTGAAATTATTTTGCACAAGAATGACCGGGAAAAACAACTGGCACTATTACTTGCAATTTTATAAAAGTTGACAGCAGTTGTCAGTTGTCAGTGTTGTCAGTTGTTAGACTAATTATTTTTATATGTGGCTGTAGAATTTTAAAATCGGTAGATCCATATTTATTGTTTATAAGAACTCCAAGGAAAAATATTATGACTTGGATAAAATGTTTATAGATCAACGAACGCCGATTACGAATACGTAAAAAATAAAACACCAACACATCAAAACATTGTATCGGCGTTGGCTTTCAACCAATCCCACCAACCAAGCAGGACGTTTTGGTGAGATGGTGTTTTGTTATTTTTTAAACCTCAGTCCTAATCAATTAATTTAAATATCAACGTTAATAGAAAGTAGGATTTCAATTTTAAAATTATGCTTGTAAAAAAGTCAAAGATACTCTACAAAATCCAAATGGGCTGAAGCATACAAAATAACGTGGGTTAAGGTAAGTACACACTGGGCATATGTACACAAAATATGCCTACGCTCCCATGCCAAAGTACACACTTGTCCCACAGATGCAACGCAAATCGCGTACCATGAAATTCAATGGATTTTACATTAATCACTTCGTAACGTCTTACTAAATGTTTTATCCCATTTTAACAACAAAACGGACATCAAATGTCGGTAAACGCTAAATGCCAAAACAAATAACATTTAAGGTCAAATCAATTCGTTGGAGGGTTTTTCACCATACTCTCCACGTCCTACGTCGATCTGGATGCTTTCTGAAAGATTTCTGAAGCATCCTTATCCATGCTGCCAGTACATTGGGCCAGTGCGCTGGGCCAAAAATATGACGCTGTATATGTGTTGGCCCAATTCTGAACAGACAATTTGATCAAGATGTATGTGGAAACTACAGCAGCCTCGAAAATTTATTTGTTGGGTACAGCATTGGTACAGCATTATTGCCTTATTGATCTAAAAATAAATGTGAGTAAAAGTTGCGGAAAATAAGATGGTGGATGCTGATTATGATGATTGTGACAAATGAGGCTCATGTGTTAACGCCGTTGGAGAGTTGGCGCCAAGATTCTTTGATGTGTGTACGAAAAACTGAGACTAATTGGTTGGTCGGCCAACGATGGTGGTCGAAGCGTTCCAACGGCCAACATACGCCAAGTGGTCTAGTATACGAAAATGTACGGAGTGTAAGTAGTTGACCAGATATCTTTATGCGTTGCGCACAAAATTTACGCAGGCTCAGTTTGTCCTTACATTCTACATACGAGGAATAACTATGAAAGGATAAAGGACTGACAGAAAAAAACAAAATTGAGTGCTTAAATACTTAATTAATTTGTGGTGCATTATAATTTATTCTATTTATGTAAATTCATATAATCTCCAAGGCCATGTACTCCATGTTCTCGCATCCCGTGTCTCCGTAGTCCACGTTGTGGACCTCTTTGAACTCTCTGTAGGGGATAACAGCTAGCAGGACGAAGCCGCATCTTCTGGCCAGGATCTGCGATGCCTTGGCGGTGAACACGGTGCCAGTCACCTTCAGGCCCACCGCCTTGCAGAGGGGGACCCTGAACATATTTAAAAAAATAAATTAGATTGATAATCTCAATTTGAGGTTTTTTTAAAATGTTTTGGAACGTTGGTTAAAGTAAAAAAAATTGACCGTGCGGCGCAGGAATTTTTAAAATTCTTTAAATGGCAACACCAAAGTAGTTCAGATATTATGATTGTATACATTAGTGCGATCTTGTATGAATGGAATTGAAGCCAAATCTAGGGTGAGGGGAAATTGCCTGGCAGTCATCTTGTATGACTAACTTTTTAACAGATTTGTATACACAGTGGTGCATAATAAACTATTATTATTTTATTTTTGTGTTATTAACGAAGTTACAACGGCTTATGATCATTTCTTGAGGATTTGATAATTCACATTTTCAGACGTCTCTCCCCCCTAATAGTTCCATCCAGGGCTTATTAGGTCCGTGATATAATGAACTTTGTATGAAAAATACTCTCACGTCTATGCATTAGGTGGTAGGTGTGCGGTTTTATCAGCACCTTGGGGCGTTGACCATTCTGTTCCCAAAGCGGATTGCTCCAATTGCGCCCGCTTAGGGCCGGCCCTGTATTCACTCGAGACATTGGTTGTGCATATCATTGAATAAAGGATATATTTTATTTGATCATTGGTATATAATAATAAATTATATTCCGTGCTCTCCCACTCCCCCACTAGCACATGCCACGGGAGGAGGAAGAAAATAGCTTCGTGTTACACTTAACATATTATAAGTATAGGCTTGATGCGTATAGAGTGGTCTGACGTGGGCTTTAGTTGGTTCTTCGAAAAGAAATATCGAAAGTTGGATGTACCTTGAAGAGTGACGTTATTCTTAAGCACAAGTAAGAAACGGTATTAACTTGGTGTGGTTGGAGGGGTTTGTCAGAATTATGTTTAAAATGAAATGGTGTAAATGTGATGAAGATGTACAGGTAATATAATGTTAACTTACCTCGCCCTGAGAAGTTCACTGCCGATATTCTGTCCTCGGAAGGCCTTTGCAACAGACAGGCCATAGGCAGTCATAATCTCGTTAACGCCGTACTTCTCAAATATTTGTGACTTGTCGGTTATCATATCGAAGCAGCGGAAGAATGTTGTTATGGCATCGGTGTACTTGGCGTCCTATAATGTTAATTAATAAGAAAACATTAAACTACTTTTTCGTACGTTTAATAGTGGAAAATGAATAGAAGCAAGGAACATAATAGATATTGGAAAATCAATAGAAGCAAGGAACATAATAGATTTTGGAAAATCAATAGAAGCAAGGAACATAATAGATTTTGGAAAATCAATAGAAGCAAGGAACATAATAGATATTGGAAAATCAATAGAAGCAAGGAACATAATAGATTTTGGAAAATCAATAGAAGCAAGGAACATAATAGATTTTGGAAAATCAATAGAAGCAAGGAACATAATAGACATTGGAAAATCAATAGAAGCAAGGAACATAATAGATTTTGGAAAATCAATAGAAGCAAGGAACATAATAGATATTGGAAAATCAATAGAAGCAAGGGGTGGGTGAACCATTTTTTAATCATTATCTCCACACATACCCTTGAGCAAATTTTCCTTACATCAATATTTAAAAATACAGACCACGTAGTTTGATATCGCTGAAAATTTAAAAGTTTGTTCAGTGTTTAAAGAGATGGTTGGAATGATAAAAGAAGTCGGGGACGCCCGATGCATACTTAACGCAATATCTCCGCACCAGAATGAGATACGGAGTAGAATTAAAGTCGACGTCATGTAGTTTCTTAACAGTAACATTGTGGTATACAGTACAGGAAGAAGTCTGAGATGGCTAAGAAAGACATTAGCAATAGCGAAGCATTGCGGGGTTCACTAGTTATTTATATTTAGGGAGGTTGTGGGTTGGATTTCTAAGGAAAAAAAGGATAGGAAGTTCCGGTAAGGAAAAGGGTATGAGGGGTAGGTAGGAATCCGGGAGTCAGTGGGTTCATTAGTGACGGACGTTTGAATACATCCCTTCCACCATAGTGCAATTAAGTTATCTTAGAAATCTGTAAGACGCGCTTAATAGTTAATGTTCGTATCGATGATTCAAGCACATAGTTCGTTTTATACCCACCGATTTGTTTGGCACTTTAGTAGCCAGCGCAGTAATGTAAAGTTCGTTTTGTACCCACCGATTTGTTTGGCACTTAAGTAGCCAGCGCAGTGATGTAAAGTTCGTTTTGTACCCACTGATTTGTCTGGCGCTTAAGTATCCAGCGCACTGATGTAAAGTTTGTTTTGTACTTATTGATTTGTCTGGCGCTTAAGTATCCAGCGCACTGATGTAAAGTTTGTTTTGTACCCATTGATTTGTCTGGCGCTTAAGTATCCAGCGCACTGATGTAAAGTTCGTTTTGTACCCACTGATTTGTCTGGCGCTTAAGTATCCAGCGCACTGATGTAAAGTTTGTTTTGTACCCATTGATTTGTCTGGCGCTTAAGTATCCAGCGCACTGATGTAAAGTTCGTTTTGTACCCATTGATTTGTCTGGCGCTTAAGTATCCAGCGCACTGATGTAAAGTTTGTTTTGTACCCATTGATTTGTTTGGCGCTTAAGTATCCAGCGCACTAATGTAAAGTTTGTTTTGTACCCATTGATTTGTCTGGCGCTTAAGTATCCAGCGCACTGATGTAAAGTTCGTTTTGTACCCATTGATTTGTCTGGCGCTTAAGTATCCAGCGCACTGATGTAAAGTTTGTTTTGTACCCATTGATTTGTCTGGCGCTTAAGTATCCAGCGCAGTGATGTAAAGTTCGTTTTGTACCCACTGATTTGTCTGGCGCTTAAGTATCCAGCGCACTGATGTAAAGTTTGTTTTGTACCCATTGATTTGTTTGGCGCTTAAGTATCCAGCGCACTAATGTAAAGTTTGTTTTGTACCCATTGATTTGTCTGGCGCTTAAGTATCCAGCGCACTGATGTAAAGTTCGTTTTGTACCCATTGATTTGTCTGGCGCTTAAGTATCCAGCGCACTGATGTAAAGTTTGTTTTGTACCCATTGATTTGTCTGGCGCTTAAGTATCCAGCGCAGTGATGTAAAGTTCGTTTTGTACCCACTGATTTGTCTGGCGCTTAAGTATCCAGCGCACTGATGTAAAGTTTGTTTTGTACCCATTGATTTGTCTGGCGCTTAAGTATCCAGCGCAGTGATTTAAAGTTCGTTTTGTACCCACTGATTTGTCTGGCGCTTAAGTATCCAGCGCACTGATGTAAAGTTCGTTTTGTACCCACTGATTTGTCTGGCGCTTAAGTATCCAGCGCACTGATGTAAAGTTTGTTTTGTACCCATTGATTTGTCTGGCGCTTAAGTATCCAGCGCACTGATGTAAAGTTCGTTTTGTACCCATTGATTTGTCTGGCGCTTAAGTATCCAGCGCACTGATGTAAAGTTTGTTTTGTACCCATTGATTTGTTTGGCGCTTAAGTATCCAGCGCACTAATGTAAAGTTTGTTTTGTACCCATTGATTTGTCTGGCGCTTAAGTATCCAGCGCACTGATGTAAAGTTCGTTTTGTACCCATTGATTTGTCTGGCGCTTAAGTATCCAGCGCACTGATGTAAAGTTTGTTTTGTACCCATTGATTTGTCTGGCGCTTAAGTATCCAGCGCAGTGATGTAAAGTTCGTTTTGTACCCACTGATTTGTCTGGCGCTTAAGTATCCAGCGCACTGATGTAAAGTTTGTTTTGTACCCATTGATTTGTTTGGCGCTTAAGTATCCAGCGCACTAATGTAAAGTTTGTTTTGTACCCATTGATTTGTCTGGCGCTTAAGTATCCAGCGCACTGATGTAAAGTTTGTTTTGTACCCATTGATTTGTCTGGCGCTTAAGTATCCAGCGCAGTGATGTAAAGTTCGTTTTGTACCCACTGATTTGTCTGGCGCTTAAGTATCCAGCGCACTGATGTAAAGTTTGTTTTGTACCCATTGATTTGTCTGGCGCTTAAGTATCCAGCGCACTGATGTAAAGTTCGTTTTGTACCCATTGATTTGTCTGGCGCTTAAGTATCCAGCGCACTGATGTAAAGTTTGTTTTGTACCCATTGATTTGTCTGGCGCTTAAGTATCCAGCGCAGTGATGTAAAGTTCGTTTTGTACCCACTGATTTGTCTGGCGCTTAAGTATCGAGCGCACTGATGTAAAGTTTGTTTTGTACCCATTGATTTGTCTGGCACTTAAGTATCCAGCGCAGTGATGTAAAGTTCGTTTTGTACCCACTGATTTGTCTGGCGCTTAAGTATCCAGCGCACTGATGTAAAGTTTGTTTTGTACCCATTGATTTGTCTGGCGCTTAAGTATCCAGCGCAGTGATGTAAAGTTCGTTTTGTACCCACTGATTTGTCTGGCGCTTAAGTATCCAGCGCACTGATGTAAAGTTTGTTTTGTACCCATTGATTTGTCTGGCGCTTAAGTATCCAGCGCACTGATGTAAAGTTTGTTTTGTACCCATTGATTTGTCTGGCGCTTAAGTATCCAGCGCACTGATGTAAAGTTTGTTTTGTACCCATTGATTTGTCTGGCGCTTAAGTATCCAGCGCACTGATGTAAAGTTTGTTTTGTACTTATTGATTTGTCTGGCGCTTAAGTATCCAGCGCACTGATGTAAAGTTTGTTTTGTACCCATTGATTTGTCTGGCGCTTAAGTATCCAGCGCACTGATGTAAAGTTTGTTTTGTACCCATTGATTTGTCTGGCGCTTAAGTATCCAGCGCACTGATGTAAAGTTTGTTTTGTACCCATTGATTTGTCTGGCGCTTAAGTATCCAGCGCACTGATGTAAAGTTTGTTTTGTACCCACCGATTTGTCTGGCACTAGTAGCCAACGCAGTGATGTAAAGTTCGTTTTGTACCCACCGATTTTTTTGGCATTTTAGTAGCTAGCGTTGTGATGTTGGCTCCAGCGATCACCGGCTTCCCCTGCGGCGTTCCATCCTCAGTGAGTAAGCTCCCATCCTCTGTCTCCTGCAGGCAGACCAAGGCTAGCCTGACCGGGATGGAGTGGAACCAAAGCTGACGAAGGTCGTCCATGGATTCCTTACTGTCTTTTATCTCTGTAATGACGATTAAATTATAATTTTAAGAAGGATATTTCAAGGCGAAAACTGGTGCGAATAAGAACTCCAGTAAAAAATACTATCTGTATGTATATTACTTATAAGATTTTTATTATTCTCAACTATTGTCTCAACTCCGATCAAAGGTGAGCTATTGTCATTTGAAGGGCCGGCGCTCTGAGCCAAACGGCGCCTGGTTCAAGTAATTTTTTTGCGCCCCTTGTCAAAACAATTTTTTACTTTAACCCATCCAATTTTCTTTCATTATTGTATAAAATGGCTAATTGTGTATTTATTGTAATAATAATTTCTTTAGCATTTCAACTGGACCCAAGCTTTTACTTGTGTGACGTTTTGCAAACTTGATGATAATACATTTATTTGCGTACGCTTTATGAGTTGTTTGTTAAATACAGTCTAACTTGGTTATAACGAGCACGAGGGGACCGACTAAATTTGATCCAATTTATTATCAATGTCTTAAAGATTTTACTTCTCAATTTCCCCCTCAAAAGAATTAATGCATTATAACTATCATCGCTTGGTTCGAGGCTTCCAAGAATAATATCACTAAATGGTTTATCTTAATCTCACTTATCATAAATAACTAGCTTGTGGGATTGTGATGCTTTTCGGCTGTAAAATTTTACTTGTCATAAACCAGTGATACACAACCCGTGGCCCAATTCTTGCAGCCTGCATGTCAATTTCATACGGCCCACTGGGCTATAGAGAAAATCAAAATGTTTGGAGTGATTCTTGAAAACCCTGGCTGAGAATTTTTTTTTCGAGTTTTGGTTAATTTTACGCCGCATGAACTAAAATTAAAGATTGAAACTGGTTTGAAAAACACAAATTTAGAAATCAACAGAATCGTTAATCTTGAATTTCGCTATCAACCCCCTCCCCCACAGCAAAAACAAAAAATTCTCTTGTAGATTGGGGACTGATTAAAAACAGGCAAAGCGGCCTCTGCTGAAAAAGTTGTGCACTGTTTTACATTTACCCCGTGCAGGCATATAGGTACACATAAGTAGATACTTTAATAAAAGGTACATAGTCTGCAAAATAAGTGGCGGAGAGTGGAGAGTTATAGTTATTTTATATTTTAGCAGGAGTGGTTCAATGACGTGTGCGCATTGTATATTCGTATTGTCGCACAATACAATATGTACTGAAAATATGTCTTAAATCAGTGAAAATAATCATGTTTGCACATAAATTATTTCACATATGTAGATATGTAGATGTTCTATAAATTTGACTCATTATGGTGAGCGATCGCTCAAAACTTTGCATAATATTCCAAAAATTGCAAACCCCAATGAATGCTTTAACTTTTAATTACTATACCTCCAATTATTGTACCATTTTTTTGCTTTACATTATCTATGCTAATTATATTTTTTGTAATTTTTGATCGATTTTGTAATGAATGTTCTTTGCACTGTTTATTTTGTAATGAATGTATTGTTCTTTGCACTGTTTATATTGTAATGAATGTAGGTATTGTTCTTTGCACTGTTTATTTTGTAATGAATGTATTGTTCTTTCCACTGTTTATATTGTAATTAATGTAGGTATTGTTCTTTGCACTGTTTATTTTGTAATGAATGTATTGTTCTTTGCACTGTTTATTTTGTAATGAATGTATTGTTCTTTGCACTGTTTATTTTGTAATGAATGTATTGTTCTTTCCACTGTTTATATTGTAATTAATGTAGGTATTGTTCTTTGCACTGTTTATTTTGTAATGAATGTATTGTTCTTTGCACTGTTTATTTTGTAATGAATGTATTGTTCTTTGCACTGTTTATATTGTAATGAATGTAGGTATTGTTCTTTGCACTGTTTATTTTGTAATAAATGTATTGTTCTTTGCACTGTTTATTTTGTAATGAATGTATTGTTCTTTGCACTGTTTATTTTGTAATGAATGTATTGTTCTTTGCACTGTTTATATTGTAATGAATGTATTGTTCTTTGCACTGTTTATTTTGTAATGAATGTATTGTTCTTTGCACTGTTTATATTGTAATGAATGTATTGTTCTTTGCACTGTTTATTTTGTAATTAATGTATTTTTCTTTGCACTGTTTATTTTGTAATGAATGTATTGTTCTTTGCACTGTTTATTTTGTAATGAATGTATTGTTCTTTGCAATGTTTATATTGTAATGAATGTATTGTTCTTTGCACTGTTTATTTTGTAATGAATGTATTATTCTTTGCACTGTTTATTTTGTAATGAATGTATTGTTCTTTGCACTGTTTATTTTGTAATGAATGTATTGTTCTTTGCACTGTTTATATTGTAGTGAATGTATTGTTCTTTGCACTGTTTATATTGTAATGAATGTATTGTTCTTTGCACTGTTTATTTTGTAATGAATGTGTTGTTATTTGCACTGTTTATTTTGTATTGTTTATTTTGTATTGTTTATTTTGTAATTAATGTATTGTTCTTTCCACTGTTTATTTGCAAAATAAATAAATATGTTACATTTTTATAATAACAAATTTTCTTTAATAAATGTTGCATGTTATACCCATTAACGTAATATATCATTGAAGAAGAAGATAATAGGTACTAATGAATCTAAACAAAATGTGAAACAGAACAAGACACAGAAAAATAAAAAAAGGTAACGGTCTCAACTGCTATTCATATTTGAATATGTTAACTAGAGACACTATCTAGGTTACAAAAAAATTCTTTAGAAATTTTTCAGTCAAAAAGACAGCTGCAAAAAATATGTGAAAAATTAGTTGCAAGATGATATTGTTAATTTTGAATTTGAAATACGAGATCGACAAAAGTGACTTTTAATAATTAGGTCCCCATGGTCGAGTGGTTAACGACGTTGTCCCGGTAAGACAGAGATCCTGCGCTTGATTCCCAGTTTCATTTAGATTTATAAGTATTTTCATGTTCAATGATATATAACAATGAAACATTTATTTTTTATTTCATCACAGGCATATCTTCAATAAAACATAAAAATAACAGAGGGCGCCACCTCCGTTTGCAACAATCGTAAAGTGTACAGATATTAAGATAATAATACATATAATTATTAGTTATTTATCTTACTTAATCCTCTGCACATGGGCTCATCGCTCGCGAAGTCTTCGCACATGAAGTCGACCAGCTGCTCCGTCATATCCTCCGGGACGTCCTGTATCCGGAAGCGCAGAGGGGACCCCCCACCCTTGGGCGCACTCCCGGTGAAGCGGGAATACACCGCGGGGTAGGGGGCGCTCGCGGGGCGGGTCCACACTCCACTCATTTTCTTTTATAAATACCTATAGATAGAAACATGTAAGTTTGATAAAAGTATGCGTTAAGCAAATGAAGATGATGTTGGTAGTATTTAGTCGAAGTTTTTTTGGCTGCTACTTCTTATAACCGTCTGAGAGTCCGCCAGTGAGACTCTATCATCCCCAATTGGCGTAAGTTGAGAGGCTGAAAGTAGTGGGGTGGGGCGGAGGAAGGTGGGGGTGGGGGTGACCTTGCTATTCAGATCTGGTCACCGAACACGGCTAGAGCTTGCCTTAGAGCCTTGCCTTTCGATTAGGGAGGCCGTCAGTACGGATGCACGGAGAAAATTTGATTTTCGAAAAGCTTAATGCCAAATCACTATTTTGATTAATCTTTATAACAAATTGGTGTACATTATGAATATCGAAAAATATACTTTAGATAAATTGAAGGTTTTCCTATCGTTTCGCTTGAGTAGAATACAAATAAAAAAATCAATTAGTCAAAAAAATAAATATAAATGTAAGCTACTACAAAATATGTTTTTCAATAGAAATATATGAATGCATAAAGAAAAAAACTTAAAAAATACAGTATTATAGCTAAGATTATCTGTGACAGTTTCACTTGATTTACTTTTTTGCTTTCTTATAAAATTATTTAAAAAATAAATAAAAATCAGTTTTGTGCTAGAAATCGAACGTTTCTAGACTCCGTTTGTCAAGAGATTTTAATGCTTATTACCTACAATACAAGGCATACCAAGAATATACACATTTTTGGCTACACATCTTAATTCCGACCGAATCTTTTTCTAATTTTTCTGTTTCAAATTTTCGTTTGAAAGTCGCTAATATTGTCTCCAATGATTAAATACATATATCTAGGGAAAAAATACCCGAAAATATCAGAACAATCGAAAACGATAAACCCTACTAAAAGCGATTAAAGAGAATTTCAATGTAAAATAGCAAAATGATGAAACTATCTTCTTAATTAATTACAAATTTTAATATTCATATTTCCTTCAATCATAATCAAAAACCCTAAATATTCTTCATCTTGATTCTTACCACTCTTCTAGACACAAGCGCCAGCTTCTATAGAAGAGAAACATTAAAAATTCAAAAGCAGTGAAAACTAATTTTATGAATTATTTTAGTTAAGGTTAAACGCAACGCTCGGTGTATTCTACGTGTTCACAGATGGCGTTAATTAATTAATTTTGTTTAAATACGCTTTTGCAAGGTATTGCTTTACAATATTAAGGTTAAACGCAACGCTCGTTGTATTCTACGTGTTCACAGATGGCGTTAATTAATTAATTTTGTTTAAATACGCTTTTGCAAGGTATTGCTTTACAATATTAAGACAAATCATTTGTTTGCGCCCGTATATACGCAATATGAATAAGAATCAATAGTTTTGTTCGTTTAAAGACTTAAATCTTTCGAGAAAGGCACACAAATACAATATTTTACCGATGATTCAATCCAATATTGTATTTGTATGCCTTTCTCGAAAGAATTAAGTCTTTAAACGAACAAAACTATTGATGGACAATATTAAGACAAATCATTTGTTTGCGCCCGTATATACGCAATATGAATATGAATCAATAGTTTTGTTCGTTTAAAGACTTAATTCTTTCGAGAAAGGCACACAAATACAATATTTTACCGATGATTCAATCCAATATTGTATTTGTATGCCTTTCTCGATAGAATTGAGTTTTTATATGGACAAAACTATTTATTCATATTCATATTGCGTATATGAGGGCGCAAACAAATAATTTATCTTAATACTGTAAAGCAATACCTTGCAAAAGCGTATTTAAACAAAATTAATTAATTAACGCCATCTGTGAACACGTAGAATACAACGAGCGTTGCGTTTAACCTTAACATTTGAACCGACTTAAGTCATTTCTAGGTTTGAGTCCTTGCTGTACTGCATAAGAGCACGTTACAAAACCAAAAATCATTTGTAAAAATTCTGTATTCAAATCTCTAGCGAGATCTCTAGAAATATGTTCAAAAAATTTATTTTTTTATCTTGGATAAAGTGTCCCACACAGGGTTTTCCCTTCTACTCGATTCAAATCTCCCGGCCGGTTCAAACGGCCTTGTTCTTCAACGGTTTTTCAACAAGGGTGAATTTTATTTGTCATTTCAATCAATAATTAATTCGTCTTAATATGAAACATAACTGGCAAAAAGTGTATCATAATAATAATAATAATTAGATAACTTGTATAGCGCCGTTTTTGTGCAAAATCACCTCAAGGGTAAAATAAATAAAATAATTGAATTAACGCCATCTATAAATGCGTATATTAAAACGTAGGTAAGTTACGTTTGATTTTAAGCTCGCTAATTGAAAACTATTTATTTAGTAACCACCACTGTTTCGAGAGGTAGGCAGAGATGATAGAGCGCCATACATATCTGTGTTGGCAGACACTCGTTACTTCATTTACGTTTTTGTTTGTTTTGTTTTTGTTTTTTACTGTCAATTTTTTTGATACATGCAGTTACATATACAATTATACAAAATACAAGGAGTAACAAAAAAATCCCACAAAGGCGAAGCCTGTGCCTGGGCATTAGGTATAAGGTGAAAATTAAAAAAAAAAAAAAAAAAACGTTAAGGCGATGCCATACGTAGTAATGCAAAATCATGTGTTTTTGATTTGAAAATTTGGTCGCCTAGAAATGTTGATGCTTTAATTAAATACTGCGAGTAGAATACATCTTGAAATTTGAAATAATCGAGTATTTTTTAGAAAAGTCTTTTTACAAGCCTAGAAAAAAAATATGTAAAGGCTTATGAAAACTGCTTTAAAGTTCAAAATCTCCTACTTACGAACCCATTTTGGGTTATGATTTTATTGTATAATGTGGCAAATTCAGTTATTTATAAAATGATCGAAAAAAAATTATTATTTATGCCTGAACCAAAAAATAAAATAAAATGCACTTTTTGGCCATGTTTTTTTCTTGCATAAATCAAAACAGGCGGATAGTGTTAAGCGGGAATTAAAACCTTATCGCCATCTACGTAAAGGTTGTTATTGATAGCGGTTCAATTTAAAATATTACACGACGTAGTACATCGCCGTAAGTCTACATTCTGCAGTTGTACAGGACAATTCAAGGACAGGCATGGTGTTTCGTTGCTTGATTCAGAGTACTAGTACTAGACAGTTACAATAATAGGTACTTTTTGTACAATGATAGATCAATTTAGAAGCCCCTACCAACTATATAATATGGCTGACATGACTTCGTATAGTTACGCCGCAAATTGCTATCAACACAACCAGACAATTCGCACACAGCCGTCAATAATATTGTATTATCAAGCCTGGTACACACGCAAAGCTCACATCAACAGATAATATAAAGCACAATAGCGCTCGCCATACAATCCCATACAGACCCGACACACGTAAAAAGATAACGCGCTATAAGTGTGGTTCTGAACTTCGCTAACCGAATTTATTTTACGTAACCGCTCCCGACGCGATATTTGAAAAGTTATGCGTCCCCCTCTCCGCCGTAAAAAGGAGAGGGGGTCATTTTAATTACGGAGCTACCAACTAAGTTCCGTGTTCCCTTTGACAGCCATGACATAAGCAGCCTAATAATGCATTTCTTATTTAATATGTTAGCTCATATCGTCATGTGTGCTAGTAAATTTAGAAACATAAAAGACGTGCTCAAGCTGTCAGTAAGTAAAGTTGTCACTTTGACAGATGAAATTATGTTCCTCGGCCGCTCTCGAATTCAACTGACCCCCTCTCCTACCATAGGAAGAAATATTTGATAGCGTTGTGTGTCGGTAGAAAAGATGATGCGCTGTACATTAACTTTTGATGTGAGCTTTGCGTGTGTACCACGCTTTAGTCCATCAACTGATCGCATGTTCCAATGGTGGAAACCAGAGATTCCCAAAGATATTTTGGTCTATAAAAAGCTTTAAAAAATTGTACTCCTTTACTTTTTTCCCCATTAACTCCACATGATGTCATCTTTGGGGACGCTATGTGGAGGATCTTTTTGAGGAGAGAAATGAATGAACATGGTTCTTGAAGAAACACAGATGCCAGCTATCGTTCCACAGCTGGGATGTTGAACTCAAGAACGAGTCGTAGAAGCGACCCGTTCTCATGTGACAAATACCGTGTATATATGTTAATATTCTCAAAAAATCAACAAAAAAATAATAGGTCGAAGAATTATTGTATTTAAGCATAACGACCCTCTATGGCAGCAGCCAAATTCACGTAGACCAGAATTCAGATTTGAAAAGTAGCTTGTAATTTTTTTATCCGTGTTTGGTGACAAGATCTAAATAACCAGGTATTTCCCCACCTTCTTCCTCAGTGCTTAAACCTCGCAACATACGAGGGTGGTCTGAAAAGTTTCCGACCTCAACGCAAAGATGGCGGTACTCATCAATAAAAGCTAGTGAATGCAGTTGTGCATCTTTTGACAGTTAAGGCAAGGCCAAACCGCCGCGATCATTTTGCGTCCGCGATGGCGTTCACGGTCAGCGTCCTGTGTGCGTGCAGAACCGTTCACACCAAACTAGCGATCAATTAGCGATCAGCTGGCGTCCGTGGCACTTGTAAGTTCGTGTCGGTTGTGTGGTAGGTATAGCTCGGAGCGGGAACCATTTAAATAATCATAATCATGTTTGGAGACGAATCTGAAGAAGAATTATTACTTTTAGCGGCTATTGCAGATGATGAAGATAGTAGCTTATCTACCCTAATAACGAATATTTTCCATTTACGGTTTATTTATTTATTAAGTTGGAGTTTATAATTCGGTAATCGAACCTATGTATAGTGGCTATATATTGGATAAGTTGGCCGATTTTTTTAACCACTGCAAGTATTTTATTTTTATTTTAATAATATTCGTTATTAGGGTAGATAAGCTATTGGGAAGATGGTGAAAAAGCCCCTGAAAAGTGTAAATTTACTTAAAAGACGGTTTGGTAAGATAAATAATTTCGACGGGTTGGTAGGATAAAATGAATCCTATAATGCAGTTTTGTTAAAATTTATGTATATTTGAATGAACTATTTTTTAATGAATTTTAATTACAAGAGTTTCTTTCGATTTCAATATTTTAAATATCAGATTAATGTGGAAAAAATAAAATAAGAATGGTTTACACTTACATAAAACAAATTAATCGAACACATATATAATAATTACAACTTCTTTTGTACAAAATATAAACATAGAACTGTGCTAAAAAAATACACGCGTTCCGGCGCTGTGTAGTCAATACACATCTCAAAATAAGCGATTTAATATCGGAAAAATATGAATATTCATAGCTAATCGATTATGTTTATTATATTTTATATCAAAAGTGATAGTAATTGTAATTTAATTGCTGAAAACATGAAAAAACCATCGGCAGATGCTAATTTCGTTGATCATTCTCTCTGTATTTGTATCCGACATCATGAGAAATACCACAAACTCAGAGATAATTACGTTGCGTGCAGCGTGCAGATCCTGCAAGCAGCAACTGATCGCCGCGTCCAGACGCTGCACAGGACGCCGCGGCCAATCTGAGAACGCTTCGATGTGAACACGTTGCTACAAGTTCATACACAACATCTGATCGCCACCGTGCACGGGATCGCGGACGCGCTTTGAACGCGGCGGTTTGTTCAGGCCTAAAAAGGCTTACTCACCAAATTTTTGGCCATTTCGGACGCGCAGTTTTTAGTTGACAATCGTTTGAGTGAGTGGATGTGTATGTTTTTGTGAAAATGGAAAAAAAATGAGTATCGAGCTGTTATTAAATTTTTGTTTTTGAAAGGCAATACGCCTACGCAAATCAAAGATGAGTTGGACTCTGTTTATGGGGACTCCACTTCCTCGTACATACCCCGATTGGGAATGAAATAGTATCAATGGTTCCAGACGATTGAGTAGCAATTGGGACTTTTCTATGGTATTCACATAAATATTGTGTAATTATAATCCAGTCTTCTATATTTATGTCATCCCCAATTCGGGTATGTTGGGAAGCTAGGAATAATGGGAAAGGTAGGAAATAAGGGAGAGAAAGTTTGGAAAGTGCATGGCAATTTAGATCTGAGCATCAAACACGGTTAATAGTATAATTTCAAGATACGTTTCTATTCGGAATGGTTGCATTTTAGCAGGGCGATACTAATAGTATCTACCACTACCACAGAGTGCTACGATCTCTGCCATATAGGTCACCCCCAGTGGTTCACTACGTTAGGTGACTTAGCAGGGATGCCAGTGTTCATGGGGTGAGGTTTGTCCAGATTTTCAGGTTAAAGAAAACTTCTTTAAGATCTTCAGAAACTGGTTGGCGCCTGCGGGTCGGATCGGATAGGGGCCGGTTGAGGGAGACCCTCTCACCTCTCCAGCTGGACTCTCTCGACCCATCGTCTTGCACTGTAGCGGGAGGGATGTATTTATATCTCCGTGACTTCTGGACACACTCCTAAGATTGCTATCCATCTATCATACCCTTTTCCTTTCCAAAACGTCACACAGTGGGCTGAAAATCGCCTTTCATAGACATAGAGACATAGATTTGAACATAAAAAAGTTTTTTTTTCAACTTGAGGATTTAAAAAAAAAAATCGCAAGTTGCACCGCAATACGAAGTATGTCAAAAAAATACAAATAAATAGTAGTATATCTGTGTGTAAGGATATAATGGCCAACCTTATGATTCCAGAGATAGCCTCATTTTTAATGTCAATGCCTTACAAATTTTTCTTTAAAAAATGATAACTCCTTCATTTGTACACGCAATTGCTTCGAACAAAATTTTATAGCATAGTAATGATCAGCAGAATCCATTTCTAGTCAAAAAAAAATACCCTTGAAAATTCAAGTCTCTATGTCTATGAAAGGCGATTTTCAGCCCACTGTGCGTCCTCTCGTTCCTTTCCTTTAAAATATCTTCCATACACCATTCCCAAAGATGACAAAGGCTTCGAGGGAAATTATTTTCCTTTAACACGCTGCGTCTCGTCAAACAAAATCAACCGTAATGTTCAATTTCTCTAATACACATTTTTTTAAATATCCCTGAAAACTTTTTTTTGATAAAACCTACCCAGGAACTGAAGTCAACAACTCTACCATCCTCGCCAAATGCCGATCGTGTAGGACCGACATTCATTTCGTATTTTAACTGCTGTTAAAATATATGTCTGCATGTGTGTCCGTTATTGACACCAAAAGTTAATAAAATGCACTGTCATCGACAACGAGTCTAACTGTGGATTAACTTCCTCTTCCAAGATTTGCATTCATTCGACCATTCACGATAAAAAAACGTGAAAATCTAATAACAGATACATAAGGCAAAGCTTAATCCAAATCACCATTCTGATTAATCTTTATAACGAATTGATGTACATTATGAATACAAAAAATATGTTTTAGATAAATTGAAGGTTTTCCTATCGTTTCGCTTGATTAGATTACAAATAAAATAATAAATTACTCAATAAAAAATATAGATGCAAACTACTAAAAAAAATATTTATTTAATTGAAATGTATGAACGCATAATGGAAACAACTTAAAAAAATAAAGTATTATAGCCAAGATTATCTGTGACAGTTTCAAATTAAATTTTTTGCTTTTTTATAAAATTGGTTCCATGATAACTCAACACAGTGACAATTCAACACATCTTTAAAAAGTGATATAAAGTCATTAAAAACGATGAAAAAAAATTTAAACCTAACCTAACCTAACTTACATAAGCCAGTTGATAAATTATTTTTTTCATCACTTTCCATGACTTTATATAACTTTTTAAAGATGTGATGAATTATCATTTTGATGATGTATCCGGTCACCGGTAAAAATATTTCGGCATGTGGCAGCATTGTAAAGATATCGGTTTGTGGAAGAACTTTGTGTATGTTTGTCAAAATATGCATTATTTATCAGAGCGAAGAAAATGAAAAATGCAGGAAAGTCTAGTTTAACATTATGAATTGGGCCGCTAACAATAACAATTCTTATGTAGATGGGTATAAGGTTGAAATTCCCGCTTAACACCAGCTGCATGTTTTGATCTATGCAAGAAAAAAACATTGCCAAAAAGTGTCTTTCATTTTATTTTGAGAACGTTCAGGCACAAATATTTAACTTTTTTACAATAATTTTATAAATACTTCATTAGCCACGTTATACAATAAAACCACCACCGAAAAGGGGTTCGTAAGTAGGAGATTTTGAACCTTAAAGCAGTTTTTGTAGGCCTGATACTTTACGTTTTTTCTAGGCTTATAAAAAGACTTAAAGAAATACTCGTTTATTTCAAAGGCATGTTCATTCATGTTCATAAACACGTGATTTTGCATAAGTACGTAGTGCTTCGCCTTAGTAACAAAACAAAATCATACCACTGTAATCATTACAATGAACCGAAAAAATACATGATAGCGTAGTAAAAAAATATGAATAATACATGTTTTCTTAGGAGTTTGTAAATATTTCCTTGCAAAATAGATTGACTGATTTAAAATCAAAACAATCTTTTATCAGAAACTCAGTGAACCAGTAATAACTGAAAATAATTATACTTTTATCAGTAAGTACACGTACGTCGTACACACCTCCAGTGAACATCACACACGTTAAATTATATTTTTAATAATTGTTGATGATAATTATAAACATGTTTACAAAAACATTTCGATCGAATCATTTAAAAATATGTTAGATAAACCATATGTATTTTTGAGCTTAAATTTATTTAAACTTGATAAAGGTATTTTTTTTATCTTATTAGAAAATATTATGACGATTAACGTTGTTGTTATGCGTGATATGCGATGCTTTTTGACGAACTTATGTTACTACTATTGTGCAGAGTAGACGGAGTAACGGAGGTGCTATTGCGTAGTAATATCTCGTAGAATCGTGTTCCACCATTGCCACTCGAGTAGCAGTGCGCGGGGACCGGATTCGGTAGTTGCCTGTCGTTCATGAAAAGGGTGAAATTTAACTAATTACAGGTAAAAAAAGTGGAATCAATTTTTTCGCTTTGTTTCTCACTTTAATAATATAGTCTGAATTTTAGACAAATCAGTTCCAATTATAAAAAAAAAACAAATCAAAATAATTTAGTTAGATTATAATAGTTAAAATTCTCAAAAAAAAAACAATTTTAATTTCGAAAATTAAATTGTATTTCAAAACAAAAGTTATAGGATTCGTTGAACCGTAGTTACAGACAGACACAATCGAAATTATTATTTTTATTAATAAGGTATTGCTAATATTAGAATATTTCAGTATGTTATATATCATTATCTTGTCATGTTTTTAGATTTAAAACAATATTAAATTTACAAATAAATAAATAAACATAATGAACTTGTTTATTTATATATTTATTTATGTATTCAACAGCGGTATGATCATAGATAATGAAGAATACAAGAAATTCGATGTGGGCTTGTTTCGTTATTTAGTCTGGCCAATAGGTCCTTAATTATCCAATATAAAACATTGTAACATTACGATAGTTAAATGGGATGGTGATATGCGATGTCAGGTAAATCTAATAGAGACAGAGCGCGTGCTACGTAGGCTAGAACTGAAAAGGTATCAAGTTAGTGGCAACATTTGTTTTCATTCAAATCTACCTGGAAGGCATTTTTCTAGTTGGTGGTATCTATTTAGAGGCGATGCTTCACGTTGTGTAACATTTGGTCAATATTTGAACGAAACTGCGCAAAAAATCACTGTAATAATTAAGACATTATTTTTTTAATAAAAATTGTTGAAATGATTTTTTGTATTCGGTTTGTTCATTTCAAATCTAGCTCCGGTCGTAATCTTTATTGCCATTTAGATGAGCAGGCAAATCTTCTTTATACGGCCTTGAAGTAATAGTTTCTAGTGGACTTGACCATTCGGGGTCCGTTTTTTACTTTAATTCTACGTATAATTTCCTTCGGGGCCTATATCATCTGTGCGGATGCTGTGTGGAGGCTTTTTTTGAGAAGGGGAAGGAGTGATTATGGTTCTTGAAGATATACATGTTGTAGGAGCGAAGAAACACAGAGGCAACACCATAATGGGGCACCATAGAAAAACGTATTGTGAATAACAAAACAAGTTAAAACTGGTCTTGTAATCAGAGGCGGCTCTAGGGATTCAGTCGTGGTAGGTCATTTGAAAAAAATGTGTGACTAATCTTTATTTGATATTGTGAAAAATGCCCATATATTATTAACTATATCAATTTGTTATAGAGTTTTAGAGTCGCGGACTCTAAATAAATATTATGTTAATATAATAAATTGGAAATAAATACACAATCCATGTACTTACGGCAAATTATTTTTAAGATATTAAGTTTTAATGTAGTTGTCCACAACATTAAAATAAATAAAATCAGTGTTTGATTCTATTTGACAATGATTTTTTACGTTTTTTGTTTTGTTTCATTCTAAATCGATAACAACATAAATAATTATTCTAATCCTTTCCCGAACTATGCAATTGAAAAACAACCATTGTTCCACACACTACAAGCGTGTAAAATGAAAAAACGACATTTGTTTATGTCACCATCTCTGTAAAACATATAATATTCACCGTGTTGTCTCCCCCACGGTCATGACCTAAGCGTCCCTAAACTTTCTTCGGAAGCTAATTTTTACTTCGACGAAAAATATAGTGCCATCTCGTTTATTCTATGGCGCGCGTAGGGACAGAAGATGCCAAATTGGACATTCTTTAAATTGACCCAGCGAATCGTGTGGACTTGTGAATGAAAGCTTCTATTAGAGACAACAGATGTCACTGCTAGTCACTCGCCGCCGCCGCTGTTTCGCGTTACATTTTAAATGTTTTGATGCACATAATTGATTATTATATTTATTATTGTTGTCTTATAATTTTGGGGGGTCAAACACCAATTGACCTAAGGGAAGAACCGCCACTGCTTGTAATAACTTTTAATAACTTCCTGTAACTGTCTGTAACTACATTTAACTACCTGTAACTATGTACATCAGTGTTGCCAACTCAACTACTTCAAAATATGCTAGAGTGATGGGAAAAATATGCCAGAAATATGCTAAATTCTTTTAAAAAATGCCAAAAAAGCTAATATAAATTTAAGTTAGAAATAAAATTAGTGAAATAAAATATCAATATCTTCATCTTCATCTTCTTCTTCTTCATTAACAGCAGCTGATGTGGAAGGCTGAGAGACGGAGTCGTAACTTTCTTTTGTCCCAATGCAGCGTAGTACTTCTTCAGGAACAGTGTAAGAATAACAGCACTTTCCTGCTCTCTTTATGCCAAATCTCACGTACAAAATGGCATTCAGGGTTCTCACCGCCAAACGATTTCGGAGTTTTGTTTTGACAAGACTCATTTGGCTAAATACACGTTCAATATCCGCATTTGAATGCGGCAATGTTAAAATAGACATTGCAAACTGACATAAATCACCGAAGGTTTTATTATTAGTTGCATCTTTATGCATATTGCATGACTTCATTCCAAAACTCTGCAGTGGAAGTCAAGGATTCCCATTTAATGTGAACTATGTTTCTCCATTGAGACACCAGTTTTTCAATCGATATCATTTTTGTTAGTTAAAAAATTGGTTCTTATTATTTTCATGTTTCTGTAAAAATAAGCCAAATAAATATGCTATATGCTAAAAGCATAATAGTTATGCTAAACATGGAGTAATTATGCCAAATTTAGCATATAATATGCTAACTTGGCAACACTGATGTACATACCTTACATAAGCACATTTTAAGAGCAAACAGTTATTTTTTAAATATGTTCATTCTATTTACTGATGTCAAGCTATTGGGAAGGAGATTGTATATGTGGGACACCCTCGTGGCCAATGTTTCTTTTACCACTTTCATTCTTTGCTGAATGTGTAAACTTTATTATGTTGTCTCGTGTAGTGTTCATGTTCTTGTGATGTTTTTATAAATGTTGCGTTCGTGTGTATAAATCCATTAAGGATTTTGTTGATTAATAAGCATATGTTATTCATACAGTTTTCAATGAATTTTCATGAATAAGCAAATATCATTTTGTTTTGTGATTATAAATTATAATCTTCAACTATATATAAAAACAATGTTTCTTGTTTGTTCCGTTCGCGTTCCTACACGGTTTATCCAATTGCGATGAAAATTTCAAGGTTTGTTCTTATCAGTGCCAGGAGTGTTTAGAGAGGTTTGAATGATAGAAGAAGTCGGGAACGTCCAAGAGCATTATATCTGTACTGGAATGAGATACGTAGTCGAAATAATTTAGTTTTTTATGATAAATTAATAATATAGGCTTACAGAAGTAAATGATAGAAAAAGTCGGGGACATTGTCGGGTCATTAGAATGAGGTAAAGTCCACAAATAATGTAAATTTTATGATACTACATGAAGTGAACAGCATCAAAAGTCTCAAACGACCGCGGAAAACATTAATCACATCATAATTATAAGGGGTAAAATGAGACAAGAGATGAAAGAAGAAAAAAGTGGAAGGAAAATGTATAACTTGGAAATCAATGGCATGGCACGATCAAGTGAAACAAATACTTAAAATAATACAGTAAAATAATATCTTAAAAATACACTCAGTGAATTCACAACCTCGATGCTTTACCCCAAACCAATTATACTTCATAAATACCCGAGTAACGGATACACGTCAGATAATGTACTAGCACATATATAAATAAGGTCATTCTAATTAGATTGACCATATTTACCCAGTCAGTCTGCACTGCAGTGACTGCAACTAAAATATATATATAAATAAATAGTGAAGACAATATTAGTGATTTCTAAACGAAAATCTGAAACAGAAAAATCAGAAAAGGAAACGGTCACATCTGGGACTCGAACCCAGGACCCTTGTCTTTCCGGGACAGTGCTCTACCGACTGAGCTAATGGGACCCTATTCCCCTCGGTTACTTTTAACTGTATCATACTTCGAATAAGAACCACTAACATTGTCTTCATTTTTTCACCGCACATTTTTATTGGCAACTATCTTTATGTATGATCGCAAGATTCAACCCGAACTAAATGCAATCCAGACAGCGTCTTTTTTAGATAAACCTATCTTATTTTTTTATTTTTAATGTGCGACATCTGTTGACTTTTCTGCAAGTCTAGTCTTTTCTGATTTTTCTGTTTCAGATTTTCGTTTAGAAATCACTAATATTGTCTTCAATATTTAAATATTACAATTTGAGGTTTTACTCAATAAAGTTATTCCGAAAAATAAATAAAAATATATACTTGACCTTTCTAATCGAAATATTATTTTATACAAATACTGTATTAATACTTTGTTTTTTATTTATTGTTTTAAGTTTAATTTGTAGAACTCCATTTAAATTTTTATATTTTTATATATTCAATAATATTGTTATTGTTATTTGAAATTTTGCACATTTTGAAGGTCACTCTCTGCACGAGATTTCGAAAAAACACCACCATAACACCACCTTAAAGAAGATTTTTTCCGGGCAATGCAGGAGAATTCAGCTGGAATCTATAATTTATCTGTGACAATTGTAATATATGGGATACGGTTATAATAATGGTATAATTTTTATAGCGCTGTAGAAAAATGACTTCGAAGTCTCTATCTAACTACACAGGTTTAAATACATTTTAGATTTAACCGTATTTTTTCTGATTTTTCTGTTTCAAATTTTCGTTTAGTAATCGCTAATATTTTCTTCAATTATTAAATATTACAATTTTAGGTTCAACTCATTATGTTATTAAAAAAATAAATATTATTATTACTTTCAACGTTTACATATGAATTTATCAATATTTATTTACGTTGCTTTCACATTTAGTTATTTATTTGATTTTTTGGATATAATTGCCAGAAAAGATAAGTTTTAACGATCAAGCCGCTGGAATATTCTGTCAGAACGTCGGAGTATTTAAGAATTGTTATTAATTTTAATTTATTGTATACAAACGCTGTAATTTTAAATTCGCATGTGTATATACAGAATCAGCAATCAAAATATAATAAATTTCAAATTTGGAACAAATTTTGGTTTATACAGAAACACATAATATAATACATATCAAATTTGGAAAAAAAATATTCTCTTTGAATAATGTACCTACATATTATAAGTAGCAACTTTATTGCATATCTGGATTTGTAAAGATTATTTTTTTATATTTTTATTAACACATACAGTTCAAATTATTATAATACTCATACGTACAAGGAAATTATATCGTTTAGTAATCGGAAAATTCTGTACCTTTCGATTGCAAATACTGAGGAACTCGAAGGAGTTATATGTTCGCACGTTCAGAAACAACTGCCCATAAAGAAATGATAGATTGAGGAAGCACTTGTTTGCTTTGTGTAATAGGTACGTACTGGGTACACGGAATACAAAATGCCTAGAAGTGCAATATACTGATTTGAATGAAATTTGGTGTCACAAATTTACATTTGACTGTCACTGTGGTCGAGGGGTAAGGCTCTCGACTGGCAAGTCGGAGGTCGCGGGTTCAAATACCCGGCGTGCGCAAGTTAATTTTATTTGATTTATTTGTGTTATTTCACAATGTACTCATAAAAATAATAAATAGTACATTTGCGGCACGTTTCAGAGTGGAAGATACTCTTAGTATCGCCTTGGTGTAAGACCACCATTCAGATTTTAAACGTGGCCTAAAATGGCTTTGGATGTGTTTGGTGACCAGATCTGAATAGCGTGGTATCTCCCCACCTTCCTCTGCCACATCTCCTTCCCCTCCCTGCTAAATTCAGCCTCACAACATACCCCGATTGGGGAGGCCATAGTCTCCCTGGCTCCAGACGGTTGAGAGCAGTTGGGACTCTTGTGCAGTTTCACATAAAAAATTAAGAAAGCATAAAACCTTTCAATTCATATAGGCCCCGAAAAACCAAAGAAATTAATTAGTTTTAAATTATTGTCTTAATTTATATGAATTAAGGCTCAATTGAACTTACTCTGGGCACACCAGATATGCCCACAATTTACTTCTATAATTTAATCCTTCGAATACCAGGGGTAGACTGTCATTCACCCGACACTATTTTCGTACTAACTTGTTAGTTTTTTTCTCCAAATTATACTTTAGTAAATTGTGCCGTCTAACCAGATAATGTGTTTATATATTTATTAAAAAAATGTGGTTTCCGCGTAAATACTTATCTACTGATACTACATATAAAAAAGGATACAAAATTTAATTCCTGTAAACATTTGTCTTTAAATTTTTTTGCAATTTCTTTTGGTATGAAATTATTGTTCTTGATCTTTACTGGTTGTAGGTATGTGTAATAATAACAAAAAATACTAAATAGGAAGAAAATGTGTGGAGACATGAAGACAAACGAAGTTAGAAAACTAAGGACGGGTTGTTTCGAAGAATTTGAACAATTCTTAAAATTTCAACGTTCATTTTTCAGTTCTGTGAAAGTCCCATTCAAGTTCTGTTATTATATCATTAAAGGCTGGCAGCTTGACAAAACCGAAATAATAACAGAAGTTGAAAAAATCTTTCACAGAACTTTCAAAAAACTTTTGATTTAAGCAAGGAATCGTGAAAAATGTCTGTTAGGGTTCCGTTATTATTTCAGTTCTGTGAAGCAAACGGCCAATCGTGAAATATCAAATATCTGGGTATTTTAATAGATGACTCTTTGACCTGGAGAGCGCATATTGAAAATACGGCCAAACGAATACGCAAACTAATTTTCTTCTTGAAAGATATACGCAACATTGTGGATAAGAAAACCATTACAATTGTGTACTATGCTTTGTGCCATTCAATTATCAGGTATGGCATATTAAGCTGGGGCGGTGCAGCCAAGACTATATTAGATCCGTTAGCCAAGGCACAAAAAGCTGTAATAAGAGTGATGGATAAAAAACCTTATATGTATCCATCGACACCCTTATTTAAGGAAACAAAATTATTAGACGTAAGACAGATTTATATACATGCACTCATAATGTACTATACGAACAGTCCCAAGCTTCATAGTCTTGTAGATCACAGCTACACAACAAGACTAAGATCAGAACACAGGATGATAGCACCAAAAATGAACACATCGTTTGGACAACGTTTCCATGTATTTCTGGCTCCTAAGGTGTATAATGGGTTCAAGCAGCAATGCAGTAAGGTTAAAACAGGCCCTTTTCAAGAGCAAATTACCGTATGTCTCATAGAATGTGGCAGAATGAAATCGGAAAGCTTCCTGAAATAAATTATTGTCTGACTGAAGAAAAACCATTAAGTGCATTCATTCCGACTTTATCCATATTATCGTATTTATATTTATTATTTTTGTTTTTGTTTTACCATTTGTATAACGATATATGTACAACATTGTATAATTGTTTTTATATTTTATTTCATATGTTTTATATTTTCTTATGTTTTCTTTTTATATTTTCTTATTTATGTTACCACCATAATACGGGCATTTGCCTAGTTTGGGGAAATTACACAGAACTATCTTACACAGAACATGAATTGTTCAAATTCTGTGAAACAACCCACCCTAAGTGTAGTAATTATTCGTTTTACTCGCGACAGGCACCGTTTGTCTCGGGGCCGGCCCTGACTGTGCTTTATATTCAGATAAATGTTTATTTATCTCTAATGTTATAAAAAATATATAACTTAATGGAGACGTACAAAAATATGTTTGAGTTTTATAATACTTTCCAGTTTTATAAGCGTTATTTACAATAAAAATAAGTCAAACTAATCAAATACAGTTTTCCTGTAAATAAATACAGTTTTCCTCTAAACAAATACAGTTTGCCTGTAAATAAACTAGGTAAATCCGAATTTTATAATATAATACTATAAACCATAGGCTTTCCTGTAATCAAGTACAGTTTTCGTGTAAATTAATACAATATTTCTGTAAATAAATACAAGATATTTTAGTCATAAATTACAACATTTGTTTATTGAGGCGGGAACTGAATCAATCGATGAAGAATGTCGAATTGAAATCTACTACACTCATGAATCGTGTATATTTCTTTCAGTTCTAAGAGCCTAGTTAGTTCATCCCCATTAAGCCAGTTATTTTGCATAAAGAGTGACACTATCCAAAAAGTATTGCATATTGACAGGTGATCCGATAGCTTGGGGCAGCGCCAATAGCGGCTTTTGTCTACCGGCGACGGAAACACATTCTCACCGTGCTCGCAAATATCGCTATATATCTTATTTCTTTAATATCGCATTGACAAAGGGATTTATCGATTGTCCGTGCTATACTTCGGGTGTGTTTAATTTACATAAAACCTTTCGGAGGTACCATTAGTCAAAATAAATTGATTAGTTTTTCATGAAAGAATTTTCATATATTTTTAATAATAAATGTTTGATGAATTCCACTCGAAGTAAGATAAAATTAAGCCTACTACAGGCACCGAGACGTGTATATATAAAACTTCTATATATTTATCACTGCAGTGGATTTGAATGACATAATATATAATTATGTCGTGTTGTCCTGCGCAACTGATAAAGCAAAAAGAGCCGATCAAGCAATAATTTAGTTAAACGGACAAGATACGTGATCCTCGCATGTATTTTTCTAGTACTGTTAGATAAATACCACTATTCAGAAACGTTGTTTCAAGTGGCTTAAGCCGTATTTGGTGACCAGTTTGCATTCCAACTCCCTTATTTATCTCAAGTTCATCAATATCATCTTTCTTTTAAGTTTTTTTTCTAGTACCTATTTAAATAAATTTACAGATAATAAATTTAACTCCTCAAGCTAATTTGTTCGGTTTTGGAAACAAACAGATATTACCCGTAAAAATATATGTTAGCATTTCGGAACAGTTCATATGGTCTCATAAAAATCGTTGTCTCCCTTACCGTGATAGTTAGAAATATGAACTAAACAGTGTTAGAAAAAGAAAATACTAAATTCATATTAAAATATAAAAGTAAACCACAGAATAATTAAAATGCACACCTCTGTGAAACCAAAAGTTCCAACCGCATTTTGAGAAAAAAATGAAACTTTGTCAATTTGTTATTAATAATTATTTATAAGAAACGACAAAAAAATTGAAGTGGTAGTAATGTTTATAACACATCTGTCTAATAAAATGTGTGTTTTTTGTTATCAGCAATTTCAGTTCATTGTTTAGACGAAAAAACGTAAGAAGAGCCATTTGATTTCAAAATGTTAATATTTTTACATATTATTTTTTATTTCTAGTAATAATTTGAAAGCGTATTTCATAACCTTTCAAAAACAGTTTTTATTGGTCGGATATGTTTAGAAATATCCCGTTTTTTGGATTTTATTAAAAAGCGGAAATGAAGGGTTAAAAAAGTTAAGTCGAAGGAGTTTTATCATTGCCAGTTCTAAAACAACTGCTCTTGTAGTGATTTATTGAGGAAAAACCTGTTTGCTTTGCATAATAAGTACACTGAAAATAAAACGTTAATTGGAAGGAGTTATATCATTGCCAGTACTAAAACAACTGCTCTTGATGTGTGTATTGAGGAAAAACCTGTTTGCTTTGTGTAATAGGTACACTGAACATTGAACGCTATGATATTTACAAGTAGCGATGCTACTGGAATATTCTGGAACGATCGCCAATGCAAAACGCATTGTAGCGGGAACTCTCTAGACGCAATGCGAGCATTTGGCGTTCCTACTTACAGGTCTGAAATGTTCACGCTGCACCGGGAGGCTATATAATGAGGCGCATCGAGATGTACTTATGCAGTCAATAATTATCAAATTTTCAAGTGACTAACATGCGAGCGCTGCTACTGCTTGCTGCATATTGAAGCGGCCGACCATCGACCGCCGGTTCCCCCTCGTCGCGCCCGCTGTTGCTTCAGGACCTACTCACCTACACCCGGCTCTGCGTGGACTGCGAATCAATATGGACTCCTCGGGATCACATCAGCGCCCCGACCCGGCTATCATTCCTGTCCAGCGCTGACCTCACGCGCCTAGACCCTGCGACACCTCCGCCGGTCTGCGCCTCGGCCATCCGTACATCTGCCCTCCAGGTCCATCCAGATCCGTCGCACCTTCGGCTACCTTGTTCACACTGGAGTACCCGGAAGACTCCACGTCTTCACAAGTGCTGAACACATCCACGAGTCTGGTCTCCACCAACGCGGTGTCGACTCACTGACCACCGTCTTGACTACTCCATCGCCGTCATCGCCACCTACACTTGGTGTCATCCTCATCGGTCCAGAGTCATCTCTGAACTGCACAATTCTACTGACTCAGAATAAACGATGTAACACAACTATCATCTTTCATTGTTTCCTTACCAGATCCCGAAATATACATACAATAATAAACAACCTTAATAAGTATAATCCAAAATACTTATACTGCAAGAACATCTACAGACATAACACAAGAACGTGAACAAAAAATACAAAGCAAATACAGAAAAGTTTACTACACAGAGAAATACAATCTTATAATGCGCTGTGGTATACCATAAAGTCTGCACTAATCGATTGATTCAAGCTGAATTGTAGGAGAATGTAATAAATTATTTATTTACCCACAGATTTTTTTCTCTCAATAATAAACTTATAACGATACAAATAAAATCCATTGACAGATTTTCACATAAAAAATCAAATTATAACAAAAAATTAAGGGTCCAGTACGCGTTGTATAAAATATTTACAAGAATTCAAAATTGTAAATAAAAAGTTATAAGAACATAAATAAATGACAACATATAAAAACAAATTATCCTCCCTACACTAACAACAGCAATAATTACTAATATATACTTAAAATTAACTGAACAAATGTTTATAAAATGGATGGTATGCAACTGAACACGATTCATAGCAACAAAATGATAATTAGCAGTAGGTTATTATGTTTTAATGATAAACTAATGTTTATAAAACAAGGTTTTATGCATAGCACAAAGGATAACACATTATTGTAAGCAATAATTAGTCGCCTGAAATAACAATACAAATTGAAAATATCAAAATAGTAAAAATAAATGCCGCCGAAGGGAATTGAACCCGCATCTTCTGATGTCCGGTCAGATGCTCTGGACCACTGAGCTACGTCATTTTTTTTTTACTCAGGAGATATTTTCAATTTGTATTGATATTTCAGGCGACGAATTATTGCTCATAATAATTTGTAAGCAGTATGTTATTAAAAATTATTCAATGTTAGTTATTATTTTTTTATTAAATAAGTTACACGCTCTGATTATAAAAGCGTTTTGTCTGTTATAAGTAGATCATTTAAAATATGAAAACTTGATTTATCTCTAGTTTTAGAGCTTGGGACTCATTAATGACGGATAATTTTATGGAAATATATTATTGTGATGTATGGTAATAAGTTGGGTATTCAAGCGATAGATGACACTAGTCAGAAAGCTTACTCCAGAGTCCGACAGATGTCGCTAGAGTGTAGCAATTGCCTGTGGGGTATCCTTGTCAGACTTTAAGCTTCTAAAATAGAAAATTACCAACCCTCGGGTAATGAACAGTGTAGCTGAATTCAGACTTATATTTATTGTAACGTAAATACACACAATTATTGAAAAGAATCCTTTACTTTATCAAGAGTTCCCAACACATAGAAATCTGCATAGTAAGCAGAGATATAACAATTTTTTAAAACATTAAGTCCATCGAGCTGTTTATGTTATGATTACCAATATTTATCATAAAATTCTTTGTATGGCTTCAATGCGCTTTATGTAAATATTATATTGAGGATTCCATAAATGGTAGAGGCAAATTCAAGATGACTGCGAACATAAGAAAAATATCGTATTTTAAATATTGTTGAATTCTTTTCCAACACGGAATAAGAAATCAAACATTCTAAGGACTTTCTTCAGAGTCATATCAATATGCGCTTCAAATGTAAGTTTACTGTCAAACAGATTACCTAGGTCACGAATTACACCTAGTTCACGAATACGTGTTATTCGTGACCTAGGTTTACTGTCAAGCAGAATACCTTGGAATAACACCTAAGTCACGAATATTAAAAATATATCTAAGTAATCAATATAAATATAATAAAAGTAAGTGTACAATGTGCGTGCCGCTAAAACTCAGAAACGATTCCCGGTATGATCAAGGGAGTTATATGATGTGGTAGCCCTCAATCCCACATCCATGAAGAAGGTTCCCGTTTTTTACCTGAACGGCGTTCTTTTGAAGATATAAGGGCTGGAATTTTCGCCCTCTAGAAATTTCTAGAACATTCGAGAGTATTCGATAGCATTCCACAACATCCCAGAACATCCCGGAACATTCTGGAATGTACGGGAATAGTCTGAAACGTTCGGGAACATCCCGGAACATCCCAGATCATAATGAACTAAAAATGGGATTGCAAGTCGTTTCTGGATAAACTTTTAGTAAATTCGTAATCTTGACAATATCTCTAAATATTATACTCTGTCTGTTTGTGCGCTTAGCTCTTCTAAACTAGGGTTTTCACTATCATGTAGAGAATTTGTTCCGGAAGGTTTATATGTATAACATATGGATATTATATTTATTGAAAGTAGAGAAAAGTCAAGTAACCCCGGGTACACAAAAATTAACGTAACGGGTAATAAAAATTAAAGTTGATGGTTAGGCATACACTAGTAATACAAAATTGATTTCATACACTTTATTATGCCCTTTTGACTACTTATGTAAGTATTTGCTAGTTAGGAGCGTCTCACGTGCTTCAAAAAGTTTAAAAAGAAATGAATTATACTAAAAAAAATCATAATTAGAGGCTTACGTGATATTGAGGTAATATTTTATAATGTATATTCATGAATTAATCTTCATGACAGTGTTTATCTTAAGACCAATGTTATCAGCATAACGACAAGTATTGTGCTGAACTACCACAACGACGTGTTATTATTACTCTGCAAGTGTAGATACAATTATATTTACTTAAACACGGTGTCCGGAAACTAATGGTGCAAGCGGGAAACTGGTAAATTTACACGTATATTTACTAGAACCACTAGATCTCAGGGTTAGAAACATATCCAACAAGCAACTACAAATACAACATTTGAGCAAAAAAGCTTCATGTACTATAGTACTAAACTCTCCGCTGAAATACTCTCATTCAAAATTCAAAGCAACATTATGACATTTAAATTCCTTATAAAAATCTGGATAGATGTGGGGGTAGGAACCTGGGAGGGGTCTCATTGTTTCGGGAGGGTCGTGCCGTTTTCAGTCGTTACCATGGTTTGGTGCGGATAACACCCGGGCCTTTGGAAATGCCAGTTCTTTCGTCGACACCTAGCTGGCGTTCAACTTGCGACTTCTTACTGTTGGGCTACCTGAAGGAAAAGGTTTTGAACATTAGCCTCACATTTTGTAAAAAAACTCAATGATCGAATTCGGGAGGAAATCGCCGCTATATCCGTATAGATGTGCCGAAATTCGGCGAAAAACTTCAGAAATCGCCTTCATCAATGTATCTCTGCTCGGGGCCATCGTCATTCTATTGTCATCTTCAGGACCTGATGCATAAAATATGATGTACCGAAAAAAACATAATAAACCCCGTTTTTGTAAGTTGCTCTCTTTTTTTAATAACCCTTCAAAACTGCACTTCAAACTTCTGTTTATGTGCCTACTGTCTCTTTTGCCGAAACTTTCACCATATATATTGGTACATTTCGGAACCGCCAATGCTTCCAATCTTATATTGAAAAAAAAAACACGATTATTTGTTGATTATAATATATTACGTAAAAGAACTAGCTCACATTTTCACCTTTCTTCAAAACTCAACACTATATTTACAGTGTCCAAATCATGTCATAGAAAATTGACGAACTCATTCATTATTATTTATAACGTTGTAGATTTATTAAGGCGAGGAAAAATATGAATATATTGTCTGTTATTTAAAGATAAATATGTTAAGAAAATATATGTCAAATACATGTCAGTATAATCATTGTATATCTTGGATGGAATCATTTAACAAGCACTTTGGAATATTAGACAAGTGCTCTACATCTTAACTAACTTACCAGGGGTAGGCAGAGAGAAATTCGGTCGCACCGCACACATCTTGCCTCATTCAGATTCATACATCGTCTCATACATACTCTTCTATTATTCTGACTCTTGACATGGCCAGATGCATGATGACTCGTCTCCAACTTCTGCTACCATTCGCATTATCATATATTCTCTTTACACTCCTATCTTCGCTCTACATGCCCAAACCATCTAAACATCCTTTTCTTAAACTTACTCAAGCTTAAGCTTACATCAGCCGTCAACTCCTTGCGGATCTCCACATTTCTCACACGATCATACATGGTTTTGCCACACATACGCCTCAAGGATCTCATTTCTACAGCATTCAGTCTATTTACGTCCTTTCTCTGCCAGTTCCATACATCAGGGGAGGTAACAGCACTCCGTTGTGGACTGCTAGCTTCGCGTCTATGGACAGTTTTTTGCTAGCGCCAACTGTGTTCAGTCCTCCATTAACGGAATTACCTGCATTTACCCTTCTTTCAATATCTCTGTCAGCCTTTCCATCTCTCTAGAACATACTTCCTAAATGCACAAACTCATCCACCTGCTCCAAGTATTCCTCATTCAAAGCTATATTGCACACTGTTTACGCACTCTCTCTTTCAAACACCATTACTTTAGACTTACTTACATTCATCATTAACTCATTGTTCATGCATACTTCTTTCATTCTAGACACAAGAGACTGTAGATCTTCCATACTATTATCAATCAGCACCGCATCACCAGTATACAACAGGCAAAATTCAGACTTCAGGGAGCAGTTGGGAAGCTTGTGAAATAAAACAAGACAGTTAAACTGTGACTGGGCATTGGAATAATATAGTTGGATTGGTTGGAATATCTTGTATTATAGTTTAACTCGATAAATTTTTTAATAAAGAAATGCATACTTCAAATAAAGAATTAAAATAACTTTCTGCATGAATAGGGACTTACTTTATTTTATCCTTTGTCTGAATTTTCGAAGCATCAATTCCAATTTTGAAAAAGACAATTAAAATGATTTTCTGTTAAAATATTATATCATATGTAGGTACTTTATCGCCTGACTGAATTTTTGACACGTAGATTCCAATTTTGAAATAACTCCGATCGAAAATTTGAACCGAAATATTGTGACGTCATATGATTGCCTAGCTATAATCACCAATGAAAAACTCTGAAAGTCTATGGAATAAACTTTCAGAGTTTTTCATTGGTGTATAGTATAATAGGTAGGCTCCGAATGAGAATTTTACTGTCTATATATTGACAAATCTATGTTTTTTTAGGATCAATTTTTTACATACAAAAAGCACGAAGTTATCAATCTAGTGAGTGGTTTGTTATTGGTTTTTTATCGCTTGTCTGAATATTTGACTCATCTTTTCCAATTTTAAAATAAAATTCATAAAAAATACGAGTTCATTGAACCTGAGTTACACGGACAGACATACAACCGAAATTATTATGTAAGATGATTGGACGATTTTCTTGTTGACAACCAGTTGTTATGATAATTGGATGACACGACAAAGAAACATAGAAAAACCGATACATTATCAGATAATCTTGAATAATGACACACCTCTACCTCCTACGAACAATTTACAAATTAATCATAATGAATTACTTTAATCATCAAGCAAAAAAACCATTCGAAATGTATTTTTTATAATTTTGGTATGTGATAAGCACTACATTATTAGGTTTAAACTTGACATTGAAAATTTTTATTTGATAAGGCGCCATATATTATTCGCTAACAAAATATTTATGTTATTCAATACCCGTGTGGTGACGTCATCGTTAGCTTGCAAAAACATGTTGATTTTTTCGCGGCAGGTTTTCATTTTAGGTAGCAACAATCTTACTTGTAAACAACGTCAATTCGCCTCTTATTGTATAGCTTTGTCAACGTTACGATTATGTTTTGGAAAAACGGTTCATCGAACTCGTTATGTGTCCCCGTAGACAGATTATCAGCAAGGCTTTTTTTTTTAAAGAAAGACAAACATTCTCAGGTTACGAATAACCTGATAATATTTTAGAAGCCCGAGGCAAGTGGGATCGGGGCGGAGGCGCAGCGACATCGGGGCCTAGGTAGAAGCTCGTGGTAATTGAGCCCGGGGCGGAGGCTGGTCGCTCAATAGAACCCTAGCCAAGAGTGCTCATGGCTCGGTGGGGAGTGGATAGACGGTCCCTGGACTGCTCCGACATCAGCTGGTATTCCAGCAGCGAAGCCCACTCACTGGCGGGAGGTTGGAGGGGTGCCGGCAGTAATGGTATCTCCAGCAGAGCAGGACTGAAGACGTGATGTGCAGATCCGGCTCGAAGGACCATTTTTTACGGGACGTGTTTGTTATAAAATAAATAAAAAACTGTAAACAATAAGCACCGGCACACATTAGCCCTTAACTTGTGTAATGATTTTAGTAAGAAATTCTGAGGTGTTCTATCCAAATCTTCATAAAATTAAAGACGATTTAAACCAAAATTCACATTTTAATTACATTTATTGTACTAGTATACAGAACGTACAAAGGGGCGCAGCTTACTGGTACTTCCTATTTCTTACAGCCAACCCAATTCAAAAGAAGTAGAGTATGTATTTCAATACTACTGTGTTTTAATACACAAATAGAAATTGATGCAATCAGTTTGTGGAAAGTATCTGTCCAAGGCGTAGTGACACTTGTCCAAAAGGAATGTTTGCAGTGGAGATTTCAAATTGGAGAATCTGTTGATCATGCATCAGCTCGTTGACGGCTGATGTGTGTCGGTGCTTATTATTTATAGTTTTTTCTTGTACAGGCAAACACGTCCCGTACAACTGCCGTTTTTATTTTAATTGTAAATATTCTTAGTACCTATTGTAATCTTTTTTTTTTCTGTGATTTTTCTTTTCCTTGTGATTTTTCTATGCATTTTCGAACGAATTTTTGTAATTTTGCTTTCACGTTATTATAGTTCACATGCAGATGACAGGTTCGAGACCCAATTGTGTGGATCTATCTCTGCTCTGCATACCCCTGCGGTTGTCTAAATACGTCAGTCTTCAAGCCACTGCGCATTTTCTCCAGAATCTCAAGACTATAGTATTTGTTTGGAATTTCCACTGAACCGAAAATTCTTTACGAATTCCACGAGCTTCAGGGGAAATTCCAATTCATATCTTCATTTCACGTTAGTATACAGCATGTTCCAAAATTCACCAACCAATACTTTGTCCATCAGATATTCTTTTATATGAATCGTTTTATATTTTCATCTATATGTCAGTCCTGATATCTATATATTTTTTATATATTATTATGTACGCGGTAATTTTTTTGTGACACAGCTGCCCAACTGTCACAACTTTGGTAAATACTTTCATTTAAGCCCTGGTGAAAGACCACTATTTATTTTTTTTTCACCAAGAGTCCCAATTGCCCGAAGAAAGACACTATAATGACATCTCTAATGATTTTGCTTCTAAACACGACTAAATATATTTTATTATTGTTGAAATAGAACACAAACATTAGATAATTCGATTATAATGCTATTTTAAGCTATGCTTTCATAGAGAAGCGGAGTTTACACATTGAATACATAAATTTGTCTATAAACTTACGTAGGTAATGCTTTAAAATGAAAAAAAAAATTTGAGTATCCACGATGTTGTTAAATGATAATGTTGATACATGATAATGTTATAAAATGGGAATAATGAGGTGTACATGATAATGTTAAATAATAATGTTGTTGTATGATAATGTTATAAAATGAAAAAAATAATAAAGAATAAGTATACTTATACACGAGGTGTACATGATAATGTTACAATAAGAAAACATAAAAATAATAAGTATACGTATACGTGATCTGTACATGATAATGACGTAAAATGAAAAAAAAAGAATAAGTGTACGCATACATGATGTGTACATGATAATGTTACAATATGAAAAAAAATAAGTATACTTATACATGATGTGCATATGATGATGACATAAAATGAAAAAAAATATAAAGAATCAGTAGACGCATAAATGACGTGTACATGATAATGTTATAATATGAAAAAATTAAAAAGGGTTTGTATACGTATACATGATAATGATATAAAATGAAATAAAGAATAAGTGTATGTATACACGATACTGTTATGACATGAAAAAAAATAAAAATGGTATGTATATTGTATACGTATACATGATTTGTACATGATAAAATGAAAAAAAAGAATAAGTACGTGTATAAATGATGTGTACATGATAATGTTATAATAGAAAAAAAGTATACTTATTTATGATGTTTACATAATTATGTTAAATAATTGCTGTTAGATGATATTGATGTTTACATGATAATGTTGAATAATTACTGTTAGATATAAATATTTGTAATAAATCAAAAAAATAACATATTCTAGTTTGTTTTTATGCAGCCGGTACAAGCGCCTTATCAAATTCTTTGGCGTATGGGGATTAGAGAACAATAAAATTCTTGTCTACTTCATTTCCAAGCTACCCATTACTTCCCACGGCTATAGGTCAAATCGATTCACAACCCCTGTAGATCAAGTTCAGGGGACGGTAATACGAGTAAGTAGTTTTCAGAGGGGTACATACTCTCAGTATCGCGCTGCTGACTGACCACTATTAATAATAGAAACGTTGCTTGAAGTGGCCTTCGTGTTTGGTGAACAGATATGAATAGCCAGGTACTCCCCGCCTTCCTCTTTCCCATCTCCTTCCCATCCCCACTACCTTGAGCCTCACAACATACCGCAATTGGGCTGCCATTGTCTTACTGGCTCCAGATGGTTGGGAGCAGTTAAACAAAAAATTCCAACTTTCATAGAACAGCACCTCAAATAGGTACTACTTTACCGCATGCGGGTTCCAACTGCACCCTGCTAACTGTAGTTACAACTGCACTCTGCTAAATGTAGTTACAACTGCACCCTGATAACTGTAGTTCCAACTGCACTCTGCTAAATGTAGTAACAACTGCACCCTGATAACTGTAGTTCCAACTGCACCTTGTTAACTGTAGTTTCACCTGGACCCTGCTAACTGTAGTTCCAACTGCACCCTACTAACTGTAGTTCCAAATGCACCCTGCTAACTGTACTTTCACCTGGACCGTACTAACTGTAGTTCCAAATGCACCCTGCTAACTGTAGTTCCAACTGCACCCTGTTGAACTGTAGCCAGCGAGATTATGTCATCCCCAATTGGGGTACGCTGTTGAAGGGTATACTAAATATTATTTTAGGTTCCATGATAACTCAACACAGTGACAATTCAACACACCTTTAAAAAGTCATATAAAGTCATTAGATGCGATGAATTTTTTTTAAACCTAACCTAACCCAACCTAACCTAACCTAACCTAACCTAACCTACTTAACCCAGTTAATAAAGTTTTTGTTTCATCACTTACCATGACTTTATTTAACTTTTTAAAGATGTGATGAGTTATCATTTTGATGATTTATCCGGTCACCATTATTTTAAATTAATAAATTGTGAAATATCACAAAATCATCAAATAAAATTTACCTGTGCACGCCGAGATTGAATCTCAGAATTGTTAGTCGAGTGCCTCACCCTTTGACCACGGAGTCAACATGTATTTGTAACAATTTATGTGGCAGTTTATTTGTGGAATAATTTGTGTGTCTCCTCATATTTCTGTTAAATAATTTAGGTGGGACTGGATTAAACTAAATATTTGATACACCTAATAGTGACATGATTTCCTCGGGCATCCCCGACTTCTCCTACCAGTCACTTTATGAAGAAAGTAGATACATAATAAAGTATATTGTTTCTGGTAGTATTCACTACATCTTTCAACCTTTACTCCTGGCCTCATTAAGTGATATGGCATTGTTTTCGGGGATAGCGTCTGCCTTTATAATTTGAATAATTAATATATAATTATAATAATTAACTATAAGTCTCCTTTGTCTAATGATAATGTCATATTTAAAGTACCTATTTACCTCTATCCAAAATATTTGTGAATTAAAGCTCAAATTGAAAAACTATTGTAAGAGTCCATATTTGTAATTATTCAGAGTCGGTTTTACTTACCCTACCAAAAGATGTTTCATGTCAAAAAACTTGTAGGTTCACCTGATTTGGGATCTGGAGATATCTTCTGTCTCATTTGAAGAATATTTGTATTATAATATCGACGCAGGAAAGGCAAATGGGCGTAAGCGACAATTTAGTAAAAATGTGTTAAACACACAGTTTTGATTAGTCAAAAATTCTAATCAAAACTGCATGATTAACTCATTTGAGAATTAATTGTCGCTTACGCCCTTTTGCCTTTCCGACTTCGATATGTAATTTTTTTTGATATCGCACAAGGATCCCACTCGCTAAGAGCCGTGGAACTATGGACTTTCCGAATTGCGGGAATTTGTGCGGCGGAAGGAATGAGGGGAGGGGGAGGAGAAAAGATTGAGTCTTCTTCTTTCGTATGGTGAGGGGGGTCAGAGGGGGGGTTCCATGCTAATTCAACACAGTGACTATTCAATTCACTTTTAAAAAGTGATATAAAGTCATTAAAACGATGAAATTTTTTTTAACCTAACCTAACCTACTTAACCCAGTTAATAATGTTTTTGTTTCATCACTTTCCAAGACTTTATATAACTTTTTAAATATGTGATGAATTATCATTTTATGATTTATCCGGTCACCCAGAGGGGGACATCTAGGTCTGCGAGCCAGTCTAGTGCCTCAGGCGTCGCCATGTGGACCTCATCAATCCCGCCGGGGAATGAGTGGAGCGGGCATTCGTTGACCACATGTTTAAGGCCCCATCTGTGTATCTGTGATTAATTCACGGCTAAGAAGTAGCTTAAGATTGTATTATTTTTCTTTTATTTAAAAGTTTAAATATTGTGAAAAAATAAAAAATTCATCTTAATATTTTAAAGCATAACTTACGAAATTTTTATAACATAATTAAATTGGCGCCATATATGAAATTAAGCAGATTATGAATTCTTTTAATTATACCGATAATGAAAACTGATCACAAATAATCATACGCCATCACATTACCTCAGATATCAGCTATTTGGAATTTAATGAAAATTCTTCTCTATGGAAAATGAGAATGAAAATAACGTGGGGTTGGATTGCTTGAGGGGGAGGGGAGGAATGTGATCTCTATAAATACGATTGGGGGAGGAAATTTCATCCCAGTCCTGTTTAGTTTTCCGTTCGGAATATCCTTCCCTTCCTTGCTGTTAAGAAACTGGTGAGTGCTTATTTTTTATTCATCTAGGTAATAATATATTACAACATAATAACAAAACTATAATATTTTTTAAATATTTATGTTGAGGGATCAGTAGGATTTATAGGCCCTGTTAGGAGTTCTACCGAGCCGAACCCACTGATATGAAAATATCTGGAGTCGGTGAATTATTTTCCCATTTGATCTCTGGTGAGTTGACGTGTTGTTCTTGTATTGTTTTGTATTTATTTTGCTTATATAATGCACTTGTATAATGTTGATTGACTAGATGATCATTTGTGGAAAAGTGTGTGGAAGGGTTTAGTTTTTCCTATGGGGAAGATTTAACCCGGACATAAAGTCGAAAAATTAAATACACTATTCCCAATTAGCTAAATAAAATTTATTTCGGGGATGACTTCATTATACAAGTATAAGAATATGAATTTACATAAGAATACAATTTAAAAGTGAGCTAAATGGAGAATGTACATAGATTTTAAAACAGACTTAACACTGTTAATTGAAAAAGATTTCATAATTACAATAAGTTTATTTCGGGAAAGACAATATAATACAAAAGAAAACCATTTTTAGAATACGAATTTAAAAGGGAGTTTAATGAAGGGTGTACGTAGATTTTAAAACAGACTAGACAGACTTAACACAGTACATTTTAAGAAAGAAATAAATAAGTTAGAGAGTTCCAAAGAAAGATTGTGTCACTAGTTAATAAGGCTGCCGAAAAAAAATTGCCTTACTTAAACTTTTCCAATGTTTTTTCGTTTGTTACTGTAAGTTTTAGGCTACTAGGTAATGCGTTGGATTGCTTATATGCGGTATATTGTAAGCAGTTAATTCCAAATTTAGTCGTGTGAGTGGAGAACGATAAATGTATTTTATTATGTGATCGTGTTTTATGCTGGTGCATAGTTTTATTGATTGCGGGAATATCCATCTGTCGTAGGTAATCTCAATTTTTCCGGCCTTCTGGTCAATTTGATAACTAACTTACCATCACGCCGTTTCCCCGCAAGGATAGGCAAGAGGACGGACCGCCAAACAAGTCAATGTTGGAATACACACCTTTCCTCGTTCCCATTAATATATTATGTTATTCTGACTCTCGACATTGTCCGACTGAAGTGTCTACTTTACTTGATAGAGCCATGTCTTCCTCGGGCGTCCCCGACTTCTTTTAACATTCACATTCTCGTCACATAATTCTCCTGGCACTCCTTTCTTCGTTCCCTTGCTTGACATATCCAAACCATCTAAATGCCCCTTTCTTAATCATTCTGTGCGAATCTCCACATTTCTCATACGGTCATACACGGTTTTAGCACACATGCGCCTTGGGGATCTCATTTCTACAGCATTCAGTCAGTTCCATGCCTCACTGCCATACATCAGGGTAGGAACCAGCACTCCATTGTGGACTGCTAGCTTTGCTTATTCGGACATTGTTTTGTTAGCCTCAATCGCGATCAGTGCTCCATTAATGGAGTTTCCCGCATTTACCCTTACTTCAATATCTCTATCGGTTTTTCCATCTCTCGTAAACATACTTCCCAACTTGATAAAACATTTTGTAATATAGAAATTTCTATTTAGTTGTTTATAAAAAATCAACAGGTTAAAAAAAAACAAGTTTTTTCATTTATAATACATCTATTCTAAAATGTCTTATATAACTTTAAAATTAAAAACAAAATACTTACATATTTGTAATAAGCATTTACTTTGTGGCTCGTCATAATTTATAAAGATTGGATAACTTAGAAGCTCTTGAAATCAAAAAATCCCTAAATAATAACGCTAATATATTGAATAACCAAATTAATTTATCGTTTAGTCCCATTCTAGATATATTTCCAGTAAACCGCTCTGTTATTGCTGGAATTCCCCCAATTACCCGTCCCCCTTTTTTAACCTCCCACTCAAACACCTAAATTATATTTTTTGTGTATATATCTGACAATATTTTGTATCATAGGTTAGTTTTAATTTTCTCTTGACGAAGGAAGGGTGCTTCCGAAACCGGTAGAGTACAATTAAAATTAAAGTGGTCTAAAACAAATTTATATCTTTTATTGTACAAAATACTTATTTGGTTTTGAGTCTAGATTGAACCTTCCTATCTTAGAACTTCAGTCAACATCTCTGTCAACCTCGCAAAATGGACCTACATAAAGGTGTACGTTGATAGAACGTATTTATCTGCCGAGGTTCAACTCGATCGTTGTCATTAATATTATCTTTGTTTACGTGATCTAAAACGGTATATTTAAAACAAATTCTATGGACCTAATGTGATGGCCACCCACTGTAGATATTCCCCTTATATATATAGTAATTACCACCGCCATCTTTTATTAATACAAGCCATGCTGTAGAAAACTGGACTGACAGCTAGAGACCTGTGTAGGGTAAATTATAGGGAGTTTAAATCTCCCGAAAATAATTACAACATTACTTTTACCAATTATTTTAAAAGCAATAATTATTCGCCTGAAACACTCATCCACATTGAAAAATCTCCTGATAAAAGATACATGACGCCAACGGGACTCGAACCCGTGTCCCTTCGATTTCCGGTCGACAGCTCTGACCACTGAGCCATGGCGGCTTATCTCTTGTATCTTTTATCAGGAGATTTTTCAATGTGGATGAGTGTTTCAGGCGAACAATTATTGCTTGTAAAATAATTGTTACCCTTTGTGCTATGCATAAAAAATCTTGTCTTAAAAACATTAGCTTACCAAAAAATAATTACTTTTACCCACATTCTTGTGAGGCTGGTATCATTGTTAGTATAGGTTAGTAGCAGAGATTAGTACCAAACCCTGCTAAAGCTAATGCAAAAGTCCGAAAACAGGTCTATTTAACTCTTGACAGGCCAAGATGCCAAATGAAACGTCTATAACCAAGTGGGTCTTCCGACGACCCCATGATTTATTTTTGTCTTATGGGCTTTTAAATTATAGAAATCCTAATTATTTAGTCAATTATTTATGTATTTGATACGTAAAATACTAAAATGATATGTCAAGTATTTAAGCTAAAAATATAATGAGGATAGTAATTTTGGGTACTACCTACTCCCCCACTTGACTGCAGGACAGTTAAGTGTCAGTCTATTTTCTACAGCACGGCTTGTATTAATAAAGGTGGCGGTGACATTACCCTCCGAACCAAGGGTAGACAAACTGATATCAAGTTATGAAATGAGAGCTAATCGAATGAAACTTTAGTGATTGCCAATTTATTTATAAAGCGATTCCGACACTGAAGAAATAATGTGATAGAAGTGCGCGATGGGCGTGTCGATGTGCCTTGAGTAAGCCTTGAGTTGAGTCTTTATTTTTTTATTTTAAACCGCACAAGAGTGTCAACTGCTCCCAACTGTCTAGAGCCAGTGAGACTATGGCATCACCAATCGTGGTGTGTTATGAGGCTAAAGGTAGTGGAGAGGGGAAAGAGATGGGTAAGAAGAAGGTGTGATAGTACCCGGATATTCAAATCTGCTCTCCAAACATGGCTAAAGTCATTTCAAGCAACGTTTTAATTCTGAATGGTGGTCTTACACCAGGGCGATACTGAGAGTATCTTTCCACTCTTGAACGTACCAAAAATATAATATATATTACTTTTAGATTGCATTTAGTTTGGAAAGAATTTTCCAATCATTTATAAAGATAGCAGCCAGTAAAAATATGGGTTAAAGAAAATGAAGATAATGTTTTTAGTTTTTAGTCAAAGGTATGATACACTTAAATATGACCGAATAAGACAGGGTCGAATTAGATTAGTTGTAGTTTTGGTTCAATTCCTTGATTGACCGAATATTTTTATACATTTTCTGTTTCAAATAATCGTCTGATCGTCTTCAATGATTAATTATTCTCATTTCAGGTTATGTTCATTAAGTTATTTTAATTATTTTTTAATGATAAACTTATGTTTATAAGACAAGGTTTTAAGATTAAAATCTTTAGAGCATAGATGACAGGCAAGTATGCCGTTCTTGTTCTACCGGTATTACAATCGAAGATGCTCCGAGGAACTAGCTTTATTGATCTCTTTGCACCTGTGCATAATCGGCAAACATATGTACAGTGTACACGGTTGACAATTGTCACATAAGAACGGGTCGCTTCTACGACTCGTTCTTGAGTTCAACAGTCTCTTCAAGACCCACGTTTTCTCCATTCTTTCTTCAAAATAACCCTCGATACAGCATCCCTAAATAGATGACATAGGCCCTGAGGGAAAATGGATCATATCCTCATGAACTCGTGCGTGGAGTTAATTAAAAAAATATATATAGCCCTCAATATTCTGTATGACTTACTTAGTACTTATACATGGTGTCCGGAAACTAGTGGTACACGCTGGAAAATGTTGAATCTATACCAAGTTTGATGTCGACTTCGTTGTATGACGTTTTTTGATTTGAGCTTTCGTCTTCGAATAAATCGATTCCGATGTTAGAATTTTGTTTTAGTTCAAATTAATATCAGCTATTCAGTATATTTTAGAAGCGTAGACCGTCTCAACTGGCCACACAAAGTTTTTTTTAACTCTTAGTTGCCGAAAAAATCGAAATATTCAAAAATGAAATTTGGATACAATAGGTCTAATACAAATCGTTGTCATTTTTTGAGAAATGTGATTTCAACAATGTTGATAAGATAAAACATCATGCTTTATTTTCAAATCTAAACGTCGAGTGCGAAAAAATGTATTTATACATTTCACCTCACATTACACCTCTATGAAACCCAAGATTCCGACTGCAATTTAAAAAAATGTGTATATACACATCTATGAAACCCAAGATTCCGACTGCAATTTAAAAAATGTATACATACACCTCTATGAAACCCAAGATTCCGACCACAATTTAATATACACCTCTATGAAACCCAAGATTCCGACCGCAATTTAATATACACATCTATGAAACCCAAGATTCCGACTGCAATTTAAAAAATGTATACATACACCTCTATGAAACCCAAGATTCCGACCGTAATTTAAAAAAAATATATATAAACCTCTATAAAACCCAAGATTCCGACCACAATTTAATATACACCTCTATGAAACCCAAGATTCCGACCGCAATTTAATATACACCTCTATGAAACCCAAGATTCCGACCGCAATTGAAAAAAAAATTTTGAAACTTTGTGAATTTATTACTAATTATAGTTACATAAAAAATGAGGAAGCAATAACGTATTTGATATATTATACGTGTTTAAAAATTTTTTTATCAGCAATTTTATTTGGAAAATATGCGAAGAGAGTTGTTTTTAAAACGTTTTATTTTATTTTTGCAAAAGCGAAAATAAACTGAAGCTCTGACGGAATATGCCTGAGGCTTAGGGGGTTAAAGTTTTCTATTTATGAGGTTTGTAATGTAGATTCGCTAGTTTACCGAATGTACCACAAGTTTCCGGACAACGTGTATAAGGAATGTTTTTCTTTTATTATTGTATCCTTTCAGTAGCGTTAATTGTCATCAATTCGATCGTTCGATTTTTATATGAACAACGCAGAAGAGTCACGATAGCTTCCAACCGTCATAAGCTAATGAGACTAAGGGAACCCCAATCGGGGTATTTTTTAATGCTGATGTTAGTGGGGAGGGAAAGGAGATGAGAAAAGAGAAAGTGATGGAGTACCGGAATATTAAGATCTAATTACCAAACACAGATAAAGTCATTTCAAGTTATGTTTCAATTCTGAATGTTGGTCTTAGACCTAGCGCGTAATTGAGATTATCTTCAGCTTTGGAACGTGCCAAAAATATACTATATACAATTTTATTTGAATAAATTGGTAAATAACACAAACTTACCTAAAGTTGGCTTAGTAGAGTTTTCCACAAATACTAATTTATGTTGATTATATTTTGTTTTCTGGCCAAAAAAAAAGTGTAGTGTGTTGTGCCTTGAGGTTTCTTCTACCTCCTGATCTTCCAGGAGTCACTTTTCGCTGCTGATTTCCATATATTTATAAACTTTTTTACTTCTGTCATTTTTCATACTATTATTGTAGTTGTTTACTGTTGTGAATAATGGAGGAAGATTTCCCTCCTGGACCCCCTACAAAGCCCCCAGATCCCTCTCCGGACCCCCCAGACGGGGAAAATGTAGAAATTTCTGACAGTGATTCTGTCATTTTGACTTCTACCAAAAAAAGGAAATTTACTCCTTCTTCCCCAATAAAACTTGACTCGCCTTCGACTTCACAGTCCCCACCAGCACTTTTTCAACTTCCTCCAACAAACTTTTATTCTCCTCATTCCCGTGGCCCATTCATAGTATACGCCCAAAAAACTGAGCAAGGAAAAACCATCCACCCTCTTGAATTTGGCAAATTCCTATCAAATAGCAAGAATCTTTCAATCAAGCCTGGAGGTGTAAAAGCCGAGGGTCGCTTCCGAATCTCCGTCGAATTCCTCTCAGGGTCAGCTGCCAACAGTTTCATCAAAAATATCTTCATTTCATCTAATTCAAAGTTTAAGGCATATATCCCTACTTTCAATGTCACTCGCATGGGCCTGGTCAGAGGTATCTCGACCGATCTGTCCATCGAAGAAATTCTGTCTTCACTTTCAACCCCCCAACACATTGGCAATCCCATAAAAGCCAGGAGGCTAAATTACAAGGACTCCTCTGAGGGTATAATTTCCTGGAAGCCCTCCCAATCTGTCGTTATCACCTTTGAAGGTCAATCTCTTCCCTCCCATATATATTTATTCTTCAACTCATTACCAGTTGAAATGAATACTTATCCCACCACTCAATGTTTCAATTGCTGCCGTTTTGGTCATACCAAAGCTGCATGCAGATCTCAACCCAGATGTTTTAAATGTGGAGAAAACCACGCAGCTGACCAATGTCCTTCTTCCTCCTCACCTAAATGTTTTAACTGCTCAGGCTCACATACAGCTATCAACACATCTTGCCCAGAACAATCTCGCCAAAAAAAGATTAAAATTTCTATGGCCTCTCAGAACTTGTCTTTTCTGCAGGCTTCTAAACTATTCCCACCTGTCAAAAAATCATTTGCTGAGGCTTTATCCAGCAACTCCTCATCCAACCCTCTTCCCTCCACTACAACAACTTCTTCTCGTTCAACTAAATTCACATACAAAAACGCTATCTCTAAACCGGCTCCTGGATACGATCAGCAACAACACAACTCACTGCTCTTAAATCCCAATGGTTCACCTCTTTCAAATGCCACAAATGGGTGTGCAAATAATTATAATCCGTCCTCAATGAACTCTCTTAAACTTTCTGAAAAACTCTCCCAAGACAATTCTTCATTTATCCAAACTCTTATGATGCTTCTAATTGACCTTATTTCTTCTCAAACTAATCTACCGTCCAACGCTGCTACTATTATTTCCACATTAAAATCATTTATTCAAAATGGCTCTTCAGGATGTCAGAATACTTCAGTGGAATAGCCGAAGTGCTATTTCTAACAAATCTGATCTCCTTAACTTATTAAATTCCAACTCTATTTCTTTGGCTGCTATCTCGGAGACTTGGTTTACTCCATCCACCCACTTTAATGTGGGAGGGTATTCCTGTCTCCGCGACGACCGCCCGGAAGGTACGGGCGGAGGTGCTGCCCTTTTTATTAAAAAATCCATATCGTTTTCCCCAATAAATAATATCAAACCCCCCAATGCTGACTTCCAAATGGTTGCAGCTAAAATAAAGGACACTTCCTTTATTTCAGTCTATCTTCCCCCAACAGCCCATTTCAATAAACAAATTTGGTTGCAAATTGTAAGTCAACTAAGCCCTCCTTTCTTTATATTAGGCGATTTTAATGCCCATTCCCCCGTCTGGGGTTCTGCTTTCTCCGACCGAGATGGTCGAAGTGTGATGGATTTCCTAGATCAATCCAACCTTTTCCTTTTGAATGACGGATCTCCTACTAGGATCTCACGCCCCAGCACAAACCCCAGTGCAGTGGATCTCTCGATATGCTCAACTAGTCTGGCTTCTCTCTCCTCGTGGGTGGTGTCCCCCGACCCTTGCTCCAGTGATCATTTCCCGATCACCATTACTTATCAAACTTCTTTCCAATCAGACAAGTCTCATATTTCAACAAAGATTAAAACGAATCACACCAAATGGGATGAATTCAACTGTCATATGGACAAGTTCCTACTAAATTTACCCGCCACCGATATATTTTCCGTCAAAGATGACTATAATAACTTCAAATCAATGCTCATAACTGCAATAAATAAATCAAATCCTCCCCCTAAAACTAAATCTCTCAAAAAACTCCCTCCAACTCCCTGGTGGGATAAGGAATGTTCCAAAGTAGTAAGAATTCGGAAAGCTAAATCTCTTTCCTATCGTTACAATATGACTATGGAGAACTATCTTATATACAAAAACGCTGAATCCAATGCCAAAAGGGTATTGAGGTCAAAAAAAAGATCCGGGTGGTACAACTTCTGCAGTTCAGTATCTCCGAACACTCCAATTTCGGAAGTTTGGTCTATGATCCGAAGATTTAGATCCTCCTTCAGTTCACCATCTCCTCGAGCGTCTCATTCTAAATGGATCGATGAATTTTTGGACAAAATTGCCCCCCCTTCTGTACCTAACTTAGATGAAATAACGCCCATCTATAATACTCCTATGTCTAATCATTGGCTAGACTCTCCATTCACCTTAATTGAGCTAAAAAATTGTTTATCAACAGTCAAGGACTCATCTCCAGGCAGAGATGGTATACCTTACAGCATAATCAAAAATAGTAATGATAATGTTCTAAACCACTTCTTAAGCATCTTAAATAAAATCTTCCAGACTGGTATAACGCCTGATGACTGGAGTTGTCAAATAATCATCCCTATTTTAAAAACAAACAAATCACCAAATTCTGGATCCAACTACAGGCCAATCGCTCTTTCATCCACCCTCAGTAAACTTTATGAAAAATTAATTAAAAACCGATTAGAATTTTTCGTCGAGAGTAAACAGCTTCTCTCTCCATCTCAATTTGGATTTAGGAAAAAAAAATCCACTCAAGATAACCTTGCCATCATCAGTACTGATATTAATTTATCAATTTCTAAACAGGAAGTTTGTCTTGCCGTCTTTATAGATATAGAAGGCGCCTTTGACAATGTTTCCATCCCAATCTTGAAAAAAAAACTTCTAGGCCTTGGCCTTCCCCCCATGTTAGTCCAATCTATTATAAATCTATTTCTAGATAGAAAAATTTTCATTGAACTTCCAGATATTTTTCCTCAAAGTAGGTCTATTTGGAAGGGTTTACCACAAGGCGATGTATTGTCCCCCTTACTGTATAATATATACACATATGATATGCATGTCACTATTCCCCCACAAGTAAAAGTTATTGAGTTCGCAGATGACATAGCTTTCTTCTTATCATCCAAAATCATCCCTCTCGCCGTCAAATATCTTAACGAAGCCATGAATGCCCTTTGCACATGGCTCACGTTAAATGGTCTTGAACTTTCAATCCAAAAGACTCAGTGTGTCACCTTCTCAAACCGCCATAAAAACCCCCCCGTTCAAATTTTATTTAAAAATTCTCCAATCCCCAACGCTTCTGAAGTAAATTTTTTGGGAGTAACATTTGATAGGAAACTTAAATGGTCTTCCCATATTAATAATTTAGTTACTAAATGCGAAAAAAATTTAAATATCATCAGATCATTATCTGGCGTTTGGTGGGGTGCTCACCCTACTTGCATTAAGTTGCTTTACAACGCACTTATTCGAAGCCATCTTGACTATGCCTGCCCACTTTTTAGTACTGCCTCAAAAAATGTACTTGATAAATTAGACAAAATTCAATCTAAATCTTTGCGAATTATAACTGGAGCGATGCAATCGTCACCCATCAATTCCCTTCAAGTAGAATGTTCTGATCCTCCTCTTTATTTAAGGCGTCAACTATTTGCTGACAAATTTGTTCTTAAATGTTTAAATTCTAAATGTCATCAGGTTATCCCCAGCGTCTCGTTGTTCATTGACTCAACCCATTCATCTACAATCAGAGCTTCAACTAAACCTCTTCCTGACATCTGAAAATATTTTAAGTCTCTCTCAGAGCTTCACATCATCCAAAATGATCTACTTCCCTTATACAAATTAAAATATAGTCACGTCACCCTATCCCCAACAATAATAGAAGGGATCGGAATCCTTAAAAGTCATTCCAATCTCCCGGCCCGAACAGTCAATAATATGTTCAATGACATTATTTCATCTAAATGGCCCAACTTTTCTCTTTTATTTACTGATGGATCCAAATCTCCCGACTCTCCTAACTGTGGTATAGGTATTAACGTTTACCACAATAATTCTAATGACAGAATATTTCATTCAATTTCAAATCAATTTTCAATATTTTCAGCCGAGTGTATTGCAATAATAGAATCTCTCAAATATATAATCAAAAATAATTTTGAACATTCCCTCGTTCTCTCTGACTCTCTCAGTTCCCTCCAAAAACTTAAATCCAGTCCTCTTCTTCATCCTGATGATCACTTTGTATGCCTTATTCGAGAGATGATAGCCTCCATTCAAAGCTCTGGTAAAACTGTAACTCTGATTTGGATTCCTGGTCATGTTGGTATCATGGGTAATGATATTGCGGATGCCTTGGCAAAACAAGGAGCGTCCAACCCTGTTGTTACCCTCGTAAACCACATTCCCCTATCTGACATTTTTTCCATCATCAAAGATAAATCCCGCAATGTTTGGTCGGAGTATTGGCACATTGCTAGTCAATCCAAGGGAGCCTGCTATGCCTCAATACAAAGGACTATTCCATCAAAACCGTGGTTTCAGCAATTCCCTCATTTTTCCAAAAAAGAAATTTCTTCACTCATTCGAATGAGGATCGGACATTGTTCCGTTCCTTCCCATCTTTTTAAAATTCACGTCCTTGACTCCCCAGATTGTACATTATGTGGTTTAGAAGGGGGAACTTATGATCACATATTTTTTGGTTGTCCCTCTCTAAACAAATATCCTCTCTTCTATCAAGCCTTATCAAAAATTGCCTCCCCTTCATTCAACATCTCATCTCTTCTAAGTCTGAACTCGACTCCAATTTTCATTATAATTTTGAAATTTGCCTATTTAAATAAAATTAATATTTAAATTCACCTTTCATTTCTCAATAATTTTAAATGATGGCCAAGAACACCCATGAAGGGTGAAAGCCAGAAATAATAATAAAAAAAAAAAAAAAACTAATTTATGTTTATTTTGTTATTGATATCAATAAGAACAATCATTCTTAGAACTATTCCGGAAATTCAGAAAGTTTTGCGCCATGCAGGCTGAAAAAACTACTCTTAAAGTTCGAACCCAGGTCTTTAAATTATGCCTGTAAGAATGAAGTTTTTCAACAAATGCTACTTTATGCAGATTTTGATAAAGTTCGAACCCAAGTCTGAAATAAGCGTCTATTAAAACCATGATTTTTCTAAAAATACAACTTTATGTAGATTTTGTGACTGAATTTGATTTGGACAACGATTCTTATCTCTATTCCAAAATTTCAGCCCGTTCGGTCCCATAGAGCCTGAAATAACTGCTTCCAAAGTTCGAACCCAAGTCTGAAATTAGCATCTATTAAAACCATTATTTTTCTAAAATTACAACTTTCTGGAGATTTTGTAACGGAATTAAATTATGACAACGATTCTTATCACTATTCCAAAATTTCAGCCCGTTCGGTCCCATAGAGCCAGAAATAACTGCTTCCAAAATTCCAACCCAAGTCTGAAATTAGCATCTATTAAAACCATGAGTTTTCTAAAAATACAACATTATAGAAATTTTGTTACTGAATTTTATTTGAACGGCAATTCTCATCACAATTCCGAAATTTCGGCCCGTTTGGTCCCACAGAGCCTGAACAAACTGCTTCAAAAGTTCGAACCCAAGTCGGAAATTTGCGTCCATAAAAATGATTATTTTTCAAAAAATACAACTATAAGGAGATTTCGTGACTGAATTCGATATGGACAGAGATTTGTATCACTATTCCAAAATTTCAGCCCGGTCGGTCCGATAGAGCCTGATATTATGCTTCTAAAATTCTAACCCAAGTCTGAAATTAGCGTCTATTAAAACCATTATTTTTATAAAAATACAACTTTATGGAGATTTTGTGACGGAATTAAATTATGACAACGATTCTTATCACAATTCCGAAATTTCGGCCCGCTTTCTCCCATAGAGCCTGAACAAACTGCTTCCAAAGTTCGAAAACAAGACTGAAATTAGCGTCTATTAAAACCATGATGTTTCTTAAAATACAACCTTATGGAGATTTTGTGACGCAATTTGAATTGAACGGCGAATCTTATCACAATTCCGAAATTTTGGCCCGTTTGGTCGCATAGAGCCTGAACAAATAGCTTCAAAAGTTCGAAGCCAAGTCTGAAATTAGCGTCTATTAAAACCATTATTTTTATAAAAATACAACTTTATGGAGATTTTGTGACGGAATTAAATTATGACAACGATTCTTATCACAATTCCGAAATTTCAACCCGCTTGGTCCCATAGAGCCTGAACAAACTGCTTCCAAAGTTCGAACCCAAGTCTGAAATAAGCGTCTATTAAAACCATAATTTTTCTAAAAATACAACTTAATGGTGATTTTATGACGGAATTAAATTATGACAACGATTCTTATCACAATTCCGAAATTTTGGCCCGTTTGGTCCCATAGAGCCTGAACAGATTGCATCAAAAGTTCGAACGCAAGTCTGAAATTTGCGTCCATGAAAATGATTATTTTTCAAAAAATACAACATTAAGGAGATTTCGTGACTGAATTCGATTTGGACAGAGATTTGAATCACTATTCCAAAATTTCAGCCCGGTCGGTCCCAGAGAGCCTGATATTATTATTCTAAAAGTCGAACCCAAGTCTGAAATTAGCGTCTATTAAAACCATTATTTTTATAAAAATACAACTTTATGGAGATTTTGTGACGGAATTTAATTATGACAACGATTCTTAACACAATTCCGAAATAAGGCCCGCTTGGTCCCATAGAACCTGAACAAACTGCTTCCAAAGTTCGAACCCAAGTCTGAAATTAGCGTCTTTTAAAACCATTATTTTTATAAAAATACAACTTTATGGAGATTTTGTGACGGAATTAAATTATGACAACGATTCTTATGACAATTCCGAAATTTCGGCCCGTTTGGTCACATAGAGCCTGAACAAACTGCTTCCAAAGTTCGAAAACAAGTCTTAAATTAGCGTCTATTAAAACCATTATTTTTATAAAAATACAACTTTATGGAGATTTTGTGACGGAATTTAATTATGACAACGATTCTTATCACAATTCCGAAATAAGGCCCGCTTGGTCCCATAGAACCTGAACAAACTGCTTCCAAAGTTCGAACCCAAGTCTGAAATTAGCGTCTATTAAAACCATTATTTTTATAAAAATACAACTTTATGGAGATTTTGTGACGGAATTTAATTATGACAACGATTCTTATCACAATTCCGAAATAAGGCCCGTTTGGTCCCATAGAGCCTGAACAAACTGCTTCCAAAGTTCGAACCCAAGTCTGAAATAAGCGTCTATTTAAACCATAATTTTTCTAAAAATACAACTTAATGGAGATTTTGTGACGGAATTAAATTATGAGAACGATTCTTATAACAATTCCGAAATTTTGGCCCGTTTGGTCCCATAGAGCCTGAACAGATTGCTTCAAAAGTTCGAACCCAAGTCTGAAATTAGCGTCTATTTAAACCATTATTTTTATAAAAATACAATTTTATGGAGATTTTGTGACGGAATTTAATTATGACAACGATTCTTATCACAATTCCGAAATAAGGCCCGCTTGGTCCCATAGAACCTGAACAAACTGCTTCCAAAGTTCGAACCCAAGTCTGAAATTAGCGTCTATTAAAACCATTATTTTTATAAAAATACAACTTTATGGAGATTTTGTGACGGAATTTAATTATGACAACGATTCTTATCACAATTCCGAAATAAGGCCTGTTTGGTCCCATAGAGCCTGAACAAACTGCTTCCAAAGTTCGAACCCAAGTCTGAAATAAGCGTCTATTTAAACCATAATTTTTCTAAAAATACAACTTAATGGAGATTTTGTGACGGAATTAAATTATGAGAACGATTCTTATAACAATTCCGAAATTTTGGCCCGTTTGGTCCCATAGAGCCTGAACAGATTGCTTCAAAAGTTCAAACCCAAGTCTGAAATTAGCGTCTATTAAAACCATTATTTTTATAAAAATACAATTTTATGGAGATTTTGTGACGGAATTTAATTATGACAACGATTCTTATCACAATTCCGAAATAAGGCCCGCGTGTGGTCCCATAGAACCTGAACAAACTGCTTCCAAAGTTCGAACCCAAGTCTGAAATAAGCGTCTATTAAAACCATTATTTTTATAAAAATACAACTTTATGGAGATTTTGTGACAAAATTTGATTTGGACGGCAAATCTTATCACAATTCCGAAATTTTGGCACGTTTGGTCCCATAGAGCCTGAACTAAGTTCGAACCCAAGTCAGAAATTAGCGTCCGTTAAAATCATGATTATTATAAAAATAAAACTTTATAGAGATTTCGTGACTGTATTCGATTTGTATCAGATTCGGCAATTGCCTGTTTTTGTCGATTTTTTTATTGATTTCAGTTCAGATCACTATTCTTAGTAAGATTACAAAAGTTTAGTAAATTCCGCCACATACGTGCTGAAAAACAACTTATAAAGTTCCAACCTTAAGTCTCCAATATGCCCGTAAGAAGGATGATTTTTCGACAATTGTTACTTTTTGGGGATTTTTTTATTGACTTCAGTTCAGATCACTAGTAAGATCACTATTAATTCCGAAATTTTGGCCCGTTTGGTCCCATAGAGCCTGAACAGATTGCTTCCAAAGTTCGAACCCAAGTCTGAAATTAGCGTCTATTAAAACCATTATTTTTATAAAAATACAACTTGATGGAGATTTTGTGACGGAATTTAATTATGACAACGATTCTTATAACAATTCCGAAATTTTGGCCCGTTTGGTCCCATAGAGCCTGAACAGATTGCTTCAAAAGTTCGAACCCAAGTCTGAAATTAGCGTCTATTAAAACCATTATTTTTATAAAAATACAATTTTATGGAGATTTTGTGACGGAATTTAATTATGACAACGATTCTTATCACAATTCCGAAATTAGGCCCGCTTGGTCCCATAGAGCCTGAACAAACTGCTTCTAAAGTTCGACTCACGTCTGAAATAAGCGTATATTAAATCCATAATTTTTCTAAAAATACAACTTAATCAAGATTTTGTGACGGAATTAAATTATGACAACGATTCTTATAACAATTTCGAAATTTTTGCCTGTTTGGTCCCAAAGAGCCTGAACAGATTGCTTCAAAAGTTCGAACCCAAGTCTGAAATTTGCGTCCATGAAAATGATTATTTTTCAAAAAATACAACATTAAGGAGATTTCGTGACTGAATTCGATTTGGACAGAGATTTGAATCACTATTCCAAAATTTCAGCCCGGTCGGTCCCAGAGAGCCTGATATTATTATTCTAAAAGTCGAACCCAAGTCTGAAATTAGCGTCTATTAAAACCATTATCTTTATAAAAATACAACTTTATGGAGATTTTGTGACGGAATTTAATTATGACAACGATTCTTATCACAATTCCGAAATAAGGCCCGCTTGGTCCCATAGAACCTGAACAAACTGCTTCCAAAGTTCGAACCCAAGTCTGAAATTAGCGTCTATTAAAACCATTATTTTTATAAAAATACAACTTTATGGAGATTTTGTGACGGAATTTAATTATGACAACGATTCTTATCACAATTCCGAAATAAGGCCCGTTTGGTCCCATAGAGCCTGAACAAACTGCTTCCAAAGTTCGAACCCAAGTCTGAAATAAGCGTCTATTTAAACCATAATTTTTCTAAAAATACAACTTAATGGAGATTTTGTGACGGAATTAAATTATGAGAACGATTCTTATAACAATTCCGAAATTTTGGCCCATTTGGTCCCATAGAGCCTGAACAGATTGCTTCAAAAGTTCGAACCCAAGTCTGAAATTAGCGTCTATTTAAACCATTATTTTTATAAAAATACAATTTTATGGAGATTTTGTGACGGAATTTAATTATGACAACGATTCTTATCACAATTCCGAAATAAGGCCCGCTTGGTCCCATAGAACCTGAACAAACTGCTTCCAAAGTTCGAACCCAAGTCTGAAATTAGCGTCTATTAAAACCATTATTTTTATAAAAATACAACTTTATGGAGATTTTGTGACGGAATTTAATTATGACAACGATTCTTATCACAATTCCGAAATTAGGCCTGTTTGGTCCCATAGAGCCTGAACAAACTGCTTCCAAAGTTCGAACCCAAGTCTGAAATAAGCGTCTATTTAAACCATAATTTTTCTAAAAATACAACTTAATGGAGATTTTGTGACGGAATTAAATTATGAGAACGATTCTTATAACAATTCCGAAATTTTGGCCCGTTTGGTCCCATAGAGCCTGAACAGATTGCTTCAAAAGTTCGAACCCAAGTCTGAAATTAGCGTCTATTAAAACCATTATTTTTATAAAAATACAATTTTATGGAGATTTTGTGACGGAATTTAATTATGACAACGATTCTTATCACAATTCCGAAATAAGGCCCGCGTGTGGTCCCATAGAACCTGAACAAACTGCTTCCAAAGTTCGAACCCAAGTCTGAAATAAGCGTCTATTAAAACCATTATTTTTATAAAAATACAACTTTATGGAGATTTTGTGACAAAATTTGATTTGGACGGCAAATCTTATCACAATTCCGAAATTTTGGCACGTTTGGTCCCATAGAGCCTGAACTAAGTTCGAACCCAAGTCAGAAATTAGCGTCCGTTAAAATCATGATTATTATAAAAATAAAACTTTATAGAGATTTCGTGACTGTATTCGATTTGTATCAGATTCGGCAATTGCCTGTTTTTGTCGATTTTTTTATTGATTTCAGTTCAGATCACTATTCTTAGTAAGATTACAAAAGTTTAGTAAATTCCGCCACATACGTGCTGAAAAACAACTTATAAAGTTCCAACCTTAAGTCTCCAATATGCCCGTAAGAAGGATGATTTTTCGACAATTGTTACTTTTTGGGGATTTTTTTATTGACTTCAGTTCAGATCACTAGTAAGATCACTATTAATTCCGAAATTTTGGCCCGTTTGGTCCCATAGAGCCTGAACAGATTGCTTCAAAAGTTCGAACCCAAGTCTGAAATTAGCGTCTATTAAAACCATTATTTTTATAAAAATACAACTTTATGGAGATTTTGTGACGGAATTTAATTATGACAACGATTCTTATCACAATTCCGAAACTAGGCCCGCTTGGTCCCATAGAACCCGAACAAACTGCTTCCAAAGTTCGAACCCAAGTCTGAAATTAGCGTTTATTAAAACCATTATTTTTATAAAAATACAACTTTATGGAGATTTTGTGACGGAATTTAATTATGACAACGATTCTTATCACAATTCCGAAATTAGGCCCGTTTGGTCCCATAGAGCCTGAACAAACTGCTTCCAAAGTTCGAACCCAAGTCTGAAATAAGCGTCTATTAAAACCATAATTTTTCTAAAAATACAACTTTATGGAGATTTTGTGACGGAATTTAATTATGACAACGATTCTTATCACAATTCCGAAATAAGGCCCGCGTAGGGTCCCATAGAACCTGAACAAACTGCTTCCAAAGTTCGAACCCAAGTCTGAAATTAGCGTCTATTAAAACCATTATTTTAATAAAAATACAACTTTATGGAGATTTTGTGACGGAATTTAATTATGACAACGATTTTTATCACAATTCCGAAATAAGGCCCGTTTGGTCCCATAGAGCCTGAACAAACTGCTTCCAAAGTTCGAAAACAAGTCTGAAATTAGGGTCTATTAAAACGTTGATGTTTCTAAAAATACAACCTTATGGAGATTTCGTGACTGAATTTGAATTAAACGGCGAATTTTATCACAATTCCGAAATTTTTGCCCGTTTGGTCCCATAGAGCCTGAACAAATAGCTTCAAAAGTTCGAACCCAAGTCTGAAATTTGCGTCCATAAAAATGATTATTTTTCAAAAAATACAACTTTAAGGAGATTTCGTGACTGAATTGGATTTCGACAGAGATTTGAATCACTATTCCAAAATTTCAGCCCGGTCGGTCCCAGAGAGCCTGATATTATTATTCTAAAAGTCGAACCCAAGTCTGAAATTAGCGTCTATTAAAACCATTATCTTTATAAAAATACAACTTTATGGAGATTTTGTGACGGAATTTAATTATGACAACGATTCTTATCACAATTCCGAAATAAGGCCCGCTTGGTCCCATAGAACCTGAACAAACTGCTTCCAAAGTTCGAACCCAAGTCTGAAATTAGCGTCTATTAAAACCATTATTTTTATAAAAATACAACTTTATGGAGATTTTGTGACGGAATTTAATTATGACAACGATTCTTATCACAATTCCGAAATAAGGCCCGTTTGGTCCCATAGAGCCTGAACAAACTGCTTCCAAAGTTCGAACCCAAGTCTGAAATAAGCGTCTATTTAAACCATAATTTTTCTAAAAATACAACTTAATGGAGATTTTGTGACGGAATTAAATTATGAGAACGATTCTTATAACAATTCCGAAATTTTGGCCCGTTTGGTCCCATAGAGCCTGAACAGATTGCTTCAAAAGTTCGAACCCAAGTCTGAAATTAGCGTCTATTTAAACCATTATTTTTATAAAAATACAATTTTATGGAGATTTTGTGACGGAATTTAATTATGACAACGATTCTTATCACAATTCCGAAATAAGGCCCGCTTGGTCCCATAGAACCTGAACAAACTGCTTCCAAAGTTCGAACCCAAGTCTGAAATTAGCGTCTATTAAAACCATTATTTTTATAAAAATACAACTTTATGGAGATTTTGTGACGGAATTTAATTATGAGAACGATTCTTATCACAATTCCGAAATAAGGCCTGTTTGGTCCCATAGAGCCTGAACAAACTGCTTCCAAAGTTCGAACCCAAGTCTGAAATAAGCGTCTATTTAAACCATAATTTTTCTAAAAATACAACTTAATGGAGATTTTGTGACGGAATTAAATTATGAGAACGATTCTTATAACAATTCCGAAATTTTGGCCCGTTTGGTCCCATAGAGCCTGAACAGATTGCTTCAAAAGTTCAAACCCAAGTCTGAAATTAGCGTCTATTAAAACCATTATTTTTATAAAAATACAATTTTATGGAGATTTTGTGACGGAATTTAATTATGACAACGATTCTTATCACAATTCCGAAATAAGGCCCGCGTGTGGTCCCATAGAACCTGAACAAACTGCTTCCAAAGTTCGAACCCAAGTCTGAAATAAGCGTCTATTAAAACCATTATTTTTATAAAAATACAACTTTATGGAGATTTTGTGACAAAATTTGATTTGGACGGCAAATCTTATCACAATTCCGAAATTTTGGCACGTTTGGTCCCATAGAGCCTGAACTAAGTTCGAACCCAAGTCAGAAATTAGCGTCCGTTAAAATCATGATTATTATAAAAATAAAACTTTATAGAGATTTCGTGACTGTATTCGATTTGTATCAGATTCGGCAATTGCCTGTTTTTGTCGATTTTTTTATTGATTTCAGTTCAGATCACTATTCTTAGTAAGATTACAAAAGTTTAGTAAATTCCGCCACATACGTGCTGAAAAACAACTTATAAAGTTCCAACCTTAAGTCTCCAATATGCCCGTAAGAAGGATGATTTTTCGACAATTGTTACTTTTTGGGGATTTTTTTATTGACTTCAGTTCAGATCACTAGTAAGATCACTATTAATTCCGAAATTTTGGCCCGTTTGGTCCCATAGAGCCTGAACAGATTGCTTCCAAAGTTCGAACCCAAGTCTGAAATTAGCGTCTATTAAAACCATTATTTTTATAAAAATACAACTTGATGGAGATTTTGTGACGGAATTTAATTATGACAACGATTCTTATAACAATTCCGAAATTTTGGCCCGTTTGGTCCCATAGAGCCTGAACAGATTGCTTCAAAAGTTCGAACCCAAGTCTGAAATTAGCGTCTATTAAAACCATTATTTTTATAAAAATACAATTTTATGGAGATTTTGTGACGGAATTTAATTATGACAACGATTCTTATCACAATTCCGAAATTAGGCCCGCTTGGTCCCATAGAGCCTGAACAAACTGCTTCCAAAGTTCGACTCACGTCTGAAATAAGCGTATATTAAATCCATAATTTTTCTAAAAATACAACTTAATCAAGATTTTGTGACGGAATTAAATTATGACAACGATTCTTATAACAATTTCGAAATTTTTGCCTGTTTGGTCCCATAGAGCCTGAACAGATTGCTTCAAAAGTTCGAACCCAAGTCTGAAATTAGCGTCTATTAAAACCATTATTTTTATAAAAATACAATTTTATGGAGATTTTGTGACGGAATTTAATTATGACAACGATTCTTATCACAATTCCGAAATTAGGCCCGCTTGGTCCCATAGAACCTGAACAAACTGCTTTCATAGTTCGAACCCTAGTCTGAAATTAGCGTCTATTAAAACCATTATTTTTATAAAAATACAACTTTATGGAGATTTTGTGACGGAATTTAACTATGACAACGATTCTTATCACAATTCCGAAATTTTGGCCCGTTTGTTCCCATAGAGCCTGAACAGATTGCTTCAAAAGTTCGAACCCAAGTCTGAAATTAGCGTCTATTAAAACCATTATTTTTATAAAAATACGATTTTATGGAGATTTTGTGACGGAATTTAATTATGACAACGATTCTTATCACAATTCCGAAATTAGGCCCGCTTGGTCCCATAGAACCTGAACAAACTGCTTCCATAGTTCGAACCCAAGTCTGAAATTAGCGTCTATTAAAACCATTATTTTTATAAAAATACAATTTTATGGAGATTTTGTGACGGAATTTAATTATTACAACGATTCTTTTCACAATTCCGAAATTAGGCCCGCTTGGTCCCATAGAACCTGAACAAGCTGCTTCCAAAGTTCGAACCCAAGTCTGAAATTAGCGTCTATTAAAACCATTATTTTAATAAAAATACAACTTTATGGAGATTTTGTGACGGAATTTAATTATGACAACGATTTTTATCACAATTCCGAAATAAGGCCCGTTTGGTCCCATAGAGCCTGAACAAACTGCTTCCAAAGTTCGAAAACAAGTCTGAAATTAGGGTCTATTAAAACGTTGATGTTTCTAAAAATACAACCTTATGGAGATTTCGTGACTGAATTTGAATTAAACGGCGAATTTTATCACAATTCCGAAATTTTTGCCCGTTTGGTCCCATAGAGCCTGAACAAATAGCTTCAAAAGTTCGAACCCAAGTCTGAAATTTGCGTCCATAAAAATGATTATTTTTCAAAAAATACAACTTTAAGGAGATTTCGTGACTGAATTGGATTTCGACAGAGATTTGAATCACTATTCCAAAATTTCAGCCCGGTCGGTCCCATAGAGCCTGATATTATTCTTCTAAAGTTCGAACCCAAGTCTGAAATTAGCGTCTATTAAAACCATTATTTTTATAAAAATACAACTTTATGGAGATTTTGTGACGGAATTTAATTATGACAACAATTTTTATCTCAATTCCGAAATTTCGGCCCGCTTGGTCACATAGAGCCTGAACAAACTGCTTCCAAAGATCGAAAACAAGTCTGAAATTAGGGTCTATTAAAACCTTGATGTTTCTAAAAATACAACCTTATTGAGATTTCGTGACTGAATTTGAATTGAACGGCGAATTTTATCACAATTCCGAAATTTTCCCCGTTTGGTCCCATAGAGCCTGAACAAATAGCTTCAAAAGTTCGAACCCAAGTCTGAAATTTGCGTCCATAAAAATGATTATTTTTCAAAAAATACAACTTTAAGGAGATTTCGTGACTGAATTGGATTTCGACAGAGATTTGAATCACTATTCCAAAATTTCAGCCCGGTCGGTCGCATAGAGCCTGATATTATTCTTCTAAAGTTCGAACCCAAGTCTGAAATTAGCGTCTATTAAAACCATTATTTTTATAAAAATACAACTTTATGGAGATTTTGGGACGGAATTTAATTATGACAACGATTCTTATCACAATTCCGAAATTAGGCCCGCTTGGTCCCATAGAACCTGAACAAACTTCTTCCAAAGTTCGAACCCAAGTCTGAAATTAGCGTCTATTAAAACCATTATTTTTATAAAAATACAACTTTATGGAGATTTTGTGACGGAATTCAATTAATACAAAGATTCTTATCACAATTCCGAAATTTCGGCCCGCTTGCTCCCATAGAGCCTGAACAAACTGCTTCGATTTTGTCGATTGTCGATTTTTTTATTGATTTCAGTTCAGATCACTATTCTTAGTAAGATTACAAAAGTTTATTAAATTCCGCCACATACGTGCTGAAAAACAACTTATAAAGTTCCAACCTTAAGTCTCCAATATACCCGTAAGAAGGATGATTTTTCGACAATTGTTACTTTTTGGGGATTTTTTTATTGACTTCAGTGCAGATCACTAGTAAGATCACTAGTAATTCCGAAATTTTGGCCCGTTTGGTCCCATAGAGCCTGAACAGATTGCTTCAAAAGTTCGAACCCAAGTCAGAAATAAGCGTCTATTAAAACCATAATTTTTATAAAAATACAACTTTATGGAGATTTTGTGACGGAATTAAATTATGACAACGATTCTTATCACAATTCCGAAATTAGGTCCGCTTGGTCCCATAGAACCCGAACAAACTGTTTCCAAAGTTCGAACCCAAGTCTGAAATTAGCGTCTATTAAAACCATTATTTTTATAAAAATACAACTTTATGGAAATTTTGTGACGGAATTAAATTATGACAACGATTCTTATCACAATTCCGAAATTTCGGCCCGCTTGGTCACATAGAGCCTGAACAAACTGCTTCCAAAGTTCGAAAACAAGTCTGAAATTAGCGTCTATTAAAACCATTATTTTTATAAAAATACAACTTAAAGGAGATTTCGTGACTAAATTCGATTTGTACAGAGATTTGAATCACTATTCCAAAATTTCAGCCCGGTCGGTCCCATAGAGCCTGATATTATTCTTCTAAAGTTCGAACCCAAGTCTGAAATTAGCGTCTATTAAAACCATTATTTTTATAAAAATACAATTTTATGGAGATTTTGTGACGGAATTTAATTATGACAACGATTCTTATCACAATTCCGAAATTTCAACCCGCTTGGTCCCATAGAGCCTGAACAAACTGCTTCCAAAGTTCGAACCCAAGTCTGAAATATGCGTCTATTAAAACCATAATTTTTCTAAAAATACAACTTAATGGTGATTTTATGACGGAATTAAATTATGACAACGATTCTTATCACAATTCCGAAATTTTGGCCCGTTTGGTCCCATAGAGCCTGAACAGATTGCATCAAAAGTTCGAACCCAAGTCTGAAATTTGCGTCCATGAAAATGATTATTTTTCAAAAAATACAACATTAAGGAGATTTCGTGACTGAATTCGATTTGGACAGAGATTTGAATCACTATTCCAAAATTTCAGCCCGGTCGGTCCCAGAGAGCCTGATATTATTATTCTAAAAGTCGAACCCAAGTCTGAAATTAGCGTCTATTAAAACCATTATTTTTATAAAAATACAACTTTATTGAGATTTTGTGACGGAATTTAATTATGACAACGATTCTTATCACAATTCCGAAATTAGGCCCGTTTGGTCCCATAGAGCCTGAACAAACTGCTTCCAAAGTTCGAACCCAAGTCTGAAATAAGCGTCTATTAAAACCATAATTTTTCTAAAAATACAACTTAATGGAGATTTTGTGACGGAATTAAATAATAACAACGATTCTTATAACAATTCCGAAATTTTGGCCCGTTTGGTCCCATAGAGCCTGAACAGATTGCTTCAAAAGTTCGAACCCAAGTCTGAAATTAGCGTCTATTAAAACCATTATTTTTATAAAAATACAATTTTATGGAGATTTTGTGACGGAATTTAATTATGACAACGATTCTTATCACAATTCCGAAATTAGGCCCGCTTGGTCCCATAGAGCCTGAACAAACTGCTTCCAAAGTTCGACTCACGTCTGAAATAAGCGTATATTAAATCCATAATTTTTCTAAAAATACAACTTAATCAAGATTTTGTGACGGAATTAAATTATGACAACGATTCTTATAACAATTTCGAAATTTTTGCCTGTTTGGTCCCATAGAGCCTGAACAGATTGCTTCAAAAGTTCGAACCCAAGTCTGAAATTAGCGTCTATTAAAACCATTATTTTTATAAAAATACAATTTTATGGAGATTTTGTGACGGAATTTAATTATGACAACGATTCTTATCACAATTCCGAAATTAGGCCCGCTTGGTCCCATAGAACCTGAACAAACTGCTTTCATAGTTCGAACCCAAGTCTGAAATTAGCGTCTATTAAAACCATTATTTTTATAAAAATACAACTTTATGGAGATTTTGTGACGGAATTTAACTATGACAACGATTCTTATCACAATTCCGAAATTTTGGCCCGTTTGTTCCCATAGAGCCTGAACAGATTGCTTCAAAAGTTCGAACCCAAGTCTGAAATTAGCGTCTATTAAAACCATTATTTTTATAAAAATACGATTTTATGGAGATTTTGTGACGGAATTTAATTATGACAACGATTCTTATCACAATTCCGAAATTAGGCCCGCTTGGTCCCATAGAACCTGAACAAACTGCTTCCATAGTTCGAACCCAAGTCTGAAATTAGCGTCTATTAAAACCATTATTTTTATAAAAATACAATTTTATGGAGATTTTGTGACGGAATTTAATTATTACAACGATTCTTTTCACAATTCCGAAATTAGGCCCGCTTGGTCCCATAGAACCTGAACAAGCTGCTTCCAAAGTTCGAACCCAAGTCTGAAATTAGCGTCTATTAAAACCATTATTTTAATAAAAATACAACTTTATGGAGATTTTGTGACGGAATTTAATTATGACAACGATTTTTATCACAATTCCGAAATAAGGCCCGTTTGGTCCCATAGAGCCTGAACAAACTGCTTCCAAAGTTCGAAAACAAGTCTGAAATTAGGGTCTATTAAAACGTTGATGTTTCTAAAAATACAACCTTATGGAGATTTCGTGACTGAATTTGAATTAAACGGCGAATTTTATCACAATTCCGAAATTTTTGCCCGTTTGGTCCCATAGAGCCTGAACAAATAGCTTCAAAAGTTCGAACCCAAGTCTGAAATTTGCGTCCATAAAAATGATTATTTTTCAAAAAATACAACTTTAAGGAGATTTCGTGACTGAATTGGATTTCGACAGAGATTTGAATCACTATTCCAAAATTTCAGCCCGGTCGGTCCCATAGAGCCTGATATTATTCTTCTAAAGTTCGAACCCAAGTCTGAAATTAGCGTCTATTAAAACCATTATTTTTATAAAAATACAACTTTATGGAGATTTTGTGACGGAATTTAATTATGACAACAATTTTTATCTCAATTCCGAAATTTCGGCCCGCTTGGTCACATAGAGCCTGAACAAACTGCTTCCAAAGATCGAAAACAAGTCTGAAATTAGGGTCTATTAAAACCTTGATGTTTCTAAAAATACAACCTTATTGAGATTTCGTGACTGAATTTGAATTGAACGGCGAATTTTATCACAATTCCGAAATTTTCCCCGTTTGGTCCCATAGAGCCTGAACAAATAGCTTCAAAAGTTCGAACCCAAGTCTGAAATTTGCGTCCATAAAAATGATTATTTTTCAAAAAATACAACTTTAAGGAGATTTCGTGACTGAATTGGATTTCGACAGAGATTTGAATCACTATTCCAAAATTTCAGCCCGGTCGGTCGCATAGAGCCTGATATTATTCTTCTAAAGTTCGAACCCAAGTCTGAAATTAGCGTCTATTAAAACCATTATTTTTATAAAAATACAACTTTATGGAGATTTTGGGACGGAATTTAATTATGACAACGATTCTTATCACAATTCCGAAATTAGGCCCGCTTGGTCCCATAGAACCTGAACAAACTTCTTCCAAAGTTCGAACCCAAGTCTGAAATTAGCGTCTATTAAAACCATTATTTTTATAAAAATACAACTTTATGGAGATTTTGTGACGGAATTCAATTAATACAAAGATTCTTATCACAATTCCGAAATTTCGGCCCGCTTGCTCCCATAGAGCCTGAACAAACTGCTTCGATTTTGACGATTGTCGATTTTTTTATTGATTTCAGTTCAGATCACTATTCTTAGTAAGATTACAAAAGTTTATTAAATTCCGCCACATACGTGCTGAAAAACAACTTATAAAGTTCCAACCTTAAGTCTCCAATATACCCGTAAGAAGGATGATTTTTCGACAATTGTTACTTTTTGGGGATTTTTTTATTGACTTCAGTGCAGATCACTAGTAAGATCACTAGTAATTCCGAAATTTTGGCCCGTTTGGTCCCATAGAGCCTGAACAGATTGCTTCAAAAGTTCGAACCCAAGTCAGAAATAAGCGTCTATTAAAACCATAATTTTTATAAAAATACAACTTTATGGAGATTTTGTGACGGAATTAAATTATGACAACGATTCTTATCACAATTCCGAAATTAGGTCCGCTTGGTCCCATAGAACCCGAACAAACTGCTTCCAAAGTTCGAACCCAAGTCTGAAATTAGCGTCTATTAAAACCATTATTTTTATAAAAATACAACTTTATGGAAATTTTGTGACGGAATTAAATTATGACAACGATTCTTATCACAATTCCGAAATTTCGGCCCGCTTGGTCACATAGAGCCTGAACAAACTGCTTCCAAAGTTCGAAAACAAGTCTGAAATTAGCGTCTATTAAAACCATTATTTTTATAAAAATACAACTTTAAGGAGATTTCGTGACTAAATTCGATTTGGACAGAGATTTGAATCACTATTCCAAAATTTCAGCCCGGTCGGTCCCATAGAGCCTGATATTATTCTTCTAAAGTTCGAACCCAAGTCTGAAATTAGCGTCTATTAAAACCATTATTTTTATAAAAATACAATTTTATGGAGATTTTGTGACGGAATTTAATTATGACAACGATTCTTATCACAATTCCGAAATTTCAACCCGCTTGGTCCCATAGAGCCTGAACAAACTGCTTCCAAAGTTCGAACCCAAGTCTGAAATATGCGTCTATTAAAACCATAATTTTTCTAAAAATACAACTTAATGGTGATTTTATGACGGAATTAAATTATGACAACGATTCTTATCACAATTCCGAAATTTTGGCCCGTTTGGTCCCATAGAGCCTGAACAGATTGCATCAAAAGTTCGAACCCAAGTCTGAAATTTGCGTCCATGAAAATGATTATTTTTCAAAAAATACAACATTAAGGAGATTTCGTGACTGAATTCGATTTGGACAGAGATTTGAATCACTATTCCAAAATTTCAGCCCGGTCGGTCCCAGAGAGCCTGATATTATTATTCTAAAAGTCGAACCCAAGTCTGAAATTAGCGTCTATTAAAACCATTATTTTTATAAAAATACAACTTTATTGAGATTTTGTGACGGAATTTAATTATGACAACGATTCTTATCACAATTCCGAAATAAGGCCCGCTTGGTCCCATAGAACCTGAACAAACTGCTTCCAAAGTTCGAACCCAAGTCTGAAATTAGCGTCTATTAAAACCATTATTTTTATAAAAATACAACTTTATGGAGATTTTGTGACGGAATTTAATTATGACAACGATTCTTATCACAATTCCGAAATTAGGCCCGTTTGGTCCCATAGAGCCTGAACAAACTGCTTCCAAAGTTCGAACCCAAGTCTGAAATAAGCGTCTATTTAAACCATAATTTTTCTAAAAATACAACTTAATGGAGATTTTGTGACGGAATTAAATTATGAGAACGATTCTTATAACAATTCCGAAATTTTGGCCCGTTTGGTCCCATAGAGCCTGAACAGATTGCTTCAAAAGTTCGAACCCAAGTCTGAAATTAGCGTCTATTAAAACCATTATTTTTATAAAAATACAATTTTATGGAGATTTTGTGACGGAATTTAATTATGACAACGATTCTTATCACAATTCCGAAATAAGGCCCGCGTGTGGTCCCATAGAACCTGAACAAACTGCTTCCAAAGTTCGAACCCAAGTCTGAAATAAGCGTCTATTAAAACCATTATTTTTATAAAAATACAACTTTATGGAGATTTTGTGACAAAATTTGATTTGGACGGCAAATCTTATCACAATTCCGAAATTTTGGCACGTTTGGTCCCATAGAGCCTGAACTAAGTTCGAACCCAAGTCAGAAATTAGCGTCCGTTAAAATCATGATTATTATAAAAATAAAACTTTATAGAGATTTCGTGACTGTATTCGATTTGTATCAGATTCGGCAATTGCCTGTTTTTGTCGATTTTTTTATTGATTTCAGTTCAGATCACTATTCTTAGTAAGATTACAAAAGTTTAGTAAATTCCGCCACATACGTGCTGAAAAACAACTTATAAAGTTCCAACCTTAAGTCTCCAATATGCCCGTAAGAAGGATGATTTTTCGACAATTGTTACTTTTTGGGGATTTTTTTATTAACTTCAGTTCAGATCACTAGTAAGATCACTATTAATTCCGAAATTTTGGCCCGTTTGGTCCCATAGAGCCTGAACAGATTGCTTCCAAAGTTCGAACCCAAGTCTGAAATTAGCGTCTATAGAAACCATTATTTTTATAAAAATACAACTTTATGGAGATTTTGTGACGGAATTTAATTATGACAACGATTCTTATCACAATTCCGAAATGAGGCCCGTTTGGTCCCATAGAGCCTGAACAAACTGCTTCCAAAGTTCGAACCCAAGTCTGAAATAAGCGTCTATTAAAACCATATTTTTTCTAAAAATACAACTTAATGGAGATTTTGTGACGGAATTAAATTATGAGAACGATTCTTATAACAATTCCGAAATTTTGGCCCGTTTGGTCCCATAGAGCCTGAACAGATTGCTTCAAAAGTTCGAACCCAAGTCTGAAATTAGCGTCTATTAAAACCATTATTTTTATAAAAATACAACTTTATGGAGATTTTGTGACGGAATTTAATTATGACAACGATTTTTATCACAATTCCGAAATTTCGGCCCGCTTGGTCACATAGAGCCTGAACAAACTGCTTCCAAAGTTCGAAAACAAGTCTGAAATTAGGGTCTATTAAAACCTTGATGTTTCTAAAAATACAACCTTATTGAGATTTCGTGACTGAATTTGAATTGAACGGCGAATTTTATCACAATTCCGAAATTTTGGCCCGTTTGGTCCCATAGAGCCTGAACAAATAGCTTCAAAAGTTCGAACCCAAGTCTGAAATTTGCGTCCATAAAAATGATTATTTTTCAAAAAATACAACTTAAAGGAGATTTCGTGACTGAAATGGATTTCGACAGAGATTTGAATCACTATTCCAAAATTTCAGCCCGGTCGGTCCCATAGAGCCTGATATTATTCTTCTAAAGTTCGAACCCAAGTCTGAAATTAGCGTCTATTAAAACCATTATTTTTATAAAAATACAACTTTATGGAGATTTTGTGACGGAATTTAATTATGACAACGATTCTTATCACAATTCCGAAATTAGGCCCGCTTGGTCCCATAGAACCTGAACAAACTTCTTCCAAAGTTCGAACCCAAGTCTGAAATTAGCGTCTATTAAAACCATTATTTTTATAAAAATACAACTTTATGGAGATTTTCTGACGGAATTCAATTAATACAAAGATTCTTATCACAATTCCGAAATTTCGGCCCGCTTGGTCACATAGAGCCTGAACAAACTGCTTCCAAAGTTCGAAAACAAGTCTGAAATTAGCGTCTATTAAAACCATTATTTTTATAAAAAAAGTGGGTGTGTCAAGCCTACGCAAGACAGAAGTGAAACTTCTAGTTTCAGCTGATGCTTGGCGTGGCGCAGTTCGCTGGTGTCTGAGAGAGAGGAAAGAAGAGAAGAGAGAGAACGTTCGTGAGCGGCTCCCCCACCTCAACAAGGTTTCACTTCAAAAATGCCACAGCCGAGAATCGAACCTCGCTTAACTGATTGAAAGCCAACCACGCTGAGCACCAACTGTAAGCAAAGCCGCATAAATTGATTATATTATGTAGGTTCTGAAAATATGAGAGCTTGTTATGTTTTATAATGTTACCTACATCACACCCAAAATATAATATATTTTTAAAAATAATGTACAATGTACAGAAATAGAATCCCACACAAGATCGCGTAGTGCGCTCTAGCGAACGGATATTTTATCAGAGGGAGATAGTTTTAATTTTTTTTTCTGTAAATTATTACATATTATCAAAATAAATAAATTAATTAAATAAATGTAATACAATTATCATAATATACGGATTAGATAATAATTTTAATCCAACACAATAACGCAAAGCGCGCTCTAGCGGAGTAATGTTTTATCACAGTGAGATAAGTGTTTTTATTATTTTGCAATATTATTTTCTTTTAAAAAATGTTCTGACCTACTAAAAAATAAGATATTGAATGAAAAAGGCGTTAAAAACAAAAAAATAATGTGCGATGGCCGAGAATCGAACTCGGATCAACTGCTTGGAAGGCAACTATGCTGACCATTACACCACCAACGCCAGTTGTCGGGATGAGCTAAGAAGCATTTATATGTTACTTCAAAACTTTGACTAGATCAAATGAACTTTAATCGGTGGTGGGGGTACCCGCATTTTCGTTTCGGTCATGAGTCGGTTTTACTCCGGTCCTCGAAATTGCATGACGCGCGTAAAGAAGTTTCACTTCAAAATACAACTTTATGGAAATTTTGTGACGGAATTAAATTATGACAACGATTCTTATCACAATTCCGAAATTTTGGCCCGCTTGGTCACATAGAGCCTGAACAAACTGCTTCCAAAGTTCGAAAACAAGTCTGAAATTTGCGTCCATAAAAATGATTATTTTTCAAAAAATACAACTTTAAGGAGATTTCGTGACTTAATTCGATTTGGACAGAGATTTGAATCACTATTCCAAAATTTCAGCCCGGTCGGTCCCATAGAGCCTGATATTATTCTTCTAAAGTTCGAACCCAAGTCTGAAATTAGCGTCTATTAAAACCATTATTTTTATAAAAATACAATTTTATGGAGATTTTGTGACGGAATTTAATTATGACAACGATTCTTATCACAATTCCGAAATAAGGCCCGCTTGGTCCCATAGAACCTGAACAAACTGCTTCCAAAGTTCGAACCCAAGTCTGAAATTAGCGTCTATTAAAACCATTATTTTTATAAAAATACAACTTTATGGAGATTTTGTGACGGAATTTAATTATGACAACGATTCTTATCACAATTCCGAAATTAGGCCCGTTTGGTCCCATAGAGCCTGAACAAACTGCTTCCAAAGTTCGAACCCAAGTCTGAAATAAGCGTCTATTAAAACCATAATTTTTCTAAAAATACAACTAAATGGAGATTTTGTGACGGAATTAAATTATGAGAACGATTCTTATAACAATTCCGAAATTTTGGCCCGTTTGGTCCCATAGAGCCTGAACAGATTGCTTCAAAAGTTCGAACCCAAGTCTGAAATTAGCGTCTATTAAAACCATTATTTTTATAAAAATACAATTTTATGGAGATTTTGTGACGGAATTTAATTATGACAACGATTCTTATCACAATTCCGAAATAAGGCCCGCGTGTGGTCCCATAGAACCTGAACAAACTGCTTCCAAAGTTCGAACCCAAGTCTGAAATAAGCGTCTATTAAAACCATTATTTTTATAAAAATACAACTTTATGGAGATTTTGTGACAAAATTTGATTTGGACGGCAAATCTTATCACAATTCCGAAATTTTGGCACGTTTGGTCCCATAGAGCCTGAACTAAGTTCGAACCCAAGTCAGAAATTAGCGTCCGTTAAAATCATGATTATTATAAAAATAAAACTTTATAGAGATTTCGTGACTGTATTCGATTTGTATCAGATTCGGCAATTGCCTGTTTTTGTCGATTTTTGAAGTGAAACTTCTTTACGCGCGTCATGCAATTTCGTGGACCGGAGTAAAACCAACTCATGACCGAAACGAAAATGCGGGACCGATTAAAGTTCATTTGATGTAGTAAAAGTTTTGAAGTAAAATATAAATGCTTCTTAGCTCATCTCGACAACTGGCGTTGGTGGTGTAATGGTCAGCATAGTTGCTTTCGAAGCAGTTGATCCGAGTTCGATTCTCGGCCATGGAATATTATTTTTTTGTTTTTAAGGAATTTTTTTTTTTTAATGGTTGACCATAATATCAATCCACTAAGCAATATTTTAGGCCTGTAGCATAATTGAAAAGTTAAAGAATGATATAAAATTTTTTATGATGTTAACGATAAAAAAATAAAAAAAAACATAAAATTAAAATAAAAAATGGGCCAACGGCACGCGGTGTTCCCAAGCGGTCACCCATCCAAGTACTGACCGCGCCCAATGTTGCTTAACTTCGGTGATCGGACGAGAACCGGTGTGTTCAAAATGGTATGGTCGTTGGCAAAAGTTAAACAATATTAATTTCTATTCTACCTGCCAATAAATATATGAAAATTAGTATAAAAAAGCCCTAATAATATTGAAAAAATTAGCAAGGTGTGTGCGAGGTTGATAAAAATAATCATTACATACGCGCTTGAAAAAGATCGTAATTACATTAATAAGTTTGTAGGAATTTTTTTTTTCAATGGTTGACCATAATATCAATCCACTAAGTAATATTTTAGGCCTGTAGCATACTTGAAAAGTTAAAGAATTTTATGATATTATTAATTATAGTAATGATAAAAAAATAAAAAAAACATGAAATTAAAATAAAAAATAGGCCAACGGCACGCGGTGTTCCCAAGCGGTCACCCATCCAAGTACTGACCGCGCCCAATGTTGCTTAACTTCGGTGATCGGACGAGAACCGGTGTGTTCAACATGGTATGGTCGTTGGCAAACGCTAAACAATATTAATTTCTACTCTACCTGCCAATAAATATATGAAAATTAGTATAAAAAAGCCCTAATAATACTGAAAACATTAGCAAGGTGTATGCGACGTTGATAAAAATAATCATTACATACGCGCTTGAAAAAGATCGTAATTACATTAATAAGTTTGTAGGAATTTTTTTTTTCAATGGTTGACCATAATATCAATCCACTAAGTAATATTTTAGGCCTGTAGCATACTTGAAAAGTTAAAGAATTTTATGATATTATTAATTATAGTAATGATAAAAAAATAAAAAAAACATGAAATTAAAATAAAAAATAGGCCAACGGCACGCGGTGTTCCCAAGCGGTCACCCATCCAAGTACTGACCGCGCCCAATGTTGCTTAACTTCGGTGATCGGACGAGAACCGGTGTGTTCAACATGGTATGGTCGTTGGCAAACGCTAAACAATATTAATTTCTACTCTACCTGCCAATAAATATATGAAAATTAGTATAAAAAAGCCCTAATAATACTGAAAACATTAGCAAGGTGTATGCGACGTTGATAAAAATAATCATTACATACGCGCTTGAAAAAGATCGTAATTACATCCATAACTTTGCAGGAATTTTTTGAAGTGAAACTTCTTTACGCGCGTCATGCAATTTCGAGGACCGGAGTAAAACCGACTCATGACCGTGACGAAAAAACGGGATCATTTCGCTATAGGAGCCTAGCTAATATTATATACCTAGTTTAACTCACTCTCCTAACTCATCTTCGCTGTCTACAGGCAGAGCGCACGACTGTGGTCGTGAAGAACCGAGGTTCGATCCCCGCTTTAACTAATTTTTTTTTCTTTTTTTATAACTTTTAATTTTTTTTATCACATGCTACTTATAAATATGTCAATAGACAGAAAAAAAGAGAGAATGAAATGAAAAGAGAGAGAGAGAAGAATACTAGAAGTTTCACTTCTGTCTTGCGTAGGCTTGACACACCCATTTTTTTTTTTATTGATTTCAGTTCAGATCACTATTCTTAGTAAGATTACAAAAGTTTAGTAAATTCCGCCACATACGTGCTGAAAAACAACTTATAAAGTTCCAACCTTAAGTCTCCAATATGCCCGTAAGAAGGATGATTTTTCGACAATTGTTACTTTTTGGGGATTTTTTTATTGACTTCAGTTCAGATCACTAGTAAGATCACTATTAATTCCGAAATTTTGGCCCGTTTGGTCCCATAGAGCCTGAACAGATTGCTTCAAAAGTTCGAACCCAAGTCTGAAATTAGCGTCTATTAAAACCATTATTTTTATAAAAATACAACTTTATGGAGATTTTGTGACGGAATTTAATTATGACAACGATTCTTATCACAATTCCGAAACTAGGCCCGCTTGGTCCCATAGAACCCGAACAAACTGCTTCCAAAGTTCGAACCCAAGTCTGAAATTAGCGTTTATTAAAACCATTATTTTTATAAAAATACAACTTTATGGAGTTTTTGTGACGGAATTAAATTCTGACAACGATTTTTATCACAATTCCGAAATTTCGGCCCGCTTGGTCACATAGAGCCTGAACAAACTGCTTCCAAAGTTCGAACCCAAGTCTGAAATAAGCGTCTATTAAAACCATAATTTTTTTAAAAATACAACTTAATGGAGATTTTGTGACGGAATTAAATTATGAGAACGATTCTTATAACAATTCCGAAATTTTGGCCCGTTTGGTCCCATAGAGCCTGAACAGATTGCTTCAAAAGTTCGAACCCAAGTCTGAAATAAGCGTCTATTAAAACCATTATTTTTATAAAAACACAATTTTATGGAGATTTTGTGACGGAATTTAGTTATGACAACGATTCTAATCACAATTCCGAAATTAGTCCCGTTTGGTCCCATAGAGCCTGAACAAACTGCTTCCAAAGTTCGAACCCAAGTCTGAAATAAGCGTCTATTAAAACCATAATTTTTCTAAAAATACAACTTAATGGAGATTTTGTGACGGAATTAAATTATGAGAACGATTCTTATAACAATTCCGAAATTTTGGCCCGTTTGGTCCCATAGAGCCTGAACAGATTGCTTCAAAAGTTCGAACCCAAGTCTGAAATTAGCGTCTATTAAAACCATTATTTTTATAAAAACACAATTTTATGGAGATTTTGTGACGGAATTTAGTTATGACAACGATTCTAATCACAATTCCATTTTTTTTATAAAAAAACAATTTTATGGAGATTTTGTGACGGAATTTAATTATGACAACGATTCTTATCACAATTCCGAAATTAGGCCCGCTTTGTCCCATAGAACCTGAACAAACTGCTTCCAAAGTTCGAACCCAAGTCTGAAATTAGCGTCTATTAAAACCATTATTTTTATAAAAATACAACTTGATGGAGATTTTGTGACAAAATTTGATTTGGACGGCAAATCTTATCACAATTCCGAAATTTTGGCACGTTTGGTCCCATAGAGCCTGAACTAAGTTCGAACCCAAGTCAGAAATTAGCGTCCGTTAAAATCATGATTATTATAAAAATAAAACTTTATAGAGATTTCGTGACTGTTTTCGATTTGTATCAGATTCGGCAATTGCCTGTTTTTGTCGATTTTTTTATTGATTTCAGTTCAGATCACTATTCTTAATAAGATTACAAAAGTTTAGTAAATTCCGCCACATACGTGCTGAAAAACAACTTATAAAGTTCCAACCTTAAGTCTCCAATATGCCCGTAAGAAGGATGATTTTTCGACAATTGTTACTTTTTGGGGATTCTTTTATTGACTTCAGTGCAGATCACTTGTAAGATCACTAGTAATTCCGAAATTTTAGCCCGTTTGGTCCCATAGAGCCTGAACAGATTGCTTCAAAAGTTCAAACCCAAGTCTGAAATTAGCGTCTATTAAAACCATTATTTTTATAAAAATACAACTTTATGGAGATTTTGTGACGGAATTTAATTATGACAACGATTCTTATAACAATTTCGAAATTTTGGCCTGTTTGGTCCCATAGAGCCTGAACAGATTGCTTCAAAATTTCGAACCCAAGTCTGAAATTAGCGTCTATTAAAACCATTATTTTTATAAAAATACATCTTAATGGAGATTTTGTGACGGAATTTAATTATGACAACGATTCTTATCACAATTCCGAAATAAGGCCCGTTTGGTCCCATAGAGCCTGAACAAACTGCTTCCAAAGTTCGAACCCACGTCTGAAATAAGCGTCTATTAAAACCATTATTTTTATAAAAATACAATTTTATGGAGATTTTGTGACGGAATTAAATTATGACAACGATTCTTATCACAATTCCGAAATTAGGTCCGCTTGGTCCCATAGAACCCGAACAAACTGCTTCCAAAGTTCGAACCCAAGTCTGAAATTAGCGTCTATTAAAACCATTATTTTTATAAAAATACAACTTTATGGAAATTTTGTGACGGAATTAAATTATGACAACGATTCTTATCACAATTCCGAAATTTCGGCCCGCTTGGTCACATAGAGCCTGAACAAACTGCTTCCAAAGTTCGAAAACAAGTCTGAAATTAGCGTCTATTAAAACCATTATTTTTATAAAAATACAACTTTAAGGAGATTTCGTGACTAAATTCGATTTGGACAGAGATTTGAATCACTATTCCAAAATTTCAGCCCGGTCGGTCCCATAGAGCCTGATATTATTCTTCTAAAGTTCGAACCCAAGTCTGAAATTAGCGTCTATTAAAACCATTATTTTTATAAAAATACAATTTTATGGAGATTTTGTGACGGAATTTAATTATGACAACGATTCTTATCACAATTCCGAAATTTCAACCCGCTTGGTCCCATAGAGCCTGAACAAACTGCTTCCAAAGTTCGAACCCAAGTCTGAAATATGCGTCTATTAAAACCATAATTTTTCTAAAAATACAACTTAATGGTGATTTTATGACGGAATTAAATTATGACAACGATTCTTATCACAATTCCGAAATTTTGGCCCGTTTGGTCCCATAGAGCCTGAACAGATTGCATCAAAAGTTCGAACCCAAGTCTGAAATTTGCGTCCATGAAAATGATTATTTTTCAAAAAATACAACATTAAGGAGATTTCGTGACTGAATTCGATTTGGACAGAGATTTGAATCACTATTCCAAAATTTCAGCCCGGTCGGTCCCAGAGAGCCTGATATTATTATTCTAAAAGTCGAACCCAAGTCTGAAATTAGCGTCTATTAAAACCATTATTTTTATAAAAATACAACTTTATTGAGATTTTGTGACGGAATTTAATTATGACAACGATTCTTATCACAATTCCGAAATAAGGCCCGCTTGGTCCCATAGAACCTGAACAAACTGCTTCCAAAGTTCGAACCCAAGTCTGAAATTAGCGTCTATTAAAACCATTATTTTTATAAAAATACAACTTTATGGAGATTTTGTGACGGAATTTAATTATGACAACGATTCTTATCACAATTCCGAAATTAGGCCCGTTTGGTCCCATAGAGCCTGAACAAACTGCTTCCAAAGTTCGAACCCAAGTCTGAAATAAGCGTCTATTTAAACCATAATTTTTCTAAAAATACAACTTAATGGAGATTTTGTGACGGAATTAAATTATGAGAACGATTCTTATAACAATTCCGAAATTTTGGCCCGTTTGGTCCCATAGAGCCTGAACAGATTGCTTCAAAAGTTCGAACCCAAGTCTGAAATTAGCGTCTATTAAAACCATTATTTTTATAAAAATACAATTTTATGGAGATTTTGTGACGGAATTTAATTATGACAACGATTCTTATCACAATTCCGAAATAAGGCCCGCGTGTGGTCCCATAGAACCTGAACAAACTGCTTCCAAAGTTCGAACCCAAGTCTGAAATAAGCGTCTATTAAAACCATTATTTTTATAAAAATACAACTTTATGGAGATTTTGTGACAAAATTTGATTTGGACGGCAAATCTTATCACAATTCCGAAATTTTGGCACGTTTGGTCCCATAGAGCCTGAACTAAGTTCGAACCCAAGTCAGAAATTAGCGTCCGTTAAAATCATGATTATTATAAAAATAAAACTTTATAGAGATTTCGTGACTGTATTCGATTTGTATCAGATTCGGCAATTGCCTGTTTTTGTCGATTTTTTTATTGATTTCAGTTCAGATCACTATTCTTAGTAAGATTACAAAAGTTTAGTAAATTCCGCCACATACGTGCTGAAAAACAACTTATAAAGTTCCAACCTTAAGTCTCCAATATGCCCGTAAGAAGGATGATTTTTCGACAATTGTTACTTTTTGGGGATTTTTTTATTGACTTCAGTTCAGATCACTAGTAAGATCACTATTAATTCCGAAATTTTGGCCCGTTTGGTCCCATAGAGCCTGAACAGATTGCTTCCAAAGTTCGAACCCAAGTCTGAAATTAGCGTCTATAGAAACCATTATTTTTATAAAAATACAACTTTATGGAGATTTTGTGACGGAATTTAATTATGACAACGATTCTTATCACAATTCCGAAATGAGGCCCGTTTGGTCCCATAGAGCCTGAACAAACTGCTTCCAAAGTTCGAACCCAAGTCTGAAATAAGCGTCTATTAAAACCATAATTTTTCTAAAAATACAACTTAATGGAGATTTTGTGACGGAATTAAATTATGAGAACGATTCTTATAACAATTCCGAAATTTTGGCCCGTTTGGTCCCATAGAGCCTGAACAGATTGCTTCAAAAGTTCGAACCCAAGTCTGAAATTAGCGTCTATTAAAACCATTATTTTTATAAAAATACAACTTTATGGAGATTTTGTGACGGAATTTAATTATGACAACGATTTTTATCACAATTCCGAAATTTCGGCCCGCTTGGTCACATAGAGCCTGAACAAACTGCTTCCAAAGTTCGAAAACAAGTCTGAAATTAGGGTCTATTAAAACCTTGATGTTTCTAAAAATACAACCTTATTGAGATTTCGTGACTGAATTTGATTTGAACAGCGAATTTTATCACAATTCCGAAATTTTGGCCCGTTTGGTCCCATAGAGCCTGAACAAATAGCTTCAAAAGTTCGAACCCAAGTCTGAAATTTGCGTCCATAAAAATGATTATTTTTCAAAAAATACAACTTTAAGGAGATATCGTGACTAAATTCGATTTGGACAGAGATTTGAATCACTATTCCAAAATTTCAGCCCGGTCGGTCCCATAGAGCCTGATATTATTCTTCTAAAGTTCGAACCCAAGTCTGAAATTAGCGTCTATTAAAACCATTATTTTTATAAAAATACAACTTTATGGAGATTTTGTGACGGAATTTAATTATGACAACGATTTTTATCACAATTCCGAAATTTCGGCCCGCTTGGTCACATAGAGCCTGAACAAACTGCTTCCAAAGTTCGAAAACAAGTCTGAAATTAGGGTCTATTAAAACCTTGATGTTTCTAAAAATACAACCTTATTGAGATTTCGTGACTGAATTTGAATTGAACGGCGAATTTTATCACAATTCCGAAATTTTGGCCCGTTTGGTCCCATAGAGCCTGAACAAATAGCTTCAAAAGTTCGAACCCAAGTCTGAAATTTGCGTCCATAAAAATGATTATTTTTCAAAAAATACAACTTAAAGGAGATTTCGTGACTGAAATGGATTTCGACAGAGATTTGAATCACTATTCCAAAATTTCAGCCCGGTCGGTCCCATAGAGCCTGATATTATTCTTCTAAAGTTCGAACCCAAGTCTGAAATTAGCGTCTATTAAAACCATTATTTTTATAAAAATACAACTTTATGGAGATTTTGTGACGGAATTTAATTATGACAACGATTCTTATCACAATTCCGAAATTAGGCCCGCTTGGTCCCATAGAACCTGAACAAACTTCTTCCAAAGTTCGAACCCAAGTCTGAAATTAGCGTCTATTAAAACCATTATTTTTATAAAAATACAACTTTATGGAGATTTTGTGACGGAATTCAATTAATACAAAGATTCTTATCACAATTCCGAAATTTCGGCCCGCTTGGTCACATAGAGCCTGAACAAACTGCTTCCAAAGTTCGAAAACAAGTCTGAAATTAGCGTCTATTAAAACCATTATTTTTATAAAAAAAGTGGGTGTGTCAAGCCTACGCAAGACAGAAGTGAAACTTCTAGTTTCAGCTGATGCTTGGCGTGGCGCAGTTCGCTGGTGTCTGAGAGAGAGGAAAGAAGAGAAGAGAGAGAACGTTCGTGAGCGGCTCCCCCACCTCAACAAGGTTTCACTTCAAAAATGCCACAGCCGAGAATCGAACCTCGCTTAACTGATTGAAAGCCAACCACGCTGAGCACCAACTGTAAGCAAAGCCGCATAAATTGATTATATTATGTAGGTTCTGAAAATATGAGAGCTTGTTATGTTTTATAATGTTACCTACATCACACCCAAAATATAATATATTTTTAAAAATAATGTACAATGTACAGAAATAGAATCCCACACAAGATCGCGTAGTGCGCTCTAGCGAACGGATATTTTATCAGAGGGAGATAGTTTTAATTTTTTTTTCTGTAAATTATTACATATTATCAAAATAAATAAATTAATTAAATAAATGTAATACAATTATCATAATATACGGATTAGATAATAATTTTAATCCAACACAATAACGCAAAGCGCGCTCTAGCGGAGTAATGTTTTATCACAGTGAGATAAGTGTTTTTATTATTTTGCAATATTATTTTCTTTTAAAAAATGTTCTGACCAACTAAAAAATAAGATATTGAATGAAAAAGGCGTTAAAAACAAAAAAATAATGTGCGATGGCCGAGAATCGAACTCGGATCAACTGCTTGGAAGGCAACTATGCTGACCATTACACCACCAACGCCAGTTGTCGGGATGAGCTAAGAAGCATTTATATGTTACTTCAAAACTTTGACTAGATCAAATGAACTTTAATCGGTGGTGGGGGTACCCGCATTTTCGTTTCGGTCATGAGTCGGTTTTACTCCGGTCCTCGAAATTGCATGACGCGCGTAAAGAAGTTTCACTTCAAAATACAACTTTATGGAAATTTTGTGACGGAATTAAATTATGACAACGATTCTTATCACAATTCCGAAATTTTGGCCCGCTTGGTCACATAGAGCCTGAACAAACTGCTTCCAAAGTTCGAAAACAAGTCTGAAATTTGCGTCCATAAAAATGATTATTTTTCAAAAAATACAACTTTAAGGAGATTTCGTGACTTAATTCGATTTGGACAGAGATTTGAATCACTATTCCAAAATTTCAGCCCGGTCGGTCCCATAGAGCCTGATATTATTCTTCTAAAGTTCGAACCCAAGTCTGAAATTAGCGTCTATTAAAACCATTATTTTTATAAAAATACAATTTTATGGAGATTTTGTGACGGAATTTAATTATGACAACGATTCTTATCACAATTCCGAAATAAGGCCCGCTTGGTCCCATAGAACCTGAACAAACTGCTTCCAAAGTTCGAACCCAAGTCTGAAATTAGCGTCTATTAAAACCATTATTTTTATAAAAATACAACTTTATGGAGATTTTGTGACGGAATTTAATTATGACAACGATTCTTATCACAATTCCGAAATTAGGCCCGTTTGGTCCCATAGAGCCTGAACAAACTGCTTCCAAAGTTCGAACCCAAGTCTGAAATAAGCGTCTATTAAAACCATAATTTTTCTAAAAATACAACTAAATGGAGATTTTGTGACGGAATTAAATTATGAGAACGATTCTTATAACAATTCCGAAATTTTGGCCCGTTTGGTCCCATAGAGCCTGAACAGATTGCTTCAAAAGTTCGAACCCAAGTCTGAAATTAGCGTCTATTAAAACCATTATTTTTATAAAAATACAATTTTATGGAGATTTTGTGACGGAATTTAATTATGACAACGATTCTTATCACAATTCCGAAATAAGGCCCGCGTGTGGTCCCATAGAACCTGAACAAACTGCTTCCAAAGTTCGAACCCAAGTCTGAAATAAGCGTCTATTAAAACCATTATTTTTATAAAAATACAACTTTATGGAGATTTTGTGACAAAATTTGATTTGGACGGCAAATCTTATCACAATTCCGAAATTTTGGCACGTTTGGTCCCATAGAGCCTGAACTAAGTTCGAACCCAAGTCAGAAATTAGCGTCCGTTAAAATCATGATTATTATAAAAATAAAACTTTATAGAGATTTCGTGACTGTATTCGATTTGTATCAGATTCGGCAATTGCCTGTTTTTGTCGATTTTTTTATTGATTTCAGTTCAGATCACTATTCTTAATAAGATTACAAAAGTTTAGTAAATTCCGCCACATACGTGCTGAAAAACAACTTATAAAGTTCCAACCTTAAGTCTCCAATATGCCCGTAAGAAGGATGATTTTTCGACAATTGTTACTTTTTGGGGATTCTTTTATTGACTTCAGTGCAGATCACTTGTAAGATCACTAGTAATTCCGAAATTTTAGCCCGTTTGGTCCCATAGAGCCTGAACAGATTGCTTCAAAAGTTCAAACCCAAGTCTGAAATTAGCGTCTATTAAAACCATTATTTTTATAAAAATACAACTTTATGGAGATTTTGTGACGGAATTTAATTATGACAACGATTCTTATAACAATTTCGAAATTTTGGCCTGTTTGGTCCCATAGAGCCTGAACAGATTGCTTCAAAATTTCGAACCCAAGTCTGAAATTAGCGTCTATTAAAACCATTATTTTTATAAAAATACATCTTAATGGAGATTTTGTGACGCAATTTAATTATGACAACGATTCTTATCACAATTCCGAAATAAGGCCCGTTTGGTCCCATAGAGCCTGAACAAACTGCTTCCAAAGTTCGAACCCACGTCTGAAATAAGCGTCTATTAAAACCATTATTTTTATAAAAATACAATTTTATGGAGATTTTGTGACGGAATTTAATTATGACAACGATTCTTATCACAATTCCGAAATTTTGGCCCGTTTGGTCTCATAGAGCCTGAACAGATTGCTTCAAAAGTTCGAACCCAAGTCTGAAATTAGCGTCTATTAAAACCATTATTTTTATAAAAATACAATTTTATGGAGATTTTGTGACGGAATTTAATAATGACAACGATTCTTATCACAATTCCGAAATTAGGCCCGCTTGGTCCCATAGAACCTGAACAAACTGCTTCCAAAGTTCGAACCCAAGTCTGAAATTAACGTCTATTAAAACCATTATTTTTATAAAAATACAACTTTATGGAGATTTTGTGACGGAATTAAATTATGACAACGATTTTTATCACAATGCCGAAATTTCGGCCGACTTGCTCCCAAAGAGCCTGAACAAACTGCTTCCAAAGTTAGAAAACAAGTCTGAAATTAGCGTCTATTAAAACCATGATGTTTCTAAAAATACAACCTTATGGAGATTTTGTGACTTAATTTGAATTGAACGGCGAATCTAATCACAATTCCGAAATTTTGGCCCGTTTGGTCCCATAGAGCCTGAACAAATAGCTTCAAAAGTTCGAAGCCAAGTCTGAAATTAGCGTCTATTAAAACCATTATTTTTATAAAAATACAACTTTATGGAGATTTTAGAACGGAAATAAATTATGACAACGATTCTTATCACAATTCCGAAATTTCAACCCGCTTGGTCCCATAGAGCCTGAACAAACTGCTTCCAAAGTTCGAACCCAAGTCTGAAATAAGCGTCTATTAAAACCATAATTTTTCTAAAAATACAACTTAATGGAGATTTTATGACGGAATTAAATTATGACAACGATTCTCATCACAATTCCGAAATTTGGCCCGTTTGGTCCCATAGAGCCTGAACAGATTGCTTCAAAAAATTTAACCCAAGTCTGAAATTAGCGTCTATTAAAACCATTATTTTTATAAAAATACAACTTTATGGAGATTTTGTGACGGAATTTAATTATGACAACGATTCTTATCACAATTCCGAAACAAGGTCCGCTTGGTCCCATAGAACCTGAACAAACTGCTTCCAAAGTTCGAACCCAAGACTGAAATTAGCGTCTATTAAAACCATTATTTTTATAAAAATACAACTTAATGGAGATTTTGTGACGGAATTAAATTATGACAACGATTCATATCACAATTCCGAAATTTCGGCCCGCTTGGTCACATAGAGCCTGAACAAACTGCTTCCAAAGTTCGAAAACAAGTCTGAAATTAGCGTCTATTTAAACCATGATGTTTCTAAAAATACAACCTAATGGAGATTTCGTGACTGAATTTGAATTGAACGGCGAATTTTATCACAATTCCGAAATTTTGGCCCGTTTGGTCCCATAGAGCCTGAACAAATAGCTTCAAAAGTTCGAACCCAAGTCTGAAATTTGCGTCCATAAAAATGATTATTTATCAAAAAAATACAACTTTAAGGAGATTTCGTGACTAAATTCGATTTGGACAGAGATTTGAATCACTTTTCCAAAATTTCAGCCCGGTCGGTCCCATAGAGCCTGATATTATTCTTCTAAAGTTCGAACCCAAGTCTGAAATTAGCGTCTATTAAAACCATTATTTTTATAAAAATACAATTTTATGGAGATTTTGTGACGGAATTTAATTATGACAACGATTCTTATCACAATTCCGAAATTAGGCCCGCTTGGTCCCATAGAGCCTGAACAAACTGCTTCCAAAGTTCGACTCACGTCTGAAATAAGCGTATATTAAATCCATAATTTTTCTAAAAATACAACTTAATCAAGATTTTGTGACGGAATTTAATTATGACAACGATTCTTATCACAATTCCGAAATTAGGCCCGCTTGGTCCCATAGAACCTGAACAAACTGCTTCCATAGTTCGAACCCAAGTCTGAAATTAGCGTCTATTAAAACCATTATTTTTATAAAAATACAATTTTATGGAGATTTTGTGACGGAATTTAATTATTACAACGATTCTTTTCACAATTCCGAAATTAGGCCCGCTTGGTCCCATAGAACCTGAAAAAGCTGCTTCCAAAGTTCGAACCCAAGTCTGAAATTAGCGTCTATTAAAACCATTATTTTTATAAAAATACAATTTTATGGAGATTTTGTGACGGAATTTAATTATGACAACGATTCTTATCACAATTCCGAAATAAGGCCCGCTTGGTCCCATAGAACCTGAAAAAACTGCTTCCAAAGTTCGAACCCAAGTCTGAAATTAGCGTCTATTAAAACCATTATTTTTATAAAAATACAACTTTATGGAGATTTTGTGAGGGAATTAAATTATGACAACGATTCTTATCACAATGCCGAAATTTCGGCCCGCTTGCTCCCATAGAGCCTGAACAAACTGCTTCCAAAGCTAGAAAACAAGTCTGAAATTAGCGTCTATTAAAACCATGATGTTTCTAAAAATACAACCTTATGGAGATTTTGTGACTCAATTTGAATTGAACGGCGAATCTTATCAAAATTCCGAAATTTTGGCCCGTTTGGTCCCATAGAGCCTGAACAAATAGCTTCAAAAGTTCGAAGCCAAGTCTGAAATTTGCGTCCATAAAATGATTATTTTTCAAAAAATACAACATTAAGGAGATTTCGTGACTTAATTCGATTTGGACAGAGATTTGAATCACTATTCCAAAATTTCAGCCCGGTCGGTCCCATAGAGCCTGATATTACGCTTCTTAAATTCGAACCCAAGTCTGAAATTAGTATCCATTAAACCATTATTTTTATAAAAATACAACTTTATGGAGATTTTGTGACGGAATTAAATTACTACAACGATTCTTATCACAATTCCGAAATTTCGGCCCGCTTGTTCACATAGAGCCTGAACAAACTGCTTCCAAAGTTCGAAAACAAGTCTGAAATTAGCGTCTATTTAAACCATGATGTTTCTAAAAATACAACCTAATGGAGATTTCGTGACTGAATTTGAATTGAACGGCGAATTTTATCACAATTCCGAAATTTTGGCCCGTTTGGTCCCATAGAGCCTGAACAAATAGCTTCAAAAGTTCGAACCCAAGTCTGAAATTTGTGTCCATAAAAATGATTATTTATCAAAAAATACAACTTTAAGGAGATTACGTGACTAAATTCGATTTGGACAGAGATTTGAATCACTTTTCCAAAATTTCAGCCCGGTCGGTCCCATAGAGCCTGATATTATTCTTCTAAAGTTCGAACCCAAGTCTGAAATTAGCGTCTATTAAAACCATTATTTTTATAAAAATACGATTTTATGGAGATTTTGTGACGGAATTTAATTATGACAACGATTCTTATCACAATTCCGAAATTAGGCCCGCTTGGTCCCATAGAACCTGAACAAACTGCTTCCAAAGTTCGAACCCAAGTCTGAAATTAGCGTCTATTAAAACCATTATTTTTATAAAAATACAACTTTATGGAGATTTTGTGACGGAATTTAATTATGACAACGATTCTTATCACAATTCCGAAATAAGGCCCGTTTGGTCCCATAGAGCCTGAACAAACTGCTTCCAAAGTTCGAACCCACGTCTGAAATAAGCGTATATTAAATCCATAATTTTTCTAAAAATACATCTTAATGGAGATTTTGTGACGGAATTTAATTATGACAACGATTCTTATCACAATTCCGAAATAAGGCCCGTTTGGTCCCATAGAGCCTGAACAAACTGCTTCCAAAGTTCGAACCCACGTCTGAAATAAGCGTATATTAAAACCATAATTTTTCTAAAAATACAACTTAATGGAGATTTTGTGACGGAATTAAATTATGACAACGATTCTTATAACAATTTCGAAATTTCCGCCCGTTTGGTCCCATAGAAACTGAACAAACTGCTTCCAAAGTTCGAACTCAAGTCTGAAATTAACGTCTATTAAAACCATAATTTTTCTAAAAATACAACTTAATGGAGATTTTATGACGGAATTAAATTATGACAACGATTCTTATCACAATTCCGAAATTTTGGCCCGTTTGGTCCCATAGAGCCTGAACAGATTGCTTCATAAGTTCGAACCCAAGTCTGAAATTTGCGTCCATAAAATGATTATTTTTCAAAAAATACAACATTAAGGAGATTTCGTGACTTAATTCGATTTGGACAGAGATTTGAATCACTATTCCAAAATTTCAGCCCGGTCGGTCCCATAGAGCCTGATATTACGCTTCTTAAATTCGAACCCAAGTCTGAAATTAGTATCTATTAAAACCATTATTTTTATGAAAATACAACTTTATGGAGATTTTGTGACGGAATTAAATTACTACAACGATTCTTATCACAATTCCGACATTTCGGCCCGCTTGTTCACATAGAGCCTGAACAAACTGCTTCCAAAGTTCGAAAACAAGTCTGAAATTAGCGTCTATTTAAACCATGATGTTTCTAAAAATACAACCTAATGGAGATTTCGTGACTGAATTTGAATTGAACGGCGAATTTTATCACAATTCCGAAATTTTGGCCCGTTTGGTCCCATAGAGCCTGAACAAATAGCTTCAAAAGTTCGAACCCAAGTCTGAAATTTGTGTCCATAAAAATGATTATTTATCAAAAAATACAACTTTAAGGAGATTTTGTGACTAAATTCGATTTGGACTGAGATTTGAATCACTTTTCCAAAATTTCAGCCCGGTCGGTCCCATAGAGCCTGATATTATTCTTCTAAAGTTCGAACCCAAGTCTGAAATTTGCGTCTATTAAAACCATTATTTTTATAAAAATACGATTTTATGGAGATTTTGTGACGGAATTTAATTATGACAACGATTCTTATCACAATTCCGAAATAAGGCCCGCTTGGTCCCATAGAACCTGAACAAACTGCTTCCAAAGTTCGAACCCAAGTCTGAAATTAGCGTCTATTAAAACCATTATTTTTATAAAAATAACACTTTATGGAGATTTTGTGACGGAATTTAATTATTACAACGATTCTTATCACAATTCCGAAATAAGGCCCGTTTGGTCCCATAGAGCCTGAACAAACTGCTTCCAAAATTCGAACCCACGTCTGAAATAAGCGTATATTAAATCCATAATTTTTCTAAAAATACATCTTAATGGAGATTTTGTGACGGAATTTAATTATGACAACGATTCTTATCACAATTCCGAAATAAGGCCCGTTTGGTCCCATAGAGCCTGAACAAACTGCTTCCAAAGTTCGAACCCACGTCTGAAATAAGCGTATATTAAAACCATAATTTTTCTAAAAATACAACTTAATGGAGATTTTGTGACGGAATTAAATTATGACAACGATTCTTATAACAATTTCGAAATTTCGGCCCGTTTGGTCCCATAGAAACTGAACAAACTGCTTCCAAAGTTCGAACTCAAGTCTGAAATTAACGTCTATTAAAACCATAATTTTTCTAAAAATACAACTTAATGGAGATTTTATGACGGAATTAAATTATGACAACGATTCTTATCACAATTCCGAAATTTTGGCCCGTTTGGTCCCATAGAGCCTGAACAGATTGCTTCAAAAGTTCGAACCCAAGTCTGAAATTTGCGTCCATAAAATGATTATATTTCAAAAAATACAACTTTAAGGAGATTTCGTGACTGAATTCGATTTGGACAGAGATTTGAATCACTTTTCCAAAATTTCAGCCCGGTCGGTCCCATAGAGCCTGATATTATTCTTCTAAAATTCGAACCCAAGTCTGAAATTAGCGTCTATTAAAAACATTATTTTTATAAAAATACAACTTTATGGAGATTTTGTGACGGAATTTTATTATGACAACGATTCTTATCACAATTCCGAAATAAGGCCCGCTTGGTCCCATAGAAACTGAACAAACTGCTTCCAAAGTTCGAACCCAAGTCTGAAATTAGCGTCTATTAAAACCATTATTTTTATAAAAATACAACTTTATGGAGATTTTGCGACTGAATTCAATTTGGACAACGATTCTTATCACAATTCCGAAATTTCGACCCGCTTGCTCCCATAGAGCCTGAACAAACTGCTTCCAAAGTTCGAAAACAAGTCTGAAATTAGCTTCTATTAAAAGCATGATGTTTCTAAAAATAAAACCTTATGGAGATTTTGTGACTGAATTTGAATTGAATGGCGAATCTTATCACAATTCCGAAATTTCGGCCCGTTTGGTCCCATAGTCCCCGAACAAACTGCTTCCAAAGTTCGAACCCAAGTCTGAAATAAGCGTCTATTAAAACCATGATTTTTATAAAAATACAACTTTCTGGAGATTTTGTGACGGAATTAAATTATGACAACGATTCTTATCACTATTCCAAAATTTCAGCCCGTTCGGTCCCATAGAGCCTGAAATAACTGCTTCCAAAGTTCCAACTCAAGTCTGAAATTAGCGTCTATTAAAACGATGATTTTTCGAAAAATACAACTTTATGGAGATTTTGTGACAAAATTTGATTTGGACGGCAAATCTTATCACAATTCCGAAATTTTGGCACGTTTGGTCCCATAGAGCCTGAACTAAGTTCGAACCCAAGTCAGAAATTAGCGTCCGTTAAAATCATGATTATTATAAAAATAAAACTTTATAGAGATTTCGTGACTGTATTCGATTTGTATCAGATTCGGCAATTGCCTGGTTTTGTCGATTTTTTTATTGATTTCAGTTCAGATCACTAGTCTTAGTAAGATTACAAAAGTTTAGTAAATTCCGCCACATACGTGCTGAAAAACAACTTATAAAGTACCAACCTTAAGTCTCCGATATGCCCGTAAGAAGGATGATTTTTCGACAATTGTTACTTTTTGGGGATTTTTTTATTGACTTCAGTGCAGATCACTAGTAAAATCACTAGTAATTCCGAAATTTTGGCCCGTTTGGTCCCATAGAGCCTGAACAGATTGCTTCAAAAGTTCGAACCCAAGTCTGAAATTAGCGTCAAATAAACCATTATTTTTATAAAAATACAATTTGATGGAGATTTTGTGACGGAATTTTATTATGACAACGATTCTTATCACAATTCCGAAATAAGGCCCGCTTGGTCCCATAGAACCTGAACAAACTGCTTCCAAACTTCGAACCCAAGTCTGAAATTAGCGTCTATTAAAACCATTATTTTTATAAAAATACAACTTTATGGAGATTTTGAGACGGAATTAAATTATGACAACGATTCTTATCACAATTCCGAAATTGCGTCCCGCTTGGTCACATAGAGCCTGAACAAACTGCTTCCAAAGTTCGAAAACAAGTCTGAAATTAGAGTCTATTTAAACCTTGATGTTTCTAAAAATACAATCTTATGGAGATTTCGTGACTGAATTTGAATTGAACGGCGAATTTTATCACTATTTCGAAATTTTGGCCCGTTTGGTCCCATAGAGCCTGAACAAGTAGCTTCAAAAGCTCGAACCCAAGTCTGAAATTTGCGTCCATAAAAATGATTATTTTTCAAAAAATACAACTTTAAGGAGATTTCGTGACTGGATTCGATTTGGACAGAGATTTGAATCACTATTCCAAAATTTCAGCCCGGTCGGTCCCATAGAGCCTGATATTATTCTTCTAAAATTCGAACCCAAGTCTGAAATTAGCGTCTATTAAAAACATTATTTTTATAAAAATACAACTTAATGGAGATTTTGTGACGGAATTTTATTATGACAACGATTCTTATCACGATTCCGAAATTTCGACCCGCTTGCTCCCATAGAGCCTGAACAAACTGCTTCCAAAGTTCGAACCCAAGTCTGAAATAAGCGTCATGATTATTATAAAAAAAAAACTTTTTAGAGATTTCGTGACTGAATTCGATTTGGAAAACGATTTTTATCACTATTCCTAAATTTCAGCCCGGTCGGTCCCATAGAGCCTGATATTATGCTTCCAAAGTTCGAACCCAAGTCGGAAATTAACATCTATTAATACCATAATTTATCTTAAAATAAAACCCTATGGAGATTCTGTGACTGAATTTGATTTGGACAACGATTCTTATCACTATTCCAAAATTTCAGCCCGTTTGGTCCCATAGAGCCTGAACAAACTGCTTCCAAAGATCGAAAACAAGTCTGAAATTAGCGTCTATTAAAACCATGACGTTTCTAAAAATACAACATTATGGAGATTTTGTGACTGAATTTGATTTTTACGGCGAATCTTATCTTAATTCCGAAATTTCGGCCTGTTTGGTCCCATAGCGCCTGAACAAACTCCTTCCAAAGTTCGAACCCAAGTCTGAAATTAGCGTTATTTAAAATGATGATTTTTCTTAAAATAAAAATTTATATAGATTTTCAGACTGAATTCGATTTGGACAACGATTTTTATCACTATTCCAAAATTTCAGCACTTTCGGTCTCATAGAGCCTGAAATAACTGCTTCCAAAGTTCAAACCCAAGTATGAAATAAGCGTCCATAAAAATGAATATATTTCAAAAAATACAACTTTATGGAGATTTTCTGACTACATTCGATTTGTACGACGATTCTTATCAATATTCCAAAATTTCAGCACGTTGGGTCCCATAGAGCCTGAACAAACTGCTTCCAAAGTTCGAACCCAAGTCTGAAATGAGGGTCCATAAAAATGAAGAAAATTCAAAAAATACAACTTTATGGAGATTTTGTGACTGATTTCGATTTGTACAACGATTTTCATTACATTTCCGAAATTTCCGCCGATTTTTTCCATAGAGCCTGAACAAACTGCTTCCAAACTTCGAACCCAAGTCGGAAATAAGCGTCAATTAAAATTAAGATTTTTCAAAAAACTACCACTTTATGGAGATTTTGTGACTGAATTCGATTTGTACAACGATTTTAATCACTATTCAAATTTCAGCAATTTCGGTCTCATAGAGCCTAAAATAACTGCTTCGAAAGATCGAACACAAGTCTGAAATTAGAGTCCATAAAAATCATGATTTTTCTCAAAATAAAACTTAAAAGAGATTTTCTGACTAAATTCGATTTGTACAACTATTCTCATAACTTTTCCAAAATTTAAGCACATTCGGTCCCATAGAGCCTGAAATAACTGTTTCCAAAGTTCGAACCCAAGTTTGAAATGAGCGTCTTTTAAAACAATGATTTTTAAAAAAATACAACTTTACGGAGATTTTGTGACTGAATTTGATTTGGACGGCGAATCTTATCACATTTCCGAAATTTTGACCCGTTTGTTCCCATAGAGCCTGAACAAACTGTTGCCAAAGTTCAAACCCAAGTCTGAAATATGCTTCCATAAAAATCATGTTATTTCTAAAAATAAAACTTAATAGAGATTTTCTGACTGAATTCGATTTGGACAACGATTCTTATCACTATTCCAAAATTTCAGCCCGTTTGGTCCCATAGAGTCTGAAATAACTGCTTCCAAAGTTCGAACCCAAGTCTAAAATTAGCGTCTATTAAAACCATGATTTTTCTAAAAATACAACTTTATGGAGATTTTGTGACTGAATTTGATTCTGACGGCGAATTTAATCACATTTCCGAAATTTTGACCCGTTTGCTCCCATAGAGCCTGAACAAACTGCTTCCAAAGTTCGAACCAAAGTCTGAAATTAGCGGGCATAAAAATCCTGATTTTTCTCAAAATAAAACTTTATATAGATTTTCAGACTGAATTCGATTTGGACAACGATTTTTATCACTATTCCAAAGTTTCGGCACTTTCGGTCTCATAGAGCCCTAAATAACTGCTTCCAAAGTTCGAACCCAAGTCTGAAATTAGCGTCCATAAAAATGAATATATTTCAAAAAATACAACTTTATGGAGATTTTCTGACTAAATTCGATTTGTACAACGATTCTCATCAATATTCCGAAATTTCAGCCCGGTCGGTCCCATAGAGCCTGATTTTATGCTTCCAAAGTTCGAACCCTAGTCTTAAATTAGCGTCTATTAAAACCATGATTTTTCCAAAAATACAACTTAATGGAGATTATGTGACTGAATTTGATTTGACCAACGATTCTTATAACAATTCCCAAATTTCGGCCCGTTTGGTCCCATAGAGCCTGAACAAACTGCTTCCAAAGTTCGAACCCAATTCTGAAATAAGCGTCTATTAAAACCATAATTTTTCTAAAAATACAACTTAATGGAGATTTTGTGACTGAATTTGATTTGGACAACGATTCTTATCACAATTCCGAAATTTCGGCCCGCTTGCTCCCATAGAGCCTGAACAAACTGCTTCCAAAGTTCGAAAACAAGTCTGAAATTAGCGTCTATTAAAACCATGATGTTTCTAAAAATACAACCTTATGGAGATTTTGTGACTGCATTTGATTTGAACGGCGAATCTTATCACAATTCCGAAATTTTGGCCAGTTTGGTCCCACAGAGCCTGAACAAACTGCTTCCAAAGTTCGAACCCAATTCTGAAATAAGCGTCTACTGAAACCATAATTTTTCTAAAAATACAACTTAATGGAGATTTTGTGACTGAATTTGATTTGGACAACGATTCTTATCACAATTCCGAAATTTCGGCCCGTTTGGTCCCATAGAGCCTGAACAAACTCAAGTCTGAAATTTGAAGCATGTATAGCGCCAATAAAAATTATGTGTTTTTTAAACTTACAACTTTGTGACTGAATTTGAATTGGACAACGATTCTTATCACAATTCTCAAATTTCGGCCCGTTTGGTCCTATAGAGCCTGAACAAACTGCTTCCAAAGTTCGAACCCAAGTCTGAAATAAGCGTCTATTAAAACAATGATTTTTCTAAAAATACATTTTAAAAGAGGTTTTGTGACGGAATTTGATTTGTACGGCAAATCTTATCACAATTTCGAAATTTCGGCCCGTTTGGTCCCATAGAGCCTGAACAAACTGCTTCCAAAGATCGAACCCAAAGTCTTAAATTAGCCTCCATAAAAATTAAGATTTTTCAAAAAATACAACATTACGGAGATTTTTTGACTGAATTCGATTTGTACAACGATTTTTATCACTTTTCCAAAATTTCAGCACTTTCGGTTTCATAGAGCCTGAAATAACTGCTTCGAAAGTTCGAACCAAAGTGTGAAATAACTGCTTCCAAAGTTCGAACCCAAGTCTTAAATAAGCGTCTATTAAAACCATGAGTTTTCTAAAAATAAAACTTTATGGAGATTTTGTGACTGAATTTGATTTGAACGGCGAATCTTATCACATTTCCGAAATTTTGACCCGTTTTTTCCCACAGAGCCTGAACAAATTGCTTCCAAAGTTTGAACCAAAGTCTGAAATTAGCGTCCATAAAAATTAAGTATTTCAAAAAATACAAATTTATCGAGATTTTCTGACTGAATTCGATTTCTACAACGATTCTCATCACTATTCCAAAATTTCAGCTCGTTCGGTCCCATAGAGTCTAAACTGCTTCCAAAGTTTGAACCCAAGTCTAAAACTAGCGTCTATTCAAACCATAAGTTTTCTAAAAATACAACTTTATGTAGATTTTGTGACTGAATTTTATTTGGATGGCGAATTTTATCACATTTCCGTAATTTTGACCCGTTTGTTCCCTCAGAGCCTGAACAAACTGCTTTCAAAGTTCGAACCCAAGTATGAAATATGCGTTCATAAAAATCATGATTTTTCTAAAAATAAAACTTTATATAGATTTTCCGACTGAATTCGATTTGTACAACGATTCTTATCACTTTTCCGAAATTTCAGAACGTTCTTTCCCATAGAGCCTGAAATAACTGCTTCCAAAGTTCGAACCCGAGTCTTAAATGAGCGTCTAATAAATACATGATTTAAAGAAAAATTACAACTTTATGGAGATTTTGTGACTGAATTTGATTTGAACGGCGAGCCTTATCACATTTCCGAAATTTTGACCAATTTGTTCCCATAGAGCCTAAACAAATTGCTTCCAAAGTTTGAACCAAAGTCTGAAATTAAGGTTCATAAAAATCATGATTTTTTCTAAAAAATTAATTTCTTAAAGGATTTTCTGACTGAATTCGATTTGTACAACGATCCTTATAACTTTTCCAAAATTTCAGCACGTTAGGTACAAAAGAGCCTGAACAAACTGCTTCAAAAGTTCAAACCAAAGTGTGAAATAAGCGTCCATAAAAATTAAGATTTTTCGAAAAATACAATTTTATCGAGATTTTGTGACTTAATTCGATTTGTACAACGATTCTTATCACTATTCCAAAATTTCAGTTCGTTCGGTCCCATAGAGTCTTAAAAAACTGCTTCCAAAGTTTGAACCCAAGTCTAAAATTAGCGTCTATTAAAACCATGAGTTTTCTAAAAATACAACTTTATGGAGATTTTGTGACTGAATTTTATTTGGTTGGCGAATCTTATCACATTTCCGAAATTTCGACCAGTTTGTTCCCATAGAGCCTGAAATAACTGCTTCGAAAGTTCGAACCCAAGTCTGAAATAAGAGTCCATAAAAATCATGATTTTTCTCAAAATAAAACTTTATAAAGATTTTCTGACTGAATTCAATTTGTACAACGATCCTCATCACTTTTCCAAAATTTCAGCACGTTAGGTACAATAGAACCTGAACAAACTGCTTCAAAAGTTCAAACCAAAGTCTGAAATAAGCGTCCATAAAAATTAAGATTTTTCAAAAAATAGAATTTTATCGAGATTTCGTGACTTCATTCGATTTGTTCAACGATTCTTATCACTATTCCAAAATTTCAGCACGTTCGGTCCCATAGAGTCTGAAATAACTGCTTCCAAAGTTCGAACCCAAGTCTAAAATAAGCGTCTATTAAAACCATGAGTTTTCTAAAAATACAAATTTATGGAGATTTTGTGACTGAATTTGATTTGAACAGCGAATCTTATCACATTTCCGAAATTTTGACCCGTTTGTTCCCATAGAGCCTGAACAAATTGCTTCCAAAGTTCGAACCCAAGTCTGAAATTAGCGTCTATTAAAACCATTATTTTTATAAAAATACAATTTTATGGAGATTTTGTGACGGAATTTAATTATGACAACGATTCTTATCACAATTCCGAAATTAGGCCCGCTTGGTCCCATAGAACCTGAACAAACTGCTTTCATAGTTCGAACCCAAGTCTGAAATTAGCGTCTATTAAAACCATTATTTTTATAAAAATACAACTTTATGGAGATTTTGTGACGGAATTTAATTATGACAACGATTCTTATCACAATTCCGAAATTTTGGCCCGTTTGTTCCCATAGAGCCTGAACAGATTGCTTCAAAAGTTCGAACCCAAGTCTGAAATTAGCGTCTATTAAAACCATTATTTTTATAAAAATACGATTTTATGGAGATTTTGTGACGGAATTTAATTATGACAACGATTCTTATCACAATTCCGAAATTAGGCCCGCTTGGTCCCATAGAACCTGAACAAACTGCTTCCATAGTTCGAACCCAAGTCTGAAATTAGCGTCTATTAAAACCATTATTTTTATAAAAATACAATTTTATGGAGATTTTGTGACGGAATTTAATTATTACAACGATTCTTTTCACAATTCCGAAATTAGGCCCGCTTGGTCCCATAGAACCTGAACAAGCTGCTTCCAAAGTTCGAACCCAAGTCTGAAATTAGCGTCTATTAAAACCATTATTTTTATAAAAATACAATTTTATGGAGATTTTGTGACGGAATTTAATTATGACAACGATTCTTATCACAATTCCCAAATAAGGCCCGCTTGGTCCCATAGAACCTGAAAAAACTGCTTCCAAAGTTCGAACCCAAGTCTGAAATTAGCGTCTATTAAAACCATTATTTTTATAAAAATACAACTTTATGGAGATTTTGTGAGGGAATTAAATTATGACAACGATTCTTATCACAATGCCGAAATTTCGGCCCGCTTGCTCCCATAGAGCCTGAACAAACTGCTTCCAAAGCTAGAAAACAAGTCTGAAATTAGCGTCTATTAAAACCATGATGTTTCTAAAAATACAACCTTATGGAGATTTTGTGACTCAATTTGAATTGAACGGCGAATCTTATCAAAATTCCGAAATTTTGGCCCGTTTGGTCCCATAGAGCCTGAACAAATAGCTTCAAAAGTTCGAAGCCAAGTCTGAAATTAGCGTCTATTAAAACCATTATTTTTATAAAAATACAACTTTATTGAGATTTTGTGACGGAATTAAATTATGACAACGATTCTTATCACAATTCCGAAATTTCAACCCAATTGGTCCCATAGAGCCTGAACAAACTGCTTCCAAAGTTCGAACCCAAGTCTGAAATAAGCGTCTATTAAAACCATAATTTTTCTAAAAATACAACTTAATGGAGATTTTGTGACGGAATTTAATTATGACAACGATTCTTATCACAATTCCGAAATTTTGGCCCGTTTGGTCCCATAGAGCCTGAACAGATTGCTTCAAAAGTTCGAAACCAAGTCTGAAATTTGCGTCCATAAAATGATTATTTTTCAAAAAATACAACATTAAGGAGATTTCGTGACTTAATTCGATTTGGACAGAGATTTGAATCACTATTCCAAAATTTCAGCCCGGTCGGTCCCATAGAGCCTGATATTACGCTTCTTAAATTCGAACCCAAGTCTGAAATTAGTATCCATTAAACCATTATTTTTATAAAAATACAACTTTATGGAGATTTTGTGACGGAATTAAATTACTACAACGATTCTTATCACAATTCCGAAATTTCGGCCCGCTTGTTCACATAGAGCCTGAACAAACTGCTTCCAAAGTTCGAAAACAAGTCTGAAATTAGCGTCTATTTAAACCATGATGTTTCTAAAAATACAACCTAATGGAGATTTCGTGACTGAATTTGAATTGAACGGCGAATTTTATCACAATTCCGAAATTTTGGCCCGTTTGGTCCCATAGAGCCTGAACAAATAGCTTCAAAAGTTCGAACCCAAGTCTGAAATTTGTGTCCATAAAAATGATTATTTATCAAAAAATACAACTTTAAGGAGATTTTGTGACTAAATTCGATTTGGACAGAGATTTGAATCACTTTTCCAAAATTTCAGCCCGGTCGGTCCCATAGAGCCTGATATTATTCTTCTAAAGTTCGAACCCAAGTCTGAAATTAGCGTCTATTAAAACCATTATTTTTATAAAAATACGATTTTATGGAGATTTTGTGACGGAATTTAATTATGACAACGATTCTTATCACAATTCCGAAATTAGGCCCGCTTGGTCCCATAGAACCTGAACAAACTGCTTCCAAAGTTCGAACCCAAGTCTGAAATTAGCGTCTATTAAAACCATTATTTTTATAAAAATAACACTTTATGGAGATTTTGTGACGGAATTTAATTATTACAACGATTCTTATCACAATTCCGAAATAAGGCCCGTTTGGTCCCATAGAGCCTGAACAAACTGCTTCCAAAATTCGAACCCACGTCTGAAATAAGCGTATATTAAATCCATAATTTTTCTAAAAATACATCTTAATGGAGATTTTGTGACGGAATTTAATTATGACAACGATTCTTATCACAATTCCGAAATAAGGCCCGTTTGGTCCCATAGAGCCTGAACAAACTGCTTCCAAAGTTCGAACCCACGTCTGAAATAAGCGTATATTAAAACCATAATTTTTCTAAAAATACAACTTAATGGAGATTTTGTGACGGAATTAAATTATGACAACGATTCTTATAACAATTTCGAAATTTCGGCCCGTTTGGTCCCATAGAAACTGAACAAACTGCTTCCAAAGTTCGAACTCAAGTCTGAAATTAACGTCTATTAAAACCATAATTTTTCTAAAAATACAACTTAATGGAGATTTTATGACGGAATTAAATTATGACAACGATTCTTATCACAATTCCGAAATTTTGGCCCGTTTGGTCCCATAGAGCCTGAACAGATTGCTTCAAAAGTTCGAACCCAAGTCTGAAATTTGCGTCCATAAAATGATTATATTTCAAAAAATACAACTTTAAGGAGATTTCGTGACTGAATTCGATTTGGACAGAGATTTGAATCACTTTTCCAAAATTTCAGCCCGGTCGGTCCCATAGAGCCTGATATTATTCTTCTAAAATTCGAACCCAAGTCTGAAATTAGCGTCTATTAAAAACATTATTTTTATAAAAATACAACTTTATGGAGATTTTGTGACGGAATTTTATTATGACAACGATTCTTATCACAATTCCGAAATAAGGCCCGCTTGGTCCCATAGAAACTGAACAAACTGCTTCCAAAGTTCGAACCCAAGTCTGAAATTAGCGTCTATTAAAACCATTATTTTTATAAAAATACAACTTTATGGAGATTTTGCGACTGAATTCAATTTGGACAACGATTCTTATCACAATTCCGAAATTTCGACCCGCTTGCTCCCATAGAGCCTGAACAAACTGCTTCCAAAGTTCGAAAACAAGTCTGAAATTAGCTTCTATTAAAAGCATGATGTTTCTAAAAATAAAACCTTATGGAGATTTTGTGACTGAATTTGAATTGAATGGCGAATCTTATCACAATTCCGAAATTTCGGCCCGTTTGGTCCCATAGTCCCCGAACAAACTGCTTCCAAAGTTCGAACCCAAGTCTGAAATAAGCGTCTATTAAAACCATGATTTTTATAAAAATACAACTTTCTGGAGATTTTGTGACGGAATTAAATTATGACAACGATTCTTATCACTATTCCAAAATTTCAGCCCGTTCGGTCCCATAGAGCCTGAAATAACTGCTTCCAAAGTTCCAACTCAAGTCTGAAATTAGCGTCTATTAAAACGATGATTTTTCGAAAAATACAACTTTATGGAGATTTTGTGACAAAATTTGATTTGGACGGCAAATCTTATCACAATTCCGAAATTTTGGCACGTTTGGTCCCATAGAGCCTGAACTAAGTTCGAACCCAAGTCAGAAATTAGCGTCCGTTAAAATCATGATTATTATAAAAATAAAACTTTATAGAGATTTCGTGACTGTATTCGATTTGTATCAGATTCGGCAATTGCCTGGTTTTGTCGATTTTTTTATTGATTTCAGTTCAGATCACTAGTCTTAGTAAGATTACAAAAGTTTAGTAAATTCCGCCACATACGTGCTGAAAAACAACTTATAAAGTACCAACCTTAAGTCTCCGATATGCCCGTAAGAAGGATGATTTTTCGACAATTGTTACTTTTTGGGGATTTTTTTATTGACTTCAGTGCAGATCACTAGTAAAATCACTAGTAATTCCGAAATTTTGGCCCGTTTGGTCCCATAGAGCCTGAACAGATTGCTTCAAAAGTTCGAACCCAAGTCTGAAATTAGCGTCAATTAAACCATTATTTTTATAAAAATACAATTTGATGGAGATTTTGTGACGGAATTTTATTATGACAACGATTCTTATCACAATTCCGAAATAAGGCCCGCTTGGTCCCATAGAACCTGAACAAACTGCTTCCAAACTTCGAACCCAAGTCTGAAATTAGCGTCTATTAAAACCATTATTTTTATAAAAATACAACTTTATGGAGATTTTGTGACGGAATTAAATTATGACAACGATTCTTATCACAATTCCGAAATTGCGTCCCGCTTGGTCACATAGAGCCTGAACAAACTGCTTCCAAAGTTCGAAAACAAGTCTGAAATTAGAGTCTATTTAAACCTTGATGTTTCTAAAAATACAATCTTATGGAGATTTCGGGACTGAATTTGAATTGAACGGCGAATTTTATCACTATTTCGAAATTTTGGCCCGTTTGGTCCCATAGAGCCTGAACAAGTAGCTTCAAAAGCTCGAACCCAAGTCTGAAATTTGCGTCCATAAAAATGATTATTTTTCAAAAAATACAACTTTAAGGAGATTTCGTGACTGGATTCGATTTGGACAGAGATTTGAATCACTATTCCAAAATTTCAGCCCGGTCGGTCCCATAGAGCCTGATATTATTCTTCTAAAATTCGAACCCAAGTCTGAAATTAGCGTCTATTAAAAACATTATTTTTATAAAAATACAACTTTATGGAGATTTTGTGACGGAATTTTATTATGACAACGATTCTTATCACGATTCCGAAATTTCGACCCGCTTGCTCCCATAGAGCCTGAACAAACTGCTTCCAAAGTTCGAACCCAAGTCTGAAATAAGCGTCATGATTATTATAAAAAAAAAACTTTTTAGAGATTTCGTGACTGAATTCGATTTGGAAAACGATTTTTATCACTATTCCTAAATTTCAGCCCGGTCGGTCCCATAGAGCCTGATATTATGCTTCCAAAGTTCGAACCCAAGTCGGAAATTAACATCTATTAATACCATAATTTATCTTAAAATAAAACCCTATGGAGATTCTGTGACTGAATTTGATTTGGACAACGATTCTTATCACTATTCCAAAATTTCAGCCCGTTTGGTCCCATAGAGCCTGAACAAACTGCTTCCAAAGATCGAAAACAAGTCTGAAATTAGCGTCTATTAAAACCATGACGTTTCTAAAAATACAACATTATGGAGATTTTGTGACTGAATTTGATTTTTACGGCGAATCTTATCTTAATTCCGAAATTTCGGCCTGTTTGGTCCCATAGCGCCTGAACAAACTCCTTCCAAAGTTCGAACCCAAGTCTGAAATTAGCGTTATTTAAAATGATGATTTTTCTTAAAATAAAAATTTATATAGATTTTCAGACTGAATTCGATTTGGACAACGATTTTTATCACTATTCCAAAATTTCAGCACTTTCGGTCTCATAGAGCCTGAAATAACTGCTTCCAAAGTTCAAACCCAAGTATGAAATAAGCGTCCATAAAAATGAATATATTTCAAAAAATACAACTTTATGGAGATTTTCTGACTACATTCGATTTGTACGACGATTCTTATCAATATTCCAAAATTTCAGCACGTTGGGTCCCATAGAGCCTGAACAAACTGCTTCCAAAGTTCGAACCCAAGTCTGAAATGAGGGTCCATAAAAATGAAGAAAATTCAAAAAATACAACTTTATGGAGATTTTGTGACTGATTTCGATTTGTACAACGATTTTCATTACATTTCCGAAATTTCCGCCGATTTTTTCCATAGAGCCTGAACAAACTGCTTCCAAACTTCGAACCCAAGTCGGAAATAAGCGTCAATTAAAATTAAGATTTTTCAAAAAACTACCACTTTATGGAGATTTTGTGACTGAATTCGATTTGTACAACGATTTTAATCACTATTCAAATTTCAGCAATTTCGGTCTCATAGAGCCTAAAATAACTGCTTCGAAAGATCGAACACAAGTCTGAAATTAGAGTCCATAAAAATCATGATTTTTCTCAAAATAAAACTTAAAAGAGATTTTCGGACTAAATTCGATTTGTACAACTATTCTCATAACTTTTCCAAAATTTAAGCACATTCGGTCCCATAGAGCCTGAAATAACTGTTTCCAAAGTTCAAACCCAAGTTTGAAATGAGCGTCTTTTAAAACAATGATTTTTAAAAAAATACAACTTTACGGAGATTTTGTGACTGAATTTGATTTGGACGGCGAATCTTATCACATTTCCGAAATTTTGACCCGTTTGTTCCCATAGAGCCTGAACAAACTGTTGCCAAAGTTCAAACCCAAGTCTGAAATATGCTTCCATAAAAATCATGTTATTTCTAAAAATAAAACTTAATAGAGATTTTCTGACTGAATTCGATTTGGACAACGATTCTTATCACTATTCCAAAATTTCAGCCCGTTTGGTCCCATAGAGTCTGAAATAACTGCTTCCAAAGTTCGAACCCAAGTCTAAAATTAGCGTCTATTAAAACCATGATTTTTCTAAAAATACAACTTTATGGAGATTTTGTGACTGAATTTGATTCTGACGGCGAATTTAATCACATTTCCGAAATTTTGACCCGTTTGCTCCCATAGAGCCTGAACAAACTGCTTCCAAAGTTCGAACCAAAGTCTGAAATTAGCGGGCATAAAAATCCTGATTTTTCTCAAAATAAAACTTTATATAGATTTTCAGACTGAATTCGATTTGGACAACGATTTTTATCACTATTCCAAAGTTTCGGCACTTTCGGTCTCATAGAGCCCTAAATAACTGCTTCCAAAGTTCGAACCCAAGTCTGAAATTAGCGTCCATAAAAATGAATATATTTCAAAAAATACAACTTTATGGAGATTTTCTGACTAAATTCGATTTGTACAACGATTCTCATCAATATTCCGAAATTTCAGCCCGGTCGGTCCCATAGAGCCTGATTTTATGCTTCCAAAGTTCGAACCCTAGTCTTAAATTAGCGTCTATTAAAACCATGATTTTTCCAAAAATACAACTTAATGGAGATTATGTGACTGAATTTGATTTGACCAACGATTCTTATAACAATTCCCAAATTTCGGCCCGTTTGGTCCCATAGAGCCTGAACAAACTGCTTCCAAAGTTCGAACCCAATTCTGAAATAAGCGTCTATTAAAACCATAATTTTTCTAAAAATACAACTTAATGGAGATTTTGTGACTGAATTTGATTTGGACAACGATTCTTATCACAATTCCGAAATTTCGGCCCGCTTGCTCCCATAGAGCCTGAACAAACTGCTTCCAAAGTTCGAAAACAAGTCTGAAATTAGCGTCTATTAAAACCATGATGTTTCTAAAAATACAACCTTATGGAGATTTTGTGACTGCATTTGATTTGAACGGCGAATCTTATCACAATTCCGAAATTTTGGCCAGTTTGGTCCCACAGAGCCTGAACAAACTGCTTCCAAAGTTCGAACCCAATTCTGAAATAAGCGTCTACTGAAACCATAATTTTTCTAAAAATACAACTTAATGGAGATTTTGTGACTGAATTTGATTTGGACAACGATTCTTATCACAATTCCGAAATTTCGGCCCGTTTGGTCCCATAGAGCCTGAACAAACTCAAGTCTGAAATTTGAAGCATGTATAGCGCCAATAAAAATTATGTGTTTTTTAAACTTACAACTTTGTGACTGAATTTGAATTGGACAACGATTCTTATCACAATTCTCAAATTTCGGCCCGTTTGGTCCTATAGAGCCTGAACAAACTGCTTCCAAAGTTCGAACCCAAGTCTGAAATAAGCGTCTATTAAAACAATGATTTTTCTAAAAATACATTTTAAAAGAGGTTTTGTGACGGAATTTGATTTGTACGGCAAATCTTATCACAATTTCGAAATTTCGGCCCGTTTGGTCCCATAGAGCCTGAACAAACTGCTTCCAAAGATCGAACCCAAAGTCTGAAATTAGCCTCCATAAAAATTAAGATTTTTCAAAAAATACAACATTACGGAGATTTTTTGACTGAATTCGATTTGTACAACGATTTTTATCACTTTTCCAAAATTTCAGCACTTTCGGTTTCATAGAGCCTGAAATAACTGCTTTGAAAGTTCGAACCAAAGTGTGAAATAACTGCTTCCAAAGTTCGAACCCAAGTCTTAAATAAGCGTCTATTAAAACCATGAGTTTTCTAAAAATAAAACTTTATGGAGATTTTGTGACTGAATTTGATTTGAACGGCGAATCTTATCACATTTCCGAAATTTTGACCCGTTTTTTCCCACAGAGCCTGAACAAATTGCTTCCAAAGTTTGAACCAAAGTCTGAAATTAGCGTCCATAAAAATTAAGTATTTCAAAAAATACAAATTTATCGAGATTTTCTGACTGAATTCGATTTCTACAACGATTCTCATCACTATTCCAAAATTTCAGCTCGTTCGGTCCCATAGAGTCTAAACTGCTTCCAAAGTTTGAACCCAAGTCTAAAACTAGCGTCTATTCAAACCATAAGTTTTCTAAAAATACAACTTTATGTAGATTTTGTGACTGAATTTTATTTGGATGGCGAATTTTATCACATTTCCGTAATTTTGACCCGTTTGTTCCCTCAGAGCCTGAACAAACTGCTTTCAAAGTTCGAACCCAAGTATGAAATATGCGTTCATAAAAATCATGATTTTTCTAAAAATAAAACTTTATATAGATTTTCCGACTGAATTCGATTTGTACAACGATTCTTATCACTTTTCCGAAATTTCAGAACGTTCTTTCCCATAGAGCCTGAAATAACTGCTTCCAAAGTTCGAACCCGAGTCTTAAATGAGCGTCTAATAAATACATGATTTAAAGAAAAATTACAACTTTATGGAGATTTTGTGACTGAATTTGATTTGAACGGCGAGCCTTATCACATTTCCGAAATTTTGACCAATTTGTTCCCATAGAGCCTAAACAAATTGCTTCCAAAGTTTGAACCAAAGTCTGAAATTAAGGTTCATAAAAATCATGATTTTTTCTAAAAAATTAATTTCTTAAAGGATTTTCTGACTGAATTCGATTTGTACAACGATCCTTATAACTTTTCCAAAATTTCAGCACGTTAGGTACAAAAGAGCCTGAACAAACTGCTTCAAAAGTTCAAACCAAAGTGTGAAATAAGCGTCCATAAAAATTAAGATTTTTCGAAAAATACAATTTTATCGAGATTTTGTGACTTAATTCGATTTGTACAACGATTCTTATCACTATTCCAAAATTTCAGTTCGTTCGGTCCCATAGAGTCTTAAAAAACTGCTTCCAAAGTTTGAACCCAAGTCTAAAATTAGCGTCTATTAAAACCATGAGTTTTCTAAAAATACAACTTTATGGAGATTTTGTGACTGAATTTTATTTGGTTGGCGAATCTTATCACATTTCCGAAATTTCGACCAGTTTGTTCCCATAGAGCCTGAAATAACTGCTTCGAAAGTTCGAACCCAAGTCTGAAATAAGAGTCCATAAAAATCATGATTTTTCTCAAAATAAAACTTTATAAAGATTTTCTGACTGAATTCAATTTGTACAACGATCCTCATCACTTTTCCAAAATTTCAGCACGTTAGGTACAATAGAACCTGAACAAACTGCTTCAAAAGTTCAAACCAAAGTCTGAAATAAGCGTCCATAAAAATTAAGATTTTTCAAAAAATAGAATTTTATCGAGATTTCGTGACTTCATTCGATTTGTTCAACGATTCTTATCACTATTCCAAAATTTCAGCACGTTCGGTCCCATAGAGTCTGAAATAACTGCTTCCAAAGTTCGAACCCAAGTCTAAAATAAGCGTCTATTAAAACCATGAGTTTTCTAAAAATACAAATTTATGGAGATTTTGTGACTGAATTTGATTTGAACAGCGAATCTTATCACATTTCCGAAATTTTGACCCGTTTGTTCCCATAGAGCCTGAACAAATTGCTTCCAAAGTTCGAACCCAAGTCTGAAATTAGCGTCTATTAAAACCATTATTTTTATAAAAATACAATTTTATGGAGATTTTGTGACGGAATTTAATTATGACAACGATTCTTATCACAATTCCGAAATTAGGCCCGCTTGGTCCCATAGAACCTGAACAAACTGCTTTCATAGTTCGAACCCAAGTCTGAAATTAGCGTCTATTAAAACCATTATTTTTATAAAAATACAACTTTATGGAGATTTTGTGACGGAATTTAATTATGACAACGATTCTTATCACAATTCCGAAATTTTGGCCCGTTTGTTCCCATAGAGCCTGAACAGATTGCTTCAAAAGTTCGAACCCAAGTCTGAAATTAGCGTCTATTAAAACCATTATTTTTATAAAAATACGATTTTATGGAGATTTTGTGACGGAATTTAATTATGACAACGATTCTTATCACAATTCCGAAATTAGGCCCGCTTGGTCCCATAGAACCTGAACAAACTGCTTCCATAGTTCGAACCCAAGTCTGAAATTAGCGTCTATTAAAACCATTATTTTTATAAAAATACAATTTTATGGAGATTTTGTGACGGAATTTAATTATTACAACGATTCTTTTCACAATTCCGAAATTAGGCCCGCTTGGTCCCATAGAACCTGAACAAGCTGCTTCCAAAGTTCGAACCCAAGTCTGAAATTAGCGTCTATTAAAACCATTATTTTTATAAAAATACAATTTTATGGAGATTTTGTGACGGAATTTAATTATGACAACGATTCTTATCACAATTCCGAAATAAGGCCCGCTTGGTCCCATAGAACCTGAAAAAACTGCTTCCAAAGTTCGAACCCAAGTCTGAAATTAGCGTCTATTAAAACCATTATTTTTATAAAAATACAACTTTATGGAGATTTTGTGAGGGAATTAAATTATGACAACGATTCTTATCACAATGCCGAAATTTCGGCCCGCTTGCTCCCATAGAGCCTGAACAAACTGCTTCCAAAGCTAGAAAACAAGTCTGAAATTAGCGTCTATTAAAACCATGATGTTTCTAAAAATACAACCTTATGGAGATTTTGTGACTCAATTTGAATTGAACGGCGAATCTTATCAAAATTCCGAAATTTTGGCCCGTTTGGTCCCATAGAGCCTGAACAAATAGCTTCAAAAGTTCGAAGCCAAGTCTGAAATTAGCGTCTATTAAAACCATTATTTTTATAAAAATACAACTTTATGGAGATTTTGTGACGGAATTAAATTATGACAACGATTCTTATCACAATTCCGAAATTTCGACCCAATTGGTCCCATAGAGCCTGAACAAACTGCTTCCAAAGTTCGAACCCAAGTCTGAAATAAGCGTCTATTAAAACCATAATTTTTCTAAAAATACAACTTAATGGAGATTTTTTGACGGAATTTAATTATGACAACGATTCTTATCACAATTCCGAAATTTTGGCCCGTTTGGTCCCATAGAGCCTGAACAGATTGCTTCAAAAGTTCGAAACCAAGTCTGAAATTTGCGTCCATAAAATGATTATTTTTCAAAAAATACAACATTAAGGAGATTTCGTGACTTAATTCGATTTGGACAGAGATTTGAATCACTATTCCAAAATTTCAGCCCGGTCGGTCCCATAGAGCCTGATATTACGCTTCTTAAATTCGAACCCAAGTCTGAAATTAGTATCCATTAAACCATTATTTTTATAAAAATACAACTTTATGGAGATTTTGTGACGGAATTAAATTACTACAACGATTCTTATCACAATTCCGAAATTTCGGCCCGCTTGTTCACATAGAGCCTGAACAAACTGCTTCCAAAGTTCGAAAACAAGTCTGAAATTAGCGTCTATTTAAACCATGATGTTTCTAAAAATACAACCTAATGGAGATTTCGTGACTGAATTTGAATTGAACGGCGAATTTTATCACAATTCCGAAATTTTGGCCCGTTTGGTGCCATAGAGCCTGAACAAATAGCTTCAAAAGTTCGAACCCAAGTCTGAAATTTGTGTCCATAAAAATGATTATTTATCAAAAAATACAACTTTAAGGAGATTTCGTGACTAAATTCGATTTGGACAGAGATTTGAATCACTTTTCCAAAATTTCAGCCCGGTCGGTCCCATAGAGCCTGATATTATTCTTCTAAAGTTCGAACCCAAGTCTGAAATTAGCGTCTATTAAAACCATTATTTTTATAAAAATACGATTTTATGGAGATTTTGTGACGGAATTTAATTATGACAACGATTCTTATCGCAATTCCGAAATTAGGCCCGCTTGGTCCCATAGAACCTGAACAAACTGCTTCCAAAGTTCGAACCCAAGTCTGAAATTAGCGTCTATTAAAACCATTATTTTTATAAAAATACAACTTTATGGAGATTTTGTGACGGAATTTAATTATGACAACGATTCTTATCACAATTCCGAAATAAGGCCCGTTTGGTCCCATAGAGCCTGAACAAACTGCTTCCAAAGTTCGAACCCACGTCTGAAATAAGCGTATATTAAATCCATAATTTTTCTAAAAATACATCTTAATGGAGATTTTGTGACGGAATTTAATTATGACAACGATTCTTATCACAATTCCGAAATAAGGCCCGTTTGGTCCCATAGAGCCTGAACAAACTGCTTCCAAAGTTCGAACCCACGTCTGAAATAAGCGTATATTAAAACCATAATTTTTCTAAAAATACAACTTAATGGAGATTTTGTGACGGAATTAAATTATGACAACGATTCTTATAACAATTTCGAAATTTCCGCCCGTTTGGTCCCATAGAAACTGAACAAACTGCTTCCAAAGTTCGAACTCAAGTCTGAAATTAACGTCTATTAAAACCATAATTTTTCTAAAAATACAACTTAATGGAGATTTTATGACGGAATTAAATTATGACAACGATTCTTATCACAATTCCGAAATTTTGGCCCGTTTGGTCCCATAGAGCCTGAACAGATTGCTTCATAAGTTCGAACCCAAGTCTGAAATTTGCGTCCATAAAATGATTATTTTTCAAAAAATACAACATTAAGGAGATTTCGTGACTTAATTCGATTTGGACAGAGATTTGAATCACTATTCCAAAATTTCAGCCCGGTCGGTCCCATAGAGCCTGATATTACGCTTCTTAAATTCGAACCCAAGTCTGAAATTAGTATCTATTAAAACCATTATTTTTATGAAAATACAACTTTATGGAGATTTTGTGACGGAATTAAATTACTACAACGATTCTTATCACAATTCCGAAATTTCGGCCCGCTTGTTCACATAGAGCCTGAACAAACTGCTTCCAAAGTTCGAAAACAAGTCTGAAATTAGCGTCTATTTAAACCATGATGTTTCTAAAAATACAACCTAATGGAGATTTCGTGACTGAATTTGAATTGAACGGCGAATTTTATCACAATTCCGAAATTTTGGCCCGTTTGGTCCCATAGAGCCTGAACAAATAGCTTCAAAAGTTCGAACCCAAGTCTGAAATTTGTGTCCATAAAAATGATTATTTATCAAAAAATACAACTTTAAGGAGATTTTGTGACGGAATTTAATTATTACAACGATTCTTATCACAATTCCGAAATAAGGCCCGCTTGGTCCCATAGAACCTGAAAAAACTGCTTCCAAAGTTCGAACCCAAGTCTGAAATTAGCGTCTATTAAAACCATTATTTTTATAAAAATACAACTTTATGGAGATTTTGTGAGGGAATTAAATTATGACAACGATTCTTATCACAATGCCGAAATTTCGGCCCGCTTGCTCCCATAGAGCCTGAACAAACTGCTTCCAAAGCTAGAAAACAAGTCTGAAATTAGCGTCTATTAAAACCATGATGTTTCTAAAAATACAACCTTATGGAGATTTTGTCACTCAATTTGAATTGAACGGCGAATCTTATCAAAATTCCGAAATTTTGGCCCGTTTGGTCCCATAGAGCCTGAACAAATAGCTTCAAAAGTTCGAAGCCAAGTCTGAAATTAGCGTCTATTAAAACCATTATTTTTATAAAAATACAACTTTATGGAGATTTTGTGACGGAATTAAATTATGACAACGATTCTTATCACAATTCCGAAATTTCAACCCAATTGGTCCCATAGAGCCTGAACAAACTGCTTCCAAAGTTCGAACCCAAGTCTGAAATAAGCGTCTATTAAAACCATAATTTTTCTAAAAATACAACTTAATGGAGATTTTGTGACGGAATTAAATTATGACAACGATTCTTATAACAATTTCGAAATTTCGGGCCGTTTGGTCCCATAGAAACTGAACAAACTGCTTCCAAAGTTCGAACTCAAGTCTGAAATTAACGTCTATTAAAACCATAATTTTTCTAAAAATACAACTTAATGGAGATTTTATGACGGAATTAAATTATGACAACGATTCTTATCACAATTCCGAAATTTTGGCCCGTTTGGTCCCATAGAGCCTGAACAGATTGCTTCAAAAGTTCGAACCCAAGTCTGAAATTTGCGTCCATAAAATGATTATATTTCAAAAAATACAACTTTAAGGAGATTTCGTGACTGAATTCGATTTGGACAGAGATTTGAATCACTTTTCCAAAATTTCAGCCCGGTCGGTCCCATAGAGCCTGATATTATTCTTCTAAAATTCGAACCCAAGTCTGAAATTAGCGTCTATTAAAAACATTATTTTTATAAAAATACAACTTTATGGAGATTTTGTGACGGAATTTTATTATGACAACGATTCTTATCACAATTCCGAAATAAGGCCCGCTTGGTCCCATAGAAACTGAACAAACTGCTTCCAAAGTTCGAACCCAAGTCTGAAATAAGCGTCATGATTATTATAAAAAAAAAACTTTTTAGAGATTTCGTGACTGAATTCGATTTGGAAAACGATTTTTATCACTATTCCTAAATTTCAGCCCGGTCGGTCCCATAGAGCCTGATATTATGCTTCCAAAGTTCGAACCCAAGTCGGAAATTAACATTTATTAATACCATAATTTATCTTAAAATAAAACCCTATGGAGATTCTGTGACTGAATTTGATTTGGACAACGATTCTTATCACTATTCCAAAATTTCAGCCCGTTTGGTCCCATAGAGCCTGAACAAACTGCTTCCAAAGATCGAAAACAAGTCTGAAATTAGCGTCTATTAAAACCATGACGTTTCTAAAAATACAACATTATGGAGATTTTGTGACTGAATTTGATTTTTACGGCGAATCTTATCTTAATTCCGAAATTTCGGCCTGTTTGGTCCCATAGCGCCTGAACAAACTCCTTCCAAAGTTCGAACCCAAGTCTGAAATTAGCGTTATTTAAAATGATGATTTTTCTTAAAATAAAAATTTATATAGATTTTCAGACTGAATTCGATTTGGACAACGATTTTTATCACTATTCCAAAATTTCAGCACTTTCGGTCTCATAGAGCCTGAAATAACTGCTTCCAAAGTTCAAACCCAAGTATGAAATAAGCGTCCATAAAAATGAATATATTTCAAAAAATACAACTTTATGGAGATTTTCTGACTACATTCGATTTGTACGACGATTCTTATCAATATTCCAAAATTTCAGCACGTTGGGTCCCATAGAGCCTGAACAAACTGCTTCCAAAGTTCGAACCCAAGTCTGAAATGAGGGTCCATAAAAATGAAGAAAATTAAAAAAATACAACTTTATGGAGATTTTGTGACTGATTTCGATTTGTACAACGATTTTCATTACATTTCCGAAATTTCCGCCGATTTTTTCCATAGAGCCTGAACAAACTGCTTCCAAACTTCGAACCCAAGTCGGAAATAAGCGTCAATTAAAATTAAGATTTTTCAAAAAACTACCACTTTATGGAGATTTTCTGACTAAATTCGATTTGTACAACGATTCTCATCAATATTCCGAAATTTCAGCCCGGTCGGTCCCATAGAGCCTGATTTTATGCTTCCAAAGTTCGAACCCTAGTCTTAAATTAGCGTCTATTAAAACCATGATTTTTCCAAAAATACAACTTAATGGAGATTATGTGACTGAATTTGATTTGACCAACGATTCTTATAACAATTCCCAAATTTCGGCCCGTTTGGTCCCATAGAGCCTGAACAAACTGCTTCCAAAGTTCGAACCCAATTCTGAAATAAGCGTCTATTAAAACCATAATTTTTCTAAAAATACAACTTAATGGAGATTTTGTGACTGAATTTGATTTGGACAACGATTCTTATCACAATTCCGAAATTTCGGCCCGCTTGCTCCCATAGAGCCTGAACAAACTGCTTCCAAAGTTCGAAAACAAGTCTGAAATTAGCGTCTATTAAAACCATGATGTTTCTAAAAATACAACCTTATGGAGATTTTGTGACTGCATTTGATTTGAACGGCGAATCTTATCACAATTCCGAAATTTTGGCCAGTTTGGTCCCACAGAGCCTGAACAAACTGCTTCCAAAGTTCGAACCCAATTCTGAAATAAGCGTCTACTGAAACCATAATTTTTCTAAAAATACAACTTAGTGGAGATTTTGTGACTGAATTTGATTTGGACAACGATTCTTATCACAATTCCGAAATTTCGGCCCGTTTGGTCCCATAGAGCCTGAACAAACTCAAGTCTGAAATTTGAAGCATGTATAGCGCCAATAAAAATTATGTGTTTTTTAAACTTACAACTTTGTGACTGAATTTGAATTGGACAACGATTCTTATCACAATTCTCAAATTTCGGCCCGTTTGGTCCTATAGAGCCTGAACAAACTGCTTCCAAAGTTCGAACCCAAGTCTGAAATAAGCGTCTATTAAAACAATGATTTTTCTAAAAATACATTTTAAAAGAGGTTTTGTGACGGAATTTGATTTGTACGGCAAATCTTATCACAATTTCGAAATTTCGGCCCGTTTGGTCCCATAGAGCCTGAACAAACTGCTTCCAAAGATCGAACCCAAAGTCTGAAATTAGCCTCCATAAGAATTAAGATTTTTCAAAAAATACAACATTACGGAGATTTTTTGACTGAATTCGATTTGTACAACGATTTTTATCACTTTTCCAAAATTTCAGCACTTTCGGTTTCATAGAGCCTGAAATAACTGCTTCGAAAGTTCGAACCAAAGTGTGAAATAACTGCTTCCAAAGTTCGAACCCAAGTCTTAAATAAGCGTCTATTAAAACCATGAGTTTTCTAAAAATAAAACTTTATGGAGATTTTGTGACTGAATTTGATTTGAACGGCGAATCTTATCACATTTCCGAAATTTTGACCCGTTTTTTCCCACAGAGCCTGAACAAATTGCTTCCAAAGTTTGAACCAAAGTCTGAAATTAGCGTCCATAAAAATTAAGTATTTCAAAAAATACAAATTTATCGAGATTTTCTGACTGAATTCGATTTCTACAACGATTCTCATCACTATTCCAAAATTTCAGCTCGTTCGGTCCCATAGAGTCTAAACTGCTTCCAAAGTTTGAACCCAAGTCTAAAACTAGCGTCTATTCAAACCATAAGTTTTCTAAAAATACAACTTTATGTAGATTTTGTGACTGAATTTTATTTGGATGGCGAATTTTATCACATTTCCGTAATTTTGACCCGTTTGTTCCCTCAGAGCCTGAACAAACTGCTTTCAAAGTTCGAACCCAAGTATGAAATATGCGTTCATAAAAATCATGATTTTTCTAAAAATAAAACTTTATATAGATTTTCCGACTGAATTCGATTTGTACAACGATTCTTATCACTTTTCCGAAATTTCAGAACGTTCTTTCCCATAGAGCCTGAAATAACTGCTTCCAAAGTTCGAACCCGAGTCTTAAATGAGCGTCTAATAAATACATGATTTAAAGAAAAATTACAACTTTATGGAGATTTTGTGACTGAATTTGATTTGAACGGCGAGCCTTATCACATTTCCGAAATTTTGACCAATTTGTTCCCATAGAGCCTAAACAAATTGCTTCCAAAGTTTGAACCAAAGTCTGAAATTAAGGTTCATAAAAATCATGATTTTTTCTAAAAAATTAATTTCTTAAAGGATTTTCTGACTGAATTCGATTTGTACAACGATCCTTATAACTTTTCCAAAATTTCAGCACGTTAGGTACAAAAGAGCCTGAACAAACTGCTTCAAAAGTTCAAACCAAAGTGTGAAATAAGCGTCCATAAAAATTAAGATTTTTCGAAAAATACAATTTTATCGAGATTTTGTGACTTAATTCGATTTGTACAACGATTCTTATCACTATTCCAAAATTTCAGTTCGTTCGGTCCCATAGAGTCTTAAAAAACTGCTTCCAAAGTTTGAACCCAAGTCTAAAATTAGCGTCTATTAAAACCATGAGTTTTCTAAAAATACAACTTTATGGAGATTTTGTGACTGAATTTTATTTGGTTGGCGAATCTTATCACATTTCCGAAATTTCGACCAGTTTGTTCCCATAGAGCCTGAAATAACTGCTTCGAAAGTTCGAACCCAAGTCTGAAATAAGAGTCCATAAAAATCATGATTTTTCTCAAAATAAAACTTTATAAAGATTTTCTGACTGAATTCAATTTGTACAACGATCCTCATCACTTTTCCAAAATTTCAGCACGTTAGGTACAATAGAACCTGAACAAACTGCTTCAAAAGTTCAAACCAAAGTCTGAAATAAGCGTCCATAAAAATTAAGATTTTTCAAAAAATAGAATTTTATCGAGATTTCGTGACTTCATTCGATTTGTTCAACGATTCTTATCACTATTCCAAAATTTCAGCACGTTCGGTCCCATAGAGTCTGAAATAACTGCTTCCAAAGTTCGAACCCAAGTCTAAAATAAGCGTCTATTAAAACCATGAGTTTTCTAAAAATACAAATTTATGGAGATTTTGTGACTGAATTTGATTTGAACAGCGAATCTTATCACATTTCCGAAATTTTGACCCGTTTGTTCCCATAGAGCCTGAACAAATTGCTTCCAAAGTTTGAACCAAAGTCTGAAATTAGCGTCCATACAAATTAAGTATATCAAAAAATACAAATTTATCGAGATTTTCTGACTTAATTCGATTTCTACAACGATTCTCATCACTATTCCAAAATTTCAGCTCGTTCGGTCCCATAGAGTCTAAATAAACTGCTTCCAAAGTTTGAACCCAAGTCTAAAACTAGCGTCTATTCAAACCATGAGTTTTCTAAAAATACAACTTTATGTAGATTTTGTGACTGAATTTTATTTGGATGGCGAATTTTATCACATTTCCGAAATTTTGACCCGTTTGTTCCCATAGAGCCTGAACAAACTGCTTCCAAAGATCGAACCCAAGTCTGAAATTAAGGTCCATAAAAATCATGATTTTTTCTATAAAATTAATTTTTAAAAGGATTTTCTGACTGAATTCGATTTGTACAACGATTCCTATCACTTTTTCAAGATTCCAGCACGTTAGGTCCAATAGAGCCTCAAATAACTGCTTCCAAAGTTCGAACCCAAGTCTGAAATTAGCGTCTATTAAAACCATGATTATTCTAAAAATACAACTTTATGGAGATTTTGTGACTGAATTCGATTTGGACGGCGAATCTTATCACATTTCCGAAATTTTGACCCGTTTGTTCCCATAGAGCCTTTTCGGTTTCGTAGAGCCTGAAATAACGGCTTGGAAAGTTAAAACCCAAGTCTGAAATCAGCGCCTAAAAACCATGATTTTTCTTAAAAATACATCTTTATATTGATTTAGTGACTGAATTCGATTAAGACAACGATTGTTATAACTTTTTCGAAATTTCAGCCCGTTCGGTCCCGTAGAGCCTGAAATAACTGCTTCGAAAGTTCCAACACAAGTCTGAAATGAGCGTCTATTAAAACCATGATCTTTCTAAAAATACACTTTTATGGAGATTTTGTGATTGAATTCGATTTTAACAACGATTCTTATCACTATTCCGAAATTTCAGCACGTTCTGTCCCATAGAGCCATAAATAACTGCTTCGAAAGTTCGAACCTAAGTCTGAAATTAGCGTCTATTAAAACCATGATATTTCTAAAAATAAAACTTTATGGAGATTTTTCGATTGAATTTTATTTGGACGGCGAATCATATCACATTTCCGAAATTTTGACCAATTTGTTCCCATATAGCCTGAAAAAACTGCTTGCAAAGTTCGAACCCAAGTCTGAAATTATCGTCCATAAAAAGTCATGAATTTTCTAAAAATAAAACTTTATAGAGATTTTGTGACTGACTTTGATTTGGACGGCGAATCTTATCACATATCCGAAATTTTGACCCGTTTGTTCCCATAGAGGCTGAACAAACTGCTTCCAAAGTTCGAACACAAGTCTGAAATGTGCGTCTATTAAAAGCATGATTTTTCTAAAAATACAACTTTATGGAGATTTTGTGACTAAATTTGATAAGGACGGCGAATTTTATCGAATTTCCGAAATTTTGACCCGTTTGTTCCCATAGAGCATTTACAAACTGCTTCCAAAGTTCGAACATAAGACTGAAAGAAGCGTTCATAAAAATCATGATTTTTCTTAAACTAAAACTTGATATAGATTTTGTGACTGAATTCGATTTGCGCAACGATTATTATCACTATTCCGAAATTTCAGCACATTCGGTCTCATAGAGCCAGAAATAACTGCTTCGAAAGTTCGAAACCAAGTCTGAAATAAGCGTCCATAGAAAGTCATGATTTTTCTAAAAATAAAACTTTATCGAAATTTTCTTTCTGAATTCGATTTGGACAACGATTGTTATCACTATTCCAAAATTTCAGCCGTTTTTTTTTTCATAGAGCCTGAAATAACTGCTTCCAAAGTTCGAACCCAAGTTTGAAATGAGCATCTATTAAAACCATGATTTAAAAAAAAATACAACTTTATGGAGATTTTGTGACTGAATTCGATTTGTACAACGATTCTTATCACTATTCCAAAATTTCAGCACATTCGGTCTCATAGAGCCAGAAATAACTGCTTCGAAAGTTCGAACCCAAGTCTGAAATTAGCGTCCATAAAAAGTCATGATTTTTCTAAAAATAAAACTTTATCGAAATTTTCTTTCTGAATTCGATTTGGACAACGATTGTTATCACTATTCCAAAATTTCAGCCGTTTTTTTTCCATAGAGCCTGAAATAACTGCTTCCAAAGTTCGAACCCAAGTTTGAAATGAGCATCTATTAAAACCATGATTTAAAAAAAAATACAAATTTATGGAGATTTTGTGACTGAATTCGATTTGTACAACGATTCTTATCACTATTCCAAAATTTCAGCACATTCGGTCTCATAGAGCCAGAAATAACTGCTTCGAAAGTTCGAACCCAAGTCTGAAATTAGCGTCCATAAAAAGTCATGATTTTTCTAAAAATTAAACTTTATAAAGATTTTCTGAATGAATTAGATTTGGACAACGATTGTTATCACCCTTCCAAAATTTCAGACCGTTCGGTCCCGTAGAGCCTGAAATAACTGCTTAGAAAGTTCGAGCCCAAGTCTGAAATGAGCGTCCATAAAAATCATGATTTTTCTAAAAATAAAATTTTATAGAGATTTTGTGACTGAATTCGATTTTGACAACGATTGTTATCACTTTTCCGAAATTTCAGCCCGTTCGGTACCATAGAGCCTGAAATAACTGCTTCGAAAATTCGAACCCAAGTCTGAAATGAGCGTCTATTATAACCATGATTTTTAAATATGTACAACTTAATTGAGATTTTTATCACTATTCCAAAATTTCAGCTCGTTCGGTCCCATAGATTCTTAAATAACTGCTTCCAAAGTTCGAACCCAAGTCTAAAATTAGCGTCTATGAAAACCATGATTTTTCTTAAAATACAACTTAATGGTGATTTTGTGACTGAATTTTATTTGGACGGCGAATCTTATCACATTTCCGACTGCTTCCAAATTTCGAACCCTAGTCTGAAATAAGCGCCCATAAAAAGTCATGAATTTTCTAAAAATAAAACTTTATAGAGATTTTGTGATTGACTTTGATTTGGACGGCGAATCTTATCACATATCCGAAATTTTGACCCGTTTGTTCCCATAGAGGCTGAACAAACTGCTTCCAAAGTTCGAACACAATTCTGAAATGTGCGTCTATTAAAACCATGATTTTTCTAAAAATACAACTTTATGGAGATTTTGTGACTGAATTTGATAAGGACGGCGAATTTTATCGCATTTCCGAAATTTTGACCCGTTTGTTCCCATAGAGCATTTACAAACTGCTTCCAAAGTTCGAACATAAGACTGAAAGAAGCGTTCATAAAAATCATGATTTTTCTTAAACTAAAACTTTACATAGATTTTGTGACTGAATTCGATTTGCGCAACGATTATTATCACTATTCCGAAATTTCAGCACGTTCTGTCCCATAGAGCCTGAAATACCTGCTTCCAAAGTTCGAACCCAAGTCTTAAATGAGCGTCTTATAAAACCATGATTTTAAACAAAATACAACTATATGGAGATTTTGTGACTGAATTTAATTTGAAAGGCGAATCTTATCTCATTTCCGAAATTTTGACCCGTTTGTTCCCATAGAACTTGAACAAATTGCTTCCAAAGTTCGAACCCAAGTCTGAAATTAGCGTCCCTAAAAATGAGAAAATTCAAAAAATACAACTTTATTGAGATTTTGTGACTGAATTTGATTTGGACGGCGAATATTATCACATTTCCGAAATTTTGACCCGTTTGATCCCATAGAGGCTGAACAAACTGCTTCCAAAGTTCGAACCCAAGTCTGAAATGAGCGTCTATTAAAACCAGGATTTTTCTAAAAATACAACTTTATGGATATTTTGTGACTGAATTCGATTTGTACAACGATTCTTATCACTATTTCAAAATATCAGCACGTTCTGTCCCATAGAGCCTGAAATAACTGCTTCCAAAGTTCGAACCCAAGTCTGAAATTAGCGTCTACTAAAGCCATGATTTTTCTAAAACTACAACTTTATGGAGATTTCGTGACTGAATTCGATTTGTACAACGATTCTTATCACTATTCCAAAATATCAGCACGTTCTGTCCCATAGAGCCTGAAATAACTGCTTCCAAAGTTCGAACCCAAGTTTGAAATGAGCATCTATTAAAACCATGATTTAAAAAAAAATAGAAATTTATGGTGATTTTGTGACTGAATTCGATTTGTACAACGATTCTTATCATATTTCCGAAATTTCGGCCCGTTTGTTCCCATAGAGCCAGAACAAACTGCTTCCAAAGTTCGAACCCAAGTCTGAAATAAGCGTCCATAAAAATCATGATTATTCTAAAAATTAAACTAAATAAAGATTTTCTGACTGAAAAAGATTTGAACAACGATTTTTATCACTATTCCGAAATTTCAGCTCGTTCGGTCCCATAGAGTCTGAAATAACTGCTTCCAAAGTTTGAACCCAAGTCTAAAATTAACGTCTATTAAAACCATGATTTTTCTAAAAATACAACTTAATGGTGATTTTGTGACTGAATTTGATTTAGACGGCGAATCTTATCACATTTCCGACTGCTTCCAAAGTTCGAACTCTAGTCTGAAATAAGCGTCAATAAAAATCATGATTTTTCTAAAAATTAAACTTTATAAATATGTTCTGACTGAATTAGATTTGGACAACGATTTTTATCACCCTTCCAAAATTTCAGCCCGTTCGGTCCCATAGAGCCTGAAATAACTGCTAGGAAAGTTCGTACCCAAGTCTGAAATGAGCGTCCATAAAAACCGTGATTTTTCTCAAAATAAAACTTTATAGAGATTTTGTGACTGAATTCGATTTGTACAACGATTCTTATCACATTTCCGAAATTTCTGCCCGTTTGTTCCCATAGAGCCAGAACAATTTGCTTCCATAGTTCGAACCCAAGTCTGAAATTAGCTTCCATAAAAATCATGATTTTTCAAAAAATTAAACTTGCTAAAGATTTTCTGACTGAATTCGATTTGGACAGCGATTGTTATTACCCTTCCAAATTTTCAACCCGTTCGGTTTCGTAGAGCCTGAAATAACGGCTTGGAAAATTCGAACCCAAGTCTGAAATCAGCGTCTATTAAAACCATGATTTTTCTTAAAAATACAACTTTATAGAGATTTTGTGACTGAATTCGAATTTGACAACGATTGTTATCACTTTTCCGAAATTTAAGCCCGTTCGGTCCCATAGAGCATGAAATAACTGCTTCGAAAGTTCGAACCCAAGTCTGAAATGAGCGTCTATTAAAAGCATGATTTTTTTAAATTAAACTTTATAGAGATTTTGTGACTGAATTCGATTTTGACAACGATTGTTATCACTTTTCCGAACTTTCAGCGCGTTCGGTCCCATACAGCATGAAATAACTGCTTCGAAAGTTCGAACCCAAGTTTGAAATGAGCATCTATTAAAACCATGATTTAAAAAAAAATAGAAATTTATGGTGATTTTGTGACTGAATTCGATTTGTACAACGATTCTTATCAATATTCCAAAATATAAGCACGTTCTGTCCCATAGAGCCTGAAATAACTGCTTCCAAAGTTCGAACCCAAGATTGAAATGAGCATCTATTAAAACCATGATTTAAAAAAAAATAGAAATTTATGGTGATTTTGTGACTGAACTCGATTTTTACAACGATTCTTATCACTATTCCTAAATTTCAGCACGTTCTGTCCCATAGAGCCTTAAATAACTGCTTCGAAAGTTCGAACCTAAGTCTGAAATTAGCGTCTATTAAAACCATGATATTTCTAAAAATACAACTTTTTGGAGATTTTGTGATTGAATTTTATTTGGACGGCGAATCTTATCACATTTCCGAAATTTTGACCCGTTTGTTCCCATAGAGGCTGAACAAACTGCTTCCAAAGTTCAAACCTAAGTTTGAAATGAGCATCTATTAAAACCATGATTTAAAAAAAAATAGAAAATAATGGTTATTTTGTGACTGAATTCGATTTGTACAACGATTCTTATCAATATTCCAAAATATAAGCACGTTCTGTCCAATAGAGCCTGAAATAACTGCTTCCAAAGTTCGAACCCAAGATTGAAATGAGCATCTATTAAAACCATGATTTAAAAAAAAATAGAAATTTATGGTGATTTTGTGACTGAATTCGATTTTTACAACGATTTTTATCACTATTCCAAAATTTCAGCTCGTTCGGTCCCATAGAGTCTGAAATAACTGCTTCCAAAGTTCGAACCCAAGTCTAAAATTAGCGTCTATTAAATCATGATTTTTCTAAAAATACAACTTTATGGAGATTTTGTGACTGAATTCGATTTGAACAACGATTTTTATCACCCTTCCAAAATTTCAGCCCGTTCGGTCCCGTAGAGCCTGAATTAACTGCTTAGAAAGTTCGAACCAAAGTCTGAAATGAGCGTCCATAAAACATGATTTTTCTAAAAATAAAACTTTATAGAGATTTTGTGACTGAATTCGAATTTGACAACGATTGTTATCACTTTTCCGAAATTTCAGCCCGTTCGGTCCCATAGAGCATGAAATAACTGCTTCGAAAGTTCGAACCCAAGTCTGAAATGAGCGTCTATTATAAGTATGATTTTTTAAAATAAAACTTTATAGAGATTTTGTGACTGAATTCGATTTTTACAACGATTTTTATCACTATTCCAAAATTTCAGTTCGTTCGGTCCCATAGAGTCTGAAATAACTGCTTCCAAAGTTCGAACCCAAGTCTAAAATTAGCGTCTATTAAATCATGATTTTTCTAAAACTACAACTTTATGGAGATTTTGTGACTGAATTCAATTTGTACAACGATTCTTATCAATATTCCATAATATAAGCACGTTCTGTCCCATAGAGCCTTAAATAACTGCTTCCAAAGTTCGAACCCAAGTTTGAAATGAGCATCTATTAAAACCATGATTTAAAAAAAAAATAGAAATTTATGGTGATTTTTTAACTGAATTCGATTTGTACAACGATTCTTATCATATTTCAGAAATTTCGGCCCGTTTGTTCCCATAGAGCCAGAACAAACTGCTTCCAAAGTTCGAACCCAAGTCTGAAATAAGCGTCCATAAAAATCATGATTTTTCTAAAAATTAAACTTTATAAAGATTTTCTGACTGAATTAGATTTTGACAACGATTGTAATCACCCTTCCAAAATTTCAGCCCGTTTGGTCCCGTAGAGCCTGAAATAACTGCTTGGAAAGTTCGAACCCAAGTCTGAAATCAGCGTCTATTAAAACCATGATTTTTCTTAAAAATACAACTTTATATCGATTTTGTGACTGAATTCGATTGAGACAACGATTGTTATAACTTTTCCGAAATTGCAGCCCGTTCGATCCCGTAGAGCATGAAATAACTGCTTAGAAAGTTCGAACCAAAGTCTGAAATGAGCGTCCATAAAAAGTCATGACTTTTCTAAAAATAAAACTTTATAGAGATTTTTTGACTGAATTCGAATTTGACAACGATTGTTATCATTTTTCCGAAATTTCAGCCCGTTCGGTCCCATAGAGCATGAAATAACTGCTTCGAAAGTTCGAACCCAAGTCTGAAATGAGCGTCTATTAAAAGCATGATTTTTTTAAATTAAACTTTATAGAGATTTTGTGACTGAATTCGATTTTGACAACGATTGTTATCACTTTTCCGAACTTTCAGCGCGTTCGGTCCTATACAGCATGAAATAACTGCTTCGAAAGTTCGAACCCAAGTTTGAAATGAGCATCTATTAAAACCATGATTTAAAAAAAAATAGAAATTTATGGTGATTTTGTGACTGAATTCGATTTGTACAACGATTCTTATCAATATTCCAAAATATAAGCACGTTCTGTCCCATAGAGCCTGAAATAACTGCTTCCAAAGTTCGAACCCAAGTTTGAAATGAGCATCTATTAAAACCATGATTTAAAAAAAAATAGAAATTTATGGTGATTTTGTGACTGAATTCGATTTGTACAACGATTCTTATCAATATTCCAAAATATAAGCACGTTCTGTCCCATAGAGCCTGAAATAACTGCTTCCAAAGTTCGAACTCAAGATTGAAATGAGCATCTATTAAAACCATGATTTAAAAAAAAATAGAAATTTATGGTGATTTTGTGACTGAACTCGATTTTTACAACGATTCTTATCACTATTCCGAAATTTCAGCACGTTCTGTCCCATAGAGCCTTAAATAACTGCTTCGAAAGTTCGAACCTAAGTCTGAAATTAGCGTCTATTAAAACCATGATATTTCTAAAAATACAACTTTTTGGAGATTTTGTGATTGAATTTTATTTGGACGGCGAATCTTATCACATTTCCGAAATTTTGACCCGTTTGTTCCCATAGAGGCCGAACAAACTGCTTCCAAAGTTCAAACCCAAGTCTGAAATGAGCGTCTATTAAAACCATGATTTTAAAATATTTACAACTTTATTGAGGTTTTCTGACTGAATTCGATTTGAACAACGATTTTTATCACTATTTCAAAATTTCAGCTCGTTTGGTCCCATAGAGTCTGAAATAACTGCTTCCAAAGTTCGAACCCAAGTCTAAAATTAGCGTCTATTAAAACCATGATTTTTCTAAAACTACAACTTTATGGAGATTTTGTGACTGAATTCAATTTGTACAACGACTCTAATCCATATTCCAAAATATAAGCACGTTTTGTCCCATAGAGCCTGAAATAACTGCTTCCAAAGTTCGAACCCAAGTTTGAAATGAGCATCTATTAAAACCATGATTTAAAAAAAATTGAAATTTATGGTGATTTTGTGACTGAATTCGATTTGTACAACGATTCTTATCATATTTCCGAAATTTCGGCCCGTTTGTTCTCATAGAGCCAGAACAAACTGCTTCCAAAGTTCGAACCCAAGTCTGAAATAAGCGTCCATAAAAATCATGATTTTTCTAAAAATTAAACTTGATAAAGATTTTCTGACTGAATTAGATTTGAACAACGATTTTTATCACTATTCCAAAATTTCAGCTCGTTCGGTCCCATAGAGTCTGAAATAACTGCATCCAAAGTTCGAACCCAAGTCTGAAATTAGCGTCTATTAAAACCAAGATTTTTCTAAAAATACAACTTTATACAGATTTTGTGACTGAATTCGATTGAGACGACGATTGTTATAACTTTTCCAAAATTTCAGCCCGTTCGGTCCCGTAGAGCCTGAAATAACTGCTAAGAAAGTTCGTACCCAAGTCTGAAATGAGCGTCCATAAAAACCGTGATTTTTCTAAAAATAAAACTTTATATAGATTTTCTGACTGATTTCGATTTGTACAACGATTCTTATCACATTTCCGAAATTTCTGCCCGTTTGTTCCCATAGAGCGAGAATAATTTGCTTCCATAGTTCGAACCCAAGTCTGAAATTAGCGTCCATAAAAATCATGATTTTTCAAAAAATTAAACTTGATAAAGATTTTCTGACTGAATTCGATTTGGACAACGATTGTTATCACCCTTCCAAAATTTTAACCCGTTCGGTTTCGTAGTGCCTGAAATAACTGCTTGGAAAGCTCGAACCCAAGTCTGAAATCAGCGTCTATTAAAACCATGATTTTTCTAAAAAATACAACTTTATATAGATTTTGTGACTGAATTCGATTGAGACAACGATTGTTATAACTTTTTCGATATTTCAGCCCGTTCGGTCCCGTAGAGCCTGAAATTACTGCTAAGAAAGTTCGTACCCAAGTCTGAAATGAGCGTCCATAAAAACCGTGATTTTTCTAAAAATAAAATTTTATAGAGATTTTGTGACTGATTTCGATTTGTACAACGATTCTTATCACATTTCCGAAATTTCTGCCCGTTTGTTCCCATAGAGCGAGAACAATTTGCTTCCATAGTTCGAACCCAAGTCTGAAATTAGCGTCCATAAAAATCATGATTTTTCTAAAAATACAACGTTATGGAGATTTTGTAACTGGATTTGATTTGGACGGCGAATCTTATCACATTTCCGAAATTTTGACCCGTTTGTTCCCATATAGCCTGAACAAACTGCTTCCAAAGTACAAACCGAAGTCTGAAATAAGCGTCCATGTAAATCATGATTTTTCTAAAAATAAAACTCAACAGAGTATTTCTGATTTAATTCGATTTGGAAAACGATTAAGTTTGAACCCAAGTCTGAAATCAGCGTCTATTAAAACCATGATTTTTCTAAAAAATACAACTTTATATAGAATTTCTGATTTAATTCGATTTGGAAAACGATTCCTTTAACTTTTCCGAAATTTCAGCCCGTTCGGTCCCATAGAGTTTGAAATAACTGCTTCCAAAGTTCGAACCCAAGTCTGAAATTAGCGTCTACTTAAACCATGATTTTACTAAAACTACAACTTTATGGAGATTTTGTGACTGAATTCGATTTGTACAACGATTCTTATCACTATTCCAAAATATCAGCACGTTCTGTCCCATAGAGCCAGAAATAACTGCTTCCAAAGTTCGAACCCATGTTTTAAATGAGCATCTATTAAAACCATGATTTTAAAAAAATACAACTTAATGGAGATTTTGTGACTGAATTCGATTTGTACAGCGATTCTTATCACATTTCCGAAATTTCGGCCCGTTTGTTTCCATAGAGCCTGAACAAACTGCTTCCAAAGTTCGAACCCAAAACTGAATTTGGCGTCCATAAAAATCATGATTTTTCTAAAAATAAAATTTTATAGAGATTTTGTGACTGAATTCGATTTTGACAGCGATTGTTATCACTTTTCCGAAATTTCAGCCCGTTCGGTACCATAGAGCCTGAAATAACTGCTTCGAAAGTTCGAACCCAAGTCTGAAATGAGCGTCTATTATAACCATGATTTGTAAATACATACAACTTTATTGAGATTTTCTGACTGAATTCAATTTGTACAACGATTCTTATCAATATTCCAAAATATAAGCACGTTCTGTCCCATAGAGCCTGAAATAACTGCTTCCAAAGTTCGAACCCAAGTTTGAAATGAGCATCTATTAAAACCATGATTTAAAAAAAAATAGAAATTTATGGTTATTTTGTGACTGAATTCGATTTGAACAACGATTCTTATCATATTTCCGAAATTTCGGCCCGTTTGTTCCCATAGAGCCAGAACAAACTGCTTCCAAAGTTCGAACCCAAGTCTAAAATTAGCGTCTATTAAAACCATGATTTTTCTAAAAATACAACTTAATGGTGATTTTGTGACTGAATTCAATTTGTACAACGATTCTTATCCATATTCCAAAATATAAGCACGTTCTGTCCCATAGAGCATGAAATAACTGCTTCGAAAGTTTGAACCCAAGTCTGAAATGAGCGTCTATTATAAGTATGATTTTTTAAAATAAAACTTTATAGAGATTTTGTGACTGAATTCGATTTTGACAACGATTGTTATCACTTTTCCGAAATTTCAGCCCGTTCGGTCCCATAGAGCATGAAATAAATGCTTCGACAGTTTGAACCCAAGTCTGAAATGAGCGTCTATTATAAGCATGATTTTTTAAAATAAAACTTTATAGAGATTTTGTGACTGAATTCGATTTTTACAACGATTTTTATCACTATTCCAAAATTTCAGCTCGATCGGTCCCATAGAGTCTGAAATAACTGCTTCCAAAGTTCGAACCCAAGTCTAAAATTAGCGTCTATTAAATCATGATTTTTCTGAAACTACAACTTTATGGAGATTTTGTGACTGAATTCAATTTGTACAACGATTCTTATCAATATTCCAAAATATAAGCACGTTCTGTCCCATAGAGCCTTAAATAACTGCTTCCAAAGTTCGAACCCAAGTTTGAAATGAGCTTCTATTAAAACCATGATTTAAAAAAAAATAGAAATTTATGGTGATTTTGTGACTGAATACGATTTGTACAACGATTCTTATCATATTTCAGAAATTTCGGCCCGTTTGTTCCCATAGAGCCAGAACAAACTGCTTCCAAAGTTCGAACCCAAGTCTGAAATAAGCGTCCATAAAAATCATGATTTTTCTAAAAATTAAACTTTATAAAGATTTTCTGACTGAATTAGATTTGAACAACGATTTTTATCACTATTCCAAAATTTCAGCTCGTTCGGTCCCATAGAGTCTGAAATAACTGCTTCCAAAGTTTGAACCCAAGTCTAAAATTAGCGTCTATTAAAACCATGATTTTTCTAAAAATACAACTTGATGGTGATTTTGTGACTGAATTTGATTTGGACGGCGAATCTTATCACATTTCCGACTGCTTCCAAAGTTCGAACCCTAGTCTGAAATAAGCGTCCATAAAAATCATGATTTTTCTAAAAATTAAACTTTATAAAGATTTTCTGACTGAATTAGATTTGAACAACGATTTTTATCACCCTTCCAAAATTTCAGCCCGTTCGGTCCCGTAGAGCCTGAATTAACTGCTTAGAAAGTTCGAACCAAAGTCTGAAATGAGCGTCCATAAAACATGATTTTTCTAAAAATAAAACTTTATAGAGATTTTGTGACTGAATTCGAATTTGACAACGATTGTTATCACTTTTCCGAAATTTCAGCCCGTTCGGTCCCATAGAGCATGAAATAACTGCTTCGAAAGTTCGAACCCAAGTCTGAAATGAGCGTCTATTATAAGTATGATTTTTTAAAATAAAACTTTATAGAGATTTTGTGACTGAATTCGATTTTGACAACAATTGTTATCACTTTGTTGAAATTTCAGCCCGTTCGGTCCCATAGAGCATGAAATAAATGCTTCGACAGTTTGAACCCAAGTCTGAAATGAGCGTCTATTATAAGCATGATTTTTGAAGTGAAACTTCTTTAGGCGCGTAATGGATTTTCGTGGACGGAGTAAAACCGAGTCAGGATCGACACGAAAATGCGGGTACCCCCACCACCGCTCACCGTTCACCGTTCACTGTTTTCAGTAAAAGCAACAAATCATTATCATGCGCATAAAAGTTTTTATGTGTTTTATTTAAGTACTTTTTTACTCGGTAGTATAATTTTGTTTGGCGCATGCCTTAGCTGTGGTACAGACGTGGACAGGGCTTTCCTGTACCGTCCGTAAAATGTTCAGTCTGGTTTAGTCGTCCGTCGAGAGCGCTCGCGTCGCGCGCTTTGCTGTTACATTCGTATTCCAGTATATAAATATTGTTTACTGTCGAGGAAGTTGTTATAAACTTTAAAAAATATGTTTAAAATGCCGTGTAAATATACGTGTTGTGCGTTCAGCTTGCTGCTGCTGGTTTTAGTGAGTAGTGCTGCCTCCAAAAATGTGGATAATTCCGATAGAACCTTCGAGGAAAGCAATTGCAGTAAGGTGAGACAGTTCCTCGAGACCAGGAACATCTCGGCTGTACCGGCTCGAGGCGCAGACGACAAAGGTAAGAAACAGATAAAAAAAAAGAAACAAAAATTAATAAATTGTGGTTCATACGGTTTGGTACAGAATTTCAGTGTTAAAAATGAGTAGTGACGAGATATTTAATTGTAATATTGTTATTTATGTAATATTGTATACTTGTGAATAAATTTAAAATTTTTGGAACTATACATTAATCGAACGTCATTCATCTATAAGAAAATATTAGAAAAAGCAAATCCATGCTTCGTCGTTGAATTATTTAACCTCTAATTTTCAAACTAACCTAAGAGAGAAAATAGAGATGATGAAATGAAAATAGAGAGAGAGGAATACTAGAAGTTTCACTTCTGTCTTGCGTAGGCTTTTTAAAATAAAACTTTATAGAGATTTTGTGACTGAATTCGATTTTTACAACGATTTTTATCACTATTCCAAAATTTCAGCTCGCTCGGTCCCATAGCGTCTGAAATAACTGCTTCCAAAGGTCGAACCCAATTCTAAAATAAGCGTCTATTAAATCATGATTTTTCTAAAACTACAACTTTATGGAGATTTTGTGACTGAATTCAATTTGTACAACGATTCTTATCAATATTCCAAAATATAAGCACGTTCTGTCCCATAGAGCCTTAAATAACTGCTTCCAAAGTTCGAACCCAAGTTTGAAATGAGCATCTATTAAAACCATGATTTTAAAAAAAATAGAAATTTATGGTGATTTTGTGACTGAATTCGATTTGTACAACGATTCTTATCATATTTCAGAAATTTCGGCCCGTTTGTTCCCATAGAGCCAGAACAAACTGCTTCCAAAGTTCGGACCCAAGTCTGAAATAAGCGTCCATAAAAATCATGATTTTTCTAAAAATTAAACTTTAAAAAGATTTTCTGACTGAATTAGATTTGAACAACGATTTTTATCACTATTCCAAAATTTCAGCTCGTTCGGTCTCATAGAGTCTGAAATAACTGCTTCCAAAGTTTGAACCCAAGTCTAAAATGAGCGTCTATTAAAACCATGATTTTTCTAAAAATACAACTTAATGGTGATTTTGTGACTGAATTTGATTTAGACGGCGAATCTTATCACATTTCCGACTGCTTCCAAAGTTCGAACCCTAGTCTGAAATTAGAGTCAATAAAAATCATGATTTTTCTAAAAATTAACTTTTATAAAGATTTTGTAACTGAATTCGATTTGGACAACGATTTTTATCACCCTTCCAAAATTTCAGCCCGTTCGGTCCCGTAGAGCCTGAAATAACTGCTATGAAAGTTCGTACCCAAGTCTGAAATGAGCGTCAAAAAAAACCGTGATTTTTCTAAAATTAAAACTTTATAGAGATTTTGTGACTGAATTCGATTAAGACAACGATTGTTATAACTTTTCCGAAATTGCAGCCCGTTCGGTCCCGTAGAGCCTGAAATAACTGCTTAGAAAGTTCGAACCCAAGACTGAAATTAGCGTCTATTAAAACCATGATTTTTCTAAAAAATACAACTTTATATAGATTATGTGACTGAATTCGATTGAGACAACGATTGTCATAATTTTTTCGACATTTCAGCCCGTTCGGTCCCGTAGAGCCTGAAATAACTGCTTCGAAAGTTCGAACCCAAGTCTGAAATTAGCGTCCATAAAAAGTCATGATTTTTCTAAAAAAAAAACTTTATCGAAATTTTCTTTCTGAATTCGATTTGGACAACGATTGTTATCACTATTCCAAAATTTCAGCCGTTTTTTTCCCATAGAGCCTGAAATAACTGCTTCGAAAGTTCAAACCCAAGTCTGAAATAATCGTCTATTAAAACCATGATTTTTCTAAAAATACAACGTTATGGAGATTTTGTAACTGGATTTGATTTGGACGGCGAATCTTATCACATTTCCGAAATTTTGACGCGTTTGTTCCCATATAGCCTGAACAAACTGCTTCCAAAGTACAAACCAAAGTCTGAAATAAGCGTCCATATAAATCATGATTTTTCTAAAAATAAAACTTAACAGAGTATTTCTGATTTAATTCGATTTGGAAAACGATTAAGTTCGAACCCAAGTCTGAAATCAGCGTCTATTAAAACCATGATTTTTCTTAAAAATACAACTTTATATAGATTTTCTTCGATTTAATTCGATTTGGAAAAAGATTCCTTTAACTTTTCCGAAATTTCAGCCCGTTCGGTCCCATAGAGTTTGAAATAACTGCTTCCAAAGTTCGAACCCAAGTCTGAAATAAGCGTCTACTTAAACCATGATTTTACTAAAACTACAACTTTATGGAGATTTTGTGACTGAATTCGATTTGTACAACGATTCTTATCAATATTCCAAAATATAAGCACGTTCTGTCCCATAGAGCCTGAAATAACTGCTTCCAAAGTTCGAACCCAAGTTTGAAATGAGCATCTATTAAAACCATGATTTAAAAAAAAAATAGAAATTTATGGTTATTTTGTGACTGAATTCGATTTGAACAACGATTCTTATCATATTTCCGAAATTTCGGCCCGTTTGTTCCCATAGAGCCAGAACAAACTGCTTCCAAAGTTCGAACCCTAGTCTGAAATTAGCGTCCATAAAAATCATGATTTTTCTAAAAATTAAACTTTATAAAGATTTTCTGACTGAATTAGATTTGGACAACGATTTTTATCACCCTTCCAAAATTTCAGCCCGTTCGGTCCCGTAGAGCCTGAATTAACTGCTTAGAAAGTTCGAACCAAAGTCTGAAATGAGCGTCCATAAAACATGATTTTTCTAAAAATAAAACTTTATAGAGATTTTGTGACTGAATTCGAATTTGACAACGATTGTTATCACTTTTTCGAAATTTCAGCCCGTTCGGTCCCATAGAGCATGAAATAAATGCTTCGACAGTTTGAACCCAAGTCTGAAATGAGCGTCTATTATAAGCATGATTTTTTAAAAAAAAACTTTATAGAGATTTTGTGACTGAATTCGATTTTTACAACGATTTTTATCACTATTCCAAAATTTCAGCTCGCTCGGTCCCATAGAGTCTGAAATAACTGCTTCCAAAGTTCGAACCCAAGTCTAAAATTAGCGTCTATTAAATCATGATTTTTCTAAAACTACAACTTTATGGAGATTTTGTGACTGAATTCAATTTGTACAACGATTCTTATCAATATTCCAAAATATAAGCACGTTCTGTCCCATAGAGCCTTAAATAACTGCTTCCAAAGTTCGAACCCACGTTTGAAATGAGCATCTATTAAAACCATGATTTAAAAAAAAATAGAAATTTATGGTGATTTTGTGACTGAATACGATTTGTACAACGATTCTTATCATATTTCAGAAATTTCGGCCCGTTTGTTCCCATAGAGCCAGAACAAACTGCTTCCAAAGTTCGAACCCAAGTCTGAAATAAGCGTCCATAAAAATCATGATTTTTCTAAAAATTAAACTTTATAAAGATTTTCTGACTGAATTAGATTTGAACAACGATTTTTATCACTATTTCAAAATTTCAGCTCGTTCGGTCCCATAGAGTCTGAAATAACTGCTTCCAAAGTTCGAACTCAAGTCTAAAATTAGCGTCTATTAAAACCATGATTTTTCTAAAACTACAACTTTATGGAGATTTTGTGACTGAATTCAATTTGTACAACGATTCTTATCCATATTCCAAAATATAAGCACGTTCTGTCCCATAGAGCCTGAAATAACTGCTTCCAAAGTTCGAACCCAAGTTTGAAATGAGCATCTATTAAAACCATGATTTAAAAAAAAATTGAAATTTATGGTGATTTTGTGACTGAATTCGATTTGTACAACGATTCTTATCACTATTTCAAAATTTCAGCCCGTTCGGTCCCATAGAGCATGAAATAACTGCTTCGAAAGTTCGAACCCAAGTCTGAAATGAGCGTCTATTATAAGTATGATTTTTTAAAATAAAACTTTATAGAGATTTTGTGACTGAATTCGATTTTGACAACAATTGTTATCACTTTGTTGAAATTTCAGCCCGTTCGGTCCCATAGAGCATGAAATAAATGCTTCGACAGTTTGAACCCAAGTCTGAAATGAGCGTCTATTATAAGCATGATTTTTGAAGTGAAACTTCTTTAGGCGCGTAATGGATTTTCGTGGACGGAGTAAAACCGAGTCAGGATCGACACGAAAATGCGGGTACCCCCACCACCGCTCACCGTTCACCGTTCACTGTTTTCAGTAAAAGCAACAAATCATTATCATGCGCATAAAAGTTTTTATGTGTTTTATTTAAGTACTTTTTTACTCGGTAGTATAATTTTGTTTGGCGCATGCCTTAGCTGTGGTACAGACGTGGACAGGGCTTTCCTGTACCGTCCGTAAAATGTTCAGTCTGGTTTAGTCGTCCGTCGAGAGCGCTCGCGTCGCGCGCTTTGCTGTTACATTCGTATTCCAGTATATAAATATTGTTTACTGTCGAGGAAGTTGTTATAAACTTTAAAAAATATGTTTAAAATGCCGTGTAAATATACGTGTTGTGCGTTCAGCTTGCTGCTGCTGGTTTTAGTGAGTAGTGCTGCCTCCAAAAATGTGGATAATTCCGATAGAACCTTCGAGGAAAGCAATTGCAGTAAGGTGAGACAGTTCCTCGAGACCAGGAACATCTCGGCTGTACCGGCTCGAGGCGCAGACGACAAAGGTAAGAAACAGATAAAAAAAAAGAAACAAAAATTAATAAATTGTGGTTCATACGGTTTGGTACAGAATTTCAGTGTTAAAAATGAGTAGTGACGAGATATTTAATTGTAATATTGTTATTTATGTAATATTGTATACTTGTGAATAAATTTAAAATTTTTGGAACTATACATTAATCGAACGTCATTCATCTATAAGAAAATATTAGAAAAAGCAAATCCATGCTTCGTCGTTGAATTATTTAACCTCTAATTTTCAAACTAACCTAAGAGAGAAAATAGAGATGATGAAATGAAAATAGAGAGAGAGGAATACTAGAAGTTTCATCGTTTAAGTTCGAACCCAAGTCTGAAATCAGCGTCTATTAAAACCATGATTTTTCTTAAAAATACAACTTTATATAGATTTTCTTCGATTTAATTCGATTTGGAAAAAGATTCCTTTAACTTTTCCGAAATTTCAGCCCGTTCGGTCCCATAGAGTTTGAAATAACTGCTTCCAAAGTTCGAACCCAAGTCTGAAATAAGCGTCTACTTAAACCATGATTTTACTAAAACTACAACTTTATGGAGATTTTGTGACTGAATTCGATTTGTACAACGATTCTTATCAATATTCCAAAATATAAGCACGTTCTGTCCCATAGAGCCTGAAATAACTGCTTCCAAAGTTCGAACCCAAGTTTGAAATGAGCATCTATTAAAACCATGATTTAAAAAAAAAATAGAAATTTATGGTTATTTTGTGACTGAATTCGATTTGAACAACGATTCTTATCATATTTCCGAAATTTCGGCCCGTTTGTTCCCATAGAGCCAGAACAAACTGCTTCCAAAGTTCGAACCCTAGTCTGAAATTAGCGTCCATAAAAATCATGATTTTTCTAAAAATTAAACTTTATAAAGATTTTCTGACTGAATTAGATTTGGACAACGATTTTTATCACCCTTCCAAAATTTCAGCCCGTTCGGTCCCGTAGAGCCTGAATTAACTGCTTAGAAAGTTCGAACCAAAGTCTGAAATGAGCGTCCATAAAACATGATTTTTCTAAAAATAAAACTTTATAGAGATTTTGTGACTGAATTCGAATTTGACAACGATTGTTATCACTTTTTCGAAATTTCAGCCCGTTCGGTCCCATAGAGCATGAAATAAATGCTTCGACAGTTTGAACCCAAGTCTGAAATGAGCGTCTATTATAAGCATGATTTTTTAAAAAAAAACTTTATAGAGATTTTGTGACTGAATTCGATTTTTACAACGATTTTTATCACTATTCCAAAATTTCAGCTCGCTCGGTCCCATAGAGTCTGAAATAACTGCTTCCAAAGTTCGAACCCAAGTCTAAAATTAGCGTCTATTAAATCATGATTTTTCTAAAACTACAACTTTATGGAGATTTTGTGACTGAATTCAATTTGTACAACGATTCTTATCAATATTCCAAAATATAAGCACGTTCTGTCCCATAGAGCCTTAAATAACTGCTTCCAAAGTTCGAACCCACGTTTGAAATGAGCATCTATTAAAACCATGATTTAAAAAAAAATAGAAATTTATGGTGATTTTGTGACTGAATACGATTTGTACAACGATTCTTATCATATTTCAGAAATTTCGGCCCGTTTGTTCCCATAGAGCCAGAACAAACTGCTTCCAAAGTTCGAACCCAAGTCTGAAATAAGCGTCCATAAAAATCATGATTTTTCTAAAAATTAAACTTTATAAAGATTTTCTGACTGAATTAGATTTGAACAACGATTTTTATCACTATTTCAAAATTTCAGCTCGTTCGGTCCCATAGAGTCTGAAATAACTGCTTCCAAAGTTCGAACTCAAGTCTAAAATTAGCGTCTATTAAAACCATGATTTTTCTAAAACTACAACTTTATGGAGATTTTGTGACTGAATTCAATTTGTACAACGATTCTTATCCATATTCCAAAATATAAGCACGTTCTGTCCCATAGAGCCTGAAATAACTGCTTCCAAAGTTCGAACCCAAGTTTGAAATGAGCATCTATTAAAACCATGATTTAAAAAAAAATTGAAATTTATGGTGATTTTGTGACTGAATTCGATTTGTACAACGATTCTTATCACTATTTCAAAATTTCAGCCCGTTCGGTCCCATAGAGCATGAAATAACTGCTTCGAAAGTTCGAACCCAAGTCTGAAATGAGCGTCTATTATAAGTATGATTTTTTAAAATAAAACTTTATAGAGATTTTGTGACTGAATTCGATTTTGACAACAATTGTTATCACTTTGTTGAAATTTCAGCCCGTTCGGTCCCATAGAGCATGAAATAAATGCTTCGACAGTTTGAACCCAAGTCTGAAATGAGCGTCTATTATAAGCATGATTTTTGAAGTGAAACTTCTTTAGGCGCGTAATGGATTTTCGTGGACGGAGTAAAACCGAGTCAGGATCGACACGAAAATGCGGGTACCCCCACCACCGCTCACCGTTCACCGTTCACTGTTTTCAGTAAAAGCAACAAATCATTATCATGCGCATAAAAGTTTTTATGTGTTTTATTTAAGTACTTTTTTACTCGGTAGTATAATTTTGTTTGGCGCATGCCTTAGCTGTGGTACAGACGTGGACAGGGCTTTCCTGTACCGTCCGTAAAATGTTCAGTCTGGTTTAGTCGTCCGTCGAGAGCGCTCGCGTCGCGCGCTTTGCTGTTACATTCGTATTCCAGTATATAAATATTGTTTACTGTCGAGGAAGTTGTTATAAACTTTAAAAAATATGTTTAAAATGCCGTGTAAATATACGTGTTGTGCGTTCAGCTTGCTGCTGCTGGTTTTAGTGAGTAGTGCTGCCTCCAAAAATGTGGATAATTCCGATAGAACCTTCGAGGAAAGCAATTGCAGTAAGGTGAGACAGTTCCTCGAGACCAGGAACATCTCGGCTGTACCGGCTCGAGGCGCAGACGACAAAGGTAAGAAACAGATAAAAAAAAAGAAACAAAAATTAATAAATTGTGGTTCATACGGTTTGGTACAGAATTTCAGTGTTAAAAATGAGTAGTGACGAGATATTTAATTGTAATATTGTTATTTATGTAATATTGTATACTTGTGAATAAATTTAAAATTTTTGGAACTATACATTAATCGAACGTCATTCATCTATAAGAAAATATTAGAAAAAGCAAATCCATGCTTCGTCGTTGAATTATTTAACCTCTAATTTTCAAACTAACCTAAGAGAGAAAATAGAGATGATGAAATGAAAATAGAGAGAGAGGAATACTAGAAGTTTCACTTCTGTCTTGCGTAGGCTTTTTAAAATAAAACTTTATAGAGATTTTGTGACTGAATTCGATTTTTACAACGATTTTTATCACTATTCCAAAATTTCAGCTCGCTCGGTCCCATAGCGTCTGAAATAACTGCTTCCAAAGGTCGAACCCAATTCTAAAATTAGCGTCTATTAAATCATGATTTTTCTAAAACTACAACTTTATGGAGATTTTGTGACTGAATTCAATTTGTACAACGATTCTTATCAATATTCCAAAATATAAGCACGTTCTGTCCCATAGAGCCTTAAATAACTGCTTCCAAAGTTCGAACCCAAGTTTGAAATGAGCATCTATTAAAACCATGATTTTAAAAAAAATAGAAATTTATGGTGATTTTGTGACTGAATTCGATTTGTACAACGATTCTTATCATATTTCAGAAATTTCGGCCCGTTTGTTCCCATAGAGCCAGAACAAACTGCTTCCAAAGTTCGGACCCAAGTCTGAAATAAGCGTCCATAAAAATCATGATTTTTCTAAAAATTAAACTTTAAAAAGATTTTCTGACTGAATTAGATTTGAACAACGATTTTTATCACTATTCCAAAATTTCAGCTCGTTCGGTCTCATAGAGTCTGAAATAACTGCTTCCAAAGTTTGAACCCAAGTCTAAAATGAGCGTCTATTAAAACCATGATTTTTCTAAAAATACAACTTAATGGTGATTTTGTGACTGAATTTGATTTAGACGGCGAATCTTATCACATTTCCGACTGCTTCCAAAGTTCGAACCCTAGTCTGAAATTAGAGTCAATAAAAATCATGATTTTTCTAAAAATTAACTTTTATAAAGATTTTGTAACTGAATTCGATTTGGACAACGATTTTTATCACCCTTCCAAAATTTCAGCCCGTTCGGTCCCGTAGAGCCTGAAATAACTGCTAAGAAAGTTCGTACCCAAGTCTGAAATGAGCGTCAAAAAAAACCGTGATTTTTCTAAAATTAAAACTTTATAGAGATTTTGTGACTGAATTCGATTAAGACAACGATTGTTATAACTTTTCCGAAATTGCAGCCCGTTCGGTCCCGTAGAGCCTGAAATAACTGCTTAGAAAGTTCGAACCCAAGACTGAAATTAGCGTCTATTAAAACCATGATTTTTCTAAAAAATACAACTTTATATAGATTATGTGACTGAATTCGATTGAGACAACGATTGTCATAATTTTTTCGACATTTCAGCCCGTTCGGTCCCGTAGAGCCTGAAATAACTGCTTCAAAAGTTCAAACCAAAGTGTGAAATAAGCGTCCATAAAAATTAAGATTTTTCGAAAAATACAATTTTATCGAGATTTTGTGACTTAATTCGATTTGTACAACGATTCTTATCACTATTCCAAAATTTCAGTTCGTTCGGTCCCATAGAGTCTTAAAAAACTGCTTCCAAAGTTTGAACCCAAGTCTGAAATCAGCGTCTATTAAAACCATGATTTTTCTTAAAAATACAACTTTATATAGATTTTCTTCGATTTAATTCGATTTGGAAAAAGATTCCTTTAACTTTTCCGAAATTTCAGCCCGTTCGGTCCCATAGAGTTTGAAATAACTGCTTCCAAAGTTCGAACCCAAGTCTGAAATAAGCGTCTACTTAAACCATGATTTTACTAAAACTACAACTTTATGGAGATTTTGTGACTGAATTCGATTTGTACAACGATTCTTATCAATATTCCAAAATATAAGCACGTTCTGTCCCATAGAGCCTGAAATAACTGCTTCCAAAGTTCGAACCCAAGTTTGAAATGAGCATCTATTAAAACCATGATTTAAAAAAAAAATAGAAATTTATGGTTATTTTGTGACTGAATTCGATTTGAACAACGATTCTTATCATATTTCCGAAATTTCGGCCCGTTTGTTCCCATAGAGCCAGAACAAACTGCTTCCAAAGTTCGAACCCAAGTCTGAAATAAGCGTCCATAAAAATCATGATTTTTCTAAAAATTAAACTTTATAAAGATTTTCTGACTGAATTAGATTTGAACAACGATTTTTATCACTATTCCAAAATTTCAGCTCGTTCGGTCCCATAGAGTCTGAAATAACTGCTTCCAAAGTTTGAATCCAAGTCTAAAATTAGCGTCGATTAAAACCATGATTTTTCTAAAAATACAACTTAATGGTGATTTTGTGACTGAATTTGATTTGGACGGCGAATCTTTTCACATTTCCGACTGCTTCCAAAGTTCGAACCCTAGTCTGAAATTAGCGTCCATAAAAATCATGATTTTTCTAAAAATTAAACTTTATAAAGATTTTCTGACTGAATTAGATTTGGACAACGATTTTTATCACCCTTCCAAAATTTCAGCCCGTTCGGTCCCGTAGAGCCTGAATTAACTGCTTAGAAAGTTCGAACCAAAGTCTGAAATGAGCGTCCATAAAACATGATTTTTCTAAAAATAAAACTTTATAGAGATTTTGTGACTGAATTCGAATTTGACAACGATTGTTATCACTTTTTCGAAATTTCAGCCCGTTCGGTCCCATAGAGCATGAAATAAATGCTTCGACAGTTTGAACCCAAGTCTGAAATGAGCGTCTATTATAAGCATGATTTTTTAAAAAAAAACTTTATAGAGATTTTGTGACTGAATTCGATTTTTACAACGATTTTTATCACTATTCCAAAATTTCAGCTCGCTCGGTCCCATAGAGTCTGAAATAACTGCTTCCAAAGTTCGAACCCAAGTCTAAAATTAGCGTCTATTAAATCATGATTTTTCTAAAACTACAACTTTATGGAGATTTTGTGACTGAATTCAATTTGTACAACGATTCTTATCAATATTCCAAAATATAAGCACGTTCTGTCCCATAGAGCCTTAAATAACTGCTTCCAAAGTTCGAACCCACGTTTGAAATGAGCATCTATTAAAACCATGATTTAAAAAAAAATTGAAATTTATGGTGATTTTGTGACTGAATACGATTTGTACAACGATTCTTATCATATTTCAGAAATTTCGGCCCGTTTGTTCCCATAGAGCCAGAACAAACTGCTTCCAAAGTTCGAACCCAAGTCTGAAATAAGCGTCCATAAAAATCATGATTTTTCTAAAAATTAAACTTTATAAAGATTTTCTGACTGAATTAGATTTGAACAACGATTTTTATCACTATTTCAAAATTTCAGCTCGTTCGGTCCCATAGAGTCTGAAATAACTGCTTCCAAAGTTCGAACTCAAGTCTAAAATTAGCGTCTATTAAAACCATGATTTTTCTAAAACTACAACTTTATGGAGATTTTGTGACTGAATTCAATTTGTACAACGATTCTTATCCATATTCCAAAATATAAGCACGTTCTGTCCCATAGAGCCTGAAATAACTGCTTCCAAAGTTCGAACCCAAGTTTGAAATGAGCATCTATTAAAACCATGATTTTAAAAGAAATTGAAATTTATGGTGATTTTGTGACTGAATTCGATTTGTACAACGATTCTTATCATATTTCCGAAATTTCGGCCCGTTTGTTCCCATAGAGCCAGAAAAAACTGCTTCCAAAGTTCGAACCCAAGTCTGAAATAAGCGTCCATAAAAATCATGATTTTTCTAAAAATTAAACTTTATAAAGATTTTCTGACTGAATTAGATTTGAACAACGATTTTTATCACTATTCCAAAATTTCAGCTCGTTCGGTCCCATAGAGTCTGAAATAACTGCTTCCAAAGTTTGAACCCAAGTCTAAAATTAGCGTCTATTAAAACCATGATTTTTCTAAAAATACAACTTAATGGTGATTTCGTGACTGAATTTGATTTGGACGGCGAATCTTATCACATTTCCGACTGCTTCCACAGTTCGAACCCTAGTCTGAAATTAGCGTCCATAAAAATCATGATTTTTCTAAAAATTAAACTTTATAAAGATTTTGTGACTGAATTCGAATTTGACAACGATTGTTATCACTTTTCCGAAATTTCAGCCCGTTCGGTCCCATAGAGCATGAAATAACTGCTTCGAAAGTTCGAACCCAAGTCTGAAATGAGCGTCTATTATAAGTATGATTTTTTTAAATAAAACTTTATAGAGATTTTGTGACTGAATTAGATTTTGACAACGATTGTTATCACCCTTCCAAAATTTCAGCCCGTTCGGTCCCGTAGAGCCTGAATTAACTGCTGAGAACGTTCGAACCAAAGTCTGAAATGAGCGTCCATAAAACATGATTTTTCTAAAAATAAAACTTTATAGAGATTTTGTGACTGAATTCGAATTTGACAACGATTGTTATCACTTTTCCGAAATTTCAGCCCGTTCGGTCCCATAGAGCATGAAATAACTGCTTCGAAAGTTCGAACCCAAGTCTGAAATGAGCGTCTATTATAAGCATGATTTTTAAAAATATACAAATTTATGGAGATTTTGTGATTGAATTTTATTTGGACGGCGAATCTTATCACATTTCCGAAATTTTGCCCCATTTGGTCCTACAGAGCCTGAAAAAACTGCTTCCAAAGTTCAAACCCAAGTCTGGAATAAGCGAACATAAAAATGAAGATTTTACAAAAAATACAACTTAATGGAGATTTTGTGACTGAATTCGATTTGTGCAACGATTCTTATCACATTTCAGATATTTCGGCCCGTTTGTTCCCATAGAGCCAGAACAAACTGCTTCCAAAGTTCGAACCCAAGTCTGAAATAAGCGTCCATAAAAATCATGATTTTTCTAAAAATTACACTTTATAAAGATTTTCTGACTGAATTAGATTTTGACAACGATTGTTATCACCCTTCCAAAATTTCAGCCCGTTCGGTCCCGTAGAGCCTGAAATAACTGCTAAGAAAGTTCGTACCCAAGTCTGAAATGAGCGTCCATAAAAACCGTGATTTTTCTAAAAATTAAATTTTATAGAGATTTTGTGACTGATTTCGAATTTGACAACGATTGTTATCACTTTTCCGAAATTTCAGCCCGTTCGGTCCCATAGAGCATGAAATAACTGCTTCGAAAGTTCGAACCCAAGTCTGAAATGAGCGTCTATTATAACCATGATTTTTAAAAATATACTATTTTATGGAGATTTTGTGGTTGAATTCTATTTGTACAACGATTCTTTTCCTTATTCCGAAATTTCGGCCCGTTTGGTTCCATAGAGCCTGAACAAACTGCTTCCAAAGTTCGAACCCAAGTCTGAAATTATCGTCCATAAAAATCATGATTTTTCTAAAAATTAAATTTTATAAAGATTTTCTGACTGAATTAGATTCGGACAACGATTGTTATCACCCTTCTAAAATTTCAGACCGTTCGGTCCCGTAGAGCCTGAAATAACTGCTTGGAAAGTTCGAACCCAAGTCTGAAATGAGCGTCTATTATAACCATGATTTTTAAAAATATACTAATTTATGGAGATTTTGTGATTGAATTCTATTTGTACATCGATTCTTTTCCTTTTTCCGAAATTTCGGCCCGTTTGGTTCCATAGAGCCTGAACAAACTGCTTCCACTGTTCGAACCAAAGTCTGAAATTATCGTCCATAAAAAGTCATGATTTCTCTTAAAATAAAACTTTATAGAGATTTTCTGACTGAATTCGATTTGGACAACGATTTTTATCACTATTCCAAAATTTCAGCCCGTTCGCTCCCATAGAGCCTGAAATACCTGTTTCGAAAGTTCGAACCCAAGTCTCAAATTAGCGTCTATTAAATCATGATTTTTCTAAAACTACAACTTTATGGAGATTTTGTGACTGAATTCAATTTGTACAACGATTCTTATCAATATTCCAAAATATAAGCACGTTCTGTCCCATAGAGCCTTAAATAACTGCTTCCAAAGTTCGAACCCAAGTTTGAAATGAGCATCTATTAAAACCATGATTTAAAAAAAAATAGAAATTTATGGTGATTTTGTGACTGAATTCGATTTGTACAACGATTCTTATCATATTTCAGAAATTTCGGCCCGTTTGTTCCCATAGAGCCAGAACAAACTGCTTCCAAAGTTCGAACCAAAATCTGAAATCAGCGTCCATAAAAATTCATGATTTTTCTAAAATTAAAACTTTATGGAGATTTTCTGACTGAATTCGATTTGGACAACGATTCTTATCACTATTCCAAAATTTCAGCCCGTTCGGTCCCATAGAGCCTGAAATACCTGTTTCGAAAGTACGAACCCAAGTCTGAAATTAGCGTCTATTAAAACCATGATTTTTCTAAAAATACATCTTTATATAGATTTTGTGACTGAATTCGATTGAGACAACGATTGTTATAACATTTCCGAAATTTCAGCCCGTTCGGTCCCGTAGAGCCTGAAATAACTGCTTCGAAAGTTTGAACCCAAGTCTGAAATGAGCGTCTATTATAACCATGATTTTTAAAAATATACTATTTTATGGAGATTTTGTGATTGAATTCTATTTGTACATCGATTCTTTTCCTTTTTCCGAAATTTCGGCCCGTTTGGTTCCATAGAGCCTGAACAAACTGCTTCCACTGTTCGAACCAAAGTCTGAAATTATCGTCCATAAAAAGTCATGATTTCTCTTAAAATAAAACTTTATAGAGATTTTCTGACTGAATTCGATTTGGACAACGATTTTTATCACTATTCCAAAATTTCAGCCCGTTCGGTCCCATAGAGCCTGAAATACCTGTTTCGAAAGTACGAACCCAAGTCTGAAATTAGCGTCTATTAAAACCATGATTTTTCTAAAAATACATCTTTATATAGATTTTGTGACTGAATTCGATTGAGACAACGATTGTTATCACTTTTCCGAAATTTCAGCCCGTTCGGTCCCGTAGAGCCTGAATTAACTGCTTAGAAAGTTCGAACCAAAGTCTGAAATGAGCGTCCATAAAACATGATTTTTCTAAAAATAAAACTTTATAGAGATTTTGTGACTGAATTCGAATTTGACAACGATTGTTATCACTTTTCCGAAATTTCAGCCCGTTCGGTCCCATAGAGCATGAAATAACTGCTTCGAAAGTTCGAACCCAAGTCTGAAATGAGCGTCTATTATAAGCATGATTTTTAAAAATATACAAATTTATGGAGATTTTGTGATTGAATTTTATTTGGACGGCGAATCTTATCACATTTCCGAAATTTTGCCCCATTTGGTCCTACAGAGCCTGAAAAAACTGCTTCCAAAGTTCAAACCCAAGTCTGGAATAAGCGAACATAAAAATGAAGATTTTTCAAAAAATACAACTTAATGGAGATTTTGTGACTGAATTCGATTTGTGCAACGATTCTTATCACATTTCAGATATTTCGGCCCGTTTGTTCCCATAGAGCCAGAACAAACTGCTTCCAAAGTTCGAACCCAAGTCTGAAATAAGCGTCCATAAAAATCATGATTTTTCTAAAAATTACACTTTATAAAGATTTTCTGACTGAATTAGATTTTGACAACGATTGTTATCACCCTTCCAAAATTTCAGCCCGTTCGGTCCCGTAGAGCCTGAAATAACTGCTAAGAAAGTTCGTACCCAAGTCTGAAATGAGCGTCCATAAAAACCGTGATTTTTCTAAAAATTAAATTTTATAGAGATTTTGTGACTGATTTCGATTTGTACAACGATTCTTATCACATTTCCGAAATTTCTGCCCGTTTGTTCCCATAGAGCGAGAACAATTTGCTTCCATAGTTCGAACCCAAGTCTGAAATTAGCGTCCATAAAAATCATGATTTTTCAAAAAATTAAACTTGATAAAGATTTTCTGACTAAATTCGATTTGGACAACGATTGTTATCACCCTTCCAAAATTTCAACACGTTCGGTTTCGTAGAGCCTGAAATAACTGCTTGGAAAGTTCGAACCCAAGTCTGAAATGAGCGTCTATTATAACCATGATTTTTAAAAATATACTATTTTATGGAGATTTTGTGGTTGAATTCTATTTGTACAACGATTCTTTTCCTTATTCCGAAATTTCGGCCCGTTTGGTTCCATAGAGCCTGAACAAACTGCTTCCAAAGTTCGAACCCAAGTCTGAAATTATCGTCCATAAAAATCATGATTTTTCTAAAAATTAAATTTTATAAAGATTTTCTGACTGAATTAGATTCGGACAACGATTGTTATCACCCTTCTAAAATTTCAGCCCGTTCGGTCCCGTAGAGCCTGAAATAACTGCTTCGAAAGTTTGAACCCAAGTCTGAAATGAGCGTCTATTATAACCATGATTTTTAAAAATATACTATTTTATGGAGATTTTGTGATTGAATTCTATTTGTACATCGATTCTTTTCCTTTTTCCGAAATTTCGGCCCGTTTGGTTCCATAGAGCCTGAACAAACTGCTTCCACTGTTCGAACCAAAGTCTGAAATTATCGTCCATAAAAAGTCATGATTTCTCTTAAAATAAAACTTTATAGAGATTTTCTGACTGAATTCGATTTGGACAACGATTTTTATCACTATTCCAAAATTTCAGCCCGTTCGGTCCCATAGAGCCTGAAATACCTGTTTCGAAAGTACGAACCCAAGTCTGAAATTAGCGTCTATTAAAACCATGATTTTTCTAAAAATACATCTTTATATAGATTTTGTGACTGAATTCGATTGAGACAACGATTGTTATCACTTTTCCGAAATTTCAGCCCGTTCGGTCCCGTAGAGCCTGAATTAACTGCTTAGAAAGTTCGAACCAAAGTCTGAAATGAGCGTCCATAAAACATGATTTTTCTAAAAATAAAACTTTATAGAGATTTTGTGACTGAATTCGAATTTGACAACGATTGTTATCACTTTTCCGAAATTTCAGCCCGTTCGGTCCCATAGAGCATGAAATAACTGCTTCGAAAGTTCGAACCCAAGTCTGAAATGAGCGTCTATTATAAGCATGATTTTTAAAAATATACAAATTTATGGAGATTTTGTGATTGAATTTTATTTGGACGGCGAATCTTATCACATTTCCGAAATTTTTCCCCATTTGGTCCTACAGAGCCTGAAAAAACTGCTTCCAAAGTTCAAACCCAAGTCTGGAATAAGCGAACATAAAAATGAAGATTTTTCAAAAAATACAACTTAATGGAGATTTTGTGACTGAATTCGATTTGTGCAACGATTCTTATCACATTTCAGATATTTCGGCCCGTTTGTTCCCATAGAGCCAGAACAAACTGCTTCCAAAGTTCGAACCCAAGTCTGAAATAAGCGTCCATAAAAATCATGATTTTTCTAAAAATTACACTTTATAAAGATTTTCTGACTGAATTAGATTTTGACAACGATTGTTATCACCCTTCCAAAATTTCAGCCCGTTCGGTCCCGTAGAGCCTGAAATAACTGCTAAGAAAGTTCGTACCCAAGTCTGAAATGAGCGTCCATAAAAACTGTGATTTTTCTAAAAATTAAATTTTATAGAGATTTTGTGACTGATTTCGATTTGTACAACGATTCTTATCACATTTCCGAAATTTCTGCCCGTTTGTTCCCATAGAGCGAGAACAATTTGCTTCCATAGTTCGAACCCAAGTCTGAAATAAGCGTCCATAAAAATCATGATTTTTCAAAAAATTAAACTTGATAAAGATTTTCTGACTGAATTCGATTTGGACAACGATTGTTATCACCCTTCCAAAATTTCAACACGTTCGGTTTCGTAGAGCCTGAAATAACTGCTTGGAAAGTTCGAACCCAAGTCTGAAATGAGCGTCTATTATAACCATGATTTTTAAAAATATACTATTTTGTGGAGATTTTGTGGTTGAATTCTATTTGTACAACGATTCTTTTCCTTATTCCGAAATTTCGGCCCGTTTGGTTCCATAGAGCCTGAACAAACTGCTTCCAAAGTTCGAACCCAAGTCTCAAATTAGCGTCTATTCAATCATGATTTTTCTAAAACTACAACTTTATGGAGATTTTGTGACTGAATTCAATTTGTACAACGATTCTTATCAATATTCCAAAATATAAGCACGTTCTGTCCCATAGAGCCTTAAATAACTGCTTCCAAAGTTCGAACCCAAGTTTGAAATGAGCATCTATTAAAACCATGATTTAAAAAAAATTAGAAATTTATGGTGATTTTGTGACTGAATTCGATTTGTACAACGATTCTTATCATATTTCAGAAATTTCGGCCCGTTTGTTCCCATAGAGCCAGAACAAACTGCTTCCAAAGTTCGAACCAAAATCTGAAATTAGCGTCCATAAAAATTCATGATTTTTCTAAAATTAAAACTTTATAGAGATTTTCTGACTGAATTCGATTTGGACAACGATTCTTATCACTATTCCAAAATTTCAGCCCGTTCGGTCCCATAGAGCCTGAAATACCTGTTTCGAAAGTACGAACCCAAGTCTGAAATAAGCGTCTATTAAAACCATGATTTTTCTAAAAATACATCTTTATATAGATTTTGTGACTGAATTCGATTGAGACAACGATTGTTATAACATTTCCGAAATTTCAGCCCGTTCGGTCCCGTAGAGCCTGAAATAACTGCTTCGAAAGTTTGAACCCAAGTCTGAAATGAGCGTCTATTAAATCATGATTTTTCTAAAACTACAACTTTATGGAGATTTTGTGACTGAATTCAATTTGTACAACGATTCTTATCAATATTCCAAAATATAAGCACGTTCTGTCCCATAGAGTCTTAAATAACTGCTTCCAAAGTTCGAACCCAAGTTTGAAATGAGCATCTATTAAAACCATGATTTAAAGAAAAATAGAAATTTATGGTGATTTTGTGACTGAATTCGATTTGTACATCGATTCTTTTCCTTTTTCCGAAATTTCGGCCCGTTTGGTTCCATAGAGCCTGAACAAACTGCTTCCACTGTTCGAACCAAAGTCTGAAATTATCGTCCATAAAAAGTCATGATTTCTCTTAAAATAAAACTTTATAGAGATTTTCTGACTGAATTCGATTTGGACAACGATTTTTATCACTATTCCAAAATTTCAGCCCGTTCGGTCCCATAGAGTCTGAAATACCTGTTTCGAAAGTACGAACCCAAGTCTGAAATTAGCGTCTATTAAAACCATGATTTTTCTAAAAATACATCTTTATATAGATTTTGTGACTGAATTCGATTGAGACAACGATTGTTATCACTTTTCCGAAATTTCAGCCCGTTCGGTCCCGTAGAGCCTGAATTAACTGCTAAGAAAGTTCGAACCAAAGTCTGAAATGAGCGTCCATAAAACATGATTTTTCTAAAAATAAAACTTTATAGAGATTTTGTGACTGAATTCGAATTTGACAACGATTGTTATCACTTTTCCGAAATTTCAGCCCGTTCGGTCCCATAGAGCATGAAATAACTGCTTCGAAAGTTCGAACCCAAGTCTGAAATGAGCGTCTATTATAAGCATGATTTTTAAAAATATACAAATTTATGGAGATTTTGTGATTGAATTTTATTTGGACGGCGAATCTTATCACATTTCCGAAATTTTGACCCATTTGGTCCTACAGAGCCTGAAAAAACTGCTTCCAAAGTTCAAACCCAAGTCTGGAATAAGCGAACATAAAAATGAAGATTTTTCAAAAAATACAACTTAATGGAGATTTTGTGACTGAATTCGATTTGTGCAACGATTCTTATCACATTTCAGATATTTCGGCCCGTTTGTTCCCATAGAGCCAGAACAAACTGCTTCCAAAGTTCGAACCCAAGTCTGAAATAAGCGTCCATAGAAATCATGATTTTTCTAAAAATTACACTTTATAAAGATTTTCTGACTGAATTAGATTTTGACAACGATTGTTATCACCCTTCCAAAATTTCAGCCCGTTCGGTCCCGTAGAGCCTGAAATAACTGCTAAGAAAGTTCGTACCCAAGTCTGAAATGAGCGTCCATAAAAACCGTGATTTTTCTAAAAATTAAATTTTATAGAGATTTTGTGACTGATTTCGATTTGTACAACGATTCTTATCACATTTCCGAAATTTCTGCCCGTTTGTTCCCATAGAGCGAGAACAATTTGCTTCCATAGTTCGAACCCAAGTCTGAAATTAGCGTCCATAAAAATCATGATTTTTCAAAAAATTAAACTTGATAAAGATTTTCTGACTGAATTCGATTTGGACAACGATTGTTATCACCCTTCCAAAATTTCAACACGTTCGGTTTCGTAGAGCCTGAAATAACTGCTTGGAAAGTTCGAACCCAAGTCTGAAATGAGCGTCTATTATAACCATGATTTTTAAAAATATACTATTTTATGGAGATTTTGTGGTTGAATTCTATTTGTACAACGATTCTTTTCCTTATTCCGAAATTTCGGCCCGTTTGGTTCCATAGAGCCTGAACAAACTGCTTCCAAAGTTCGAACCCAAGTCTCAAATTAGCGTCTATTCAATCATGATTTTTCTAAAACTACAACTTTATGGAGATTTTGTGACTGAATTCAATTTGTACAACGATTCTTATCAATATTCCAAAATATAAGCACGTTCTGTCCCATAGAGCCTTAAATAACTGCTTCCAAAGTTCGAACCCAAGTTTGAAATGAGCATCTATTAAAACCATGATTTAAAAAAAAATAGAAATTTATGGTGATTTTGTGACTGAATTCGATTTGTACAACGATTCTTATCATATTTCAGAAATTTCGGCCCGTTTGTTCCCATAGAGCCAGAACAAACTGCTTCCAAAGTTCGAACCAAAATCTGAAATTAGCGTCCATAAAAATTCATGATTTTTCTAAAATTAAAACTTTATAGAGATTTTCTGACTGAATTCGATTTGGACAACGATTCTTATCACTATTCCAAAATTTCAGCCCGTTCGGTCCCATAGAGCCTGAAATACCTGTTTCGAAAGTACGAACCCAAGTCTGAAATTAGCGTCTATTAAAACCATGATTTTTCTAAAAATACATCTTTATATAGATTTTGTGACTGAATTCGATTGAGACAACGATTGTTATAACATTTCCGAAATTTCAGCCCGTTCGGTCCCGTAGAGCCTGAAATAACTGCTTCGAAAGTTTGAACCCAAGTCTGAAATGAGCGTCTATTAAATCATGATTTTTCTAAAACTACAAATTTATGGAGATTTTGTGACTGAATTCAATTTGTACAACGATTCTTATCAATATTCCAAAATATAAGCACGTTCTGTCCCATAGAGTCTTAAATAACTGCTTCCAAAGTTCGAACCCAAGTTTGAAATGAGCATCTATTAAAACCATGATTTAAAGAAAAATAGAAATTTATGGTGATTTTGTGACTGAATTCGATTTGTACATCGATTCTTTTCCTTTTTCCGAAATTTCGGCCCGTTTGGTTCCATAGAGCCTGAACAAACTGCTTCCACTGTTCGAACCAAAGTCTGAAATTATCGTCCATAAAAAGTCATGATTTCTCTTAAAATAAAACTTTATAGAGATTTTCTGACTGAATTCGATTTGGACAACGATTTTTATCACTATTCCAAAATTTCAGCCCGTTCGGTCCCATAGAGTCTGAAATACCTGTTTCGAAAGTACGAACCCAAGTCTGAAATTAGCGTCTATTAAAACCATGATTTTTCTAAAAATACATCTTTATATAGATTTTGTGACTGAATTCGATTGAGACAACGATTGTTATCACTTTTCCGAAATTTCAGCCCGTTCGGTCCCATAGAGCCTGAAATACCTGTTTCGAAAGTACGAACCCAAGTCTGAAATTAGCGTCTATTAAAACCATGATTTTTCTAAAAATACATCTTTATATAGATTTTGTGACTGAATTCGATTGAGACAACGATTGTTATCACTTTTCCGAAATTTCAGCCCGTTCGGTCCCATAGAGCATGAAATAACTGCTTCGAAAGTTCGAACCCAAGTCTGAAATGAGCGTCTATTATAAGCATGATTTTTAAAAATATACAAATTTATGGAGATTTTGTGATTGAATTTTATTTGGACGGCGAATCTTATCACATTTCCGAAATTTTGCCCCATTTGGTCCTACAGAGCCTGAAAAAACTGCTTCCAAAGTTCAAACCCAAGTCTGGAATAAGCGAACATAAAAATGAAGATTTTTCAAAAAATACAACTTAATGGAGATTTTGTGACTGAATTCGATTTGTGCAACGATTCTTATCACATTTCAGATATTTCGGCCCGTTTGTTCCCATAGAGCCAGAACAAACTGCTTCCAAAGTTCGAACCCAAGTCTGAAATAAGCGTCCATAAAAATCATGATTTTTCTAAAAATTACACTTTATAAAGATTTTCTGACTGAATTAGATTTTGACAACGATTGTTATCACCCTTCCAAAATTTCAGCCCGTTCGGTCCCGTAGAGCCTGAAATAACTGCTAAGAAAGTTCGTACCCAAGTCTGAAATGAGCGTCCATAAAAACCGTGATTTTTCTAAAAATTAAATTTTATAGAGATTTTGTGACTGATTTCGATTTGTACAACGATTCTTATCACATTTCCGAAATTTCTGCCCGTTTGTTCCCATAGAGCGAGAACAATTTGCTTCCATAGTTCGAACCCAAGTCTGAAATTAGCGTCCATAAAAATCATGATTTTTCAAAAAATTAAACTTGATAAAGATTTTCTGACTGAATTCGATTTGGACAACGATTGTTATCACCCTTCCAAAATTTCAACACGTTCGGTTTCGTAGAGCCTGAAATAACTGCTTGGAAAGTTCGAACCCAAGTCTGAAATGAGCGTCTATTATAACCATGATTTTTAAAAATATACTATTTTATGGAGATTTTGTGGTTGAATTCTATTTGTACAACGATTCTTTTCCTTATTCCGAAATTTCGGCCCGTTTGGTTCCATAGAGCCTGAACAAACTGCTTCCAAAGTTCGAACCCAAGTCTGAAATTATCGTCCATAAAAATCATGATTTTTCTAAAAATTAAATTTTATAAAGATTTTCTGACTGAATTAGATTCGGACAACGATTGTTATCAACCTTCTAAAATTTCAGCCCGTTCGGTCCCGTAGAGCCTGAAATAACTGCTTCGAAAGTTTGAACCCAAGTCTGAAATGAGCGTCTATTATAACCATGATTTTTAAAAATATACTATTTTATGGAGATTTTGTGATTGAATTCTATTTGTACATCGATTCTTTTCCTTTTTCCGAAATTTCGGCCCGTTTGGTTCCATAGAGCCTGAACAAACTGCTTCCACTGTTCGAACCAAAGTCTGAAATTATCGTCCATAAAAAGTCATGATTTCTCTTAAAATAAAACTTTATAGAGATTTTCTGACTGAATTCGATTTGGACAACGATTTTTATCACTATTCCAAAATTTCAGCCCGTTCGGTCCCATAGAGCCTGAAATACCTGTTTCGAAAGTACGAACCCAAGTCTGAAATTAGCGTCTATTAAAACCATGATTTTTCTAAAAATACATCTTTATATAGATTTTGTGACTGAATTCGATTGAGACAACGATTGTTATCACTTTTCCGAAATTTCAGCCCGTTCGGTCCCATAGAGCATGAAATAACTGCTTCGAAAGTTCGAACCCAAGTCTGAAATGAGCGTCTATTATAAGCATGATTTTTAAAAATATACAAATTTATGGAGATTTTGTGATTGAATTTTATTTGGACGGCGAATCTTATCACATTTCCGAAATTTTGCCCCATTTGGTCCTACAGAGCCTGAAAAAACTGCTTCCAAAGTTCAAACCCAAGTCTGGAATAAGCGAACATAAAAATGAAGATTTTTCAAAAAATACAACTTAATGGAGATTTTGTGACTGAATTCGATTTGTGCAACGATTCTTATCACATTTCAGATATTTCGGCCCGTTTGTTCCCATAGAGCCAGAACAAACTGCTTCCAAAGTTCGAACCCAAGTCTGAAATAAGCGTCCATAAAAATCATGATTTTTCTAAAAATTACACTTTATAAAGATTTTCTGACTGAATTAGATTTTGACAACGATTGTTATCACCCTTCCAAAATTTCAGCCCGTTCGGTCCCGTAGAGCCTGAAATAACTGCTAAGAAAGTTCGTACCCAAGTCTGAAATGAGCGTCCATAAAAACCGTGATTTTTCTAAAAATTAAATTTTATAGAGATTTTGTGACTGATTTCGATTTGTACAACGATTCTTATCACATTTCCGAAATTTCTGCCCGTTTGTTCCCATAGAGCGAGAACAATTTGCTTCCATAGTTCGAACCCAAGTCTGAAATTAGCGTCCATAAAAATCATGATTTTTCAAAAAATTAAACTTGATAAAGATTTTCTGACTGAATTCGATTTGGACAACGATTGTTATCACCCTTCCAAAATTTCAACACGTTCGGTTTCGTAGAGCCTGAAATAACTGCTTGGAAAGTTCGAACCCAAGTCTGAAATGAGCGTCTATTATAACCATGATTTTTAAAAATATACTATTTTATGGAGATTTTGTGGTTGAATTCTATTTGTACAACGATTCTTTTCCTTATTCCGAAATTTCGGCCCGTTTGGTTCCATAGAGCCTGAACAAACTGCTTCCAAAGTTCGAACCCAAGTCTGAAATTATCGTCCATAAAAATCATGATTTTTCTAAAAATTAAATTTTATAAAGATTTTCTGACTGAATTAGATTCGGACAACGATTGTTATCACCCTTCTAAAATTTCAGCCCGTTCGGTCCCGTAGAGCCTGAAATAACTGCTTCGAAAGTTTGAACCCAAGTCTGAAATGAGCGTCTATTATAACCATGATTTTTAAAAATATACTATTTTATGGAGATTTTGTGATTGAATTCTATTTGTACATCGATTCTTTTCCTTTTTCCGAAATTTCGGCCCGTTTGGTTCCATAGAGCCTGAACAAACTGCTTCCACTGTTCGAACCAAAGTCTGAAATTATCGTCCATAAAAAGTCATGATTTCTCTTAAAATAAAACTTTATAGAGATTTTCTGACTGAATTCGATTTGGACAACGATTTTTATCACTATTCCAAAATTTCAGCCCGTTCGGTCCCATAGAGCCTGAAATACCTGTTTCGAAAGTACGAACCCAAGTCTGAAATTAGCGTCTATTAAAACCATGATTTTTCTAAAAATACATCTTTATATAGATTTTGTGACTGAATTCGATTGAGAAAACGATTGTTATCACTTTTCCGAAATTTCAGCCCGTTCGGTCCCGTAGAGCCTGAATTAACTGCTTAGAAAGTTCGAACCAAAGTCTGAAATGAGCGTCCATAAAACATGATTTTTCTAAAAATAAAACTTTATAGAGATTTTGTGACTGAATTCGAATTTGACAACGATTGTTATCACTTTTCCGAAATTTCAGCCCGTTCGGTCCCATAGAGCATGAAATAACTGCTTCGAAAGTTCGAACCCAAGTCTGAAATGAGCGTCTATTATAAGCATGATTTTTAAAAATATACAAATTTATGGAGATTTTGTGATTGAATTTTATTTGGACGGCGAATCTTATCACATTTCCGAAATTTTTCCCCATTTGGTCCTACAGAGCCTGAAAAAACTGCTAAGAAAGTTCGTACCCAAGTCTGAAATGAGCGTCCATAAAAACCGTGATTTTTCTAAAAATTAAATTTTATAGAGATTTTGTGACTGATTTCGAATTTGACAACGATTGTTATCACTTTTCCGAAATTTCAGCCCGTTCGGTCCCATAGAGCATGAAATAACTGCTTCGAAAGTTCGAACCCAAGTCTGAAATGAGCGTCTATTATAACCATGATTTTTAAAAATATACTATTTTATGGAGATTTTTTGGTTGAATTCTATTTGTACAACGATTCTTTTCCTTATTCCGAAATTTCGGCCCGTTTGGTTCCATAGAGCCTGAACAAACTGCTTCCAAAGTTCGAACCCAAGTCTGAAATTATCGTCCATAAAAATCATGATTTTTCTAAAAATTAAATTTTATAAAGATTTTCTGACTGAATTAGATTCGGACAACGATTGTTATCACCCTTCTAAAATTTCAGACCGTTCGGTCCCGTAGAGCCTGAAATAACTGCTTGGAAAGTTCGAACCCAAGTCTGAAATGAGCGTCTATTATAACCATGATTTTTAAAAATATACTAATTTATGGAGATTTTGTGATTGAATTCTATTTGTACATCGATTCTTTTCCTTTTTCCGAAATTTCGGCCCGTTTGGTTCCATAGAGCCTGAACAAACTGCTTCCACTGTTCGAACCAAAGTCTGAAATTATCGTCCATAAAAAGTCATGATTTCTCTTAAAATAAAACTTTATAGAGATTTTCTGACTGAATTCGATTTGGACAACGATTTTTATCACTATTCCAAAATTTCAGCCCGTTCGCTCCCATAGAGCCTGAAATACCTGTTTCGAAAGTTCGAACCCAAGTCTCAAATTAGCGTCTATTAAATCATGATTTTTCTAAAACTACAACTTTATGGAGATTTTGTGACTGAATTCAATTTGTACAACGATTCTTATCAATATTCCAAAATATAAGCACGTTCTGTCCCATAGAGCCTTAAATAACTGCTTCCAAAGTTCGAACCCAAGTTTGAAATGAGCATCTATTAAAACCATGATTTAAAAAAAAATAGAAATTTATGGTGATTTTGTGACTGAATTCGATTTGTACAACGATTCTTATCATATTTCAGAAATTTCGGCCCGTTTGTTCCCATAGAGCCAGAACAAACTGCTTCCAAAGTTCGAACCAAAATCTGAAATCAGCGTCCATAAAAATTCATGATTTTTCTAAAATTAAAACTTTATGGAGATTTTCTGACTGAATTCGATTTGGACAACGATTCTTATCACTATTCCAAAATTTCAGCCCGTTCGGTCCCATAGAGCCTGAAATACCTGTTTCGAAAGTACGAACCCAAGTCTGAAATTAGCGTCTATTAAAACCATGATTTTTCTAAAAATACATCTTTATATAGATTTTGTGACTGAATTCGATTGAGACAACGATTGTTATAACATTTCCGAAATTTCAGCCCGTTCGGTCCCGTAGAGCCTGAAATAACTGCTTCGAAAGTTTGAACCCAAGTCTGAAATGAGCGTCTATTATAACCATGATTTTTAAAAATATACTATTTTATGGAGATTTTGTGATTGAATTCTATTTGTACATCGATTCTTTTCCTTTTTCCGAAATTTCGGCCCGTTTGGTTCCATAGAGCCTGAACAAACTGCTTCCACTGTTCGAACCAAAGTCTGAAATTATCGTCCATAAAAAGTCATGATTTCTCTTAAAATAAAACTTTATAGAGATTTTCTGACTGAATTCGATTTGGACAACGATTTTTATCACTATTCCAAAATTTCAGCCCGTTCGGTCCCATAGAGCCTGAAATACCTGTTTCGAAAGTACGAACCCAAGTCTGAAATTAGCGTCTATTAAAACCATGATTTTTCTAAAAATACATCTTTATATAGATTTTGTGACTGAATTCGATTGAGACAACGATTGTTATCACTTTTCCGAAATTTCAGCCCGTTCGGTCCCGTAGAGCCTGAATTAACTGCTTAGAAAGTTCGAACCAAAGTCTGAAATGAGCGTCCATAAAACATGATTTTTCTAAAAATAAAACTTTATAGAGATTTTGTGACTGAATTCGAATTTGACAACGATTGTTATCACTTTTCCGAAATTTCAGCCCGTTCGGTCCCATAGAGCATGAAATAACTGCTTCGAAAGTTCGAACCCAAGTCTGAAATGAGCGTCTATTATAAGCATGATTTTTAAAAATATACAAATTTATGGAGATTTTGTGATTGAATTTTATTTGGACGGCGAATCTTATCACATTTCCGAAATTTTGCCCCATTTGGTCCTACAGAGCCTGAAAAAACTGCTTCCAAAGTTCAAACCCAAGTCTGGAATAAGCGAACATAAAAATGAAGATTTTTCAAAAAATACAACTTAATGGAGATTTTGTGACTGAATTCGATTTGTGCAACGATTCTTATCACATTTCAGATATTTCGGCCCGTTTGTTCCCATAGAGCCAGAACAAACTGCTTCCAAAGTTCGAACCCAAGTCTGAAATAAGCGTCCATAAAAATCATGATTTTTCTAAAAATTACACTTTATAAAGATTTTCTGACTGAATTAGATTTTGACAACGATTGTTATCACCCTTCCAAAATTTCAGCCCGTTCGGTCCCGTAGAGCCTGAAATAACTGCTAAGAAAGTTCGTACCCAAGTCTGAAATGAGCGTCCATAAAAACCGTGATTTTTCTAAAAATTAAATTTTATAGAGATTTTGTGACTGATTTCGATTTGTACAACGATTCTTATCACATTTCCGAAATTTCTGCCCGTTTGTTCCCATAGAGCGAGAACAATTTGCTTCCATAGTTCGAACCCAAGTCTGAAATTAGCGTCCATAAAAATCATGATTTTTCAAAAAATTAAACTTGATAAAGATTTTCTGACTAAATTCGATTTGGACAACGATTGTTATCACCCTTCCAAAATTTCAACACGTTCGGTTTCGTAGAGCCTGAAATAACTGCTTGGAAAGTTCGAACCCAAGTCTGAAATGAGCGTCTATTATAACCATGATTTTTAAAAATATACTATTTTATGGAGATTTTGTGGTTGAATTCTATTTGTACAACGATTCTTTTCCTTATTCCGAAATTTCGGCCCGTTTGGTTCCATAGAGCCTGAACAAACTGCTTCCAAAGTTCGAACCCAAGTCTGAAATTATCGTCCATAAAAATCATGATTTTTCTAAAAATTAAATTTTATAAAGATTTTCTGACTGAATTAGATTCGGACAACGATTGTTATCACCCTTCTAAAATTTCAGCCCGTTCGGTCCCGTAGAGCCTGAAATAACTGCTTCGAAAGTTTGAACCCAAGTCTGAAATGAGCGTCTATTATAACCATGATTTTTAAAAATATACTATTTTATGGAGATTTTGTGATTGAATTCTATTTGTACATCGATTCTTTTCCTTTTTCCGAAATTTCGGCCCGTTTGGTTCCATAGAGCCTGAACAAACTGCTTCCACTGTTCGAACCAAAGTCTGAAATTATCGTCCATAAAAAGTCATGATTTCTCTTAAAATAAAACTTTATAGAGATTTTCTGACTGAATTCGATTTGGACAACGATTTTTATCACTATTCCAAAATTTCAGCCCGTTCGGTCCCATAGAGCCTGAAATACCTGTTTCGAAAGTACGAACCCAAGTCTGAAATTAGCGTCTATTAAAACCATGATTTTTCTAAAAATACATCTTTATATAGATTTTGTGACTGAATTCGATTGAGACAACGATTGTTATCACTTTTCCGAAATTTCAGCCCGTTCGGTCCCGTAGAGCCTGAATTAACTGCTTAGAAAGTTCGAACCAAAGTCTGAAATGAGCGTCCATAAAACATGATTTTTCTAAAAATAAAACTTTATAGAGATTTTGTGACTGAATTCGAATTTGACAACGATTGTTATCACTTTTCCGAAATTTCAGCCCGTTCGGTCCCATAGAGCATGAAATAACTGCTTCGAAAGTTCGAACCCAAGTCTGAAATGAGCGTCTATTATAAGCATGATTTTTAAAAATATACAAATTTATGGAGATTTTGTGATTGAATTTTATTTGGACGGCGAATCTTATCACATTTCCGAAATTTTTCCCCATTTGGTCCTACAGAGCCTGAAAAAACTGCTTCCAAAGTTCAAACCCAAGTCTGGAATAAGCGAACATAAAAATGAAGATTTTTCAAAAAATACAACTTAATGGAGATTTTGTGACTGAATTCGATTTGTGCAACGATTCTTATCACATTTCAGATATTTCGGCCCGTTTGTTCCCATAGAGCCAGAACAAACTGCTTCCAAAGTTCGAACCCAAGTCTGAAATAAGCGTCCATAAAAATCATGATTTTTCTAAAAATTACACTTTATAAAGATTTTCTGACTGAATTAGATTTTGACAACGATTGTTATCACCCTTCCAAAATTTCAGCCCGTTCGGTCCCGTAGAGCCTGAAATAACTGCTAAGAAAGTTCGTACCCAAGTCTGAAATGAGCGTCCATAAAAACTGTGATTTTTCTAAAAATTAAATTTTATAGAGATTTTGTGACTGATTTCGATTTGTACAACGATTCTTATCACATTTCCGAAATTTCTGCCCGTTTGTTCCCATAGAGCGAGAACAATTTGCTTCCATAGTTCGAACCCAAGTCTGAAATTAGCGTCCATAAAAATCATGATTTTTCAAAAAATTAAACTTGATAAAGATTTTCTGACTGAATTCGATTTGGACAACGATTGTTATCACCCTTCCAAAATTTCAACACGTTCGGTTTCGTAGAGCCTGAAATAACTGCTTGGAAAGTTCGAACCCAAGTCTGAAATGAGCGTCTATTATAACCATGATTTTTAAAAATATACTATTTTGTGGAGATTTTGTGGTTGAATTCTATTTGTACAACGATTCTTTTCCTTATTCCGAAATTTCGGCCCGTTTGGTTCCATAGAGCCTGAACAAACTGCTTCCAAAGTTCGAACCCAAGTCTCAAATTAGCGTCTATTCAATCATGATTTTTCTAAAACTACAACTTTATGGAGATTTTGTGACTGAATTCAATTTGTACAACGATTCTTATCAATATTCCAAAATATAAGCACGTTCTGTCCCATAGAGCCTTAAATAACTGCTTCCAAAGTTCGAACCCAAGTTTGAAATGAGCATCTATTAAAACCATGATTTAAAAAAAATTAGAAATTTATGGTGATTTTGTGACTGAATTCGATTTGTACAACGATTCTTATCATATTTCAGAAATTTCGGCCCGTTTGTTCCCATAGAGCCAGAACAAACTGCTTCCAAAGTTCGAACCAAAATCTGAAATTAGCGTCCATAAAAATTCATGATTTTTCTAAAATTAAAACTTTATAGAGATTTTCTGACTGAATTCGATTTGGACAACGATTCTTATCACTATTCCAAAATTTCAGCCCGTTCGGTCCCATAGAGCCTGAAATACCTGTTTCGAAAGTACGAACCCAAGTCTGAAATTAGCGTCTATTAAAACCATGATTTTTCTAAAAATACATCTTTATATAGATTTTGTGACTGAATTCGATTGAGACAACGATTGTTATAACATTTCCGAAATTTCAGCCCGTTCGGTCCCGTAGAGCCTGAAATAACTGCTTCGAAAGTTTGAACCCAAGTCTGAAATGAGCGTCTATTAAATCATGATTTTTCTAAAACTACAACTTTATGGAGATTTTGTGACTGAATTCAATTTGTACAACGATTCTTATCAATATTCCAAAATATAAGCACGTTCTGTCCCATAGAGTCTTAAATAACTGCTTCCAAAGTTCGAACCCAAGTTTGAAATGAGCATCTATTAAAACCATGATTTAAAGAAAAATAGAAATTTATGGTGATTTTGTGACTGAATTCGATTTGTACATCGATTCTTTTCCTTTTTCCGAAATTTCGGCCCGTTTGGTTCCATAGAGCCTGAACAAACTGCTTCCACTGTTCGAACCAAAGTCTGAAATTATCGTCCATAAAAAGTCATGATTTCTCTTAAAATAAAACTTTATAGAGATTTTCTGACTGAATTCGATTTGGACAACGATTTTTATCACTATTCCAAAATTTCAGCCCGTTCGGTCCCATAGAGTCTGAAATACCTGTTTCGAAAGTACGAACCCAAGTCTGAAATTAGCGTCTATTAAAACCATGATTTTTCTAAAAATACATCTTTATATAGATTTTGTGACTGAATTCGATTGAGACAACGATTGTTATCACTTTTCCGAAATTTCAGCCCGTTCGGTCCCGTAGAGCCTGAATTAACTGCTAAGAAAGTTCGAACCAAAGTCTGAAATGAGCGTCCATAAAACATGATTTTTCTAAAAATAAAACTTTATAGAGATTTTGTGACTGAATTCGAATTTGACAACGATTGTTATCACTTTTCCGAAATTTCAGCCCGTTCGGTCCCATAGAGCATGAAATAACTGCTTCGAAAGTTCGAACCCAAGTCTGAAATGAGCGTCTATTATAAGCATGATTTTTAAAAATATACAAATTTATGGAGATTTTGTGATTGAATTTTATTTGGACGGCGAATCTTATCACATTTCCGAAATTTTGACCCATTTGGTCCTACAGAGCCTGAAAAAACTGCTTCCAAAGTTCAAACCCAAGTCTGGAATAAGCGAACATAAAAATGAAGATTTTTCAAAAAATACAACTTAATGGAGATTTTGTGACTGAATTCGATTTGTGCAACGATTCTTATCACATTTCAGATATTTCGGCCCGTTTGTTCCCATAGAGCCAGAACAAACTGCTTCCAAAGTTCGAACCCAAGTCTGAAATAAGCGTCCATAGAAATCATGATTTTTCTAAAAATTACACTTTATAAAGATTTTCTGACTGAATTAGATTTTGACAACGATTGTTATCACCCTTCCAAAATTTCAGCCCGTTCGGTCCCGTAGAGCCTGAAATAACTGCTAAGAAAGTTCGTACCCAAGTCTGAAATGAGCGTCCATAAAAACCGTGATTTTTCTAAAAATTAAATTTTATAGAGATTTTGTGACTGATTTCGATTTGTACAACGATTCTTATCACATTTCCGAAATTTCTGCCCGTTTGTTCCCATAGAGCGAGAACAATTTGCTTCCATAGTTCGAACCCAAGTCTGAAATTAGCGTCCATAAAAATCATGATTTTTCAAAAAATTAAACTTGATAAAGATTTTCTGACTGAATTCGATTTGGACAACGATTGTTATCACCCTTCCAAAATTTCAACACGTTCGGTTTCGTAGAGCCTGAAATAACTGCTTGGAAAGTTCGAACCCAAGTCTGAAATGAGCGTCTATTATAACCATGATTTTTAAAAATATACTATTTTATGGAGATTTTGTGGTTGAATTCTATTTGTACAACGATTCTTTTCCTTATTCCGAAATTTCGGCCCGTTTGGTTCCATAGAGCCTGAACAAACTGCTTCCAAAGTTCGAACCCAAGTCTCAAATTAGCGTCTATTCAATCATGATTTTTCTAAAACTACAACTTTATGGAGATTTTGTGACTGAATTCAATTTGTACAACGATTCTTATCAATATTCCAAAATATAAGCACGTTCTGTCCCATAGAGCCTTAAATAACTGCTTCCAAAGTTCGAACCCAAGTTTGAAATGAGCATCTATTAAAACCATGATTTAAAAAAAAATAGAAATTTATGGTGATTTTGTGACTGAATTCGATTTGTACAACGATTCTTATCATATTTCAGAAATTTCGGCCCGTTTGTTCCCATAGAGCCAGAACAAACTGCTTCCAAAGTTCGAACCAAAATCTGAAATTAGCGTCCATAAAAATTCATGATTTTTCTAAAATTAAAACTTTATAGAGATTTTCTGACTGAATTCGATTTGGACAACGATTCTTATCACTATTCCAAAATTTCAGCCCGTTCGGTCCCATAGAGCCTGAAATACCTGTTTCGAAAGTACGAACCCAAGTCTGAAATTAGCGTCTATTAAAACCATGATTTTTCTAAAAATACATCTTTATATAGATTTTGTGACTGAATTCGATTGAGACAACGATTGTTATAACATTTCCGAAATTTCAGCCCGTTCGGTCCCGTACAGCCTGAAATAACTGCTTCGAAAGTTTGAACCCAAGTCTGAAATGAGCGTCTATTAAATCATGATTTTTCTAAAACTACAACTTTATGGAGATTTTGTGACTGAATTCAATTTGTACAACGATTCTTATCAATATTCCAAAATATAAGCACGTTCTGTCCCATAGAGTCTTAAATAACTGCTTCCAAAGTTCGAACCCAAGTTTGAAATGAGCATCTATTAAAACCATGATTTAAAGAAAAATAGAAATTTATGGTGATTTTGTGACTGAATTCGATTTGTACATCGATTCTTTTCCTTTTTCCGAAATTTCGGCCCGTTTGGTTCCATAGAGCCTGAACAAACTGCTTCCACTGTTCGAACCAAAGTCTGAAATTATCGTCCATAAAAAGTCATGATTTCTCTTAAAATAAAACTTTATAGAGATTTTCTGACTGAATTCGATTTGGACAACGATTTTTATCACTATTCCAAAATTTCAGCCCGTTCGGTCCCATAGAGTCTGAAATACCTGTTTCGAAAGTACGAACCCAAGTCTGAAATTAGCGTCTATTAAAACCATGATTTTTCTAAAAATACATCTTTATATAGATTTTGTGACTGAATTCGATTGAGACAACGATTGTTATCACTTTTCCGAAATTTCAGCCCGTTCGGTCCCATAGAGCCTGAAATACCTGTTTCGAAAGTACGAACCCAAGTCTGAAATTAGCGTCTATTAAAACCATGATTTTTCTAAAAATACATCTTTATATAGATTTTGTGACTGAATTCGATTGAGACAACGATTGTTATCACTTTTCCGAAATTTCAGCCCGTTCGGTCCCATAGAGCATGAAATAACTGCTTCGAAAGTTCGAACCCAAGTCTGAAATGAGCGTCTATTATAAGCATGATTTTTAAAAATATACAAATTTATGGAGATTTTGTGATTGAATTTTATTTGGACGGCGAATCTTATCACATTTCCGAAATTTTGCCCCATTTGGTCCTACAGAGCCTGAAAAAACTGCTTCCAAAGTTCAAACCCAAGTCTGGAATAAGCGAACATAAAAATGAAGATTTTTCAAAAAATACAACTTAATGGAGATTTTGTGACTGAATTCGATTTGTGCAACGATTCTTATCACATTTCAGATATTTCGGCCCGTTTGTTCCCATAGAGCCAGAACAAACTGCTTCCAAAGTTCGAACCCAAGTCTGAAATAAGCGTCCATAAAAATCATGATTTTTCTAAAAATTACACTTTATAAAGATTTTCTGACTGAATTAGATTTTGACAACGATTGTTATCACCCTTCCAAAATTTCAGCCCGTTCGGTCCCGTAGAGCCTGAAATAACTGCTAAGAAAGTTCGTACCCAAGTCTGAAATGAGCGTCCATAAAAACCGTGATTTTTCTAAAAATTAAATTTTATAGAGATTTTGTGACTGATTTCGATTTGTACAACGATTCTTATCACATTTCCGAAATTTCTGCCCGTTTGTTCCCATAGAGCGAGAACAATTTGCTTCCATAGTTCGAACCCAAGTCTGAAATTAGCGTCCATAAAAATCATGATTTTTCAAAAAATTAAACTTGATAAAGATTTTCTGACTGAATTCGATTTGGACAACGATTGTTATCACCCTTCCAAAATTTCAACACGTTCGGTTTCGTAGAGCCTGAAATAACTGCTTGGAAAGTTCGAACCCAAGTCTGAAATGAGCGTCTATTATAACCATGATTTTTAAAAATATACTATTTTATGGAGATTTTGTGGTTGAATTCTATTTGTACAACGATTCTTTTCCTTATTCCGAAATTTCGGCCCGTTTGGTTCCATAGAGCCTGAACAAACTGCTTCCAAAGTTCGAACCCAAGTCTGAAATTATCGTCCATAAAAATCATGATTTTTCTAAAAATTAAATTTTATAAAGATTTTCTGACTGAATTAGATTCGGACAACGATTGTTATCACCCTTCTAAAATTTCAGCCCGTTCGGTCCCGTAGAGCCTGAAATAACTGCTTCGAAAGTTTGAACCCAAGTCTGAAATGAGCGTCTATTATAACCATGATTTTTAAAAATATACTATTTTATGGAGATTTTGTGATTGAATTCTATTTGTACATCGATTCTTTTCCTTTTTCCGAAATTTCGGCCCGTTTGGTTCCATAGAGCCTGAACAAACTGCTTCCACTGTTCGAACCAAAGTCTGAAATTATCGTCCATAAAAAGTCATGATTTCTCTTAAAATAAAACTTTATAGAGATTTTCTGACTGAATTCGATTTGGACAACGATTTTTATCACTATTCCAAAATTTCAGCCCGTTCGGTCCCATAGAGCCTGAAATACCTGTTTCGAAAGTACGAACCCAAGTCTGAAATTAGCGTCTATTAAAACCATGATTTTTCTAAAAATACATCTTTATATAGATTTTGTGACTGAATTCGATTGAGACAACGATTGTTATCACTTTTCCGAAATTTCAGCCCGTTCGGTCCCATAGAGCATGAAATAACTGCTTCGAAAGTTCGAACCCAAGTCTGAAATGAGCGTCTATTATAAGCATGATTTTTAAAAATATACAAATTTATGGAGATTTTGTGATTGAATTTTATTTGGACGGCGAATCTTATCACATTTCCGAAATTTTGCCCCATTTGGTCCTACAGAGCCTGAAAAAACTGCTTCCAAAGTTCAAACCCAAGTCTGGAATAAGCGAACATAAAAATGAAGATTTTTCAAAAAATACAACTTAATGGAGATTTTGTGACTGAATTCGATTTGTGCAACGATTCTTATCACATTTCAGATATTTCGGCCCGTTTGTTCCCATAGAGCCAGAACAAACTGCTTCCAAAGTTCGAACCCAAGTCTGAAATAAGCGTCCATAAAAATCATGATTTTTCTAAAAATTACACTTTATAAAGATTTTCTGACTGAATTAGATTTTGACAACGATTGTTATCACCCTTCCAAAATTTCAGCCCGTTCGGTCCCGTAGAGCCTGAAATAACTGCTAAGAAAGTTCGTACCCAAGTCTGAAATGAGCGTCCATAAAAACCGTGATTTTTCTAAAAATTAAATTTTATAGAGATTTTGTGACTGATTTCGATTTGTACAACGATTCTTATCACATTTCCGAAATTTCTGCCCGTTTGTTCCCATAGAGCGAGAACAATTTGCTTCCATAGTTCGAACCCAAGTCTGAAATTAGCGTCCATAAAAATCATGATTTTTCAAAAAATTAAACTTGATAAAGATTTTCTGACTGAATTCGATTTGGACAACGATTGTTATCACCCTTCCAAAATTTCAACACGTTCGGTTTCGTAGAGCCTGAAATAACTGCTTGGAAAGTTCGAACCCAAGTCTGAAATGAGCGTCTATTATAACCATGATTTTTAAAAATATACTATTTTATGGAGATTTTGTGGTTGAATTCTATTTGTACAACGATTCTTTTCCTTATTCCGAAATTTCGGCCCGTTTGGTTCCATAGAGCCTGAACAAACTGCTTCCAAAGTTCGAACCCAAGTCTGAAATTATCGTCCATAAAAATCATGATTTTTCTAAAAATTAAATTTTATAAAGATTTTCTGACTGAATTAGATTCGGACAACGATTGTTATCACCCTTCTAAAATTTCAGCCCGTTCGGTCCCGTAGAGCCTGAAATAACTGCTTCGAAAGTTTGAACCCAAGTCTGAAATGAGCGTCTATTATAACCATGATTTTTAAAAATATACTATTTTATGGAGATTTTGTGATTGAATTCTATTTGTACATCGATTCTTTTCCTTTTTCCGAAATTTCGGCCCGTTTGGTTCCATAGAGCCTGAACAAACTGCTTCCACTGTTCGAACCAAAGTCTGAAATTATCGTCCATAAAAAGTCATGATTTCTCTTAAAATAAAACTTTATAGAGATTTTCTGACTGAATTCGATTTGGACAACGATTTTTATCACTATTCCAAAATTTCAGCCCGTTCGGTCCCATAGAGCCTGAAATACCTGTTTCGAAAGTACGAACCCAAGTCTGAAATTAGCGTCTATTAAAACCATGATTTTTCTAAAAATACATCTTTATATAGATTTTGTGACTGAATTCGATTGAGAAAACGATTGTTATCACTTTTCCGAAATTTCAGCCCGTTCGGTCCCGTAGAGCCTGAATTAACTGCTTAGAAAGTTCGAACCAAAGTCTGAAATGAGCGTCCATAAAACATGATTTTTCTAAAAATAAAACTTTATAGAGATTTTGTGACTGAATTCGAATTTGACAACGATTGTTATCACTTTTCCGAAATTTCAGCCCGTTCGGTCCCATAGAGCATGAAATAACTGCTTCGAAAGTTCGAACCCAAGTCTGAAATGAGCGTCTATTATAAGCATGATTTTTAAAAATATACAAATTTATGGAGATTTTGTGATTGAATTTTATTTGGACGGCGAATCTTATCACATTTCCGAAATTTTTCCCCATTTGGTCCTACAGAGCCTGAAAAAACTGCTTCCAAAGTTCAAACCCAAGCGAACATAAAAATGAAGATTTTTCAAAAAATACAACTTAATGGAGATTTTGTGACTGAATTCGATTTGTGCAACGATTCTTATCACATTTCAGATATTTCGGCCCGTTTGTTCCCATAGAGCCAGAACAAACTGCTTCCAAAGTTCGAACCCAAGTCTGAAATAAGCGTCCATAAAAATCATGATTTTTCTAAAAATTACACTTTATAAAGATTTTCTGACTGAATTAGATTTTGACAATGATTGTTATCACCCTTCCAAAATTTCAGCCCGTTCGGTCCCGTAGAGCCTGAAATAACTGCTAAGAAAGTTCGTACCCAAGTCTGAAATGAGCGTCCATAAAAACCGTGATTTTTCTAAAAATTAAATTTTATAGAGATTTTGTGACTGATTTCGATTTGTACAACGATTCTTATCACATTTCCGAAATTTCTGCCCGTTTGTTCCCATAGAGCGAGAACAATTTGCTTCCATAGTTCGAACCCAAGTCTGAAATTAGCGTCCATAAAAATCATGATTTTTCAAAAAATTAAACTTGATAAAGATTTTCTGACTGAATTCGATTTGGACAACGATTGTTATCACCCTTCCAAAATTTCAACACGTTCGGTTTCGTAGAGCCTGAAATAACTGCTTGGAAAGTTCGAACCCAAGTCTGAAATGAGCGTCTATTATAACCATGATTTTTAAAAATATACTATTTTATGGAGATTTTGTGGTTGAATTCTATTTGTACAACGATTCTTTTCCTTATTCCGAAATTTCGGCCCGTTTGGTTCCATAGAGCCTGAACAAACTGCTTCCAAAGTTCGAACCCAAGTCTGAAATTATCGTCCATAAAAATCATGATTTTTCTAAAAATTAAATTTTATAAAGATTTTCTGACTGAATTAGATTCGGACAACGATTGTTATCACCCTTCTAAAATTTCAGACCGTTCGGTCCCGTAGAGCCTGAAATAACTGCTTGGAAAGTTCGAACCCAAGTCTGAAATGAGCGTCTATTATAACCATGATTTTTAAAAATATACTAATTTATGGAGATTTTGTGATTGAATTCTATTTGTACATCGATTCTTTTCCTTTTTCCGAAATTTCGGCCCGTTTGGTTCCATAGAGCCTGAACAAACTGCTTCCACTGTTCGAACCAAAGTCTGAAATTATCGTCCATAAAAAGTCATGATTTCTCTTAAAATAAAACTTTATAGAGATTTTCTGACTGAATTCGATTTGGACAACGATTTTTATCACTATTCCAAAATTTCAGCCCGTTCGCTCCCATAGAGCCTGAAATACCTGTTTCGAAAGTTCGAACCCAAGTCTCAAATTAGCGTCTATTAAATCATGATTTTTCTAAAACTACAACTTTATGGAGATTTTGTGACTGAATTCAATTTGTACAACGATTCTTATCAATATTCCAAAATATAAGCACGTTCTGTCCCATAGAGCCTTAAATAACTGCTTCCAAAGTTCGAACCCAAGTTTGAAATGAGCATCTATTAAAACCATGATTTAAAAAAAAATAGAAATTAATGGTGATTTTGTGACTGAATTCGATTTGTACAACGATTCTAATCATATTTCAGAAATTTCGGCCCGTTTGTTCCCATAGAGCCAGAACAAACTGCTTCCAAAGTTCGAACCAAAATCTGAAATTAGCGTCCATAAAAATTCATGATTTTTCTAAAATTAAAACTTTATAGAGATTTTCTGACTGAATTCGATTTGGACAACGATTCTTATCACTATTCCAAAATTTCAGCCCGTTCGGTCCCATAGAGCCTGAAATACCTGTTTCGAAAGTACGAACCCAAGTCTGAAATTAGCGTCTATTAAAACCATGATTTTTCTAAAAATACATCTTTATATAGATTTTGTGACTGAATTCGATTGAGACAACGATTGTTATAACATTTCCGAAATTTCAGCCCGTTCGGTCCCGTAGAGCCTGAAATAACTGCTTCGAAAGTTTGAACCCAAGTCTGAAATGAGCGTCTATTAAATCATGATTTTTCTAAAACTACAACTTTATGGAGATTTTGTGACTGAATTCAATTTGTACAACGATTCTTATCAATATTCCAAAATATAAGCACGTTCTGTCCCATAGAGTCTTAAATAACTGCTTCCAAAGTTCGAACCCAAGTTTGAAATGAGCATCTATTAAAACCATGATTTAAAGAAAAATAGAAATTTATGGTGATTTTGTGACTGAATTCGATTTGTACATCGATTCTTTTCCTTTTTCCGAAATTTCGGCCCGTTTGGTTCCATAGAGCCTGAACAAACTGCTTCCACTGTTCGAACCAAAGTCTGAAATTATCGTCCATAAAAAGTCATGATTTCTCTTAAAATAAAACTTTATAGAGATTTTCTGACTGAATTCGATTTGGACAACGATTTTTATCACTATTCCAAAATTTCAGCCCGTTCGGTCCCATAGAGCCTGAAATACCTGTTTCGAAAGTACGAACCCAAGTCTGAAATTAGCGTCTATTAAAACCATGATTTTTCTAAAAATACATCTTTATATAGATTTTGTGACTGAATTCGATTGAGACAACGATTGTTATCACTTTTCCGAAATTTCAGCCCGTTCGGTCCCGTAGAGCCTGAATTAACTGCTTAGAAAGTTCGAACCAAAGTCTGAAATGAGCGTCCATAAAACATGATTTTTCTAAAAATAAAACTTTATAGAGATTTTGTGACTGAATTCGAATTTGACAACGATTGTTATCACTTTTCCGAAATTTCAGCCCGTTCGGTCCCATAGAGCATGAAATAACTGCTTCGAAAGTTCGAACCCAAGTCTGAAATGAGCGTCTATTATAAGCATGATTTTTAAAAATATACAATTTTATGGAGATTTTGTGATTGAATTTTATTTGGACGGCGAATCTTATCACATTTCCGAAATTTTGACCCATTTGGTCCTACAGAGCCTGAAAAAACTGCTTCCAAAGTTCAAACCCAAGTCTGGAATAAGCGAACATAAAAATGAAGATTTTTCAAAAAATACAACTTAATGGAGATTTTGTGACTGAATTCGATTTGTGCAACGATTCTTATCACATTTCAGATATTTCGGCCCGTTTGTTCCCATAGAGCCAGAACAAACTGCTTCCAAAGTTCGAACCCAAGTCTGAAATAAGCGTCCATAGAAATCATGATTTTTCTAAAAATTACACTTTATAAAGATTTTCTGACTGAATTAGATTTTGACAACGATTGTTATCACCCTTCCAAAATTTCAGCCCGTTCGGTCCCGTAGAGCCTGAAATAACTGCTAAGAAAGTTCGTACCCAAGTCTGAAATGAGCGTCCATAAAAACCGTGATTTTTCTAAAAATTAAATTTTATAGAGATTTTGTGACTGATTTCGATTTGTACAACGATTCTTATCACATTTCCGAAATTTCTGCCCGTTTTTTCCCATAGAGCGAGAACAATTTGCTTCCATAGTTCGAACCCAAGTCTGAAATTAGCGTCCATAAAAATCATGATTTTTCAAAAAATTAAACTTGATAAAGATTTTCTGACTGAATTCGATTTGGACAACGATTGTTATCACCCTTCCAAAATTTCAACACGTTCGGTTTCGTAGAGCCTGAAATAACTGCTTGGAAAGTTCGAACCTAAGTCTGAAATGAGCGTCTATTATAACCATGATTTTTAAAAATATACTATTTTATGGAGATTTTGTGGTTGAATTCTATTTGTACAACGATTCTTTTCCTTATTCCGAAATTTCGGCCCGTTTGGTTCCATAGAGCCTGAACAAACTGCTTCCAAAGTTCGAACCCAAGTCTGAAATTATCGTCCATAAAAATCATGATTTTTCTAAAAATTAAATTTTATAAAGATTTTCTGACTGAATTAGATTCGGACAACGATTGTTATCACCCTTCTAAAATTTCAGACCGTTCGGTCCCGTAGAGCCTGAAATAACTGCTTGGAAAGTTCGAACCCAAGTCTGAAATGAGCGTCTATTATAACCATGATTTTTAAAAATATACTAATTTATGGAGATTTTGTGATTTAATTCTATTTGTACATCGATTCTTTTCCTTTTTCCGAAATTTCGGCCCGTTTGGTTCCATAGAGCCTGAACAAACTGCTTCCACTGTTCGAACCAAAGTCTGAAATTATCGTCCATAAAAAGTCATGATTTCTCTTAAAATAAAACTTTATAGAGATTTTCTGACTGAATTCGATTTGGACAACGATTTTTATCACTATTCCAAAATTTCAGCCCGTTCGCTCCCATAGAGCCTGAAATACCTGTTTCGAAAGTTCGAACCCAAGTCTCAAATTAGCGTCTATTAAATCATGATTTTTCTAAAACTACAACTTTATGGAGATTTTGTGACTGAATTCAATTTGTACAACGATTCTTATCAATATTCCAAAATATAAGCACGTTCTGTCCCATAGAGCCTTAAATAACTGCTTCCAAAGTTCGAACCCAAGTTTGAAATGAGCATCTATTAAAACCATGATTTAAAAAAAAATAGAAATTTATGGTGATTTTGTGACTGAATTCGATTTGTACAACGATTCTTATCATATTTCAGAAATTTCGGCCCGTTTGTTCCCATAGAGCCAGAACAAACTGCTTCCAAAGTTCGAACCAAAATCTGAAATTAGCGTCCATAAAAATTCATGATTTTTCTAAAATTAAAACTTTATAGAGATTTTCTGACTGAATTCGATTTGGACAACGATTCTTATCACTATTCCAAAATTTCAGCCCGTTCGGTCCCATAGAGCCTGAAATACCTGTTTCGAAAGTACGAACCCAAGTCTGAAATTAGCGTCTATTAAAACCATGATTTTTCTAAAAATACATCTTTATATAGATTTTGTGACTGAATTCGATTGAGACAACGATTGTTATAACATTTCCGAAATTTCAGCCCGTTCGGTCCCGTAGAGCCTGAAATAACTGCTTCGAAAGTTTGAACCCAAGTCTGAAATGAGCGTCTATTAAATCATGATTTTTCTAAAACTACAACTTTATGGAGATTTTGTGACTGAATTCAATTTGTACAACGATTCTTATCAATATTCCAAAATATAAGCACGTTCTGTCCCATAGAGTCTTAAATAACTGCTTCCAAAGTTCGAACCCAAGTTTGAAATGAGCATCTATTAAAACCATGATTTAAAGAAAAATAGACATTTATGGTGATTTTGTGACTGAATTCGATTTGTACATCGATTCTTTTCCTTTTTCCGAAATTTCGGCCCGTTTGGTTCCATAGAGCCTGAACAAACTGCTTCCACTGTTCGAACCAAAGTTTGAAATTATCGTCCATAAAAAGTCATGATTTCTCTTAAAATAAAACTTTATAGAGATTTTCTGACTGAATTCGATTTGGACAACGATTTTTATCACTATTCCAAAATTTCAGCCCGTTCGGTCCCATAGAGCCTGAAATACCTGTTTCGAAAGTACGAACCCAAGTCTGAAATTAGCGTCTATTAAAACCATGATTTTTCTAAAAATACATCTTTATATAGATTTTGTGACTGAATTCGATTGAGACAACGATTGTTATCACTTTTCCGAAATTTCAGCCCGTTCGGTCCCGTAGAGCCTGAATTAACTGCTTAGAAAGTTCGAACCAAAGTCTGAAATGAGCGTCCATAAAACATGATTTTTCTAAAAATAAAACTTTATAGAGATTTTGTGACTGAATTCGAATTTGACAACGATTGTTATCACTTTTCCGAAATTTCAGCCCGTTCGGTCTATATAATGGAGATTTTGTGACTGAATTCGATTTGTACAACGATTCTTATCACATTTCAGATATTTCGGCCCGTTTGTTCCCATAGAGCCAGAACAAACTGCTTCCAAATTTTGAACCCAAGTCTGAAATTAGCGTCCACAAAAATCATGATTTTTCTAAAAATTAAACTTACTAAAGATTTTCTGACTGAATTCGATTAGGACAACGATTGTTATTACCCTTCCAAAATTTCAACCGTTTGGTTTCGTAGAGTCTGAAATATCTGCTTGGAAAGTTCGAACCCAAGTCTGAAATTAGCGTCTATTAAAACCAAGATTTTTCTAAAAATACAACTTTATACAGATTTTGTGACTGAATTCGATTGAGACGACGATTGTTATAACTTTTCCAAAATTTCAGCCCGTTCGGTCCCGTAGAGCCTGAAATAACTGCTAAGAAAGTTCGTACCCAAGTCTGAAATGAGCGTCCATAAAAACCGTGATTTTTCTAAAAATAAAACTTTATATAGATTTTCTGACTGATTTCGATTTGTACAACGATTTTTATCACATTTCCGAAATTTCTGCCCGTTTGTTCCCATAGAGCGAGAATAATTTGCTTCCATAGTTCGAACCCAAGTCTGAAATTAGCGTCCATAAAAATCATGATTTTTCAAAAAATTAAACTTGATAAAGATTTTCTGACTGAATTCGATTTGGACAACGATTGTTATCACCCTTCCAAAATTTTAACCCGTTCGAATTCGTAGTGCCTGAAATAACTGCTTGGAAAGCTCGAACCCAAGTCTGAAATCAGCGTCTATTAAAACCATGATTTTTCTAAAAAATACAACTTTATATAGATTTTGTTACTGAATTCGATTGAGACAACGATTGTTATAACTTTTTCGATATTTCAGCCCGTTCGGTCCCGTAGAGCCTGAAATAACTGATAAGAAAGTTCGTACCCAAGTCTGAAATGAGCGTCCATAAAAACCGTGATTTTTCTAAAAATTAAATTTTATAGAGATTTTGTGACTGATTTCGATTTGTACAACGATTCTTATCACATTTCCGAAATTTCTGCCCGTTTGTTCCCATAGAGCGAGAACAATTTGCTTCCATAGTTCGAACCCAAGTCTGAAATTAGCGTCCATAAAAATCATGATTTTTCAAAAAATTAAACTTGATAAAGATTTTCTGACTGAATTCGATTTGGACAACGATTGTTATCACCCTTCCAAAATTTCAACACGTTCGGTTTCGTAGAGCCTGAAATAACAGCTTGGAAAGTTCGAACCCAAGTCTGAAATGAGCGTCTATTCTAACCATGATTTTTAAAAATATACTATTTTATGGAGATTTTGTGGTTGAATTCTATTTGTACAACGATTCTTTTCCTTATTCCGAAATTTCAGCCCGTTCGGTCCCGTAGAGCCTGAATTAACTGCTTAGAAAGTTCGAACCAAAGTCTGAAATGAGCGTCCATAAAACATGATTTTTCTAAAAATAAAACTTTATAGAGATTTTGTGACTGAATTCGAATTTGACAACGATTGTTATCACTTTTCCGAAATTTCAGCCCGTTCGGTCCCATAGAGCATGAAATAACTGCTTCGAAAGTTCGAACCCAAGTCTGAAATGAGCGTCTATTATAAGCATGATTTTTAAAAATATACAAATTTATGGAGATTTTGTGATTGAATTTTATTTGGACGGCGAATCTTATCACATTTCCGAAATTTTGACCCATTTGGTCCTACAGAGCCTGAAAAAACTGCTTCCAAAGTTCAAACCCATTAAAGTTCAAAGATTTTTCAAAAAATACAACTTAATGGAGATTTTGTGACTGAATTCGATTTGTACAACGATTCTTATCACATTTCAGATATTTCGGCCCGTTTGTTCCCATAGAGCCAGGACAAACTGCTTCCAAATTTTGAACCCAAGTCTGAAATTAGCGTCCACAAAAATCATGATTTTTCTAAAAATTAAACTTACTAAAGATTTTCTGACTGAATTCGATTAGGACAACGATTGTTATTACCCTTCCAAAATTTCAACCGTTTGGTTTCGTAGAGTCTGAAATATCTGCTTGGAAAGTTCGAACCCAAGTCTGAAATTAGCGTCTATTAAAACCAAGATTTTTCTAAAAATACAACTTTATACAGATTTTGTGACTGAATTCGATTGAGACGACGATTGTTATAACTTTTCCAAAATTTCAGCCCGTTCGGTCCCGTAGAGCCTGAAATAACTGCTAAGAAAGTTCGTACCCAAGTCTGAAATGAGCGTCCATAAAAACCGTGATTTTTTCTAAAAATAAAACTTTATATAGATTTTCTGACTGATTTCGATTTGTACAACGATTTTTATCACATTTCCGAAATTTCTGCCCGTTTGTTCCCATAGAGCGAGAATAATTTGCTTCCATAGTTCGAACCCAAGTCTGAAATTAGCGTCCATAAAAATCATGATTTTTCAAAAAATTAAACTTGATAAAGATTTTCTGACTGAATTCGATTTGGACAACGATTGTTATCACCCTTCCAAAATTTTAACCCGTTCGAATTCGTAGTGCCTGAAATAACTGCTTGGAAAGCTCGAACCCAAGTCTGAAATCAGCGTCTATTAAAACCATGATTTTTCTAAAAAATACAACTTTATATAGATTTTGTTACTGAATTCGATTGAGACAACGATTGTTATAACTTTTTCGATATTTCAGCCCGTTCGGTCCCGTAGAGCCTGAAATAACTGATAAGAAAGTTCGTACCCAAGTCTGAAATGAGCGTCCATAAAAACCGTGATTTTTCTAAAAATTAAATTTTATAGAGATTTTGTGACTGATTTCGATTTGTACAACGATTCTTATCACATTTCCGAAATTTCTGCCCGTTTGTTCCCATAGAGCGAGAACAATTTGCTTCCATAGTTCGAACCCAAGTCTGAAATTAGCGTCCATAAAAATCATGATTTTTCAAAAAATTAAACTTGATAAAGATTTTCTGACTGAATTCGATTTGGACAACGATTGTTATCACCCTTCCAAAATTTCAACACGTTCGGTTTCGTAGAGCCTGAAATAACAGCTTGGAAAGTTCGAACCCAAGTCTGAAATGAGCGTCTATTCTAACCATGATTTTTAAAAATATACTATTTTATGGAGATTTTGTGGTTGAATTCTATTTGTACAACGATTCTTTTCCTTATTCCGAAATTTCAGCCCGTTCGGTCCCGTAGAGCCTGAATTAACTGCTTAGAAAGTTCGAACCAAAGTCTGAAATGAGCGTCCATAAAACATGATTTTTCTAAAAATAAAACTTTATAGAGATTTTGTGACTGAATTCGAATTTGACAACGATTGTTATCACTTTTCCGAAATTTCAGCCCGTTCGGTCCCATAGAGCATGAAATAACTGCTTCGAAAGTTCGAACCCAAGTCTGAAATGAGCGTCTATTATAAGCATGATTTTTAAAAATATACAAATTTATGGAGATTTTGTGATTGAATTTTATTTGGACGGCGAATCTTATCACATTTCCGAAATTTTGACCCATTTGGTCCTACAGAGCCTGAAAAAACTGCTTCCAAAGTTCAAACCCATTAAAGTTCAAAGATTTTTCAAAAAATACAACTTAATGGAGATTTTGTGACTGAATTCGATTTGTACAACGATTCTTATCACATTTCAGATATTTCGGCCCGTTTGTTCCCATAGAGCCAGAACAAACTGCTTCCAAATTTTGAACCCAAGTCTGAAATTAGCGTCCACAAAAATCATGATTTTTCTAAAAATTAAACTTACTCAAGATTTTCTGACTGAATTCGATTAGGACAACGATTGTTATTACCCTTCCAAAATTTCAACCGTTCGGTTTCGTAGAGCCTGAAATATCTGCTTGGAAAGTTCGAACCCAAGTCTGAAATTAGCGTCTATTGAAACCAAGATTTTTCTAAAAATACAACTTTATACAGATTTTGTGACTGAATTCGATTGAGACGACGATTGTTATAACTTTTCCAAAATTTCAGCCCGTTCGGTCCCGTAGAGCCTGAAATAACTGCTAAGAAAGTTCGTACCCAAGTCTGAAATGAGCGTCCATAAAAACCGTGATTTTTCTAAAAATAAAACTTTATATAGATTTTCTGACTGATTTCGATTTGCACAACGATTCTTATCACATTTCCGAAATTTCTGCCCGTTTGTTCCCATAGATCCAGAACAAACTGCTTCCAAATTTTGAACCCAAGTCTGAAATTAGCGTCCACAAAAATCATGATTTTTCTAAAAATTTAACTTACTATGATTTTCTGACTGAATTCGATTAGGACAACGATTGTTATTACCCTTCCAAAATTTCAACCGTTCGGTTTCGTAGAGCCTGAAATATCTGCTTGGAAATTTCGAACCCAAGTCTGAAATTAGCGTCTATTAAAACCAAGATTTTTCTAAAAATACAACTTTATACAGATTTTGTGACTGAATTCGATTGAGACGACGATTGTTATAACTTTTCCAATATTTCAGCCCGTTCGGTCCCGTAGAGCCTGAAATAACTGCTAAGAAAGTTCGTACCCAAGTCTGAAATGAGCGTCCATAAAAACCGTGATTTTTCTAAAAATAAAACTTTATATAGATTTTCTGACTGATTTTGATTTGTACAACGATTCTTATCACATTTCCGAAATTTCTGCCCGTTTGTTCCCATAGAGCGAGAATAATTTGCTTCCATAGTTCGAACCCAAGTCTGAAATTAGCGTCCATTAAAAACATGATTTTTCAAAAAATTAAACTTGATAAAGATTTTCTGACTGAATTCGATTTGGACAACGATTGTTATCACCCTTCCAAAATTTTAACCCGTTCAGTTTCGTAGTGCCTGAAATAACTGCTTGGAAAGCTCGAACCCAAGTCTGAAATCAGCGTTTATTAAAACCATGATTTTTCTAAAAAATACAACTTGATATAGATTTTCTGACTGATTTCGATTTGCACAACGATTCTTATCACATTTCCGAAATTTCTGCCCGTTTGTTCCCATAGATCCAGAACAAACTGCTTCCAAATTTTGAACCCAAGTCTGAAATTAGCGTCCACAAAAATCATGATTTTTCTAAAAATTTAACTTACTATGATTTTCTGACTGAATTCGATTAGGACAACGATTGTTATTACCCTTCCAAAATTTCAACCGTTCGGTTTCGTAGAGCCTGAAATATCTGCTTGGAAATTTCGAACCCAAGTCTGAAATTAGCGTCTATTAAAACCAAGATTTTTCTAAAAATACAACTTTATACAGATTTTGTGACTGAATTCGATTGAGACGACGATTGTTATAACTTTTCCAATATTTCAGCCCGTTCGGTCCCGTAGAGCCTGAAATAACTGCTAAGAAAGTTCGTACCCAAGTCTGAAATGAGCGTCCATAAAAACCGTGATTTTTCTAAAAATAAAACTTTATATAGATTTTCTGACTGATTTTGATTTGTACAACGATTCTTATCACATTTCCGAAATTTCTGCCCGTTTGTTCCCATAGAGCGAGAATAATTTGCTTCCATAGTTCGAACCCAAGTCTGAAATTAGCGTCCATTAAAAACATGATTTTTCAAAAAATTAAACTTGATAAAGATTTTCTGACTGAATTCGATTTGGACAACGATTGTTATCACCCTTCCAAAATTTTAACCCGTTCAGTTTCGTAGTGCCTGAAATAACTGCTTGGAAAGCTCGAACCCAAGTCTGAAATCAGCGTTTATTAAAACCATGATTTTTCTAAAAAATACAACTTTATATAGATTTTGTGACTGAATTCGATTGAGACAACGATTGTTATAACTTTTTCGATATTTCAGCCCGTTCGGTCCCGTAGAGCCTGAAATTACTGCTAAGAAAGTTCGTACCCAAGTCTGAAATGAGCGTCCATAAAAACCGTGATTTTTCTAAAAATAAAATTTTATAGAGATTTTGTGACTGATTTCGATTTGTACAACGATTCTTATCACATTTCCGAAATTTCTGCCCGTTTGTTCCCATAGAGCGAGAACAATTTGCTTCCATAGTTCGAACCCAAGTCTGAAATTAGCGTCCATAAAAATCATGATTTTTCAAAAAATTAAACTTGATAAAGATTTTCTGACTGAATTCGATTGAGACAACGATTGTTATAATTTTTTCGAAATTTCAGCCCGTTCGGTCCCGTAGAGCCTGAAATAACTGCTAAGAAAGTTCGTACCCAAGTCTGAAATGAGCGTCCATAAAAACCGTGATTTTTCTAAAAATAAAACTTTATATAGATTTTCTGACTGATTTCGATTTGCACAACGATTCTTATCACATTTCCGAAATTTCTGCCCGTTTGTTCCCATAGATCCAGAACAAACTGCTTCCAAATTTTGAACCCAAGTCTGAAATTAGCGTCCACAAAAATCATGATTTTTCTAAAAATTAAACTTACTATGATTTTCTGACTGAATTCGATTAAGACAACGATTGTTATTACCCTTCCAAAATTTCAACCGTTCGGTTTCGTAGAGCCTGAAATATCTGCTTGGAAAGTTCGAACCCAAGTCTGAAATTAGCGTCTATTAAAACCAAGATTTTTCTAAAAATACAACTTTATACAGATTTTGTGACTGAATTCGATTGAGTCGACGATTGTTATAACTTTTCCAATATTTCAGCCCGTTCGGTCCCGTAGAGCCTGAAATTACTGCTAAGAAAGTTCGTACCCAAGTCTGAAATGAGCGTCCATAAAAACCGTGATTTTTCTAAAAATAAAATTTTATAGAGATTTTGTGACTGATTTCGATTTGTACAACGATTCTTATCACATTTCCGAAATTTCTGCCCGTTTGTTCCCATAGAGCGAGAATAATTTGCTTCCATAGTTCGAACCCAAGTCTGAAATTAGCGTCCATAAAAATCATGATTTTTCAAAAAATTAAACTTGATAAAGATTTTCTGACTGAATTCGATTTGGACAACGATTGTTATCACCCTTCCAAAATTTTAACCCGTTCGGTTTCGTAGTGCCTGAAATAACTGCTTGGAAAGCTCGAACCCAAGTCTGAAATCAGCGTCTATTAAAACCATGATTTTTCAAAAAAATACAACTTTATATAGATTTTGTGACTGAATTCGATTGAGACAACGATTGTTATAACTTTTTCGATATTTCAGCCCGTTCGGTCCCGTAGAGCCTGAAATTACTGCTAAGAAAGTTCGTACCCAAGTCTGAAATGAGCGTCCATAAAAACCGTGATTTTTCTAAAAATAAAATTTTATAGAGATTTTGTGACTGATTTCGATTTGTACAACGATTCTTATCACATTTCCGAAATTTCTGCCCGTTTGTTCCCATAGAGCGAGAACAATTTGCTTCCATAGTTCGAACCTAAGTCTGAAATTAGCGTCCATAAAAATCATGATTTTTCAAAAAATTAAACTTGATAAAGATTTTCTGACTGAATTCGATTGAGACAACGATTGTTATAATTTTTTCGAAATTTCAGCCCGTTCGGTCCCGTAGAGCCTGAAATAACTGCTTCGAAAGTTCGAACCCAAGTCTGAAATGAGCGTCTATTATAAGCATGATTTTTTTAAATAAAACTTTATAGAGATTTTGTGACTGAATTCGATTTTTACAACGATTCTTATCACTTTTCCGAAATTTCAGCACGTTCTGTCCCATAGAGTCTTAAATAACTGCTTCGAAAGTTCGAACCTAAGTCTGAAATTAGCGTCTATTAAAACCATGATATTTCTAAAAATACAACTTTATGGACATTTTGTGACTGAATTCAATTTGTACAACGATTCTTATCAATATTCCAAAATATAAGCACGTTCTGTCCCATATAGCCTGAAATAACTGCTTAGAAAGTTCGAACCTAAGTTTGACATGAGCATCTATTAAAACCATGATTTAAAAAAAAATAGAAATTTATGGTGATTTTGTGATTGAATTCGATTTGTACAACGATTCTTATCATATTTCCGAAATTTCGGCCCGTTTGTTCCCATAGAGCCAGAACAAACTGCTTCCAAAGTTCGAACCCAAGTCTGAAATAAGCGTCCATAAAAATCATGATTTTTCTAAAAATTAAACTTTAAAAAGATTTTCTGACTGAATTAGATTTGAACAACGATTTTTATCACTATTCCAAACTTTCAGCCCGTTCGGTCCCATAGAGTCTGAAATAACTGCTTCCAAAGTTTGAACCCAAGTCTAAAATTAGCGTCTATTAAAACCATGATTTTTCTAAAAATACAACTTAATGGTGATTTTGTGACTGAATTTGATTTGGACGGCGAATCTTTTCACATTTCCGACTGCTTCCAAAGTTCGAACCCTAGTCTGAAATTAGCGTCCATAAAAATCATGATTTTTCTAAAAATTAAACTTTATAAAGATTTTCTGACTGAATTCGATTTGGACAACGATTGTTATCACCCTTCCAAAATTTTAACCCGTTCGGTTTCGTAGTGCCTGAAACAACTGCTTGGAAAGCTCGAACCCAAGTCTGAAATCAGCGTCTATTAAAACCATGATTTTTCTAAAAAATACAACTTTATATAGATTTTGTGACTGAATTCGATTGAGACAACGATTGTTATAACTTTTTCGATATTTCAGCCCGTTCGGTCCCGTAGAGCCTGAAATTACTGCTAAGAAAGTTCGTACCCAAGTCTGAAATGAGCGTCCATAAAAACCGTGATTTTTCTAAAAATAAAATTTTATAGAGATTTTGTGACTGATTTCGATTTGTACAACGATTCTTATCACATTTCCGAAATTTCTGCCCGTTTGTTCCCATAGAGCGAGAACAATTTGCTTCCATAGTTCGAACCTAAGTCTGAAATTAGCGTCCATAAAAATCATGATTTTTCAAAAAATTAAACTTGATAAAGATTTTCTGACTGAATTCGATTGAGACAACGATTGTTATAATTTTTTCGAAATTTCAGCCCGTTCGGTCCCGTAGAGCCTGAAATAACTGCTTCGAAAGTTCGAACCCAAGTCTGAAATGAGCGTCTATTATAAGCATGATTTTTTTAAATAAAACTTTATAGAGATTTTGTGACTGAATTCGATTTTTACAACGATTCTTATCACTTTTCCGAAATTTCAGCACGTTCTGTCCCATAGAGTCTTAAATAACTGCTTCGAAAGTTCGAACCTAAGTCTGAAATTAGCGTCTATTAAAACCATGATATTTCTAAAAATACAACTTTATGGACATTTTGTGACTGAATTCAATTTGTACAACGATTCTTATCAATATTCCAAAATATAAGCACGTTCTGTCCCATATAGCCTGAAATAACTGCTTAGAAAGTTCGAACCTAAGTTTGACATGAGCATCTATTAAAACCATGATTTAAAAAAAAATAGAAATTTATGGTGATTTTGTGATTGAATTCGATTTGTACAACGATTCTTATCATATTTCCGAAATTTCGGCCCGTTTGTTCCCATAGAGCCAGAACAAACTGCTTCCAAAGTTCGAACCCAAGTCTGAAATAAGCGTCCATAAAAATCATGATTTTTCTAAAAATTAAACTTTAAAAAGATTTTCTGACTGAATTAGATTTGAACAACGATTTTTATCACTATTCCAAACTTTCAGCCCGTTCGGTCCCATAGAGTCTGAAATAACTGCTTCCAAAGTTTGAACCCAAGTCTAAAATTAGCGTCTATTAAAACCATGATTTTTCTAAAAATACAACTTAATGGTGATTTTGTGACTGAATTTGATTTGGACGGCGAATCTTTTCACATTTCCGACTGCTTCCAAAGTTCGAACCCTAGTCTGAAATTAGCGTCCATAAAAATCATGATTTTTCTAAAAATTAAACTTTATAAAGATTTTCTGACTGAATTAGATTTGGACAACGATTTTTATCACCCTTCCAAAATTTCAGCCCGTTCGGTCCCGTAGAGCCTGAATAAACTGCTTAGAAAGTTCGAACCAAAGTCTGAAATGAGCGTCCATAAAACATGATTTTTCTAAAAATAAAACTTTATAGAGATTTTGTGACTGAATTCGAATTTGACAACGATTGTTATCACTTTTCCGAAATTTCAGCCCGTTCGGTTCCATAGAGCATGAAATAACTGCTTCGAAAGTTCGAACCCAAGTCTGAAATGAGCGTCTATTATAAGTATGATTTTTTAAAATAAAACTTTATAGAGATTTTGTGACTGAATTCGATTTTGACAACGATTGTTATCACTTTTCTGAAATTTCAGCCCGTTCGGTCCCATAGAGCATGAAATAAATGCTTCGACAGTTTGAACCCAAGTCTGAAATGAGCGTCTATTAAAAGCATGATTTTTTAAAATAAAACTTTATAGAGATTTTGTGACTGAATTCGATTTTTACAACGATTTTTATCACTTTTCCAAAATTTCAGCCCGTTCGGTCCCATAGAGCATGAAATAACTGCTTCGAAAGTTCGAACCCAAGTCTGAAATGAGCGTCTATTATAAGTATGATTTTTTAAAATAAAACTTTATAGAGATTTTGTGACTGAATTCGATTTTGACAACGATTTTTATCACTATTCCAAAATTTCAGCTCGTTCGGTCCCATAGAGTCTGAAATAACTGCTTCCAAAGTTCGAACCCAAGTCTCAAATTAGCGTCTATTAAATCATGATTTTTCTAAAACTACAACTTTATGGAGATTTTGTGACTGAATTCAATTTGTACAACGATTCTTATCAATATTCCAAAATATAAGCACGTTCTGTCCCATAGAGCCTTAAATAACTGCTTCCAAAGTTCGAACCCAAGTTTGAAATGAGCATCTATTAAAACCATGATTTAAAAAAAAATAGAAATTTATGGTGATTTTGTGACTGAATTTGATTTGTACAACGATTCTTATCATATTTCAGAAATTTCGGCCCGTTTGTTCCCATAGAGCCAGAACAAACTGCTTCCAAAGTTCGAACCCAAGTCTGAAATAAGCGTCCATAAAAATCATGATTTTTCTAAAAATTACACTTTATAAAGATTTTCTGACTGAATTAGATTTTGACAACGATTGTTATCACCCTTCCAAAATTTCAGCCCGTTCGGTCCCGTAGAGCCTGAAATAACTGCTAAGAAAGTTCGTACCCAAGTCTGAAATTAGCTTCCATAAAAATCATGATTTTTCAAAAAATTAAACTTGATAAAGATTTTCTGACTGAATTCGATTTGGACATCGATTGCTATCACCCTTCCGAAATTTCAACCCGTTCGGTTTCGTAGAGCCTGAAATAACTGCTTGGAAAGTTCGAACCCAAGTCTGAAATCAGCGTCTATTAAAACTATGATTTTTCTAAAAAATACAACTTGATATAGATTTTGTGACTGAATTCGATTGAGACAACGATTGTTATAACTTTTTCGAAATTTCAGCCCGTTCGGTCCCGTAGAGCCTGAAATATCGGCTTAGAAAGTTCGAACCCAAGTCTGAAATGAGCGTCCAGAAAAAGTCATGATTTTTCTAAAAATAAAACTTTATAGAGATTTTGTGACTGAATTCGATTTTGACAACGATTGTTATCACTTTTCCGAAATTTCAGCCCGTTCGGTCCCATTGAGCATGAAATTACTGCTTCGAAAGTTCGAACCCAAGTCTGAAATGAGCGTCTATTATAAGCATGATTTTTAAAAATATACAACTTTATGGAGATTTTGTGATTGAATTTTATTTGGACGGCGAATCTTATCACATTTCAGATATTTCGGCCCGTTTGTTCCCATAGAGCCAGAACAAACTGCTTCCAAATTTTGAACCCAAGTCTGAAATTAGCGTCCACAAAAATCATGATTTTTCTAAAAATTTAACTTACTAAAGATTTTCTGACTGAATTCGATTGAGACTACGATTGTTATAACTTTTCCAAAATTTCAGCCCGTTCGGTCCCGTAGAGCCTGAAATAACTGCTAAGAAAGTTCGTACCCAAGTCTGAAATGAGCGTCCATAAAAACCGTGATTTTTCTAAAAAAAAATGGGTGTGTCAAGCCTACGCAAGACAGAAGTGAAACTTCTAGTATTCTTCTCTCTCTCTCTTTTCATTTCATTCTCTCTTTTTTTCTGTCTATTGACATATTTATAAGTAGCATGTGATAAAAAAAATTAAAAGTTATAAAAAAAGAAAAAAAAAATTAGTTAAAGCGGGGATCGAACCTCGGTTCTTCACGACCACAGTCGTGCGCTCTGCCTGTAGACAGCGAAGATGAGTTAGGAGAGTGAGTTAAACTAGGTATATAATATTAGCTAGGCTCCTATAGCGAAATGATCCCGTTTTTTCGTCACGGTCATGAGTCGGTTTTACTCCGGTCCTCGAAATTGCATGACGCGCGTAAAGAAGTTTCACTTCAAAAAATTCCTGCAAAGTTATGGATGTAATTACGATCTTTTTCAAGCGCGTATGTAATGATTATTTTTATCAACGTCGCATACACCTTGCTAATGTTTTCAGTATTATTAGGGCTTTTTTATACTAATTTTCATATATTTATTGGCAGGTAGAGTAGAAATTAATATTGTTTAGCGTTTGCCAACGACCATACCATGTTGAACACACCGGTTCTCGTCCGATCACCGAAGTTAAGCAACATTGGGCGCGGTCAGTACTTGGATGGGTGACCGCTTGGGAACACCGCGTGCCGTTGGCCCATTTTTTATGGTAATTTCATGTTTTTTTTTATTTTTTTATCGTTACTATCATTAATAATATCATAAAATTCTTTAACTTTTCAAGTATGCTACAGGCCTAAAATATTACTTAGTGGATTGATATTATGGTCAACCATTGAAAAAAAAAATTCCTGCAAAGTTATGGATGTAATTACGATCTTTTTCAAGCGCGTATGTAATGATTATTTTTATCAACGTCGCACACACCTTGCTAATGTTTTCAGTATTATTAGGGCTTTTTTATACTAATTTTCATATATTTATTGGCAGGTAGAATAGAAATTAATATTGTTTAGCGTTTGCCAACGACCATACCATGTTGAACACACCGGTTCTCGTCCGATCACCGAAGTTAAGCAACATTGGGCGCGGTCAGTACTTGGATGGGTGACCGCTTGGGAACACCGCGTGCCGTTGGCCCATTTTTTATGGTAATTTCATGTTTTTTTTTATTTTTTTATCGTTACTATCATTAATAATATCATAAAATTCTTTAACTTTTCAAGTATGCTACAGGCCTAAAATATTACTTAGTGGATTGATATTATGGTCAACCATTGAAAAAAAAAATTCCTGCAAAGTTATGGATGTAATTACGATCTTTTTCAAGCGCGTATGTAATGATTATTTTTATCAACGTCGCACACACCTTGCTAATGTTTTCAGTATTATTAGGGCTTTTTTATACTAATTTTCATATATATTTATTGGCAGGTAGAATAGAAATTAATATTGTTTAGCGTTTGCCAACGACCATACCATGTTGAACACACCGGTTCTCGTCCGATCACCGAAGTTAAGCAACATTGGGCGCGGTCAGTACTTGGATGGGTGACCGCTTGGGAACACCGCGTGCCGTTGGCCCATTTTTTATGGTAATTTTATGTTTTTTTTTATTTTTTTATCGTTAACATCATAAAAAATTTTATATCATTCTTTAACTTTTCAAGTATGCTACAGGCCTAAAATATTACTTAGTGGATTGATATTATGGTCAACCATTGAAAAAAAAAAAAGGCGTTAAAAACAAAAAAATAATGTGCGATGGCCGAGAATCGAACTCGGATCAACTGCTTGGAAAGCAACTACGCTGACCATTACACCACCAACGCCAGTTGTCGAGATGAGCTAAGAAGCATTTATATTTTACTTCAAAACTTTGACTAAATCAAATGAACTTTAATCGGTCCCGCATTTTCGTTTCGGTCATGAGTTGGTTTTACTCCGGTACTCGAAATTGCATGACGCGGGTAAAGAAGTTTCACTTCAATAAAACTTTATATAGATTTTCTGACTGATTTCGATTTGTACAACGATTCTTATCACATTTCCGAAATTTCTGCCCGTTTGTTCCCATAGAGAGAGGATAATTTGCTTTCATAGTTCGAACCCAAGTCTGAAATTAGCGTCCATAAAAATCATGATTTTTCAAAAAATTAAACTTGATAAAGATTTTCTGACTGAATTCGATTTGGACAACGATTGTTATCACCCTTCCAAAATTTCAACACGTTCGGTTTCGTAGAGCCTGAAATAACTGCTTGGAAAGTTCGAACCCAAGTCTGAAATGAGCGTCTATTATAACCATGATTTTTAAAAATATACTATTTTATGGAGATTTTGTGGTTGAATTCTATTTGTACAACGATTCTTTTCCTAATTCCGAAATTTCGGCCCGTTTGGTTCCATAGAGCCTGAACAAACTGCTTCCAAAGTTCGAACCCAAGTCTGAAATTATCGTCCATAAAAATCATGATTTTTCTAAAAATTAAATTTTATAAAGATTTTCTGACTGAATTAGATTCGGACAACGATTGTTATCACCCTTCTAAAATTTCAGACCGTTCGGTCCCGTAGAGCCTGAAATAACTGCTTGGAAAGTTCGAACCCAAGTCTGAAATGAGCGTCTTTTATAACCATGATTTTTAAAAATATACTAATTTATGGAGATTTTGTGATTGAATTCTATTTGTACAACGATTCTTTTCCTTATTCCGAAATTTCGGCCCGTTTTGTTCCATTGAGCCTGAACAAACTGCTTCCAAAGTTCGAACCAAAATCTGAAATTAGCGTCCATAAAAATTCATGATTTTTCTAAAATTAAAACTTTATAGAGATTTTCTGACTGAATTCGATTTGGACAACGATTCTTATCACTATTCCAAAATTTCAGCCCGTTCGGTCCCATAGAGCCTGAAATACCTGTTTCAAAAGTACGAACCCAAGTCTGAAATTAGCGTCTATTAAAACCATGATTTTTCTAAAAATACATCTTTATATAGATTTTGTGACTGAATTCGATTGAGACAACGATTGTTATAACATTTCCGAAATTTCAGCCCGTTCGGTCCCGTAGAGCCTGAAATAACTGCTTCGAAAGTTTGAACCCAAGTCTGAAATGAGCGTCTATTATAACCATGATTTTTAAAAATATACTATTTTATGGAGATTTTGTGATTGAATTCTATTTGTACATCGATTCTTTTCCTAATTCCGAAATTTCGGCCCGTTTGGTTCCATAGAGCCTGAACAAACTGCTTCCAAAGTTCGAACCCAAGTCTGAAATTATCGTCCATAAAAATCATGATTTTTCTAAAAATTAAATTTTATAAAGATTTTCTGACTGAATTAGATTCGGACAACGATTGTTATCACCCTTCTAAAATTTCAGCCCGTTCGGTCCCATAGAGCCTGAAATAACTGCTTCCAAAGTTCTAACCCAAGTCTCAAATTAGCGTCTTTTAAAACCATGATTTTTCTAAAAATAAAACTTTATAGAGATTTTCTGACTGAATTCGATTTGGACAACGATTGTTATCACTATTCCAAAATTTCAGCTCGTTCCGTCCCATAGAGCCTCAAATACCTGCTTCGAAAGTTCGAACCCAAGTCTGAAATTAGCGTCCATAAAAATCGTGATTTTTCTAAAAATAAAACTTTATAGAACTTCTCTGACTGAATTCGATTTGCACAACGATTGTTATCACTATTCCAAAATTTCAGCCCGTTCGGTCCCATAGAGCCTGAAATAACTGCTTCGAAATTTCGAACCCAAGTCTGAAATAAGCGTCTATTAAAACCATGATTTTTCTAAAAATACAATTTTATGGAGATTTTGTGACTGAATTTTATTTGGACGGCGAATCTTATCACATTTCCGAAATTTCAACCTGTTCGGTCCCATAGAGCCTGAAATAACTGCTTCCAAAGTTCGAACCCAAGTCTTTAAATTGCCCGTAAGAATGATGATTTTTCGACATTTTGCTACTTTGTGCGGATTTTTTTATTGACTTTAGTTTGAATCACTATTCTTAGTAAGATTACATAAGTTCAGTAAATTCTGCCCCATACTGGCTTAAAAAACCACTTTTTAAGGGCAAACCCAAGTTATTAAATTGCTCGTTAGAATTATAATTTTTCGACATTTGCTTCTTTTTGCCGATTTTTTTATTGATTTCAATTCGGATCAGTATTCTTAGTAAAATTACATAATTCCCTTAAATTTTGCCTCATACAGGCTTAAAAAACGATTCCTCCAGTTCGAAACCAAGTCTTTAAATTGCCCGTAAGAATGATGATTTTTCGACAATTGCTATTTTTTGCTATTTTTTATTTTTTTTAATTCCTATCAGTATTCTTAGTAAGATTCCGAAAAATTCATTTAAAATTGCGCCATACAGTATGAAAAAATTACTGTTAAAGTTCGAACCGAAGTCTTTAAATTACGCCCGTAAGAATGATGATTTTTTAACAAATGCTACTTAATACAGATTTTG